>NC_138185.1:44231675-45544433 GCF_964194105.1 Spermophilus citellus
GACTCTCCTCATCTCAGGGAGAAAGTTAGGTGTCTGGGTGGTATGAAGCTGCACCTTTTCAGGTGCAGTCATGGAGTTGTTGAGTTGAGGTATGGAATGTGGATAGGGTACATGAAGATGCTGAGTAGCCAGAGGTGGACTGTACCAGTCATGAAGCTAATGCTTTCTGCTCCCAGCTCACCCGTCCATACTCAGCTTTGTGGGCTGGGACTGGGACTCATTTGTGTTCTGCCAGCTGCTCTCTGTGGGTCTCCAGCAGTGGAGGCATTAGCTAAGACTGCAATGCTGGATGGGGAAGACCTGCTCTTTTTCGTTTGATTCTCATGCCTGTCCTTCTTCTCCACACTGGCAGCAACAGATTGTTGCTCTAGCAACAGCTGAGTCTAGTTTGTAGTTTTCCCAATATTCACAGAATCAACCTTATCACACCTTACCTCCAGACACCAGCACCAGCTGGCTAGATGTCCTTTCCCTAGGTCTTCATCCAACCTCACAGGGACCCTTCTTCTGAGCTCAGAGAAACCAGCATGGACACCTGATCTCCTTTCTTCAGTAGTATGAGTTTTGCCTGCAGGGGACATCTCCTTAAGTATCTATGTTTTGGTAATTACAGCTTCCTTCCCTGGGCTCCTCCAGTCCCATGGGTGGTCACTGCTCCCTGTAGTTTTATGTCCATGACACTTGAGTATTCTTGTCTTGTCTTTTCACCCTTTCAATACTTACATAACAGTTCTGCATAGTAAACTGTCCTTGTGAAGAGAAGCAATTTTTCTACTTCTATGACAATAAGATGAGCATTCGTGGGTAAAGGAAGGGTGAGCCATGAAAAATTCCACATAACCACACTCTTACTATGCCTAGGGCCATCTAGCTCAAGTTAACTCCATCCTCAGGGGGTTCTGATATGTGTTTCCCTGTCTGAATCCCCATCTGCAGCCAATGTCCAGGGGCCAGCTCAATTCTACCTGAGAAGAATGGCTTCTAGTTTTTCTCAGCATTTGGACACAATCACTGAATTCCAGAAAGCAAAGATATTCTTCTAGATACCCTAATGTAACGCCTGTCTTCACAGGCAATGTATTCTCTCCAATATAGACCTCTTCCCAGTATCTTAGAGTGAGAAAACCTTCCAGATAAAACTCTCTTTGCTCACAAGAGTGTGAGTTTGCTGCCTGCCTCTCACAAGACAATTATACTAGAAGAAAGTAGACCAGCATCTGGACATACTTTATTTAACTGAAACAAACACCCCCTTATGATATTTAACTAAACTACAGAGTGGATCTCTCCTAAAAGGAATTCTGCCTTTATCCTAAGCTAAATGGCTCAAATGGTAATCATTGAAAATAACACATTGTTTTCCTTTGTAATCCTAAAAAAAAGTGATTTAAAGATCTCAGACATACTCTGACTCAGAAAAAGTATGATTTGATTTGACTCTTAGGAGAAAGCCAACATGAACTGAGCACATATAAATCAAGGGCTCAAGCTGGACACGGTGGCACAAGCCTATAATCCTAGCAGCTCAGGAGGCTGAGGCAAAAGTGTTGCAAGTTCAAAGCCAGCCTTGGCAATTTAGTGGGGGCGTAAGCAACTTAGTGAGACTTTGCCTCAAAATAAAAAATAAAAAGAGCTATGGATGGCTCAGTATTAAAGCACCCTTGGGTTCAATCCCTAGTACCAAAAGAAAAAAAAAAAGAAAAGAAAAAATCAACTCACTTGGTGTTCTTGGGGGAAGACACCGTTAACTTTAGTATTGGTGTTAGAAGTGAGAGAATCAAATGTTCTTTGGGGGAATGTAAAGTTTATATGTGTTCTACCAAGCTTTGCTTGTAGGATTTGTTACCTAAAAAGGAGTGGTAGCATTATTTTAAAGAGTATGTGAATTAGTTAAAAATATAAATATTGAAAACTCAAGGGCATTCACTAAAAAAGTACAAAAAGAAGTAGATATCAATCCACTTATATCAACAATCACCTTAAATATCAATGGTCTAAATATATCAATTAAAAGGCACTTTCAATTTGAAAATATATTATTGAGGATTTTTGTATCTGTATTCATGAAGGATGTTGGTCTATAGTTCTGGTTTTTGTTGTTGTTGTATCCTTACCTGACTTTTGTAGCTGTATCAGAGGCATTTGGAAGGATTTCTTTCTTTGTTTTTCTTTCTTTCTCTCTTTTTAATGGAACAGTTTGAGGAACATTGGTATTAAGTTTTTTTTTTTAAGTCTGGTAAAATTTAGCCATGGATTTACCTGGTTATGAACTTTTTTTATTGTTCTTGTTTTTTTAAATTGTTCTTTATTACTGCTTCAATTTCATTTCTTATTATTGCTATGTTTATATAAATAGCCTTTTGGTTCGATTCTGGAAGAGCATATGTGTCTAGAAATTTGTCCTTCTAGATGTTCCATTTTATTGGATTATGGTTTTTGAAAATAGTCCCTAATGATCATCTGGATTTCAGTGGCACCTATTGTCATATTCCCCTTTTCCTAATTTTGTTTATTTGGGGGGGTCTCTCTCTCTCTCTCTCTCTCTCTCTCTCTCTCTCTCTCTCTCTCTCTCTCTCTTAGTTTGACTAAGGGTTTGTCAATCTTGTTTATCTTTTCAAAGAACCAGGTCTTCGTTTCATTGACCTTTTGTATTTTTCTTTTAGTCTCTAATTCATTTAGTTCAATTTTATAATTTCTTTCCTTTTATAGGTTTTGGTTTTGCTTTTTTCTTATTTTTCAAGGACCTTGAGATAAATCACATTCAATAATACATTAAAAATGTAAGACACCCTGATCAAGTTGGTTTCATTCTAGAGAGTCAAGGATGGTTCAATATACACAAATCAATAAACATAACACTTAAATAAAATCAAGGATAAAGATCACATGACCATCTCAATACACAAGAAAAAGACTTTGACAAAATTCAGCATTTCTTCATTTTAAAGGAATCCCTGAAAAATATAGGAATCAAAGGATCATATATCAACATAATATGGGCAATGTACATTAAACACATGATAACATCATGCTGAATAGGGAAAAGCATTTCCTCTAAAATTAGGAAAAAGATAAGGGTGTCCCCTCTCATCACTGTTATTCAAAATATACTACTTAAAATTTTAGCCAGAGCAATAATATGATTCTATACTCAGAAGATTGTAAAGATTCTATCAACAGACTTTGAGAACTGATACACAAATTCAGCAAGATAGCTGGATACAATATCTGCATAAAAAAATGGTAGATTTTCTATAAACCAATAATGAAGTTGCTGAAAGAAGGAAATCAATAAAAGAAACTCATTCACAATAGCCTCAAAATAAAACCAAAATAAAATACTTAGGAATAAGTATAACCAAGGAGGTGAAAGACCTTCAAAATGAAAATTATGAAATAGTGAAGAAAGAAATTAAAGAAGACACTAGAAGATGGAAAAACCCTTCATGTTCTTGGATCGGGAGAATTAATATTATTAAAATGGTTTTGTAACCAGAAGTAGTCTACAGATTCAATGCAATCCCCATCAAAATGCCAATGGCTTTCTATACAGAACTAGGGGGAAAAGCCCTTAAAATTCATATTTTCAGAATCATATTTGTATGGAAACACAAATGATCTTAAAATAACCAAAGCAATCTTGAGCAAAAAGAAAATGTTGGAGACATTGTAGTACCTGATTTCAAAATATACTACAGAGCATCATCACAAAACAGTGTAGAATTGACATAAAAATAGGCAAATAGAACCGTGGAAGAGAAAAGAGGACCCAGAATTAAACCCACACATGTATAGCCATCTAATTCTCGACAAAAGTGCCAAAAACATATATTGGAGACAAGATAGGCTCTTCAAGCAAATGGTACTAGAAAACATGCAGAAGATTGGAACTAGTTTGCTATCTCTTAACATGTACAAAAATAAACCTAAAATGGATCAAAGGCTTTAATGTATTAACAGAAATTTGGAAATTACTTGACGAAAACATACAGAAACACTTCAAAATAATGATACAGGCAACCATTTTCTGAACAGGGCTCCAGTAGCACAGGAAATTAAAACAAAAATTGATAAGTGGAATTACATCAAATCAAAAAGCTTCTTCAAGGCAAAGGAAACAATCAAGAATGTGAAGAGACAGTCTACAGAATGGGAGAAAATCCTTGCCACCTGCACCTCAGATAGAGCATTAATCTCCACATATGAATATTAATGACTCAAAAAACTTAACACTAGAAGACAAATAACCCAATCAATAAATGGGCTAAGGAACAGAACAGACACTTTACAGAAGAATTGTGATTGGTCAACAAATATATGAAAAATTGTTCAACATCTCTAGCAATTAGAGAAATGCAGATTAAAACTAAACTGAGATTCCATCTCACTGCAGTCAGAATGGCAATTATCAAGAATACAAGTAACGATAAATATTGGTGAGAATCTGGGGGAAAAGGTATACTCATACATTTTTTGGGGGGACTGCAAATTGGTTCTACCACTCTAGAAAGCAGTATGGAGATTCTTCAGAAAACTTGGAATGGAACCACATTTAATCCAGTTATCCCACTCCTTGGAATATACCCAATGACTTAAAATCAGCATACTATAGTGATGTGGCCACATCAATGTTCATACCAGCTCAATTCACAATGGCTAAGCTATGGAACCAAGCTAGGTGCCTTTGAACAAATGAATAGGTAAAGAAAATGTGGTACATACACACAATGGAATATTACTCAGCCATAAGAAAGAATTAAATTATGATATTTTCTGGTAAATGGATGGATCTGGAGAGTATCAGCTCAATGAAATAAACCAATCCCCTAAAACAAAAGATGGAATGTTCTCTCTGTAATGTGGATGCTAACACACAATAAGCGGGGAGGGTGGAGGAAAGAACAGAAGTTCATTTGATTAGGCACAGGGAAATGAAGGGAAGAGAGGAGATATGCAAATATGAAAGACAATAGAATGACTTGAACATAACTTTCCTTTGTTCATATATGAACACACAACCAGTATAACTCCATATCATGTACAACCAAAAGAATGGGCAGTTATACTCCATATATGTACAATAGTCAAAATGCATTTTACTGTCATGTGTAACCAAAAGAGAAGAAATTAAAAAATAAAAAGGGAAACCTATCTAAAAAAATCATCTAGACTAAAAATGATAGAGAAAGAAATATCATGCTAACACCAATAAAAAGAAAGCTTGAATGGCTATATTAATTTTAGATAATACATACTTCAAAGAAAGAAAGTAATTAGGAATAAAGTCTTTGTTAATGATAAGAGAAATAAAAATCTTTCACACACACACACACACACACACACATATATATATATATATACATAACAACATAGTTTCAAATAATGTGAGATAAATTCATTATTATAGTCGGAGTTTTCCACGCCCTCTATCAGTAATTGCCAGATTCACCAGTCAAAAAATAAGAAGACATTGGTGAACTGAACATTATCATAAATCAATTGGATCTCGTTGATTCATAGGGACTACTGCATACAACAGCAGAATACACATTCTCACACTCACATGGAATATTCATAAAATACATAAAGTACACCTCCATAAATTTAAAATAATAGAAATGGTATGAAGTCTGCTCTCAGATTACAGTATTATTAAACCAGAAATCAATAAAAGAACTGAAACAGAATAGGTGGAAGTCTCCCCAAACTAAAGAGATTCTAAATAGCATATGGGTCAAAGAAGAAGTCTTAAGAGAAAGCAAAAAATAGTTTGATGTACATGAAAAAGAAAATGCAGCTTGTCAAAATTTATGGGTGCAGCAAAAGCAATCCTTAGAGAAAAATTTATAACACTGAATGCTTATACTGGAAAAGAAGAAAGATCTGAAATGACTAAGTTTCCACCTTAGAAAACTAGAAAAAGAAAAGCATATGGAATCTAAAGTAAGCAAAAAAAAATTTTTTTTGCATGTATATGTGTAATTTTCTTTTAGTTCTGTCTTAGTTGTTTTGGGGTCTTATAGCAAATTACCATACGGTCAGTGGCTTATGACTAACCCAAATTAATTTCACACAGTTCTGAAGATGAAAGTCTGAGATCAAAGTGTCAGCATGGCCAGGTTCTGGTGAAGGCCCTTTTTCAGGTTGCTGACTTCTCATTGTATTTTTACATTGCAGAAAGAAAGCAAGAGAATCCCCCACGTTCCTTGTACACAAGGGCACTAATCCCATTCACAAAGGTTGAACCCCATGACCTAATCACTGCTTAAAGGCCTCACCTCTGAATGTCATCACATTAGGGGTTAAAATTTTAACATGAATTTTTTTTAATTGAAACTATTTGGGCTGGGGTTGTGGCTCACCGCTCTCCTGAGTGGTTGAACCAATTTGCAGCACATGTGAGGCCCTGGGTTTGATCCTCAGTACCACATAAAAAATAAATAAATAGATAAAAGGTATTGTGTCCAACTACAACTAAAAAATAAATATTTAAAAATTGAAACTGTTTAATAAAATGAAATTTAATATGGAGAATAGAAAAGAAAAAAATGTTACAAATGACCATTACTCTAATTCCCTTTGGTTATTCTGAATCTCACAGTTGTGTTCAGTTGGGGAACACATGACCTGTGAGAGACAGCCACAGACCATGTGATTCAATGTTCCCAAATCACAAAGTGGAATGATCTGGGCTTCATGCACTCAATAAGAAACCCTGAAACTAGGTAAGAAAGAAACATATCTGACTCTTCCACCTGCACCAAATGGAAAATCCAACAAAGAGGATGAAGGAGACAAGGGGAAGTCACCATTTGCATTGTGTGCTGCTCATGAAATGAAGCACCTGCTAATAAATCAGGAGGCCATGCTGGAATTTCACCCAGCCAAAGAAACAATGTGGTTGGTAGATGTCAAATCCCACCCTGCACTTTCTATTGTAGTGAAACTGGTGGGATTTGGGGGAAGAAGGAAAGAACCTACTTTTCTGAAACTAGGTGCCTATATTTATCTAAATATTTTCAATATAGATTTTTAAGGGACAAACACTCAAAAATTCTTGTTCACTGATTTTTCGGTTATGCTATTTATTTTTTTCTCATGAATTTAAAAGAGATGTTTGTAAATCTTTGATTCAAATTCTTTACAACTTATATATGAGGCAAGCACCTTCTCCCAATATGTGAACTGCCTTTTAATTTATTGGAATCGTCTATGAATACTTCTCAAATTTCATGTAGCTGAATTAAGCTAACTTTTTCCTGTCTGATTTTTTTTCCTTTTTTTGTTTGTTTAAATAATTTCTCTTCTATAGATGATGTTTTTGGTGCCCCAGGTCACATCCCATCAGCATTTGATTTCAGCATTATTTATATTGGAAAGTTCTATATAAACTTGGACTCACTTCAGCAATTTCATTAATAGATTTTCTAATGTGAGTCTAACCTTGTGTTCCAGAATAAATCCACCGTAGTCATATATATATATATATATATATATATATATATATATATATATATATATATTTTTTTTTTTTCCACATCTAGGTTCACTGTGCAAGTGTTCTGTGTAGGGCTTTGTGCATTTCTGGTCATGTTTGGGATTGTCATTTTTTTCTCTCTTTGTCTGGCTTTGTTATCAAGGTTATGCTTCTTTTTGTTTCTGAGTTTGTGCAAAAGTAGAATTGCCTATTCCTTAGGTGCACAGGTGAATTCAACTATAAAAATGAGCCTTACATCTTATTTGTGGACATCTTACAATTAACTGTTATGTTTTGCAAGTTAATATTATATCATTCAGATTTTTCTATTTCTTCTTTAAGTAAATTATATATTTTTAACAATGTATTCATTTTATTCAAATTTATTGGTGTAGTCATAATACATTTTTAATGTTTATAGTATTCATATGAGATACCCTTTTCCATTACTGATATAAGTTGTTACTGATATAAGTTGTTATCTCCCTCTCTCTTCCAGCTTCCTTCTCTTTCCACTTTTCTTTCTTTATGATCAATCTTGCCACAGGGTTGTAAATTTTGTTAATCTGTTAAAAAAAACTTCTTCTAGCATAAATTGTTTTGATTATATTTTTACTTCTCATTTCATTTTTGTTCTTTAGTTATTTATCTCCTTCTATATCACTAAATTTCATGGTGCTTTTCTAACTTATTAAATTGGATGATTTGCTCTTTTTTGTTTGTTGTTTTTTTTTTTGTTTTTTTTTTGTTTTTTTTTTGTTTTTTTTTGTGGTGCTGGGGAACAACTCAGGGTCTTGCACATGCCAGGCAAGTGCTCTACCATTGAGCTTCTCCACTCCTTTGCTCATTTCTTTTCATCATTTTTACTTAAGAAATACATGTTTTTTAAAGTCATGAATGTGTAAATCCCACTCTGTCACTTTTGAAATGACCTAAGCGTTTTAAAAAGCAATATTTCATTAATGTTTATTAAGCTTTTTTTTCTAACTTTCACTTCTTTTTTGACTTCTGGTTATCTAGTAAATACACACCATTCATAGTCCAAGTGTGTCTTGTTCAAATCTCATCTTTTCAGTTTTTGGTATATGTAGTAGAACAATATCACAGAGGAGGGGTAAAGGTAAAAATCTTTGTGAGAATGCATAATGGAAAAAATATTAAATTTGTTGTTATGTTTTAGGCTATTACAAGTTTCAACTTGTAATATCTTTCTGGTAAATTGATATTTTTACCTGTACGTTGTAACATTCCAGCTGGAATACACCCAACCTGCTATCTTTGGGTTAGTATTTGCCTGGTCTTATCTCTTTTCCATTTTTTTAAGCTTTCAAACTGTCTTTGTTTTTCTGTTTTAGATATACTTCTTATGTGACAAATAACTGGATTAAAACATAAAACAGTATGAAAACATTTTCCCTGGAAGGATCGTTTACATTGATTAATGATCATGGGGATTGTTTTCTCTCACCTTGTTTTTTACTCTTCATTTGTCTCACTTTTCTGTTTCTGCTCTTTGCTCTCTTTCTGTTTTACTTCATTTTTTTTCATCCTAATAGATTGAAAAGTATGTACTCAGTTTTCATTTGTTTAGCAGTTACATTAGAAATTGTAACATGCATATTTAACCCAAGAACATCCAATATTAATCACTATCTGTATATTCTTTGAAAAGCAATAATTTTTTTAAAAAATCAATTTCCCCCCTCCAATGTTGGCTTCAGATTTCTATTTTCTTCCACTCTGTGAGTCATTTCACTCTCTTGATAATGCCTTTTTCCTCCTAAAAGATTTTAATTTCAATAAGTCCAACTGATTTATTTTTTCTTTTCTTTCTGTGTTTTTGATGACATACTCAAAGAGCCATTATCAAGTTCAATATCATATACTTTGTCCTGTTTTATTGTAATTTATTATTTTAGCTAAATATTAAATATTTCATTTTTTAATCATTTTTGAAGCAATTTTTGTGCTTGGCGTGAGGGAGGAATCTGACTTTTTGGAAGAGTTTTAGAAGGATTATTGTCAACTCTTCTTTAACTATTTGGTAGAATTTACTAACAAAGCTAGCTGACCCTGGATTTTTCTCTGCTGGGAAGTTTTTCATTACTGATTCAATCTCTCTCTCTTTCTCTTTTTCTCCATTTTATTCTTTTCTTTTATGGTGCTAGAGATCAAACCCAGGGCCATGTACATGCTGTGCAAGCTCTGTACTGCTGAGCTACCCCCAGTCCCCAATCTCTCTACTTGCTCTAGGTCTGATGAGACTTTCTATTTCTCCTTGATTTGGTTTAGGTAATTTGTATGTTTCTAGAAATGTTTCCATTTGCTCTAGGTTATATGGCTTTTATGTGTACAATTTTGTTCAGACTATTCTTTATGATCCTTTTTGTTATTTTAAGATTGATAGTAACATCCTCATTTTCATTTCATATTTTAGCTACTTGCAACTTTTCTCTTTTTGTCTCTGTCATCTGAGCTAAAGTTTGGTCAATTTTATTGATCTCAAAAATGTAGGCTTGCAGGCCAAGGTGGCGCACACCTGTAATCCCAGCAGCTCTGGAGGCTGAGAGAGGAGGCTCACAAGTTCAAAGCCAGCCTCAGCAACAGGGAGGTGCTAAGCAACTCAGTCAGACTGTCTCTAAATAAAACACAAAATAAGGCTGGGGATGTGGCTCAGTGGCCGAGTGCCCCTGAGTTCAATTCCTGGTAACCCCTGCCAAAAATGGAGTCTTGTTTTTATGGATTCTTTTTCATTTATATTATCTATTTGATATATATTTACCCTAATTTTTATGATTTCAGTTTTTTTTTCTTAAAAATTTTCTATGTATTTTTTCTTGGTTATTTTAGTTATACATAACATTAGGATTTATTTTTAGATAATCATAAAAACGTAAGGTGTAATTGTTTCTTAGCTTTTAGTTTTTTTTCCTAGGAAAAAAACCCCCAATAACTAAGAAACATTTCTCCAGGTATGAAGTTTGAGATCTATTTCCCTTTACAATATAGGCATTTAGTGCTATAAATGGTCCAGTAAGAAAATTTTCTGTTACCTTTATTGTGTACTCCAAATTTTATAATGTACTTTCATTTTATTCATCTCCAAGTATTTTCTGGTTTTCTCTCTTCCTCCCTCCTCTCTTTCTCTTTCTCGTGTGTGTGTGTGTGTGTGTGTGTGTGTGTGTGTGTGTGTACACACTTCTTTGGTTAAGAATGCTATTTACTTTCCAACTATTTGTAAATTTTCCAGTTTTCCTTCTGTTTTTAAATTTCTAGCTGTCTTCCATTCTGTTCAGAGGAGATACCCTGTAAGATTTCAATCTTTCTAATTTTTTGAGGTATTTGGTGGTCTAACATATTTTCTGTCCTGGAGAGTGTTCCATGTGTTCTTGCAAAGAATTTGTTGTTTGATGGAGTGCTCTAGTTGTGTGCAGGTGGTTTATAATATTGTTCAAGCACTCCATTTTGTTACTTTCAATTCTACCTAGAATTTAAAGTAGTATATTGATGTCTTTGGCTACTATTGTAGACTTCTCTATTTCTCTTGAATTCTTTCAATGATTGCATCATATATTTTGGGATCCTAGTGTTAAGTGCATATAGGTTTTTAATTGTTATATCTTCTTGATGAACTTATTTTTCCTCAATATATCATAACCTTGCTTTTCTTCTTGAAATAGCTTTGACTTAAAGTCTATTTGGTCATATTAGTATAGTCACTTTTGATTACTATTTGTTTGGAGTGTCTTTTTTTCTATTCTTTCACTTTCAACCTATTTGCGTCTTTGGAGCAAAAGTGAGTCCTTATAGATAACATATAAATGGATCATTTTTTAAAAAAATCTGTTCTGCTAATCACTGCCTTTTAATTGTAAAGTTTAATTCACTTATATTTAAAGTACTTACTGAAATGGAAGGATTTATATGTTATACTTTTTTGTTCCTAATTTCCTCTGTCACTGCCTTCTTTTACATTTTGTTGTTTTTGCAATGAACTATTTTGATTCCTTTCTAATTTTATTTGCATGTGTTCATTAAATATTCTCTTTATGGTTACCATGGGGATTACATTTAACATCCTAAATTTATAACAATCCAATTTGAATTTTTACCAACTTAGTTTAAATAGAATATAAAAACTCTGTTTCTAAATGACTCTACCCTCTCCATGTTATTGTTGTTACATCTTATATCTTTATACATTGTGCATATTCTTTCTCATTTATATTATCTATTTAATTTATTTTTATCCTAATTTTTATGATTTCACTCTTTTTTCTTAAAATTTTCTACATATTTTTCTTGGTTATTTTCATTTTTCTGCTTACCTGGCCCATGCATTCTTGCATGTCTTCTGTTTTGTCTATTAGAGTTGAAAGAATTGAAAGGCACAAGTTTACTTAAGGAGCCCAAAGGTAACAGAAAATAAAGGGAAAAGAGATAAATTTAAAACTTCTGACATCTATTCTTCCAGTAAACAGATACAGCCCAACTCCCAGACAAAGTTAACATGAAATCTAACACTAAGGGCTTTTACTGCCATTCTTATTATCCAACATGACACATCTGGCTTTTAATAAAAAAATTATAGTATATGCTAAAGGACAAGGAAAATACAACCTGAAGAGAAAAAAAATCACCAGAACCAGACTCAGAACTGACATGGATTTTGAAATGATCAGTCAAGGGGAATAAAGAGAAAGGAGCAGAAGGAATATTGGAAATAATAATGGTAGAAGATTTTTTAAACATATCATCTATAGAGGAACAAAGAATTACAAAGTACTTCTCATCAGAAATCATGCAAACAAGCAGAGAGCAGAGTAAAACACTTAAAACACTGAAAGGAAAAAAATTCAATATCCAGTGAAATTATCTTTCAAATATGAAAAGCAAATAACCATTTTTTTTCCTCAGTAACATAGAAACAGAGGGAATTCATCTCCAGTACATCTTCCAGCAAGTAATGTGTTTTTAAAAAATTCTTTATGGAGGATGAAAATTATGTAGGTCAGTAACTTGAATCTACAGAAAGAAATGAAAGAAAGAAATGGATAAGAGATAAATGAAAATAAGATAAAACTTATTTTTATCATTATTAACTGATCTAAAAGATAACTGCTTAATAATAGTGACAACAGACTGGATAATTATAGTATAGATATATGCAGTGAATAATGACATCACAAATGATGGGATAAAAGAATTGGAAATATAGAGTAGGAAGCAGTATGATGTGTGAAGTGGTACTGTGTTATTTGATGGTGGATTTAGATAAGTTGTAAATATATGTTACAATTCTAATGCAAGCACTAAAATTGCTAAACCAAATATAGCCATGACATAAGAAAACTGAATCACACAAAATACTCATTTACAACCAGAGAAGGCAGAAAAAGAGGGGAAAGAAAAAGAAAGCAATTACAAATATGGTAGATATTAATCTAATTCTATTAACAATTAATACATGTGAATGTGCTAAACTTACTAGTTAAAAGACAAAAGTTATCAGACTAGATTTAAAAATTATACTCAAGTATGTATTGTCTACCAGAAGCCCTCTTTAAATATAAAGATTAAAATAGGTTAAAAGTAAAGAGATATACCATGCTAACACTAATCAAGAAAATCAAAGGAACTACATTAATTCCATTCAAAGATGACTTTAGGAAAAGAAACAATACAAAGATAAAGAAAGTTATTTCAAAATGATAAAGGGGTGAATTCCCCTACACATACAATCTTTGTGGGTATGCACCTATGAACAGAACATCAAAAAATAACATAAAGTGAACAGTAACAGAATCCAAGGATAAATAGATAAAATTACTATTGTAATTGATGAATTGAACATTCATCATTCAGCAACTGATGGATGGAACAGGCAGAAAATCAGAAAGGATACAGTTGATCTGAATAGCACTGTCAATCAACTTGATATGTATAGGATACTCCATCCAACAATAGCAGAATATACATTTTCTCAAGCTCACATGACACCTTCACCAAGACTGACCATATTCTGAATCATTAATTACACTTAACAAATTTAAAAGAGTAGAAATCATATCTAATATATTCTAAGACCATAATAGATTGAAACTGAAAATCAATTTCAGCAAAGATGGCTGAGAAATTCTGAAATATTTGGCTATTAAAAACATACCTCTAAGTAGAATGAAACAGACATCATTACTTTATGTATATATGTGCCTACATGACCAATATGATTCTGCAACTTGTACACTCAGAAAATGAGAAATTATATCCCATTTATGTATGATATATCAGAGTGCATAAATGCACTCTACTTTATGTATAACTAATTAAAACAAATAAAAAATTAATTGAAAAAACATACTTCTAAATAATACATTAATCAAAAGAGAAGCCTGAAGATGAATTTACAAACATTTTCAACTAAAAATGAAAAAGATAGTACAACTTACCAAAAAAATGCATAATCTTCATGACATACTTACCAGTATGTGCTCTTTCAGGAAAGGGCATTTCCTCAGTGATAAGTTATTTAATTTCAGTGGAATGATCTGATTATATCACTAAAATGATGAGCTCCCTCTAAGTGTCCAAGGCACTCAGACTGACAGCTTTAGTTTGAGGGGCAGGTACACTGTGAGTGAAAGTTGTGGAGAATAAACTCTTGGGGGAGGGAAGGAATTCATCCATACCTCTTATCTGGTACAGAAAGTTCAGGTACTGTCTGCATTTGATTACAGACAAGCCAGTAAAACTGGAAACATTTTCAGATCATAAATTTAAAGTACTTTTTGAATGACATTACTTTCTTAAACAAGTTCTGAGTCTCAAGTGCTCATATAGGTATTGTGAGTTTGATTGGGTCTGAGAGGAAATGTTGGCACCAAATTTACAGATGTATCAAAGTTTAGTTTTGGCCTCAATATTGTGTTCCTGTTATTTGACTTTTCCAGGTCTCAGTCTTAGGAAATGCAAAAAGTCTAATTCACCTATTCCACCACTCTATTTTCAACCTTATATTAATGATCCTGTGGTCACATAAGTTACCCTTATACCTAAGCAGAAACATGCCAAATAGGAATGAAGCATGTTCTTCATATTTCTTTAATGTCTGGATACTCATTTCCAAACATAGAGTAGAATTCTATATATAACTTTGAATTAAAAAAAACTTTAAATGTTGAAATTTTATTAATTGAAGTATAAATGCATATTTATTATTGCAAAAGCAAAGGATTGTACTGATTAATGATTATTAAATCATTAGACTTATGTACAAGAGTAAATAGCATTTTCAAATATTTTACCAGGGAAAGAGATTGACCACTATTATGATTAATTTTTAAAAGAGAGGCTATTTGTTAAATAACTTCAGTAGAGATCGACCATCTAATCCTTTCTGAGCAAATGAATGATTATGAAAATTCAAATAATAATTGCTACTTGAGCTGTGGTAACAGAATACCACAGATGAGTGGATTCAACAGTAGAAGCTCCTTTTTCACTATTCTAGGGGCTAAAAGTTCAAGAACAAAGCCCCAGCAGGGTTGGATTTGGGTGGTTCCTCTTTTCCTGGATTTCAAGAGCCAGTTTCTCATTGTGTCCTCAAGTGGCCTTTCATTTGTGTGTGCACTCTGGTGTCTCTTCCTTTTCTTACAATGACCCCAGTCTTGTTAGATTAGGACCCTACCTTTTAGATCATATCTACCATCAATCACCTACTATCTGCAAATACAGTCACATCAGCATTAGGGCTAAACTTATGAACTGGAGATGAATATGAAGCAAAGTTCAGCCCATAACAGTAATGTAGGGTAAAACAGGGACAGCAATAACATTTTTTTAAAATTACTGTCTTTATTGTTCTTTATCCACAGCCATCAGAACACTGTAACAAACAAATTAAATTAATTGGCTGAGGTCTTCTCTTTTGTACAAATAAGAAAAACAGCACAGAAGAAAGTTCTGGTAATGGTTTGCTGGAAATGCATATGCTTTCACATACAGTAATTATCAGTTGTTGTTAATGTATTTGCAAATCTTTTTTTAATTGGTTTTATTTTTTAAATACCTGACAGAGGAATGCATCACAATTCTTATTACACATATAGAACAATTTTCATATGTTTGTATATAAAGTATGTTCACACAAATTCATGTCTTCATACATGTACTTTTGGATAATGATGTCCATCACATTCCTCCATCATTGCTAACCCCCTGCCCCTTCCCTTCCCTTCCCACCCATCTGCTCTATTTAGATTTCAATTACTCCTATACTCCCTCTCCCTACCCAACTATGTCAGTCACCTTATTTCAGAGAAAACATTCGCTATTTTTTTTTGGGGGGGGGGAATTGGCTAACTTCACTTAGCATTATCTTCTCCAACTGCATCCATTTACCTGCAAATACCATGATTTTATTCTTTTTTATTGCCGAGTAATACTCTATTGTATACATATGCCACATTTTTAATCCATTCATCTACTGAAGGGCATTTAGGTTGGTTCTACAGTTTAGCTATTGTGAATTGTGCTGCTATAAACATTGATGTGACTGTGTCCCTGTAGTATGCTGTTTTTAAGTCCTTAGGGTATGGACCCAGGAGAGGGATAGCTGGGTCAAATGGTGGTTCCATTCCCAGTTTTCCAAGGAATCTCCATACTGCTTCCCATATCGGCTGCACCAATTGCTGTCCCACCCACAATGTATGAGTGTGCCTTTTTCCCCACATCCTCACCAATACTTATTGTTGTTTGTCTTCATAATAGCTGCCATTCTGACTGGAGTGAGATGGTTTCTTAGAGTAGTTTTGATTTGAACTTCTCTAATTGCTAGAGATGATGAACATTTTTTCATACATTTGTTGATTGATTGAATATCATTTTCTGAGAAGTGTCTGCTCATGTCCTTGGCCCATTTATTGACTGGGTTATTTGTTTTTTTTAGTGTTTAGCTTTTTGAGTTTTTGTATACATTAGAGATTAGTGCTATATCTGATGTATGAGGGATAAAAATTTTCTCCCAAGATGTAGGCTCTCTATTCACCTCACAGATTATTTCTTTTGCTAAGAAGAAACTTTTTAGTTTGAGTTCATCCCATTTATTGATTATTGTTTTTAATTTTTGTGCTACAGGAGTCTTATTAAGGAAGTTGGGACCTAATCCCACATGATGAAGATGAGGGCCTACTTTTTCTTCTATTAGATGGAGAGTCTCTGGTTTAATTACTAGGTCCTGATCCATTTTGAGTTAAGTTTTATACATGGTGAAAGATAGGGTTTAACTTTATTTTGTTGCATATGGATTTCCAGTTTTCCCAGCACCATTTGTTGAAGAGGCTATCTTTTCTCCAATGCATGTTTTTGATGTCTTTGTCTAATATAAGATAATTGTGATTAGCAATAACATTTTAGTCTATGAGCCTCCATAGAATTAAAGTAACACTTTAAGAACTGTAATAATTTTTAGTTATTTAATGCCATTTAATCTGCAACTCCTTTTTAAGAAAAGTCTTATATAGGACTTCTTCATATCTTATGAAGAAAAATTTAAAGCAGATCTTCAACTTTTTCACATAAAAAAATCCACAGGAAAGAAAAAAAATCCAAAACCTTTGTGATAAAACAACTTCAATGCAAATATAATAAAAAACAAAGACATACTTTGGAAGTTGTGTAGGAGCAATTATTTTTTCCTTACTAATAAAAATTCATTATGACAGAATTTATAGTTTTGAGTTAATAGAAGTTGATGTTTTAAATAAAAATGTCAGAATATTTGCTTTAGATTACAAGTGTTCTCCAAAGTTTTAAATGAAGCTATGGATCCTATATGCAAAATTCCTTCTAGAAATGTATAACAAAAATATGCTACTAAATTGTACGTCCATATTCAAAAAGGATAATAATATAATGTCTTACTTCTAAATCTTGAATCAGGCATTTGTATATGTGAAATAACCAGAGATCCTTTCTCCCTGTGATAAATAATGTGGCTTACTAAGGGTCTTTCTGATTTATTTGTAGCTAAGTACATATTAATTTGCTTAAGAAACACTCAGAATGAAAATTCAGTATAGGATCTACACATTTGACAATGAAACATCCATTACGAAGGCTAAGAGTGAATGAGAAGTTCACAAACATGCCAAGTTTTATGCACATCTTCCATTTGTATGTTCAAAAAGTAATAAAGCTGAGGGTAATGAGAAAAAATTACTGGAGACAAATTGTGAGCCATGTTCATCATTCTCCTTAAGTAATAGACAGACTATGAAATAGAAGAGATTTTGCACCTGCTGGCAGAATGCTGGCTTAAGACATTTAGAGTAGATTCAGAACAGGTATTACATGCTTAAATGGCTGCTTGGACAAAAATAAAATTAAATTAAAAAGGCAAAACATAAAAGTGTTTTGCATCTTGTTTTATGCAAAACTAACCTAGAAGGTATCACTAACAATGGTTACCTACAGAGAAAATAGTTAACTTGCTGGAAACTGCTGAAAAATTACCAAAATGATACATCTTAAAAGTGCAAGTTGTGAGAGGGAAAGATGGCGGCGAAGGGAGTGCATCACCCCAGTGCGCCGCATCACTGTGCGGGAGAAAGACGAGGTGAAACAGCTGAAGGCTATCTTGTTGGGAATTTCCAGTGAAATTGAGGTACTCCAGAATCTAGTGGATGGATTTCCATCGCATGAGGTTTGGCTGCGGGGGCTCGGACGCGGGCGATTTCTCCGCACGGAGGGTCGCACCCCGCAGCTGGAGTCTGCGGCGCGCACTGGGAAGCAGCGAGGTGCCGGAGCGGGGGTGCAGTGATGCGGATTCTGGGGGCTCCTGCCAGTGGTGCAATGGCCGTGCTTAGTGCTGAGTTCCGGCTTTGAGACAGAGGAGAGAAGCGGTCTAGTTCGGTTCTCGACACCGGTCAGACCATGGAGGAGGACAGCAGCCGCCATCTTGGAGAGCTGATGGAATCATCCCTGTTTTCTACTGATCTCAGCTCATTCAGCTACAGAACAGGTGATTTCAGGCTGGTATTTGCCTGCGTCTCGCAGACAGATCGCTTAGGCTCAGGGCTGGAGAACCAGTGGAGAATACTCCTAGGGGCTCGCTCCTGGCAAGGCATGCACCGGGATCTGAGCAGCCGGATTCTGGTTCCCGAGGCTGCTTTGGCCCAGGGCTGGGGAACCTGCGGAGACTGCGTGTTGAGGCCAGCTCCAAGTGGAGCGTGCGCTGAGCTCGGGGCGGCTGGGTTCTGACTCCCAGAACAGTTTTGGCCGGGGGCTGGGGAGCCCGCGGGGACTGCGTCTTTGAGCCTGCTCCCAGTGGAGCATGCACCGAGCTCGGAAAGCTTGGACTGGCCGGGCTCTGGCTCCCAGAGTTGCTTTGGCCTGGGGCAGGGGAACCCGCGGGGGTCGTTCCTTGGAGCCTGCTCCTAGCGGAGTGTGAGCCAGGATCAGAGAGGCCAGGTTCTGGCTCCCAAAGCTGCTTTGGCCCAGGGTTGGGGAACCTGCGGTGACTGCTTCTCAGTCCGGGTCCTGCTGGGTGCTGTGGGGGCCAGGGGGGCAGAGTGGAGCTGCCGCCTGCGCCCAGAGCAGGCCAAGTGACCCGCCAGCGTGGTATCACGACACCCCAACTGCAGCTGGGGCCGAAGAGAGTAGCCGCCCACACCTAGAACAGGACCAGCGACCCGATGGCATGGTATCCAAGTCACCCATTTAGAGTAGGGGCTGTGCAGAGCTGCCGTCTGAGCCTGCAAGGTAGGCAGACCTGCATCCCACTGGCAGGACAGGCCCGGTAGCCTGCCAGCGTGGTGGACACGTAGCACCGAGGCAGTCACGTCACACTGGTTGGAGCGGGGGTGGAGCAGAGCCGCCGCCCGTGTCCAGAAAAGGCCCAGCGCCCAGCGACCCGTTGGAGAGGCAGTCAGGTACCCCCATTGGGAGTGGGGGCTGAGCAGAACTGCCGCCCGAGCCTGCAAGGTAGGCAGACCTGCGACCCACCGGCGGAACAGGCCTAGAGGCCTGCCAGCGTGGTAGACACGTCACACCAATTGGAGTAGGGGCCGAGCAGAGCCGCCGCCCACATCTGGATCAGGACCAACGACCCGAGGGCATGGTAGTTACGTCACCACAATTGGAGTGCGGGCAGAGCAGAGCCGCCACCCGTGCCCGCAGGGTGGGCAGACCTGCAACCGACCAGAGTGGTAGACAGATCACCCTAATTAGAGGAGGAGCACAGCCACTACCCGCCCTGCAAGGGAGATTTTCCAACTATACAAGAGCAATATAAATAAATAGGGGGAAAATTTCAAAAACAACAGTTTCACCAAGCAGAAAGAAACGCGAGCAGTATGAAAAGACAAGGAAAGAAAGGACCACAAGCAATGCAGGTCAACTCAACTTTAGAAGAGGTAATAGCTGCAACAGATGGAATGTCAGAAAAAGAGTTCAGGATATACATGCTTCAGATGATCTGGAGTCCCAAGGAAGACATGAGACAGCAAAATCAGACAATGAAAGATCACTTTGACAAGGAACTACATAAACAAATCCAGGAAGTAAAAGATCAATTACACAGGGAGATAGAGGTAATAAAAAACAAACAAATAGAAATCCTAGAAATGCAGGAAGCAATAAACCAACTTAAAACCTCAATTGAGAATACTACCAGCAGAGTAGAACACTTAGAAGATAGAACATCAGACAATGAAGACAAAGTATTTCAACTTGAAAAGAACATAGACAGCTCAGCAAGACTGCTAAGAAACCATGAGCAGAACATCCAAGAAATATGGGATAACAAAGACCAAACTTAAGAGTCATTGGGATACAGGAAGGCACAGAGCTCCAAACCAAAGGAATAAACAATCTATTCAATGAAATAATATGAGAAAACTTCCCAGACTTGAAGAATGAGACAGAATCCCAGATACTAGAAGGCTACAGGATGCCGAATGTGCAAAATCATAAGAGATCCACACCTAGACACATTATAATGAAGATGCCCAACATACAGAATAAGGAGAGAATTTTAAAAGCTAGAAGAGAAAGGAAGCAGATTACATTAAGGGGTAAACCAATCACGATAACAGCTGATCTCTCAACACAGACTCTGAAAGCTAGAAGATCCTGGAATAACATATTTCAAACACTGAAAGAAAATGGGTTCCAACCAAGAATCGTGTATCCGGCGAAATTAAGCTTCAGGATGGAAGATGAAATTAAAACCTTCCACGATAAACAAAAGTTAAAAGAATTCGCAGCTAGAAAACCATCTCTTCAAAAAATCCTTGGCAAAACATTACAGGAAGAGGAAATGGAAAATAACAATGAAAACCAACAGTGGGAGGTAGGACAGTAAAGGGGGGAAAGTAATCAAAGAGGAAAACAAATCAGGTTTAGTAACATTAATAAACAAATATAGCTGGAAGAACAAACCATATCTCAATAATAACCCTAAATGTTAATGGCTTAAACTCACCAATTAAGAGACACAGGCTAGTTGAATGGATCACAAAACAAGACCCAACAATATGCTGCCTACAGGAGACGCATTTGATAGGAAAAGATATACATAGACTGAAGGTGAAAGGCTAGGAAAAATCATTCCACTCATATGGACTGTGGAAACAAGCAGGAGTGTCCATACTCATATCTAATAAAATAGATTTCAAGCCAAAATTAATCAAAAGGGATAAAGAGGGACACTGCATACTGCTCAAGGGAACCATACACCAACAAGACATAACAATCATAAATATATATGCCCCAAACAATGGTGCAGCTACGTTTGTCAAGCAAACTCTTCTCAAGTTCAAGAGTCTAATAGACCACCATACAATAATCATGGGAGACTTCAACACACCTCTCTCACCACTGGACAGATCTTCCAAACAAAAGTTAAATAAGGAAACTATAGAACTCAATAACACAATTAACAACCTAGACTTAATTGACATATATAGAATATACCACCCAACATCAAGCAGTTACACTTTTTTCTCAGCAGCACATGGATCCTTCTCAAAAATAGATCATATATTATGTCACAGGGCAACTCTTAGACAATATAAAGGAGTAGAGATAATACCATGCATCCTATCTGGTCATAATGGAATGAAACTGAAAATCAATGATAAAAGAAGGAAGGAAAAATCATGCATCACTTGGAGAATGAACAACAGGTTACTGAATGATCAATGGGTTTTAGAAGACATCAAGGAGGAAATTAAAAACTTCTTAGAGTTAAATGAAAACACAGACACAACATATCGGAATCTATGGGACACATTGAAAGCAGTTCTAAGAGGAAAATTCATTGCTTGGAGTTCATTCCTTAAAAAAAGAAAAAAACCAACAAATAAATGATCTCATACTTCATCTCAAAATCCTAGAAAAAGAAGAGCAAAACAACAGCAAAAGAAGTAGAAGGCAAGAAATAATTAAAACCAGAGCTGAAATTAATGAAATCGAAACAAAAGAAACAATTGAAAAAATTGACAAAACTAAAAGTTGGTTCTTTGAAAAAATAAATAAAATCAACAGACCCTTAGCCATGCTAACGAAGAGAAGAAGAGAGAGAACTCAAATTACTAGCATACGGGATGAAAAAGGCAATATCACAACAGACACTTCAGAAATACAGAAGATAATCAGAAATTATTTTGAATCCTTATACTCCAATAAAATAGAAGATAGTGAAGGCATCGATAAATTTCTTAAGTTTTATGATCTGCCCAGATTGAGTCAGGAGGATATAGACAACCTAAACAGACCAATAACAATAGAGGAAATAGAAGAAACCATCAAAAGACTACCAACTAAGAAAAGCCCAGGACCGGATGGGTATACAGCAGAGTTTTACAAAACCTTTAAAGAGGAACTAACACCAATACTTTTCAAGCTATTTCAGGAAATAGAAAAAGAGGGAGAACTTCCAAATACATTCTACGAGGCCAACATCACCCTGATGCCTAAACCAGACAAAGACACTTCAAAGAACGAAAACTACAGACCAATATCTCTAATGAACCTAGATGCAAAAATCCTCAATAAAATTCTGGCGAATCGGATTCAAAAACATATCAAAAAAATTATACACCATGATCAAGTAGTATTCATCCCTGGGATGCAAGGCTGGTTCAATATACGGAAATCAATAAATGTTATTCACCACATCAATAGACTTAAAAATAAGAACCATATGATCATCTTGATAGATGCAGAAAAAGCATTCGACAAAGTACAGCATCCCTTTATGTTCAAAACTCTAGAAAAATTAGGGATAACAGGATCATACCTCAACATTGTAAAAGCAATCTATGATAAGCCACAGGCCAGCATCATTCTGAATGGAGAAAAATTGAAGGCATTCCCTCTAAGATCTGGTACAAGACAGGGATGCCCTCTCTCACCACTTCTGTTCAACATAGTCCTCGAAACACTGGCCAGAGCAATTAGACAGACGAAAGAAATTAAAGGCATAAAAATAGGAAAACAAGAACTTAAATTATCACTATTTGCAGATGACATGATTCTATACCTAGCAGACCCAAAAGGGTCTACAAAGAAACTATTAGAGCTAATAAATGAATTCAGCAAAGTGGCAGGATATAAAATCAACACGCATAAATCAAATGCATTCCTGTATATCAGCGACAAATCCTCTGAAACGGAAATGAGGACAACTACTCCATTCACAATATCCCCCCAAAAAATAAAATACTTGGGAATCAACCTAACAAAAGAGGTGAAAGACTTATACAATGAAAACTACAGAACCCTAAAGAGAGATATAAAAGAAGACCTTAGAAGATGGAAAAATATACCCTGTTCATGGATAGGCAAAACTAACATCATCAAAATGGCAATATTACCAAAAGTTCTCTATAAGTTCAATGCAATGCCAATCAAAATCCCAACAGCATTTCTTGTAGAAATAGATAAAACAATCATGAAATTCATATGGAATAATAAAAGACCCAGAATAGCAAAAACAATGCTAAGCAGGAAGTGTGAATCAGGCGGTATAGCGATACCAGACTTCAAACTATACTACAGAGCAATAGTAACAAAAGCAGCATGGTACTGGTACCAAAACAGGTGGGTGGACCAATGGTACAGAATAGAGGACACAGTAACCAATCCACAAAACTACAACTATCTTATATTTGATAAAGCGGCTAAAAGCATGCAATGGAGGAAGGATAGCATCTTCAACAAATGGTGCTGGGAAAACTGGAAATCCATTTGCATCAAAATGAAACTGAATCCCTTTCTCTCGCCATGCACAAAAGTTAACTCAAAATGGATCAAGGAGCTTGATATTAAATCAGAGTCAAGGCGTCTGATAGAAGAAAAAGTTGGCTATGATCTACATACTGTGGGGTCGGGCTCCAAATTCCTCAATAGGACACCCATAGCACAAGAGTTAACAACTAGAATCAACAAATGGGACGAACTCAAACTAAAAAGTTTTTTCTCAGCAAAAGAAACAATAAGAGAGATAAACAGGGAACCTACATCCTGGGAACAAATCTTTACTCCACACACTTCAGATAGAGCCCTAATATCCAGAGTATACAAAGAACTCAAAAAATTAGATAATAAGATAACAAATAACCCAATCAACAAATGGGCCAAGGACCTGAACAGACACTTCTCAGAGGAGGACATATAATCAATTAATAAGTACATGAAAAAATGCTCACCATCACTAGCAGTCAGAGAAATGCAAATCAAAACCACCCTAAGATACCATCTCACTTCAGTAAGATTGGCAGCCATTATGAAGTCCAACAACAACAAGTGCTGGAGAGGATGCGGGGAAAAGGGCACACTTGTTCATTGTTGGTGGGACTGCAAATTGGTGCAGCCAATTTGGAAAGCAGTATGGAGATTTCTTGGAAAGCTGGGAATGGAACCACCATTTGACCCAGCTATTCCCCTTCTCGGTCTATTCCCTAAAGACCTAATAAGAGCATGCTACAGGGACACTGCTACATCGATGTTCATAGCAGCACAATTCACGATAGCAAGATTGTGGAACCAACTTAGATGCCCTTCAATAGATGAATGGATAAAAAAATGTGGCATTTATACACAATGGAGTATTACTCTGCATTAAAAAATGACAAAATCATAGAATTTGGAGGGAAATGGATGGCATTAGAGCAGATTATGCTAAGTGAAGCTAACCAATCCTTAAAAAACAAATGCCAAATGACTGCTTTGATATAAGGGGAGTAACCAAGGACAGGGTAGGGACGAAGAGCTTGAGAAGAAGATTAACATTAAACAGGGATGAGAGGTGGGAGGGAAAGGGAGTGAGAAGGGAAATCGCATGGAAATGGAAGGTGATCCTCAGGGTTTTACAAAATTACATATAAAAAGAAATGAGGGGTAAGAGAAGAATAATACAAGTGGAAGAAATGATTTACAGTAGAGGGGGTAGAGAGAGAAATGGGGAGGGGAGGGGAGAGGAGGGGAGGGGGGATAGTAGAGAATAGGATAGACAGCAGAATACATCAGACACTAAAATGGCAATATGTAAATCAATGGAAGTGTAACTGATGTGATACAGCAATCTGTATACGGGGTAAAAATGGGAGTTCATAACCCACTTGAATCAAACTGTGAAATATGATATATTAAGAACTATGTAATGTTTTGAACGACCAACAATAAAAAAAAGTGCAAGTTGTTTATTTTAACATGATACCTGTCATAGTGGTTTTCATGTTATTCTAGGTCAAACAATCTACTGAAATGGAAGATGCTAATGGAAAGTCAAAGACAATTTTGTTGTCTTGAAACTAAAAAATATCACTGTAACCATGTTTCTCCATTTATGCTGAAGGACACATTTTTCTCTAGTAATTTTGTGATGTAGTAAGTGCATGTAAAAAAGTAACACTGACATCTATGTTTGTATTTTTATCGGTATCCATATATAGTCACCACCTTAAATCTGCCTTTGAAAATATTAAAAATGTATATTCTTAAGCCAGATTGTTAGATTGTTTCAGTAAAATTTTTATTACCATTGATGAAACCTTTAAATTCAGGAGTTGAAAGGACAAGAAAACCTAATAACTGTGGTGATATCA
Organism: Spermophilus citellus; assembly: GCF_964194105.1. Classification (NCBI taxonomy): domain Eukaryota; kingdom Metazoa; phylum Chordata; class Mammalia; order Rodentia; family Sciuridae; genus Spermophilus; species Spermophilus citellus. Next base: position 44,257,263 of record NC_138185.1, read on the forward strand.
CATACACTGCTAGAGACAGGTGATTTTATTTATTTATTTATTTTAAAATTTTTACTTTTCAGTTAGCAATAAGCATCAGTTTTTCATATGACTGATGTATAGTAGCATTATAATGAAATCCAAATTTCTTCCTGATAGCATTTCAGGTTTACTTTTGTATGGCTGAAGTTCATCCTAATTATGGTGATTTTTGTTTCCTGCTCCGATTTCAGCCAAATACTGTTTTTTTGCATTCTCATACTAAATTTGGCCAGATGTGTTATGTTGTGCCCCTCCCATCTAATATTACCTTGAGGGCCAAGAAGATAAGCGAGGAGGTAAAAGGAGCCCTGGCTATCTGTGTGTTCATACTCTGCGTTGTGAATTGGCTAGGACAGCAGAAATGATCTCAACCTGAAAATACCCATGAGTGAAATGACTGATTAAAAAAATTATGTTTCCCCTTCAACATCCCCCACCATTGAAAATTATCATGTACCTTTGTGTATCCAACTAACTTCTGAGTCTGAATTTGGGCTAATTGACTCATTTTTGTAAACTCCCAACAATTTGATGTACATTCTGTACGATTCAATTGCCAAGCAAAACTCTCAACATAACCAGAGATGCAGGATTTTAAGGGGTCAAGGAAAGGGATTTTGGCAAACAAAGATTGTTGACAAATGAAGACCAGCCAGAAAGTGTCAAGTTCACCGCCAAGGATGGAAAACTGACCAGATGGATGACAGAAGGCACACCTCAGTAAAGAATGACTTTAGTATCAAGGGATGATGAGGGGCTCCCAGAAAACTGATGACGCTATACAACAGCGTTCATTTTAAAAAACACTCCTTATCTTGTTATAAAAATAAAACATGATATAAATATCATTAGTAATGACCAATATTAATTGAGTACCTATGTGGAAGATATGTTTTAAGTATTTTTCATGCATTGGCCTAATTCTCTTCACAGCACCTCAAGGAAGTAAATGCTAATATTCTTCTCATCTTATATGTGAACGAATGGAGTTGAAGAAAGGTTAAGCAACCTTCCCAGGGTCACACAGCTAGTAAGTGAATAAACTGAATTCCTTTGAAAAATCTACAACTTAATAACCAGCATGGATCACTATTTTATTTTTAGAATTGGTGGATTGTAATTTTAAAAAAATAAATAAATAGAAGGGAGACGATCAGAGGAGTCGAAGGGAATCAGGGGGAGGTAGAGGGAACAGAAAAGGGAAGTCCTGGGGAATGAAAAGGAACACATCATGTTATACGCATGTATGAATATGTCACAATGAATCCATTATTTTGTACAATTATAATGCACTAATAAAGCATAATAAAATGGAAAAAAATTAACTTTTTAAAATGGAAAGAAATAATTGGTACATTATTACAAATATAACTGAAAACTTTCACATGGAACAATAAATTTCAGCTCTCTTATACCACTCTTTAAATGTTAGACTATATTCCAATGTTTTACATCTTTTATTGAATCTTTAAAACTATATGAAGAGTTTCTATTATTATCCCATTTTACAGATGAGAAACTGGAGGCTATGAGAGGTTGAGGACAGGCCCAGTTGCACACAGCTAGTATGTGGTGAGGCTGGGATTCAATACAAGGCAGGCCAACTCCTGACTGCTCTGCAATTGCACCACTGTATTGTTTCTCATATAACTATACTTATATATGTGTACATATAGATAGGTATACATATGGAATGTGATAAAGACCTAGATATAGGCAAATAAATGCATTTTCTTTCTTTTTTTCTGATTTAATTATTTTTGAGTAAAAATAAAGATAAATTTTTATTGCTTTGCTAGCTAAAGAGAAACACAGGGAACTCCTGTCTCTGAGGTTGTGATTCCCCCCATCAGGGGGAACAGGATTTTTTAAAAGGAGGTGATTCAAATGTTACATTCCAAGTGTTATCTATCCAGAGTTGTAATTTGGTTATTAAATTTGGGAGATTAGGTCTTTTGGTGTCATCCTGGGATTCTGAATTACTTTGGTTCCTGTGCTGGGTATGTGTTTATGAGCCAGATGCCTAAGGACTTGGAGGCTGAGGCAGGAGGATTACAAGTTTGTTGGCAGCCTCTATAGCTTGGCAAGATCCTAAGCAATTTAGTGAGATCCTGTCTCAAAATTCCAGGACAGATAACTCTGCGTAGGACAGAGAAGAAAAGAAATCTGGTTTCTGTGGAGATTAGGGAGGGGGAGGAAGAGAGGAAGAGAAAGAAACATGTCCTTTCTAAAATTATCACAGTGGCAGAGCAGCAAGGGCTATAGTCAAAGCATAAAGTGGACCACTGTCATATTTCCCACTGTCAATTTCTACATTCCATTTCTATGGAAAAATGGGCAACGACATCCCCCAAGCTGCTTCCTAAGAGTTGGGGGAAAATGACTCAAAGTCCTTGTTCTCTATCATGTGGGGTATGGACAGTTAAGGGTGTTCAGAATCAGGGCAGGACAGAGGTCCATGTTGAGGTTGGCGGTGGCTGGACAAGGCATACAAAGGACAGGGATCACAGTAGGACAACAGTAAACAAAGACAGCAAAGCATTATGTTTTGTGAACAATAACACAAAAGAAAATCGTTTTTCAGCCTGGCTCTGAAAACCATGAAGATAAGAACTCATTAAAACCAAAGGTAGGATTCAACATGTCATTGATTTGTGAGCAGAGGCCATTGAAGGCTTTAGAAAGGCTAGCAGAGTTGTTAGAAACAAACAGAGTTGTTAGAAACATTTAGTTTTTATAATGGCACAGGTATTCCCTAGAGCAGTAGTTAAAATATCTAATGTCATCTTATTTCTATAAAATAGCTTTCTCATTAGCATTACCTCTAATGCTTAGTGGAGGGAGCCCTTCAGCTGTGCCATTTAGGGATCTCTTGATAAGGTTAGTTAGGCCTTGTGTGTGCCAAATTGCATCTTAAGACCAATCTGAGGGATAAATATTGGGGCTAGAATATCACACCAGTGAAAAATAGATTGAGTTTACTTAGGTAGAAGATTAGGAAGGTTTGTAGGTCTATGAGATCAGGTTCAAATTAACTCAGGACAAACTTGTGACTCTAGAGTGCTTTGTTATTATTATTCTTCCACACAAGAATGCTTTCTTTATAGCCTTCAGATTTATTTTCTTTTGGTAGGGCTGACATAAGTGTACATTGTAAGTTACATTTAAAAAAGCATTGCCTTTCCTTTTAAATGTCCATGTATGATTGTGCTTTGGTTATACTCTCCTTCAGGTGTTTAAGCTCAAGTTGGTCAAAATTGACCTGTTCTTATCTACTCTTGAGTCAGCTGAGGTTACTCAGAGCTTACCCTTGAGAATGTGTGATAAGCCTCTTGGATCCTTTAGCTTTTCTCTACCAGTGGTGCTATCTGCCCAAATGGGACAGAGTCTTGCAGATCATTCATGGCTTCCTTTTGAAGCATCAGGGACATTTGTCTCGAATGATCCTCATCTTTGCAAAATGTGTATGGGTGGACTTACTGTTCTCTAGGGTTCTCTTGATCCCCCTGATTGGGCAGTCAGGTGACTCACTGGAGTTGCAGGGCCCTTGGATAGATTCTATCATTCCCTAGGTCCTCACTGTCCTTATAGGGCAAGGGTAAAATATTGACTGCCTTTTTCTTGGTCATTTTTACTTCCTTGACTTTGGTCTCCAAGTTTTGATTTTAAACACCTACCAGGCCTCCCTCATCAGTCTTAAATTGGAAGTAAGTGGATATAACTTCTATGTCTATAATTTTACAGTTACACCTTCCATTTAATTGAGGTCAGTATTAGTATTGGAAGTCAGCATTATGTCCTAACCTTTCTGTAGGTGTTGACTTATTGTCTTAAATTAGCTCAGGTTGTTTGGTTAGGAGTAGTAGTTCTGCAAAACACTAACAGGCAACAGTTACAACATTTTATAAGGAAAATATAAAATGAACACTATGTTTCTTTGGTAACTATTTAGCCCCTACAAAGACCCATATATCTATCAACTCAATTACATACAAGTTTTTCTTTCAAAAACTCATTAACAAACCTAAATATCTTTTACAATTTACTCAAACCTTTACTTAAGATTTTATTATATCCCCTGATTATTTTGAGATCATAGCACTCTTTACAACAACAATAGAAAATATGTCTTTGGAACTCAAACACTTTAAATAAGTTTCATTCTAGCCTACTTAGGAGCGATCCTACCATGGAGAAGGACAAGAGGTAGAGCCTTAACTCTTGACGAATCTTAAGTGTTTTATTTCTGAAGCTTATCTTTGTCTGTTTTTAAAAAACATATTATTGTACAAAATTCTCATGTATTATTTCCTGAGCCTATCTGAATATCTGCTAACATAATACAACATTACATCTGAAATACCAATCAAGCAGCAAAGCTAAGAGAGTTTTTAACTTTCTTTTTGTGGGAAAAGAGGCAGAATGTTTTCATATTCAACATTGTCAACCTTCGAACAATTCAGGCTTTTCCTATTACTTCCTAAAAATACATTTAAATTCCCATCAAGTGTAAAGAGTAACACAAAATTTTGTATATAATTTCTTGATAACATTATCATTATTCAGTTACAAAATATTGAATAAAATAAATATCAACCAAGTTTGTTATTTCTATATAAATCTGAAAGAGACTATTGCTACAGACAATTTTCATTTGAAGAACACCAACTTGGTAAAATGCTCTCCTAAACTTTACATTTTAAAATGCTTGTAGACTTGAAGAACATGAATATATCTAATAAACAAAAAAGCGAATAGTTATTAGCATCACAATTACACAGATGCCCTTATATTAACTAAGTTTAACTTTTAAAGTAAAATTTAGAATCCATGTATAAGGTAACAATAATCGCAAGTCTGCATGGGTTAGCAGTACTAGAAAAAAATCAAAAAAATCTTAAATCTCTTATACATTTAAAAAGAAAACAGTGTTAATAATCAGAAATAGTCCTAGTTAAAGCAAACAGATATAAGCCAAAATTTTGAATGGCATTGTGGCCCTTCTATGTCAGATACAATGTGTAAAAGACAGCACATTGGTTACCTTGCTGGTAAACCTACATAAACTTTCCTTTTATGAAATTTTACATGATACTTAAACAAGGCTCAGACAAACATAGCTCTCAGGTGTATACATATTTCTAGTCACATATATTTAAGGTATCAACAACATTGTATTAACTGAAGATAACAGTTGTTTATTTAACCAGTTATTAAGTGATCATTTTAAAGACTTTTAAATAGGTACAAATCCTAATTCTTTTAAGACTTAGTTCCCCTATATAATAAAACCTAACAGACCAGAAGAAAATTATCTCAATAGATAAGAGCAGATCAATGTTTCAGACTTTGCTGCATATCAATACATTAAAATTTCAATAACCTTGACTAATTGTGCTAATTAGAGCCAATATAATCAAATACAAACTTCTTGAGATTTACCTTCCACAAACCTTCTGCAATTTATTTAGACAGCCTAAACTTGTTTACATCCTCAGTTTTGTCTTTTCTTTCATCTTGAGCTTTAGCCCAAGAATCTTACTTTACCATACAAAATACTTTCTAATCCAGGAACATTTCTTTTACCTTCTAATTTTCTGTACTAAAATATATTTCCATACCAACAAATTTCTTATATCTCTTTTCTAGTTTCATATCCTTTCTTAAATTCATATTCTGAAACAATCCTTATGAATGTTCTCTGTGCATTTAATATACATAACAAATCTAATTCTAGGAGAGGGATCAGACTATCTGACACAGAAAACAAATCAAAACAAAACAAAACAAAAACAAAACAAAAAATTGTGCCTTAATTTTTTCTTCTCCCAGGTTGCATTCAAGGAGTTGGAACACAGGATATTTTTGAGCCTGACCTATATCCCTTATTATTATTATCACAACACCATCAACTTTATATGAGTTCCCCACTGTTGATTGTACCCACAGGCTTTAATGGAGAAGGTTCTTTCCATCCTTTTCTTTAGGCTTTCTTAAAGATCCTTTTGCAGAGACTGCCAACAATACACAGGTTGGCTTTCTTTTCTTTTCTTTTTTTTTCTTTGCTGGGTGATTGTTGTTTATTTTGCCAGTCTCCCCACACATTTAGTTTGATGGGATACTGTCACAGGAAGAATTGCTCTGTCCCAGTGATGGATATCCCCTGGTCAGATGAGTATTCAGTCAGATCTTAAAAGGGAAGACCATTCCTGTCCCCTGGTCATAAACAGTTCTGGAACCTACTGCCTCATCCTTAGTGGCTAGCAACCTCCACCCACCATGGGCAAAAGGGGCTGGAAGGCAGGGCCAAGGCCAGCTCCTCTTTATCCATTTTTCTACAGGGCAGGCAGCTCATCTGAGATTTTTATTTTCCCAGCCTGGGGCTGACCCATAGCAAGATGATCTGGGGCCAGTCTAGGAAACAGTGCTTGGACTGCCAGTGCTGGGTTGAAAGAATTTAAATCTTTTTTTTAACCCCTTCTTCTGGTGTCCTGTCCTTAAACAGCAGAGGCAATGCCTTTTTGCATTCTCATCTTAGTTCCTGACTGTTTAGACCCCAACTGCAACTGCATAAATGTGCATACAGAATTTCTTTCACTTATTTTACCTCTGACAGATCAACTCCAACTGCAAAATTGTGTAGCAATCCAGAATAACCATTCAAAGGCCAGATTGTGTTACAGTAAAACAGCTTTCTTTTAGACAGTCTCATAACTACAGGTGGCCCATTTAGCCAAGATCTTTCCCAAGAGACTACCTGTAAGATCAATGGAGCATTGCCCATGTCTTAAAGGGCCAGTAATGAGATTAAAAAAAAAAAAAACAACAATAACAAAACAAAAAACCCAGAGACAGAGAAGCAAAGAAGATCCCCAAACCACAGCTGATAGAAGGGAAGCTTTAAAACAGAGAAACCTGCACATAAAGAATTTCTTCTACTTCACCTCTGACAGACCAACTCCAACAGAAAGATTGTGTAATATTTCAGAAAGCCACTCAACGGCCAGATCATTATAGTAAAACAACACCATTTTCTTAGACAGGCTTATACCCTTTCAGCCAAGATATTTCCCAAGAGACTTCCCTATTAGATCAACACATCATTGCCTATGTCTTAAAAGGGGCAATAATAGATACAAACAAAAACACAGACAGACAACCAGAAGGAATTCCTGAACTCAAGGCCAACAAAGGGATGAGAATCTAAAACAGACCAGAAGGGAGTAAAATCATTAGGTTCCCAAGTCCTGCTTAACGGTGACGCCTACACCAGCTGCGCTAATGATGTCCTCACAAAGAGGGAACTGATGTGTAGAATCAAGGATCCTGATGTGCACACCATGGGACTCACCAGATGGCTAAGGATGTCATAACTTCACAGTATTCAGTTTCCTTTTCCTTAAAGTGGACCAAGATAGAGCAATCTGTATTGTTCAGGGAGAAAAGGAGCTCCCTGAAGCAAAAGGGGCTTCCACAGCTGCGGGGATAGTCCCTCAGTCCCTCCCTTTACTCACAGGAATAGCTCCTGTGGTTTGACCAGAGGTAAACTCACCCATCTCCTAACTCTCCTGCAGCTGACTCTCAACAAGTTTGCCACTACCTTGCTTCCTCAGCATGCAAGTGGGGCTGCGCAGAGAGCCAATCCTGATCTCAGGTCCCATCTGAGATGCCAGTTTGTTACAGAAAGTTTGGTCCTGGTCCCAGATACCCAACCAATAATGAGGACATTGTTTTGAGAAAAAGGAAAAAGAAGTTTTATTGCTCTGCTAGCAAAGAAGAAACACATGGGATTCCTATCCCAGAGGATACAATTCTCCTAGGCAAATAAATGTATTTTCATGTTATATCTTCAAGACTAAAAACAAGTTGGCTATTTCCTTTCATTTTTAGTAGGAAAAGTTAGTTTCCATTTTAGTAAGAACAATTTGATTCTTAGAGTGGAAAAACCAGCCAGACTAGTTAATCCAAAGGCAGGCTGGTCACCATAATGTGTGGTAGCTCCATCCCCACAGTACTCTCCACTTGAGGAGGGCACCTGGGACTGCAGTCCTCTGAGATGTAGTTACCCAGATATTGGAAGATTGTTATTAGGAAGGGGTTTCATTTATGAGGTGGTCTTGTAGGAAAAAACTTAAAGAACTGTCATGATGTCATCATTGATGGATCCTGATCTTATCCTCAGAACTTCTTTCCTCCTCTGCACTATATATTTTTATTCAATTTTAAATTGAGGTAAAATTTGCATGTCCTAAAATCCACCTTAGTAAATGTACAATTCAGTGATTTCTAGTATACAGGGACATCATCACTTCCGAGTTCTAGACTTCAAAAAGAAACCTCTGACTTACTAGCATTCACTTCCCACTTGCTTCATCTCCAAGCCTCAGGCAACTATAAATCTCTCTGTCTGTACAGATCTGCATTTCCTGGACATTTCATGTAAATTGGATCGTACAATATGTGGCCTTTTGTTTCTGGCTTCTTTCACTTAGGATAATGTTTTCAATGTTCATGTGTGTTGCAGCGAGTATTAATATTTCATTACTTTTGGATATACCACATCTTTTTGTCAGCTCATCTATGATTAAGTTAGTTCTACATTTTTTTTGGTTATTATAAATAGTGCTTCTATGAGCATTCATGTATAATATTTTATATCTACCTAGGATTGAAATTTGAGTCACATGATAACTTTATGATAACATTTTGAGGAACGGCTGAGCTTTTCCAAAAGCATTCACACCATTTAACATTACCACCAGTATTATGAGAGGATTCCATTTTTTCCCACACTTCACCATCACTTGCTATTGTCTATATTTTAATTAGAGAAATACTTTTGGGAGTGAAATCGTATCACATTGTGGGTTTGATTTGCATTTCCCTAACAGTTAATGAAAGTAAGCATTTTTGCTTATATTTATTGGCAATGAGAATATTCTTTGGAAGAACTCTCTATTAAAATGTATCCATTTGGGGGGTTGTCTTTTGTTGAAGTACAAGAATTCTTTTTATTTATAATGGTCACTAGTCTCTTATTTGTTATATGGCTTTTCCCAGTCTACAGGTTGTCTTCTCACTTTCTTGACAGTGTCCTTGGAAACACGATTATTTTTCACTTTGATGAAGTTCAATTAATCATTTTTTGTGTATTGCTGTGCATTTAGTGTCATATCAGAGAAATCTCAGAAAGAATTATGACCTTTTTTCCCAAGAATTTTATCATTTTTAGCTCTTACATTTTGGTATTTGATTCTTCAATTTATTTTGAATTAATTCTTGTATATGCTGTGAGGTTTAGTTTCAAATTCATTCTCTTCTAGGTACATTTATAGCTATCCCATTTGTTGCAAAAGATATTCTTTTCCCCACTGAATTTTCTTAGACACCCTCATCAAAAATTAATTCACTGTAAATGTGTGGATTTATTTCTGGATTCTCAATTATATTGCATTGATTTATGTGTCTGGCATTGTGTCAATATCTCACAGTATTGATCACTGTAACTTTTTAGTAAGTTTTGAAATTAGGAAGTGTGAGTTCTCCAAGTTTGTTCTTTTTCAAGTTTGTTTTGGCTATTTTAGAACCCACTGATTACATTGTGATTTTTTTAAAAAAAAATAAGCTTATATTTTAGAGCAGTTACAGATCCATAGCAAAACTGAGAACATATTCAGAGTTCCAATATAACACCTGTACCCACCAAAAGCAGCCCCATCCACCATCAAAGCTTTGCACCAGAATAGTATAATGATTTGTATCCACAATTATAGTGTCAAACAAAATACTGTCCACCCACCCTCAATCTTCTGTGCTCCACCTATTCATCCCCACCCCCCTCAACTCATGGCAACCTCTATTTCTTTTACTGTCTCCATGTTGTACAGTTGGCATCACACAATAAGTAGCTTTTCCAGATCTTCTTCTTTCACTTAGGAATTTATACTTAAGGTGTCTTCTCATAACTAGATCACTCATTTCTTTCCTCATCTGGATGTGTCAGTTTGTCCATAGGTGGCCAGTACTGAGAAATACCTTAGCTGTTTCCAAGTTTTGACAATTACGAATAAAAGCTTCTATAAAATCTTCATGTGCAAGTTTTGTGTGGATATAAGTTTTTAACTCACGTGGGTAAATATCAGTCTGTGCAATTGTGGGATCATATGGTAAGACCATGTTTAGTTTTGTATAAAACTGCTAAACTGACTTCCAAAGTGGCTGTACCACTTTGCATTCTCACCAACAAATGAAGGGGAGTTCTTGTGGCTCCATATCTTTGTTAGTATTTATAATTGTAAGATTTTTAGATTTTAGTTGATCTAAAATATATATATATAAATATAAATTGAACGTCATTTTAATTTTCAATTCCCTAATGGCAAATGAGGTTGAGCACATTTTTCATTTGCACGTTTCCCATGTGTATATCTTATTTGGTGAAGTGTCTTTTCAGGTTCATTGTTCATTTTAAAATCTGATAGTTTATTTTCTTATTGAGAAAATAAACTCTTATTTTATTCTTTTCTTCATATTTTTATTGATGCATGATAGTTGTACATACTGATGTTATTTGTTGTTAAATATTCATACATTCACACAATACACAATACAACAACATAATTTAGCTAGCTCTCCTTGAATTTTAAGAATAGGTCGTGTATTTTGGACAACAGTTTGTTGTCAGATATGTCCTCCCCATCTGTGTTTTCTTGTATCATTCTTTTCTTCTTTTGTCATTTGCAGAGTAGAAGCTTGTCAGTTTAATAAAGTTCAATTTATTAATTATCTCTTTCATGGATCATGCCTTTGGTATTTTATACAAAAAGTCACTAACATTCCTGGGGTTACCTAGGCTTTTCATCTGTGCTATCTTCTGGGGATTTTTTTAGTTTTGTATTTAATATTTAGGTAACTACTAGGCTTTGAATGTCTCCTTCCAGAACTTAGGTTGAAATTTAATTCCTATTGTAACAGTCCTGAGATGAGATCTTTAAAAAGTGATTTGGTCATGTGGACTCTGACCTCATTAATGTATTAAAGCTGTTGTTGTGGGAGTGGGGTTAGTTATTGTGGGAGTGGGGTCCTGAAAAAATGATAAGTTTGGCCTAATTTCTCTCTCCCACATGCTTACTTGTCTTCTGCCATGAGATGGCACAGCGTGGAGGTCCTCAATAGATGGCACTGACATGCTGTTGGCATCTCTTCCAGAACTGTGAACCAAATAAACTTGTATTGTTTATATTTTTACCAGTCTGTGGCATTTGGGTATAGCAGCAGAAAGTGGACTAAAATAGTTAAGATGGGGTTCAAGTTAACTTTTGTGAGAAACATAGGATTTGGGTCTGGTTTCACTTATTTAAGAGTGGATATTCATTTGTTCCAATCCCATTTACTGAAAAGACTTTTATTTCTCCATCTACTTGCCTTTGCTGTTTTGTCAAAGATGGATGCATTATATTTATGTAGGTCTATTTCTGGTCTCACTGTATTGATATAGTTGATGATTCTTTTGCCAATACCACAGTCTCAATTTTTGTAGGATTATATTGTCTTAAAGTGAGATATTGTCAATCCCCCAACTTTGTTGTCCTTTGATATTGTCTTGGTTGTCCTGAGTCTTTTGCTTTTCAAAAACGTTTGACAAGTTTGAGAATCTGTTCCTTTGTAAGATACAAAGTTACAAAATAACTTCTTGGGATTTACATTGGGATTGATTTGAAACCAGAGATCAAGCTGGGGAGAACTGACATCTTAACAGTGAGGAGTCTTCCCATCCACATGCATTATGGATATGTAAGGTGCATCCATCCACATTACGTGCATATATGTTAAAGGTTGTGATGCCTACTGGATAACTGACCTCTTCATCATTGTGCAATACACCTCTCTATCCCTGAAAACTTCCTGTACTTTGGTATTGTAAATAATACTCATATATACTGTGTATATTTTCCCCAGCTTTCTCTTGATTGGTGTTATCATGATATATACATCTCTATCCCTTTACTATTAATCTATATGTGTCTTGGGTTTCTGGTATACAACACATAATTGGGTCTTTCTTTTTAATCCACTCTGAAGATCTCTGACATTCAGTCAGTATCTTTAGACATCAACATTTGAAGTGATTATTGATATAGTTGGGTTAAAATCTATCCTATCATATTGTTATTATTTTCCACTCATTGCTTTTGCTCTTTATTCCTGCATTTGTCTTCTACTATTTTTCTGCATTTTGTGGTCACAATTGAGCATTTTATATGATTTAATTTCCTGTCCTTTCCTTTCCTTTTCTAGTGGTTGCCTTACAGTTTGCAATGTACATTTACAACTAAGTCCAAGTCTACTTTCAAATATCAGGGTCTCATTTCACAGGCAGAGCAAGTACCTTATAATAACAAAATATCCCTAATTCCTCACTCTTGTCTGTTGTATTATAATGTCATGCATTTTACTTATGCACAAAATGATGTAGATATATAGATAGCTAAATAGATACATGGTGACATACGCATGTTGTTCCTAATATTATTCCATTATATGCTTCATTTTTGAGACAGCAGAAATATTACACCTTACCTAAGTCTAGCTAAGGGTTTGTTGATTGTATTTATTTTTTGAAGAACAATTTCTTGGTTTTATTGACTTTTAAAATGGATTTTCTGTTCCCTATTTATTTCAGTTCTGATCTTTATTATTTCCTTTCTTCTATTAACTTTGGGTTTAGTTTTTTTCCCTTAGTTTTGTGAGGCATAATGTTAGGTTATTTATTTGGAAACTTTCTTCTGAGTTAATGTAGGCATTAATTGAGATAAAATTCCCTCTTGGAGCTACTTTTGCCATATCTATGGGTTTTAATACATTGAGTTTCCATTGTCATTTGTTTCAAGATATTTTTTTAATTCCCCTTTTTGATCTTTTTTGACCCATTGACTGCTCAGGAGTATGTTGTTCAATTTCCACATATTTGTAAATTTTCTAAGACTCCTGCTGTTATTGATTCCAAGTTTAAAATTATTGTGGTTAAGAATAACACTTGATGTAATTTCAATATTCTTTAATTTGTTTAGACTTGTTTTGTGGCCCGGAGAATATTACATGCAGGCTTGAAAGGGATGTGTATTCCGCTGGTCTTGGAGGGGATGTTCTATATATGTTCGTTAGATTTATTCAGTCTAAAGTGCAGTTCAAGTTCAGTAATTATTTTATTGATTTTCTGTCTTAATGATCTATCTGTTGCTCATAGTGGGCACTGAAGTCCCCTACTATTACTGTATTGCTATTTGTTTCTTCCTTCATGTCCATGGGTATTTGTTTTACATATTTAGGAGCTCTGATGTTGAGTATATCTATATTTGCAATTGTGATGTCCTCTTGATGAATTGACCCTTTAATCAATAGATGATAACCTTCTTTGTCTCTTCTACAAGTGTTTGACTTGAAGTATATTGTATCTGATATAAGTACAGACATCCCTGCTGTCTTTTGTTACTGTTTGTATAGAATATCTTCTTCTATCCCTTCAGTATCAGCCTTTGTGTGTTCTGAAAGCTCAAGCGTTTCAACTATAGGCAGCCTTTAGATGGTCTTTCATATTATTTGTCAAGCCACTTTCTATCATTTGATTGAAGAGTTTGATCCATTTACATTTAGCTTTATTGACAAGTAAGGATTTACTCCTGCCATTTTGTTAGTTGCTTTCTGGATGTTTTATAAATCCGTTGTTCCTTGACTCCTCTTTTATTGCTTGCCTTTGTGATTTGGTGATTTTCTGTGGTGCTAAGTTTGATTTCTTTTTTTTTTATTCACATATTTGTTTAAGATTTTGCTTTGTGGTTGCCAACAGGTTTACATTAATACTATGTTAAGCTGATAACAAGCTAACTTCAGTCACATACATATACTCTAGACTTTTACCCTCCCCCCTACAATTTATATTTTTATTGTCACAAATTACACTTTTCATATTGTGGATTCCTTAACAACTTATTTGGCTATGGCTGTTATTGACTATTTGACTTTTAACTTTCACATTAAAGATTCAAAGGATTTACTTACCACTAATTGTCAGGGAGCATTATGAATTTGACTGTGAATTTACCTCTGCCAGTTAGTTTTGTACTCTTGTATGTTTTCATGATAGTAATCAATGCCCTTGCCTTTCTGAAGCTGAAGGGTTCCTCACAGGAAATCAGTGTGCTGCTACACTTCCCAGAGTAATCATGGCTCCCAGTTTTTTCTTCCTGTTTACAAACAGCCTCATTCAGAGGTGGGAGTTTAGGATCTTTTCTGGGTCTCCTTTAACACATGCACAGCCCTGGCCATATACACAGCCCTACATGTGAATGTGACTTTCTCTATTCCCATAAATTTTGGTGTTTTCAAAGCTCCCAGTGGACATCTCTTTCTCTAGTCATTACTTTCAAATTTTTGATTAGGTTACTGTTTGTGCCATCTGTTATTCACTGCCTCAGGCATGATGTTAAACAATTGTTGCTGATTATGTCCAACAAATTCTCACTGGGGTGAGACGCTATTTGCATTGGCTGAGCTCTGTGTCAGGTTAGGTAAAGAAGAATCTTTCAGGGAACCATCAGACATGTCCAGTAATGACGATCTGCCTCTTCCAGGGGCTGCTAGGCTTCTGGCTTGGCTCTGTAGATGTGAGCTGTTGGTTGTCAAGGCTACCAATGGAGCTGGGAAGTGGGAGTGAGAATAGGGCAAGCAAAAATGCCACAAAGCCCACTGCTCTTACTGGTTTTCAACCATTTGTTCTTTGAATAAATGCTCCCCACATTGATGAAATTCTTTAATTGATTTCTGGGGTACTGAAAATGTGGATTCCCTAGAGAAATCCTGATAATTTCTAAAATATTGTCCCTAATGTTTTCATTGCTATTAAAGAGGGGAGGATTTTTGGACATACTTTACCATCAGCAGAAGCTCATGGAACTTTGAATAGCAGGTGAAACGCTGCCTAGGTCAGATTTTGAAGTATATAGAACATCTCAGTAATCACATCACACATATGGTTATACATGAGAAATTCATAAAGAGCAAAGCTTTTGTTCCTATGACCACGATGAGAATAACTTATCTTTTTCAGAAAGTTGAAATTTCCTGATAGCTGTGAATCACAGTGAATGATGATGTGGTGATTCTTTACCTTAGAGAAAAGAAACTGGTATTCTTTTTTAAAAATCTTTTATTTATTTTATTTTATTTTTTATAAATTCACAACAGCAGTGGAATGCATTACAATCCTTATTACACATATTGAGCACAGTTTTTCCTATCTCTGCATATAAAGTATGTTCACGCCAATTTATGTCTTTATATGTACTTTTTTTGCATTACAATTCTTAATACACATATATACCACAATTTTTCACGTCTCTGTACACAAAGTATGTTCACACCCAATTCAAGTCTTCATACATGTACAAAACTGGTATTCTTAATAAAATGAAGGCATCTGGAAGATGTGACATTTTCTCATCTTGCACATCTGTGGAAAATCCAGAATTAGGTCTTGGTTCCTTCTAGCTCTGCATTTGGTGGAATATTTACCAGTGCTCTGGAAACCATGGATTGTTGCTTGGTAGGGAATTAAAGGGGTTTGCTGTGTGAACAAGGAGATCCTAATGTAATTTCAGTGCCTCTGAAGTTTCTCTTAAATACAAAGAGAGTGTAATGCACAAAACACCTGTGAACCATGACATTTTGAAGCTGAAGACCACCCACAGCATAATTCTCAATAGATCTGACCAAAGAGTTCTTTATGTAAAACACCTCCAGTAACCAAAGACAAAAGCTGTGTGTCTATCAAAGGAATTTACTAATGCTAATAAAATGTGCGTGGTTTATAAATTAAAATCCAGTCTATTTTATTATAGATAACTGCCTCATCTTGATTTATATACTTTACTTGCAGATAAGATTGGTATACAGATAGGTGTATGGTTTTGTTTCACTCTGAACAGCACCCTGGGTCTTTTAAAGATATGACTTCAAGTCTTAGAATCCTGAGTCATTGGCTGGTAGATTCAGATCCTTGCATGGGAAATCTTATCCATGGGAGATAATAAGGTCTTAAAGTTGGGTGCTAGGAGGTCTGGAAGTTGCCTGCTGCTTCTTACAGAAGCACTTCTCTGGAACACCAAGATAGGATGGAAATATAACTTATAGGGTGCCATCTGCTCTCCTCTCCCCATTGGTCATTGTTTTTTTGTTGGAACATTGCCTCCTTTCCTCTTCAAATTTCCAGTCTATTTACACAGACTTTACTCTTCTACAGTAGTCATTCACTGCTTCAGGAAAATGGCATGTAACTTTTCACAAGACATTTAAGTCCTACAGTAATCATTGTTGCAGAAAGATCCATTGATAGATGCTAAAATGACTGTGGAATTTTGAGGAGAAACAAGACGTGTGTAGTTACTAAGTATCTACCCAAAATATTAATTCCAAGTAATTCAGTTTATCATCACCCATTATAAGAAATAGTACTGACACCATGAATCCCTTGGAAGGTTGCACAGAGAAAAACATGGTGTCATTTCACTGCAAAAAAAAAAAAAAAAAAAAAAAGCATAACTTCAAAGCCAATCCTCCCAAACTAAAGACCAAAATGTTTTCTCTGATTAGTGGATGTTGATCTATGATGGGTGGGGAGCACATGGGAAGAATGGAGGAATTTTGGATTGGGCAAAGGGGAGGGTGGGGAGGGGTTAAGGGGGTTGGAAAGATGACGGAACAAGATGGACATCATTACCCTAAGAAAATGTATGATTGCACAAACAGCGCATCTCTACACCGTGTATAACCAGAGAATTGAAATGTTGTGCTCCATCTGTGTACGATGAATTGAAATGCATTCTGATGTCATGTACAACTAAGTCGAACAAATAAGAATAATAATTTAAAAATGCATAACTTCATAAAAATCATAAGAATATCAGAAAACCTCAATTAAGGGCCCTTCCATGCAACAGACTCTCAGTATGCTTCAAAAGTGTCAGTCATGAAAGAGACAGGAAAGATTGAAGAATTGTCCTAGATTTTAGAAAACAGAGGAGCAAAAATAATTTAAAGCAATGTAGAATTCTTAATTGGATACTTGAAGAGAAAAAAAAGAGTATTAGAAAAAAATTATGACATTTAAATCAGGTCTGCAAATTAGTTAGTAGTATTGCACCTATAATAATTTCATAGCTCTGATTGTTGTAATATAAATACCCAAAGTGATACCATTAAGAGAAGATTGATGAGGGGCTGGCAGCAAATCTCAGTACTATTTTGCAACTTCCCATAAGTCTAAAATTAGCTCAAAATAAAAGTTCAATGAAAATGATTGCACCTAATTTTTAACATCTCAAAGGACTTTTTTCATTCCTTTAATAAGTTTTCTCATTGTATTAAAAATTTTGATATTTCTTGGACATAATATTTTAATGACTACTAGGCTAATGCATACTAAGTAGGTGAACACTTTGAAAAACTTAAAAGGAATTATGCCAAGGCAGGATTGTATCCTCAAATTTTGGTGATACTTTTTTCAAAGTTTAGGGTATGCCGTATTTTGTGCTTGAAATGCATTATACACGTGTTGTCGAACTAACATAGTTTACAATATATGTGGAATTTGATGTAGAAAGTTTTCTTTTGAATATAATGTGGAATAGAGTGCCTTGCTAAAAGATGCTGTAGCTGAAATTTTTATTCCTTAGGGACTTCAGAATTTATTGCTTATAGATTAAATGCTTAAACATTGAAAATTCAGTTTTGTTACGTTTTTCATATTTAAGAGGTGTTTAAATGCAAACAAGACATGGAAAAGTAAAATGGTTTATGTAATCTTGAGTGTTATCATTAACTATAAATAGGGGTAGTTATTACTCTGGCTTGTATTATGGGTTGAGTGTGTCCCCCAAAGGTTCATATGCTGAAAACTGTCCCCAGTGCAGTGGTGTTGAGGTAGTAAAACTTTTAAGATGTAAAGCCTGGTGGGAGATAATTAAGCTATGGGGGCACCACCCTCATGAATGGATTGATGATTTCTCTTGGGAGCATTAGCTTTTATGGGACTAGATTAGTTGTGAGACAAGTTTGTTATTAAGGAGGCCATCCCATGTACTTGGCTTCTTCTGCATACAGCCAGTTCCTTTTCTGCTACTTCAGCAATGTTGTGACACAGCCAGGGGGAGCGCACCAGGATTCTGGCCACCATGTTGTTTGGACCCTCTGCCATTGTGAATGAATAATCTTCTTTTTAAGTTACTCAGTCTCGGGCATTTTGTTACAGCAATGCAATATGAAACAAAACAGATATGTAGTCCTGATTAGTGGACTAATCTATGAGGAAGCATCAACCAAATGCATGCTTCTCAACTTTCATATGCATAGGAATCTTTTGTAAAAATGAGGATTCTGATTTAGCAGGTCTGTGGCAAGCCTGCAATTCTGCATTTCTAATAAGCTCTCAGGTGATGCCACTAACTGCTGGTCTCTCTTAATCCTGGGACAACAATTCATGTAGTAAGGACTTAACTGAATGGAAAGGAAGTGCTATAGATGATTCCTGTCCACCACAGGTATAAGTCTTCAAAGAAAATGACTTAATTTTAAACAAATGAAATATTTCAGTATCTAAATGAAGGTTGTATGGCTTGATAATAAAATTCGAGAAAATCTCACCAACAAAACAAATTCTGGAGACAGGAATTGCTACATATGACACACCAGTTATTCAATAACATCTTTCTTTCTTTTTTAAAAAATATTTTTTTAGTTGTTAATGAATCTTTATTTGTTTGTTTCTGGTGCTGAGAATTGAACCCAGTGCCTCACACATGCTAGGCAAGTGCTCTTCACTGAGCTACAACCCCAGCCCTCAATAACATCTTAATATAACCTGAGATGAATTGTGGAAAGAAAAGAGATCCGGGGCTCAATCTAAGAGTAGGTGAACCAATCAGGATAGCATACAGAAATCCCCCAAGAGGATGTTTACCACTGCCACCAGGGGGCGCATAACCACAGCGTTTTCCTGTGAACCCATTCTAGACTAAGTCATCCTCTAATCCTGGGCAGCTGGGGTGAAATGAGTTAAGGAAATCAAGACAACACTGCACAACGTGGAGCCATACCACTGACTTCGGATCTCTAGTGATGAGGACTTAGTGATAGGTCGTGTGTTTGCAACTTTTAGGTTGTTAGAGTTGACAGCTGAGCTGGGCTTGAATTAAAGTGGATTCTGCAGTCAGATTCATGGGTTTGCTGTGGTTATCCTTATCCAGATAACACAGGCTGGTGCAAAGAGGCAACTGATTTTGTCATCTCTTTCCTTTGAAAACTGTGTATTTTCAGAAACTTTCATTTCTGCAAAATGTCCTACCGAGGAAGGATTGTCACTAAGGGAAATGGACTACACTTTAGATCTGTGACCAGATTAGAACCAGAAGTCCAATTTTCTGCTCTAGCCAGTGCCTGGGCTTTCTAGGATCCCTCAGAAAGAAGCCCTAGGACCAAATGCTGGGAGATGCTCACATTGGAAGGCAGGCCTGCAGACCTAGACCCAGCTCCTTCTCTGTCCTGTCAAAGTCAAACCATGCCACTTCCTCCAATTTAAGTCAACTCCACTTAACTGCTTACACATGAGCAAATTCTTTTAATTTTGACTTTTAAAACTAAAGAAAAGTACATATTGTGGGATAAAATAATTTCAAAAACTATTACTACTATTTAGTAATAAAAAGTGAAAATTCCTCTTTGTTCATTACTCCCTACCCCTAATCCTATAATCTCACCTCTAGGAATAACCATTGCTAACCTCCTAAGTGTGTGTTTGTGTGTGTGTGTGTGTGTGTGTGTGTGTAAAAATTTAAATCCTCAGAGATAAAAAGTAAGTATTTACAATTTCAGCCATTTATTCATTTTATCAGGATCATTCATATATTTGGGGAGAGAGGTCAATCATATATACAGGTATATGAATGTATGTGAGTATATGTATATATGTATGCATAAATATACATGTATATGTATACAAATATAAACATAGATTATTTGCTGAGTTTTATAAAAACAGGATCACATAATTCATATTGTAGCTTCTTTTTTTTTTATACTTTCGCTATATATTATGGCCTATCAGGAAGAGGTTTTGAAATTAAAAAATAAAATTTAAATTTACAGATCTATTTTCTTTTCTTTTTTTCAGATCTATTTTCTTGATTTAAAACATTTAATCTCTAAGCCTAATATTTTCTTGTTAGCAAAAATAAGCTCCAAGGCCCTCCCTGAGCTCCTCTGACACACTCAGCATCCTCTCTGTCCATGTTTACATGAACAAAATAAAATTAAAGGCATCTGCATGTTTTCTTTCTGAATGATCTTGATAGAATGAACAAATTGCTCAAATTGTGAATACTTAATTATTTTTCCTCTGAGGGTTTAACATTTTAATCTCTATTGTTTTCATGATTCTAAATTATATTTTATAGGAGTCATCATTTTTTAAAATAGAACTTGTGAACCAAGGATGCAGACAAACCTAGAAGGTGTGTTTGCATACCCTCTGTCTTTATTTCTTCCAAAAAACCAAAATAAGTCGATTAAAATATGGACAAGTAGGAGCTGGTTAATATACCATTCATTTTTAGATTTGCCCTCCAGTATCCACTAGAAATACCTGCCAAACTGCCTTTCTCAAGAACAGCCTATCACAACCTTTAATAAGGAAGAATTCCTGGTCGCTGTTAAATAGTATACCTTGCCCTGTTCCCCAAGTCCTATTTGCTCAGGATGGGGTTGGGGGTGGGTATTTCTGACAAGCTACCTTGTAGTTTTTATGTCCACCAACTCTGGATTACAAGGATGATGCTCCATGACTGTGGAGGATTAGGTGCATTATCTCTACTGTTCTGCTTCTCCTTCAGAAGAAAAAAGGGAATGGAAAAGATGTACAGGAAATGGGCTTGAATTAAAGTGGATTCTGCAGTCAGACTGACTTTTCCCACTAAAACCTGCCTCAAACTTTTATACACTTCTTAGGAATTCTTGTATGCTTATCTTTAAAAGTGGACCCTTCAAGTTTTTCAGTTTAACCTGTCCTCCTGTAGTCACCCTCGGGCTCCTCCTTATGTAGGGAAACCGGTTTGAGAAGCGGTGGATGACTGTTTGAATTTCAGTTGAAGTTCCCTACAAAACTGGCCAATCTGGGAGGTCATTTGTCTCTGATCCAGATGCAGTGGTTTGATTATTCTTGGCTTCCACTAAACTTGGAAGGGAACTGAAGCCTCAGGTAAGGGGGAAAAAAAAGAAAGAAAAGAAAAACTGTACACTTACAAAGCAAGTAAGAGAACAAGCACAGCTGTGCACACTGGACAGATCTCATGGAAAAAAATCTGAGCCAAAGAATTCTCCATTTACCCAAAGTTCAAGGACAGGCAACAATGACCTAGGCTGAGAGGGTTGGGGAGAGGGGTTTTATCTTGGAGGCAGTGGGGGATTTTTGCCTGGCAGGGGACTGGAACAAGGGAGACATGGGAGACATGGGAGACATGGGAGAAATGGGGTGAGGTAGAAATATTCTAAGTCCTGATTTGAAATTTATTCGGTAAGCTTATATACATACATTAACTTGTTGAGCTAAAGGCTTAAGCTGTGTGTTCATTTTGCTATATGTAGATTATACCTCAACAATTGCTTTAAAAGCTCTGAATATAGAAATGGTTCACTAGGAAAAAATTACACTCATATCCATGCCATAAGTAAAAAAAAAATCATCAAATCCATATAACTGGGCAGGGAAAAAAATTGGAGATGATTATGAAATAAGTGGTTTCTTTGAATTCCAGTCTTAAACTGAACACCTAAAATAATGGGAACCTGCCTTGTAGACATGATGCTTTCAAAAGACATGATGTGGAGCATTGACTCACCACACAAGAGGGATGATTTTTTTTTTTTTGTCCTTTGTAGTGCTACCAGCTCAGGGAGTATCGGAAGAAGCAGTTTTACCTGCCCCCTCCCCCTTTTTTCCCCTTGCATCCCTGGGGATTGAACCCAGGGGAACTCTACTACTGAGTTACATACCAGGTTCTTTTTCTTTTTCTTTTTTTTATTTTGAGACAGGGTCTTACTAAGATGCCCAGACTGTCCTCAAACTTGGGATCCTCCTGCCTCAGCCTCATGAATCACTGAGATTATAGGTGTGTTCCACCATAACCTACATTTGAATATGCAGCTAAGCTACATTTGAATTATGCAGTGATAGGAGGCCTGGACACTCAAGTGTATCTGAGGTCAAGTGTATCTGAATATTCCATGAACCCTTCTTCCTTTGATTCCCCCATCTACCAATATTGGTCTCAATGTGCTCAAAGAAAGTGAATATATCTGTATTACGCCTTGGAGGGTGGTCTTTCTTTCCTGAGCAACTTCTATGGTTTTTCTCTCCCTCTTTCCTCCCCATTCTAAACAGGAGGCTTTTCTGTTTAGAAAAACTGGCAAGATTGGTGTTATGGAGACACAACCTTGCTTTGTTGTGGAAACTGCTCTGTCAGGTCTGGGAACTGTGGGTGAGGGATGGCTGGTCAGAGATGCGACTTATCTATGCACAGATACGGCCCCAATCACTGACTGAGGGAAAGTTTGGCCTGGGCTGACAGTCAGCAAATGTGGTGGTGGTGGAGGGGGGCTTTTCGTTTTTTTGTTATAAAGCCTTTGAGAAAAATGAATCACTTCTATGCCCCACATCAGGTCCAAAGTCTCTGTTAGACATAAAACCAAAATGCTGATGGAAGGTGTGGAGGAAGCTTGTGGTGAGCCCAGCACCCAGCCCAGAGTGGGGAAGGAGCTTGGTGAACACACCTGTCATTCTTGGGAGGATCCTTGCACCTCTGCGGGTGATGCTGCTTTTTCCAATCAAAGTCCTTCTCAGACAGGAGTATCAGAGACTGAAATTTTCTTCTTAAGGTTGTCTACACAAAATAGGAGATCAAAAGCAAACAGATCCAGGAATAAAAGGCCAAAGTCACCTCAAGTCCAATGAGGATACTGATTCTGAAAGATCATTAAGCACATTCTTCATTCTGACTCCTGCTCCTTCCAAAATTTGGTCTCCTGGGGATATTCCAAAGACTGGGAGGGGCAGGTACTGCAAAAATTACTGTTTTCCTTGGTAGAGGAGCCCCCCCCCACCCCATTAAGGCTTTCTCCTTTCTTCCTCAGGGCTGATAGGGAACTCAAGATCCTGCTCCACTCCACACTTGGCTGATAGAGGGGGTTGGGTGGGTACAAAGGACTTCCCTGATTGCAGGCAAATTCCTCCAGAGAAGGCTTCACCTAGTGAAGTGAGGAGCCCACCAGGTCTAGGGTTCTCTCACACTGAGGACCCCAATCCCTCATTTGTCTTCCCTGGGTGGTGGTTGGCTGTTTTGGGATCTTTCTCTCTGCTTTTACGTTACTACCTCCCTTTGCTCTGTTATCTGTCAAAATGAATATCAACTTGGGAGGCTGAGGCAGGAGGATCACAAGTTCAAAGCTAGCTTCAAGCAACTTAGTGAGACCCTAAGCAACTTAGAGAGGTCCTATCTCAAAATCAAAAATACAAAGGGCTGGCGATGTAGCTCAGTAGTTAAGTGTCCCTGGGTTCAATTCACCGCTTCCCAAGTCCTGTTACAAAAGAAAAAAAAATCACTTCTCTGATTCACCTGGTTCACATGAGTGTTTTCTCTCTTCCAGGGAATTGCCAGTTACAGGTTTCAACTCTTTTCCCTCTTGCTCCTTTCCTATCACCCCACCCATTCCCAGATTACACAATTCTTTTTGCCTATGGCATTTTCACTCAGAGCCGGTATTCATTTTCTAACCCAATTAGTTCCAGATTCTTTCTCTTACCTTTTGAGAGTTTTCATTGGAAAACACGATTTGAGTGTCTTTCCTAGATAGCTGGACTCTTCGGGGCTCCTAAACTTTCTTTTCCATGTCTCCAAACACTTGATGGCAATAACACAAGACACACACTCCAGTCTGGATGAACTCACATATTTTTAAGTCCTCTTTAGTACCTGGTAACCCAAGCAAATGGACAATCATGAAGGGCATTGCAGGGAAGGTGCTCTGCATGTCTGAGACCATGCCAAGCTGAACCAGAGTAAATAAATGATACACACAGAAAGCAAAAGTTTTCTACTCTTGCTGGGTGAAATGGCCATTCTATGGAAATAAAATCACCCAGGACTATCAACTTAGTCCTTTGCTGTGTCCCTGCTGTTTTTGGATGTGTCAGGGGCCATCTGAGAGGCTGTGAGATAAAAGATCAACCACAGTGGGGACACATTTGCAAGAGAAAACCTGCACAGTGGCTTCCTCCTTCTTCCCCACCTCCCTAAAGCCTGGAGGCTAGATTCCCTGATTTCCGATTCTATTCAGTCCACCTGGTTTCCTGGTGATCCTTTTTGAACAAGACCTTTTGTTTTCATTTCCCCACAAAGACATCTCCTTCTCAGGACCCTATGGCCACCTCAGGGAGGCACCTGGGAGGAAGCCAAAGAAACCCAAGTAGGCAGAGTGGGCTGTTCCTGACATTACTAGGTATCCTCTCCAAATAGGCACCTTCTGTAGTGCTATGGGGCCCTCTAGTCTCTAAGGCAATCAACACCTCTAGTAGGTAGGATCAGGAAGACTGGAAGCAGGGGAACTAGGGCTCTAACGTCCGAGGCTGATGTCCCCTCAGAAGGCCAGGAGCCTCCTCTTCAGGATGACCAGGACCTTCAGGGCAGATTTGTCAGGGACCTTGCCAGCGGTTCCCCTTCCCGCAGCCCCAGCACTGGGCTTGGTCCAGCACATTAAAGGGAGAGAAGTGTAAGCCTGGGCCAGAGGGGGGAGCCAGGACACCCCTAGTGAGCCACAAGCCTCTGGGGAGGCCTATTCCAGGACCTGAGTCTGACGCGCAGGGGGATCCCCACAAGGGGGCAGAGGGGAACCCGGGAGGCCCGCGGGAGGAGGGGAGATCGGTGGCCGGGTGTGGGCAAGCTAAGCTAAATACTGTATCCCCTACTCGGGGCAGTCGGTGGGAAGGGGCTGACGAGACCCTCGGTTTCTCCTAAAGTTTTAGAGGAATTCTTCTTTGTGGATTTCTCTCCGATGCCTGCTCTTGTGCGTCGGAGAGGGGCTCCCCTACACCACACGCTTTCCTTTGGCACCCGAGGGCTGAAGGATTGCGCACCGGGCTCGATCCCCAGCCCAGTTTCCTCCCCGCGCCCCCTCCCCGTCGTGCTGGCCAGCTCCGAGCTGCATCTCTGGCACAGCCCCTTGCCCGCGCGCCCCCCTGCCGCCGACCCGGGCCCACCAGCCGCGTGGTTGCAGGCTGAGGGAACCCACACTCGTCCGCGCTCCCAGCTCGCTTGGTCCACTCGGCGTGGTCCAGCCCCAGCTCAGCCCTGGGTCCCCCTGGCGCGAACCACGGAGTAGGAGGGCAGCCCCGGGACACGCTTCTGCAGCCCGCGAGGCCGGAGTCTGTCCGGGGTGGCCTCGCCAGCCGGCCGAGTTGGCCAGCTGCGGGCCCTCCTCCCGCCGGTCCTTCCCCGCTCCTCCTCCTCTGCCGCCGCCGCCCCCGCCTCCCGGCCGCCCCCGCCGCCCCCGCCGCGCCGCCGCCCCAGGCCGAGCGCGGGCGCGGAGCGTGGGAGCCATGGCGCGCGATGAGGAGAGGGACCCCGAGCGCCGGGAGGCGGCGGAGCGGGCGAGCGGCGAGGAGGAGGAGGAAGGGGGGGAGGAGGGACTGAGCGATAGCGACGACGAGGGCGACGACGAGGAGACCGGCTGCGGCCAGGAGGAGGGAGAGGAGGAGGCGGCGGCCGGGTGGGAGCGCAGCGAGGAAGCGCTGCTGTTGCGCGCAGGGTTGCCTACAGCCTCCGTCCCCGCCGCGCCCGCCTGCGATAGGAGCGGCCGCCGCCTGCCGGGGCCGCCGCCTGGCAGCCCGAGGATGCAGCCGCCGGGCGACGAGGACCGCGCGCGCCGCCGCCGCCGCCGCCGCCGGAGGGACCTTCTGCTGAGCCAGCTCTGCTTCTTGGCCTCGGTGGCGCTGCTGCTCTGGTCGCTGTCGAGCCTGCGAGAGCAGAAGGGTGAGTGATCGCTGCTTGCCCCGAGTGGGCGCTGCGGCTCCGGCGGCTGGGGCTGCCGGGGCTGGGTGCCGGGCTGCTGCGGTCGGCAGGGCTGCACGGCCGGGCCAGAGCCGTGGGGGGCGAGCGGGCTGGGTTGACGCGCGGGGGTGCTGGGCTATACCCCGCTCAGGGGCTTGACAGCAGAGGTCACCCAGCGCCAAGACCGCCTTAGTGGAGAAGCGGCCGGCAAGCGTGGGAGCCTGGCTGCACTGGGAACCTTTACCTGTGCCTTTTGCCTGTGTGCGCCTCTTTCCTGCGAGCTGGAGGGACTCGTGGTGGCGGTGGTGGGGATTCTTTCTCTAAAAAAGCCTCCCAGGGCCAGTAATAAAGTTGTTTTGGTAAGATTCAGTACCTGTGCCGGTAACCACCTGTACACTCGGGCTTGGTGGAGGCTTGAAGGGGCCGGTTAGACTGCTTAACATATAGTTCTCTATATAGCACGGGCAGACCGGCCAGCTTAGAAGGCTCCTCACCGCCTTTCCTGAACAGGTGCCTGCAACTTCGGCTAGGAAAAAAGTGTTAGCCATCCAACCAGGTTTCAGGAATGGTCTTATGCTCTTGCACTGACCCATCACCGGGAAGACATGGATTCCTTCTCCATACTCCCTTTTGCGGATTTGCTGCTCTGGAAGAAATTATTTCGGCCGGACCACTCATCATTCTGTCCACTCCTTTTCCATGCTGTGCCCTGGGTCTGCTCCTTCACACACAACTTTGGTCTTATCTTTGTCCTTGGCCTTTCTGGAGCTGAGATGGAGCTTGTGGAGAAATGTGCTCAGAACAGTTGTCCACTAAAAACAAATTCGGACTCAGGGATGCAGCTGTCTAAGAACAAGGATGAGGGAAAGACTTGGAAGAATAGCTGTTGTAAAATGGTTTTATATCCCAGACCTTCAGGTGGTGGGGTTTGTGGAAAAAACAGCCACATAAATGGTTGCAAGAAAAGGAGTTACAAATATGTGCTGTGGTGTTAAGACAGACTTAGCTCTGCTACAAGGTGGTGTGAGGTGCAGAAAAGGCATTTTGGTAGTGATGGTAACATATTTAAAGATGCCATCAATCAGAAAAGGGATCTCCCTCAAATTGGCTGTGTCCTGCTTCATGGTAAAACCAGACGGGTCCTTCAGGTCTTACCAGAACTCTCAGACTTCATCATATATGGTAATCAGAGAGAGGCGGTTTTGGTTTCCAGCGAAGCCTCAAGACTCCACAGCTTTCTGAATCCCAAATCATCAGCCATGGGTTCTGACATCAGGAAGGGGCTGAGCCTACATGAGGGAAGCAGGACTTCTCTCCAAGGGCAGATCCAGACCTGCCAGGCATCAGCCTGCTGACTCTCACCCAGTTTTTATGAGTTAAAAGCCAGTGGGTAGTCCATGACCTCTCTACAAGGGCCCTACCAAGTCAGTTATATGCCGGCCATTTTTTTTTTTCCATGTTGGGGCTCCATTAGTCACAGGGTTCTCACCACTTTTCAGGATATAAAAGGCATTTTTTTTTTTCTGGATGGAGACTGTGACCCTATACAGTTAAGTAGATCAATGGCAGGGGTATGCTTCACCCACTCCCAGGCAGGAAACCAGGCTATCTAGAGGCAAAAGGAAGTCAAACCCTCTGCAAACTTAAAACCTAGTGACTAGACTGTCATTTTTGAAATGGCTTCCCCTGAAGTGAAATTTCTGCTTAGGTGCCACCAACTCATTTAGATCCTTGTTCCCTTTCCCTGGTTTTTACCTTTCCCCCTTTCTTTTCTTAACCATTAGTATTCTCTTAACCCCCTCCCATCAATGTCCAGTTTAGGAAAACTCCCCACCCTACCACTTGAGCCTCTAATTGGGAAAAGCCAAGAGTGTTAAGAAGGATGTGGGCCAGCCTCTGTGCACTGCTAGTTGTGATTCTATCTCCAATCACTTTCCTTCCATTTGACGTTGATGATTTCAGTATGTGATGCACAGCAGCATTTACAGCAAGACACAGTGCTTTTTGAGATAATCTGTAACAGATTAATTAATGCATGTGACTCTGGAAATGATATTTCTGCTTGTGAAATCATCATTGCGCACACATAAACGTTTGGAAAGTGACTCTTACTCTGAAAGCATGGGGGCTGCTGTTCTTAATAGCCCAATATGAACTATTTTGGTGTGGATGAAAAGTTTGGAATTTAGTCTTATTTTAAAGACTCTGTGATCTAGAGAGGATGAGTGATTGGCTTAAAGTCACACAGCAATGAGGAGTAGAGGAAAAACCAACCTGAAGTGACTGACTCTGTTCTCACCTCTGTTCCCTGGTATCTGTTCCCACAATGTGTGTGTAGCTTGTAATACTTATAAAATCCCCTAGGGGGGTACTTTTATAATGATCAAAGGTAATATTTTTATTTATTTACATTGAAAGCCGTATAGTGATTATTCAAGATAACATTTCAGTAGCTTGTTTTCTAACACATATTGATCTCCTTCTCCCTTATAATAAGGAAAGTTATTTTCCCAAACCAAACAGAGATATGTAATACTTATTTTATGTAATGTTACATAACATTTCTAATCATATAGATCTGAGATCCCTTTCTTGTCTTCTAACCAAAGTCAGATTTGGTTATATACCGAAAAGTTTTAGTTATAGACTGAAAAGGTTTTCAGTAGATTCGGTATTTGGTTACCTGCAGTATAGAAAAGAATCTATACTGTTTTGTTTCCCCCCTGTGGAGATGGAACATGAGGGTTGTTTAATTTAAATCAAAAAAGGTTAGTGCTGGGATCAATAAAAATCGTAATTCTAACAACAACTAAAGCAACAATAACTAGAATTTGGTGGACTCTTAAGTGTCAAGCACTATACTAAGTATACCTTATATGCATTGCTCTATTTAATCTGCACCCTTTTCAGACATGTGAGCCTTCAGCAGTGGAGAAAGACAAGTCTCAGGTGCCCTATTTAGTTGCTGTGGACCAAGACTTCATTTTTGATCTCTTTTCAAAGCCAATTGAAGTAAGGTGTTAAACTTGTGTACAAGAATTTTTTTATATGTTTGCAATAAAGATGGATTACTTTGTATATTTTGAGTGGTTTAAAAGGGTCTCATTTTTCTTTGATAAGCCATCTTTTTTCTAGAAGGGGTTCTAACTTAGTGCTCACAGTAGACATCTCTCTAGAAGGTTTTCAGTGAGTGAATAGTGATTAAGAAAAATATATGTACACACACACACACACACACACACACACACACACATATATATATATATAATACATGCAAATGTACAGGTCTATATTTTTACAGATATACTGAGTTTTTCTGTGCCAGTTACTATTGCTGTGTAACAAATCACCCCCAAACTTAGTAATATAAAATAGCCAGTTTTTTTTTTTCATGGATACTTTGGATCAGGAATTTGGAAGAGACAGAGTGTGGATAGCTTTTTTCTGCTCCATTATGTCAGGGGCCTCAGCTGGAAAGATTGCAAGGCTGGGCGACTTGACAGCTGGATCTGGAATCATCCAAGGCAGCCTCACGCCCACGTCTGGGGGTTGATGTGGCTATTGGCCCAGACCTACACGTGGCCTCTCCATGTGGCTTAGTTTGAACTTCCTCAGAGCATGGCAGCTTGGTTCCAATAGTGAGTATCCCAGGAGAACAAGAGAGAAGTACATGGCATTTTAATATCTATCCTCAAAAGCCACATATTGCCACTTCCACTATTTTCTTTTGATCAAGTCAGTGACAGATGTCAGCATAGGTTCAAAGAGTGGGGACATAGAACTACCACTCACTGAAAGGAAAAGTATAGGGTCATACTGTAAGAAGAACATGTGTGGTGGGAGATATAGTTGTGCCTGTCTTTGGAATGTCTAGAGATTTGAAAGAGTCATAACTTAGGAGCAACTGTAGATATTTCCCAAGGTGGACAATGGTGACTAGAACATATACATGCATACATTTATGTATATGCACATGCACATACACATGTTTGCATGCATATTATTTTTGAAATATCTCCTGATCATGAAACTATTTCCTGGTGTGGGGGCCAGAGGTGACATTTGAAGAATGGGTGGCAGTGGAGATTTGGGCTACAAATTTAAATTGCAGATCTGAGAGCCTGTCTCTGCCTCTTTGACTTTGTGGCTTCTCATTCCTTAGAGGACTTAAAAAGAAAGCTAACAGACTCTCCAGCTTCATCGCTCCTCCTCTCACCTTTCCTCTCCTTACTTTACCACTCTGGCTTTTCTTTTGCTTCACAAGAGGTGAAGCCTCAGATCTCTTGCACGTGCTGGTTTGCTGTGTGGGGACTGCTGAGTTCATCACTACAACCAGTTATTCCTTCACTTCCTGCCATAGGGCCTTCTTGGACAACACTAGGTCCCCCATTGTGTTCTCTAAATACATTGTATTTTTCTTCATAGCATTTATCCCAGTTGGCAATTATGTATATATTTGGTCATGATTTGAGTAACATTCTTCTTCAATAGATTCTGAGCTCCAGGTCAGGGACCCTGTGAACTATCCTCACTTTTGTCACTCTGCTCCATCATAGCTCAAAGATATTTGTTAAATAAAAAGGAAAATATGTTTTTAAAAGTTTGTTAAATTTCAGTACTTTCAATTTCTAGACTGTAGTGCTTATGATAAAAACTGGCTACCTTATGCTAGCAGCCTATTAGCCAGTGAACACTTTAATTTCATAATTTATAATTCTGACCCTGATCCTGCAAATTAGATGTCTGATCCCCCATTTTTCCTGGGGTAGTACTAACCTGAAGAAAGGTGGTGTGCTGCCAGGCATGGTGGCACATACCTGTAATCCCAGCTACTCAGGAGGCCGAGGCAGGAAGGCAGGAGGATTGTAAGTTGGAGGCCATCCTGGGCTACTTGGCATGACTCTGACTCAAAATTAAAACAACAACAACAACAACAACAACAACAACAAAACAAACTGGGAATCTATCTTACTTCCCTAGCATGCATGAGGTCCTGTGTTCAATCCATGCCAAAAAAAGAAAGAAAGAAGAAAGAAAGAAAGAAAGAAAGAAAGAAAGAAAGAAAGAAAGAAAGAAAAAGGTATTTCTGCCTGCTGTCAGTTGGGTAAATGGGTTAAATGGCAGGATTTGAACTGAAGCCTACCTGTGTCAAAACTTCATGCTGCTTCACTTTCCAGCCTTGGCAGAGGAGGATGTGACTAGGAGATGGGGAATCACCCTGCCTTTTTCAGTCAACCAAGGAGAGTAACAGAAGGTTGGTTTCATAGAAGCAGTATTTTAGAAACACATTGCTTTTCAACCTTTTCTATTTTCTGCACAAACATATATAGATGTGTCTCTTTCCTCCTGGCTTTTCTTAGCTGCTCATCAACCCAGATTTTTCTCAAAGATTTCCTCTACTTGCAAGCCTTGAATCCTTGTGGGAAGATTTTTTTTACCCTGGAGGGTTGGCAAAGCCAAAAGAATTGCAAAACCAGCTATTTGCTGAGAATTCCAAGGCCTGGTGGAAGTTGGCGGATAGGACGGGATTTTGGCAAAGTCTCTTTTTCTGTAAGGAGATTTCTTTTCCTTGAGCACAAGAACCACCCATCCTGACATGGGGGTATTAATAGTATATAGTTTTCATAATGGGGAAACTGAGGTATGGAGAGTTCAGAAAATGTACATAGAGTTGCAAAGCAATGGTTTGTGCTGCCAGGAAGGTAATTTGAGATTTTTTTCCCTGGTCTATTCCTGCTTTCTGTTTCTATAGCTTATTGGGCAATTATTTTTATTTGTTGTTTGCAATAGTTTAAAACAGGGTTTTATCCTGTAGGATTTGAGAATGTGAAATGTTAAAGACTCAAGTGGAGGAGGGTTTTCTATGAGCCAAGTGGTGATGGGGGGGCATGGGTCTCTTAGGGTTCTGCCTGTTTTCATCTTATCCCTCTTTCTGCTTCAGGGGTGGCCAAGCTTTTCACTGTTGCTGCTTCTGGGGACATCACATCCCTCCTTGGCATCACTGCCCCTTTCCCCCACCCTTGTAAGCTGTCCTTTTAAACAACTCTCTTCAGTGGAACCCTTTGAGGGAGTGCCTGCCTGGATCCCCAAGGGTCTCAAACATAGGGACTTTCGTAGGCTCATTCGTTGTATCCATGGAAGACCTTTTGCTAGTTGTGGTGTCAGAGATGGGCACCCAGAGTGTCATTCTCCTGGTTTAGTGAAAAGAGAGGCATTGAACAACTAATTTTCAAGAATTATGAGAGATACAAATTAGAAATACACTGTGGCATGGGGAAGGTCATGGTGGTCAGTAGAAACTAGAGCTTGGAAATAAAAGGAACTGGATTGAATAAGAATGGGAAATAAAAAAGCAAACTCATAGAAAAGCAGACAGTAAATACAGGCAGGCAGTTTATAAAAATGTAGTTGCAAATGGGCAATTGACATAAGTAAAACATTGTAATCTTAAACATCAACAGGGAAATCTGAAGTTAAAAATAATGAAATACTAGTTTTCAGTTATTAGATAGGCAAAAATAAAATGTGATAATATGGAGTGTTGGTAAAGCTTCTTCTCTCTTTTACTTCAAATGAGGGAATAAATTGGTACCCCAGACACCGTGGGGGACTGCAATAAGATGATGAGATTTTAGGCAACAACCTTACATGAAGCCATTTAAAGAGATTAATGTATAGAATCGATTGTTATAAAACGTGTCAATTTACTCACCATTCTAGAAGGGCTCAGTAAATTGAGGATAAGATAGATGTCAGGACAACTCAGAGGCTTGGAAGGCTGAGACAAGAGGCTTGCAAGTTCACAGCCAGTCTCAGCAATGGTTGAGGAGTTTAGCAACTCAGTGAGACCCTGTCTCTAAATAAAATACAAAAACAAACAAACAAAAACAGGGCTGGGGTTGTGGCTCAGTGTTTGAGTATCCCTAAATTCAATCCCAGGTACCAAAAAAAAAAAAAAAAAAAAAAAAAAAAAAGATGTCAGGGCAAGGAGAAAGATTTATTTGGTAAGCTAGCAAGACTGAGAAGAATGTGGACTAGGGTCTTGAAAGACCATTTTAACACAGGTTTTAAATCAACCTTGTGCTTCTAGTTTCGGTCTGAAATGATATACGAGGGATGAGTGCCTAGAAAGGCATAGGTTTTCTTCCTAGCAAACAATTAAAGTGTGGTTAAATACAACAGGGAGGCTGCGGGGCTAGGTTTTCTTTAAACTGTAAGCATGACTACAGGATTAGAATGGTAATATGTGAATTTCTGAAATGTGGGTAGAAATTTAACCTATATTCTCCTGTGTACCATGGAGCAGGTCAGCCGTGACCCTTTGAACTCAGGAGTTTGAGGCCTAGGAGGAGAGCTGGAAGGAATAAGGGAAAGCCTACGCCATTTCTGGAGCTTTCCAAACTGGTGTAAGTTGCTTATTTAAATCATGAAATTTAGCAATTATTCCTTTCTTGTCAATAGCTCTTTCTTCCTAAGAGAGAGTGAACAAATAAAGTCAGTTCATCTGTGACCTAGTTTGGGGAATTTCCCTTTTGCAACATTCGCAAGATTTCTCTTCATTTTCCCCTGTGTATTTCTACATTGTTTGATGTTAACAAAAGTCGTTTTCACTTTAGTGAGCTGGGCTGCCACCAGAATTTAAACCTGAAGAGGACAGGAAAGAACAAAGTGAGTGAGAAGCAGTGTGGGTAAAGAGTGAAAGGAGGTGTCACAGATTGACAAATTGTCAGGAAGTCAGTAGTGCCATTTTCCAGACAGAATGTGAAACAATGAAGTTTGGATATTTTGACTTTGCAAGCTGGTAGAACATCTAGAGATGAGAGTTGAAGATCAAGCTTGTAAGCAGTGGCAGCCACAGAGGAGAATTTGTGAATAGTATACAAGAGGGTGGAAATTGTATCTTTGGTGAGATCTATGGTTGTCAGTCTTCCCTGCAAGCGATAATTACCTGGGTAACTTTGAACCTTACTCATATCTAAGTCTGATCCCCTAGAGATTCTGGTGTAATGCTTTTGCAAGCTGGGCATTGGGATTTTTTTTTTTAAGTGATCCAGTTGGTACCAACATGAAATCAATGCTGAGCACCACTGGATTAGATTAATGTTCAGTATTTACCTTATCACAGCCATGGAAATAAATGTTCTTTGTAACTGAGCTGGGAAGTACACTGTGCTTAATTTTCCTGTGCTGAATGTAAATTAATCTTTGTCTGCTTAGTTTTTGAAATCCAAACTTTTCTCCACTGGCCTTGATCAATCTCCCTTATTTATTTATTTATTCATTGCAGGGCAGGGGATGGAACCTGGGGCCTTGTACGCACTAGTGAACACTCTGAGCTACATTCCCAGCCCTTCCAGTTTCCTCTTAATAAGTACAAAGAATATCATTAATTAAAACTATTACTCAAAAAAGTTTTCTTTTAGAATAAGTATTTCCCAGGTTGTCCTGGGCTGTTCTAGTATGGACAGGTTGTTGGTTAAGCTTGCTGTCCAGCTGTCCTCTTGCCATCCTCCTTCAGCTCCATCCTGCACATTTCTTTCAGCTGTCCCTTATGTTAAAAGCCCTGCTTCCTAGAAATAATTAATAAATATATATATATATATATATATATATGTGTGTGTGTGTGTGTATGTGTATATATATATATGCTTATTCCTGCATTTGTGGTGTGCATTTTTGGGGACCACACATTCCAGATGTCTTTTACAATAGGGAGTGTGGAAAGTCAAGGCTAGAGAGACTTCATGTGTTTGAAAATATATTCGTTCTACTGCCACGCTTACTCAGTAGTTAGGCTGTGTCAAAAAATTAGGCTGAACACATTTTCCTTGGGAATTTGAAGGCATTTCATGGATGTCTTCCACCTTCCAGATGCATTTGAGAAGTCTGTTGCTGTCCTAGTTTTTGGTTTTGAAATGTCTTTTCCCCCTCTTAAGAGCATGTGTGTTATTTGATTTTTTTTTTTAAATCTAATTTGTTATATATGACAGCAGAATGCATTTCAATTCATATTACACATATATAGCATATTTTTTCATATTTCTGGTTGTGCACAATGTAGAGTCACCCTCTTAATATGCTATTTGCTCCTTATGTCAGTCTTGTCACAATTATATGAGTGGGGGAGATCTGTCTTCCTTTATTTCCTGGATCTTTCACCAGATTCTGATAACCGGGAAGTAAATGTCACTCAAGTCTGGGAACTTCCGCTTTTCTCCATCCTCAGATCTGTCCCTCTTTCTTGATCATTTATTATTTGGATGTTTGACTTCCTGGATTGAGCTTCTAATTTTCTTATTTCTTCATCCATTTCTTTCATCCTTTTGCTCTAATATCTATAGATTTTCTTAACTATGTCTCCCAACTCTGACACCGAGCTCTTAATTTCTGCTATCATATTTTTAATTTTCAAGATCCCTTTTTTTCCTTTTGCAAGTTAATTTAAATAGCATCCGTTCCACTTCATTAATATGGTATCATCTCTTTTATCTCTAAGAGTATACATAGTCTCTGAAGCTGTTTTTTCCCTCTCTAGACTCTGATTCTCCAAGTTGCTAATCTTGTGGTTTTGTTCTGTTTTTTTTTTTATATTATGCGCTTTCTTCAAACATCAGGGGGATCTTGGGCATCTGCTAGCTACACATCCTTTGGTGGAGCCTTTGCAAAGATGATTGAAATCAGCAAAGGAGGGTCTTGTTGAATGTGAGTGTCCCTGTAAGGCAATCTCACTGGGTCATTTCATTGGGCAAAGCTCCATGTCTCTAGTTTATCATCTTTATCAGGGGTTGGTCATATTTCCCAGAGAAGGATCTCTCTCTCTCTCAATGTTCTGTCTTAAAGGGAAAGACCTGTTACTTCTGGGAAGAGGAGAGAGGAAGAGAGAAAGCTGGTGTTGGGGGAGATTTGCTCAATGGTAAAGCCTTGCATGTGTGAGACACTGGATTCGATCCTCAGCACCACATAAAAATAAATAAACAAAATAAAGATATTGTGTCCATGTATAACTAAAAAAAAAAAAAACTTAAAAAAAAATATCTTTCCTTCCCAACTATGAGTGTGAGTTTGAAAGGGCTGAGTAATTTATTTGGAGACATTGAAAGACTATTCCAAGTTATTTAAGTCAGCTTGCCTGCCTGCCTTCCTCCCTTCTACCTTACCTTCCTCTTCTCTTTTAACTACTGGCTCAGGAGGCTGAGGTAGGAGAATCACAAGTTCAAAGCCAGCCTCAATAACTTAGTGAGACTGTCTCCAAAATAAAAGGAAAAAAAAAGGGCTTGGGATGTGGCTCAGTGGTTGAGTGCTACTGGGTTCAATCTTGGTTAAAAAAAAAAAGAAAGACTAACTCTTGGGAGGACTAATAGGGGCAAGAGGAAGGCTTAGTCTTCAGCATATCCTTTTTAAATTGAAATTTTTTGTTGGGAGATTCATATGCATATTTTTTTAAAAAGAGAGAGAGAGAGAGAGAGAGAGAGAGAGAGAGAGAGAGAGAGAGAGAGAGAGAACTTTAATATTTATTTTTTAGTTATCGGCAGACACAACATCTTTGTTGGTATGTGGTGCTGAGGATCGAACCCGGGCCGCACGCATGCCAGGCGAGCGCGCTACCGCTTGAGCTACATCCCCAGCCCTCATATGCATATTTAAGAATTAGTACCCATACATCTATTATATATTTTCCTGGTTTCCTCCACTTTTAAAATTTTGAAAATTATAGCATAATATCATCCCCAGGACAGTGATATTGATACCATGTACCCATCTAATTCAGATACTTATTCATGTGTGTGCATTAGGTTCCGTATAATTTTATTGCCTATATAGATTTGTGTATCTACCACCATAGTCAAGACACTGAACAAGGATCCCTCATGTTACTCTCACGTGACCAAACCCCATGTACTTTTCACTACAAAAGGTGCAGTCCCATAACTTACACCACCTATTTCAATAATAAAGTTAATTGAAAAAATTAGGAATCTAAGAATTAAGGGAAATACCACTCTGGAGGTTATTACCTGCTGCACAAAAAATTGTTTATAAGTTGGGCCAGAGAAAGAAGTGTCAAGCCATAAAATGAGGGCATGTAAAGCTTTTTCAATTATAGTTTTAATCACTCTCAGATATGTAACCCCAGCTGAGTGCCTGATAAAGGCCACGTGTGTTCTGTTTCTTTGTGATGGATGATTTTCTTTTTCTGTCATTTGCATGATGTTTCTGGATGAATGCTCCATGGAAGCAGTTTGTTCTGGTAGTTTGTTCATTCAGGCCCCGGAGTCATGTGCATGGCAATGTTACTTTCACCACCATTTGTTTCCTGGAGTATTGGAGGTGGAGGCTCACTTAGGGCCTACAGAGGAAAGGGACATACCCTTTCCTAGGTTCATATATGAATACATGACTGAGTGAAATTCCACATCATGTACAGTCACAAGAATGGGAATTAGAATAAGTTATACTCCATGTGTGTATAATATGTTCAAATACACCCTACTGTCATGTATATCTAAAATGAACAAATAAAAAAAGAGTGTTGTTTAAGCAGAAGTACTGAATGTTACAGCACTTCCAGCTTGCTTTAGGACATAGTTTACATCATTGGCTCATCTTCCTCTACCTGGATAGTCACCTCATGTAATCATTAGAATTATTGGCTGTTTTGATAATGAGTAGACATTATTTTTTCCTGTCAGGGGTCTTTGAGCTTACAAGTTTTCAACTTTTTTTTCCCCAATTCCTGCTGTTATAATTCTAGGCTGATGTGAACATTAATTCCAAAGAAAAAAAAAACTTCCTAGGACCTTAACAACCTAGGTTTTGATAAAATGATGGCTTAGGACCGCCTGAACAGTATTCCAGTTTGATGGTTTAAATTCACAGATGTGTTTGGGGCTCTATGCAGAAAGTAAACTCATTGCACCTACTTTTAATAAATGTAGGCATGAATTCAGGTCAAATCTAGTGTTTTCCAAACATCGTGGTCAGTTTCCTCCCTTATATCTATCAAAATTTATACTACAGTGTATATAATATCATAGATCTTACTTTAAAATTTTAAGTTAAACATTTAATTTTTAAATTAAATAATATATAAAACAATATATCACCTCCCAAATCTTCCTTGAACTGTCCCTGTGTAGTCACACCTGATCTGATCTGTTTGTCCTCCCTGAACCTGATCTGTTTGTTCTCTATCATTTTTTTAAAAAATGTTATAAAACCATTTTTATATCCTAGTCTATAATCTTTTAAGACTTGTTTCTTTTACTCAGTATTGGGTCTCTCCTATTCATCTAAGTCATTTCCTGAATCAATAGTTCATTCTTTTTTTTTTTTTTTTTCAGTTTGAGGAGTTTGCCATTATACAGGAAGGTCAAATAGTCACTTATCTGTTGAAAAATATTTGTTGTTTTTAATTTTGGTAATTATGTATACAGGTGCTTTAAATATTTAGATTTAGAATTGTAATTTTTTTTCTTACCTTTTTGTAGTGACTAGGACTTTCAGTACAATGTTGAATTTCAATAGTCATTCATGCCTTGCTCCTGATTAGGGGACAGACATTTAGTCCTTCAATAGTTATGATGCTTTCTGTATGTTTTTCATAGATATTCTTTATTAGGTTGAGGAAGTTTATATATATTCTTAATTTGCTGAGATTTTTGAATATTGGTGATAGTTATTAAAGTTTGTCAAATGTTTTTCCTGTGTCAATGATATGCTCATGTGGTGTTTCTTCTTCAGACAATTAACATGGGTTTTGAATATGGAATCATCTTTCCATACCCTGGATAAACTACAAATGATCAGAGTGTGTTTTTCATTTTATATTCCTTGGATTTGATTTGATTGTATTTTGTTGAGGACTTTTGCATTTGTAATCTCATAAGATATTAGTCTGCCATTTTCTTTTCTTATAGTGTCTTTTTTTGTTAGATTTATTGTCTATTTTTAACCATATGTTTATTTTTTTATTTGTTCTTTTTAGTTATGCATGACAATAGAATGTATTTTGACATATCATACACACATGGAATATAGAAATAGAAAAAGCAATCATGAAATTCATCTGGAAAAAATAAGAGACCCAGAATAGCTAAAGCAATCCTTAGCAGAAAGAGTGAAGCATCCCTATACCAGACCTTAAACTATACTACAGAACAATAATAACAAAAATAACATGGTATTGGCACCAAAACAGACTGGTAGACCAATGGTACAGAATAGAGGACACAGACACTAACCTACAAAAATCACAATTATCTTATATTAGACAAAGGTGCCAAAATCATGCACTCAAGATAAGACAGCATCTTCAATAAATGGTGCTGGGAAAACTGGGAATCCATATGCAACAAAATGAAATTAAACCCCTATCTCTCACCATGCACAAAACTTAACTCAAAATGGATCAAGGACCTAGGAATTAAACCAAAGACTCTGAGTCTAATAGAAGAAAAAGTAGACCTTAATCTTCATCATGTGGGATTAGGCCCCAACTTCCTTAATAAGACTCCGATAGTGAATTAAAACCAAGAATCAATAAGTGGGATGGACTCAAACTAAAAAGTTTGTTCTCAGCAAAAGAAACAA
The DNA here is from genome assembly GCF_964194105.1 of Spermophilus citellus. NCBI lineage: Eukaryota > Metazoa > Chordata > Mammalia > Rodentia > Sciuridae > Spermophilus > Spermophilus citellus. The sequence continues at coordinate 44,297,021 of NC_138185.1, forward strand.
TCTGTGAGGTGAACAGAGAGCCTACATCTTGGGAGCAAAGTTTTACCCCTCACACATCAGATAGAGCCCTAAATTCTAGGGTATATAAAGAACTCAAAAAGCTAAGCACTGAAAAAACAAATAACCCAATCAACAAATGGGCCAAGGACCTGAACAGACACTTCTCAGAAGAAGATAAACAACCAATCAACAAATATATGAAAAAATGCTCTTGTAGTGTCTTAATTAGGAAGTATTCCCTCTATTTCTATTTCCTGGAAGAGAATGTAAAGAATCAGTGGATCATGCTTGTTAGCTTGCATTAGATGTTTCTTTATGGTATTAAACTTTAATAATAATAATTTTTAATGTCTGATTAATTGTAATAAAATCACAATTTATTTAACATTACTTTGAGAGATGTTTATTGAGCATTTAGCCTGCATGTGTTACCTACCTTGGCTTTAATCTCCTGTGAACCTATGGTATGTACCCCTGTAGGGTATATACCATATTGTCTCTATTTTATATGCAAAGAAAAATAAGACACAGAGTTCAAGCAAATTTCTTAAAGTCACAAGGTTTCTACAGGACCACATAGAATTTGAATTCAACCTCCTGTGGATTTAACTATCCACATCCCATGGACTTAACTATTATATCGTGTTCTTGATTATTTCGTAACTTCTTTAGTTAGGCCTCCATGTGAGATATTGAGGTATTTTTCAAGTCCTCATTATGATGAGGTTCTTGTATAGAAGATTTGCCAGTCTCTGACAGTTTCTTGAGGCTGGATTCTTAGAAGTGTTATTTCAGTGTCAAAGGGAATGTCCATTGTAAAAGTTAATGCATACTGTAGTTTCACCTTCCAGGAATTTGAGCAAATTTGAAACCCCAGCAGTTATATTTGAGAGTGCTCAATTGAATGGTCTCTTGCCAGAAGTGAATATGATAATTATTTTACTTTTTTGTATGTGTGCTGGGGATTGAACATATTGCCTCATGCATGCAAAGCAAGTACACTACCACTAAGCTAATCCCCAGCTTCTGCATATTTTTAATGCAGTTTGATTGCAGAAAGATGGTATCTCACTGCTTTACTTTGCCTTCCACCTTTATCAGTATAGTTAAATATTTTCATAAATGTTTATTGACCACTTATGTTTCTTTCCTTGGGAAAGAGGTTTGCTCATGTACAGTTTCCATTTTTTCCTAATGGGATAATAATGTCTTTCATAATAATTTATGAGAACTTTAAATATATTTTAAGGAAATCTTTTTATCAAACTCAAACAAATTTTTGGTATCTGAATTTTAATTTTTATCGAGTTAAAAAACTGTGTCTGCCCTTGTATTTTTTTATTATTTTATTCTTAGACTGTGGATCTCAATCATGTACTTATTCCACATAATCTTTTACCTTTCTCCCCTATTTGTATGGTTTAATATTTTTAAAGATGTAACTCATTTACTTAGAAATTCCTTTAGTGTGAACCAGATAAGCCGAAAATTGTTCTCCTTTTGTGGACAATGAATTGAAGACCATTCTGCTGTCGTATATAACAGATTAGAACAAATAAATAAATTTAAAAAATTACTTTAGTGTGTGATGAAGATGGAAATGGATTAACAGATTTGACAGTTAATTCTTGCATTGTTTGTGGAATAATCTTTACCCACACATTCACTGTGTCACCTCTATTCCAGTTTCTACTCTCTCTGTGCCAGTGGCAGTCTTTGTGACATCTATTTGGTTCTGTTCACTCATTAATTAATTGTTGTAGTTTATTAGCATGATAATTATCTGGTAGGGCAAGACTCCTTTTCTCTTGTTTTGAAAAAAAAAATCACTTGTTATTATCACTCGTTTATCTTTCCAGGTGAACTTTAGAGTTTCTGTTCAATTTCCCCTCAACTCCCGCTAGGTTTGGATGAGTCTATAAATAGTTTGTGGAAAAATAGCATGTTACAGCGCTGATTCTTCATCTGTGGTTCTCCATTAGATCAAGGTTTTAAAGAAATCTGTTAAGATTCATGATTATTTCTCTTTCTCTGTCCTGCATTTATTTGTGAAATTTATTCTGGTATTTATTGTTGCTACATTGTTGTCATTGCATTGTTATTTTTATATATTCTTTAAAAATATTTCTTATTTATATTTTATTTTTAAAAGGTTAAAGTTACTAAGTAATCATAAATGTATTGTACAAACCAATATCATTTAATTTTTTAATAATTTGCTATTAGGGAATTTTTAGATTCATAACTGTGGCTGAATAGTTTTTTACTATTAGCTGTTGGTTATTTAGTTATTTTTCATTTTGCTATAGCAATTTCCTTTTATTTCTACAATTTCCTTTTATTTCTACATTTCCTTTTATTTCTACTTTTAAAATCAGTCAAGGATGTTGAATGTGGCCAGATGCTTTGTTAACACTCACTGAAGTGTTTAGTATAATACAATATAAATAGATATACATTGTAAGTTACTCCTAAAGTAAAACCTTTTCTTTTAATGTGGTGTTGGATTTTGTTTGTTGGCATTTTCTATGAAAGTTTTTCACATATATGCATGAGCTAAGTTTATGTATAGCTTCATCACCAGGTTTTGGTGTCAGGATTAAAATAGCTATGTAAATGAATTGATAATTTCCATGTTTTTCTATGTTCTAGAAAATGTTATGAAGTACAGAAATTATCCATAACTTGAAAATTTGAAAGAACATGTGTAATACCGCTTTCCCTATAGTCTTTGTTGTAGGTAATTGTGAAAAAACTTCAATTTCTTTTATTGATAATTTTATGTGTAATTATTTTCTTTGGGCCATTTATATTTTTCAAGAGAAGTGTCAATTTCATTAAGAATTTAAAATGAACAAAATCATGCATTACTTACATTGTTCTGTAATTGTGATTATGTAACCTTTTCTCAGTACTAATATATATGTTTCACTTTCTTTTCCCTTGGTCAAACCTGTCTGTATTTGGTTTATCTTATTAACTTTTGAAGGTCCATATATTACATTTATCAATTTTGCTTTTTCTACCTTTTGTGAGTTATGGATTACAGCTTTAATATTTCTTTACATTCTTCTCTTAATTTCTTTGACTTAATTGCCTTATTTATTTTTATTCTTTTCTGATTAATGATTGTGGTGGTTTGGATCTAGAATGTTGCCCAGAAGGTCATGTTTTGAAATCTTGGTTCCCAATACAGCAATATCTGGAGGTGGGGTTTCTTGAAAGTGTTTGAATCATGAGTGCTGGAACCTCATCAGTGGATTAATCCATTTGATGTTTTAATAATTTGAATGGACTCCTAGGAGAAGGTGGAAACTATGGGTAGGCAAGGCATGTTGGAGAAGGTAGGTCATTAAGGGTGTGTCCTTAGGGACTCTGTCTTGAACTTGGCCCCTCTTCCCCACCACCTCTCCGCTTCCTGGATGCCATGGGCTAAGCAGCTCTCCTCCTCCAAGCCCTTCTGCCTTCATGTTCTGCCTTACCTCAGGCCCAAGGCAATAGAGGCAGCCAACAACCATGGACTGAAACCTGAAAATAAGCCTTTCAGTAATTTAGTCACAGTGATGAGAACCTAACACAATGATGCACCTGATTTTGAGGGTGCCTTTAGACTCACACTACAGGTTTAAAATGTCATGCAGTCATTGCTGGTACTTTACAAGTGGTCTTGTAATTTTAGCTTTTGTTTTTTTACAATTATTTATGAGACTGATTTTTTTTTTAGTTGTCAACATAGTTCTATGTATGCATTTTAAAATACCAAGTTCTAATTTGATTTAATTATTTCTGGAGAATTTGACCTCTACCTGTGGGTTTTCATTTGTTTGTGTTGTTTTTCTTGGAACAAAATGTTTGTAGTTTAGAGAGCGGTTTTTTCGTCTTTCATGTCAGTCATCTTTTCATTCATCATTTTCCTCTTCTTGTCTTTTCCTCTTCATCTGTAAGAGTCTCTGCACTATTTTTCTTCTCAATGATTTGCTTTTCAGCACTCTGGGTTCTTGGTTCTGCTATCTCTTATTCCCAGTTATGTTCTGTGCTTACATTTCTGTCATGGCAGTCTAGTCTTGCTGTCTCATTATCGACTTTTCTTTCTTGTAGCTCATGTTTCTTTGCGTAACATTAAGATCACAAATAACATACCTTATATACAATTAATTAATTGTTGTAGTTTATTAGCATGATAATTATCTGGAGATTTGATAAATTGTGGTATAAAGATATATTAAGAATTGTAATGCAAAAAATTATGAATGTAATACACTTCTCTATTGTGATGTATGTAAGAAATAATAATAAAAACCTAAATAGATTCTTTCTGAAATTTACTTCTACTTTTTATAGTACATTTTTCTTAGAACAATAGTATCATTATGTTGCAGAGAATTTTCAAGGTCTTTGGGGGCTATTTACCTTTGAATGAGGAACAGTCAGTAAATCTGAAGTGACTGACTGTGGGCATATCACATGGGGTATTTATATTAGCATTTTTGTGTCATCATTTATTTGATCATTTGGTTATTACCCTTTCCCATCTAGAATGCCAACTCCCTAAGAGCAGGAACTTGATCTTGTGCATGTGTATCTGTATTCTCAGGGTCCAGTGTAGAGGAGAAGCTCAATAACTATTTGCTTTTTGCCCCAGTGGCATTGTACCAACTAATTTACATCCTTGATATAAAACTGCAAACTTTGTAAGTAATAACAGAAATAGAAAGAAGAGACTGAGTTAAAATTATATTACCCATTGTATTCAAAATATAGATTTTCATTCCCCTTTTAATGTTTGGTCATATGCAAAAGTGTTTTCACATCAGTAGTAAATAATCCTTACACTCTAAATGATCAGAGAGATAGTTGTCATAAATTAAATAATAATGTGTTGCACTATTTGCTTACAGATAGGATGTTCCATGTTGCATTTTCATGACATATCATTTTAAATAAAGGTAACTGTAGTTTTTTTTATCATCTCCATTTCATAGGCTGGTAGGCATTTTATTGAATACACAGGTCATAACTATTTATTGTTGGATATTGTAAAATATTACAGGTACTTTCAGGTATTTCTATTAATTGGATACCTTTGCACATGACTCTGTTATGAATCACTTCAACTCTTCAGCTATTACTATGTTTTTATGTTTGCAATAATTCAGTAAACCTGCGCTATCTGATCAAGTCCCTGATGCTGCCTGTGGAGAGGAGCATCTGCATATTTTTGTAGAGCCCTATGCACTAGACCACCTGCCTTTGGGTTAAAGGTCTCCTCCATGTCCTGGGGTTGGAACCCAGGGCCAGGTACATGCTAGGCCAGCACTGGACTGTGCCACTGAGCTCCAGCTCCAGCTTGAATGTCTTTAAACATTTTTAAGCTTATTTAAGAAGACATTTTTCAACTGTCATCAAGTATCCCACCTTGCCTCTTCACCTTCAGCTTGTGCTTCTACCTAAAATTTTTCCTTGACAGAAATCCCCAGGACCACAGCTACAGTGAAGGTGAAAGCAGAGCACAAAAGGGACAGTGAAGGCCAAGGAGAGCTCGCTGGAGAAAGAATCAAGAGGGTTATTTGTATCAGGCTGAGGTTCCTCAGTCAAATGCATCATATGATGACCTTCCCTTTTTAAATACACATTTTGTTTTCCTTATCTTCTCTTCTTGACGGTTGCTTTGGTTTTCCTACATGCTGACTGTTCCTCTGATAATAAAATAAGAAGGAAAAGCCAAATTTTAACCCTTGACTCAATTGCAAATGCAGTGAGAAGTCTGGGGTGGAGGAGGGGATCTCCCCCAGGCTTCCAATGGTTGCACAAGCAGTGTTCATTGAATTAAAATGACACATCTAAGCTGTGGAGGAGAAGGATGTCCACTCCAAGGAAGATCTGCACAGTTGTTTTGCCTAAGATGGAAAAGAGCATCATCTTTCAATTTCGAGCCAAGAAAACCATAAATGGACACATCTTGTCCTGGTAGGCTGGGCTGCTCCTGTGGACTTCTGGCGTTAAGGGTTCCTTAATGGCTTTTTCACCTTGGGGTTTGCTTTCCAGTGTTTTTCAAGTCCTCTGGATAGCCAGGTAGACAGGAGAGGACGAGGAAGGGGAGACAGGAAGCATACTTCTCTGATGCTGTTCGCTGATGAACATTCAGAGTGTCAGCTTGGTGTGAGGGTTTACTTTAGGAGACACCAGGAATGGAATCTTTTATGTTGATATTGTGCAGGACTGATCTGTATTGTTCTTCTACAAAGGACAGTAAAACTTCATGATGCTCTTGAATCTTTCTGATTTCTGCCCTGAAAACATTTGTGGATGGGGAAATTTGACTCACAGGGTTAGGGACATTGTCCAGGACAGAAGGAATACTGGACAGTGAGTCTGGAGACAGGGCCTCTACTTCTACTTCTGCAGCTACCTTCTGCATGTTCTCTTTGGTCTCAGTTTCCTTATCTATGAAATGTGAGCATTTATGCTAAACTGACTTTACATTAGTAACACTAAATCGCTCTAATTTGATCATTAATTTTAAATCACCACCCCCCCCTGAAAGATGTTGGAAATATGCTTCCTCCTAAGGCTAATTTACAGCCAGAGCAATATAGTTTTGCTCCCAAGCATGCTCTGAATCATTACTCATTTTTATTTCATGAGAATTACTCTTGTAAATGTGATTTTCTATTGGCTCCACAGAGCCATTGCAATTGCACAGTTCGATGGATTTCTTCTGCATGTCATAAATTTTTCTCATAGTATAAGTCAGTGTGTTTTAAAGTGAGATACTTGGATCAGCAGCACCAGCACCTGTAGGATCCCCGGGAGCTTGTTAGCAATGCAAAAATCTTGGGTCTCATCCTAACCTCCTGGATTTCTAATAAGGAGACCCAGTAACCTTTGTTTAACCAGGGGTCTTATTGCATAGGAAAGAGAGGTTAGAGAAGCACTGCTGTAACCCTGGGCAGTAAACAGGTGCTGGGTTTTGCTCTCTGCATGTGAACAATGAGCTCACTTGAGCATACGGTTGGCTCCTTGAGTGATTGTTAGAGTTTCAAGCTTCAGTGTCACCCAGAGGCTTGGTCCTCAGCTCATGGTACTATTGGGATGGAACCTTTAATAGGTGGAACCTAGTGGAAGGCATTTAGGAAACGGGGGACATGCCCCTTGAAGGGTATATTGGGACTCTAGCCCCTTCCCTCCTGCTCTTCCACTTCCATGCTGCCATGGGGTGAACAGACCTCCTCCGCCGTGTGCTTCTGCCATGGTGTCCCATGCCACCACAGGCTCAAAGAAATAGGGACAGGTGATCATGAACTGAAAGCTCTGAAACTGTGATGCAAAATCAGCCTTTCCTCTTTGTACACTATTTCTCTCAACTATCCATAAACCATTCGGTCTACATTTATGATTTTGTCACAGTAACACAAAGCTGACTGACACAGTGACTGTACTTCAGAGTGACCTAACAGACCTAACAGCTCAGATGGAGCCCCTTCTGTGTCTGTGAAGCAACCGTGCTTTCTTCAGGGTCCAGTGATTCTGAAAGAAAATGTAGATCCTCTTGGGGTAGAAAGGAGAATGGGTCTCCTTTCCTTCTGGGATGGAAGGATTAACTCCCCTAAGTCTCCCAGGAATGGCATCTTTTCTGACCCCAGAGGGCGCTGCAGGTGCCTAGGAGCATCCTGAGGCACAGACAGGCTCCAGAGAAACAAGGCAGGGGATGGAGGGTATTTCTGAAGGAACTGGGAAGAGGAACAACATCCATGATTTGTCTGCCATTTCTGTCATGCAGTATTTATTTTGATGTTCGGCCCTGGGCGTTGATTCCCACCCCTGCAGCGATGATGGGCACCAGTGTTCTGCCTGCCAGCACTGAGGATGGTCCTGAGGCCTAAGCAAGCAGCAGGCTCACAGGGAGCTCTTCTTGGGAGAGCTTAGCCTGAGCTCAGAAGAGGTCCAAAGGTTCTCATTATCAATCATTTATGCAAGAGTTTATAATTACTGGATAATTACAGATGTTTGTTAGCATGTGCGTACCCTTGCAACACACACACACACACACAAACACACACATAATCATCCATCCCCAGTAAAGGGTGTTGTGAAGATTCTCTGTTTAGCTAGAATATGGTGTGGTGGTGTAGGGCCACCAGTCATTTCCTCATCGTAAACTTGCTCACACTGAGATCAAATACTGCTGTAAAGTTCATGTTCCCACTCTTGAGCTACTCTCTACCCATGAATACTTATTTATTACATCCTCTGGTATCTTACACCTGAACCATGCTCCATCTGGGCCATTTAATGTGGTAGCACAAGCCATGTTCTGCCCAGGTTGTCTAGCTCAGGTGTGATCTAAGGCAGATACCCTGCCTGGAGCTGCAGCCACTCAGAGCAAGAGCTGCCCATTTCACATGTGCATAAAGGTGCCATTCACTTGTCTTCCTGACTCTGCCTCCACTTTGTACAAGACTTGGCTATGGCTCTGGGTCTTTAGAAGGTGCAGTGGAAACATTTATTTTCAATCAGGAGTTGTGCCTTTATCTCCCAGTATGAATACTTTTAAAGAAAAACTCATGGGAACACCTCCTAAATGAGGTCTTTTCCTGTTTGGACACCCAGGTTTAGTACCTGAGCATCCTGGACTTCCATATCTTTCTTATACCAGCATGTTTTAGCTTCTTCACCGCTGCCACTACAAGACCCAACCAGAACAATATTAGAGGAGGAAAAGTTTATTTGGCAGCTCACAGTTTCAGAGGTCTCGATTCATATACAGCCAGCTCCATTTCCCGGGGCCTCCAGGTGAGGCTAAATATCATGAAGGAAGAGTGTGGAGGAGGGAAACAGATCACATGGTGTTAAGAAGCAGAGAGAGAGAGAGAGAGAGAGAGAGAGACTCCCTTCACCAGATACAAATATATACCCCAAATCCATGCCCCTAGTGCCCCACCTCCTCCAGCCACACCCCACCTGTCTTCAGTTACCACTCAATTAATCCCATCAGGTGATTAATTCACTGATTGGGTTAAGACTCTCGCCACCCAATCATTTCTCCTCTGAAGCTTCTTGCAGTGTCTCCTACGTGAGCTTTGGGAGACACCTCACATCCCAACCATAACAATCTAGGAAGCTGGATCTTTGTTCTTTCTCCTTCACGGTGTCTCTAACAGCTGTCTCATGTCTATACTCTCACCTCATCTTCCCTGAGGTCCAGACCTTGTCCCTAGTACCTGCATCTTCTGAACCCTGACATATCTGGATTCTCATGCCCCAAGTACCCTCCTCCCTGACCATCCATCACACCCACGGGCTGTTCTGGGCTCCCTGAAGCGGTGCTGTGCTTGTCAGGTGTATTCTCCAGCGGAACGTCTGTTCACAGCTTGGGCATTCAGCATTCAGCTGTAGCCTGCCTCAGAGATGCAGAGCTCATTCCCCAGACCTTAGGGGCGAGATACATAGGGAGTGTAAATGAACTTGACAGAATGTATGCTGGGTGACAAACCAAGTGAAGAAACAGTTTCACTCATCCTTTCAACATGTGTGAGGTGCTTGCAGACTGGCAGGCTCTCAGTCATTTCATCCAGTCGCTCTTTCATGGAGTAATTCAGCTTCTATGTCCTTGACCCCTTACTCTAGTTACTGATCATTTTTTCTTTTGTGAAACTTATTCTTCACTTAATTTGATATAGGTAGGTAGACTTTTATGGGAGAGCCACTCTCAGTTGGTACCATGTGGAGATAAATAAGACATATTCCCTGTCATGGAAAAATAGAGTTCAGTAGAAAGATAGGTATGGGCAAGAAAGAGGCTCTCAGGCCACCCGTGAATCACCCTAGAAATTGACATGGAGGGGTGGTACTTGCTCTGACTGGCAGAGTTGGGATGCAACATATCAGAGGTGGCTTAGACACTCACTTTCTAATTTTCTTATTTTAAAATAATTGACAAATATAGGTTGTATATATTCAGGATGTACAATGTGATGATTTGATATATGTATGCATCGCATACTGATTGTCATAGTCATATTAATGAACACACATCCATCACTCCCTATATTTACCATTTGTGTGTGGGGGGTGTTCCTGAGTGTGTGTGTGTGTGTGTGTGTGTGTGCATGTGTGTTTGTTGTGAAGACACTTTAAACCTACTCTTTTATCCAATGTCATATAAACAATATAGTATTATAAACTATAATATTGATGCTGTATGTTAGAAACTCAGAATTTACTCATAAAGTAACTTATGACTTACTTCCTGCCTGTGAAGACTGAAGACATCACAGATAATACTTTATGTTCTCTTTGAGCATCCCTAGCCCTATCCCCAATAGCTACACCCCTATCTAGAAACCACATCCTAATCAATGGGGTGAGCCCTAGTTTATTTTATTTATCTATAGTAAACGTGGTATTTCATTGTGCTTAGATGATGGCAGTCTCATTCTGTATCTTCTTTATCCAAAGATCAATCTACTTCCTCATTTTTGATGTTAGAATCATTTTTCAGGATATGAAGGACACTCTCATATATGTCCTTCACCCTTTCCCTGCCTGCTCTTATCCCATGGAGCTATATTCCCCAGCTACCTTGACTTCTGGTTTCTAGGAAGGACTAGTCAACAGGAAGTACAGGAGAAGTGAGAGCAAGAAAGAAGGGTGTCTGCTTCTCATCCCCTTCCCTTTCCCTGCTACTCTACTTCAGGCAACATCCCTGGAAGTGGTTGTGACTCTGTTATACTGGACAGTCCCAACCTTCATGGTCTGACTCCTGATCTCTTGTAATAGCCTTTGCCCCTCTCACCCTAGAGGTACTGATAGTTTCCTCCCTTTGCTAATCTCTGGCATGCTTCACCATCCCCTTTGACTTTGCTGTCCCTTACAAAACTGATTTCCTGTATTAAATTCCTTCTGTTTGAAATACCTACTGTGGTTTCTGTTTTTCTCACTGGCTACTCCCTCATGCATATAGATATAGCAGAGATTGTTTTGCTTTTTAGCTCTTCTATCATGTTGGACATTTGAACTGTTTTTATTATTATTCCAATCACAGATGGTGCTGGCATTGAACATTCTTGTATATAGTTCTTAGTGCATATATGTGAAGGCAGTTTCTCTGGGTAACATCAAGTGATGTGATCACCAGATTAATTATTGACTTTTTCATATTGAAATCTCTTTATAGAGATTGTGGATCTCAGATGCTTCCACATCCCTGCAGTCTATAACAAGTTACTTTTCAGGGGAAAGTAGTTTGAAAAAATTAGCTGTTAAATGAATGGATTTCCATTTGTAGTTGGAAAAAGCATTGCACAATTGACCTCATATGAAACACCAGCAGGTGTTTTGGCTTTCTTTTTATAGCTGCTTGCCCTTAACAAATATAAGTTATTTTGGGGGCTCCACATACTGAAGAAGTTGATCTAGGAACCAGACTCTGTTGGTTAGTTCAGAATCCAAACCAGTATGGGTATTTGTCATCAGTATTGTGCATGGTATAAATGGAGTGTTACAGAAAAAAAAATCCTTTTGTTTCCTCATGGGGAAAAAAACAGGTATATACTATGATAGAGGAGAGTATTGTGATTTTGAGGGTGAATGTAGGTATTGATAATGATTGAGGTGGGTAATGCCCCAAAATGACTGAGGGGGAGCTCCTTGGAGAAGCATGGAGTCTCCATCTTTTCCTAGTGGTTGATAGACCAGTTCATGTTTTTGTTCTACACTTCTATTCCCAACCTCACATTTTTTATATATATAAGAAAAAACCTAAAATGAACATCTAGGACATATTGAAAGGTAATTGTCTGTGACAGAAGACCCAGAGACAGACCAAGGATGCATTTGTGGAGAGGAGGGAGGGAGTGACCCTTGAGGGTTGTATTAGTCTGTTTTCTGTTGCTATGAGGAAATACTTGAGACTGGGTAATGTATAAAGAAAAATATTGTTTTTAAACTTAAAGCTTTGGAGACTGAAAGTCTAAGTAGCATAGTACTAGCTCTGGCCCTCTAGACTGCATAAGATCATGGTAAGGAGAGAACAGATATCAAGAAAAGAAGCCTGAGAATGGAGAGGGGCAGTCTTGCTCTTTTGATAATAATCCACTCCAGCAGAGCCTTTAAGGAACTACATTAATCCCTTCTGGGGGCTGTGCTTTCAATTACCAAACTACTTCCCACTATGGTCCCACCTCATAAAGGTCCCACCATCTCCCAGCATTGCTGCACTATTGACCAAGCCTCCAGCACATATACCCTTGGGGGACAACTCATATCCAAATCATAGCAGGGATAGCAGATAGCTTAGTGCCTGCACACTTATAAACATAATTTTTTAAAAGGACTTGAGCTGGTAATTTTCCTGTTCTCCCCTGTACAGTAAAGCTTCCTAGGCTCCAGATCCTTCTAAATCCTGCAATTAACTTTAGTATTCATTATATAGCACTTGGTCTGAAATGCGGATGAGTAGAAATGATGGCAAAAGTATGTTGACTTTTTATGAGCTCAGTTCTCAAAAACAGGGGGCAGTTGTTCCATTGTCCCTGTGTCACTTTTCCTGAGAATTCTTTAAATGTTAAATGTAGAGACTGCAGATGTTCATTCATTTCCCCTGCAGTTTCACAAGCTGCAGATGTTCATTCATTTTCTTTTACCTCCCAAATTGAAGTTCTTGCTGCCGTGGAAAGGGCTGATGGGAGACGGAGACCCTGAATGTCTGCTGCTGCTGGGCAGGCAGGCTCTGTTCAAGGTGTGGTGGTGGATGGAGAGAGTAGCCAGGGTCTGGATTAGGCTAGCCAGCAGCACCATCTACTCCTCTCTTGTCTCAGCTGCCTGCCTTTATCCTCTCTGACATCTGCAAGTCATCCTGAAAAGGGATTTCATGAGAATTACCTTTTGAGAAGCCTGGTCTGGGGTCGCTGTAAAATTACAGGAAACTGTGCTCTCTGGGGTCAACATCTGTTCATGTTGCATGTCTTCTCAGCCTGGCATCAGTCTCTCTGAGATGTGATTTGTGCCCCCAATTCAGCAGATCCAGGCCTGAATTGAGGGCACAAACTTGATCTCTCATATGTTCTTACATAGTACACCTGGCCTATCAGTCTGCATCTGTGCATTCAACTGTGATCGAAAATATTCAGAAAAAAAATTATGTCTGTACTGAACATGTGCAGACTATATTACTGTCAGTATTCCCCAAACAATACAGTATTACAACTACTTTACACAGAGGTACACTGTATTAGGTATTTTAAGCAATCCAGAGATCACTTAAAGTATATGGCAGGATGTGTCTAGGATATATGCAAAGATGGTATGATTTTGTATAAGGGACTTGCACAGCATGGACTTTTGTCTGCAAGGGGTCCTGGAACCAATCCCCCATGAATCCCGGGAGACAACTGCAGTTGGTCTCTGGTCATGTGCCAACACATGCATTGTAATCAAAGGGTTGACTACATGAGCATTAAAATGTGGCTGAAAGATGGGTTGTAATTTGCCCCAATGAGAGAAAAATTGGACAGGAGAGATGTATAGCTTTCACATGGGACAGACTCTTGGTTTTGCCTCCTCATCCTCAAATCCCTCCCAACCTCCACTTTGCCTTCTGATTTAAGCCTGGGCTTGCATCTTGCTTCCGTTGATTTTACTTTCAGTAGATTTTATAAGAGCCTGAGCTGCTGTAACATTTTCCTGCTGCCTTTTCTATTTTCAACCCAAATAGGAAGTGACAAGGATGGTTTCAGTGCAGAAAGAACATGATTCATTTTGTTACTTTCTTTAAAACTGCTTTTGAAGTTATATATATAACTAGCATACGTGTATACCTTGATGAACTTCACAAACTAAACACCCGCTAAGAATGGCTACTGTTTCCCCTTCTACAAGCATAAGTTTGAAATTCATCCTGTGATGAATAAAATTATATATATATATATATATATATATATATATATATATATATATATAGTGTGTGTGTGTGTGTGTGTGTGTATGTGTGTGTGTGTGTGTAACCTGAATGTGAGATTCATCCATATCCATGCTGCTCAGAACATTCTTGTACATGCCCCTTCTGTGGTCACATGTATGCATTTCCATCTACCCCAGAGCAGAACTGTAGCAGCCTAGCAGATCCTAATAATTTTCCAAAGTGTATATATCTATCTAATTTGTAACTTGGATTTTCAAGTAAGGGGCATAATTGGGTTTGAAATTCCAAGATGTGTTGGATAGGCAAACATAGTCAAGAGAGAATGCAAAGTTTTGGCAGGGGGCAATCCCCCAGCATTGGGGTTTTCTAGTTCCTCGCCCTTGTTTAATGTTGGGTTCCCACTGGCCAGACAGGGATGCATCCAAGGCACACACCTTGCCCTCCGGAGGCCCAAACAAAACAGCAATGATTTTACTATTATTGGCCATCCCATTCTTCTCCTCCCTCTTCCTTTCCTAAACACACACACACACACACACACACACACACACACACACACACACCTTGTGTGTAGGAGGACTAGTTCCTGAGGTAGTGATACAGACAGGGGAATCACAGTGTAGAGAAAAGTGTTAATTATACTGGAGAAAGTGTGATCTCAATAACCAGAGCTCTTCAGAGAAATGCTTGCTTAAAAGAAAGAAAGAAAGAAAAAGAATAAGAATGAGTCCTTCCAAAATTATTGTGTCTGGGGCCAGGCCTGCAAATGCTGGCCTCTCTCCTGTGCTGAGCCCATATTAAGCAGTATAGGGAGAGACAGGCCAGACACCCTCAGTTCAAAATTACAAGGCAGTGAATTTTCTCAGTAGCCATGCTTTTCTAGACCCTATCTTCTGAGATTGGGGATCCCACTGCCAACGACTCCGTGACACCTGTGAGGCTGTCTCCGTGTGGTGGGCTTTGAGATGAGGTGGGAGTTTGCCCCTGACCTGAGGACCTTACTGCACACAAGAGAGACAGCGTGCTATTGGGAAGACACTGGTCAACTCACTAGAGGATGATGTCCCTCATCAGTTGACCCTTCCCTTCTCTATTCCATTCAGCCAAGCTGGGTGTGGCAGAGAAGCCATGGTCTGACATCTGCACATCTATTCGTATTAGCAGATAGCAACAGCACTGTTGCTTTGATCTCTCCCTGCCTGGTGGGCGAGAGGTCTGAGATCATGCAACTTGTAGTGGAGGGACTGAAAACCTGTCCTGTTCCATCCCATTTGGCTGTCCTCCTCACCCCTCCATAGTATAGTGTAGCAGCTGCCTCAACTGAGTGGGAGGAGTTTCTGTGGAAGTGGAGGCTACACCCACACCCATATGACTATTTGTACATGTGGGGTCCATTACCTAGGTGTCTCTGCAGAACCCTGGCTCCCAGCCAGACTTGGGGACTTATGGCTGCTGGCTTGAGGGACTCTGCTGGCCTCTCTCCCAATAATGGTTCCTCTAGGAAGTGGATACAGAGGTGGCGTTAATGGGGAAACCAAATGGATACAGACAGGGAACTGTCCAGACAGCCTTGGCACAAACTCTAGATCTTTGGATTCAAAGGAGGTATCCTGGTTGGGGGGGGGTGGTATCTAAAGCAAAGGTAAGTGGCCACAGTGACTGTGTGAGGTTTTATGTCACAATCAAGAGCCCTTTCTACCTTTGGGCAGGGACAGACCCCTCTCCTTGACCAGTGCAAAGCCCAGGGCTGGGAAGATACCCTCTTGGTTTTCAGGTCACTCTTTGGACTATGTGAGATGTCATGATCATTGGTGGAAAAGCATGATTTGGGGATGACCTGCATCTCTTTCATCTTCTTCCTGGCTGCCCAAGTCCAAGGGCCTAACAAGATCATTTTAACAAGATGTGAAAAGGATGGTTTCCCATGTCCCTTCTCTTGGTGTATTCTAAACTTTCGATATCTTGTAAATTTCTGTGGAACAATAAATCCATATTGATATTAATAAAGCATCTATCTCTTCCTTTTGTCCTGAAATTCATAGTAGGCCAGACGGGCTTCTGGCTACTCTTTAATACTCAGGTGTGACTTCCTGATTTTGTATAATTATCGGTATTTCTGATAGCCATTGCACCCTTAACTGGGGTGAGTCTGAGGTTCTGGTTTCATTGAATTATGTGCAGCCCTTCAGTATCACATTGTCCTATCACCAGACAGAGAGGTGGTTCTGAAATTTGCATTTGAACTGTAAAAGGAAACTTCTCTTTCCAGTGTTTTCCAATTCCAGGTTACTGGGAGCTCTAGAGACAGGAAAACTCTCTCCAGAATGGACTAAGCTACATGTGTACTATAAGCCTCCTGCTCTGAGTCACCCACTGTTTCTGGCTGGTAGAATCTGATTCTTGGGTAGGTAAATTATTGAGGGAAGGAAGCAGAAAAGGCCCAGGATGAAGACTTAGCTGGGAATTGACCTCTCTTCTGGAATCTTTGTGATTCTATTGGGAGCTCCGGAGCACATTGTCATCACAGTGTCTATTCTATATGGGAGCAAAGAGTCACCTCTTATAGTCCCTAGCCTGTCACTCACTAGCCCTTGACTGCCTGTGGCATGGGACAGAGGGCAGATTTGTGGCCATTCTGGAGAAGCAGCTTCTCTGGAAATGGGGGCAGCTGAGAGTAAAGGTGATGCCTGGATGTAAGAGTGTCTAGTGGGCACCATCTGGGAGCCTCATGCCCAGGGGGGACCAGCCTGCTAGAGGCCTCCACTCCCTCAGCTCTGTCTTTGTGAACAGGACTGCTGTGGACCAGCCAATTTGTATCATGTCATTAGGATGGGTCTGAGGCCCTGCTGTGCCTGGACAGTAGATTTTGGGAAAGTAAACTATCTGTATGCAAGAGGACCACACAAGTTATAAAGTGGAGCTGCACAGATGTGGCTGTGAGGCCTAGGACAGATGTCTGGGGAAGTGTCCCTGCTTGAGTCCTGTCAGAGATTAGTGATGGATGGCATTTCTATTAAGGCAAGTGTTCCTGCTTAGCCCACATATGCTGAGACACCAGGGTTGGTGCAAACACCAAGCAGGGTTGGAATGCTCTCTCAGGTTCCCATGGCTCTGAGCTGTCACTTCTACCTGCGCTCTCAGGCCTGGGACTTTTTTTTTCTAAGGATGGCCTGCCTTTTCTGTCCACTCCATTTCTCCTTTTTTGAGGTGGTCCTGCTGATTAGGAAAATCATCTCTCTTTCACACAGGCTGGGATAAGTATCCAGGTCTGAATTATGAAAAAAAGTAAAATTTCTTATTGAGGATGTCCAAGGATATTTCTTAAAGTCAGCATTGATGAGTAGGAAAGGATGATTGATAACTAACACTTGAGTATGTCTGTCATTAGTGCCTGTCGATGGATAGTGAAGTTTTCAGCTCTGTCCCTCCTTGGCTGAGTGGGAGATGCTCCTCCCAGGCTGGTGGCTCTGACTTCACTTCAGGAGCTTTGGCACACTTAGCCAACATTGAGGGCAATTGTGATGAATAGTGAATCAGCAGCCCTGGACAATGGGGGTCATTTTACTGCAAAATGGCTGCCCTTTGTCTCTCTGGCAAAAGGGTTCTGAGAAATGAATGTTAAGAGCTGTAGAAATGCTGAATAATAAGTGAACTTGATCCCACCAGGCAGCAAGTCTGAATGGCTCCCTTTGATGGACCCAGTCATACCTTCAAGGTCCCTGACCTGGCGCTTTGGAAAAAAGTGATTGACTTCAGCATCTCTCTCTGGGCCTCAGTGCTATCAGATCCCCACCATAGACTCCTGCCTCAATAGTAAGTTTTTAGTTTTGAGAATAGTAACTCAAAAGAATTTCCTGGAAAAGGTGGAGGAGTGAGGTAAAGTGCAGGATTGTGAATGGGCATTCTGAAACTTGGATCCAAGAGGAAGATTAATTTACAACTTGGAGGGATGGGTGTTGGTGTAATCTGGAGTCTGTCTCTGTCTGGGCCCTAATGGGAGTAAATAAAAACTCCACTTTTTGTCACTGTTTCATCTTTTTTCACTGATTTATTTATTCATTCACTGAATCAACAGAGAGGTGTGAGGTGAGGTCAGTTTTGCTTGTATGGTGTTCAAGATGTCCCATATAGATTGATGCCGGACAGTTGAGGTTTGGGATGTGGCGAGAAGCAATTATTTTCTCAAAACTCTGCCTGAAGCAGCTGGGATTGCAGCCAACATTTTCTACACAGGACGATGGTACTTCAAAAGTACCAGCTGATTGTCAACTGAATTCTGAATTCAGTTGTCTCTGAATTCATGGGGCAAGTTCTCTCACTCCTTGTTAAATGATAATTTTCAGAAATGGCAGGTCATGACCTGCCTCCAGATATAAAATAAACATGCACTAAAGATTTCATTTAATTCATTACAAATGAGGAAGCTGGTAAGATGTTGCAAACATGTCAACAGACACTCCAAAGAACAGACACGTTTATAGATCAGGAATATTGAAGTGAATGTACACACGGAGACAAAATTGTTTTCTCCCACAGTAGGGGAGAAAAGTCAATGGAAACTGCTTTACAAAATTTGCATGTATAGGTAATTATTTTGCATCACTATCAATTTACAGTGTTGTAAAATAGCTCAAGGGCAATGAAAAGTTAGAATCAGACAATCTGGAAGGATGTGCTGTAGAGAATACATGATTTTGTATTGAAACATGAATTTTTTCCCTGTGCCCTAACTTTGTAAAATCAAGTATTTTGAATATTAAATGTGTTCAGACACTGCCTTTCTCTTTTACTTTTAATATGGAAGTAATATAATTAAATTTTTTGTTCCATTTTGGAGTGTTTTATTTCTGTTATGTTAAAATATGTCTATTACTCTTAACGTAACAGAAGGAGTTACTTTCGAAGAGAATTACTGAACTTACTCTGTGTATTTCCTAGGACTTGTATTAATGAGTAGAAAGTATGATTTATTACATATATATATGATTTATAGCTAACAATGGAAGAGTGAATCTATGAACCAGAAAAGAATGGCTTAAGAATGGCTTACATACCACAAAATGTTCCATAGCTTATCTTTTGTAGAGTGAGCAATGGGAGGTGAGGGAAAAGGATATTTTTCAGAAACATCTGGATACTTTCAGAACATAATTCCTGAAAAAATAACTGGGACTTCTTCATGCATTATTTTTTAATCTCTGAAAAAAAATTTAGAGTAATTGGATCAAAGATGACATTTTTCACAATTCAGAAGAACCCTAAATCCTAGATCTTTTTATCTTGTCTGAAGTTTATTCTGAAAAGACATACAGTTTTTCATGAACACTGAGAGGACTTAGGGGATCATTGCAGTATTTAACTTACATAGTAGAACATTTCACTTGTTGTGAAATTTTTTTTTTGGAATTTTTTTTTTAGTTTTTTAAATTATTTTTTAATTTATTTTTTTATTGTTGGTCATTCAAAACATTACATAGTTCTTAATATATCATATTTCACAGTTTGATTCAAGTGGGTTATGAACTCCCATTTTTACCCCGTATACAGATTGCTGTATCACATCAGTTACACTTCCATTGATTTACATATTGCCATTCTAGTGTCTGATGTATTCTGCTGTCTATCCTATTTTCTACTATCCCCCTTCCCTTCCCCTCCCCTCCCCTCCCCTTTTCTCTCCCTACCCCCTCTACTGTAAATCATTTCTTCCACTTGTATTATTCTTCTCTTACCCCTCCTTTCCTCTTATATGTAATTTTGTATAACCCTGAGGATCACCTTCCATTTCCATGCGATTTCCCTTCTCACTCCCTTTCCCTCCCACCTCTCATCCCTGTTTAATGTTAATCTTCTTCTCAAGCTCTTCGAACCTACCCTATCCTTGGTTACTCCCCTTATATCAAAGAAGTCATTTGGCATTTGTTTTTTAAGGATTGGCTAGCTTCACTTAGCATAATCTGCTCTAATGCCATCCATTTCCCTCCAAATTCTATGATTTTGTCATTTTTTAATGCAGAGTAATACTCCATTGTGTATAAATGCCACATTTTTTTTATCCATTCATCTATTGAAGGGCATCTAGGTTGGTTCCACAATCTTGCTATCATGAATTGTGCTGCTATGAACATCGATGTAGCAGTGTCCCTGTAGCTAAGATACCATCTCACTCCAGTAAGATTGGCAGCCATTATGAAGTTTTTTTGGAATTTTAAAAAAAAATTTAGTTGTTGATAGAACTTTATTTTTATTTATTTACATGTGGTGCTAAGAATCGAACCCAGTGCCTCACACATGCTAGGCAAGTGCTCTACCACTGAGCTATACCCTCAGCTCAGTTTTTCTTAATTTTGTGCAACTTTTGGCTTTGTAGACCCACCTGTCTTGTTGGAAACACATTCCTTGCTTTCTTTGACTCTTTATAGTCTGATTTTCATTGCTGAGGTTGTTCTTATTCTCTCCCTGGCACCCTTTGACTCCCATCCCCTTGTCTCTAGAATGCTGCCCAAGGATCTGTGTTCCTCCTCATCCTGAATCCTCATTAGGATTGGCTTCCATCTTGGTTCAGATGACCTTGACCCCCACTCTGCTCCTGAGCATCTTTTCAGCATTTCTAATGACTATTAGACTTCTGTACCTGAATATTTTTACCCTTTGTATTCACTGTGGCTACAGTGTCAGTAATACAATTTCTTACCATGAAATGTAGCTACTTTTTGGACATATTACCACATTTCATTTACCAAATCCTTCCTTCTCAGATCCTCCTATCTAATATTTCCTCTCATCCCATTATTGCACCATAATCCTGGCCTTCATTGCAGTAAATTCTGTGTTCATCTCAATTCAGTCAGTATTCTTTTAATGCCTTGTAAGTAGATACCATAAGCCAGAAGCTGACCCAGCTGCTCGAGATGCAATGCTGAGAGACTACTGAGAAGACAGACATCAATTAGATACTTATGCTATTAAGTATATAATCATAACCAAAATAAGTGCTAGAAGGAATGTGCTGCAAGAGCATGTATTGGGGAACCCTAAATTAGTCTGGAGATCCAGACAAGATTTCTGAGGAAACAATCACTGAGAGAGTATCTGAGGAATGAGTAGGAGTGGAAATGAGGTGGAGGGGGAGAGTTCTCCAGACAAAGGCCAGCTTTTGCAAGTCCACAGGGTAGCTGGAGGCATCATGCACTGGAGACACTGAAGGTGGAAGACCTGTGTGCTAGAAGGAAGTGAGTGAGGGGCAGAGAGAGACTGGGTGAGCGGGGTGGGAGAAGGCAGCAGCAGACAATGTTAAGTGGTAAGAAGTTATCAGGTGTCTATCCTCAGAGCAAAGGGAGTCTCTGAAAGGTTTTCAGGAGGAAGAAGACATGTCCAGTAGACATCCCCCTGATCCAAAACAGGAGGAAATACTGGATAATATTAGAGCTGAGATGAACTAACAGGAAGTAGGACATATTCTTGGCATTGTGAATAAAGACAAAGAAGATGTCCAAGGAGCATGCTGGCACTGACTACTTCGTTTTTCTGGTAGCATTTGCCTATCTCAGTAAATAAGAGATGTACTTTTAGTGACCATGTTAGGCAGAAGGCAGGGCTGGGGTGTAAGTGGGTTGGGGGATTAAATCTACGACACTGCCATGAAATATTAGTAAATGGAGGACCCTTCAGTAATTCTGTTAACCACAAAAGAAAATGCTAGGAAGTTTGTCCCTTTTGAGCTGGGGCAGGGGAGTCTTCTCCAAAAACACCTTGCCATGGACCTGCTCCAAGTGGGTTTGGAGTTCTTTTTGATACTACGTTCATGGCAGGAGAAACCCCGTGCCAAGAAATCAACATAATAATGTGACCCAAACTGGCAGTCGCCCTGGGATTCCTAGAAGAAGAATTGAAATTTTTCTCTGAAATTCTCAGTAGAATTAAATTCTAAAGAGCTTCATAGAATAGCACGTGCACATGCATATAAGTAATTGTGTATACGATATATATTTATGTGTGTGTGTATATACATATACATTGAAACACTTAGATTACAAAGCAACTATAATTGCATAAGTATGATCAATTTAGATAGGTAATCAAAATTAAAACATTTTAAGTCCTTATATTTTTTTGGGGGAGAATACTGATTGAATTAAGATGAACACAGAAATTATTATGATGAACCACTGTTGAAGGGTCGAAGGCCAGGATCATGGTGGAACAATAGGATGAGAAGAAATTGAGAAGCAGGAATAGGAGGCATTGAGAAGGAAGGATTGACAGCTTTTTTATTAAGTCAAATGTGATATATATATATATATATATATATATATATATATATATATATAAAAACTTATGAGGAAATACCAAAAATAATAAGAATAAGGTATATGATTTCCAGACCCAATGAGGAAAAAATTGGTGAACAGAATCTAGTCACTTCAAAGAAGAGGAATAAAAGATCAATGAGCCGGGTGCGGTGATGCTTCCCTGTAATTCCAGTAGCTTGGGAGGCTGAGACAGGAGGATTGTGAGTTCAAAGCCAGCCTCAGCAATGGTGAGGTGCTAAGCAACTCAGTGAAACCCTGTCTCTAAATAAAATACAAAAATGGACTTGTGATGTGGCTCAGTGGTCAAGTTTAATCCCCAGTGCCCCCCGCCCCCAAAAAAAGCAATGAAAAGAAGAAATAGAAGAAGAGAAAAACCAGGATGAATAAAAAATACCAAATGAGAATAGAGAAATAAATTTCAGTAGGTGAATACTAAATATACATGATCTAAATTTATTATAGATTGTCAGGTTGGATTATTTAAAACAAATTTAGTTTATATGTTGTTTAAAAGGGATAGTTACATTTACAACATAAAGATACAAACAGTTGGAAGTAAAAGAGTGCAAAAAGATGTAGTAGGTGAATGCTAATGGAAAGAATTTTTTTTGTTTTTGAGGGGCATTCCAAGGGTTCCAAGGGAACCCATGGGCACTTAACAACAAAGCCATCCCCAGCACTTTTTATTTTGAGACAGGGTCTTGCTCACTTGCTCAGGGCCTCACTTATTTGCTGAGGCTGGCTTTGAACTTGTGATCCTCATGCCTCAGACTTCCGAGCCACTGGGATTACAGGCCTGCACCACCATGTCTGGCCCAAAAGACCTTTGATTTGAGTGTGGTGGTGCATACCTGTATTTCCAACTACTCAAAAGGCTGAGGCCAGAGGATTGCAAATTTAAGACCAGTTCGTGCAATTTATTGAGAGCTTCTCTCTCAAAAACAAACAAAAAAACCCCCAAATAAAAAACCAAAACAGACCAAAACAGCAAAAGGGGGCTGGGGCTGTAGTCCGGTGGTAGAGTGCTTGCTTAGCAAGTGCAAGGCCCTGAGTTCAATCCCCAGTACTCAAAAATCAAATAAATAAATAAATAAACAACAAAACAAACAAACAAACAAACAAATAAATAAATAAATAAGACACCACTGGGGCTGGGGCTGGGGCTCAGTGGCTGAGTCTTACCTAGCATGTGTGAGGCACTGGGTTTAATTCTCAGCACCACATATCAATAAATAAAATAAAAGTCTATTGATAACTAAAAAAATCTTTAAAAAAGACAACACTAGATTGGATATTACTATTCTATAAAATAGTTTCAAGGGCAAATATCATAGAGTAAGTGTCATACCAGCTTACATTCTTTGACCACAGAGGGCCATGTATAGTTTGTGTTCTGTGCAGTGTGTTCTGTTATGCCATATTATATTTATCCTGCAGTCATGCACCCCTTAGTGATGGGGATACCTTCTGAGAAATGAGTTGTCAGGTGACATTGGTATTATAGAATCATTGAGTATACTTACATAAACCTGGGTAGTATATCCTACTACTCCTCAGCTATTCATAGAGCACATCACTGTACTGAATAGTGTAGGCAATTGTAACACCATGGTTTAATATTTGTGCATCTAAACATCCACGTAAAAGTAAGGTACAAACCATAGAAAAGAGTGCACCTGTACACTGCACTTGCTGTCAGTGGAGCTTGTAGGATTGGAAGTTTTCTCTGGGTCAGTCACTGAGTGAGTCCTGAGGGACCATGAAGAACTGGGACATCATTGTACAATACTGTAGACTTAAATGACACAGTGCATGAAGGCTATAAATTTATAAATAATTTTCTCTTTTAAATAATAAATTAACCTTCATTACTGTCACCATTTTACTTTATACACTCTCTACTTCTTAAAATTTTTCATTCTTTTGTGATAATGCTTAGCTTCAGCCACAAACACATTATATGGCTGTGCAAACATACTTTTAAAATATCCTTATTCTATAAGCTTTTCTCTATTTCCTCTTTATGTTTTAAACATTTTTGTTAAAAACTAAGACACAAAAACACACATCAGCCTAGGCTCATGCAGAGTCAGGATTAACAATATCACTGTCTTCCACCTGCATATCTGGTCTCACTGGAGGTCTCCAAGGTCAGATGACATGGAGCTGTCATCTCCTTTGATGACAATCTTTCTTATGGAATCTCTCATGAGGGGACTATCTGAGGCTGTTTACAGTTTTCTTTTTGTTAATGAGTAGAAGAAGTACATTCTAAAATAATGGGGGAAAAGGATAGTATAGTAAATACATAAACCAGTAGCAGGGTTTCTTTTCATTGCCCATTGTTCTATGTGTATGTAATTGTATGTGCTATACTTTTCTATGACTGGCAGTGCAGTAGAATTATAGCATCACCACAAAAAGGTTAGTGATGTGCTGTGCTCTGGCTTTAGGATAACTAGAACACTGGCAACTCCTAGGTAAGAGGAATTTTTCACTCTTTCATAATCTTATGGGACCACAGTTGTATACGTAGTCTGTTGACTGAAATGTCACTGTGCAGCACATGACTGTATTATATTATGATAAAGGAAGACTAAAAATAAATGAGCTAATTATTCAGTGTAAGAAGTTAGAGAACCAAAAGATTAATCCAAAGAAATTAGAAGAGAGGGAATAATATGTAGGAGTACAATCAATGAAATAGAAAATAGAGCTATAATCCATAAAAATGTCAAAACCAAATTTAGTTCTTTATGAAGAACAATAAAATACACAGACCCCTTGGTAATTGAGTTGGTGAAAAAGCATAATATTAGGCAAAAAATTGGAACCTAGATACAGTAGAGATTAAAAAGAGTAATCAACTTTTTGCCAATGAGTTAGGAAATCCAGATAAAACTGACATTTTCTAGAAAGGTGCAATTTGATAACATGACCAGAGAAGAAATTAAAAATTTAAGGAATATGTAATATTAACAACTTCAATAAGTAGCTTAAAATATATTTATTTAAATTAATAATGTAATTCATATCATGAACAGATAAAGAAAAAATAAATGTTATTATTTTAACATGATAAAAATATTTAAAAGATTCAATAAAAGATTCAAACCTATTCATTATCTTTCTTTCCTCTCCACTCTATCTCTATCTCTATGTCTATCTCTGTCTTTGTGACAAGCAGGTCTAATAGGGAGTAGATAGTAGTTATCAAAACCTGAAAATAAATATAATTATTAATTAAACATTAAAAGCATTTCTTTTAAAGTTAGGAATTAGCAAGAGTGATCATTATCATTCCTTGTAATCAATATTTTATCTGAGGTTGTAGTCAATGTAGTAAGTCAGTAAATATTGAGGGTAAATTATCTTAACACAAAAATAAGTTTATTTTTAAATATGATATTCTAAATAAAAAAGAGAGTATACAGATGATCACAATTTATAATAAATTTCTTTGAGATGAAACCAAAATTGACTCCATATCTACACTTTAGTTGTATATAAATAGAAAACCATGTATCATTTGGGATGCAAGGCCAGCAACCCCCTTGGTCACCATCTGTCACACTGGGGCCTTTCCTTGGTCAACCTCAGTTAACCTTCCTGTCTAGGTCCAGAAACCATTGCTGCCATAGTTGATGCCCAGACTCTGGCCCAAACTCACCAAAGTTTCTTCCTTGGTTGCTTTGCTGAATATTTTTTCTGACTAAGAAAAAAATTAAAGAGAAAAAAATCTAAATCCAATTTCTGAAATGTTTTCACATTTCAGCACTTTCTAGTGATCTATGACTTTCTCAGAACACTCTTTAGGAGGGAAGGGTATTATCCTGAGGTAATCATTTTGTGGCTAAAAATATGAGGCTTGTAGCCATTGAAATTTTCATTCCTGGCAGAAGAGAGTTCCCAGTTCTGTGCAGTACAGTAGCCAACAGTCACATGTAGCCGACGGAGCTCTGGAACTGTGGCACTGAGACGTGCTGTACGTGTCCAGTGCCCATCAAATTTTGAAGACGGTGAATATTTCATTAAAAATTTCTATTAAGTACATGTTACAATAATGATATTTTGATATTTTGGGTTAATTAAAATTATGACAATTTCTTTTAGAAAAATTTTAAAATGTGAACATGAGACAATTTAAAGTTACCCATGAGGTTTGTATTTGTTGATGTTTTATTGCTATTGGATGGCAGGGTTCTAGGTCTTCTCTTTCCTAGTTGTGTGGTTTGGGATTGGTGCCCATTTTCTCTCTGTTCCAGTTTTCTCCTTTGTAAACAGAGATGGAAGTGTCTCTTGTCCTGTAGGTGGTTGACAGCAATTGAGCAAACCATGCTTCAAAGGATAGACTGGTACGGGGCAAAATTTATAAAACCTAACACTGAATGCTTTTGTTTCTTATTTGGCGGTCCATTTTTCTTCCAGAGTATGGCACAGCTCCAGAAATCAGAGGCAGGGAGTGGGAGAGATAGAGAGATAGAGATAGAGATAGAAATAGAGATAGATAGATAGATAGATAGAGAGAGACAGAGAAAGACAGAGAGACGGAGACAGACAGAGACACACCACATTGCTGGCATCATGCTGATTTATTGGAGCCAGA
The DNA here is from genome assembly GCF_964194105.1 of Spermophilus citellus. Lineage (NCBI taxonomy): Eukaryota > Metazoa > Chordata > Mammalia > Rodentia > Sciuridae > Spermophilus > Spermophilus citellus. The sequence goes on from NC_138185.1 coordinate 44,323,860, forward strand.
AGTCAGAGCCAACCTCTAAGCAAAGTTTTGCTATTTGTCTTCCTTATGGGCTTCTACTCTCAGGGAGAGTTGATTATATGTGCCCAGCCCAGCTTCCTTTTCATCACCTCAAGGTGGTACAGAATCCTCAAAATGGACCATGCAAATTGAAACCTTGCAAAGTGATCTTAGTGTCCATATGAAAAATTTTGACGATTTTATGAACTTCAGGTTTTTTTTGTCAGATTATTAAAAACTCTCTTATTACTGGTTATAAATGTATTATAAGACAGAAAATAATAAAAATAATATTTTGTTAGTATACATAAAGTGTTAGAAATGCTGAGAATCAAAGTGTTTTATTTATTGTTAAAGAAAAAAACAAAACAAAACAAAACACCCGGAGTAGTTTGAGCAGCATGGTGCTATGGAGGGGGCATCCTTTTCCTTTCTGATGCTTTGGCTGGCTGCAGGCCCCTTTGTTACTTTGTCTTTTGTGCTTTCAGTATCGTGGAGTAGCTCCAGAAGTTCCCTCTGGGCATCCTTCCTTTCCCCCATGACCCTGTTCTGATTTGTGTCCCGTGTCTTGCAGATCTAGTCCCACAGTCACAGCCGTGCCACCTGTTTTCTCATGCTCAGCTATTTTGTCTGTAACTCCTTTTACTTCTTCTCACATCTCACTTTCAGTGGTAGCACTTCATTTCCTTGCTTCACTTTCATCTCATTGCATCATTATTCCTCTTCCTTCTCCTCCTCCTCCTCCTCCTCCTTCTCCTTTTGTTTATACCAGGGATTGAACCCAGGAATGCTAAACCACTCAGCCACATACCAGAACTTTTTTTTTTTTTTTTTTGTATTTTGAGACAGGGTCTTGCTAAATTGCTTAGGGCCTTGCTAAGTTGCTGAGACTGGCTTTGAACTTGTGATCCTTCTGCCTCAGCCTCCTGAGCTGCCATAATTACAGGCCTGTGCCACCATGCCTGGCTCCATTTCTTCTTTTGATTATCCATCTTCTGAAGTGTCACATGGGTTTAACCCCTGGGAGGTGGAGGAAACAACCCCACAATTTGCTGTCTTGTTGGTGGACTGAGTACCTGACAGTGACCCATTATGACTAACTTGGCAAAAATCAATGCGTTAGTCACTGATCATGGTGTGCATGTGATTTTCATGGTTACAGCTAGAGCAAAGTTTATACTATTACCAATCAGAGTGACCATACAGCGTAAATCAAATTTGAGCTGCGTTATTAGGGCACTTGTCTATCAGAACTGTGCAAAGTGAGAACTTCTTATACTCTGCATGCTCAGGAGATTGTCCCTTGGGGAGAGACACTGCTATCTCTTGAATCAATCTCTTGTTCCTTGTCTGATCTGAGAGGACACCTTTCCCAATTGCATCCCTCAAATGCTGTCTTGCAGGCATACCAAGTGTGAAGGAGAGATGTGCAGGGATCAGCAGTCATTAAGTCATTCGACAGCCATGTGCCCAGAATCCTTTCTGGGCTGGGCCCAGTACTAGGCTCTGGCATGTTTGCTGGCAATTGAAAATGCCTGAAATTGCTCTCATTTTTGGTTTTTGGAAGCTAACTTTCCAGCATATTTTCCAAACCGCCGCTTATACCATTTGCACAAGATTTTAAAGTGACTTTTCACTTGCACAATTTATCACTATCTTCATTGCTGGGATACACATGGTGTTAGGAGCATCAGGTTCCTCAGACTGGGATACAGTCCCCATTTGGTCCTGCCAAGTGGGACAGTGACAGTCTCTTTTCTAAGGAGAACAATCAACTAATGAGTAGGATCTAAACTTGCAGCGTTGCTGGTTAATTATTCAACGCATATTTCATCAAAGCTTTCCCATTTCTCAGCACCTCCTTTCTTTGGTGTTTTTAATTGACCTGGGAATTATGGCTATCATGCTCTATGGGGTGTGTTATAGTTTACTTAGAATCAGATGTCTTTGCCTGGAGGGTTAAATTCCACTGAAAAACTACTTCAACCAGAAGAGGGGTGGGGCCAGAGGGAGAAGTTCATGATCTTCAAGCTTTAAAAATTAAAAGAAAAATCCCTTTGCAATTCTTCTCCATTAAATACATTTAAGTAGTTTTGGCAAATAATGTATTTGCTGAAGAAATCCAAAACACTTTTTATAAAAGAGCTCCCCGACTTCCAGTTGAAGGGAAGCAAACATTTATTGAATGAGGAGTGTGCCAGGAGCTTTGAGATATCATCATATCTGATCCTCCCAATAGCCTTATAGGCTAGGAACCATTATCTGTACTTATGTAGTTGAAACTAAGACCTAGACAGGAAAATTAAGATGCTTAAGACCTGACAACTGTTATGTGTTAGAACTGAATTTTAATTTTTTAATTTGTCTGATCCCCATATCTTTACGCTGGTCCGTATAGAAAAGATCACAAATGTCTGTCATACTGGCCACAGCTCTCCTATCCTGGTATCATTGCAGACATCAATAATTGATAGCCTATTTATCATGCCTGTCTTGTGATATTGTATGCTACCCATGAGGATGTTGAATGGTGCTCAGAGTAGAAAATCCATCTCAATTTCTAAATGAAAGATAAAGTAAGCAAAGAGAATTTAGGAATGATTAGCTTAGGGAGCCAATGGTATAGCTGCTGGTGGGCAGCTTTTAGACCAGTGTGGCCACTCACTGTTGAGGGCCATCCTCTCTCCTCCTGACATTTTCTTATGCCCACTATTTCTATATTAGGAGTAGTAAGAGAGAGAGCGCTAAAGTGTTCCCTGTGGAATCAACCACAGACGGGGAAGAAAAACAAGAATTTGCAAATTTCAATCCTGTTTGCTTAGCCAATGTCTTGGTTTGGTTTCCCTAAAACAGACATTCAGACAAGGACTTAGGTATGGAGAAGGAGACCCAGGAAACAAACAGGGAATGAGGAGAGACAAAATGGGGGAAGGGCAGAGGAAAGGTCTACTTTTCAGTGGAGTCCTGCAGTGGGCCACTGGGCCTGACCCCCAGTGGGGGTCTCTAGAGACTGTAGAAGCAGGCTTTAGAATCACCCCACATGGGAACAAGGAAGCTGTGATGTTTATCCATCAAATCCAGTTCCCTGAAGGCTGAGGGTTGTTCACATTCCTCACCTGCCCCAGATTAAGTCTTCTATACTCCTCACTTGCATGGATGCTAGAGATAGCACCTTGGGAGCAGCTGGGAGATGCAGGCCCCAGAGTTGGGGGTCAGGACACTGCAAAAGGCTATGAGGATACATAGAGGTTGCTGAGAGGACTTTTCAAGCATCTATCCAATGTGCCTGGCTCTATGGGGTGATTTTCTCATATGGTGGGCAGAGAGTGAGCTGAGTCCACTTTCCTTGCTTTAGAAAGTCACCCAGGTTCGGTATGTTCTGAAAACTTAATGCCACGGTCTGTACATACCGTGAATGGCTTCGGTCTGTGCCCATGCTACATTCTCAGTGGTTGTAACCCTGTGGATTTGAAATTTATGGTGGTAGTTGATTCCATCAAAAATGACAAGAGTGCTGTGCATAGCTCCTAATAAACTCCTTGTTATCTTTTACAACCATCTCAGCCGAGCATTGCTCCTCTGGACACAGCGGGCCATGTCTGCCAGAGCAAATGTTACCCCAGACAACCATGGATTGAAGACCAAAGAGGTGTTGGGGCCAAAATAACTAGCTTTGAAATGGATCCAAACAATGTTTCCACAATAGAAGGGCAGATAGGAGGCAGGATGGACTCATATGACCTTTGTACTGGAAAGACCCTCAGCGATGGGGGTGGGGATCCCAATAGTTACTGGTAGCAGAATCATTGCCACCAAAGCTTGGAGCAAGAAGAAAAGGCTGTGGTGGTGACAGGGTAAGGATACACTTGCGGTAATAGGCGCTAATTAACCCCGACAGCTGATTTTAATCATCGCTGTCATCTGTTGAAATTAGCTAGCTGACGGAGTGGTTCAGTTTCATCTTTTCCAATAAGCGGATACTCAAAGCTGTTCTCTTTTCCCTTCCTACAGCTTTTCTTTAAGCTTCAAAAACTGTCTTGTTGGCATGAGGTGGTGGTGGGGAGCGCCACACTTTTCAGAATCCTCTTAGAATTTTCCTTGAGTTGTCTTGGTACATTCATTTGTATGTGATATTGGGTCCTTGATGGTATAAATTAGAGAGATAACAGCTCCATGGATTTATTCAACAACTTTTTTTATGTGATGGCATTCCCATGGTAACCTTCTTTGGATCTTCCTATAGTCCCCAATATAGGGGAAGGGGTCACGCTATGTTTAGAATTAATGTGTTTGTGACTGTACACTCCATTCTGAAGGCTTATGTGATTTGCAGTCTCATGGTTGGAGCTATGTGTGCATTTAGATTTATATAATTATGCAATGCGTACTTTGACTCTTGGAGAGAAGCAAGGTCATGTGGCAGCATGTGGAGCAATTCTTGGATGCTTGGTCTTCCCGCAGGATTAGGCAATAGTGCTGCTCCTCCTGTGCCCCCAGGCCACAGATGGGATGGTACCATTTATAGAAGGCATCAGGCCCTGGCCCTGGTGGCTTATGGCCATGCCTGCCTGTTCCTATAGGGGTAGGTGGAGGAGGGGCCAGGCCTATCCCAGGCCCTGGGGACTTGTTGAGATGGCCCAGTGTTCAGTGCACGTTCGGGAAATTTCAACCAGTGACCCCACATGCTGAGTGTGAGTGACCTGCTGCTCTTGGACGCAGGAGTGCGTTGTTTACAGGGCGTTTTCACATCAGTCGAGGCACGCAATTGCTCTGGACTCCGGGGTCTGACGAAGGCCTGCATGGCACATGCTAATGAGTTCCTCGCCAGGCGTCACCTTGGCACAGCCCCACCGCTCCCCTCAGGGCCTGAGCTCCTCTGAGCTGTCCAGCGGCATCCTCTGACTTTTCCTGTACCCTCTCCATGTAGTCTGGCATCCACTTCTTCTCTGATTGTTTCATGCTTGTTAATTTTGAGTCATCCGCATCTCTGCCGGTAGGAATCGCCTCTGTGTACCTTCCACGGCCTTCTGAGGTCCCGGCCCATGTTGATCATCGAGGAGCTCCATGGAGTCACCCTGAGGCTCTGCTTTTCATGCTGTATCCCCTCCTTGAGAACCTCCTACGGGTCCAACCCAGGCTGCCAGGGAAGGAGCCCAAAGAAGCCTACGAAATGGCTCCCGCCCTCCAGGAGCCCCAGAGTGGATGGAGAAACCAGGAATTCACATGTGCGAGGAAAAGAAGATCTACCATTTTTCAGGCAGAGAAGAAAAGGGGCTTGGATACAGAGAGGGAAGGTGTCACAGAGCGGAGCACTGCAGGCTGACCACACCTTGCAGTGTGCTCTGAATGTGGCTGGGTCCACCATGCATCCTGTCTGTCCCTGTCAGAGGAAGGTGGTAGGGAGTGCTGGGGACTGTGGTGAGAGTCAGAGAGATCCTCCCCTCCGTGTCGACATGGAATGAACTATAGCTCATGTTTCCAGGTTTCCTGGTTTTTCAAGACAACCTGGAAATCTGGCTTTTTATATGAAATTGGGGAACTTTTATAACATCATAGGAACAGATTAAAACTGTCTGTACCCCTCTCCAGCCAGATTGTGGCTGCTAGAGAGTACCATCCTATCATGTTCCTGTGGGATGACATTTCCTAGGCGGCCTGATGTCACCCCCTCCTAATGTGATAACTCTTAAGTGACAGAGTCCCAAGAACCTCCTTGATCTTCAGCGAGCAAAGGCCGGCACCCAGGGTTCACCTGCAGGAAAACCACGTCCCTCTGCTATCCAGGTTGCTTGCTCGCTGTCTTGGGCTAGGATTTCTGGGAAATAATTTTAGGCAGCCAAGTTGGGGATATGGTTTTGGGGGGGCAAAAGTGTTGAATCTAAGTGTTGTAGAGTCTGTCATTCCTCATTAACAAACCCAGCAGCTTCGCTTCCAATTTAATAAATCCAGACCCTCGTGGCTTCTACAACAAGCGAGATGACAAGTAATAATAATTCATAAGCAAAAGTAAGGAATTTTTTTTTTGTCTTTCTGACTCATGCCTCTATTTGGGGGGGGTGGCCACAAATGTTCTTTGGAGCTGGAAGGCAAAATTCTGGAGGACACGTGGCGTGGGATGGGAAGTCTTTGGGTTCTGGAAAGGGGCAGGAAAATTCACAGGGAAGGACTGGGTCCTCTGAACTTTCCAGGCTCATCAAGGGCAGCATTGATTGTCAGGAATCTGAATCCTGGCGCCATACTGTCTGGGATAAGTACTGGCTGTAACCTTTACTAGCTCTGTGACCTTGAGAAAGCTACTTAACCTCTCTGTGCCAGACTTTTTTCCTCTTTAAATATACATAATGATAACAATAATACCTCCCACATGGGGTCATGAAAACCAAAGCTACTGTATGTAAACCTCTTAGAAGTCTTTCCAGTACATCTTAACAGCCATACAATTGATAACTATTTTTATTAATTACTCTTGAACTGTATATGTGAGAAAGGATGCATCTGCCTTTTCCCAGAGGTAGTAAGTGCTTTCAATTCACTGGGTGGGGCTCCATGGGACAATACTGTTTACAAGGGTTACAAGTTCACTGACCCTTGTTGCTCCACCCCCAAGGTGTGTCTGCGGCTCATCTCCACGCTGCCCTATAAAGCAGTGGTCTCAGGGTGTTGAGTGTCTTACTCCTGGTGACCCAGCACTTCAACCTTTGCTGCCTGTCTATAGGGGCTGCTGTTGCAGTCAGCTGTCTATGAGATCGGGAGGTTCTGTTTGAGGTGATCGTGGCTGTGTTTTCCACTTCTTTTCTCACTGGGCCTGGGCCCTGCTTGGAAACAGAATGATGGCCAACAAGATTCAGAGTTGTTGAGGGAGTAGAGTGGACTTGCAGGTTGCATGATTCCCCTTACATGTCGTGTCTTTTTAGCTGGGTGAATCTCCATCTTTATCCTATGTGGCCCAGAATGTGAGCAAGGAGGAAGCATGGTGCCATAGGATGGGCCCAAGAACACTTGGGTTCAAGGTCAGATGTAGCCACTGACTGGCATGTGACCTTGGGCAAGTAGTTATCCTTTCAGGGCTTTTACTTAGTCTCCTGAGGAGAGAGAAAGAGAGGCTACACCTGTGCCATCTATTATGAGCGTGATGAGCCACACTTGGCCACAGAGCCCTTGGAACGTGTCTGGTCCAGGTGAGAGGTGTTGTGAGTGTAAAAGGCCCAGTGGGTTTTGAAGGATTAGTTCAAAAGAGAGAATGTGAAATTGTTCACTGATAACCTTTTATCCACACCATGGAATAGTAGTTGACAACTAGATGGAATGGAATGATGTGCCGACACATGCCACAGGGTGGACGGACCTTGAAACCATTATGCAAAGTTAAATAAGCCATTCATCAAAGGCCACATGTTGTATGATTCCCTTTATATGAGACATGTCTGTAGGCAGATCTGTGGAGACAGAAAGCAGGTTAGTGGTTGCCTGGGGCTGGGCAAGGGGGTAATGGAGAATGGGTACAGATGGCTACAAAGTGGCTTTTTGCAATGATGAAAAATTCCTTTTAAAGGATTGTTTATTCGTGCATTAAGTTGTGCATAATATTGGGGCTCATTTTGACATAATTACACAAACATGGAATTTAATTTGTTTCAATTCAGTCCCCAGGACTTCCTCTCCCCCTCGACCCCAGTCCTTTTCCTCTACTCTACTGGTCTTTCTTCTCTTTAATTATAATTCTTTAAAATGATGCGTTACAGATATACACAAAGGTGAAATTCACTGTGGGGTCTTCATATATGTATCTAGGAAAGATCTGTCAGATTCATTCCACCATTCCTCCCTTTTCCTGTTCCTCCTCCCTCCCCCTCAACCCTCTCCCTCTACCGCACTGATCTTTCTTCTAGTTTCATGGGATGCCCCCTCCTTTCCCCCTTATTTTTCTCTCACTTATGAGGGAAAACATTCAACCCTTGACTTTCTGAATCTGGCTGGCTTCTTTCACTTACCAGGATGTTTTCCAATTCCACCCATTTATCAGCAAATACCATAATTTCATTCTGCAAGGATGAAGATATTCTAACATTTGATGATAGTTACACAACCCTGCAAATATATTAGAAACCACTTAATTATACACTCTCACACAAGTCAATTTTATGGCAGGTAAGTTATATTTCAGCAAAGCTGATGAAGCAGTTTTTGTAATCATGACATGTTGAAATGATAACACTTTGGGTATATCAGGTTAAGTAGAATATATTATGAAAGTTAAGTTCACCTGTTTGGCATTACTTTTTAAAATATGTCTGCTAGAAAATCTGCAATGCTTGCATGGCTCGCATCATATTTCTGTTGGACCGCTGCACTGCACCCTCTCTAAGGACCATCCTAGCTCCAAACTTATATTTGCCCAGGAAAAGATCCCCAGGTTTGGACTTCTGATGACTCATCTGGTATCATGGCTAAAGCCCAACTTGAAAAAGAAAAATGTTATTTGGGATTTTCTTCTTTAAATGTCATTTGCAAAATAGCTTTTTAAAGAGAAATCCTGGAAGAAGTCACAGAGTCATAAAAGGTGAGCCTGAGAGCTGAATTGTCACTTTCTGTTACCCCTGTGAGCCACCTGGAACCATCTATAACTATGTTCAGGACTGTTTTTAAAAAGTGACAGTCTGGGATTGAGCCACAGCTTCCTTACTCCATGGCTCTTCCTCTTGGAAGGTTGACTGGGAGCTACCACTGCTGAGCAGGAGGCTGAGAGGACTAGGCAACCAACTCCCGGTGACAAAAGTGCTCCACGTGTGCCTGGATTCTTCCCATCCTGCATGGTCCCACTGGAAAGGGGATCATCTTTTACTCCCCCAGAGGTCTGAGTCAAAACACAAATCTTAGCCCTTAATAGCACCTGCAAGGAGGTCTGAAGGCAATCTCAGGAAGCATGTTTTTATTTGAGGCCCTCCATAGGAGTGATTTCTTGAATGCCTATTCTGTTTGCTGTCCTGAGTGCTGTAGGGAAATTCAGAAGTCTAAGGTAGATCCCTCTGCAGAGACAAGTGACTTCTGCAAGATCTGGAGAGTGTCAATGTGCATACAAACCAGACAAAACTGAACTCCTGGATACAGTTTATATTTCCATTGTGAGGATGAGTCTCTCTCCCCTCTGCTCTTTCCACCTGCTCCTTAAAAGTTGGTCAGAGTCAGAGCCTGGAATCAGAAGTCCTGGTCCACCTCTGCATCCCTCGGCATCTGCGCTTGGGTGTGTTCCTGTTTGCAGCTTGGTTCCTGTACAGTTTTACCTCTCTTTGTACTGATTTTCATCGAAGCAGCTGGTGACAGCATTCACAGGCTTCGGGGGCCTGTGCAAGCTCCAAGAAGCTGGCATCTGGCTCTTGACCAGCTGGTTGCTTCCTGCTTCACGAGTTTTTCTTGTCCATTTCAAAGTCTGGGCAAAGGCATGGGGAAGAGAAGGCTTTTGTTAAAAGCCACTTTAAAGACTTTTACTTGGAACAAGGCAAAATCCATCTTCTTTAGGTCCTGGGTATCTTTTTTTAATAATTAGAACACAGAGGAATAACAATAGAAACAGTAACAATAAGGCAGATAGGAATGAGCATTCAACCTCCTATAGATTTTCCACTAAGCACAAGCTTGTCAGAGATCTCCAGAGAAGAATAAGCAGGCATGTCAGTTGCATGGGGGTGATAAGTATCGAATAAGGCCCATCTTCCAAACTAAATCAGAGTGGTGTGCAGAACACTGAGTGAATTGCATTGAGGCTCTGTCTTGTTCTGGCAACAATTCACTAGAGGAATGAGCCATTTCACTGGAAGATTTCCATTTTAATATTAGTGCAGGATAGGCCCTGTTTCACAATTAAATAAGAGTCAGGTAAGATTTTTAGTACTAGTGACATCCGGAGGAACAATTGAAAATAGAGCTGCTCAGAGATCATTTGCCTCTGAGCTAAGTTATTTTATGGACCTCCTACGAGTGGACGTTTGTGCTGATATGGCTTTGCTACCGAGCAGAAGTTCTCTAAGCCCCTCTGTAGTTCTGGAAGAGGAACTGGAATGAATGTACAGCTTGAGAGAGACTGTGAGGTGCTGGGGTGTCCTGCCTCTGACATGCAGATGTCTCGGGGGTGAAGGCTCTGGCACGTGTGGTTCTGGTTCGGGCTGCGTGCATCTGCCTGATGCCACCAGGACATCTCTTCAATGATGGATGCTAGCAGTGTGCTTGGCCACAGTCTCTGCTCTGTTTGTCACTCAGAGGCCATTAAAGGATAGTGGACACAGTGTTGGAAGCAGATGATGGTGGCAGTGCCTCCTCATGTTTTGCAGCCAGCCAAGGTGGTGTGACAGCACAGCCAGGTGTGGTGTGGTCACATCTGGAGTTTTTTTGTTTTCCCTTTGGTACACACTGATTGAGCTTGGCCACAGCCCTTGTCCTCACAGTGATCTTTTTAAATATATTACATGGGGGTGATATTAATATTAACATAGCCCTGAGGCTTTTGCAACCCCACTTCCATCTCCAGATGAAAATGTGCAAGTCCACAGAAACATTGAAAAAAAAAAACTGCACAATGAACACTGAGATACCCACCACTGAGATTACTCCATTAACATTTTGATATGTGTACAGCTTATTTTTTCTTGCTATGGTGAAGTATTTATTTATTTATTTATTTATTTATTTTGTGGTACTGGAGTTTGATTTCAGGGCTTGCTCATGCTAGACAAGCACTCAACCACTGAGCTATATCCCCAGCTCCTGCCTCTATTTAATACCCAACTCTTTTAAAATTTTATTTTGAGACAGAGTTTTGCCAAGTTGCTCAGGCTGGCTTTGAACTTGGGATCCTCCTTTCTCTTCCTCCCAAGTAGCTGGGATGATGGGGAAGAAGCGTACCACCACATCTGACTTAATTATATATATATATATATATATATATATATATATATATATATATATATATATATTTAAATCTAACTCTATTCCTCCCATATTTCAGACATGGACATTGAAGGGGAAGATCACTTTAGTGAATCTGAGGTCCAGGTATCCTTAGTGTAAAGCAGCAAAAGATCAAAGAATGGTCCCTGGTGGGAGCCCAAAGGTGAGGGTGCTGGGCTAGGATGTACTGTTCAAAAGCTCAAGAACTTGAGATGATTACGATCTGCCAGGATGATCATAAGGCTGATGTTGGATTCAGTGCTACCTGTAAGTCCAGTTCAACGTAGAGACTTGACACTTGGTGACTTTGGAAAGTTGCTGGAATAGATTCTGAGCTACTTCTTTTTTATCTGGGGAGTAGGGATAACAACATCCAACTCACAAGGCTGTGAGCACACTAAGTGGGGGATTGAGGGCTGGAGATATAGCTCAGTGGTAGAGGGCTTGCCTAGCAAGCTCAAGACTCTTTCTGGATTCAATCCCTAGTACTGAAAAAAAAGTGAGGAACTGAGAGGCAATTAAGGTACCCCCTAACCATTTCTAGCATTCGGTAGGCAGAGTCAGAAGGGCAAATATTACAAATGCAAGTAACATATACCTTTGCACAATGCCCAGCACATAAACTCACGAGAGGGTTGATATTGATGAAGCTCTATTGGTATTTGTTATGGTTTGGATGTGGGGTGTCCCCCAGAAGCTCATGTGTAAGGCAGTGCAAGAAGGTTCAGAGGAGAAATGATTGGGTGGTGAGAGGCTTAACCTAATCAGTGAGTTAACCCCCTGATAAGGATTAACTGAGTGGCAACTAAAGTGGTATGGTGTTGGTGGAGGGGTACATATATGTACTGGCAAGTGGAGACCTCTCTCTCTGCTTCCTTATCATCATGTAAGCTGCTTCTCTCTGCTACACTCTTCCACCATGATGTTCTGCCTCACCTTGAGTCTTAAGGAATGGAGTCGGCCCTCTATGGGCTAAGACCTCTGAAACCGTGAACCCCTGAATAAACCTTTTATCCTCTACAGTTGTTCTGGTTAGCTCTTTTAGTCATAGCAGTGAAAAAGCTTACTAAAACAGTATTATGTTTAGAGAGAGTATTAGGAGCAAAAGCTGTAATTACCATGAGTGTAAGTAAACCCAAACTGAACACAAAGAATCAGGGGTTTAAAATTTTTTCTCAGTTCACAATCTGTGCATCCTTAGGAAAAGAACTGTTCCATTTGCCTCTGCAATTGCTAAATTTCTAGTTTACGGCTTTCCAAGAAAGACTGAAGTTAGGAAACCATCCTTCTCCTCTGTGGCCCTTTGGAGATGTCTGGTGGGACATTAGTGCTGAAGGTGTCATTTTTCAGAATAGGACATGGCTGCTGGAGCTCTGCCCTCCTGTTAGCTACTGGTCTCTGGCGTGGACAGACATGCTCCTCTGACTGACTCAGTGGCTTCCGGTTTGTCATCCAGCAGTAGACAAGACAGCCTGTCATCAGAGAGGATGCCTCAACTTGAGTCACAGATCCAATGTGTTTCTAATTGGAAATCGAATCAGGGTGGCCTGGGAGGCAGGAAGTGAGGAAAGACTTTCCACAGCACCTCGGATGCACCCCCAGCCCCTCACGAGGCCCAGCACATTTCAGGCTGCCACGTAAATCAGATGACACCATTCACAGTGCCGTGCTGGCATCATGGAACTTCTCTGAGGCAAGAGGTCTTCTCAGAGAGAAGGGGAGTTGTTTTGGGGACACCTAATTCTCTTCCATCCTCCTCTACTGCTCTCCTGCTCAGTCTCCTGATGGGGACAAGGTGAGAACACATGTGGGCGCTCTCCCCCACCCTGAAGATGAACATAATTTGACCTGATGGGTGATGGATCCTGAGAAGGAGAAGAGAAGATTTTTGGATGAGCATTTGCCACCTTTATTAAAAATCTTCATCTCCAGGGAGGCTGATGTATAGAAGAGTTCACATACATGTAGGGCCAGCTTCTTGAAAGAAGTTCATATGAAGATGTATAGGTTGGGAAGTTGCAGGGCCGTGCTCTGAACCAAATTATGATGTTTGTCAGGGTAAAGCTTGTGTCTTCTTAACAGAAAAGCTTAACATGACACACCAGTCATGCTGCTTCGTGGTATCAAAATAGAAAACAATTCAAAATGCTGAACTTCCTGGGAGACTTATCTGCAGATGTTTCTGCAGGTAGTGTGGGTATCGGGGCTGGGGTGAGCAGTTGATCAGCAGTCACCTCGAGAACCCAGTTTTGTTCTCTTCTTTCCTTCCCTTCCTATGTTAGTTCATCCCAAAGCCACTTTCCTCCATGGCGGCAAAATTGCTGCAGAGGTTCCAAGCATTTCCTCTTCACACGCAAAGGGGAACAGATGATGTCAGAATTTCTCTCTGAACAGTGAAAGCCCTCTTTTCCTTGAATCTTCCAGCAAACTTTATTTTTCACAGCCCTGACTAGGATAAGTCCTGAACTAATTCTGTTAGAGAGATGCTCTCTGCAGATTCTTCCAGTTATGTTAAAACATTGGTGGCCCCCCCCCCCCCGGGCACTGAGCTGGGCTCAAGCCATCGCTTCTCCATAAGTCCTGGTGGTACAAGGGGTCAAAGAAATGGGTGGAAAACATCTTGAATAAAGGACAACATCAGTAATATCAGCCATGGAGACATTTACGAACCCTACCCTTCATGTCTGTGACCCTTCTGACCTTTCACCACCCACTCCTCTTTCTGCCATGGAGCAACCTTACATGGTTTCAGAAGAGATGGATGTGCCACTTCATTCCCAGAATCCCTTGCTCCACCAACTCTCTTAGCAGTGTGTGTGTGTGTGTGTGTGTGTGTGTGTGTGTGTGTCTGTTGTGTTCTTTTGTTATTCCTTTTCTTTTCTCTACTTTTAGAAACAGTGGAAGAGTCCCCCCTCTCCCCCCGGCCCCACACACCTTTTTCTTCCTTTCTGGCTCCCTGTCAAAGGATTCACGGACCTTGTCTGGTAGCAACCATGATGGACAGGGTATCTTATAGCAGTCCAAGAGAATGGTCAGTCCAAGTGTGGATTTGGGAGAGAGACCACGGGCTGGGGAGAAGGGAGCAGGCAGGCCTGAAAGGAGTAGACTACAGAGGGTGGGCAAGGAGCCCTTGGTCAGGTGCATGCAGAAGATACTAAAGACTGAGTATTGATTATCATTTTCAATGAGTATTTTCAAGGGGGAAGTCATGGAAGATTGCATTAGACATCAGTGCTACTTGTCAGAACTCTGGAAAATAAACAAGGTCTGATTTCTTAAGTATATCCCTAATTAATAGAAATTAGCACAAGGGAGGCATTGCTTTCTGGCTGAATGGTGAAAAACAGTTCTGCTCATTGCCCAGGGCATGTGTGTCCAGGTGAGTCCTGCTTGTGTCAGCCTGTTCCCTGTCCCACGGAGTCATGCGTGTCCTCTCTCCCAAGCTTCCCTTTCTTCTTGGGGGACCTCAGGTTCAGATTGAAACTGAGAGGACATGGATCCTATCTTTCTTTCCACGCAGCCTTATTATTCTCCTCTTGTTAGTTTCAGTTTCCAACTTGGAAGGGTGCAAGCCATGGGCCAAAGAGTAGGAAAAAGTGAGAAGAATGAAGTGACTTTGTGTTTAAATGAAAACTGCCAGTCCTTGGCTCATTCTTGTATTTCTCATTATTCAGGAGGATATTTTACTTCTGAGGTCAAGTTCCATGGTGAGAGGAGAGAACCAAAAGGGAAAACATTAGAAAATCTATGTGTCTATGACTTCAAGAGATATTTCCAAGATGAGGCCAAAGTTACCTTCAGTAGCTGACACAGTTTGGTGTCCCTTGAGATCTCCTCTCAGCCCTCCTCGGGTTCCAGCCACATTGTCCATGGGCAGTTCATTTTGAGATCAGACTCCGTGATAAGGGTGGTAAGCGCCATCTCCAGCACGGAGCATGTGCCTTTCTGTTTCCTTCTCCCATTGGGGTGGAACTGGGCTTGACCTGTTCAAAGTGCTCTCTGGAATTTGGGGAGTTCATGCTCCTGAGCACCTTTAAACTGTGAGGACAAAAGGTACATCCCTCAATGTTCAGGTGGGCAATATGGGGAAGTATTCTGAATGCATCTCTGAGCTTCCAGTGGGATTCCACCCTTGTTGCTGGTGGGAAGAGCCTCCATTATGCCCATTCTATATGCTTCTTTCCCCTTTCCCTGTGTTGCTTTCCACTCTCCCTCACTCCTGTTCCTGAGTTTTCCCTAAGAATGAACTACTTGCACCCAAGTCTTTGTCTCAAACTCAGCTTTTGGGGAATACGACCAGGACACCTGCCAACATGGATTGCAAGATTGTTTTGCAATCTAAAGCATTACTGCAATATCAGAATGACATTTGAGTCTTTTGTTTATTTGACTGAGCTAGCATATGCCTGTCAGTTGGCTCAGGCTAGCTGATATTTTGGGGGCTGTTCATAGACTATGTCGATCCACCATCAGTAATTCACCCTCAGCCACTGCACCTTGTACTCGAACCCTTTGTGCCCCCATACTCAGATATGAATTCCTACACAATTTCCCAGTTACTCTTACTTTGAATCATAGAAGCCATTTGGGAGGCTCCATGCTCATGGAAGAATGAGGGGCATTTAAGCTGAGAAAATAATTCTCCGATTAGTAGAATGAATGAATACAGGATGAAGGAACAAAGATTTGGGGAAGACTTTTACTTTCTGTTTTGGATTTCACCAGATTTTATGTGGGATGGTATTAAAAAGGGGGGAATCATGAATCAATATGGAGTCTCTCCAACCCTGTCTGGCTCAGGCTACAGAGGGAAGCCATTGCAATGTGGAGTTGAAAAGCTAGTCTAACCTCAAGTATTCAAGACTGATGTGTGATGTCATCAAGCTCTTGACTGTTTGCCTCTTGGCCTGGCTATATTTACTTTTGTATGATGGCAGCATTGTTGGATTCTAAGCTTCCAGTCTCTCCTAAGTCCAGGTTCAAGGCCACTGGGGGAAAGTGGGTATCTATCTCCTGAGAACTCTGCCATTCCCATAGATCTTTCAGTTATGAGTGTTTCCCAGAACCAGTCATCATGGCCTGTGAGATGTGACTCTTTGGTATGTTAGTCAGCTTTCTGCTACTATAACAAACACCTGAGCTTGTCAAGTAATAAAGAGAAAAGGTTTATTTTTGGTTCACAGTTTTGGAGGTTTCAGTCCATATTTGTTCACATTGCTCCGAACCTTGTAGTATGGCAGCACATTATGGTGGGAACACATGGTGAAGCAAAGCTGCCCACCTCATAGTGGCTGGGAAATAAATAAAAGAGTGTGAGAAAAAGACCAGCACCCTCTTTAGGCTACACCCTTAATATCTAAAACCTCCTGCTAGACTCCACCACCTAAAGGTTCCACCACCTCCCAATAGCAGGAAGCTGAGACTAAGCCTTTAACTGTGGGCCTTTGGGGGCCATTCAACATTAAAATTATAGCAGGTGGCCATGCCACTGGGACAGGCTTCATCTTAGAGCAGATGGACGGGGAGTGGTGGAAGGTTGTTCCCAAATGAAAGTCTGAGGTTGATTCCAATTAAGGGAGAAGGGATGTTAAAGGAATGCTAGGGATGAGGAAGCACAGGCATCAAGCTCCCAGCGTGGTTAACACTTAAATTTCTCAATAAAGATTTATTCAGTCCTTGTGCTGTGTGAGTACTGAGGGCCAATGAGAGAGAGAGAGAGAGAGAGAGAGAGAGAGAGAGAGAGAGACACGCAATGTTAAGCTGATTGTCTAATGGAAGAAATAAGAAACACAGCCTGTAATCCCAGCGGTTCAGGAGGCTGAGGCAGGAGAATTGTGCGTTCAAAGCCAGCCTCAGCAATTTAGCAAAGTGCTAAGTAACTCTGTGAGACCCTGTCTCTAAATAAAATATAAAACAGGGCTAGGGATGTGGCTCAGTGGTTACATACCTCTGGGTTTAATCCCTAGTACCAAAATAAAATAAAATAAAATAAAATTTTAAAAAAAGGAAACATATGTGGATAACTGTAGTGTAGTAATTGAAGACAAGTTTCTTCTTCTTTGTGAGCAGATTAAATGTTCTTTCATTGCTCACATTGTATCTCCTCTTTCCTGCCATTGCTCTTCCTTCTCCCCATCCCCCGGAGAGCCTTGATACTTGGTACATTTGAAGAAAGGTGGCCTGTTGGGATTGGAAGAAGAAATTGCTTCCCATTTCTCTTCCCTCTGCCTGACTCTTCATGATGTTTCAGCTCGTTGTTATGAATTAAGAAAAGCCCAGAATGAGGAGAAGTCTTGCTTCTTGCCCTCTTCTCTGATGGCAGAGACAAGGCTAGCCAAAAAGGAAACACAGACAAATTTTAAAAGTTCTCTATAGGTTTAATGCAATGCCAATCAAAATCCCAACGGCATTTCTTGTAGAAATAGAGAAAGCAATCATGAAATTCATATGGAAAAATAAAAGACCCAGAATAGCAAAAACAATGCTAAGCAGGAAGTGTGAATCAGGTGGTATAGCGATACCAGACTTCAAACTATACTACAGAGCAATAGTAACAAAAACAGCATGGTACTGGTACCAAAACAGGAGGGTGGACCAATGGTACAGAATAGAGGACACAGAAACCAACCCACAAAACTACAACTTTCTTATATTTGATAAAGGGGCTAAAAGCATGCAATGGAGGAAGGATAGCATCTTCAACAAATGGTGCTGGGAAAACTGGAAATCCATATGCAACAAAATGAAACTGAATCCCTTTCTCTCGCCATACACAAAAGTTAACTCAAAATGGATCAAGGAGCTTGATATCAAACCAGAGACAAGGCATCTGATAGAAGAAAAAGTTGGCTACGACCTACATACTGTGGGGTCGGGCTCCAAATTCCTCAATAGGACACCCATAGCACAAGAATTAATATCTAGAATCAACAAATGGGACTTGCTCAAACTAAAAAGTTTTTTCTCAGCAAAAGAAACAATAAGAGAGGTAAATAGGGAGCCTACATCATGGGAACAAATCTTTACTCCTCACACTTCAGATACAGCCCTAATATCCAGAGTATATAAAGAACTCAAAAAATTAGACAATAAGATAACAAATAACCCAATCAACAAATGGGCCAAGGACCTAAACAGACACTTCTCAGAGGAGGACATACAATCAATCAACAAGTACATGAAAAAATGCTCACCATCGCTAGTAGTCAGAGAAATGCAAATCAAAACCACCCTAAGATATCATCTCACTCCAGTAAGATTGGCAGCCATTATGAAGTCAAACAACAACAAGTGCTGGCGAGGATGTGGGGAAAAGGGTACACTTGTACATTGTTGGTGGGACTGCAAATTGGTGCAACCAATTTGGAAAGCAGTATGGAGATTTCTTGGAAAGCTGGGAATGGAACCACCATTTGATCCAGCTATTCCCCTTCTGGGTCTATTCCCTAAAGACCTAAAAACAGCATGCTACAGGGACACTGCTACATCGATGTTCATAGCAGTACAATTCACAGTAGCAAGACTGTGGAAGCAACCTAGATGCCCTTCAATAGACGAATGGATAAAAAAAAATGTGGCATTTATACACAATGGAGTATTACTCTGCATTAAAAAATGATAAAATTATAGAATTTGGAGGGAAATGGATGGCATTAGAGCAGATTATGCTAAGTGAAGCTAGCCAATCCCTAAAAAACAAATGCCAAATGTCTTCTTTGATATAAGGAGAGTAACTAAGAACAGAGTAGGGAAGAAGAGCATGAGAAGATGACTAACATTAAACAGGGATGAGAGGTGGGAGGGACAGGGAGAGAGAAGGGAAACTGCTTGGAAATGGAAGGAGACCCTTAGGGTTATACAAAATTACATACAAGAGGAAGTGAGGGGAAAGGGAAAAATAATACAAGGGGGAGAAATGAATTACAGTAGAGGGGGTAGAGAGAGAAGAGGGGAGGGGAGGGGAGGGGAGGGGGGATAGTAGAGGATAGGAAAGGCAGCAGAATACAACAGACATGAGTATGTCAATATGTAAATCAGTGGAAGTGTAACTGATGTGACTCTGCAATCTGTATATGGGGTAAAAATGGGAGTTCATAACCCACTTGAATCAAAGTGTGAAATATGATATATCAAGAACTATGTAATGTTTTGAACAACCAATAAAAAAAATAAAAAATAAATTGGACTGTTTATCCAAGCACAAATGATGGGAAATGACAGTGATTTTGAAAAGCCATGTGATACAGTGTGGTTAAGTTTTGCAAACAGGTGAATTTTAAAGAGAAATGCACGTTCTCAAATTTGGCAAATTTGTAGGTATTAACAGTGTTAAGTGTGTGAAAAATATAGGCATGGGCATTGGAGCCTGGGTGTGGCATATGGTCCTGCTGGTGTGGAAGGTACCATTCAAGGCTATGATCTCCAGACTATTCTGAAGAATGTGTATTTATTTAGAATTATGTATTTTTAACAGTATATTATACTATGTATAAATATGTGAAAACATGCATTTCATTAAGCCTTGCTCCAAATTTTATATTTAATTTTTGTATTTTAAAGAGGTACCTCAGTATTACATAGGCCTCAGGCCCCATAAATAGAACCTAGTTCACCCCAAAGTTTTTCATATTTTGAAACATAAACTTAAGTGGAAGAAAATAAAGATAAGAAAAGCCATATAAGAATATTAGTATCTCAGTGGTTTGGGAGACTGAGGTAGGAGGATCTTGAGTTCAAAGCCAGCCTCAGCAATGGCGAGGTACTTAGCAACTCAGTGAGACCCTGTCTCTAAATAGAATATAAAATTGGGCTGGGGATGTGGCTCAGTGGTTGAGTGACCCTGAGCACTCCCTGGTACAAAAAAATAAAATAAGAATAATAGTTTGTTTTTCAGAGAACAAATTATTTTACTAAAGTATAATAATATTAATGTTATTGTTTATGAGTACTACTTTCTTAAGTATCTGATTAAATATATTTAATTTTTTTTCAGTACTAGGGATTGAATTCAGAGCCTCAAGCATGGTAGGCCAGCTCTCTACTACTGAGCCATATCCCCAATTTATGAAACCATTTTTAAATTATTCCATACTTTGGGAAATTCTATTTGAAGTCCTGTTTATTTCAATTTAAGGTTCATTTTTTTAAAATATTGAAGCTTAATAGCTGTCTTATCTGAAGTCGACAATTCATTAAGATACACAGATCCTAATCATAGAAAAGATCATAGGTAGATCTACTAAATCAAGATATTAATTTTTCTATTTAGCTTACCAGTTATGCAGTGACTTCTCATCTTTCTGATTTCTGTTGATAGATCCTGCAACTTTTCAAAAGATGTTGTATTTACATATGGTTAATAAACGTGCTCAAAACTCATTGGCACTTCTCGTTTTGGAGTGTTTCTCATAAGATTTCATAATTCTACTTCCAAGTTTTAAGGAGGAACATAAAAATGTATTTAGAATCTACTGACTTTTATCACTGCAGGAAGGGCAACAGAAATACTTGATATTTGTTTTCAAGATGCTCTTTCTATAGAACAGATTTCTACAGTAAAGCAGCTACTTGTCTTGAAGGACATTATATGGGTGGGGTAGTTGGGCACAAGTGTATATTCTCTGAAAATGTCCACTAGGTGCATACTTACCTGGTGGCTATGTGTATTCTTAGAAAAGGTTAGCATACTAATAATAGTTGTGTAATTTCTTTTTAAGGTCAACATTTTAAAAAATTCTTTGCCAATAAATAATCAGCACACGTCTATCTGTATGGTATAAAAATTCAAGATCATGTTCTCATCTCATTTCAAATTATTGTAAAGATTTTGCTATTTCACATAACATTGATGAATAATTTCCAGTGAATCCATATAAAGCACATTATGCTATAGAGTATTCTAAAAGCTAGGAAGGATATCGAGTGTGATCTTCTTTCAGCTCCCACCATGTGATGGGTAACAGGTGTCCTTCTGTTATATTATTTGGAATATGCCGGCACATGAACTCTATAGGTGCCACTGCATATTTTATTGTTAATATTTTATCCATATTGTTATATATTAATATTTATCATTATTTTAAATATTAAATAAATATGTTTTTCTTATTTTCAGTGAGGCATGTGATATTGATATGAATGTTCTAATATTTTGTTTCCACTCTTAAAAAGGACATGTGGACCATCTCCCTGGAGTATATAGCTCTGAAGACTGGGAAAGGTTTCCAGTTAGCCTTCATGAGATGACTGTACCCAAGATTTAACACACATACACACACCCGTGCCTGCACACACAGTCACACACATTCATGTATGAATCCTTAAATTCCAAACTTGAGAAACTTTAGAGGTTACCTCATTCATGCCTTTCAATTTCAGATGCAATATTTGAAATATAGTGATTCAGTTTCTCCAACAGTCTAAAGCTAGCGACAAATCTGGGGCCAGAATCCCTAGTTGCCAAATGCTCGAGATACTGATTCCCTATTACCATAAGCCCAGCTACCTTCCTATGTAGACTTCAGATGCTTTTCTTGATTAACTTGTGTTGGTTTTTCTTTAAATCTTGATTGAGGGATGCTTCTGTGTCACAGAACAAAATCACTTGTCTACACATGAGCCTTTGGGGTACATTCCAGATCCAAATCTTATAAGGCTCCTTTTTAGTACTAATGATTCTTTCCATTTTCTTCGAATAGTGAGATTGACTTATTGTTAATGTCATGACTTACTGTTAATGGATGATTCTTCATCCCAGGCAAAAAACAAACAACAATAACAACAACAAAAAGGAAGCCCCAAATAAAAAGTTAGTCAGCCCTATCTTCTTCTTTGTCTTATTAGAATGTTGATTATCTCTGTCTAAATGCCCTTGAAGTTTTCTTTGCCTTGCCTTGCCCCTGCAGTGTGCTGACAGAATTGAGATTCCACCTTAGTTCTTTACCTTGCTTCCAAGGTAAAGTACATCCTGCTTATGGGGTAAGGCCAACCCTTAGTGTAACCACTGGTCACATGTAGCTATTTAAATTTATAGTAATTAAAATTAAATTTTAAAGATGTCATTACTAGTTGCATAGTCATATTTAAAATGAATAATAGCCACATGTGGCTGATGGCTGCCATATTGGACAGCACAGGCACCTGACAATCCAATGGAGAGTTCTTTTTGGACAGCACAGATCTAGACTGATCACCATGGTTATTGGAGTTCTGCTTTTTAGAATGTTCTTGGGGAGCATTTCAAGAATTTAGAAGAGGATCGGTAGCCACTTCCTAGGTTATGTGCATGCATGAATATTAATGTTTGAGAAATATCTTAGCCATGTATAGCAGAATACCATAGACTTGGTGGCTTAAACAGATGTTTCTCTATTTAATATCCCAAAGTTCCCGGTCAGGTTAGAATCAGGCCAGATGGTCAAAGAAAAGCCCAGGGAGTGTGAAAAGTAGAATTTTAACTGGAAGCCTCTATCTGAAAGATGATTTCCATTTCAGAGTTAGGAATCCACATTTCCCTTATCAAAATGTGGGTCCATCTGTTACCATCAACCTCCTCTTTCTTCCCCGCTTTCCCTTTTCTTAAAAATATTTTTTAGTGGTAGATGGACACAATACCTTTATTTGTTTATTTATATGTGGTGCTGAGGATTGAACCCAGGGCCTCACACATGCAAGGCAAGCACTCTACCACCGAGCCACAACTCTAGTCCACCCTTTCCCCTTCTTGAACACTGCTTTTGTTATAATACCCGTTTCACAGATATCAACAAAGGATGAGATGAATTAGTTTCTTGTCCTTAAATCATTCAGGATAACAGGAATGGGTAGGGTAAAACTGTACCATGCCCCTGCTACCTGGGAAATTTGTGGTTTATATCTGTTTACCCCTCATGAAGTATAGTGAGCACATGATTTGCTTTTAGTATTTGTTTCTGAGTCCTATATAATAATCTTTAACACCCAGTAGGTACCTGCTTTTGTTGGGGGCTAACTATAGTTCTGCAAAATGACTGCACTAAGAGATGAATGTCTCTAACACCTTCATCCTCTCTTTCCTGTTAGACGGGTCACAAAACTGATGAAAACATCACTTCTTCGCTTTAATTCCTACCATTTCACTTCCAAAGGCATGTATTCCATTGGAGTTGCTCAGTCCCACCCACCTGGAGGTCGTTGAGAGTTCTTGGGGCTACTGCAGAATGCATTGCCCAGAAACTTGCAATTTTCTTCCTGAAATTCAGCCCAGCTGGGGCGCACATTTGCATGTACCAAGTCAGACCCTTTCATGCATGCATGCATGCATGCATTTATTTAAAGATATTATTATGTCTCACTGCCCAGAGTGGTTTTTGGATAAGCAGTGCTGGTGTCCACTGGGAATTTGTAAGAACTACAGAATCACAGAGCCCATCCCAGGTCTTCTGACTCAGAATCTGCATTTAAACAAGGTTATGTGCATATACATGCATTAGTGTTTGATAAATGTCTTAGCCAGGTATAGAAGAATACCATAGACTTGGTGGCTTAAACAAGAAAAATTTATTTCTTACAGTTCTGGAGGATGGAAGTCTGAGATCGGGGGGGACAGCATGATCAGGTTCTGGTGGGGGCCCTTTTGTGGGTTGCATCCTGCTGTCTTATTGTGTCCTCCCTCATGTGGTATAAAAGAGGTTAAAAAACTTCTTGGGATCCCTTTATAAGAGCATTAATCCCATCCCTGGGTTTCAGTGACTACACCCAGCTGTAACCTAATCACCTTCCTATTATCATCATCTAGGGGGTTAGGATTTCAACACATAAATGAGTGGGGATCCAAACATTTACTCCACTGCAAGAAAACCCTATAGACATTGTGTGTGTGTGTGTGTGTGTGTGTGTGTGTGTGTGTGAGAGAGAGAGAGGGGGGGGGAGGGAGGAAGGGGGTCCTCTTCAAGTGAGGCTAGTCAGGAGAGAGATTCATGAGGAGACCTGAGCCTTGGGGCTGGTGCAGATCGTGGGAAGTCATCAAAAGACATCAGAGAGCCTTCAGGAGTAGCTATGAGCAGAGAAAAGGGAGACGGAGAAGCAAGTCAGTTCTCAGGGCTAAGCTTGGACCCCTGAGGTGTCTACAGATCATAAAGAGGAAGGCAGGCTCTGGGAAGGGTACACTCCTGGGGGTCAGCCCTGCAGGTTGTTTGAACAGCCCCATTTGCTTTAGTTAGTAGTTCAATAAAGAAAGATGGGGCTGCTGTGAAACGTGAATGCTCTGAAACCAGGCTGCTGGGACCTGAAGTTTCTCAAGGCTCTCAAGGCAGTTATAAAAGGGTACTATTGAGGCATATAAGGGAGGAAGTGTCTCTGGGTGTCCTAGACCCCATGTGGATGCTAAAGCCCACCTTTAGTGGGGGCTTATGTGGTCTTCCTGAAGGGCTTTTTAAATTCCTGGAGATGTTGAGGGGAACTCTGATTTTGGACTTGAGAGACTGAGAGTTCAAACAGTGGGGACTTGGACGATCCGTCTTTAACTCCAGTGTGCACATGAGTCACTTTATGAAAGTACAGGGTCTGATGCAGGGTTCTGCATTTCTCACAAGCTCCCAGGTGATATGGATATGCTGGTCCTCTGAGTAGCAAGGCTAAGATCCCAGAAAATCCGGATTCTGGTTCAGATTTGCCTCTAAAATCCCTGTGCCTATTACTTAACCCCCAAGTCAAAGGACATGATCCTGAGGGGGTGCTGTTGGCCTATCTGGGATCTTCCCTGGACACTCAATGCCCAGGGAGTGCCCTTCCCTGGGCACTCAATGCTTCCTTCTTCTCTTGGGGGTTTGTTGACTACCCCCCAGTCTTCCCCAGGTGGTGGCCTTAATGAAACATTAGGACATGATGGCTATGATGCATCTGCTAAGTTTCAGGCCAGCTTTTGGGGGGCAGATGGGGCTAGAGACCCAGTGATAAGAAAACAAAGCCAGAGGCTGGGGATGAATGATTGAATAAAGACAGGCAGAAACTGGTGAGCAGGTTCCTGGGGGCTCCTCGAAGACAGCCTGAGAGAAGGGCTTCCCAGTGTAAGCAGTGAGGAGTAGGAGGCTGTATGGACTTCCCTACCATAGTCTCAGTCTCACAAACAACCCTTCTTGGTATTTCCAATATCCATGGAAGAACATGCATTTGGGGGCAGTTTGGACTCTTGGCTCAGGCCTTTGAGTGCTTTGGGTTGTCCCTTGTTCCCAAGGCCATCCTTGCTAGGGGATCAGCCACCTCACCCCTTCCCCTACACAGACTGTCAGGGTCAGTGTAGGCAATAGAGGGAGACAGTGGAGGGATCAGTGTGAGGTGGACAGGAGGACGAGGAGATTTGGGTGGGAAGTAGTGAGGAAGCTGGCCATTGTCTTTGCATTTTCTTGGGTAAGTTTGCATGGAGACTGGTAATGGGGACAGTCACCACAGATGCACAACATCACTGAATATCACCCATTTCACAGGGAAGCCCTGGAGCCCTGGCAGCTTGATTAGGTCCTTGCCTTCCCTTCTTTCTGCTTTCCCTGTGTCCTTGGCCTAGCAACAATGCCAGGTCCTTGCATGCTCTGTATAGTCTTTTTGCTGATCATGTTCGGAATAGCAACTCAGACCCCAGTATGCCCAGGGGTCTCCTGTGGGTCTTGTTAGATGCAGATTCCCACTCAGGCCCCAGGAGGTTCTGAATGCTGCCAGGTGCAGAGGACAGGGCATCAAGTGAAATGCCCTGTTTCAATTGAGCAGGTGACTGGGGTTAGTTACTGCTCCCCCTTCCCCTCTGAGAGAAAGAGAGGTCTCCTTTGAGGGACTGAGATTCCCAACTGGGTTCAATCTCTATATGTTTCCTCTTTGAGTGGAGGTTCTGGGAAGAAGTTTAAATCAAGTATGAAGGCTGCTGTCTGTGAGTGCCATGGTTGAGTTGGAGACACTGGAGGGAGGATTTGACCTAGCCTGCCTATTTCTCAGAGACTCTTTGCCCACCAGACATAGTGTGGAAACAGCTAGAAGGAGAGAAGTTTAAATGGAATCCATGACCTCTCTGCAACTGAGTTCTTCTTCCAGACTCCTTTTCTGGATCTCTCCTGTCTTTTGGGAAGCTTTGAGGAAGTGGAGGGAGTTGAGGGAACCCAGTTGCAGAGTTTATTTAGCTCCTAGCTTCTTCCTCCTGGTGGTTTTGGAGAGCTCAGTTTGGTGAGTTGCAACCTTTCTACAATTTGTATTCCTTTCTAAGGACCACATGCAAATGCAAAGGGAAGATTTTGTTTAAAAAATCCACGTGGAAGCCAGGCATGGTGGCACATGCCTGTAATCCCAGCAGCTCTGAAGGCTGAGACAAGAGGAGTTCAAAGCCAGCTTCAGCAATGGCGAGGTGCTAAGCAACTCAGTGAGACCCTATCTCTAAATAAAAAAATACAAAGTAGGGCTGGGGAAGTGACTCAGTGGCCGAGTGCCCCTGAGTTCAATCCCTGGTACCTCGCCCGTGATCCTCCCTCAAAAATCCATGTGAAGCCAACTGTCAGTCCAGCTTGGGAAGCTGGGGCAGGAGGTTTGCAAGTTTGAAGCTAGCAACACAATGAGACACTGTCTCAAAAAAAAAAAAAATCCACGCAAAAATATCCACATGAATTAAACCAGGACTCCACTGCACTGTCTTCACTCACAGAGGGTGAGAATCACCAGGCAAAGCCTCCTGAGACTCAAGGTGTAGGGAAAGGAAGGGGGTCACTGGGAGAGTGGTGGTGCTCACTAGAGTCTGCAGAAGACAGTCCGCTGGCAGCTGGCTTATGTAAACCTGACCTCCAACTCTGGGGTGAAGACCTGGGGTGCATAGAGTAGACGCAGCTGTGTAAACTGCTGGTGGGGTATTTATAGCCTTGGTTGAAGAGCACTGAGCCAGCCCAGAGAGCCAAAGTCAGTGGCGACTGCCATCACTGGGTTTCTTGTGCCCATTAACTTCTTTCTAGGTGGATGCATTAAGCAGGCATTCCAAGACTCAGTTACTGCATTTGAAAATGGGGGCAGGGGCTGTTGCATGGTTCTCTGGATATCTGAGAATGGTGGCCCTCTCCATTCTAGTTTACAAAAAGCAGCTCAGCATTTCAGTTCACAGGGAGGGGAAAGTTAGTATGTCCTCTCAAAGAGACAGACATAAGGTTATAAAGCCTTGATACTATAAGACTATTCCTCCAGGCTCCCAGAACTCCCAGAGAAGGTGGTAAGTGCATACCTGGACTTTGCAGTCAGATGTAGGTTTGGTCCCCAGCTTGATTATTTAACTCCAACAACAGCATCAAAAAAAAAAAAAAATGGGCAGCACTCTATAAGAGGAGGTGGTGAGATGGTACAGGAAGGATACTTGGCTCATAAAAGATGCTTTTGCTGATTATGCAGCATAGTCCCTCTGTGCTGCTTCCCCAGGTGTCTGAAGGAGTTAATCCCCTCAGCAGAAAGCAGGCAGCCTTACCTCTCTGCTGGGTCTGGGGTCAGCACTCAGTTAGGGCTAGAAGCCCCATGGGATAAAGTTGCTCACAGGAGACTGTATTAGCCTTGGGATGAAGGCTGTGAGCTAGGGCTGTTTGTCAGGGAGGACCCAAGGAGACCCATTCTTGGTGTCAGAAATCCTTGGGCTCTCTAAGTTCCAGTCATGAGAAGGAGGAAGGGGAGAGAGACACAGAGAGATGGAGAAAGCAAGCAGAGTGAGAGAGAGAGAGAGTGTGTGAGAGAGAGAGCAAGCACACAAGAGGGTGAGCACACAGCTCTGTAATGGAAACTTGGCATGCAGCCTCCCCTTTCTTTCCTTCCTCAGTGCATGCAGCTTGAGGCTCAGATTGAGAACTGGGCTTCCTCCCTCCCAGCAGCACCCCACACCATTTCCAGTTTCACTCCTGTCCTCCCTTTTTGGAGCCCACAGTCATACAAACTGCCTCTGTTGGTGACATGTGTCATGGGAGCCTCCCCTCTTCACCCCCGACACTCACCCCTTCCCCCCGACTAATTAGGCCAACATGCAACTTCCAGGGCCTGGCAGATGAGGAGCCAAGAATGCGGTGGACGGGGGCCAAGTGTTTTTGTTGACATTGCTCAAGTGTAGCTTTGCGGAGCAGCCTCTTTGCTGCAGCAGAGAAGTGCAAGGAAGCTGGGGTAGGTGAGCAAGGAGACAGCAGTGAAAGCAGCAGTGTGGGCACCTCTTGGTATCCCCTTTGCCCTCCCCACCCTCCACAGCTTCCCTACTGACCACCCTCTGCTCCTCCTCCCTAAATACAAGAATGCAACCCTCCATGGCATGGCCAGTGGGACCAGCTTCGTCCCCAGGAAATCTACACTGAGCTGAGCATCAGGCATAGAGTGGGGTTTCAGTAAGGTCTTTGTTGTTGTTGTTGTTTTTTGTGATGCTTCCCAGGGGTGATGGTCATGCCTCACTGTTATTCCTAATAGTTTCTGGGAACATAGCTCCAGTGAGACAGTGTTCACTGGACTACACTATCCATCTACCTTACTATTGTCTAGACAGTGCAACCACAATGAATTTCATCCCATCCAGGGGACTCCCAAAAATTTGGAATCTGAAGTCAATTAAGTTGGGTTTAGATCTTTGTTCTGTTGCTTCCTTAATCTTGGACAAGTTATTCAGAGTGCCTCACTTTCCTTATTTGCAAACATGGAGCTAATATTTCCATGTAGGATTTGTGTGAAGATGAAACGTGTTGAAGAATAGAAAGCCCTTGGTATATAACAGACACTCAATAAGTGGAAGACAGGAAAGCTATTAAAGGTGGTTGAAGTGGCCCATGGGTTGACTCTGATCTTAAGCAAATCACATCTGCTTTGCCTTATTTACCCTGAAGGTAAGTTGGCCACAGAATCAATTGCCGTTTTCTCCTTCACTGGGAGTTTTGTGAGGACAAGTGAACTCACTGGGTTATAATGCTGTCAAACTTGGTTCTCACTTGGAAGGAAAATGAATGAAATGCAATGTTTTCATCATATTTTCTCAGACTGTAGTCTCTGCATTATTATATCAGTGGTCAGTGGTCAAGTATATTTTTGTTGAGATAAAAGTTTGTAGGTTTTGGAATCCAGAGGTGCTGCCTTAATAGTCTCTAATTCCTGAAGATATTGAATCATTATGTAAAAAAATCCTCTAATTTTCTGCTACAATAGCTGGCTTTACTTTTACATCTCTTAATTGGTATCAGCTTTTCTCTTAGAATTACAGAACCATGGAAACTTGGCATAAAAAAGAACTTTGGAAGTTATTGGAAGGGATACATTTATTTCTTTGCAGACCTTTGGGGTCTTCCTGAACCTTAGAATTGCAGTTCCATAGAATGCTTTTCTCTGACCCAGATTATGACAACAGTAAATGGCCAGTCAGCCAGCCACAGTATGACTCTCTAGATACCACGTGGGCTGGCAGCTACATGGTGCCCTGTCCATATCCCATGCACTGGCTTCTTCTGTGCATATTGGCAAATTACAGCTTCTAGAACTTGCATCTCATTGTCCAGGATCCTTGCTGGGCACCAGAGCTCACTTTAGATATGCATGTGGTCGGTTGAAAATTATGGAGAATTAATGTCCTCTGGAACAGTCTTTAACTAATGGCAGACCAGGAGTGGGTGCTCCCTCACATCTTGGTGGCTGAGATGCATGTATACCCTGGCTGTGGTCAAGGTCTCCTCACTCATTTTGGCAACTGGCTTAAAACATACCTTCTCTGCCCCACTTCCCTATTTCCTTATAGGTTCTTCCTGGAATCACCTCCCATATAATCTTCCCCTGAGGGGTTGCTTCTGAGGAAACCCAGCCTGAGATGAAGGAAATGCCTTTATCCACATTTTTAGGTCATTTTTTTGATGATATAATATTACATTCACATCGAGGACTGCTTGTTGGAGTTTAAATCCTCTGACCTCATTGTTTTTTCATGAATTCTTGAAAATTTTTTTTCCTCTTCTTATTCTCAAGCATAAGAGTTAACCATTCCATTTAACCAAACAGCACAAATGCTTAGAAAACTTTGAATTATTCCTTTGGTGGTGTTTTGACAATTTTGGATAAGGTGATAGATGTGGCTACAATGTAGGTTTTTGTATTTCAGTCTAAAAGTTATTAGTATTTCACCCCCCCCACCTTTTTTTTTTGGTACTGGGGATTGAACTCAGGGTCAATCAACTGCTGAGCCCCATCCCTAGCTCTTTTTGTATCTTATTTAGAGACAAGGTCTCTCTGAGTTGCTTAGTACCTTGCTTTTGCTGAGGCTGGCTTTGAATGTGTGATCCTCCTGCCTCAGCCTCCCAAACCACTGGCATTATAAGCATCCATCAGTGTGCCTGGCCCCTCTTTTGTTTTGAGAAAAAAAAAATCTGGGGATGTCCTGACCAATACATATAAGTTATAATTAGGCATCTTGATAATTTTACCTCAGGGAGTAGGGCTGTGTTTGACTGAGAAAGACCTCAGTATATGATACTCTATGTGTCCTTTTGGCTTAGGTGAGGTACCCACAAACATTGGCATTTCCAGAAATTTCCACGAGTCTCTCTTTATGCATAGGTACAATGGGAATGATAATTTCAACTTGTACCTACTGAGCACCAACTCTGAGCCAGTACTGATTAGGTGTTGGAGAAACCATGTTCATGTTTCCCCTTTCTTTCCTGAGTGGTACCGTGAGGATCAAATTTAATAATGATGGTGGAATCACATGGGAACTGAACCACTATAGGAATAGAGAAGGGAGCAGGAGAACTTTTAGCTCTTCCTTGACCATTTCAGAATACCATGTCAACGTGGCTGGGTGAACCCTGTGACCTTGTATGAAGGACCTGGGAACCATAAATTAGGCCCTCTCTTGTATTTATATCCATTTTCTGACCATAGCTGTTCTAGACATCCAAGAGTTAGTCATGGGCTCATATAATTTCTTCCTTTAGTGCCAAGTTGTTAGAAAGAGCCATCTTAATTGGTTGCCTCCGTCTCCCAATGACCCCTGATGTCTAGTTCAAATTGCCATTTCTTTGCCTTTGTCTTTTAAAATTTGTCTGTGATAGTTAGGACCACTGACTACTCTCTTTTCTTTTCTTTTTTAATAGGTGCTATTAGCTCTCACTTATTTATTTATTTATCTGAACATTTTTTTTAAAGTTTGTTCTAAATAGTAAACATAACAGTAGAATGCATTTTGATACATCATACATAAATGGAATATAACTTCTCATTCGTCTGGTGGCACATGATGTAGAATCCCACTGTAGAATGGTCGAGTAATCATATATGTACACAGGGTAATATTGTCTGATTCATTCTACTATCCTTCCTACCCTCATACCCCCTACCCTCCCTTCACTCCCCTTTACCTAGTCCAGAGTACCTCTATTTTTCCCTACCCCCAACCTCTATTGTGAATTAGTATTTGCATATCAGAGAAGACATTTGGCCTTTGGTATTTTGGGATTGGCTTATTTCTCTTAGCATGATATTCTCCAGCTCCATCCATTCACTATTCTTTTCTTGAATTCTCTTTCTGCCTCCCTTCCATGATACCATGTTCCCTTGCTCTTTCCCTTCCTGTCCTGAGCCTTTACTTGATTCTTTTACTCTATTTGCCCCCTGGAGGAATGTTAGATTTCCCAAGATTTCTTCTTCCATTCCTTCTCAGTAGTCACCCCGGGATCTCTATCTTCACATGGAACATATAGAGATCCCACCCAGACATATGTCTCATGTTCTTCCCTATTTGCTCATTATTCTCTTGGGGCCTTTTGTACATTAGTTTTCTCACCTGAGGAATATCTACCCACAGGTCATATACTTACCTTTTGATACCCTGAAGATACTTCAAACTCAACATGTCCTAAACAGAATAGACTGTGTTCTTTCCTTGTATATGCC
Organism: Spermophilus citellus; assembly: GCF_964194105.1. Lineage (NCBI taxonomy): Eukaryota > Metazoa > Chordata > Mammalia > Rodentia > Sciuridae > Spermophilus > Spermophilus citellus. The sequence goes on from NC_138185.1 coordinate 44,355,687, forward strand.
CTTTGATCTCTGTTCTTTCCCCCACCATCCCCATGGTCATCTTAGCCAGAGACCTGAACTCTGTCACATGCTCAGCCTCTAACATGTATTCTGTGCTCTGCTTTTTCCTTAATTTCTTTTTTTTTAAAAAACTTACTTTGTGGTGCTCACTGGACTATTAGGTTTGTAGCCATATTTTATGACCCTGAAATAGACTTCCAAGCTCTTTGGGGCTTCCCTTCCTTTCCTAGTGTGCACTTGGGACTCATGTGTGCTCTTTCCAAGGGCCCATGAGCTTAACAACATGGAGATGGTGAAATGGTAACCTAATTTGGGTAACCCCAAGAGACAGATCCTGAGCTCATGTTCAGTGGCAGATGGTTTATTCAGAAGGTAATTCTGAGTAAAGAAATGCCAGTGGTTGGTAGGCTGAAGCCAGCTTTGCTGACATAATGGAAATGACTGCACTCGTCTCTTCCCAATTCCATTCTCAGGGATGTCATGTAGGTAACTTAAAATTGGCCTTAATGGGAATATTATTGATAGCTTGGAAATAGACCAATGGCTACATTTCTGGAATGCTTTTCCAATTCGAGAATTGATTGTTAAACATTGGGTGCAGGAAATTTCGAGACAGGGGAGAGACAATCACTAACGAAATGAACTTTATTAAGAGAATTATACTGTTGATAATTGGAGCTTATCAATTATCAATTATTGGGGAAAACTTAGGAACCCAGTTTAGAATTCACACCATAAAGTCATCCCATTCAAGCAGTTAGGTATTGATACAACAAATTCTAGGTATCATTGGCCGAGAGTTGCCTCTGTTGGGCCCAATAGAATCCAGTGAAAGCCCTTAGGTGGGTAAAGGCAGGATGGCTTGAGGGGGATCTAGGCAGGGCTGAGAAAATGATGGCTAATAAAGGCACTGCACATCCAGCATTGGTAAAGGCTGAAACAGCTGTTAGTTAATGTGTGGTTGTTGTCTTTTTTTTTTTTTTTCTCTAGAGCTTGACCTCATGGACCTCATAGGGGAAGACAGAAAATGGATGGTAGGAAGGAAGCTAATGCAGGTGAATGATACTCTGACTTCTGAAGATACAGGATTCCGGAGCAGCAAGAACTGCACTGAACCAGGTAACAGCAATGTCTATGCACTCAGTGGTGGCTACCATTTTCTCTGGTTATGGCTGAGGAACGGCTGGATGACATATTTTGCCTTTGATTTCAAATACTGAGACACTTGAAGGACATTTAGGGTAGCTGTCTAAGAAACTCAAAGGTGAGAAACGAAGGGGTTATAAAGGTATGTTTCCAGCTCTGTCTTCTTTTCCTAGTGGAGTTAAGAAGAAGGTAAGTCAAAGTCAGTGCTGTCCTGATTTCATACTGATATCAAATGGAGTCTGACACTAGCAAGCGAGAGGATGTGACAGGAGAAGGATGAGTGAGGACGCTTTGCAGCTCTCTTTGCTTTGATTCCTGGGATCCTTTCTGACTGGTCTTTAATCGGGAGCCTTGGTTTTGTCACAGGAAAGACACATGACGTTGATCTTCTTGGAAGAAGTAAATATGCATTTATGCATCTATCTTTTGTTCTATTTGATATGTATTGTGCCTATTCTTGGAAAGATTCATGGAACATTTTACTTCTAGTATTACTGACCTGAAAAAAGAAAATAAATTCAAAGAGGATCAATGGGAACTAGGGATTATTGGGACTCAGTTTATCAGTCCTCAGGAAACTGAAAAGTACACCTCTGGGTGGATGAAGTTGCTAAAAGTTTAGAACAGGGGTCAGAAAACTTGTTCTGGAAAGAACCAGGCAGTAAAATAGTGTCTGTAATACAGTCTCTAAAAAAGTTGTGGTTTTTTTTTTTTTTAACATTGCTTTAAAAAAAATTTAAATCATTCTTAGCTCACAGGCTGTACAAAAACCAGCTGTGGGAAGGATTAGGTCTGTAGCCATATTTATGACCCTAACATAGACTTCCAAGCTCTCTGGGGCTTCCCTTCCTTTCCTAGTGTGCACTTGGGACTCATGTGTGCTCTTTCCAAGGGCCCATGAGCTTAACAACATGTTGATCCCACATCCAAAAACCTGTCTGATTTTAGCGTCATCATGAATGGATATAACAGTCATCAATGCATCCACAAAAAACTACCTACGTTTGAGTATAGAAAGTGTTTCAGGAAGTTGTGTAGTTATTCTGTTTGGGGAAGGTAGGTAGAAGTACCCTTTACTACCATACTGAGAATCTTAACAATCAGCTCTCAAGCAAAGTTGCAAAGAATAAAAAACAGATCCTTCTTGTACCCAGCCCCCAAATCCTACATAATCTATATTCCTCAAGTTGGAGAATTCAAAGGTTACTGTGGTTATTAAATGCTCACAAGGAACATTTTTGAAGGTTAGTGAAGCGTATTAGCTAGAAATGAAGATGTCCATGATGGGCTCGAGTGCCCCAGCTGAGAGCATAGAGCCATATAGATTCTAAGAAACATAGCCCCTTACCAAGGGCTGTCCTACAGGCCATGACAGGAACAGTGTAGTTTCTGGGCCAGGGAGTCTGTTAGCTGATCTGATCCTGTAGTCAAACATTTTTTTCAACATCTATGTTAGTCAGCTTTACATTGTTGTGACCCAAATTCCCAACAAGACCAATTTGGAAGAGAAAAAAGGTTATGATGGAGTGATGGTTTCAGAGGTTCAGCCCACAGTCAACTGATGCCATCACTTTGGGCCTAAGGTGAGGCAGAACATCATGGCAGAAGTGTGTGGGAGAAAGATCGCTCAGCTTATGGTAGCTGGGAGGCAGGGAGACAAGGGGAGGATCAGGAAACAAAATATAAACCCCAAAGGATGCCCCTAGTCACTTAACTTCCTCCCAGTGTGCCCCAGCATGTAATTAGTCCATTCAAATTATTAAATCTTCAAATGGAGTAATACACTGATTAGGTCACAGTTCTCATGAGCTAATCATTTTACTTCTGACCATCAACACAGAAGATTTTTGGAGGATAGCTCATATCCAAACCATGACAACATCTTTCTCAACTAAGAGCCGATGCTGAGTGAAATGTTGAAAGACAGGAAACACAGTATTAGAGAATCCAGTTGTCACCTTTGGTATGGAAAGAATAGAGAAGACAAGATAGAGTGACAAGCCTCCTGTGTTGGATTTAGACATGTGCAGAGCCAGTGGGGATGGAGGGCTTCTGTTCCCTATTGTTGGGGTTGTGTTTTGGGAGGTAGGTGGGTAGGCTGTCTCTGAGTGCCTTGCTAACTGTACTAAGAAATGGCTTTCTCAGAGTGGCAGGTGTAGAAACCTCAAGTGCATTGAAAGCCATTCCAAGAGAGGGAAGGACCAGCTTTGTGGGTAGCAAGGAATGTGTCCTGGTTGATATAAAGAGCACAGACTCAACCCCTTCTGGAGATGGAAGGGAGGGCACAGGGAAGGAGAGGAAATGAATGGCTTTAGGAGGGGAATGGGAGGCAATAAAAGACAGCTGTCACATTATGTATAGCAGGTCCAAAAATGATACGGAACCAGAATAGACATTTTTTATTTCCTTATCTGTAGACTAAAGGGACTGGGCTTCATTTTGGGGGCCCTTGATTGTGAACTTAATTCTATAGGGAAGAAGAGCATGCCGGAAACAGGGAGAGTCCTGTTCAAACCCTAACTTGTCAGAGCATGTAATCCATCACAAAGCCTGTTTGAACAGTGGGGACCAGTCGTTTTTCTGAATGCTATTGGAATGAAATGTCTCTAACTGTGCCAACCAATGTGGACATTCAATGATGATTTAAATATAAATGAATTCAAATTAAATAAAATAAGAAATTCAGATTCTCAATTGTCCTAGCCATATGTCAAACATCTAATAGCCACATGCGGCTGCCATAACCGGACAGCACAGGTTTTAAACATTTCCATCAGCACAGAAAGGACTATTGGATAGGCTGGTCTAGAGCTTCCTGTTGTATTTGGACACATGTCCTGTCCTTCCAGCTCTTTTGTAAATATCTCAAGGCTAAGGTGATGTGTATATCTGAAAGCCCATATCTATCTAACCTGGGTATTGGAGTCATGCTCACCTGGGTTTGAATCCCAGATTAAAAGCTATGGGCTTTGGCAACATAATGAGGTTATCTAAGCTTGTCTGCTTCTCTGTGAAATTGTAATAATCATTCCAACCTTTCATGACTGCTGTGAGAATTGGTAATGAAGTAATGAAGTATGTACAGCTTAATGCTGTGTGTTTTATTGCTCTGTAGTAGTTTACTTACGAACTTCCCACTGTCTGCTGAGGGGTACACATTTCCATATTATGGGTGGGCCACAGTGCAGGATTTTTAGAGCCACATTCTCTAGTTGATTTCTATAAGAATAGGCAGATGCAACTAACTAGTTTTGTCAGTAATCCACAATTTTAGGTGGTCCAAGTCTGAGCAGCTAGTTAGCTGGAAAGTGAGGCTCAAGGACTGTCTTCTCACACATAGAAACTTTGAATATCCCACACATGGTAATGAGCACCACCCCCTCTGCTCATCATCTCTGTGTTTAATAACAATGTGGTCAAAACCTGCTACACACATACATACACATGGGCGCACCAAGGTAACACACCCAGTTACCTCAGTGCCCTTCCCAGAATGCTGTGGGAGGTCTGTTTCTCAGTTTTAACTGAGCAGATATTTCATGAAAAGATGTTGATAACCAAAGTGCTTTTCAGGTCCTGACTTAATATTCTTTTTTTTTTTTGGGGGGGGGGTGAAGTGGAGTACCAGGGATTGAACTCAGGGGTACTTGACCACTGAACCACAGCCCCAGCACTATTTTGTATGTTATTTAGAAACAGGGTCTCACTGTCTCACTGAGCTGCTTAGGGCCTCACTAAATTGCTGAGGCTGGCTTTGAACTCACGATCCTCTTGTCTCAGCCTCCCGAGCCACGAGGATTCCAGGCATGCACAGCTCTGATTTAGAATTACATTTTTAATAGGACAATAAACCCCTATCCATAGGGAGTATTCGAGACCCCCCCCAGTGGAAACCGCCAATGGCATAGAACCCTATATACACTGTTTTTCTTCTCATATATAATACTTAGGATAACAGGCATGGTAAGATATTAACAACAATAAAAAATAGAACAAATATAACAATATACCGTAATAAAATTTATGTAAAAATAATGAATTATTCACTTCTGGAATTTTCTATTTGATATTTGGGACATTTAATATTTTGGGACATAATATAGATTATGTAGGGTTTGGGGGTTGGGCACAAGGAGGATCTATCTTTTATTCTTTCCAACTGTGCTTGAGAGCTGATTGTTAACTTCTGGAATTTTCTATTTAATATTTTATATTTGATATTTCAGGTAACTGAAATTGTGGGTCACTGAAACCAAGGAAAATGAAACTGTGGATAAGGGGGTCTGCTGTATTCATCTCCACTTAAGAGGCCCTGGATGCAATGAATAGGATGTGTGCTGTTTGAATATGGTGGTTTCTGCTCTGAAAAGTCTTAATATAGGGGTAGGAAGGAGCCCTGTGGTTTCTAGACTCCCTCCCTTCCTATTTGTGGTGATGTCAGCAGCAACCTGGTACTGAACAGAGACCATGGATCAGGGTTCCCTCTGTGTTCATAGGGGTGATTATTTCCACAGGAACCCGAGCATTCGAGGTACCAGTGTGTCCGTGGCTGTGGCTATGTGAGTAATGGTATTAAGGTCACATTTCAAGAGTTAATTTAATGCCTGTTCATATTCATTTGCTACCTGTGATATCACAGATTTTTCAGATTCTTGGTATGCCTGCCTTTAGATGCCATCAGAGGAAAGGCTGTAGATTCAGGGACTAGAGATAGAATCACCTCTTTTGTGACTCTATTTCCTATTGAGGATATCAGGCTGGTTTGCTTCTCAGATGTCCATTTATTCACCAATGAAATAGATCTTCAGATACTTTATTCCTTCCATTGCACAAATCCAAAAATTCGGAGACATTTCATGAATAGAAATTGACCAAAAACTTCTACTTACTCCACGACATCATCCACTTTTTTTGGTTGGTTGTTTTGGTACTGGGGACTGACCCCGTACCCAAAAATGGAGCGCTTAACCACTGAGCCACATCCCAACCCTTTTTTACATTTTATGTATTTAGAGACAGGGTCTTGCTGAGTTGCTTAGGGCCTCGCTAAGTTGTTGAGGCTGGCTTTGAACTCGCGATCCCCCTCCTACTGGGGATTACAGGCATGTACCACCTTGTCCGACTGACCTCCACTTCTCTTAATAACTTATTTTGCTTTTGCAAAATTCTATGCTAGACCTCAACCTGTCTTCTAATTCATTTGCTCCTCTCCTCGAAAGCCAAGAGTACAGAGCATCCCGTTTTCAGATAAAATGAAGCCCAGGGTGCAGGAGGCCTATTCAGAATGACAATATTGACTCACTGACTAGTGTGGCAGCACTGCCTTCACGTGACAGTGGCCATTTAAAGACACATTGATATATGTGTGTGTGTGTGTGTGTGTGTGTGTGTGTGTGTGTGTGTTTTAAACACCATTCGTCTGCTCTTCAAAGTCTTGGTTTTAGTGGAAATTTGTAATTTTATTTTTTTACCTCCAGAATTGCATGACAAAGACTGACCTCCAGGCTTCATTTTTTTTTTTTTCTGTAATTGTTCCAGCTCTCTGTGAATTTTTAAGGTTGTTTTCTTAGCCTGACACTGCCGATTTCATCTGAAGCCTGGAAACATATTGTTTCTTTGGCAAATAACACTTGAAATTGTTTACTCAGATGACCTATTAAGAGAAATTTAACTTTGAATAAATTTGATCCACGGAAAATTAAGTTAGCTAAATGTAATATTGAGGGTGGTGGACAAACTGCAGCAGGAATGAATTCTTCATAATATTTCTGCATATACTCTGCAGGAATTTATGTATTCACTTTGCAACATGTCTCCAGAAAAATCTATCATCTTTTGGTTTGAAGTTCTTTGATATTTCAAGGAAATGAGCTTCTCCTCAAAGTGCCTCTTTCAAATAAGCTTTGGAAGAAAGAAACTATTTTAAAAGATGGCCTTTGGTGCGGGCTTCACTGTGAGGTCACTGAGAAAGCCTTTGGTTAGCAGTCATCTCACTCTGATTCTCTTACTTTGTTGGCTCTAAGGTCTTGTAAGGTGAGGAAGACATTTGTGTTGCAAGTTAAGGTGAGGGTTGTGAAGTGTTTGCCAGATCAGTTGTTTATGAGAATGGCCAGAAACCACATTACCTCAGAGATAAATGTGAATTGCAATAGAGGAGGAAAGTTAGAAGTCCTTATGAGAGAAGCATTATAAAGGTGGGTTTAAGGAGTAAGTATGGTCCATAAAGAAGAACCCCAAAACATAGATGGGCAAGCAGGACAAATCTGTTCAAGGTTCTGGCTATGAACAATGTTAAGTATCAGGATGCCAACCATTTAGGGGGCTTAAACCATAACATGAGGGTCAGCTGTTTTTTTTTTTTTTTTTTTTTATTGGTTGTTCAAAACATTACACAGCTCTTGACATAGCATATTTCTTACATAAGCTTTGAGTGAGTTATGAACTCCCATATTTACCCCCAACGCAGATTTCAAAATCATATCATTTAAATATCCCCATTTTTACAAAATGCCATATTAGTAACTGTTGTATTCTGCTACCTTTCCTGTCCTATACTATCCCCCCTCCCCTCCCCTCCCCTCCCATCCTCTCTATCTACCCCATCCACTGTAGTTTATTTCTCTCCTTATTAATTTTCCCATTCCCCTCACAGCCTCTTATATGTATTTTTGTATAACAATGCGGCTCTCCCTCCATTTCCATGTAATTCCCATTTTCTTTCCCTTTCCCTCCCCCTTCATGTCTCTGTTTATTGCTAGTCTTTTCTTCCTGCTCTTCCTCCCTTCTCTAATCTTAATTGCTCTCATTATATCAAGGAAGTCATTTTGTTGACACAGCTGATTATGAGCTATCTACAAAGTATGAAATATTTATCTTTTGTCATCTTTAATATGAAAAAAGATCAAGATCTAGGAGGGATAAACAACCTTCCCAAGAGCAATCGCAGAACTTCTCAGAAGCGAAGCAGGGCCGTCTAGCTCCTACTCAGTAGATACACAGTACATATGAATAAGTGAATGCAAAATTGGATGTTCACACAATCTAGAATAGAACGTTTCTACCCAATAGAATCATACTGTGGATTACAAATGGAAGTTTAAATTTTCCAGAAAATACTTGGAAAAATTACAAAGAAATAGATGAAATTAATTTCAATACTTTTTTGTTTTACCAAATATATCCTAAATATTAGGAATGACAAATTGAAATGACCTCATTGTGAATATCGCTGGGTTTGAATCCAGGAAAGAACTAAGTTTAAAGTCTTAAAAATCTATACATTATTTTACCAGCTCATATAACTTTCACTAAGTTGTCTCTGCAGTTGTAATTTTCTTAATGATTCCAATAGAAGTTATTGGCATTCTTAAGTGGAACAAATTAGAAACTAATGTGATCTGTTTTTTTAATTTGTATCAAACTTTTTATTCAATTAGTTTAGATGGGGCAATAGTAGCTGCCGTAACCGATTTGGGGGTTTAACATGAGAGAAGTTTCTCTTTTTCTCATGCAGAGTTCTGGTCTGTGGTTGGCTCTGTTGCAAGAAGTGGTCCATGAACTCCAGAGCCTTTCATCTTCTGGCTCCCCGTCCTCAAACTTGGCTTCAAGACATTGTGTTTCTTTGCATGGAGGGAAAGAACATGGAGGATTATGCACAGAAGGGTTTTGTGGTCTAGATACTGGGTTCTGCTCTCATCCCATTGGCTGGAGCTCAGTTACATGACAACTTCTAACTGCAAGGGAGGCTGGGATATGTATATTAGGATGTAGAAAGAAGAGGAAACCGTTTTGGTAATAAGCGAGCTAGTCTCTACTACATTAATTTCCCCCATCATTTTAAACAAACTTCCCAACTTTCCTGTATGCTTATGTTATTACAAAGGCAGTGTACTTCCATAGAGAAAACTCATAACCCACCAGTCTTGGTAGTAATCCCAGGGACCCCAGTGGTTAAGGCAGGAGGAATGCAAGTTTGAGGTCAGACTGAGCAATTTAATGAGACACTGTCTCAAAATAATTAAAAAATAATAATAATAAATAAAGGGCTGGGGGTGTGGCTCAGTGGAAAAAATGCCCCTGGACTCGATTCCTGGTTCCAGGAAAAAAAAAAAAAAAAAAGGCAAATCGTAGCACACAAACTTAGGTCTTCTAAGCCCAGTTTTAGCTCTTGGCTTAATCACCATGATTCTCACCTGGTCAAAGTAATGCAATTTGATTCTGTCTTTACTTGAGACGATTTGACGTTGGGTAGAAGTTTTCCCAGTTATGTCCATTTGTAAATTGTAACTTTTCCTTGGGAAACAAAAAGCACCTTGCAGGGATGGGGGGTGTGGAAATGATGCACATTATTATGTAGATGAAGTCTTTGGCAATTATGTGGAAAGAGTTTTGAGTTCTGAATTAAATCCTAAATCCAAATTCCATCACTTCCAACCTATGTGATATCAGGTAAATTTCCTAAAATTTTTTTATGCCTCATTTCAATCTTCTATAAAATGTAGAGAAGATGCCTTCTTCACAGGGTTTTAGTAATCACTAAATGAAGTAAGCTTTGTGAAGGCACTGGGTCCTCAATCAGTATGTGCTTAATCAATTATAACTACTTTATCTCTTGTAACCAGAAATGTGATAGAAGGTAGACTGATGGGGATCATTTACTGGGATTTTACCACCCTGCCCGCACATGCAGAACAAGATTATTTTAAGACTAAGTTATTTAGGGTAGTTCAGCAACAATGCAAAATTTTACAGGTTGAACTGTGCACAGAAGACAAAGAGAGGTATTCACTATGACTCTCTGACTAATGAGATTTTCTGACCTAAAAGGCAAAAATGTAGATAAACAGGATAAAATAGAGAGTAGAGGATTTTCCAGTTCATCCTAGTGAAGAGTTTAAAAGTCTCAAGCTCTGGGAGAAAAGGTCCAGTCACTATTCATTTCTTTTGATATCCCGTTAGGACTTTTTTTTATTGAGTCATTTTTTTTTTAAACTCCACTCTGTAAGTAGCCCAGGGAGCCTAATCTGGTGAGTGGTTCCTGGAATTTTCTTGAAACACAGGTAAAGGATGATAAACTGTGCTCTTGTGGACCTATTTGCAAAATACTTTAAGATTTTTTTTTTCAAAGCATTTCATGTTTATTAGCTCCCTGGAACTGTTTGGCCCTTGGAACAAATAACTCAAGGTCAGGAATGACTATATTCTGATGCCTAGAAGTTTGAGAACAAGGCAAATTGAATTAAAGAACTGAAAATCCAGGGTCATAAATGTGGAAAGAAGCATAGGGATTATTGCCTGTAGTGACTTCCAAATCATTTTCCTTGAAGCCAATGCTCAACAAACAGGAACTCTTAGCCAAATTGGGCCTGTTGACCATTTTTGTAAATAAAGTTTTGTTGGAACACAGCCACACACATCCATTTATGTCTGTGGCTCCTTTTGTCTATGAATGCACAGTTAAGTAGTTGCAGCACACACCACAGGACTGCAAAGCCTTAAATGTTTACTCTCTAGCCCTTCACAGAAGTGCTTACTGTTGACCCCAGCCCTAGGCCCTAGGCCCTGTGCCTCATGTGGCCTGGAGGGAGGCTGAGGCAGGAATGACCTCACCAAGTGCGCTCTGCTGTCCCTGACCCTTCCCCCAGATAGTGTCTAGACCATGTTAAGGACTTTTAACGTCACCCTGTGGGGGTGGAGTCTGTGGTCAGTTACCTTCCCCTTTCTGCCTCTTCTACCCAACACAATAAAAAATTGTCAACATTTCTCTGTCCATGTGTTGGAGATGTTTAAAATGTCATTGAAAAGCAAATTTCCACCCCCCCTAAAAATGCTTTGGAATCACTGATCTGGACTACCTGCCCTCAATTCCAAAATATCTGGTGTCCGGACCATCTGTCCAATACTCATCACTCCATGGAATTGTTTTTGTCTTGGGTCAGAGTGAAGCTTCAAAGCAGCTTACCGAGCCATACCACCCATGGACAATTTCCTCAGAGGCTGCCTTGCAGGCACCCCCAGAGCAGTGAGCAACATAGTGACCTGAGTGTAGAGGCAATGGATTTTGGTTTGTGGTGGCTGGGAATACAGACCATGGAATCCAACCAAGAGGAAGTCTTGGCCACAATGCATCCCTTGGATCCACATTGCCTACAACCACTTGGGGGCATGGCTCCTTTCTGTTTAAAGAGTAAATAAATGCTAGGCCATGTCTCCAGCCCTCTGAGGGTTTACTCTTCACCTGGATCTCCTCTCCTCAATCATTCCTGGAACAGTGACATGCCCAGGGGAACTAGGGGACATTTCTATAGAATGCATTTCTATATATAAGCGATAAATCCACTGCAAAAGAAATTAGGAAAGCCACCCCATTCACAATAGCCACAAAAAATAAAATAAATTACTTGAGAATCAATCTAATAAAAGAGGTGAAAGATCTCTATAATGAAAACTACAGAACACTAAAGAAAGAAATTGAAGAAGATCTTAAAAGATTAAAAGATTTCCCATGCTCTTGGGTAGGCAGAATCAATATAGTCAAAATGGCCATACTACCCAAACTGTTACACAGACTTAATGCAATTCCTATTAAAATCCCAATGACATTCTTCATAGAAATAGAAAAAGCAATCATGAAATTTATTTGGAAAAAAAAGAGACCCAAAATATCCAAAGCAATCCTCAGCAAGAAGAGTAAAGCAGGAGGCATCACAATACCAGACATTAAACTATGTTACAGAGCAATAGTAACAAAAATGGAATGGTTTTGTACCAAAATAGACTTGTAGACCAGTGGTACAGAATAGAAGATACAGAGACAAACCCACACAAATACGCTTATCTCATACTAGACAAAGGCGCCAAAAACATACAATGGAAAAAAGAGAGGCTATTCAACAAATGGTGCTGGCAAAACTGGAAATCTCTGTGTACCAAAATGAAATTAAATCTGTATCTCTCACCCTGCACAAAAAGCAACTCAAAGTGAATCACAGACTTAGACGCTAGAACAGAGACCTGTATCTAAAAGAAGAAAAAGTAAACCCAGATCTTCATCATGTTGGCTTCCTGAAGAAGACTCCTAAAGCATAAGAAGTAAAATCAAAAATCAATAAATGAGATGGATTAAAACTAAAAACCTTCTTCTCAGTGAAGGAAAAAATAACATGATGAGAGAGCCTACAGAATGGGAAAAATCTTTACCACAAGCATCTCAGAACACTAATCTCCAGGTTATATATAGAACTCAAAAAACTTAACACCAAAAATACAAATAACCTAATCAATAAATGGGCGAAGGAACTGAACAGACACTTCACAGAAGAAGAAATACAATTGATCAGCAAATATATGAAAAAAATGTTCTTCATCTCTAGCAATTAGAGAAATGCAAATCAAAACTACTGTAAGATTTCATTTCACTCCAGTCAGAATGGCAATCGTCACTCAAAATTATCTTGTTTCCCAGATAATCTCAATTTGCAGATCAAGCCAGGGCTGAGGTCCAGATGTGAAGGGGGACTTTCCAGAGTCCACCACTAGTTGGTGCTAGAGCAAGGACCAGGGTATTCTTTTGTCCCTGGCCACAAGGTTAGGCTGTCTTCCTTTTGCCTTATTGGTGTGTGAAGTCAGTCTTGATTTGCATATGTAAATCTGGATTGCCAGTAGGGTATGGCTCTGCCTTTGTCCAAGTGTTCTCAGAAGCCCTAGGTCCTCCAGCAGCTGTGCCCCTGGGGCTTGTCAGTCTGAGGCTTGCTGGATCAGGAAAGGAAAGGTGATAGGCTGCAGATTGCTGGGACAGCCTACTCTGGAGGGAGCAAAGAACTAGGATCCAGAGAGCATGGTGGATTCATTAGAAGTTGCTAAAATGGTGCTCAGAGTACCTAACCTGCCTTAGGGTCATGAGGGACCCTGAAGATGAAGGGTGCCCACATTTCATAGTTGTAAAGTACCCCTGGGTAGAGTTTGGGACACAGGCCTGGGTCCCACAATCTGGTGTGTGTGTGTGTGTGTGTGTGTGTGTGTGTGTGTGTGTGTGTGGTGGGGTTAACCTTGACACTCATGCATAGAGCCATTTAAGCTCCCAGAGCCTTGGCATCCTCCCCTGGGTAGTGGGGATAATTCCTGGCACAGAGTTGGTGAAATAAAGTATGTGAAGTGTTTTTGCACACAGCCAATGCTCAGCCTTAAGTGACCACCTATTGCCTGAGCACACACTTTGTGTGACTCCTAAGGAGCCTCACAAACAGGGTCTCACTGATGTTTAGGTGAATGTGATTATTATTCATGCTATTGATTCTAATTTTTAGGCAATGGGAGTTTTACACTTTAGGAGGGCAATAGAACAATTCTTTCAAGTTCTAATCTTATAAACATTCAGGTGGAAAGTAGAAATAATCTTAATTATCAGAGCTAACGTGCCGGTTACCAGAATGGTCTGTGAGTATCAAAATAAGTCTCTCAATGCATTTTTTTTATTGGGGGACAGGAACTCATTTATGCTCAAATCTTATTGATTTTCCCAGGACAAATCCATACAAAAATTATTGATGATGGGGATTTGGGGGGCTTTAGACCAGGTATGCAAAGTTGGATGTACAGAATGGAAACCAGTAGATCAAGAAGAGGAATTGAAGGGCAGTGAGCAGGTGGAAAAGAAGTGGGACTTGTCCTATGCCTGACTCTCTTCTGGTTTGTCATGGTCCATTCTGGCTTCTATAACAAAATAGTACAGAGTGGGTGGCTTCCAAACAGCACAAAATTTATTGCTTACAGTCTGGAGTCTAGAAAGTCCCCGAACAAGGAGGCATCAGCAGAGTTGGTGTCTCTTTCTCGTTCTTAGATGGCACCTTCTCTCTTCAACTTCACATGGTGGAAAGGACAAGGCAACTCTCCACAGTCTCTTTTATATAGACATTAATTCTATTTCTACTTCTTATTTCAACTCAGAGGGAACCTAAACATTAGTTATTAGCACTCTTTCGCCATTGTGATTGTTCAGATGTGAGTCTGGCCTTCAAATATAATTTCAGTCAGGTTATCCCCAAAAGAGGTGACCCATGGTGCATGCATGTTGTTCTTCCACATTTCTCCACTACCTGCTCTATGTTAACCACATCCTGAGTCAACTATTATTAAATTATTTAATACTGAATTTTTTAAAAGGAAATAGTAGCACAGCTGTCCTTCTCCCTCTCTTGGCTGTTTTTTATCCATTGGTTTCATGCAGGATATTGGTCTCTTTGCAGAATCATTTTGGGTTCATGGCTCAGAAAAGAACGTTTCTTTTAAGTTTCCTGGTAGCTCTGCTTAGTGGTTCTTAGGGGAGCAGAGTCTCTCAGTAGTTACCATTATAATAATCTCAAATTATTGTCCTAACAATGCCCCAATTTCATGCTGTTCATTTGAAAATTTGCATCCTTTTCTCTCCCCATTCTGTCTCAACATTCTTGTCTTTAGGTCTTTCTTTCTTTTTCTCACTCCAACATTTTAGTATGAACACTTGCAAACACACATTAGAAAACAGAAAGAATTTTACAGTGAATGCCTATAGACCCAGCACCTAGGCTCCGTACTTTGCATTTAACTATGTTGGCTTTATCATGTTTATACATGTATCCAAACCTGTATCCATCCACTAATCCATTCTATTTTAGTGGACTTCAAAGAACTTTGCAAAAATCAATGCATTCCCTATCATGTACTTTAGTATGCATATCATTAACTAAAAGCTTATTATGTATTTACCCTTCATCTTTTTGTGTTCCATTTATATACAATGAAATGCACAAGTCTTAAGTGGAGCATCAGTAAGTTCCAACATATAACTTACACCTGTGCACCCAACTCCTATTGAGATAAAGGGTATCATCATCCCAGGAAGTTCTCATGTACCTTTTCTCAGAAAATCTCCAGCCCAGCTAACCTCCACACAGCCACTCAATTGATTTCTGATACTTATTCTAGAACTTCATGTGCACGAATCATGCAATATGTGCTGTTTGATGTAAGCCTTTTTAGCACACTGTTTTTGAGATTCATATGTGTTTTTGTGTGTATGGACATACACATACACATTTAT
Source organism: Spermophilus citellus (assembly GCF_964194105.1). Taxonomy (NCBI): domain Eukaryota; kingdom Metazoa; phylum Chordata; class Mammalia; order Rodentia; family Sciuridae; genus Spermophilus; species Spermophilus citellus. The sequence continues at coordinate 44,370,910 of NC_138185.1, forward strand.
AATACAGATAACACATACACTAGAATAAAATTCCCAGATAAATGGTAATGTGTTCGGTATTTTTTTTCCCCTAGGAAATGCCTTGTTTGTAGACTTTGGCCACGTTTTTTAGATGCTTATTTTAGGCCAACTTTCGAAGAGACTTTTCTGGTGTCTGGAAACTTAGTCAGAACTTTGGTTGACCACAGAAGGCAACTTAGCAAGGGCCTAAGTTATCCCTAAACCTTGTAGTCCCCCTGTCACTTCCCTCCAACATACAATCATGAACTTGATTCAGAAACCTTGTGTGACTAGGAAGGGAAGGGTGGGAGGACAGGGAGAACGAGGTCTTCCTGGTCCTTAAGACTTATAATCAGTCCCATCTCTCCAGGTATAATGCTGCACGTTCAGCTATCAAAAGTAGATGAAGGGGCTGGGGTTGTGGCTCAGTGGTAGAGCGCTTGCCTAGCATGTGTGAGGCACTGGGTTCAATCCTCAGCACCACGTAAAAATAAACAAATAAATAAAGGTATTGTGTCCATCTACAACTACAAAATATTAAAGAAAAAAACTGTAGATGGAGAAGAGTGGAGGAGGTGGCTAAGGTCTGATCTGTTGAATAAACAGTCATGTTATTCTGTTGTAGAAGCTACTTCTAGAGGTCAGGATGTCCACATGCTCAGTTCTGGAGCTGGGCCAATTCCTCATTACAATCTCAGCATCAGAGAGTGAAAAATCATTCTTTCTTCAAGCACCTTAATTGAGAAATGGATGCCTGGTTAGATAAGGAAACCAGGCCTCCTGCATTGAAGTATAGGGAACTGTATGTGTTAGGGTTTTTGGAAAGATTAAGATCCTTATTTTCCCAAATCACTCTGACCCAGAAGAACCCTTTGTTGGGTCCTAATTGGTTTCTTTGTGATTCTTTTTTTAAAAAAATCTTATTTCTGGACAAGGTGATTTTGAATAGATAGTTTAAGATGCATAGATCATATTTATAATGGTGGTACATCCTTGGTGACCATGAATATATTGTTGTATCCATCAAGTACATTGACTTAGTTTGAGTTCCCCTAGAAGCAAATGCCAAAACAAGGATTGGAGTGTGTTTTGATTATTTAGGAGGTGATCCCAGGAAACACCTGTAGGGCGTGGAAAAGTGAGAATGGAAAGAAAAAAAATGCAGTGCCCAATACATGGTTACCTGATTGCCACTGTGGGCAAATGGGCTTGATTTACCAAGGGAACCCCCAGATATAGTGGAGAACACACACTTCAGAGTTCTCCCACCAAGAGGCAAGGGAGCTGGGGTATTTTTAGGCCAGTTTCCATTAGTCATTGGATGGAGCCTGCCCTCATGCAAGTAGAGCACAGTGCCCATGACCAGAGGCAACCATCAGGTAAAGGAGTACAGGAGCTGGTGATTTGAAGTTGAGCCAGTGTGTTCTAGAGAACTGAGGGGAGGTGAGTCAGGCACCTGCAGCCTGCAAGCTCCTCCCTTCCCTACATTTCTGAATAAGTTAGAAGACTCACCCTCACTCAGAAGACCACTTAGCAATTCTTCCCCTTCCTCTGCATGTACATGTGTTCATCTTGCTAAGTGCAGGTGCTAAGATTCATCCCATTAGTTTTCACTACCTCATAACATATTTATAGAAGTGCTGACAGCTTGACAAGCCACCTCACCACAAGCAGCAGGCTTAGGTTTGTGGGAGAGAGGGGCTTCAGTGAACACTTCTTTATTCATCTTTTGCCACCTCTGTCTATGCCATTGAACTTCCAAGGACCCGCAGGGAAGCTCAAAATATGTCCAAATAGCAAAAAGGGAATCAATAAGAAAATCATAACTCTCTTTCTGTTTCTTCTGCAAGAAAATAAGGACTTTGCTCCCAAGGGCCCCCTCACTAGGGCAGGACTTTTAATATTATAATCCATGAAAGTAAAAGAGTTATTTCTAGAAGTGTTTCTGGAGCCTGGGTCTGAGATTTAAAAAAAACTCAGAAGACTCCATTAGAGCCCTGAATAGAAGTGGGGAGGTAGTGTCACCACAGATGTGTAGACCCTGGCATATGTGTGATTTTAGAGGTATACATAGGCTTTTCTGACTCCAGAATTAAAAGCAAATAGAATCATGCCTTTAGGTAACGGTTTATGCCCTTAGTGGGCTCTCCCTTGTGTGAAATGGAATTTTTATTTTATACTAAATCAACCTTCAAAGTGAGTTGATATGTTCAGTTCCTCCAAGATTTTGTATCTTTAGAGCCCACCAAATGTAAGACATGTCTAGCTTAGTGATTCTCTTGAGCCCAAAGCTTGGCCCTGTGGGAGGGAATTCCCGTGCAGGAATGTGATGTGGAGATCCCTGGAGGTGGTGGAGTGGAATGTCTATAGAAAGGGTTGTACCTCTTGGTGTTCTAAACCATCCTCATGCTCCCAAGTGCTATGATCTTTTTCTCAACATGCAGTGGCTCTCGTTCCCTTCTCCTTGAATATGGCTGGCCTTCATGATTCACTTCTAATGGACAGAATGTGACAGGAGTTGTGTGTCTTCCAAGGCTGAGTCACAAAAGACGATACAGCTTGACCCAGCTCTCTCTTGAAATGGTTATGCTTGGAACCTGGCTGCCATGCTGGGAGGAAGCCCAGGCCTCAGGGAAAGCCACGTGTCAGTGCTCCAGTCAGCAGTCCCAGCTCAGGACCTAGCTGACAGCCAGCTCAACACCTAATCATGTGAGTAAAGATGCCTTCTGGATGGCCCCGGCCTCCGCCACCACCTGACTACAACGGCATCAAAGACCCTGAATGAGAACTGCGCAAATAACCCCAGGCCCTTTCAGAGCCAGGAGAGCTAATAACAAAAAAAGGATTGTTGCTATTTCATGTTGCCAACTTGGGTTGGTTTGTTATGTCGCCATAGTGACTGAATACACATATAGTCATTGTCAAACAGCTGAAGAGACTCAGGGGCCAGAGAAGGCTCTCCACTGTCCATCACGCACTTCCTTCCTCTGGTGCAGTGACTGACATGCTTCTTGCTTCCTAGAAAGTCATTGTCAGGAGAAGAGACAAAAAGGGGTATCTCTGAAGCTAAGCTCCTGTTTGCTGTGGAGTTTTTGTGGCCTAGAGGCAGAAGTGAGGTTTCCATCTGTTTTGAACTTTCCTGGTTGGGGATGCAAGTCCTGGCTGCAAGTAGCTGCTACCTTTCTCCCTGCAGACAACACCACAGCAGGGCCAGCAACTTGGGAAACAGTCTTCTGCGCTGTTCCATGCTCTGGACTTTGGGCCTATGCTGTACACCTAACCTGCTATTTGGCTATGACCTCCATAACTGAGCCTCTGTCTTCAGGAAGTAGCCAGCTTCAGGGGACAGTGGCTCTTGCATCCCTTCCATGGTAGAGTCCTGGCGGGCATCCAGGATCTTTTCTATCCCTTCCTCCCCTGCACCTCTCCCTGCTCAGTCCAGGAATGGATCTGCTATTTATTTACTGGCTTTTGGGGGGGAAATGTTGAAATGCATGTGGAAGAACTTTGAAAATCTGAAAAGACGTTGCAGAAATAGAAGCCACTTTTAAGAGATTAACAAGCAATCACCAAGTAGGGCAGGAGCAGTATACCTTTGAAGTTATTTTATTTCCATTTAGTGTAAGTTAGGGTTATAAACTCTCAACACTCAGAGGTTTTAAAAATTCACGTTGGGAGGGGGGAGGGCTGTGGCTGTGGCTCAGTGGCAGAGTGCTCGCCTGGCATGTGTGAGGCACTGGGTTTGATCCTCAGCATCACATAAAAATAAAATAAAGGTATTGTGTCCACCTACAACTAAAAAAAATGCATATTAAAAAAATTTATGTAGGCCATCAAGCCATGTAATGCCTGAATTCCTTTGTAGGGTCACCATGAAGTGTTCTTCTGTCATGTCCTTGGATATCTTCAGTGATGGGGAGACCACTCTCCTCCTCCTTTTAGATACTTTGTATTCCTGGGCCATGAGGTTATTAAAAATGTCTTCTTTGTGGAAGTCGGCCAGTTTTCTTTTAGTCATTTTGAATTTTTAAAATATATCCTATTTCTTTTCCACATGGCATACCTTTGAGGTCAGCTCTTAATTTCTTCCTTGTTTAGGCTCCCCTCTCTTCAGTTATTTGGCTGCCTCTTTCTGTGACATGGTTTAGAGACGCCCCCATCACCATCACTGTTGATGGGCCAAACATTCCTCTCCTCTTCAGCTCTTAAAAATCAACCTCCCTGTTATTACGTTTGAACCATATGTGAAGAAACTGGAGCTGATTCAATCCATGTTCAGCTGTGAGATGCAGTGTTTCCAGATGCAAACTCAGCAATCCTATGTGAGGACTTAATTCCATAGGTTCTTTGCAGGAATAAGGTAAAGGAATCGCTTGTCAGGTCTCTTGTTGGAGCTGGGGCTGGCTCTAGCTTGGTTCTTAGCTCTACCTGCAGTGTTTCCTTACTTCTGGTCATAGGCCATGAGTCAGATGTTCCAGGAGCACCCCAGGAGGACAGAGCAGAGTGGAAGTTAAAACCCGTCCATGCCTAAGCACTCCTTGTATTTCCCCTTACAGCCCCAACCCACACAGGGCTTATCACCAGCAGAGCAAAAGACTGGTACTTGTCGAAATAATTGTCCACTCAAGTTTCTTCCCTGCAGTTCAGCTTAGGGAGGAGTGAGATACATAGTGAGATATGTTGGGGATGGGTCCTCAGCCTAAACATGAAATTCATCTGTTTCTTATACATCATATACACAGATCCTGGAGGTAATTGTATGCATTTTTATTAACCTCACATATTTTTGAGATGATGTGTTTAATTCATTTTAATATTTATGTAATATTCCATTGTATAATTTGATTGCCATTTATTTACCCATTCCTCAGTAATAAACATGTGAGTTTTCAGTGTCCTGCTGTGGGTGATTAGTATAATCATCATCTAACTTTTCAAGCAGGGAAATTTGGAACCAGCAGGTAAATGACCTAAGGTGTCACAATTCTAATAGTTCAGACAGCTAGAGAATGATCCTCTAACTTCTGTGTCAGGCCAGTGGTCTTTCTCATGATTCCATAATTGTCTCCCTTCAGGAAAGGAGACAAGTTACAGGAAATTTTGGTTAGTTTTATCTTTTAAAACATGCAGGAAGGGAAATGACTACTTTTAGAATTGAGTTTTATATAAATGTTTTATACAAAAGAAGATCACCCTCATGTGTCTCGAGGAAGAGAAGAGACTTGTGTATGATAGGGGAATTATACCTGATACTGGTCTTGCTATCTCTGTTGTCACCTTTAAGTGTGGACAGCACTGTCACCCAGTAAGTCTCTTACCTGGTGGCTACTGATCATTCGGTTATGGCTGGTTTCCTGAGGGACAGACAAGATAAAAGTTAAATCCACCAAGAAGAGGCTTGAATTTCATAAAAGCCTCAAGAGGCTAGGGGAGCCTTATCTTCCAGCTCAAAAGATGCAAAGCTGATAAACGCCTGGGAGATGGGACCATCGATATCTTGGGTTAACATCCCTTTCTTCATTTCAACTGAATATAATTTCCTCATAGAGCAGTTTAAAAACTAATCAGCATCAAAAAAGACTTATCATTTCTTCTTCCTAATTTTTTCTTTAAATTTCATGGCTTCAAGTAACATCAAACCAAATTTTACAAGTGTATCAAAAGATGGTTTAGTTTTTGTGAGCACGAAGTCCTCCTTTTCCCTTCTCAAAGTATGGGAAGGTCCTTAAGCCACCTAGTTCTGCTACTTCTCTTTGAGACGCCTGGGGTCAATTGGTGTAATCTCCTGAGTTTCAATTTCCTCATCTTTTGAAGCAGAGGATGCTGATACATTGACTGAGAGGCAGGAGTCAAGGGGTTTCTTACTTGCAAGGGTCCTCCAAGTCCTTCTATCTCATTTACTATTCATAATTTTGTTGGCTTTTTTTTCATAAAGAAGGCCCACTGTCCCCTGACTGGATGAGCTGATTGTGTGTCCCCTGAGCCACAAGTCCTGCGTCCATCTCCTTTAACATGAGCTTGTAAGGAGGTCACACACTTCCACATACCTGTTACATCATTAATACACAGTCATTGTTAGCCATCATTAGGGTAATTATTTAAGTGGTAGCCTGCACAAAGAGTAGAGTCAGGGCTTAATCAGGGACTGTTATGGTAATTTTATTCTCCCATTCTTCAGATTTCTCAGAGTCCTCATCTTTAAAGACACTGAGGGGAGGACCAGAGTGCCCAACTGCTGCCATAGATTCTTGGGGACATAATAGAGAAAAATCCCATTCATTCCATATGAGCCCCCTACCTGTTGTCTTTCACCATTTAACATCATCCAGTTGCCCTGAGTGGTCCAGGTGACTCCATGCCTCCAGGGTGAGACAGGTAGACAGCAAGGCAAGAACACAGCAAGGTTCTGAACCATCTACTCTTATGCTTTTTTTTTCTTTAAAGAATATGAATATGAAAATTCCTCAACTGAAAGTCAATGGCGAAACAATTTTCAGAGGGGTAGAAAGCATATGAGGAAATGCTCATTACCAACAAAAGCAGAGAAAAAGTGTTTTTGGAAAGGATGATATTGTGAAAGAGAGGGCAGTAGTGATGAAGAGTTTATTCCTGGGCATCCTCAAAGCCTGACTGCTTAAATAATCAACACCCTGAAAACTTGGACCAGGATATTTTGGCTCTGTCTGAGTTTTGAGACCTGATGGGTTATTTTTTTTCCTTTCCTTCTTAAATGCAAAGTGACAGTTGTGCTTCTAAATTTAATTCTTCCTGTTGGCTGCTTGGAATATTTGTTCATATAAGACCCATGTGGGTTGTTAGCAGCTCCCCATGGAGGACCAGTATTGTCATGAGCTATCATAGCCCTGGGGATGGATGGTCCCATGGGCCTCATAAGGTTGGTGTCTCTTAAACACCTTTCTTATTGTTCAGTTATATATATATATATTTTTTTTTTCCCTTAGAGTTAGTTTCCTTGACATTGTTACCCATCTTCTCTGGTGTTCCCCTAATTTTCTCAGGAGATCTTTAGTATTGACTCTTTCATGAGGAAATGTTTTCTTTGTAGTTCTAATAGCTGTTTGTGTCATTCAGCTTTCCATTAGTATGACAAAGTACCTGAGACAATCAGCTTAAAAGGAAAAAAGATTTTTTTGGCTCCTGTTTCAGAGGTTTCAGTCCATGGTCACTTGGCTCTGTTATACCTTTGGACCTGTGGTGGCACTGTACGTCATGGTGGGGAGTATGTGGCAGAGGAAGTTGCCTCCTTCGTGGGGGCCAAGAAGCAAAGAGAGAGGAAGAAGAGGGTTCAGGTCTCAATATCCCTTTTAAGGGCATGCCCCCAGTGACCTCACTTCCTTATATTAGGCCTCACCTCCTGAAGATTCCTCTATCTTACAATGATACCAGAGGTTGGAGTCCAAGCTTTCAACACACGGGCATTTGGGAAACATTCAAGATCTAAACCATGGCATGATTTATGGAATCTTCTTCCAGTTTCTCACATCCTTAAATACCTTCTTAGCATTCACCATTTTCTGAGGAGCTACATTATTTGTAACTGAGGTACCTGACCACCACAGGGTAAAGGATTTGTTGCAAGTGTCATCACAGGTTAAGGATGGACGCCAAGGCATGGCTTGGAGTGCTTGGACTTCTTTACTTGGCCTTGCTTGTGTACACCTCAGATGTTGGACTAGGCTGACTTGTGGGAACAAAAATTATCTCATGTTTTTTCTGGTGGAGGTGCTGCCTGATGACCCTTCACTGACCCTTTGTCTGAATGAGATCTGAGTCTTCTCTAAGGCTTTGAGACATTCTGAGTCTTCTTCAGGCTTTAATTGTTCTTGGCCCTGTTGAGGATTTTGATTGAAGTGGGGCAGGAGTTTAGAGTGGCTGAGAAAAATTTAAAAGGCAGTTCGGTCTAGAAACACACTGATTGGGGATGCGGAAGCTTGGCTTTTGGTCATAGCCTCTCTCTTAGCCAGTTAGGTGGGAACGTTAGTCTACTCTCTCATAATAAGGATACGATCTGCCTTCTGTTTTTGCAAGATCACCAGAAGTGAGGACCAAAAGGGAAGGAGGGAGGGAAAGGGGAAGCCCTGGGGAATGAAGTTGACCAAATTATGCTCGGTGCAGGTATGAGTACATTACGGTGCATCCACTTTTATATATAACTATAATTCACCAATTAAGAAATAAAAAAATAAATAGAGGGAAGACCAATGAATAGAGAAAGGGGATCAGGGAGAGGAAGGAGGGGAGGGGAAGAAGAAGTTCTAGGGATGGAAATGAAGGAAAATTTTATGTTTTTTAATGGGTATTTCAAAATGAACCCCACTAATTATATATAATCATAATATCCCAAAATAAAAGATTACTTTATAATTGAAATATTTTAAAATGAGGATATGTTATTATGAAGAATAAATTGGATATTTGTAATTTTGCCTAGTACTTAATAGTACTGGGTGCATATGAAATGCTCAATTGACATTCTCATTTGAAATTAGGTTTTTGGATGTGAAATGCATGGATAAATGAGATGATCTTTTAGTCTCCTGCTAAAGGGGAATGGTTTTATTTTTTAAGAGAAGACATAAAAATCTCTCTTAATATAGTTGAAGAGCTTGTGTAGATGAGGAAAGATAAAATTTAAGAAAAGAAGACGCCTTACGTGTGTAAAGCCTTTTGCAAAGGAATATTCAGGTCGAGAGACTCCCTGAGGTTAGGGTCTTTGCCTAGTATGTTTCCTTCTGTTTCCCCGTACCATCCTACAGAGTGGGCTGCAGTGAGCTGTTTGGTGAATGAATGAATAAATGAACAGCAGTTTATTTATTTATTTATATACTGGGAATTGAACCCAGGGGCACTCAACCACTAAGCCACATCCCCAACCCTTTTTATTTTTTATTTAGAGACAGGGTCTTGCTAAATTGCTGAGGGCCTCACTAAGTTGCTGAGGCCATCCTTGAACTTTCGATCCTCCTGCTTCAGCCTCCTGAGCCACTAGGATTATAGGCATGCGCTACTGCGCCTGACCAGAATTATTATCATTTGGAGAGGACATGAGACCCTGGCATCCATGGGTCCACAGAGATGGCATGAGAAATAGGGACAGTGGAGGGCATATCTGTGGATGAAGAACTGGCTTCTGAGGGTGAGGACTGTCAGCCCAATAGTGCCAAATTCCCTGTTCATTTGCCGTGTATCTGGCTGAGGCTTATTAAGATAGATTTCATACTTGATGCACTCCGTGAACCTTTATCGGGCTATTTTTTATTATTTATTTTTTATTAAAGTGTCTGAATCAACTGTGTCATTTACAACTCAGGATGGAGAAATATTAAGCGGGGTTGCAGTTGGGGCTTTATTTCATTGTTAAGGAGACTGCATTATGACTTAAGTACCTCATTTATCTGGCACCGTGGAGAAATCGTTTCCGCCTAAGTGGCTGCTGCTGATAGTGCAGTTCCTTGCACGTCTAGGAACTCAAAAAGTGTTTGTTGAATGTGGCTGAATGAACGAAATGAAACATCTCTTCAAGTGCCTGGCCATTTGAAAAAGTGATAAGCATTTGATTGATATCTTTCTAAAAGTAAATTCTGAACATTCTTGCCTTCTGAGTCACAGTACACTGAATGTGGATTTGACTTCTCTCCTGATAAATTGAAGCCATGGTTTCGTTTGAGGACACGTGTTATTGTACCATTTTATAATCCATACTGGGGCTTCTGTGTTTTTTTTTTTTTTTTGTCACTGAGCCTACTGTCACTTCTGCTACTTCCTGTCTTGCCTTCAAAAATTTCATACCCTCTGAACTTCTAAACATCCATCCTGATAGAAGAGATCATGGGAAAAAGAGGAGACCAGACTTGAAATCTGGACTCTCCTGCCTTCTAGCTGCAGAACTCAATCAGGTTTCCTAACCTCTCTGAATATAGGGGCTTCTGCATCTGTCAGATTACTAGTGTGGCTATTAAATAAAATTAGCAATGTGTATTAAGGGGCTAAGGAGGTAGCTAGCACATCCCTAGCATGTTCTCTAGCCTCCTAGATACTGATTGTGGTCCAGGAATTAGCAGAACAGTATCAGCTTCACCTGAGAGCGCTCTAATCCCAATAACTCAGGAGGCTGAGACAGGAGGATGGCTAGTTGGATGCCAGCCTTAGCAGTTTAGGGAGTTCCTGTGTCAGAATAAAAAAAAAAAATTAAAAAGGGTTGGGGATGTAGCTCAGCAGTAAAGCACCAGGTTTAATCTCCACTAACAACAACAACAAACAAACAAACAAACGACAAAAGCACATATATGGGCCCCAGCCCACCCCAAGCAACTGAATCAGAATCTACCAAAAAACTGCCCACGTGGTTTCCGCACACTTTGAGCTTTAGAAATCCATGGCCTAGAGTTTCCCTTTCTTTTCCTTTATTTGGGAGAGAAAACAATATGCCAACTGCAGATAGTCAAGGCCTTCAGCTTTATAGGGCATTCAGGGTCCAAGTGGTCTTCAAAAGGATAACTGAAAATTTTTAGCGGGTTCTCTGTTATTTTTTCTTTCTTAGTCAATCACATGCAGATGAAGAATCACCACATGAAGACAAGGAACTCCCTAATCTTCCTAGGAGAGCAGGACTTACTGCCTGTAACCCATGCACAGTGTGCCCTTGGGGCAATTCTGGATTACCCGGCAAGAACGGGGTGGCAGAACATCACGCTCACTCTGGTACAACTGTCCACCCTACCTGATCCTGCACAGAAGGGAGAGTCTTTAGCAGAAACTAAAGAGGCTTTTATTTTGTAATGCATTTTGCATTTTGTTTTGAGCAGAGCCGAGATTGACATTGGCAGTAGACCTGGAGGCACCAGGCCTGTTTGTTGATAGGGCTGGTTCCACCTCTTGGCTACCTTATCTAGGTGTCTTGACATCTCATAATTCATTTGTCTTTCCTTTCCTTTTTTCTTTTAGTACTAGAGTTTGAACCCAGGTATTTAACCACTGAGCCACATCCCCATCCATTTTTCATATTTTATTTAGAGACAGGGTCTTGCTGAATTGCTCAGGGCCTCACTGAATAGCTGAGGCTGGCTTTGAACTTGTGATACTCCTGTCTCAATCTCCCAAGCCGCTGGGATTACAGGCATACACCACCATGCTTGGCTTCATCACTCACTTTTCAACATCTTACTTTCACAGTGCCCCATCTGATCTCCTTTCTCCCTATTCTAGACTCTTGCTACTGAGAGTGTGGCCTGAAGGCCAGAGGCATTGGCATGGCCAGGAGCTTTATTGCCCATAAAGAAGCTCAGGTTGCACCTGGACCCAAAGAAGCTGAAAGTGAATTTCAAAAGTTCCCAGGTGACCCTGTGCACAGTAGACTTTGAGAAGTGCTGGGCTCCTGTGTGTTCAGTAAATATTAATTCTCTCTTTCTTTGTTAAATATGGTGTATGAAATAAAAATCAATAAGGTTCTGCAGGAGAGCTTGTGAAGAGGAGAGACTTCAGGTCAGGGATTTCATAAGAACTCTCTCTTCTCTGTCCAAGCCTGTACTCTGGAAGGTCAGGATTGCTCCACGACTGACCTGTGGCCACCTGGGGAGGAAACTTACTACTTGGGCCACTGTTCTTCCTCGGGGATGTCTGCAACCGGTGAAGCCCTTGCTAGGGGCAGCCGGTCTGTGTTGCAATCGCTCAGGCAGCAAGAGTATAAACAGAGCCTGGTGCTGCTTTCTGCTTACAGTTACATAATTTGCTCTGGAGTCATAGTTTCCAGATGTTGTGTATAGGCATGCTCCCCTCTTCTTGCACTACCTGTTTCTTTAGCCACATTCAGCTTTTCTGGGGAAAAGGTCAAAGACAACTTCCAAGGACAGTCAGGTGCTTTAAATCTGAGAAAATGCCTTTTTGAGCTCATTCTAAGTTGCTTTGCTTTCCTGGAGGTTTTCTGTTTTTCTTTCCCTCTACAGAACCAACCCTCCTTCCTTCTTTCGTTCTTCTTTTCCTCCTTTCTTTCTTCCCCCTCCTTTCCTTCCTTCAGTGCGGAAGCATAATTTTGATTGGTTTTTCATTGCTCATTTGTGTGTACAGACTTGAGTTTAGATAACTGAGTAGCTTGGACATGAAGTTAAACCACAGATTCAAGTCAAGGACTGCAAGAGAACCCTAGACTTGCTGTGGGGACTTTGGGCCACCAGGATCCACTTGTAGGTACTCACCATATTGGGGAATCATTCCAGGGTTGTGTGAGAAAATCTGGATGAGGTGGTAACTCCATCGTTGGAGTCACTCAACAGACCCACACTCCCAGAGCTTTTGTGCACTGCTTTCAGAGGAGGTCCTGTGGATCACAGAGACATGGGGCTAGTTTCTCTTGTGCTTGAACCTTAACAAGCCAGAAAAGTGCCAGTTTAGTCCCTTTACTGCTTAAGAAGTTTGTTGTATTACCCGACCCCGCCAGGAGATGGTGTTTCAGAGCATAAAGGCAACACCATACGTGTGGGCTGCACTGTAGCATTTCAGGCGTTGGGATGCAGGAAGGGATTCTTGTGCTGTAAGCACTGATATATTTAAGACGGATCACTCTGGTCATTTATGCAGCGCACATGTGCAGAGTCTGGTACTATTGATGGACGAAAAAGCTTTTGGCCTTTGGAAATTCTCTGTCCCCAATTTTATCTGTGGCTTAGCTGTAAGTTTCCAAACCCGCAGAGAGGCATTCTTCCTTGGGCCAATATTTTTTGAGGCAGGTTGGATTAAAGGTGCAGTTGTTGCCTGATCCTCTCATAAACCTCTTCTCTGATGTTCTAGACTCTTGAGAGTTGTCGCTCAGCCGTGAGGTTTTCTTTGGCCACAGCTGAATGCAGTTGCCATGGGAGGTTCAGGCAGCCTGGAATGCCAGCCTCACTGGTGATGCAGCCAGTTCTCACCGTCTTCCAGGAGGAAAGGCAGCAAAGGCTTGTCGTGACACACCTTGGTGTCTCCCAGGCCTCAGCCTGCCTATACATCTGGACATGGGTTACTGACTGGGCAGGAGGCCTGATGTGTCAGACGTGAGATGAATACATGGTGTTTGCACTGTATAGGACTGCAAATATCACCCTGTCACCTAAAAACATAAACTGCATGTTTTGACATTTTGATGAAGGCCACATCACACAAAGGTTCTGAAGAGGAAACTTGCTTTCATCTCGTGGGCCCCTGAGCTGATGTGCTAGCAATCAAGAAGTCACCAGCTTCTGGGACACCCTTGTCCTGTCCCAGTTCTAGGAGGTCAACTTCTTTGTTTTGTTGTTTCTGCAAAGGAAGGGTCCTTTATGTTTCTATCCCCAGACCCACTTAGTCTCATGTTCATACCTGTTTCTGCTGTTCACCCAAAATAGGTTGGATTCCTCTGGGCCAGACAGACCTGCTCTCCTTCTTTCCACCAGGCTGTGAGTCCTCTAAACAGAAATAAGAAGGAGGCAGTGTCGTGTACCAGGCTGCTGTGGCCTCAGGGCAGATTTTCCAGAGCATGATACTCTTAGGACCTCAAATATGCCCCCCACTCAGATCAGGTACATAGGAAGAGGTTTATGTTTGAGGGATTTCCATCCAGCACTGAATAAGAAGGGGATGGGATGCTCTGGCAAGAGACTAGATTTAAGCTGAAACGGGATCATAGTTCCATCCTAATCGAGCCATACAATTAGAGGTAGATCCTTGAACTCTTAGGGCTATGGATTCTTCCTGCAAAGCTCAGATGCCTCTCCTTCATGGTTGTGGTCATGGGGATTACTGGGAATGTTGCTCCTGTGTGCTTGGGGTGTTCCCAGGAACCCCCAAGCTGGTGATTTTTATGATCTCAGTGGAGCCAAAGGTCACTGGCCTGCTAGAGAATCATAGCTCTATAATCAGAGTTCAGTTATTTATTGACTCAGGCACAAGAAGGCTTGGAAAGCACTGGTGTGAGAGGGATGCTGGGGAAGGTGAGGCCACCATTCCGACCCCTATGTGCTTACTGTATAGCTGGCGAGGGAGGAGTGGATGAAGCTCAGGAGCAACAGAGAAGATAAGCAGTTCTCTGGGATTTACACTGAAAGCAAGGAAGGACTTTCTCTGCTGCCACTTTGGATGCCCTGGGCTGTTTAAAGATCAGCATCGCACCTCACATGACAGCAAGTGCAATGGCCCATTTGACAGGGCAGGGGTTCTCTGTTTAATCTGAGCTATGGCTCATAAATCAGTCCAATAAAAAAATCCAATTCTGAAAATGTCTAGCAGTTCAAAAAATCTGGGACAAAGCTCGACAAGGGGAGTCGTAAATCAGCAGTAAATCAGAAACTTGTCATTCTGATTTCCCCTCCACCTCCATAGGAGGGGGTGGGGTGGAGGTCAGATTGGCCAAAGGGGTTAGGGAGAGGTCACCTGTGCTGAGATGAATATTCCAGAAGGGGTGTGGGGGACACATAAGAAAAATGTCCAGGTCTTTGTGGAGGAGGCAGACTTCAAGTGTTCCCAACTCTTTGCAAATTTTGAAGAAAAAAAAAAATAGTCTTTGAGTGAGCTACCAGGTGTCTGGGCAGATGAGCTTATTCACGGGTATCAGGATCCTCTTGTTTCTGTTTCTCCTCTATTGCTAAGCGGTGCTTTCATTTCCACTCTGCTTCCCATGATGACTCCCCTGTGACCTGCAGCATTCACAGAAAAGAGGTAAAAGGGAAAAGAGCCCTAGGGGCAAAGCAGATGCCAGCACGTCCCTAGGCCATCCCTTCCTGGGCACCCCCCTCACCCCTGTGACCCCAAATGGTCAAATAGATTCAGGCCTCCAGCCACCCACCCGACTTGGCTTGCGTCTTCTCTTTAAGATAGTTGACACAGATGATCCCACACTGGATGCCTTTCCTTCAAGTTGATGTAGACAGGTATATACACCTTTGGTGGGTGCATTTTGGGTCTCTGCCAGTTCTCTCCTACTTGTCAGGAAAATTGAATTGCTTTTCGGAGTGAATACACCTTGTGCTTATGGGACACCCTGCTCCTGAGAAGTGTAAATCCTTTTGCATACAAGGTGACCTCAGACCCAGCCTCTGGTTGTTGTAATAACTGCATTCTGGATGCCACCAGTGCCCTGACAGTGGCTCCTTGCTCTTACAACCTTGGTGCACGCTGGCTCGATTCCAGCTGTTTGCTTCTGGACTCCATTGCCAAAAGGCTCTCTCTGGAGACCAGAGTCACTTTGCTCTCTGCACGGCAGGGTGGAAGAGTCAGTGACTTATGACCCCTGGAGCAGCTCTCAGCCAAAGGAAGATGGAAACTGATGCCTATACTTTGACAATCATTCCTCAGTCTATACTGTCTCCTAGAATTGCCCAGTAGGATTAAGCTCCATTTGCCTACTTGATACCACATGTTTTATTGGTCAAGTTTCTCCCATCTCCTTTTCCTCTGTCTTCACTTTCCAAATAAATTACTTGCACTGAACCTTTGTCTCAGTATTCAGTGGAATTTGAATCTAAGACATATACTCGCATAACTTTTACAGATAGACATAGTGAAAAAGTAATAAGCCGTGATAAGGAATGGGTTCCGGACAAAACCAGAGTCTGGAGAAACACTGGTGCTGCTGCCCAAGGAACTGTGTTCTGTCCTCATCTCTGGTGTGGATGCTCATAATTTTTCCAGAAAAGCCAAATTAACTCCCCTCATGCTTTTTTTTCAGAGATGAGCTGCTGTTACTATCAGGTATGAAATCAAGAGTGAGAGACATTATATGTTTCTGTGCATTTAGAGGCCCCTAGCTCCCTTTGGCTCTGGTCTCTTGCAGTGTTCACAGGTGGAAATGTAGGTGTGGGGAGGGAATCACTGTTGGCACCCAAGACACTTAGCTCTGGTGGAAAATGATGATGCAGAGATGCAGGGATACTCTTCAGGTCTGGGAGACAGGCTGACAGGTGGGAATTCACTTTTCAGAGCCCCTCTCTGAGCTGTTCACAGGATAGGAACACACCTGCTAGGACAGAGAGCTATTTTGTCTAGTTCCATAAAGAATAGGTGCCTCAACTGAATGGTGGTTTCCTGTTTTTTTTTTTCTACTTTCAAGACATTTTCCTTCCATATAATTCATTCCCTCCTCCCCTACCCCCCCCCCCCCAGCATTTTCCAGTTCTCAGAGGGCAGTTCTAGAAGGCTCCTAGACTTGGAGATGTAAGAGGTCCCTCAACACCAAGCACCAGAGCATCTACTTCTTTTAGCCTATTGATGTGTTTGCCAAATATCTTTGCTTCTTCCTGCCCTGGATGGTACAGTTAGTTTCCAAGGGTGAGGTTCAGCTTCCTTTAGGGAAGTAGAAATAGAAGACCAAAGTGAATCTCAAAGAACCATGGGTTCTACTGTCCCTTGAGCATGTTGTGGGAGACCCCATTAGGGATGGGGAAGCTTAATTCTTTGCTCCATAAATATGTGTGCACATGCTATTTTAAAAGTGTATCTCAATAAAACATTTTCCAGCAGAACTGCCTTATAAATAAACCAGTGCCTCAGGCCTCTTGTTGTTTGTAGGCCCTGCCCTTGGAACTCGGGTGTGGCTCAAAGCAGTGTGGTTTTATTCCTACCTTGTCAGCTCCATGCCACTCACCCCAACACAAGCACAGGCAGTTCTGCCTTGGCACAGTATCCTCTCATTCCTTGGTAGATGATTTTGGATGCCCTTAACTGGTATCTCCGACATGTGGTTCTGTGATACGTGCAGGGATGCAGAAATGAATAAAGTAGTCTCCTTGCCCTGGAAGAACTGAAGTCTGGAAGGCAGCGGGCTGTTTAAAAATTGTGGATGTGTAACCGACGTGATTCTGCAATCTGCATTTGGGGTAAAATTGGGAGTTCATAACCCACTTCAATCTAATGTATGAAATATGATATGTCAAGAGCTTTGTAATGTTGTGAACAACCAATAAAAAAAATAAATAAAAAATAAATAAAATAGTCAATGATGATAGCATAGAAACACTGACAAGTTGGAGCTGTTCTAGGTTGGATGGAGCAAGATATTGGCACCTGTAGTCAATGGGTCATAGGAAGGTGGTAGTGGGGGGCAGGTTCTGGGGGCCAGAGAAACACAGGAGGAGATCTGGAGGGGTTTTCGGGGCAGCTATTTCCTAACTGCTACAGAAGGCTTGGTATTTAAACAAGTGGTAAGTCCATAGTGGTATATACCAGCTGACCTGTTCTCTGTTGACTCCATGGGGTTGCAGGTTACTTACACTTAAGAAATTTGTATTCTGGGTTTGTCAAAGGTCAGTGGCTCCTCCTTGTACTGTGGGGAGATTGCCAAAACTTCCTCCTACAAACTCCCAGGAGAGAGATTCTGGGCCTGCCTCCTTCTTGGACAGCTGCAGTATGGATTGGAAAAGCTGGGCCCATACAGCTATCTCACCTGTAATTATGTTTGCTTAAATTTTCTGGCATTCCAAGGCTGCACCTGGAGCCCAACATGCTTAAATAAAAAGCTGGGCTGAGGAGCCTGGATGCCCCGTGTCCTACACAGCAGCCGTTCTGTGGCTTTGTTTTCTGTTGGGCACAGACAAACCAGGCTTTGTCATTTGGAGAAATGGTGTGCATGTGTTTTTGTTTCAATCAAAATATGGTAATTTACTAACATCATAAAGTCTAGTTATGAAATTAACATGAGGGAATGGTTGAGTGGAACTTAACAGATTATTTGTACCTCATTTAGGAGAATGCTGCTGGACCTCTATTCTCAAGCTTTTGGGTTTGGACATCTGTTCATTTGTCTGGGACAGATGTTGTCCCTCACTTGGTTCATGCTATGGTCATTCTGCTTTGAGTGGGCTGAACTTTTCATACTGTACATTTCTGCCTCTGTGTCAATGTCTATGCAAAGTTTGATCATATTTGCTTGATCTCTCCCTTTATTATGTGTTTTATATATATATATATATATATATATATATGTGTGTGTGTGTGTGTGTGTGTGTGTGTGTGTGTGTTACATTGCACATATATTATTACTATATACACACATGTGTGAGTACTCATGTTTTACATGTGTATATATGTCTATGTGTGTATTGTATGTATATGTGCCTTTCTTTCTTCCTTCCTTCCCTTCTTGTTATTCATTATCATCATCATCATTATTTTTTTTGAGTTCAAATTCCCAGGTTTTTTTAAAACATTTTTTTAAATTATAGATGGACACAATATCTTTATTTTTATTTATTTATTTGTTTAATGTGGTGCTGAGGATCGAACCCAGGGCCTCATGCGTGCGAGGCAAGCACTTTACCACTGAGCTAAAACCCCAGCCCACAAATTCCCAGTTTTGGCCATGAAAGCCCACACAAGCTTCCATGTTCCTATAGAATCTCCAATCTCTCCTTCAGCTTATCCTTTCCTACTGGGTGTTTTTGATTTTCAAAGACCTGGGATTTCTCCCTACCTGTGTAGTGAAATTCAGTTAGAATGTAGCATTTTTTTTTTTTACTATTGAATATCATTCTTAATAATCTGGTGTTCCTTGTGTCTACTTGGCATACTTGGAAGATGCCATCCACATGCCGGACCTGGGCCAGCAGCCATGAGCTCATGGAATGCAGCAAACCCAGAGACTTTTCTTAAACTTTTCTCTGTGCTTCTTTGGGATTAACTCTCCTTGTCAGTTAAAGATGATAAAAGACAGAGAGACACAAAGACACTGGGCAGAAAGGAGCTCATTTTGGGATGAATAAATTCTCTGTTAAGGATAAACACAATCTTCTTTATTCTTTAAGCTTTAAAGTATCCAGAATAGAGCATTTTAAGCAGAATGAACTGGAGCAAAGTTTAACTGTAAATGTGCTAACTGGTGTTAAAGTGCAAGCAGCTCTGTGACACAGAAGCTTTTGGATGTTGCAACTTGAAAATGTTCTAGAATTTTCCTAAGGATTCAGAGCTTTCAACTTGGGCTATTGTTTTTGTCAAAGATTATCTTGTCTTTTATATTTAAGATATTGTTAAATACAATGGACAGTAAGAACCAGTGGAATCAGGCCCTGTGGAGCTGAGCAAAGGTAGCCCTGCTCATGCAGACATCTGTCCATCATGAGGCCAGTGTGTCTTCAGCCTGCTGTCTTTGATGACTTTACCATAAACGTACTCAACATGAATATCATATCCAGTAGGGTAGCCAGAAAGCTAACATGGGAGGTTCAGGCCTAAGGGACACTTTGGTACCATTTGTACATTTTGTGAACCATCTGTCAGAGGTTCTGGAAACCAGACTTCTCCACAAAGGAAATGAACAGCTAGTGCCTCGTTTTCCAAGATGGCAGAAGAATTAGCCCCAGTTAGAAAATTTCTCCCTTCCCCTGCATGGTTGTAAGAAGAAAAAAAAAATGATAGATTTTCAAACTATTTAATTAATGTTCTCATTACCACCTCCATCATTAGTATTTCCAAAAAGTCTAAAATTAAGAATATTTGCTTTCTAATCTGTATAGACAAGATCAGTACCTGCCTTGTCAGGTTGTTCAGAGGCGAATGAGGCCACAGAGAGAGCTCCTAGCACAACACCTGGTGCATAATAAGGGCTCAGAAGACCCTGGGCATGATTATGGTGCTTTCTGGTGACCACAGTGATCTGGCCTTGAAACACTTCAGAATAAAAGAAAAAGGTCTTCCTATGCCATTATACAATTCCTCTTATTTCAGTCATTTGAGAACTCCAGGCTGTCCATGGTGGTAGATGTTAAGTTATAAATGGATGTCGGAGGGCAAATTTGACTGTGCTTTCCCTTCATTGGAGTAGGAGACATTAGCCAGAATGGTGCTTTTCTTGGTGTTAAAAGTTTACCTTCGTCAATTTGCAAGCATTTTTTAACTTTAATATTTTTCTCACCTGCAGGGTGATTGGGCCACAAACATATTTTCCTGTCTAAGTTATAAAACCTTTTGCATTTATCCTGAGGCATTTTCACTGCTCTAATTAATGAATGAAATATTCTGCTTTTATGAAAATGACTCTCTGAGATTCACACCAAGAAGTGTCACAATCTCATATTCCCAGGTTTCCATCCAGCCTCGGGGTTCACCATGCTCTATGGCCATGGCGGCACTGTTCAGTGCCCTCTCTGGATGCTACACTGTGATGCTTTGACATCTTTACCTATCTGTAGAATCAGAGAAAATCAAGTTGTTGATTCAGTGATGAGATTTCCTTAGGTTGTATCTATAGAATACCACCAATTATGCAGCTAGAAATAGGAAGAATCAATTATCTTATTTTTTCCCAAAGAATTTAACACAGTCTGGTATTTGGATTAATATTGTGACACATACCATGCCAGGAAATGTCTCAAACTTTTTTTTTTTTCTGGTGAGTTAATTCTCATGGTATCTTCAGTTTTCAGTCTTCACCCTGGAAGTTGACATTGGAGAAGCACAGCTTTTCTGTTATGACAGCTTGCAATGGTACATGGGAGGTAGAGCTTTATATATATATACACACACATAGGAGATGACACCATCTCATTCTTATTCATGCTTGTCATTCTCTTGCATTCCTAAAATATCTTAGGTGCCCTTTATATCAGAGTGGGGTCACCCCATAAAGAGAAGGAATCCAGCTCTCAACCTGAAGTGCTGACTTGGGTAAGCACCCCCAGCTCATTCTCATGAGTCAACCATGGTCTCCTCCAGCTCTTGTACCATTCCAATCACCCCCCTGAGAGAGGAGACAGCTACCAGGTCAAGGGGTGTATTTCCCTCTGAATATATTGTTCCTTCTGGCATATGAATTCTTTTCTAGCCAGGATCTGGGAAGCAGTGAATGGGATGCTCAGAAGGGGTAATGGGGCGTAGATTCACAAAGGGGATCTTTACCAAGATGTGCAGGATGAAGGAGCCAAGGGGAGATGATGAAGCACCAGAGCGACCACAGCAAGAAGCCATTACTAGTTTCCTTATGGCTATAGGAACAAAGGAAGATGGACCTCCAAACTGTGAGCTATGGATATTGCAAACTTGAGAGCATCCTTGGACTGGGAAAGAACTAGGGAAATAAGTGCCCTGACTGCTGTCTCCCCCCACCCTTTAATTTCTTGACATTTATGTGGAAGTCAGAAGGCCAGGAAGTCAGGTTGGACCTCTGGGGCCACAGAGCAAGGGCAGGGGGAAGGGGAGCCTGGGTCAGGAGGGGCAAAGGGAGAATTTCCAGCACATTCAGTTTTCCCTTTTTTTATACAAAACAAACCTTGTTTCCTTTGTTTTATAGAAATGGATTCTTTGGAAAGCCAGGAAAAATAAATCCTGCCAGTAATTAAGTACTGTTTAGAAATTCATTAGAACAAGACCGAGCCAGGAAAGAGACACAGCCCACTCCTTTTATGGAGGCTTACTGCTCCCTACATTTATTTTGACTAATGTTTCTTTATTTCTTTAATTTTATTTTTTTAATATCTCATTAATATTTAGCTACCAAGCCTTGGATCGTTTTGCCCTGTTGTGTTTCACACAATGGGAAGAGAATTTCTAACGTTCTCTCCTCTCACGACTGCTGGAGTTGGTAGATTAGAAATACCTTGAGCTTCCCTAGCAATTGAGGGGGTTCTTGACTCCCTATCCGTTCTCACTCCATGGATCAGCAGGCAGGGAGAGCAATAGAGAAGCAAGCAGCTATAGCCACTTTGTTCCCAAACAGGTCACTAAAAGAAAGACCTAAACATGCCAGTGGGTGGAGCATACAAGATGACATGGATGTGCACCATCTGATTGGTCATCTGCACACTTTTGCCAGAACAGACAAGAAAAGCGGTGTGTTCCATGCCCAGCTGCTCTGCAGGATCCTGGTGTTTACCTCAATGGTACTTCTTTGGACTTTTTAGAAAAGGTCTTCAGTACCTTTTCGCCAGGGGAAGCTCATTTTGGCACTTATTGTTCTGCTTCTGTCAGGACTCATTTCCTTGGCATATGCTCCCTATCATCAAAATAGCTTTAGGATATTACTTATTTGGACTGTTCTGCTCCCCAGCCTCAGGTCCCTCTACAACATTCGCAGTTTACCACATTTTAGGTGTGTCCTCATTTTTTGTCCATTTTTCTACAAGGTTGTGTAGAACCATGTTCATTCATTCAATATCTGTTTATGGGTCATCCACCGTGCGTCACCCATTATGTGTTCTTGGACGTAAAGACAAAGAACATAAAAGCCAGAGTCCCTACTCAACGTGGTTTCCATCCAGACTTAGGGTAGTAGAAAAGATAAATAATAGCCAGTAAACTTACCTAAGCGAATATGAAGGATGGTAGAAAGGGAAAAAAATGAAAAAGGGGAGGGGGAAGAGGATTTGGGGAAGTGTGGGGTGGGTTGCAATTTTAAACCAAGATGGTACTCTTTGAGAAGGTAACATTTCAGCAATCTCTGAAGGAGGAGAGAGGGAACTGTGGAGATTGCTGAGGAAGAGCATTCAAGCAGAGAGGGCACAAGGGCAAAGTCCCGGTGTTGAAAGAAGCATGCTTACTGTGCCCATGGGGTAGCACAACGTCAAAGTTGCTGGAATGCAATGAGGGAGAAGAAAGATGGGAAAGATGTCAAGGTGGATGTGAGAACTAGGTCCCTTAGGGCCTTTGAGCCAATGAAGGTCTCCTGCTTTCACTATGGAATAGAGGGCTACCTCTTGCTCCAAGAAGTAACATGACCAGGTTTAGGTTTTTATAGGGGGGACAAGTGAGAAGTTTAGATTATTAGAATGGTTGGGCTCACAACAGGGTGGTAACAGGGAGAGTGTGGGGAGGCACCAGATTCTGGGTATGATTTGAAGGTAATGACAACATCCTGAAAGAATGGATGTGGGTGAGAGATCCATAGAGGAATCCAGAATTCTTGACCTGAGCAGGTGCAAGAACAATCAAGAAGGCTAGTGAAGCAAGCTTTGTGGGGCGATCAGGGGGACTTTTTGGAAATGTTAATTATTAATATGTGTTCTAGACATCCACATGGAAATAATGAGAAGAGATGGTTCTGAGAAATGTGCATCAGGATGTAGGGCAACAGGTCAAGGCTGGACATAGGAACTGGAGACTAAAGTAGAGGGACAGCCGTGAGGTGGAGGAGAGCCTCTGTTGAAGTGAGTGTGGACAGAGGGGAACCAAGGACTGAGCCCAGTCCCTGAGGGAGCTAGCAGAAGAGACTGGGAAGAGCAGGAGATGTGGTCCTGGAAGGTGGGTGTCCAGGGAGGAGGGAATGAGCAGAAGAGTATGACTTCCAACACATCAGGTGGCTCCAAGGCCACTGGTGACATGGATAAGAACAGTCTTGGTGCTGATAGAAGCGAAATCCTGATTGAAGTGTTCATAAAAGGATGGGAAAAGAATTGGAGGTAGATCAGATAGGTAACTTCTGTCAGAAGTTTTACTACAAAAGAGTGACATAAAATAATGCAGTAGCTCAGAGGAAAAGTGGGATAAAAGGAGTTTTTACTTCTTAGAAAAACATAACATATTGATGCTAAAGGAGTAGTTTTCATTTCCCTGAATTTATTGACTTTATGGTTTGTTTTCTATTTAGATTAACTGATCTTAATCTTGTATTCCACTTATTTATTACACAAATGTGCCTTCTTCCTGTCAGTACATGCAGACCATCATTTATTGTACAGCAAGTACATAATGTACAGCAAGCTGACCTCTGTTCACATTTCAGTTCATCAGCTCATTGGGCACATAGAAATGACTTTTGTGTGCTCAACAAGTAAGGTTATTATGTTCTTTACCATTGTAATACTTGATTGCTGTATTCTATTAAATAGCCATGAAGTCTACTTTGTATATTCTGCCATCACAATTGTTACTTAGCTAACAGGGCAGTGGGATGCATTGAGGAATCATTTTTGGTGGGAGGGGGAACATATGTAATTCTCCCCTTCTGGAAAGTATACCCCCTGAAGATAATT
This sequence comes from Spermophilus citellus, assembly GCF_964194105.1. NCBI lineage: Eukaryota > Metazoa > Chordata > Mammalia > Rodentia > Sciuridae > Spermophilus > Spermophilus citellus. The sequence continues at coordinate 44,394,831 of NC_138185.1, forward strand.
TTAGCTAAGTAATCCAGGGCAGTTAGTTTTGGTTTGAAAAAATGTTCATTGGTCCTGGGTTTGGTGTTTGCTTCATTGTTCTAATTAACACTTAGTGAGTGCTATCCTCTTACCTATGCTATTTCAAGGCCAAGGTTTTGACCTTGGCAGCAGGCAGGGATGCTCTGTGATCTGACACGTGTCAAGTCTGTCATGTTATTGGACACCCATTGAGCTAGTTAGAACCAGTGTTTTAGTCATCCAGAGTCTCTAAACATGACTTTAATTGAAAAGGATTCTTTATATATCATATACCATCTCATACTATGTTTACTGTAACATGATTCTTGAGCTAATGCTGTCTTCTGAAGCATAGTTGTGCCTTAACAAGGATTCCTTTTAGTTAGTTGCAGAAATGGAGGGCTAGTTTGTATCTCTTTGGTCTAAGGTTTCCCAGGCAGTGCTGGGCCAAGGAGCATCTTTTCAGGCTCTGGGTCTGAACATGATAAAATTTCACAGGGCTGGTTTCTCTTTGTGCCCAGGGTAGCAGTCTGGATCACTGTAGAGCTGTGGGTTGGCCAATTAGATGGCCCCCAAGTGTCCAGAGCCTCAAAGTGAGAGAAATGCTTATTTTCCCCTTAACAGGAATCAGAGGGCACCTTTTAAGCAACCAGAATCTTTTGGATGTACTTTAAAGTAATCCCTTTCATACAAGAGCCAGCTCTAAGAGATTCCCACTAGCCAAATCTGGGAAGATTTGAGCATCAAAATATTTAAGAAAAGACATGAAGTATAAACTTCAAAGAAAAAAAATCCCACCTGTGATTCTATACCTATAATAAATAGATAGAAGCACATGGGATACCAGGGTGAGTTTTGCTTACAGTGGAATACTGAGTAATGGTCACTAAATGTAGAGGAGTGCTGGGCTTAGAGACTCTTAAATCTGCAGGGTCACAGTAAGGATTAGGTTAGGTAAAATCATCAATGCATGCAAAATCTAGGGGAAAAATTTGATGAGCAAAGGATATTTGCAGGGTCTTAAGGTTCCTTCTCACACATTGCTTGTAAATACACAAAGGAAAAATAGTAACTATATAGTGGAGGAATCTAACAGTACTTTGATGGGAAATTACTTAAAGTTGATATCACCAATGAGACTAAGTGATCATGGTGTCTTCCAAGGTGTGATGCTCTAAGATTGAAGGATGCATATTTTCTTAGTATTCTGGTCAGGAATGTGCAACCTCAATGTAATTACACAGCAGTAGTAGATAAACCCCCAATAGAGAACATCCTATGGAAAGAAGGATTGTGTCCTTCAAATAAGTCAATGTCATCCAAGACAGAAAGGCTGAAAAACTGCTGCAGATCAGAGGAGACCAGAGAGAAGAGACTGATGGATGTCAGACCTTGACTGGATCCTGTACTGGAGCAAAAATGCTCCAGTGGATGTTTTTGGATTCACTGACAAAATTTGAAAAAGTATGGTAGATTATATAAAATAATTATATACCAATGATAAACTTACTGAAAGTGATGAATGTGCAGTGGTTATATGAGGGAATATCCTTATTCTTTGGAAATAAAAACTGAGTTAAGGATGAAGGATCATGATGCATACTACCTAGAAGAGTTCAGAAGAAATGATATAGATAGACAGAATATATGTAATACAGTAGAAGAAGAGAGACAATAGATAATGAGAGAATATACATATAGATACATAGAATGGTAAAGTAGTTGGGGCAGGATATTGACAGATAAGTCCAGACTCATAAAAAGTTTATGGGAGTTTCACATAGTGTCATTTCAGTTTAACTATAAATTAGAAATTACTTATAAAAATATCAAAAACAATAATGAAGTCCCCTTTGTTTATTGATTGCTCAGTTCCTACAGGGATGGGTGAATGAATCAATCAGGTCGGGGTCAGCTCTCATCTTCCATGCTTCACACATAAACCTCCCTACTCATGAAGCTTCTATTCTGGGGGTAAATGAGATTAAACACACACACACACACACACACAACTGGAAAACATCAGATTGTGATCAGTGCTACAGAAAAGGGATCCAAGGTAAGAGTGTTGGTGGGGATCATGGGAAAGGTGATTTAGATGGGGAACCCTAGAAAGAGAAACCTGATTGAGAGAAGGGACTGATTGGTACGGTATCAACCAGGAGTGGACCTCATAGCCTGAGGGATCAGCCCCTGCAGAGGCCCGGAGCCAGGACAGAGACAGAAGTTCTTGAGGAATGGAGAAGGCCATTATGATGGGGTTTCTGTGGAGAGGGAGAATTGGAAGCTTGGGAAGGGCTCCTGGATCATCTTACGGTCTTGTAAAGAATTTGGATCTTACTCTGATTAGGAGAGGGAGCCAATGGAAGGTTGAAGGAATGGAATTAACAGTAATGAATCCATGTTCTCAAAGATCACTCTGGTTACCATGTAGAGTGTGAATCATAGGGTGACACTGAGCAGGAAAAGAAGCCAGTGGACCACTACTATAGCTGTTCAAGGACAAGGTCACCACCTTCATCCAGGAACCAAGAGAAGATCCAGATACCACTCACTTGTGTCTCCTCCCCACCCGCATCCTCTTGGTGCTAATGTCTGTAGAGTACAAATTACTTAAGCACACCTTCTCTTGGATTTCTTTCATACCAAAGCATATCTTTATGCAGTCACTCAGTGCCTTTCAGCAACTCTAAAAATTGACCAGATTTCTTTTTCCAACATTACTTTGACATATGCCAAAAATGACAAAAATGCATCTCTCTCACCCTCCTTCTTTCTCCCCCTCTCTTTCTGACACTTTTATTTTTCCCTGTTGAGCTACTTTCAGGCCTGAATGTTAAGAAGAATAAATAGAAATACAGAACATGCCTGAAGAGGCCTGATTACCCAGGGAGGAAACTACCTCAATGTTTCAGAGAAGCATTTGGGGAATCACTGGATCCCCTAAAATCGAAGGTGACATTGGTCCCACGCACTCACTGATTAAGCATGGGACATTTTAAAGGAAATAAAATCTGTGGCTTCCTCACCTGTTAATGGAGTCTCACCTCTGCTCCTACCCTGTGCCATCTTTACTGGAACTTTCTGAAATCTAGAGAGCCAGAACTAGCTAAATAGCCTTCCAGTTTTTGCTCTTCCTAGTTAGGGTCAGGTGAACTAAGGTTTTTTCCTTCAGTGAGCTGAAGGGACTAGTGGCTAGTCCCTATAGCTCATTGGTGGGTGTTTTGTGGAGGCAGAGACTATGACAGAAAATGTGAAGACCAGGGATGTGTCCTTCCAATCTGTGAGGGATTTTTAAAGAATGGGCAGCTCTTGTCTAACTTTTCAAATTTCAGGCCATGTCTGCATGTGGGTGTGTGCACCCACATTCCTGGGGAAAGGTGAGGAATATACAGTAAGATAATGGCTCCAACAGATTGATGTTAGGGTGTCAGGGAAAGGAGGGGCGTTTAGTCTGTTGTGAAAAAAGGAGGGAAATTTTTCATCCAAGTGGCTTGTGGCATCTCTAAGGATCAGACAACTAGGCAGAAATGGAATTTTTAAAAAGTATATATTTTTGTATAGGAACTTGAATTTTATTGAAAAAGTTGTATTACTGATGAGTCCAGTCTTGCACATTTTTTTGAAGTATAAATAAGTGAACATGATTGAACCTGGTGGTTTTTAAAAATGGAAGGGAGCACCATTAATATAACTATTGCTTATGCTTCTGTCTGTCCTCTCGGTGGTGTTAAATGATCCTCTAGTGCAAGTGACTTTGATTTTTGGATGCAGCCACAAGGTTCTTAATCAGAAGATTTTGTGAGATCACACTGCCTGTTACCATTTATGGTGAGAGAAGTCTGTATAATAGGTTACCGATTGTACAACCCTGTGAATACACTTAAAAAATGTCAAGTTTCATACTTTCTTTTAAAAAATATTTTATTTTAGTTGTAGTTGGACAGGATACCTTTATTTTATTTATTTATTTTTTTATGTGGTGCTGAGGATTGAACCTAGGGCCTCCCATGTGCTAGGCAAGAGCTCTACCACTGAGCCACAACCTTGATTGAATTGTACTTGGATATGAATTATATCTGAACAAAATTGTGGGAAAAAGAAGATAGCAAAATGAGAACAATTAGGGCAGGTTTGACCATGAAACAGTTGCATTTGAAAAGGAAATAAAATTTACAAATGGGTAGTACTTGTCTCCATGGCTCTGGTTCACTTATGCTAATGACTTGTTAGTGACCAAAAGATCCTGACAGCCAGGCTGTGGGAATAGCTTTCAGAGCCAGGGGTGTGTTCTTTTCAGTGTTCTCAATGGGGGTCAGATGTCATTGGAAAGTGGTCCGATTTTTGAAAACTGCTAAGATTCTTGAAAAGTAGCTTTGGTGATTGAGCAAATGATCAAGCTGAGAAATATCAATGCAAGGCAAAAATAAATGGTTAAAAAAAAACCCTGTTTTTTGGAGATCTCACTCCAATTCCATAAATGATCTTCTTTTCCACTTGTTAAATCAGTTTTCAACCACCAAGATTCAGTGCCAAGATAAATGTGGTGATCTTAGGATTTGTCAACTACTGATGTGGTTAATTGTCTTAGGTGGGTTCTTTTGGGAGACCACCCAAGTCAACTTAGGGCCGGGAGTGCAGGTGATGGCTGTGGGCAACTGGACTTCACTGTTCCTCGAGGTCCTGAGAGCTTCTCTAGATCATCCCTCAGAGTCACGCAGGTCAGGGAGCATAGAATCTGGTGTGCTTGTCCACTGATTCTCTCCTGTCATTTTTCAGTACTGTTCCTAGGGGTTGGCATCTGCTGAATGGGCCTTCCCCAGGTATGACTGAGTGTGCCCTACTAGTCTGGAAACAAGCACTCAGGTAGAAAGTTAGGGTGTTAATGGCAAATAAACTGCTGAGCACAGGCAGTGCCTGTGAGATACAAACAGAGCACTATGGCATCATTGTTGTCGTCGTCGACACCAGCATGGTCTAGAAGTTTCTGTGATGAGGGACATGGTCTTTGTTTGCACCATGTAATGATAGTCCAGCTTGAAATAGGACTAATATGACCGAGAAATTGAAATTAAAATTTTACTTAATTTTAATTAAATGGTTATATATGATTAGTGGCTATCATCATGGATAGCAGGGGTCTAAATGGAATATTAAAAAACAAATCTCTCAATATCTTATGGTCTCAAATGTAATATTAAGAGAACTAAAATAGAGTGAATGACATTTAGGGATGTATTTTCACTGCCTCTTAAACCTTGAGTCTTTTGCTCTTCATCTGGATGGGTTTCCAGCTTCTCTTAGTTGACAGGACTTCATTTTTTCAGTGGAAGTGAATAGTGGGTTAATGAATTCAGCAATTTTTTTTTAATGACCACAGTAGGAAAGATCTGTGTCCATTCATTCTAGCTTTGCACACAGACATGAGTGATTGCTGGAATGTTTCTTAAGTGATGGGGAAATCCATGTATGTTAGACTGCCCGAGTGCTTAACTAGACCCAGGTAAAGGCCACTGGCTTAATGTTGCAAGGAGTTCAAACTCATTTGGTTTGATCTCATTACTGAAAATTTTAAGATGAAGATGTCAATCAGATCGCTGCATTAAGGACATTCAGAAGATTGTTCACACCTGTTTCTGAAGAATAGCCTGTGTCATCACCAGTTAATTTGCAGGGACAATATTGAATATGAATGACAAAGGTGTGAAATATTTGGCTTCTCTCATGTCATCGTTCTTCTTTTTCTTACCCAAGGCAGACATTGCTAATCGATCACAGTGCACTTTGTGCCGGACCCAAGATGTAGCCTCTGGGTCTTTCTTAACACAACACTCTTGGAGAATAGTGCAAGTCAATAAACATGAATTTGTTCAATAAGAAACATTTAGTCATCTCTGACATCTTATTAAAAAAAATGGATGATTCAGATATTGTTTATGTGTAAAACACTTTTAATAGACTATTTATTATTATTTCCTAACTCCAGGGAGTATCAGCACTAACATTACAGTATATTTTTTCTTCCCTGACTCTCTCCCATAGGCAAGGGCTGGGAAAACTATGCCTGTTTTTGTAATTAAAATTTTATGACACACAGACACACCCATTTATTTATGTATTATCTATGTCTGGTTTTGTGGTAGAACACCGCCTTCAAGACTGTACATCCTGAATAGGGGAAAAGAAGAGGGGAGAGAAAGGGGGGAATTGTGGACTGAAATGGAGTGAATTAAATTCCATACATGCATGTCAAAATGAACCCAACTAAATGCACTAATAAAAGCACAAAAAAGACTGTGTACCCTCCAAAACCTATAATATGTACTCTCTGGCCCTTTATAGAATAAGTTTTCTTTTTTTTTTTTTTTTGGTTCTTTTTAAAAATTTGTTCTTTTTAGTTATACATGACAGTAGAATGTAGTTTGATTTCTCATACATATATGGAGGGTAACTTCCCATTTGGGGGATTATCCATGATGTAGAGATACACTGGCCATGTGTTTATATATGAACATAAGAAAGTTATGTCTGATTCATTCTACTGACTTTCCCATTTCCACTCCCCATCCCTTCCCTCTACCCCTGTCCAATGAACCTCCACTCCCCCCCCCACTCCCCCACACCCCTGCCTATTGTAAGTCAGCATCCACATATCAGAGGGAACATTCGGTCTTTGGTTTTTTGGGGATTGGCTTATTTCACTTAGTATGATAGTCTCCAGTTCCATCCACTTATGTAATTTCATTCTTCTTTGTGGCCAAGTAATATTCTATTGTGTATATATACACATTTTCTTTATGCATAGACTAAGCTTTCTAATGCTGGCCCTAGATTCTTCTTTCGATTTTTGTATAGAGAGAAATGCTCTCCTTCCTGTTGGCAGAGAGCAAAGCTAGATTAGCCTGTGCTTGTCCTCTGCTGGTCTGGGAGAAACTGGTGAGGCTTATTACTCATGAGACTTCTATTATTAAAGGGCACATGGACTTGCTGTATGGCCATGGTGGAAACTTTTTAACCCAGCATGAGCTTTGGCTAAGTTGGCCTTGGATTCATATTTTGGATCTATCACTTACTGTGTGACCTTAGTCTAATCTACTTCTCTTAAGTCTCTGTTTCCTTATCCTTCATATGAGAATATTAAATCTCAATTCTTGTGTGTGGCTGTTAGAATGAAGTTGCTTTGAGTATTAAGCAAGAAAATTGGGAAAAAAGTGCTTATCCTAATTTCTCACACATCTTAAAAGTCCATCAATGATAGTTCATACAGCAGAATATTTTCCCAAATACAGTGATGAACCAAGAGGACTGGCACTTGCTTAGAACAAGCTCTTATCTTCCATGTGAATATCTTGAGGAAAGACTCCATTTATGCATTGGGAACCCTATCATATTAGTTAGCTATAGCTGTGTAACAAACCATCCTTAAACTCATTTACTTATAATAATAAATATTTATTGTGGCTCCTGTGTCCATGGGTTGACTGAATAGTCATGCTGCTAAGACAGGGTCAGCTGGTGTCCCATAAGCTTGTTCACATGTCTGTGATCAGCTGGTGGTCAGCAGGGGAATGGCTGTACTAGGATGACCTTGCATGTCTTGAGGTTGGTTGGCGGTTAACTGGAACTTGTCTCTCCATCCTGGTAGCTAGCTGAGACTTGTTCACAGTGTTGGCAAGGAGTGGAAATGCACAAAACAACTTGAAGCCCAGGCTTAGAAATGACAGAGCTGATCCTCATGGTCAAATTAAGTCATAACGACAGCCTGAATTCAAGAGAGAGTCCCATAAAATGATGAGAGGAGCAGAAAAACTTGATTGCAAAGTGATGAATGAAGATCTGGAGAAATTTTTGCAAATATCTATCACATTGGCTCTGTCACTAAGGTGATAAAAAAATAAATTGAGGAGCCATACATACCATATGTCTTTGAACAGCATGAAACATTAAAGTTAAGTGTCCAAATATTTTCAACTAAGCTTTTTAGCTTTATAGAGGCAATGAATATTACAACATTACATCTTTACCTTTTAAAGGAATGAAGCTATGAAATGAAGCTTTTTTGTTTTTAGGATGTTCCACATAGTGAACCCAAGTTCTTCCCTGTCTTTTTTTTTTTTTTTTTTTTGGCAGTAGTGAAGATTGAACCCAAGGAAAATTTACCACTGAACTGCATCCTTACCCCTTTTGAATTTTTATTTTGAGACAGGGTCTCTTGCTAAGTTATTGAGACTGGCCTCAAACTTGTGATCCTCCTGCCTAAGCTTCCTGAGTCACTGAGTTTATGGGTGTGCACCACCAATCCTGGAGTGTCCTGTCATTCTTACCATGACTTTAGCTAGTGAAACCTCTGATGTGACAGAATGCTGACTTGGGTCCTGCCTCCCACAGTTTGTCTGTCGTATAACAGGGTCAGCAAACCTCAGGGCCTGTCGGCTAGCTGCCTATCGGATTTCTTTCTCTGACATTTTCATCAACTGCATAGTCCTTGGATTCCTTTATGGAGGAGCTCATGAGCCCCTTACTTCTCAGACTTGTGAAGACCCCTATGGCTGTATCTGCACATGGCCACTGAAGCCTCATGAGAAGTGAAAATTGTGACTAGACAGTGTATTGTCCTGGTCTTGGGGATCAGGCCCTCCTGGCTGACCTGATGGCTTGATCTCATCGGCTATTTGATTTCAGCCAGTTCTTGGGACTAACTTTTGAAAAGCATGAGGAGATTAAGAGTTTGAGTTCTGGTGTCAAATAAGACATAGAAGTCTGGCTCTTTCAGGTGTGACCTTGGGCAAGATGCTGACTTTGAGAGCTTCAGGTTCTCATCAGTACAGAGGAAGCAATCGTGTAAAGATTGCATGGGCTCATGGTGGTGTGGCCCTGTATTTCAGTGTATGAAATGAGCACTCACTCAATCATGGCTGTTAACATCACCATTGTTTTACGGGTCCAACTACACCGTGGTGAGCCCCTTGACAATGATTGAACCTGAGATATAAGCCTGGCTTTGCCTCTTTAAAGAGTTCTCAACTGCCTTTTTAAGGCCAGGTCTGGAAGGCCCAGTTTTAGTGGAAATATCTATGGGTCACCCCGGAGATGTCATTTTTTTTGATTCACACAGGGACTTTCTATATTTTGAAGGGGACAGCTTCCCTTCAGCAAAGGGATATTTGCCAAGCTTCAAAAGAGCTATAAACTTGCTGAATGTGGAAAGGCATTCTTGAACATGAAGCTCCCAACAAACCCGACTCTGTTTGTAATTAATTTGAATGCTTCCAGAGCTTCATATTATACCCTCTCTGTTGTATTCCCATGGGGAATTCATTGGGCCGTAGCTTCAGATAGGATAATTGAGTTCAGTCCTCATTCTGATGGGAGCCACATTTTGGCAGAGGGTAGTTAATATTTGTCTCCAGGTATCTGTTTGTTTATTTTTTTTCCATTCACTCGGGATCTGTGTGGGTGTTTGTTCCAAAGAAGAGAGTGTGCAAATAAATACACTCAATGAAGAACCCATGAGAATATTTATTCATAAGCTATCACTGAATCTATATAACAATTTATAAGAGAACAAAGTATCATTTCACTTATTGAGCTATTCAGAAGTTCTGATGTTTCCTGTGTCATTAGGAAAAGTGAAAGGAGCAGGTTAGGAAAACTAAGCCTATAGTTTGACAGTGTTAGAAGAACCAGAAATTGTTAAATAATTCTTGGAGTCATATTTCACTTTGCTTCCCACCTGGTGTGTTAGAAAGATCCCACCCTGGTCTACCTGCTGGGTAGAACTGTGTTTTTAACCCAGGACTGGGAGGTTTGCCAAGACAGAGTTGAGGACCAGAAACCAGCTGGGAGGTATGGGGCCCAAGCCAAGATGAAAACAGATTTCGTCAGATTCTGACCAAGAGCTGAGCCACTTGTATGCAACCCTGAGATAGTAGCACTTTATTAAATGTTTGATAAATCATGCAACAGTAATTGGGCACAGGAAAGAGAAGAGAGAGAGAGGTGGAGGAATTGCAGAAGAAAATTAAGTGAGTTATCTATAATCTATACTCTTCTAAGTACTCTTCTGATGGTTTGTGAGGCAAGAGATGCTGGATGAAGTGACCTTGTAACTGGAGTCTTGCAACCCTGCAGATGTCCCACAGTCTGTCTTCTGTCACTGAGGCTTTGGGCAGGAGGATGAACCAAAGTTGGGCTCAGGTCTTTAGGTTTGGGACAGTGTTATGGGTTTGAATTGTGTTCCCCCCAAAAGATATATTGGCCTCCTAACCCCACTTAGGAATGGGATCTTTACAGAGGTAATTAAGTTAAGATGAAATTATTATGCTTATATTAACCCAGCATGGCAGGCATCCCAATAAAAAAGTGGACATTTAGACACAGATGGGCACACAGGAAGAATGCCATGTGACAAGGAAGGCAGATATTTGGGTGATGTGGCTATAAGCCAAGGGATGCCAAAGATTGGCAGCAAACCATGAGGATCTAGGGAGAGGCATGAAACAGAGTCTCCCTGCCCACCTTCAGAGGGAACCAGTGCTGCCTACACCTTGATCTTGGATATCTGCCTCCAGATTGGTGAGACAATAGGTTTCTGTTGATTGAACCAGCTAGTCTGTGGTACCTTGTTACAGCATCACTAGAAAACTCTACAGATGGCATCTTGATAAAGGGCCTGAGTATTCTCTCTGTGTGGCCCCTGTTCATGCCATCCCCGTGTCCTGTGCAGTGGGAAGGCTGGAATGGGGGAAAGAGCAGTGACTGACAGGGTTTGGGAACCAGGCATTTCCAGGTCTCCCCAAGACAGGCTGGGAATCACTTGGCAATGAGATTCTTGCATATCTAAAGTGCATCCAGAAATAACATGGTAGGCTCTAGATTTCTGCCTTATATCTTGTCATCTAAGATTTTTCTGTTTATAACAAAAACAATAATATAAGAAGTATAGTTGTATCATATGCCTCTTTGAGGGAGTGATTCAATTTCCCAGGGTAGTTTATGTGCAGACCACACTGAATGTTTGCCACACAGAATGAAGTAGGTCTTTCTAGACTTCTTGTGTGAGGAACTGAGATTCTGGGGATAAAATGACTTGTCCAAGGTGAATGATGACCAGAGGTTTGGTTCCAGATCCTTGACTGTGAGCTCTGGGTTCTTCCCACTGAATAGCAGGATGAGTACACCAGAGCCTGGCTGGGATCACTTGGCAATTTCTGAAAGTACCAATGCCTGGACCTCCAGAGAGATCGGATTAATTAATTGATTTCAGAGATTGTTTAGGCAAGGGGATTTTTTTTTGGAAGGGGGTCAGTAAGGAGGATTGAACTCAGGGGCACTCGACTACTGAGCCACATCCCCAGTCCTATTTTGTATTTTATTTAGAGACAGGGTCTCACTGCGTTGCTTAGCACCTCGCTGCTGCTGAGTGAGGCTGGCTTTGAATTAGCAATTCTCCTGTCTCAGCCTTCTGAGCCACTGGGATTATAGATGTACGCCACCATGCCTGGCCATAAGGGCATTTTTTCAGATTTCTCAGGTTCTGATCCCCCTCAATAGGCCAAACCAATGAAATATTTTAGGTTGATGGCAACCTTGAGAAGTCATCTTATCAAAGATAATCAGGTTTATGACAATCACCTGGGAAGTCGTTCCTTGAAGACAGGTTCAGGTCCTGCCCAGGCATACCAGATCAGAATTACTAGGAGTGGAGTCTAGGAATATGTATTTTACCAGAGGTTTGGGGGTCATGTTGGGATCATACTCATTTGGGAACTGAGTCCAGTCTATTACCTGCAGAGTGTGTTCTAGTGAGATTCTAGGCAATTAAGGGTTTTACTGTCTTCCCTGTGCTGAAACACCCAGGGAACATGATTGTCTGATCATGTCAAAGATTTGAAAGGCAAGTGTAGGGTATACATGAAAGGGACTCAGGGCTTAGAGTAAATACTCCCTCATTCAGTTACTGTGAGAATACCTCCCAGCCACCTATAAACCTTGATTTAGAACTTAACAGAATTATGTAGAAATGTTCCCAATGGAAGTGGTTTCCCTTTCCCTATACCCACAGAAAACAGCCTTTTTGATATCATCTGACCAAGTTCTATGATCTGAAAATGAAGAAACGGAAGCTTATAAGAGGGTGTGGCCACCCATCTAATCCCTGTGACTGGTAGGTCTAAGATTGAAGAGTCCAGATCATTGTAATGTCTTGAGCAACTAATAAAAAAAAATGGGTCCAATGTAAGTTGTTACATGCTTTGCATTATCTGTGTTCTGACCCTGAGTGCATCTAACTGCAATTCACTGGCCACATCTCTGAGAGTTCTATGTTCTGAATTAGATGCTTCCTATAGAGTCATCATCACGTGATAACAAACAAAGCTCTTTATTGCCAGGACCTATGCTTGTTCTTGGGAAATGTGTCCAACAAGAGTAAGAACACATCTCACTCCACATGCACAGCTTGGGACAAAGGGAGCCAAGTTCCCATGTAGGGTGTTCTGTACAATGAATGGTGTGCTGTTCTCTGGAAAGCTGTACATAACTCTGGGATGCTCCTAATTCTGCATCCTATAGATTCATATGTCATCTTGCTTACATTAGGGAACCCTTTCCCCTCTATCCTAGAGTGGTTTGTGTTCTGTGTGGGAAATGACAGCATGACATGATATAGATGAGCACAACCTTTGGCCTTGGAAACCAGAGGTCTGATTTTAGCTCCACCCTTTAGTTGCATTGATAAATTTATTAGGCTATCTGGGCTGGGGCTTCTGTTTTCTCATCTCTAACAATATTTACTCTGGTATTTTTTTTTTTTTGGTACCAGGGATTGAACTCAGAAGCACTTGACCACAGAGTCAAATCCCTACCCCTATTTTGTATTTTATTTAGAGACAGGGTCTCACTGAGTTGCTTAGTGCCTCACAGTTGCTGAGGCTGGCTTTGAACTTGCAATTCTCCTGTCTTAGCCTCAGCCACTGAGATTACTGGCATGTGCCACTACGCCTGGCTTCTGGGAATGTTTTTGAAGAATAAATGAGATGGTGAGTGTCCAAAGCATTTTCAAATTTTATAAAGTATTGGTTATTAGTCTTGCTGTTATTATTATTAGTCATCATGAAGTTGGTATGAAAACTTAAGGTGTGGTACCAATTTTGATTTGAATTTACAAGAATAGATAAGTATGGATTGCCATTCATGGATCTGATTTTCTTTTGCCAGCCTTTAAATAATTTTATAATGTAATACGCTATACAGTGAGTTAAGCTGATTAGCTGATTGGCTTTCTGTTCTCCTAGAGCTTAAAATCCATGTCAAAAAACATTGGCAGTGACAAACATGATTGGGCTATTGGCCAGAGAAGATCCATTAATAAATCAGCCTTTACATCTTGCCCAAGCACTATGGGAAATTGAAATAGGGCCATGGGATCTATACTCTGCCAGTGTTCCAAAAATTTGGCCCTGGATACCTGTCATGACAAATTTTTGCTGAGTTGGCCATATTAATCTTTGGACAGATCTGATGCTTAAGATCATTTTTAATTATAATAATCATACATTGGAATGTTGGGCAATCATAAGTTAGGCTGTTGTCTATTGAATGACATGGGAACACATTTATGATAACTGTTTTAGAGTAGTACAGAAATACACATCCTAAGTGTTAAGAATATGTTTTTGGTAGCAGAAGGAAGTTATTTTTACTTTCATTTTTGTATCTGTTATGTTTAAAGGAAATGCTAATTCTGCCTGATTAATATGGCTTCACAGAAGAGGTAACATTTGAGATTAGTTTTGATGGATGTTTAGAATTTGAAAAGGAAGAAGGGAGATCCTGAAAAATGGGAGTAGCATTTGTGGAGGAATGAAAGCTGATGGTCTGCTCTGGAACTGGTGGCAGGTTAGGCCAGACTACATTCAAATGGGTGATGAGTTAGTTATCGAGACAATGTAATACAGTGGTTGAGAGCAGGGTGCTTGACCCACACAACCTGAGTTTGAGCCTTGGTTCTATCATTCTAACTGTGTGACCACGGAAAAATCATTTCACCCTTATCCACTCTCAGTACCTTCTGCAAAATATGGATAATATTAGAACCAAGGTATGGGGGAAGATCAAATTATTAACATACATGAAGTGATTAGACTTATTACCTGAAGCATAGGGAGTGTTTAGAAAATGCCATCAATGGTGTGGTTTAGTTGTCACTCATATTCATTATGGCAGACATTGTGTTGGATCCAGTAGAAGTGTGCAGGATTATTTCTCTGGGAGTCCAAGGAGGAAGAGAAATGGCGAGCAGAAAGTAAGATTTCATTGAAGGCAGGGGCTCTATGGGATTTTCTGAAATTGTGCAGGCAGGGTGAAAAATACAGAACATTGCCATGGCAGGGATAGCACCCGAGAGCAATTCTGCTGGGTTCAGGATTTCAAATGAGTTTTGGCTGGTGCAGAAGGAAGGACTGTGGAGTGTTGGGAAACAATGGTGTATACGTTCCGTGAAGCTAGATAATGGAGAAAGGACAAGGGGCCAGGTGATGGATATGAAACATAAAGGAAAAAAGGAGTAGCATGTGAATTTACAGGTGTGGTATGCTTGGTGGAAATGTTGGTGCATATGGAGTCTGGTCCAGGCTACACTTTCTAAACTCCTTGAGTCTAACTTCCTGTGGACCTCACCTGTAGCCAATACTGATCTGCAAGTATTTTGGACCTCCATTTTTCTACATTTTTGATAGTCAGCTCTGATCTCAGAGCCTGGAAAGAATCACCAAAGACTTCCCTTCTGAGTGTTGGTTTCTGGGTTAGTGAAAATATGAGCATCTGTGGACACTTCCTCCTTCAGTGAATTATCAGGGCAATGGTCACCAATGGAGAAAGCAGTGAAAATGTGGAGTCATAGCAAACTCTATTGCTAACCTCATTTTTAAAAAACTTTTTTTTTTTGCTTTTTTTAAAACTCTTCTTAACTTAGCCTTTGGCTACCATATTATTTTTGAAGTTTAATGATATGGTTGAGATATATGCCTTGGCTGGGTTTCTAGTGGAAACACAGTTTGCATCTCTGAAGAGTACTTGCAAGCATTCTGAATCCTCATTTTTACACCTGCAGAGAGTGGAATCAGAATTTGCCTGAGTACATGGCTTGCTCTCAGATTGGGTTTCCCGAGAAAAAGACTCTGAGGCTAGAATTTGAGTTCCACTAATTTACTTAAGAAGCAATCCAAGAAGCACTGAAAGGGGAATGCAAAGTGGGACAGGCAAGGATGGAAGTCAACCAAGGAGATAATAGTAAATGGTCACTTCTTTGGAACCCTGTAGAACATATACTGCAAGTTTCTCCCTCGTCAGGGCTGAGGATACTGGGGAACATTTTATCCATTAACTTCTATCCACCATGAGTTGAGAATTGATCCTGGGGAAATAGTTTCTCAAACATCCTGGGATTTTCCATGCTAGGGGCTGAGCCTACCCTAAGGCCCGAGAAAACCCTTAGACAAGGGGACAAGGGTAGAGCACCCACTTATCTGTGTCACAGGGAGAATTTAACAGTAAAGTGATGGAAACTAGCTGCCTTCCTCCTAAGACCAGGAATAATGCAAGAAGATTCATTCTCCTCATTTCTAGTCAGCAACCTAATAGAACTGTAATGAGTGAGACAAGACAACAAAGGGAAATAAAAGGTGTGCGTACTTATAAGAAAGAAATAAAACTTTTTTTTTTTCAGGTGATAAGATTGCCTATGAAAAATCCCAAAGAATTGTTAAAAAAAATACTCCTGGAACTGATGTGTGATTATAACAGTGTTACAGTATAAAAGGATTCAAGAGTTTATGGCTTTCCTTTATACCAGTAACGCACAATTGGAATTTGAAATTAAAAGCATAATGCCATTTACATTAGCACCAAAATATATAAATAAGGAAATAGTATAAATCTAACAAAATGTCTTCAAGATCTATATGAGGATAACTATAAAACTTTGAGGAAAGAAATCAAAGGAGCACTCAAGAAATGGAGACATGTTCCCGTGTTTATGAATCAGAAGACTCAATATTGTTATATTAGTTCTTCCTGACTTGATATACAGATTCAGTGAAATCCTAGTCAAAAACCCAGTGAGTTATTTTGTGGCTATTAACAAAGTGATTCTGAAGTTTACTTGCAGAGGCAAAATACCCGATATAGGCTGTTCAATAATGAAGAACAAAGTCAGAGGACATAAACTGACTTCAATTCTTAATACAAAGTGACAGTAATCAAGATAGAGCCAAGTTGGTGAAAGAATGGAAAAGGACAGAGAGTTCTAAAACTAAAAGCAACCAAGATATCTTTTCATAGGTGTATGGATAAACAAACTGGCACATTCCTACAATGGACTATTATTCAGTGATTAAAAGAAATGAGACTTCTAGTCACAAAAAGACATGGAAGAAACTTGGACACATATTTCTAAGTCAAATAAGCCAATATGAGGAGGTTATATGCTATACAATCCAAGTATATGACATTGTAGAAAAAGGAAAAATATAGAAAGAGCAAAAAGATCAAAAGGAAGAGAGGGAGGGATACACAACTGGAGCACAGAGAGTGTGCAGGGTGGTGAAAGTATTCTGTATGATACCGTAATGGTGGAAACATGACATTATGTGTTTGTCAAAACCCACAGAATACGTAAGAGTGAACACGTATGGACTTTAGTAAATAATCCACACCAGCCAACCAATTATTACAAACACTCTACCAATGTCAGATGTTAATAATAGGAGAAAACAGGGTAAGAAGACCATTTGGGACCTCTGTACCTTCTGTTCAATTTATCTATGAACCTAAAAGCACTCTAAAAAATGAAGTCTAGTAACAAGAGAACACAATATAATAAACAGAATATGGATTGAGTTTCTTAAAAATTAGTTTTGTAAATAATAACAATCAGAGGCTTGCCCATTAAAAAGCAAGCCCAGTGTGAAAGGTGAAAGGGTGAGGTAGAAACAAAAAATACTATGTATAGGGACATGCATGGTGTAGTGAAGACAATGGACTTGGAGCCCAGCCATGTCTGGACTTAGATAAATGATAAGTAAGTCAGACTTTGCATCTGTGAAGCCAGGGTGATAAGACCTGTCCCTGGGGGTGGTAGTGAAGGTGAAAGGAAATGGTGTCTGTAAAATGTTCACATAATACAGCATGTGGAGCTCAGTTCCCACCTCCAAACCTCTCCTGGAGCTGAACTCAACTTTTCCCTTTGATTCAATCAAGAGTTGCACCATCTTTGGCTTGCGTTCTGTGACTGGGCTGCCAATCAGTGATAGACAGCTCCTCTGGCAAGTCACAACAAGGTGGTAATTGACCTTGCTTCCCCCAAGACATCTCTTCAGGCTCTGCTAGAAGCCAAGGGCTCCCCCCGATGTGGGGTTTCAGTTTCACATTGTGGCGCTTCAGGCATTCTTTATGGGCTGGCAAAAGGCATTTCACACCTCAGATGGGCCTCTGGAGGGTGATTCGCTTTCTTCAAGGAGGATTGGGAATTTCCAGATGATTGGAAATTTCCATACTCTCTCATTTTAGCACCTCTGATAGACTATCCTACACGTGCAATCACAGTCCTTCCTGCAAGAGTGATTTTTCCGGTAGCAGAAGGTGAATGGTCACTGAATTGGATAATGCAGATATGGAAAAAAAATATATATATATATCTGCAGAAAGTTCTGATGTTGGACAGGGCAGATAGAAAATATTCTCTTTCTTGCTGGCTACCCTTTTAATCTCCTCTTTGGTATTAGTGTGGTCACCACCTATGTCCCAGCCATTAATGCCTGTAAACCTCCATTATGTTGATAGGGTTATTTTTTAGTAAGTCTGGAATAATGCTGAGTCTCTGGCGTCTCCATGAAAGAAGTGCTTCTCTGTTTGATACTTAGTGTTTCCTTAGGACACCAGCCCACCTGTGTCACCTTTTTTGCTTCACTGCCCAAGGCATGCCCAGGAGTGCCTAAGTATTACATACCAGAAATGCGCAGTGTTGTGAGCTCTTCAGTCTCATTCCTACCTCTGTGTGCTAGGTGTCCTTTCAGTTTTCTACTCTTGGAACGGTCTCCCCTCCTGTGCATTTGTTCTGGTCAAAATCTCCATTATGTGACAACTTTCTTAAATATCTTCTCCTCAGAGAAGGCCTCCACAATCACCCAATTGATGATTGCTCTAATGTTGTAGGTGTCACTTTCAAGTGATGCCTAGTACATCTTGCTTTATATGAAATAAATCTGTTTGCATTACTCAGCTTCCTGGAATACAGGTTCCTTTGAGGACAAGTGCTCTGGCAACTTACATCTGTTTTAGTGTCTTGCTGAGAAATACCATTTCATGAATGGTAAGAGACCCTTTCTCTCCAAGAAGTAGTTTCCAATGTCACTTCTCTAAGAATTCTTTCCAAAATGACCGTAGCAACAAGCCAGTGGAAGACCTTGTACAGTCTCTGCCTCCTCTGACAGTCTCTCTCCTTGGATCAGTTCTGTATCTGGTGCCTTGGACCAACATTTATTTACACTGTTTGTCTTATTCTGTAGGCTAAGGGGATTGGATTGACCTTGCCTAGCTTGTATTCCTTAATCCTTATTACTTCAGTGTGCATTGTCCAAGCCAACCACCACTGCCTGAGCCTGAATCTCTTTGCCTGAGTGCTTTGGGAGTTTTGCAACACCTGTGAGGACTGTCCTTCAAAGCAGATCCAAAGTCCTAGGGCAATGAACACCCCTGGGAACAGTCTTCAACCAAGGGCTGATGAGGATCAGTATGTAAATACCTGATGTATCTTACATGTTGGATGGGATGGCTCTAAGGTATCTGCTTTATATAGTTGTTCCAGAGTTCCTAGCAGTGAAACTTCATTTGTCCATAGAGTAAATGTCTTGAAAACTTACCATTTGTTGATCCCTTTCCTCTGTCACCCCTTCCTCTTTGCCTCCCAGTACCTATTTGCTTTAAATATTTAAGTTCTGCTTCTGAGGCATCTGAATTTAGATTGAATAACTATCAAGTATTCATCATTTCTGATTCTGGCCTCTTTGGTTTTGTCAGCCTTTGGTTTTCTCTGGTTGGTGTTTTGTTCATACAGTTTGCCACCTGTGAAGCATATGTCTCTAAGCTCTTAGCTGGAATTATTGTCTCATTCATATCACAAGACTGATCCTTGTAAATGGCATGTTCAACTAGGGACTCAGCAGGGTGAGGAGCAGGTCTGGAGAACATGAGCCCAGTTGGAGGTCTCCAGGAATTCTGGAAAGAACGATGCTGAGAAGTTCTTGGCTGCAGTAGCTCTACCTTAAGCCAGGGATTACTGAGAATAACCAGTTCTGCTATTTATAAGGAATGAATTCATAGCTGGGGAGTTTATAAATGAAAAATTGGAAATATTTTTTAATGTGAAATTTCATTTTGTTCTGTAGTCAGTTAAAAAAAAACATTTGTTTCAAATAGAATTTGGTGCAAGAAATCAGCTTCCTTGCAAAATTACTTTTACAGATTTATTTCTATCTGAATTGGCTCCTACTTTTCTTTCCTTAATTCTTGGCTCTCTTGTTCTCTTTTAATTCTTCTCTTACATTTTCTCTCTGCTTCTCTTTTTGCTATTTTTTTGTGTTTAGAAAATGTTAAGGCATATTTTTAATACATATATACATTGCTTGATTTAACTGTCTAGCATTTGAACTCCTTAAAAGCTTTTAATTATGAAGGAGAGATGGCATGTGTGTTGTTATCTCCCTTCACTGCACTTACCAGACATCAGTAATCAA
This sequence comes from Spermophilus citellus, assembly GCF_964194105.1. Classification (NCBI taxonomy): domain Eukaryota; kingdom Metazoa; phylum Chordata; class Mammalia; order Rodentia; family Sciuridae; genus Spermophilus; species Spermophilus citellus. The sequence continues at coordinate 44,414,624 of NC_138185.1, forward strand.
TCACAGAACCTTTCTCATTCTTAAGCTCTAGGGAGACATTGCCAATTGATGGATATTAGCATAGGAAATGGAACTGTTGTGATCGAATGTAAAGAATTAGATTGGGGATATTGATTTAGGCAGATACCTGATCTGCTATTCCTCTCATTTGTCCTTTGTTGGAAGAAATAGGCTTGAATGATTACTTCAGAAGAAAGGAGGGTTCTTGGACAACTTTTCTTCCAGTGCCATGCGTTGTCAGTCATTTGTGGGTACAGACTTCTAAGTTTCTCATCAGCTTGAGAAAACACCAAGAAAAAGAACCACAGCTTGGTTTCCTACTTGTCTTTGTCCAAGCTCCAGTGGAAGTTTAATTTAGATCTTTAACAATATGTATGGATAGGATTCTTACCTTTTATCTCCTCTTATGCATTATATATATATATATATATATATATATATATATACACACACACACACACACACACACACACACACACATATACACACACACACACACTTATATCTATTACACACACACACACATATATATTAATGCCATTCACTTTTCTCATGATCAAGTCCCCACATCCCTTTAATCACTGACATTATTCTGCCTTGAATCCTTTGGCATTTGGCCATCTCTCTGGTGGTCATCAACAGCCTAGGTTCAAGACTAGCCTCCATAGAATTGCTTGGAAAGGGGAAGAAGAGAGATATTTCCCCATATTCACACCTCTTCTGTGAGTCTTTCCTAGAAACCTGGCCTTGGCAGGTTTTGTCAGCCTTTGATTGTCACTGCTACTCTGACAATACCCCCACAGCTGCTCTGATACTCAAATGGGGGGATTATTTCCTCCTATTGCCCATTTTTTTTTAAAGTGAAAGCTCATTCTTCATATTTCCTTTTTCTATTCCTTTTTAATTGGTTAATCAGTATCATGGCCAACCTGTAGGGCTTAGCTGCTGCTTCTCTAAGTCTGGATGTCTGAAGAAATATACCTTATCCCTATGAAGTTCCTGTGACTCTTTCCTGCTCTAATCTTCATTGCAAACTTGAGAATCAACTTGGAGAACTTCTTCAGTGTTTGTTGTGTAACCTAAGTGATTAAGATTCACATCAACCTCATATGAGAGACAACCAGAGTGTTCATATTTACCAATCCCAGCCTCCCCTAAATTCCTTTCTTGGAGTGAATGTTTATCAGTGTCTTTTATACAATTGACATGGCAGGCTGGAGGGTTGGCTTTGTGCAGGACCCTTATGTATACCCTTAACCGTTTTAGGAAGTGCCTCTTGTTGGATTACTCAGTTATCTGAGTTTCCTCTAGGTGATAGGTTTGAGGCAGACTGGATAAAACAGTATCCAGAGACTGACTGGGTTTAAAGGAGTTCAGGATTCATGAAAAACTTCTTTAGCCTTGACCCCTTACCAACTCCAGTAGTCAGAGAGCATGACTTCAAAACGCATTATTCTTTGTGTCACTAATGAATCATTCAACAGTTGTGCCCCCAAAGTTCTTAGGTATCATAAGTAGGATTTCTAAATATGGAGCCTGAAGCAGAGATCCATGAGCATGTGTTTTATTGAGGGAGAGAAGCAGTGTAGGACTGGGCACCGCCATAAAAGAAGATAATGTGTCAAGCGGGGCAGGCTCAGCCTTGGTCTCATCTATTTCAGACAAGGATGGTTTGGTAGCTTAAGTCACTCAGAATCAGCCTTTTTGACTCAAGGGCCCCAACTCCTCTACTTTCATTGGTAAGTCAGTGGATGCTACTGGGGATGCTTTCACAGGGATACAGCCTTCCACAGAACTTTGTTGATGAAGGGAAGTTCTGCAGAGAATTTAAGTTTTAGCCCAGCTCTGGCAGCAGCTGGGAGATGGTACAGGACACTAAAAGAGACCTAAGCCAGCATTAATTGTGGCAACCACCTGAGGCTTACTCAGAATAAAGGAATCTAGTACTTATTAAGACTGTAATGAATAGATGTATGGAGAACTTCTACATCTTCTGATTTAATTCTTAAAACAAACCATATTATTTTTATATATTTATTTTATATATTATATTTTATAGTTTATATACACATTATTATCCACCCCCTTTTTTGAGTTCTGGGAATTGAACCTAAGAGCTTCATTCATGTTAGAGAAGTGCTCTACCACTGAACTGTGTCCCCAGCAGATTTCCCTGATTTTAAAATGAAGAATCTGAGCCTCAGTAGGATTCAGGAGCTTCCTAAGTTCTGAAAAGCAATAAGCAGCAGAGTAGGATTTAGATCCGGATCCCTCTTTCATGGTTTCTCCAAAGCCCTGAGTCTTCATGGAACTTGGTCGCTGAATTGCTTCCTGAGCTAGGACTCCTATTCACCGTGATTCGGAGCACTCAGTGGGAAAGGGGCGTTGTATAGGAATCTCTTATACATTTATCTTTTAAATGCCTAAAGGCTGTCAGTCAGGCTTTTGTTTACAGTTTCAGAGATAGAAGTCAAAGTAAACTTCTTTGTTATCTTCCTAAATGAGCCCACAGTAGATTCTAATCACCAGTTTGTAAAGTAGGTCATAACAGGCAGGGGGAAGCTAGAAATTTGATATGAAGATAGGAGAGTTTAATCATAGCAATTAAACATATTAGTAGTTTTAGACCATTCGGCATAGAGAAACCTACAACTTAGCACTCTTTAGTAGGTCCCAAGAATGTCATTAGATTTTACCCTAGAATTAACTGGTATTTTTTCATTTTTTTCCCAGCAGAATTTAATTGAATACCTACTATATGTCAAATACTAGGCCAGAAATATAAGACATGATCCTTGCCTATAAATTGTTTGTATTTTAAAAACTGGTTGAACAGGGCTGAACAGAGAGTGGATGAAGAGGAAGCAATAGACATAAGCAGGGTCCTTTATCACATTAACCAAACTAATAAAAATACAGGACCTGATAAGCTCAGTAAAGATGCTCAAGATTATTAGTTATTGGGAAATGAAAATACAAACTACCAGGAGATACTATTGTACACTCACTAAAATGGATCAAATTTAAAAGTTGATAATACTAAGTGTTGATAAGGATGTGGAACAATTAGAACTCTAATATACGGGTGATGAAAATGTAAAATGGTGCAGCCATTTTGGAAAACAAAGTTACTAATACGATATGCATACACTTATGTGATTCAGCCATTCTGCCTGTAGGTACCTACCCAAGAAATAAAAAAAATAATGTACGTGAGCTGGACGTGGTGATGCACACCTGTTGTACGATGACTCAGGAGACTGAGACATCAGGAAGATTGCTTGAGTTCAGAAGTTCAGGACCAGCCTGAGCAACATAGCAAGATCCTGCTTCAGAAAGAAAGAGAATAGGAAAAAAAGAGATATACACTTGAATGTACATAGAAGTTTTATTCATCATAGCCCCAGCTGGAAAAACCTAGATGTCCATCACCTGTTATATACCCCAAACAAATAAGGGAATATCTATGGAATGGACTACTACTCAGTGATCAAGGATTGAACCACTGAAACAAATAAGGACCTGAAAAACATCATGCTGAATGAAAGAAGCCACATATAAAAGAATACATACTGTATGATTCTATTTCTATAAATTCTAGAAAATGAAAACTAAGTTATAGGAGAGGAAAGCAGATTGATGGTCACATGGGGGCAATGTGTAGGAGGAATGAATTATAAAGAGACCTATATAAGGAAACTTCTGGGGGTGATGGAATTACACACTTTAAATGGCTGCAATTTATTGTACATAAATGATACATCAATAGAGCTGATTTTCGAAAAGCTCATAGGAGCATTTTTAGCACATAGAATATGGCAAATAAATGGTAGATTGAAAAATAGCTATTTTATCTTTTGGTACTTTGGTTTCTTTTCTCATAAAAGAAATATTTGCATTATGCATGTAGCTAATGATGATACTAAAAATAATGCACAAGGATGCTTTAACAAATGTAACTACATAAATTGTTTTAATTTTGCTAAACTACATAGATACATAGAGGTCATGAAAAAATACTTATTAGTTTACTGTGTGCCAGGTTCTTGCGAGCATCACTTCTCAGATAGGTCACTTCTTGTCCTTCAGAAAGGTACAGAAACTCTCTACTTTTCTAAGTAGGGCAGAAATGCCAGCTCTCGGTGGGCGGTTGGTTATGCGGAAGTTGTGGATAAGGCTGCTTTCTGCCGGAAGCAATTATGTTCTTTTTTCTGTCTTGGCATCCTGTGACCCTGGTCAGACTTCCAGGGCCTGTTTGCCACACCCTAGGTTGGGCAAAGTCAGGACATCATTCAAACCCCAAGGGAGGAAGCCACATGTGGTTCTAATCGCCGAATTACAAGCTCAGCCTTCATTCACTTCAGTTTCTGTTCTGTTCAGAGGCTCCCTTGGAGACCTGATCCACTTGTTCAGTTCTTGTCTCAAATTTATGTCTGAGTTCACAATACTTCACAAGATAACTCCTGATTAAAATCCAATACAATGAGACAGAGAGAAGATCGGATAAGCAAGATGACACATTTGAGAAGAGTTCATCTTAATTCCTGGCTCTGCATTGTGCATTGGGGAAGATAAACAAGTACAACTTCCTTTTCCTCCTGTAATCAAGATTTGGTTCTTATCTCTGGCCTGTCTGACCTGAACCTGTGGGGACCCCCTAGAGACCTTCAGTAGCCACTGACTCAACCCCTTGGAAATTCAAAACCTCTTTTCTTTCCAGAGTTCTGAACCCCTTGGAAGTCTGGTGGAAAATTGTTTTAAATACACATGATAAAATACACAGAGCCATAAAAGGTATTTTCGCTATGTTGAAATACAGTTACCAGGAAAGTGAATAAACGGTTTAGCTGTGAGTAATCTATAGGCTTCTTTATTAGTATGTTTAATAGCAAGATCTGGTGGCCAACTGTCATTTGGAATTGCTGATGAGCATAAAGACTATTTTGGGATGTCTGCCACACTGTAATATGCTGTAAAATATCTAAATGCTATTGGTGATAAAGTCATAGCGGTCACTAGTACTATTTGCTATATATAGGGACATTCACATTGGGGGAAATGCTGCACTATAATTCGAAGATAGTAAACAAACAAACAAACAAACAAAAACCCCCACCAAAACAAAACAATAACTCCAGCATGTATATTTTGTTCATCCCACAAGACAGACTCAATAAATTTTATTCATAGATACCTTGAGGGTCTGTCTGTCTGTATGTCCCAGGTTAAAAACCTCCAGGGTTAAGGAAGAAACTCTCCCATCTGCTAGGGAATTCCCAATAAGGTGAACCAACTTTCACTCTTCTTACTAACAACCTTCTAAATTTAAAAAAATAACAATATTTCAGGCATAAAAGCATATAATGGATAATATATCCATGTATTCATCAACCACCTAACACATAAAACATTTGCAAATGTATTTTGAAATCCCTTGTAGATTTTCAGTGCAATCTCCATCTAGAACTAGGTGTCTATGATTTCTATACTTAAAAGATATCAGTGTGTGTTTTTAAGGTTGGTAACATGGAATGGCACTGTGTGCATCCTTCTGCAACATACATTTGGTCCCTCAATGTTATATTCATAAGATTTATCTGTGCCAAATGTGGGGGACTCTAGTTCCCTTGCTTTTAAGGCTGTCTATTTTATGACTGTAGCAGTTAGGTTTGCTATTCTCATACTGATAAACATTTGGGTTGTTTCCACTTTTTCAACATGATGGTGCTCTACAGACCATTTTTATGGGTGTCTCTGGGTCAGATAAATTTCTCCTGTAGGGGAATGGCCAGGTAATGAGGTATACACATCCTTATTTTTTGTGGATCTTACCTCATTGCTCTATATTGCTTTATAGCATTTTTATACTGACCAATTTATGCTCTAACCAGCAAGTGATGTGAGTTCTTATTGCTCTACATTGTCATCCATGCTTTCTAATATCTGTAGTCTGATGATGTGAAATGGTATTTCAATCTGGTTTTAATTTGTATTCCCCTGGTTATTGGTTATAGTGAAATAATTTGTGCTCCCCCACCAAAGATATTAGATTCTAATCCCTGGAACCTGTAAATATTACTTTGTATTATATGGTAATTATATATATGGTAAATTATTTTGCAGATGTGATAAGGATTTTGAGATGAAGAGATTATCCTATATTGTCTGGATGCTTAAAATTCCAGTTATGGGTTTTATTTAGTATTTTCCTATCAACAATGCAGACCAGGGAAATGACCTCAAGAGACCCTGCCAGAGGGCATCAATGGGACCTAAGTGTCATCAGAGGTATCTTTGTAAGAAAGGCTGAGGAAGACTAGACACACACATAAAGAAGTAAGACAAGACAGGCAGAGACTGGAGTGATGTGGCCACAAGCCAAGAAACGCTGGTGGCCACTGGACACTGCAAAAGGCAATTCTCCCTTAGAACTTCTGGAGGACTCATGGCCTTGCAGATACCCTGATTTTGGACTTCTGGACTCCAAAATAGTGATTGGATAGATTCCTACTGTCTTAAGTTACCCAATTTGTGGTAATTTATTCCAGCAGCCTAGGAAACAAATACACCCATCAAATTCAGTTTCAGTTTACAGATTCATTGGATACTTGCACGGTCTCTTCTGTGGTTGACTTATTCATATACTTTGCCTATTGTTTCTCATTAACCATAAGAGAGCTTTCTGTATTCTGGATATTAATTTTCTGTTACGATTTGTCCATGGCTTTTCTCTTCTGTTTTGAATAGCAGTTTTTTGATACACATACATTTTAAGCTTTCATATAGACAAATACGTCTTTTCTTTTCCTTTAGGGTTTGTGCTGAATGTTGTTTGAAAAGCCTTGTACTGCTGGGTGCGGCAAGGCACACTTCTAATTCCAGCAGCTCCTGAGGCTGAGGGAGGAGGATTGCAAGTTCAAAGCCAGCCTCAGCAAATTAGCAAGGTCCTAAGCATTTTAGTGAGACCCTGTCTCAAAATAAAAAAAAAAAAAAATTAAAAAGGGCTGGGGATGTGGCTAAGTGGTTAAGTGCACTCATGGGTTCAATCCCCAGTACATTAAAAAAAAAAAAAAAAAAGAGTCCTATGCTATCCTGAGCTTGGAGGTAAATAAATATCCTGCTCTTGTCTTCTGCACATGTTCTGCTTTTTGGGTGCATGTTCAGCCCATGCCTTTGGGAGAGAGTCCCTAGCAGAGAAGGAGCTGCCTCACACTTCAAATGATAGGCAAAGTTGCACACAGACATTCTAGCAGGCCTGCCAAAGAGATCTGGGCTGGGAGCAAGTCTTGGCTACCTCTTTTAAGCCTTGATTTTGCCAATTGGCCATGCTAATTATTTTGATGTTGAGTTTTGGTAGATAAAAACTCCTGCACTTTTCAATCATCACTTATCACCTATTGCTTTCCAGTTCAGTTACCATCATTGTAGCTCCAACTCTGGCGAATTTCCCCTGTAGCTCTGGTATGAATTGTCAGGGATATTCTCCTTCCTGCTCCAAATGTCTTATCATTTGCATGAAGCTTATTATTTTCATTGCTTAAAATTCCAGTGTCACAGTTTCATTTATTGTTTTTCTATCAACAATCTGAACCAGGGGCCTTGCCGGTGAAGAAGGTGATGAAGGAGCAGGGAGGTGGGTGTGTGACCCTAGAAGGTGGCTGCAAAGGGAAAGGTCTTGCCTGAATTCTGGGATTGGCCACACACATCTGACCTGTATTTCATACCCATGGTGTGGAAAACAATGTAGAACCCTCAACATGGAGCCACTGAGAAGTGAGAAAGTTGGAGTTGAGGGTGACTACCAGGATGCAAACTCTCCATCATTTCCAAACTTCCTATATGGAAGCCAAACACTCTCTGGGGGCCAGAGAACATCCTCAGGTAGAAAGATGCAGGAAGTTCTAGAACTCTGAAGCAGTATCAACACTGACTTTTACAGATAAAGGGGTGTGGAAGCATTTGACAGTTATTGCTAAGGAGGAGTCAGTACCCCTATCATGGGTCTGGCTGAAATCATCTGATGTTTGAAGTCAGATATATGAATGAGAAAGTCTTAACATCTCAATGTGTGAATGTCTTGACTGATCCTGTCAATGTCTCTACATATCAGTGTATAAAATTCTCAATATCTAAATCTGAACACCTCAACACCTGGACCTGTAAATATCTCAAAATATCAACATGCAAATGTCTCAAGAGCTCACCATGTGACTGTCTCAGCATGTTATCATGTAGATGTCACAACATCAGCATTTGAACCTGTGAATATGTCAATGATTCAAAAATGCACATGTCTTAGTATCTTAGCATGTGAATGTTATTGCTTTGGGACCCAGGAATGTCACAACATAGCAACATGCAAATGTCTTGATGTCTCAACCTGTGATTGTCAAAATCTCAACATGCATTGTGTTGACATCACAGCGTATAATGTAGTGAGGGACCCATTATCTTCATTCCAAGTTCAGTTTCTCTGAATCCTTTTGAAATACTCTTTTAGAAATTCTGTTCTGATTGCATATAAGCTCTATATTTTACTTGCAGAGATATATCTGGACAAGCTTTATAACTATCTGGTATCACTCCATTTATATGGAAATCAAGCTGCTGATGATGTCAGATGATTCCAAGTTCTCCTTAAGGGTAAAAGTCACCCTGGGGCCCAATCACTTTTCTCAAAGTGGCTTTGGAATTACTTTCATGCTCCTATCCAGATTATTGCAGATAAGATGCTGTCACAGATTAGAAAATATTCTGACACATTCAAGGTGACAGTTGACTACAGTGAGTGAAGCTCTTTAGGCAGTGAGGGTAGAATTGACTAGGAAGAGGCCTCTGGAGCTTTCTAGGCCATGGTGACGGCTTGCATCTTGATAGGGGTTTGAATTACTCAGGTATGTTCATTTGTTAAAACTCAGTGAATGTTCGCTCCAGATTCATGCATTTTATTGTAAGTTTTAAAATTGTATCTCAACTGAAAAATATTAATCATAAACAGATATTGATAACACAAGTATATTGAAATATTCAGGGAGAATTGTATACTGATGTCTTAAATGTATTTTTAAATGCATTTTAAAAAATGATAGGTTGATGGATGGGTAGATGGATAGATATATGACAAAACAAATATTTTATAGTATCATGGCAGAATCTAGGAGGAAGGTAATGATTTTTCAACATTTTTGCGTGTTTGAAAAGTTTCCTAAAAAAAAATTTCAGAAAATAAAGTAGGCCAGGAAAAAGTAAGGATGTCCTATGGTTCAGAGCTGCTCTACCCACATCACAGACTCTGAGAACTTCACCCAATTGTATCTCACTTTCAAGTCTGAAACTCATTAATTTCCTGGATTATTTTTAGAAACCTTAAATTCTAGTCCATGTGTATTTAAGACAGCAAAGAAAGAACATAATTACTTTTGGAAACTTTCCATTAAAAAAAGTCTCTGCATTAAAAAAGAATTGATTCTTAATTAGGGGTAAGCTTTAGATACCTGGAAAATCCCATTTAACTGAAACCTTGCATTCCCTGACAACACGCATGCAGCGGATATCATTTTAATTAGCATTTCTAGTTAGTGGTTGATCGTATCACCTTACCTTTCACTTGGCTTCATCATATCCAGGACATTTTTTACATGTATCATTTCAGGGGTTTAGAGAAAGGGCTTTTAAGTTAGAGTCCTCTGAATTTGACTTAGAGTTGGACCACTTACTGGGTGCATGACCATGAAGACACTTGATTTGTTTGGGCTCAGTGCTTTTCTGCAACAAGTGCAAATGATGATCCCTAGAATACAGGCTTCTTGTAAGAAATAAAGGAAAACATTTAGGGAAAGCACTTTAAAGAGCCTCACACATAGTAGGTTCTCAATCAGACTTAGACCCTTATATCACATCACCATGACGGTACTGTCTGGGAGAACTAATATATTGTTGCATCATTTCCTAGAGTAGCTGGCCAGTGTTTGATGTTCAGTGAAATCTGCCTCAGACACCACCATACGGGGTAGATGTATGCCAAACATTTGAGTTTTCTTTTCTTTTCTTTTTTTTTCTTTTCGTTTCTTTTTTTTTTTTTTTTTGGCACTAGGGATTGAACACATGGGTGCTACACTACTGAGCTCCATCCCTAGCCACTTTTATGTTTTATTTTGAGAGAGGGTCTCACTAGGTTTACCAGGCTGGCCTCTAACTTGACATTCTTCTGAGTCAATGGATTTGGTGTGTCACCATGCCTATCCAGATATTTCAGTTTAATTGAAGGTTTATGTGTTTTCTTAGGTTCATCATCCATAATTGGCAAATAGCCTTATTTGCAGCATAAAGGAAAAACAAAAGAAATGTCCACTTGAGAATAATGTCAGCTCTCTGAGTGCTCGTCCAAGCTGAAAGGGAGAGCCCGTGAGCCCAGTATGTGTCTGGCTGGGGATGCCCATTCAGGGTGCTCTATGGCATGATGGAGACCATGGAAGGAACAAAGTACACTCGGACCAACCCTAGGAGGAAAACCGTAGCCAAAGAACACACACTCTCATGTGGCTTATTGTTTTTAGAGCATGCTAGAGAACTACAACAGACTGTTTGGAGCCTTAACAATCGCTTATTTTGTATTGGATGTTTTAAAAAAAAAGCAAAGGATTTTTTTCTTTGTGTGTTACATGTATGCCAGGAAAAATAGTTCCTGGAGAATGAAAACAACTCGAGGGTCAGTTTGCAACTTGAGAGGGGCCATTGGGTCCAGTTGCAAAGATGCAATTTTCTCTAGAGTAAATGAAGCTTTGTTCAGGGAGGGGGCAGATTCTTTGTAAGGTGGTGGGCTTGAGAGTGAATGATTGCTATCTTCAGAGAGGGTCCAACCAGGTCATTTGGTGGGAATTGCAAATGCAGTAAAGGTTTCACCTCTGGCCAGTAGTGATGTACACTTTTGAACAATTGGTGGCCAAAACCTGATGGGGAACAGAACTCTGATGTTCTGCAGCTTCCATTGGTATCCATACACAGCTCTAGGCTTCCGGAGGAGCAGTTAACTTTTAAACCACGTGTTGCCTTAGAATTTCCAGGACAGGGTTGGGAAACCCACCCAGACTCCAGGTTTTCTTTGGGCAATGCTGTCTTCTGAGGGCCCCAAATCTTCCAGGTCAATCACTTCAGGGGTGAATATATGGAGGAGCAGCAGAAGAAATGAAAAGAAAAGTCCAATAAGTTCATCCAGAGCTGCATTGGGCAGCCTCCCTGTAGACCACAGAGTGTGGCTGCCAGTCTATTGAGAATAATGCTCTCTGAAAGTAGAATTCTGGAATTAGATCTGTATTCAGATAATGTGGAATGTATTAAATACCTAAGCATTCACCTATATCAACTTGAAAAAAACAGAGCTGATAATTACCTTGCATTTGGGTTGTAAATGTAAGATTAAATTAAATGGATATAAAATCTCAAAAAAATAAAAAAATAAAAAAAGAGAATAATGCCTTCAACATGGCTCCTCCATGGAACCACACAGCTGGGCTGAGTGTTGACAGATGCTTTCCCAAGAGACCCTGCATTTGACACTAAAGACAAACAGGGAGAAGGCTATTTCTGTACTGACCACTTCAGCTTGACTTTCCTGCAAGTCAGTTTCTGGGAACACTAGGACCTAAGTATGAAGGCAGTATTCTTAAAAAGTGATCCAGGGATCAGCAGCATCAACTTCCCTTGGTACCTTCTAGGAAATGCAAATTCTCGGGCCCTACCCCAGACCTACTGAATGGGACTGAGCCTGGGAGTCTGAGTTTTACAAGCCATCCAGGTGGGCCTGCTTAGCCCTCCTAGTGCCAGATGCCCAACTGTAGTGGAATCACTATAGCTTTCTCAGAAAATGGAAAATGGCTGAGGATGGGGATCCCATCGTGGGGCATTTCTTTAGTCCCTTTCACATTTTACAGTTATTCTGTCGGCTTTAGTGAGGTTTCTATATGGGAGGGTACTTAGGAATACTTGAGGCAATGATCTGGCTGGTACAGGGCATTTAGGGATTTAATTTTTTTTAAAAAAATTGCCGTGTAGAAAAGCACATAGTTATTACTTAAATTACATGTTATAGATCAATACAAATGGTGAAGTTTTTCTAATGATACTTTTGTTCACGTTATGTAAGAGGGAGCAAATGTCAATGGTCCAAAGGCTATTATTAGTAACTGTTGTCAATGTAGAACATTAATAGAGCCACCCTCAGCCCTGTTCCCCACAGTCCCTTACTGAGGCTCCATAATTGACACATCTAAGAGCAAACACATCCTGTTTTCTAGTGCAGGACACTGTCCTGTGAATATTATTATTTTTTTTGTTTCTGACTTTTCCCTGACAATGGGTCCAGGTATTATTTATTATCTGGTTTTTCTCCCTGCCTTCAGGCATGGACCACATTTAAGCCAATTCAAACTTTGCAAGTCTTAAAAATAACTCTCTCTTTGCTAACCTCCTCTGGGCTTGGCAGGGACTTCCTTGGAACAGGAAATCCCTCCTTCTACCTGCCCACCCCTCATGATTAACTTGCCCCATAATCTTTTCTTACATTTTCAGGCTATTATAATACAATTGACAAAGTCTTTTTCTTTTCTTTTCTTTTTTGTTTTTAATTTTAGGTGGTGGCACTGGTGGAAGTTAAAGTGGGAGTGGGATCCTGTTTTCCCCCTCCATTGCCAAGCGTCCTGATTTTCAGTGCTGATTAACTTCTCTAAAGGCCAAACATTTATCAAGGCTTCTCAGTGAATATCTAATTTTCCCTAAAAGTTTTCCTATCCTTATAGAAGTGAATGCTGATTTTATGACTATTTTAAAAAACAATCTCTAAATAGTGCCTGCCACGACATAGGTAAGCTGAGAATTATCTCCAGAGTGAATTGCATTCACACTGAAGGGAGGCCTCTGGAGAATTGCCTTTTCTTGCATTTTTCCACATAATGGGTTCATTCGTATATTTGTGAGTCTGGACTCTCTTTTTCCATCTTCCTTTCTATCCATAATAACTAGAGCTTATCCTAAGATTTTTTTTTTTCTGTTCCCTAAAACCACTGTGGTAATCTAATGCATCATTCCCTGAATGGGCCTCCCCAAACTATACTTTTCTCTTCATGAGACCCTGAATAAGAATAAGTGGGACTCTTTGGCTACAGACTGACCTTTGACAGAATCAAATTTACTGTGTTAAAATTTGAGGAAAACATGGGGACTAGCGATTGGGCTCCATATGGAGGCGGGGAGGGTTTCACCTTGCTGTGAAACAAAGAGTGGAATATATTTGGAAGGGAAATTGCTATACAGAAAATCACATAGTTATTACTTAAATTATATGTTATAGATCCATAAAAATGCTAAAATTTTTCTAATGATACTTTTATTCACATCTTATGTGAACAATTCTGTCTCCTCGTTGCACATGTCTTGCATCTCACCACCATTCATGGGCATACATGGTGTCAACATTTTGGAAAGCCCTTGAGTGACACAACCCCAAGCTCTCTCTACTTAGAAATAGGTGTAACAGTTGGCCAGGTCCATGATCCAGTGGCACTTCTTTCAATGACATGAATATTCTCTGTGCTGTTTAATATGACAGCTTCTTGCCACTGTGTCTACTACACATGTGACATGTGGCTAGCCTAACTGATGAACTACATCTTAAATTTTATTAAATTTGATTTAGTTCACACTTAAATTTAAATGGCCACATGTAATTAGTGGCTATCATGTTGGATGGAACAGAGCCAGGGGAAAGGAAGTGGAGATGCCTGATGGTTCCTCTGAACAGTGGTTACAAGGAGCAGATTGACTCCTTCAAGAAGAATTCTTTCCCGATCCTAAATCTGGAATCTAAAAGAAGAAAAGGCAATTGTTTTATAAAGAAATAGAGATAATGGAGGCTTGAAATTTTCAATTTTCACTGAGATGCAACAGAGCCTTCATTGTTAATATATAGACTTGGGATGAAAGCAAAAGTTTAAAGAGAAAGCCCTGCTCTTTTTTTTTTTTTTTAAAAAAAAAACCCTTCTCTGTCTACTAGGGACAAATGGCAGAAAACTCTGTCGGTGTGTCTAAGGACTTTTCTTGCCTAGGAAAGGTGGAGTAAACACTTGTCTAATTAGAAGCCCAGGCTCCAAATCTTGCATTTTCAGTCTTATCTTCCTGAGCCACATCCCTTTCAGGAAAGGAGAAGAAGGTAGGAATGATAATCAAACGACCTTTCCTATTTGTCCAGATTCATGAGAGCACTGATGGGGAGGCTTTTGAAACATCCCAGATGAAGGCTAGAAGGTCACAGGTAGCCTTGTGCCTGGTACTGTTTTGGCATTGGTGTTTTGCCATGTTTATCTGAAGAAAATGGTTCGATTTTGGAATGAGCTTTTAGTGGGCCAGCTGTTATCTCTGGATGTCTGATGAATAAAAGACTGTGTTTCTTGCCATGAAAGTTAAAGGAGCAACGTACCAAAGAACATGCTATGATAGAGTTGGAAAGGTAAAATATGCACTCTTGGAATTGGGGGCAGTAGAAATTTTCAAAGTATTGATTTTAAAGAATAGAGATGTGAGTATATGTATGTCCACATTTGGTGGCAGGCAGTGGGACAAAACTTATGTTAGAGAGCTGTTAGGTTCCTTGAACTTGAGAACCCTATGGCTGGTGACTCCACCAAGGTTGGTCCAGTAATTGAGGATAATAAATGTTGGTACTTTAAGATAGGCTAGGTGCTGACGGAACGAAAATGGACCACAGAATCCAAAAGAGCAAATCACATACAACCACAAGAATAGGACCCTAGTTGGAATAAGTTACACTCTACACTTGCCAAAATACATTCTACTGTCATGTATGATTAAAAAGAACAATTTTTTTGAAAAAAAAAATCAACAAATAGGGGTTGGAAGATTATCCTAGGAATCTGGTATGCTGCTTGCATATACCTCCATCAGCTTCATCTTACTTATTTTACTTCCCCCGATGTTAGTTCCCCTTCAGAGCCCTCAAAGGCACATGCCGGTGGCTGGTGTCTCCAATCTAGTCATAGCATCTCCACCTGGCTCTGGCTTCATAGCCTGCTGTGTGCCCTCTGTCTACACCATTGGCAGGTACCTCCAGCGGTGGCTACTGCATTCAGATGAGGTCCAGGCATTGGTCCTCCTTCCTGGTTGCTCAGTGAGTACCATCCCCATTTCTTCTTGCAGTCCCAGGCCCATTGACTTCACCTCTCTTCCTGGGACAGACAACCATAACAACTCTTGGCCCCAATATCCAGAGAAGCATTGAAGAAGAGTTTGATCTAGACTGAACCAATAATTTAAAAAAAAAAAAAAGGCCTATGGTCCCTCAGCATCCAGGAGAAATTTTTGAATCTTGACATATCAAAAGGGCCTAGGAGCTAGCATGAAGGAGCTTTCACTGGTCAAGTCTGAGACAATTTGAATATCAGAATAAGTAATAGGTTATAATTCATAGAGTAAAATCAGAATCTGTGAGTCCACATTTGAGTGAATGAATAAGAGGATGGGAGGCTCTCTCTGAGTAGGAGAAATGATGGAATTAGAAAAATTACCATTTGTAACCATTGTCCTAAAACATGTGTCTCTGTCTGCTTTCAGTCACTTTAACAAAATACCTCAGGTGATTATACAGAAATCAGGTGGTTGTGACTCACAGTATTGGAGGTTCCAGTCCATGATCAGGCTGGCTTCTTGCTATTAGGCCTCTGGTGGGTGTGCTGGATAATAAAGGACAGGCCCATGTGTCAGAGCAAACTGCTCACCCCACAGCCAGAAGCAAAGGAGGAAGAGACCTGGAGCCCCACAGTCTCCCTCAAGGGCACAACCTCATTTGCATAAGGACCTCCCTCTGGCCCTAATCTCTTAAATATTCTACCACCTCCCAGTAGCACCACCCTGGAGACCAAACCTTTAGTGCATGGACCTTTCAGGGACGTTCAAAATCTAAGTTATAGCAGCCACATAATATCCCTGTCAGTGAGGAGCTAAATTTATGATAGTGATTTCCTAAGATTATAATAGAGCTAGAAAACTTCTATCACCTGGTGGCACGGTCACTGTCAACATATCACAATGTAATGCTTTACTCTTGATTTTGGGGTGATGCTGGTGTACACAAACCTTCTGGGCTGCCAGTCACCCAGAAGTATAATCATGTACAATATGTAACACTTGATAGTGATCATGAATGACTGTGGTATTGATTTACATATTTACTGTACTATAGTTTTCATTGTTATTTTAGTGTATACACCTTGTATTTATTAAAAATGTTCACTGTAAAATAGTATGCCACAGTATACCAGCAGCAGCCTCATACATCTCATTTACTGAGTGTCGTGATTGCATTTTTTCCCCTCTTGTGCTAGATTTAAGCTTATGTTGTTTTGTTCATCTTGGTCCTAGAAGCAATAGCCTGTTCCGTGAGTGTGTGCACACACGCGTGCACATGTGTCTATGCAAATATACTGTGTGTAGACACACAGAATACACTGTATAGCCTAAGTGTATGCTGCTGTCATGCTGTACCATCTAGGTTTCCAAGACTCTGTGATGTCTGTGCAACAACACATTGCTTAAGGATGTATTTTTATTAAAATTTAAAAATTATGTTTTGGTGCTAGTTATCAAATCCATGGTCTAGTGCAGGCCACTGAACTATACCCCCAGCATTGCTAAGAACATATCCCCATCATAAAGCAGTGTTCAACTGTAATTGTTTGAAGCAGGAAATGCAAAAGAATCCTAAATCTAGCAGATAAATGCTTGATAAACAGGATATTTACATAATCTCAAAGTATATCCCATAAGACACTTACTAATTATGAAGGACAAAAAATAGCAACTTCACAGGGAGGAACCTGGCTGATTCCACCTTATGTGCATGTTTGCAGGTCGAGTCACCAATCAAGGGACAGATAGCATTGTGCCACCTGATGAAGGGCAGGCATTGTGCCCTGAGAGAGCCATTGAAGCACTTCTGGGATTGTCCTGTCTAAAGTGCAAAAACTGAATATAATTATAAGAAATTGTTAAGCAACCCAAATAACTTGCCTGTACCCTTCTAAAATGTCAAGGGCATCAAAGAAAAAGCAAGACTGAGGAACTATCCCGGATTAAAGAGATAGGAACATTTAAGGAGCCAGTATAGTTAAGTGCAGCATGTGACTCTTGATTGACTGCTGCATTTTTCTTTTCCTATAAAAAACATTTGTGAGATAATGGGAAAAAAGAATTCAGATCTATAGATTAGAAAGATATCAATGTTATCCTTATAAATCCATCTTCTGACAATTTGCGGTAGTCATGTAAAAGAACGTCCTTGTTCTTAGGAAATACGCTAACATGTTCAGGCATGCAGAGACATAATATCTGGATTAATGGGAGGGGACCCAAAAGAACTGTCTGGAGTGATGGAAATGCTCTTTGGCTTTTATGCATCATGGATTCCCAGGGGATCCACATTTGTCAAAACTCACTGGACTCAATGCTGGAAAACTATGTATTATCTCAAAAGTAAATTGTGCCTCAATAAAAAGCTAAATAAAAAAGAACAAAGACTTTTTAAAAAATCCCAAAGTTGCTTAGTGTGTAAAGCCATTGTAGTGGGTATGAATCTTTCCACAATGGCTACTTGGAAATTCCAGATCAGTCCCTAATCAGAGTAATGTTAATTATTTTTATCATTTTCTATTTTCTGGTCATATATTATTTCCCTCAGAACATTTAGCATCAAATGGAACATCATAAGTGTTTGCCAAATGTTTGATAGCTGATATCATTGACAGTATATATTTCATCTTATTTGAGATCTGGCAGAAGGGCAGACATTTGTGTTTCCTGGGAGGACCAGAAGGTGACCCCAGGTCAGAATTTTCCAGGCACTCACAATCTCTTAGGAAACATTTTTCCACCTTGAGAAATGCTCCTACTACCCACAGGTCATCTGAAGAGTGGTAGGCTCCATGGTTTCGTGGAGTGGAATTAGACAACCTGTTGATTGAAGTTTCCTCTTAAGGGATCCCAGCCAGCAACCTGCCTTGTTTGGCAAAGGTTGGATAATTTATTTGTTGCTTTTTAAATAGTTCTCCTGTGCCTGGAAGCATCAGGACTCTGTAATCCCTCTACCTCCAAATCAGATGGAGTAAAAATTTCCTGCCAGCCTAGCCCAGCCAGAGGATTAGGATTTTGCAAGAAGATATTAGGCCTCTGAAGCAAGGATAAGAGTTGAGGGTCAGGATTATGGCTCCAGTAGCTCAAGAAGAGAAACAGCACTCATGTTGGTCACAGCCTGGTAGGACACAGTGCTGCTTTCCATTCTTCCGCATGTACCTGAGTCAGACAGGCACTATTTTAACCCTTATTTTCAGATGATGAAATGAAGGCTTAGAGATATCAACTCACTAGAACTCTTTTCCAGGGCTCTTACCTGTCTTAGTGAGAGTTTTCCCAGAAGCAGATTCTGAGCAAGGACTAAATATAGGCCATCCATCAGGGAGGTGAACCAAGGAAGAGAAGAAAGCTTGGGAACAACTAGGCTAAGATTTGCTCTGCTGGGAATTTTGGAAAATGGTATAAAATGTGCATCTCAATGTTTTCTCACCTGTGGGTGTAGGGAGCAAGGATTCATATATACCAACTGTCGGTATTTGTTGGTTGAAGGCTGCTGGGACCTGGGGAAAGCAGAGGTGCTAGTGTTGGGAAATGGCAATCTCTGAATTGGCAAAGACTGAGGAGGATGGGAAGCCTACCAACAGTGTGTGACATGCTGCCTTTCCAAGGTAGGATCATGTGGAATTGACTGACAGTGCCGAGCAGAAAAACAGCATTATGGATAGGACTGCGAACATGACCATGGAGTAGAAGCACAGTAAGCTGGACAGACCCAGAAAGACATTGGAGGGGAAAGGGATGCCTCTTTTGTTAGTTCCTGAGAGGATGTAAATCTCCTTGGTACCTACCATCAGTAATAAAGCCCACCAGCTATAACCCAAATTTAGAGCAGATGCCCCAGCAACAGCCCTCATCCCTTCCTTGTGGGTGAAAGCCTTTGGCTGCCAATGCTTTTTAGTGACATATTTCTCTGCCTTTGTGGAGTAGGACCCCAGAGCCAGCTCTCTACTCCCATCTTAAAGTGGGAGCCCTGAGCCTTATAAAGTTGAGCAAAGTCCAAACTCCTTGTGTCTATTCCTCATGGGCTAGAGTTGTATTTACCTAGGATCTGGGAAGGAGGTATAAAAGTTGAGAGAAGGCAGGAGTGGGAACCTAAGGAGAACAGAAAGGAAGCTTTACAGACAAGGCAAGTATTGTGAGGCACAGGAGAAGGGCAGCAATGTCCACAACCCACAGACACTTATTCAGTGCCACATCTGATTCGGTCATGTCAACCTTCTGAGGGTGAGGGATGCTCTCAGAGGACAAAGAGAAAATTGAAAAACAAGAAAAACAAAGGCTTGTGAGGTACTACAGGCCCTGAGCTTGGCTCATCAGTGATATCTGGAGGTGGGCTCAATTGTTTTTTCTGACAATGGGCAACAAACAAACAAAACAAGAACACATCCATAAGCAGTCAGATGAACCAAGCCTTAGAGTAGCTTCCTGTGTATTCACTAAAAACTGAATCCTCCTGGACGCTTTGCTTTGTCTTAACCCCACGTGCCACCTCACTTATGGAGAGTGACAAGGCAGGAAGGAAGGATTCCCAGGGAGAAACCAGAAAACCTCAAGTGAAAGTGGGACTTTCCCTCCACCTGCTTAGCACAGTGGATCAAAAGGCACAGGAACAACCAGCAAATTCTGTCTTTCTCTGTGGAGGACAGAATTAAAGATTTAATCAGATGGCATCAGAGGGCAAATATTTGGACCTGTCTATGGAAAGTTCTTCTGATTCACCATTTCCTGTGGTAGCCTGGGGCTGGATGGGACCACAAGGGAAATGAATTACAGGGGGAGGACACTTTTTGGTAACTTGGTTACCAAAAAGAGGGCGGGGGGGTGGAGAGAGAGAGAGAGAGAGAGAGAGAGAGAGAGAGAGAGAGAGAGAGAGAGATTGGGATTGAGAGAGAGCCTTTTGCTTTGCCTGTTTATTCTGCTTCTCTTTTTATAAAGGGAGATCCTGGCAGTGGCTTTACTCAGGAGACCTGGAGGTTGGCTTCCTGCCCTTGCCTCATTGTGTCTTTTCACAGGGATTCTTTCAGGTCTGGTTTTGGGTGGTGGTTAGTGTTCAGTTCCTCAGAGGGAATCTGACTTGTACAACCTAATTTCTCCTTTGGCAGACCTGCTGGCCGGCATCAGCCCTAGTCTCACCTGCTCTGCAAAGGTGGAACTCGGAGCTGGGCCAAACTCATCTGTAACCTGCTTG
This sequence comes from Spermophilus citellus, assembly GCF_964194105.1. Taxonomy (NCBI): domain Eukaryota; kingdom Metazoa; phylum Chordata; class Mammalia; order Rodentia; family Sciuridae; genus Spermophilus; species Spermophilus citellus. The sequence goes on from NC_138185.1 coordinate 44,435,007, forward strand.
GAAAGTGGGATGGGGCACTGGTTGTCTGTAAGGAACAATGTGCCATATTGGTTTATGGTGTCAAAAGTTCAGAAAATCAGAGTAATGAGACAGGAGGGGAGGGAGTGGGTGAGGGAGGGAGGGGGGAAGGAAGGAAGGAAGGAAGGAAGGAAGGAAGGAAGGAAGGAAGGAAAGAAGGAAGGAAGGAAGAAGGAAGGAAAGACTTCCATTTTTCAGAGAAGAAGGGGACAGGCCCCAGTGGGAATAGCCCTGGTAAGGACTCTCTGTCCTTATTCTCGTGTCTAGTACTACCCATGACTTTGAAAAATCATTCCAAAGTTCTTGACCTTGTTTCATCATCGGAAGAACAACTGCAATATGACCTCCGAAACTGAAAACCAGAAAAGAAAGCCCAGGAGAATGAGTACAAAAGCTAAGGGCCTAGACAGAGGACATGGACTGGGTCTGCTACCAGCTTTGAGAGGTTACTTAGCTGCCCTAAATGCTAAATGTTTGCATTTCCCTGAATACCAGGAGAACTTTCCTTTTTTTTTTTTTAATTTTCCCCTCTCTACTCTTCCTTCTCCTTTGTCTAATCTACCAAAATTCTATTCCCCCTGCCTCCCTTATTGTGCGTTAGCATCCACAAAAGTGAAAACATTTGACCTTTGGTTTGGGGGATTGGCTTATTTCATTTAGTATAATGGTCTCCAATCCATACATTTACTGGCAGATATCATAAAGTCATTCTTCTTAATGGCTGAGCAGTATTCCATTATGTATACCACATTTTTCTTGATCTATTTATCTGTTGAATGGCACCTAGGTTGGCTCCGTTAGCTCAGCCATTGTGAATTGAGCTGCTATAAACATTGATGTGGCTGTGTCATTATTTAAATCCTTTGGATATATACTGAGGAGTGGGATAGCTGGGTCCAGTGGTGTTTCTATTCCTAGTGTTATGAGGAATCTCCATACTGCTTTCTAGAATGGTTACATGAATTTGCAGTCCTACCAACAATGTGTGAGTGTGCCCTTTTCTCATCATCCTCAACAACATTTCTTGATAATTGCCATTCTGACTGGAGTGAGGTGAAATCCCATGAGAACTTTTCAAACCTCTTGTCTCCAGGATTATCTGCCTACCCTTCATTGGGGACATGAAGCCAACAAACTCATACTGACTTGTGGGCTATCAGTTTTTACTGGAAATAGTTGGGGTAGGACAATTGTTTCCTATGCTAAAACAAACATGGATGCATTATTCATGGAGTGTAAAATATGCTTTTTAATTTTAAAGATAGATATATTAAATATAGTAACAGTAAATGAATTTCATACCTACATAAAACCACTTTCAAGCTCTAGCCAGGGACACCTGGGAAGAACAAAAGAGAATCTGCCCCCTTTCTCCATGCCTTGTCTAGTTTCCCTCCTTCTCCAAGTCCATGTGCCACCTGAATCCTCCTTAGAACAGATCTTCACCATCTCCATGCCTTTTCCAGCTGTTTTTGTCTGGAATGGTGGTTCCTAATGCTTGTGGTACTCTGAGCCTGTGGAATGTGTGATTATAGTGGCTTCAAATTTGTATTTAGATTTTGCACAGTATTTGAAGGAATTCAAGCCCACTTTGATACACCCCAGTCCCTGGATCCTAGTTTAAGAAAACGTTGTCCAAAGTGATATAAGTAAGAGGGGAGAGTAGGCGGAAGAAGAACTTGAGCACCTGTTTGTTCAGGTGCTGAAGTTAGTGGGCTTTGGGATTTGGAGGTATCTGCTGAGATAGTGACCCATTTTTAAGTCAAGACATTATGAAACTCTGCAAGGTTGGAGGGGTGGGAGGAGTATGTTTATCTATAAATTCAAGATCCCTGGTAGGGTCGATCTCAGATTCTTTGGGTTTTCCTTATCCATGTGGTTATCACCTATCCATGGGCGTCAGTTTTTCACACTATCATTTTGTAAAGTAGCATGGTTGCTTTGATGTCAAACATTTTTGCTTGAAGCCTTGGTGAAGAAGGAGCCTCAGACTGGAAAAGCATAGAGAGTAATGACCTATTTTGCACTCTGAGAGGACAGCAAGGAATGTCATGCCTGAAAAGTGGGAAACGTCCCCCTGTGTCTCTGCTTACTTGACCCCAAGATAGAATTAAAATGTCACCTTAAAGTATGGAGGGATGGATGGAGGGAGGGAGGGAGCGAGGGAGAGAGAGAGAGAGAGAGAGAGAGAGAGAGAGAGAGAGAGAGAGAGAACGTGCAGAGACTGTTGATCCTTCTGCTGCTCAAGTTGCCTTTTCTTTCTGGTCATGCAAGAGTGACCATAACCCTATTAAAGTGACACATGTTTTCTCTGAGCTGGGATGCTGATGAAGCAGTCTGAATTCATGCCCCTGAAAATTAGCAGACTACCTGCACACTACATGCTCAGTCAAGTGGAATCTTGACTATTGAATGCACCTCCCCTCTGCCCTTCGCTATAAGACATGGGAGAAAAAGCCTGCATCTTTCTCATCTCCCCTAGAGCTTATATCCATGGTGGGTTCCTAGCCATCCCTGTAGGCTTGGGGCAGTTAATAATAAACTTACAGGGCTTTACAATTTTCACAGTACATTCACAGCATCGTAGAACTTAATTCTTACCACAAGAATGCGGGATAGGTCTGTTGGCATCATTTTCTGGATAGGGAGCTTAAGTGTGGGTCACAGAAGTTAAGGGGTTTTTCTTAAATCACACTCAGTCGCTGGACATTGCAACCAGGAGCTACCATGATCTTCCCCTTTTCCTTCTGTAGCCACCAAGGCACCAGCATTCCTTTGCTTGAGGACTTTTTCTGGCCACCTAAGTGGTAGACCAAAAGTCAGAGGAATGAACACTTCCTGGGGCAGCCCATATTAGAGCAGATGAGAGCTGGTTTATAAATGCCCCAGCTCCCTTATCCTGGGGTGAGATCTAATGCTGAGGCACGTTTTCTATGCACTTTTTCATATCTCCCAGGGTTGCCACTGGGATTAAGCTCTTTTTTCCCCCACTGTGGTAAATAACTAGAGGCCACATGCTTTACTGGATACCGTCCTTTCCCAATCTGACCACCTTACCCCTCTGCTGGTGCCCCTTCACCTCACAAATTAATTACTTATACTGAAATCCTTGTCTGAGAGCCTGGTTCTGGGAGAACCTAATCTAGAGCTTAGATTCTTGGGCACCAAATCCTGGTTTTTTCCTTCTGGGTATAAAGATTCACCAGGCTTCTCAGGGAGGATTTAACCTGTGTTCTGAGGTTAAGAGCAACCTGTCTTAACATTCTGGTGCAGTGTGTAGTAAAGCTTGATAGATTTTCTTTTTTTTTTTCCCTTTTATTCTGAGCATAAAGAAAACTTACCATCTTGATGAGCATTCCCTTGATGACCTCCCAGGTCAGCACTGTGTTTCTTAACCATAAAGAGAAGTTACCTGAAATGGAGACACAGCAGGCAGAGACCCAGGAGAAAACTCGAGTGTCAGAGCCTCTGGCCTGGGAAGACAGATTGGGCCGGGTTGGGTTACAGAGTTCATGAAGTTACTGCATTTAGTGTGCACATGGCCTTATTGTATGTGAGGGGGAGGAAGCACCATATCAAACTCCATGACAGATGTTGTAAATCATGGGAAGTGTGTTGCGGCCACCTCCATGCTGGGGCTTGCAAATGAAACCATCTGTCAAACCAGGAAGCTGGGCTTTCCTGGCCCTCCGTCATCTGGGCCTCTGGCTAATGGGGTATGTATCGGGTGGTAGGGGCATTACTGAGGCATTCATAGGGTGGGATTCCACAACTCCTTTAGACACCATTGGAAGTCAGAAGAGCTGAGAAAAGCACAGCAACATCTCCTGACGAATTTGTTTTTCACTTCATACGGGTGATCTGAAATTTGCCCTGTGAGTGAAAGGTGGGACTTTTAAAATGAGGACAGTTCTTTAGTATTCCTGTACCTGTTTAGAAGACTCTTGTATGTCTGTCTGGCAAGAGATTGAGATAAAGAGAAGATGTTAAGCACAGCCTTTCTTATTTAAAACTGATTATCAAAGTCTAATCATTTTGACTCATTATGAGTGTGTATTTGTGACTATAGAACTGTGTGCATGTGAATGCACAAGTTGGCAAGTATGTACACCAGTGTAGGTGCATGTATGTGAGTGTGCAAGTGTGTGTGTGTGCATGTTCAAGTACACATTAGAAGAAAATAATGAGGTTAAAAGAGGAAAATAAGGATTCCTCTGGGAATGCATGGGTTAGTCCAACTACTATTTCCTATAATTTTCTTATTTTGCTTATAATTGTATTTATTATTAACAAAACTGCTAATTTGGGAATAACCTTTTAGGTGCTAGATGCCATATTAGCAAGAATGCAAAAAGTGAGAAGACAAAGGGAGTTCTACCTGCATTCAGGATTGCCACATGCCGGTCATTCTAGTGAATGATAGTAATAGGAAGGATGGATAAAATTATTGATTGGAATGATCCTACAAAATAAGACTTCAGAGTCATCTTCAGATCACCCTTTGCCCTGCTCTCCCTGTGTGTTCTCAGCATGGATAATTGTGGCAGGCTATCGCTTTAGCCTTGCTACGAGGCTGATTCCAATTCATTATTTCCCTCTAACCATGAGCAAGCCAAGGGAAAGAATCGTCCCAGAACCAGAGTGTTCCAAGTTTGCTGAAAGGTCATTGCCACTTTTTTTGGTAGCTCCCAGCACAGCAGAAATGCTTGGATGTCAACTCTGCTCCTTTAACACTGCTGCGAGCTGACTTCATTTGTTTGAGATAAAACTTCCCTCTTGGTCCAGGAGCGTTCACGGCTGAGTTGGCCATGAGACAGAGGACCCTGTGTTCCTAATTATTTCTGGATGAAAACTCCTGCAGGCAAGTGGAGATTCAGGGCAAGGATGGCCAGGTGGAGCAGTCACCAGTGTGCAGTGAATTGTAGACATGGAGAGATAATTAAATTAAGAGTGCCAGGTGCAGGCATTGAAAAATAATCATGGGTGTTAATTATGCAGTCCAGCCTCACAGTCCAGTGTGAGCAGAGGAAATGCCACAGGCCTGTCCATCACATGGCAGTTGAAAAGCTTGGGAGAGACACATTCATGGTTTCTAGAGAACTTGCCAGGGCTGCCTACTTGGGATTCTGGTGAAGCGGGGATTATTTATTAGTGGCAATGTGCACATTTCCCTCCTTTTCCTCCCAGCCAAGGTGGCCATTTGGTTTGTATGGGTTTGGTGGGGGATTAGCTTTGATCCACATGGAAAATGTGACAAGCTCGAGTGCTAGCGTAGGCACGTCTGGAGGTGTTTCTTCTCTTTTTGAGTCAAAATGAATTTGATTCTATGGGCCAGAGGCAATGGACCCTTGTCAAAGAGTGGAAGGAATAAATCATTGCATATGCATGAATGGATCAGCATGTAGCAAAGAAATGGACACATGATGGGATGCAATAATGCCTGGCTAGATTGCAAATACAGTAAATTAAGTGAAAGATGTTAGATCTCCAAATCCTTTCTGCATGATTCCATTTTGGTGAGTTCTAGAAGAATTTAAACGAGCTATGATGATAGATGTCATATCTGCAGTTGCACAAAGGGAACTTAATAGGGCAATGGGAATGGTTTCTTTTTTTTTTTTCATTCTCGTACTGAAGATGATTTGGATGTAAATATTTAAAAAATTTTGATGAATGTCAATTTGAAATATTCTTTGCATTTTCTTGCCTGTAAGCGTACCTCAATGAAAGAAATATGAAAAGACCTTCCAATGCTTTGTCTTTACATTGATTTTGAACTTGGTCAGTCCATCTCAAAGAGAGGTAAGGATAAATCTCCTGTTTGTAGTCCAGCCTTCCCTGGAGCACAATAAAGCCTTTCATTTTAAAATCATAATCATCATCATCATCATAACAACAAACTATGGCCCTTGGGCTGAACACCACCACATTTTGTATGTAAAATTGTATTGGGACACAGCCATGCCCATTTATTTCTGTGTCTCTCTTACTGCTTTTATGTCACAATGACAACTGAGTAGCTGGTACACAGGCCCACTGGTCACAAGCCTAAAGGATTTTCTCTCTGCCCTTTTCCAGAAAGTCTGCCGACTGTCAGTCTAAAGAATCATTTCTTTCTGAAACTCTTCACTTCAGATCTGGTGCAGTGTGCTGCCTGGGAAGAAACTTCTAGAGCCAGGGACGGCCCTTGAGTAGGGTCACAGTCTGCCTGAGTTGTGCATCCCGTGGAGTTTGCTGGGCATGCAATGGCGTGAACCAATGATGGAGCACAGCTTGGCCTACATGGAGGTTTTGGTTTTTTTTAAGTTTTCTGAGAGGAGAAATAAATCAGTCCTGGAAGCTATCAGTGGCCAAAGCAAGACTCCTGTCTTAAACTCTGAGCTGTTGGCTGTAAATTATCTCTGAATGGAAAATAAAACTAAGCTAATTCATTGTGATAAAAGTAAATGTGATCTGGTTAAACTTGGTCAACATGTTTGGCAACATTTGTTAAGTACATGAGGAAACAAATTGAGCCAGTGTAAAAATTTAGGTTTGAATTTGGGGCTAAATGAGTCATTTAGTTGAAGATACTCTGTATTGTTATTTCTTTAATCAGGTTTAAACCTCCCTTCTCTCCTTGACCTTCCACCCAAAACTGATGCTCATGACCCAGCAGGAAGTCTCTGGAGGGTTTGGTCATGAGAGACTCAGGTCCCAAAACTCCGTCTTTTTTCATTTTGCAAGTATTTATTTTCTTCCAATACTTTCTCATTTCATAGTTAGTGGAATTAAAGAGTTAGTTCTTGGGGAAGAGGAATCAATAGCTTTTCTTTTCTTTATTTCTTCTTTTTTTTTTTTAATGAGAAGAGTTAAGCATGATCAGTTATCACCTAAAGCTGGAGAAGTAGACTTCTGCTTTCCAAAAGAAAAAAAAGACAGAAATTAATTGCAGAGAGCTAATTATAGTCTCCAAGAGTCTACCTCATCAGAGACTTAAAAACTCCAGGCAGTGCCTCAGTTTCATATTAGGCTGTTTCTTAATGACCCCAGGTTCAGCGACTGTGAGCAGTTAAGGAATAATTGCTAGAAATGGAAAATTACTGCCTAACCAAGAGGATTTCAGAAACAAGTCGATGAATCACGAGTGGTGGGAGTGTGTTCCCCAGAGTGCGAGTATGACCTATCCAATCCTCTGTCCTGTGGCTCCTGGGTTAGCATTGTCCCATTTAGTCAATTGCATGTGTTCAGAGCCCCTTGCAAACCTGGCACTGCATTAGGACTGGTGCTGGCCCATGACACACCAACGTGGGTTTCTGCCTTCTCTCTAGACATGGGGTGGGTCGGCCTGTTTGGGATAGAAGAGCAGGTGGGAAAATAATTGGCGATAAGGCAGTCATGATTCCGCTGGATTTGGTGTTTGATCCTACCATCAGTAGAGTGTCATTTTTAAAAATTTCTTTGGAAAGGAGAGGGTGCTCATTAGATTGGTGGCGAATCTGAGCTGAGATGTGTTGTTATTTGTGTTGGGGGAGACATGTGGGTAGGCCCTGGGGTGGAGGAGCAGGGGGCTCACACAAAAACACCCTATTACCTTTAGTCAGTTGAAAGTTTGTCAGGGACTGTCAGATGCTTCATACACACACAAAAAGCCACTTACTTTTCTACTGAATCATAGTGGCAAAGATTTAAATCTCTCTAAAGGCCTCTTCTCTTCCCTTCAGGTCTTTGCATCTTACAATGGAACAACACGGACACACACATCTTAGTGTGACTTTTTCCTTATAGCTTCAGTGATGGATTTGGGACTGAGGGAGAATATGATTTTTCATAGTTGTATAAAATATTTACAAAGCATTTATTTTGTGAGTATTCGTACAGAACTGCTAATAATAAACCTGAGACAGAGATTCAGGCTGGGGAGTATTCTTCATGGTTGGTGCCTACATTCATTCATCCACTGGTCCCTTAACTCATCTTCCTGGAGCACATTGCTGTATGCCAAGTACTGTACTTGGTGGTGGGGAGTCAACAGTGAGTGAAACAAACCCAATTCTTGCCCACAGAGAAGTTGCAGCTTAGAAGGGGAAGCAGGCAAGCATGAAATAATGTTCAAATATACACTTACAAATTTAGGAGAGTGTTGTAAGAGTTGTAGGACTGTGAGATTACACAGTGGGTCTGGGGAACATGCAAGGTTTTATAAAGAAGGAAATGACACTAGCGCTGGAATCTATAGGAAGACTGTTGACCAGGTGAAGGTTAGGGGAGCCTGTGCAAAGGTCGTGGGGTCCAAAGAGGCAGGGTATGTTAGAAGAATTAAAAGAAGGCTGTAGGGGCAGCTAGTGGTGTAGCTCAATGATAGGGCATATGCTCAGCGTGGGGGGAGGTTCTAGATTTGATCCCCAGTACCACCTTAAACAAACGAACAAACAAAAACAGCAAAAAGAAAAAATGCAGAGTAGGAGAATGTTCCTTTCTCCAGCAAGGCAAGGCTGGAAACACTGCCAAAGACCTTGTAATGCATGTGCTATGGGCTGTGTTAAGGAGGCTGACCTTGATTCCAAGAACAGCAGGAAGCTGCTGCAGAGCTTCAGTCAGAGTGGATTTGCATTCTGGAAAGATCTCTCTGGTATGGACCTGAACAGCCAAATCTCACTCCCCCAGTGATGACTCTTCTGGTTTCTTGTCCTTTTCTTTTCTTCTTTTTTACATCTTAGTTGTAATTAGAAAAAATTTTTAAGTTGTAGATATTCATAGTACCTTTATTTATTTTATTTATTTTATGTGGTGCTGAGGACTGAACCCAGGGCCTCATACACACTAGTCGAGGCCTCTACCACTAAGCTACAACCGCAGCCCCCTTTCCTCTGAGTTTTGGGGCTTTGAGCTGATTTAGTCTTTGATAGTATCTAAGCAGGACTGGACAAAGGGTATATTTAAAAGGAGGTGCAATGGCACGTTCTGGAAGGATGTAGTTATAGTGCTCAGAGATAAACTGATATCTGAAATGATTCTACCCATAGAACTTTGGCCATGAAGTTTAAGTTCCTGTTTTTTTTTTAAGAGAGAGAGAGAATTTTTAATATTTATTTTTCAGTTTTTGATGGACACAACTTCTTTATTTTTATGTGGTGCTGAGGATCAAACCCAGCGCCCTGCGCATGCCAGGCGAGCGCGCTACCGCTTGAGCCACATCCCCAGCCCCAGTTCCTGTTTTAAACTTGGTTTTCTTTTGCCATCAGAATAAAACGGAAAAGGTTTTCCTGGGAAGTTTATCTTAAACGATAGGACATGGGAGAATGATTTCTATCTCCTCATGATAAATAGCCAGGCTAAGATAAATGGACACCTGATGATCAAGAGACTAGGGCAGAGGCAAAGTGAAAAAAGTATTGAACTGCTTACCACAGTGTCCTGCATAAATGTTGGCTCTCATTACAATGACTACTATTAACCAAAATATCTCTGTTACCAACAGGAACTCCTGCATTGCTCTCTGGCCTTTTTCAAAAACCATTCATTCATTCCTTCAATTCATTCTTTCAACAAATGTTTATTGAACACCTACTATACCATGTATCACTACCGGTGCTGAGGACATAATAGTCAGCAAAACTAAGTCACTGTGGAGTTTACCCTCTGGTTGGTGGAGAAGGATAGTAAATAAACACTAAATAAACAGATGTGTTGTCTGGAAAATGATGATGGGAGCCGAAAAGAAAAATAAAGCAGATGAAGGAGCGGAAAACGATGGAGAAAATGGAAAGCCTCTCTGAGGAGGTGCTATAGAGCCAAGACCTTACTAGAGAGAATGAACTATGCAGATGCCTGCAAAGATGGAACAGCAGGTGACAAGGCCCTGGGGTAGGAAGTGCCCACAGCCTCTTGTTTCTAATAGCCCCTAACCTTTATTAGCAGAGGTGGGCCCCTCTTCCAGGTGGAGGAGATGAGCAGCTCTGATAGAGTGATTGGCATCCCTTTCAGTTTTCTTTCTTTGCCCTAAAGTTTCCAATTCCCCCTCCTTCTCCCCTCACTGCTCCAGTGCAGGTTAGGGCTGCTGCCATTCCTGTAGTAGGCAAAGGTACCCACAAGTAATGTCTTGAGAGTATTAGTAAATCATAGTATTATTGTGTCTCCTTTCTAACAATTTTCAAGGTTGACAAAAATCTGTATTTGTCTAGCCACCGGGTAACTGGAGAGGCAGGTGGCCTGTTAAACATGGAACACAGAAATAAGTATTGGAGGTTGACATGGTGAAGTAAGAAACCAAAGGAAATACATCTTTGCCTGAAAGTGAGCCGCTTTAGTGGCATTTCCAGTGTCTGCATTGCATTCCATAGATGGTGTTTCCTGCCACCAACATCCATTTTGAGATTTATGTGGATGTCTGCCATGTGTCAGTTCTCAGCTGGGGACCAGGCAGCATTCTTTATCATGTCAACGTCTTGGTAAACATGTCAGCAGTTTGTGTGATTCACTCCATGTGAATGAGTGCTATGAATTTGGCTGATCAAACAGTATTCCAGGGTCTGAAAATATGAGAGAAAATGACACTTTTTACCTGTGGATAGAAACACAAACTCCAGAAGCCTCCCCAGGACAGTTTTGTATGAGGCGTGACCTGAATGTGTGGAAAGGTCTAGAGACTTGATTACTGTGGCTTCTGATAATCAATTGAAGTCATATAGGAATTAGTCTAATTTATTGTCATTGGAGGAAGAAGAAAATTGTCTTAAAAGGATTTTTTTTTTAAAATTGTGAGAGTCATGTGAGAGAGCAACTTCCTCTTCTTTTTAGAAAACAACCTAGCAAGACTGTTATCTTTGTGTTGGGGGCCTGGCAGCCAGAAAGACTTGCTATGAGAATCTATGTATTCTTCCTAATTTGGGAGCTGCTCAAGCCCTAAGTGTTACAAGCATATCTCTCTCTCTCTCTCTGTCTCTCTGTCTCTCTGTCTCTCTCTCTCTCTCTCTCTCTCTCTGTCTCTCTCTCTCTCTCTCCTTAGCTCCCCTCTGGGCTTACCAGGCAACACCCAGCCCTCCAGAGCACGTTAACACTGTATAACCGCACGGCCTCTATGGGAAGGGGGAGTGGAGTTTTAATTACAGCTTCTCTCCCCTGCCTGCTTGTCTTCTCCCACCTAGAAATTGATTTGTGGAACAAACATGGCATATCAGGGCCTGAGGAGGATTCAAGCACAAGGCTGGCTGTAGCCAGGCTAGGTGACAGAGCTGCCGTCTGCTTAAATGCTCCAATGTATTCACTGGAGTCTGGCTGCCCCACGTCTCTATGGCAAAGCCTGCAAAATTACGAGCATTCGACTCTGTACAATTGCCACCGACTCAGCTGCCAAAACATATTTTCCATCCGTTTCTGACAGAGGCTTCTGTTTAAATAGAGAGGAGAAGAGAGAGATGATCTCTTTTCAAAGTGATTCCAGCCTGATTCTCAAAGTGCAAGTGGTAAAGTCACCAAGTCTAATTGCAATGAATTGATTTATCCTCTCTGGAAGCCCTGATCAACACCCTCCCAAGGGGCAAGGCTATAAAAGGAGGTAATCACGATGATGTACATATTTCTCTGGATGCTGCTTGGCTAATCCAGTTCGTTTTCCATAGATATCACCTCAGACAGCTGCTATTCCATCACAGGTCTTGAATTTTTTTAAAATTTAACCCTCTATTTCAGGAAGAGAAATCATGTGGCTTTTTGAAAGTAGTAGTTGTCAGAAAAAAAAAAAATAGGAGAACCATGTACTCTCCCTTAACATTTTTCAATACATGGGTTTTTTTCCCCTTTTCTCTAGGCCAAAAATCGACCACTTATTCTGTGAAGTGGCTTCACTTTGTGCATGTCATGCACATGTATCAGTTCCTGTGCATGTGCAGGTGCTCAGTGTTCAGCTTTAGGTTTTCATGTGCCTGTTTTGCTTGACCTACTGAGTTTAGGGGCTTTGTTGGGGTGAAACTTGGAATATTTGCATGACTTTCCTGTACCCCTGTTGAGTCCTCTGTAAGAAACCTGAACTATTGAAAATTTTTTTAAAGACGGACACAATATCTTCATTTATTTTATTTATTTTTATGTGGTGCTGAGGATCGAACCCAGTGCCTCACACATGTGAGTGTGCTCTACCGCTGAGCTATAACTTCAGTACCAACTGTTGACATTTTGACTTGTTTTATCCAGCACCTTCTTGCACTTCTCAGAGCTGAAAGCTCTTTCTAGGTATCAGTCATTGATTCTTATGAACTTAGCTCTTTAAACTTATATAGTGCTTCATCTTCATTTTTCTTCCTTACTGGTCAGATCTAAAGGGTTCCCTGGGCTTGGTATGCTATCCTAATCCATAGCTGGAGTTCCCTCACTTCCAATGGTTGGCTCAAGGCACAAGGATTTTGGCATCATGTGGTACTTCTACTTTTAATTGTTTTAGGGACCTCTATACTGTTTCCCATAATGGCTATACTAATATGCATTTCCACCAATGGAATACAAGGATTCCCTTTTCTCTACATCCTTTGTCAACACTTACCTTTTTTTCTGGTATTAGTCATTCCAACAGGTATAAGATGATATCTTATTGTAATTTTAATTCAAATTTCTGTGATGATTGAGCATTTTTATATGCTTGTTAGTCATTTGTCTTCTTTAGAGAAATGTTAATGCAGACCCTTGTGCACTTTTAAATTAGCTTTAAAAATTAGCAAGGGCACTGTTGGTTTTCTTGCTATTAGTTGTTTAAGTTCCTTCTATATTTTAGGTATTAACCCCTTACCAGATATACGATCTGCCAATATTTCTCCTCTGTGAGCTGCTTCTTCACAGTGTTGATTGATTGCTTTTCTATGCAGAAGATTTTTAGTGGATGCAATCTCATTTATTTATTTTTACTTTTGTTGCCTGGGCTTTTAGGGCCATATCCAAAAAAATCACTGCCCAGACCAATATCAAGAATTGTTTTTTTTCAATGTTTTCTTTTAGTAGTTTTTCAGTTTCACAACATGTATTTAAAAGACTTTACTCCATTGTTAGTTGAATTTTACAATAGGTATGAGAAACACTCTGATTCCATGTGCATATCTGGTTTTCCCAGCACCATTTATTGAAGAGACTCTCCTTTTTCCATGGTGTATTCTTGACAGCTTTGTTGAAGATCAATTAACTGTAAATGTGTGGGTTTATTTCTGGGCTCTCTCTTCTGGGCTAATGGTCTCTATGCTAATGACACATTCTCTTTATTACTGGCTTGTGTAGTATATCCTAAAATATGAGATTGTGATGCCTCCAGTTTTTCTCTTATTGTTCAAGATTGGTTTGGGGGGTCTTTTGTGGTCCCATATGAACTTTAGGACTTTCTTCCTGTTTCTCTAAAAAAAAATTTCATTCACATTCTGATAGGAATTGTTTTGACTCCTTGATTGTATTGACTAGTGTGAATGTTTCAACAAAATTAATTATATAATTCATGAACGTGGGCTCTTACCATTTACTTGTCTCTTAATTTCATCAATGTTGTGTTGTTTTCAATATAGAGATTTCCTCCCTCCCAACCTAAATTTATTCCTGAGTATTTCCTTGGATATTATCACAAATGAATTGTTTTCCTGACATTTTTCCAGATAGTTTGTGTGTTGGTTTTGTATCCTGCAACTTTACTGAATTGACTTATTCATTCTAATAATTTTTGGTGGAGTATTTAGGGTTTTGGCATATAAAATCATGTCATCTATAAACAGAGATAATTTTTTTCTTTTAAATTTAGATATCTTTCATCTGTATTTCTTGCTTAATGTTCTGGCTAGGATTTCTAGTATTACATGAATAAAAGTGGTGAGAGTTGCTTGTACCAGAGGAAAAGCTTTGAATTTTTCCCCCATTAATTAGAATGTTAGCAGTGGGTTTCTGTTAAGTGGCCCTTATTAGGCTGAGGAAATTTCTTTCTATTCTTTTATCATGAGAGGATTTTCATTTTGTTAAATGCTTCTTCTGAATCTATAGAGATGATCACATGGGTTTTTTTCATTCGTTCTGTTAATATGGTATATATCACATTAACTGAGTTGCATGTTAATCCAACTTTGCATCCTAAGCATAAATCCCACTTGGTCATGATGTGTAAGATTATATATTGTATATGTATTGAAGTGTTGTCAATTTCAGTTTGCTAGTATTTTATTGATGATTACATCTATATTCATCAGAGATATTGGACTAGTTTTCTTGAAGATTTTTTGTCTGGTTTTGGTATCAAGGTGATACAGAACTAATAAAAAAAGTTTTGAAGTATTCTCTTTAGTTCTATTTTTTCTAAGTTTAAGGGTTGGTATTCATTCTTTGCATGTTTGTTAGCATTCAGGCATGAAACCATCTGGTTCTGGGCTTTTTTGTTGTTGTTGTTAGGAGATTTCTTTTCTTTCAATTACTGATTCAATCTCCTTACTTATTGTTGGCCTATGTAGATTTTCTATTTGTTCATGGTTTGGTCTTCACAAGTTCTATGTTTCTAGGAATTTTTCCATTTCTTCTATGTTATACAATGTGTCGATGTCTGATTGTTCATAGTGGTCCCTTATATTTACTATTTGTGTAGTCATCGATTGTAATGTCTCCTATCTCATTTATAATTTTGTTAATTCTGTTTTCCTAGTCTACCCTAGATCTGTCAATTTGGTTTATCTTTTCTAAAAACCAACTCTTCATTAATCTTTTCTAGTCCCCATTTCATTATTTCTGTTGAGATCGTTATTATTTCTTTCTTTTGCTGGAGCTGGCCTTAGTGTGTTCTTCTTTTTCTAGTTCCTTGAGGTGTAAAGTTAGGTCGTTTATTTTAGAACTTTCTTTTTCCTTATGTAGGCATTCATCACAGTAGACTTCTCTCATAGAACTGCTTTTGCTGCATGCCATATAATTTTTGGTATGTTATGTTTCCATTTTAATTTGTCTCAAGATATTTTTGGATTTCCCTTTTGATTTCTTCTTTGACCCATTGGTTGTTCAGAAGTGTGTTGTTTAATTTCCACATTTTTGTGTATTTTCCAATTTTTTCTTGTTTTGCATTTCTCGTTTCATTGTGGTTGGAAAAGATACTTGATATGAGTTCAGTCTTCTTGAATTTGTTAAGACTTGTTTTGTGGCCTAACATATGATCTGTCCTTGAGAACATTCTGTGTGTGCTTGAAAAGAATGTGTCCTCTGCTTCGGTTGGTGGAATGTTCTGTATAGGTCTGTTAGGTCCATTTGATCTATGGTGTTGTTCAAGTCTGCTGTTTCCTTATTGATTTTCTGTCTTGATGATCTATCCGTGGTTGAAAGTGGAATATTGAAGTCCCATGCTATTACTATATGGTAATAGTCTCCTTAGTTTTATTAATATTTGCTTTATATATTTAGATGCTTCAATGTTGGGTGCACATAGTTTTATAATAGTTGTTTATTCTGTTGATGAGTTCAACACTTTGTCATTACATAAACACCATCTTTGTCTTTTGTGAGTTTTTGACTTAAGATCTATTTAAATTGGTGTAAGTATAGCCACTTCAGCTCACATTTTATTACTATTTTCATGAGGTATATTTTTTCATCCCTTCACATTCAGCTTATTTGTGTCCTTAAAATCAAAATTAGTTTCTTATCCTGGATTTTTAAAAATGTCTTTATTCTTTTTATGACATTTGATTGGATAATTCAATACATTTCCGGTTAAAGTATAATAGGTCAGAATTTACTACCACCATTTCATTAACAGATTGCTGTTTTGCTGTGCCTTAGATCTGTTTTTACTATCTTGCTGTCTTTATTTGTGATTCACTGAATTTGTATCGATAGGCTCTGATTCCTTTTTCTTTTGTATATCTAATGCAGGTTTTGCTTTATGGTTTCCATGAGGCATACATAAAACATCTTATAATAACCTCAGTCTACTTCAATCTGATAATTTACCATTACCCCCATACAAAAACCACTACATTTTATATTACTGATTTTGTAGTTTACATCTTTTTTAGGTAAAAATATTGTCATTACAAATTAGTGTAGCTGTAGTTTATATCAATACTGTCGTCTTTTAACTTTTCTGCTAGAGTTAAAACTGATCTAGGCACCATTATTACATGTTTGGATATTCTGAATTCAACTATAAATTGCCTTAAATTTGGTTTTAATTTTGCCTTTTAACTTTGCCTTTAAGTTTTGTACTTTCCTATGTTTTCAGGTTGTTGGTGTCCTTTTGTTTCCACTCGAAGGATTCCCTTGAGCATTTCTTATAAGGCAGGTCTAGTAATAATGAATTCCTACCCACTTTGCTTGTCTGGGGAAAAAGTACTTATTGCCTTTATTTCTGAAGAAATACTTAACAGATAGAGTATTCATGGTTGACAGTTCTTTTGTCTTTAAGGACTTTCCATGACACAGATTGTAGACATATCCTAGTCTGTTTTCCTGGCCTACAAGGTTCTTTGCTGAGAAATTTGCTGGCAATCTTTTGGAAGCTCCCTTGTTTGTGGCAATTTACTTTTCTCATGCTCTCAAAATTATCCTTTAATCTTCAGTTTTGAGAGATTGGTTATAATGTGCCTTGATGAAGATCTCTCTATGTTTAATCTAATTGGGATTATTTGTAATTGATGGATCTAGGTGATCATTTCTCTTTCCAGATTTTGGAAGTTTCCTGTCATTGTTTCTTTAAATAAATTTTCTGCCTCTTTATATTCCTCTGCTCTCTACAACTTATATAATCAATATATTGGTTTACTTGATAATGTCTCAGAATTCGCACAGGCTTTCTGTACTCGTTTTCTTTCTATTTTCTGAGTATTTCAAATGATCTGTCTTGAAGTTCACTGATTATTTTTTCTTTTGCTTGATTAATTCTGCTGTTGAAGTATATACTTCTATTCCTGACTTTATAGACTGGCTTTGGGAGGGAAAAACCCTTCATCAGTCGTCTGGTTTAGAGATTCTGGGCAGGCTATCTAGTAACTTCTATGGACAGGCTTTTTATTGAGTCCTGGTACTTGGCTTCACAGGGGCTAGCTTGGTCCCTGGGAGTAGCCAGGAGTTTGGGGCTATACGAAATGACCTAGCACTGGGGAGGCCTAGAGGCTGGGTCTGTAAGAGCTTCCCTAGTAACTAGGTTATGTCTTCATTCTGTGTTTACTGGACCATGGATCTTCAAAAGATCCTGGAGCCCAGCCTGGATACTGGAGTTATAGGGACTGGCCTTGTGCTGGATGGGCCTGGAGCCTACGTCTGTGGGGGCTTGCATGAATGCTGCACCTGCAAGTGTTGGTCTGGTACCTGGAACTATATGGTCCTGTGTAGAATTTGGAGAGGCCTGGAGGCTGGCTCTGAAGAGACTGGCCTAAGGTCTGCAGTTGTAGGGAAAAGTCTTTCACTGGATAGACCTGGAACCTGGTGCTCCTGGGGCCAGCCAGGTAGTGGGGTAGATCTGTAAATTGGAGTTGGTTTGGTACCAGAGTGACTTGAAGCCTTGGGTCATGGGGTAGCCTGGTACTAGGACAGGTCTGACCCTGGGGTGTACAAGGCCATCCTATAGTCTGGGGTTTGAGGGTGCCGGACTGACACTGGCATCCTCAGCAAAGTCAGGTGCTCAGTACATTCTTCTTTCCCCATGCTGAAAATCTCTCTCCCCACTTCCTGGGCTTGGGAGAGTGGCAGTGTGGGTGATGTGAACCTGTCTTTCTTACCCTCGTCACCATGTCTTTTCTTATTTCTGTGCTACACCCTGATGCTCTATTCTTTTACCTGGATTCCTTAGCTCTTGTGAAAGTTATTTTCTTACATGGATTATTGTTCAAACTGAAGTTTCTGCAAGAAGATGAGTGACAGAAGTTTTTATCCTACTATCTTTTTAATGTCACTCCCTTCATTTATCTCAGATACTTATTAATTTTTCTGCATCCCCTGCCATAGGCTCTAGGACAAACTAGGAATTTATTTTGTTTATTGCCGACTTTCTGTCCAAAGACAGTCTCTGAAATATAGCATATACTCTCTAATACTTTTAATAAATTTTTAATTAATGGAAAATACTAACTTTAACTATGATTTCTCTTAGATATTCTTTTCTGTCTGAGATCTTATTGGTGTTCCTGTCCCCAAGTTCCTCTGACACTGTTCCTTAACGAAAGCCTTTTATTCCCCCCTCGCTATTTTATGGAGAATTTTCAGTCATATTGATTGCACATCATTAGCATGCATATTGCCACCACCTAGATCCTAACCACTGACAGTTACTACACTTGCCCTATGATTGCCTGTTTCTCCATTCATATGTTAGTTGGAAAAAATATCTTTAAAATTAGGCTGAGGAGTGTGAGCAAAGTAGGAGTCTCCAAAGCTTGATGAGTTCCTTCAGTTGAGGAAGAAGATGGCCAACGAGGTTCCAAGGGTATTCGTTCCCTGTGTTCAGTCTTATAACTAAGGGACATTCATCATCACTAAGGTTAGACATCAGTGGATGGCCTCCTGTCTTTACATGAGAGAAAAATCTACCCTAATAAGACTTGCAAAAGCCTGAGGGACAAGATGTGTCCCAGATGTGTCTATGGAATCTTATCATCACTGTTTACCTGGTGAATATCTCCAAGCTCTTTTATCCTGTTATTTAACTGATCTGAGGGATGATCTCTTTACCTAACCACTGAAATCATGGGCTCCTTAGGTTGGACACCAAATGTATTTTCTGTTCTTTTTATGTGCCACAAGTCTCCCCGAAAAGCTCCAGGTCATTGTGGTGTATTAATCAGGGTTCTCCAGAAGAATAGAACCAATAGAATGTGCATAATTGTGAGGGAACTTATTAGATTGGCTCACACAAGCAGAAGCTAAAGGGTTCTCCAGTGGCCATCTGTGGCTAGAGAGCCCGGGAAGCAGCTGCTCAGTCCCAGGAGCTGGAAACCTCAGAACAAGAGCGACCCATGTTACAGTCCCAATTTAAGACAGAAGCCTCAGAAGCCCTTTAGAGAACACTGGTACAAGTCCACATTCAAAGGCTGAAGAATCTCAAGTCCAGTGTTCACAGAATCTCAGTATTTAGAGTCTGAGTCCGTCAACAACTACAACAAAAAACCCCAACTCACTCAAGAAGGACCGAGGGAGGGTGCCTGTGTGAATTTGTCCCTTCTTGTTTTTCATTCCACTGGGGCCCCCTGTATACTGGATAGTGATACCCTCTACTCAGTTCGCTGTCCCACATGCCAATCTTCTCTGGAAACACCGTCACAGACACACCCAGAAATGTGCTTTACCAGTTTTATAGGAGTCTCTCAATTCAGTCAACTTGACAACCAAGATTTACCATCCCAGTAGATCTCCTTGGTGACTAACCAAAGGATTGAGTGACTGCAGGTGAATGAACATCTCTCATGGTCCCTGGGCATGAGACCAGGTTGTGTCTCCAAGGAATGGAGAGGAGTGTCTGCTTTGAAGGAGGGGCTTCTTAGATCTCCAAGGAGGAGGATTCTGCAGCCCAGTTTCCCCTAGATGCATAAATACAGAGTCTAAACTGGTGCTTCTCAAAGTGGGGTTCCCATCCAACAGCAACAGCATCACTTGGGAACTTGTTAGAAATGCAGATTTCTAGGGTGCGTCCCTGGCTTCTTGAACCTGAACCTCTGGGGTGGGGCCCTGCAGTGGTGCTATAAACAGCCGCCAGGAGATTCTGAGGTACTTTCCAGTGGGAGAACCATGGGCCCAGAGCACTGAATGTCTGGCTTTGCTGCAAGAAGGCACTAACTGACTTCCATTTTTAGAAAAGGTCTTAGCTGACCAGTAAGAGAACTTATGCAGGCTTCATATCTGGAGGCGTTTCTAAAAAAAAAAAAAAAATGCTTAGCTAAAAAGAATCACTTTCCTCTTGCCTCTTGATACTTGTGTCTGAGCCTCTGTGGAGAGACACCCCAAGAACTTAATTTCTGTCCCTGCCACATAAACATGTGTCCTCTGGCCTGTGGTGGTACCGCCAATTCTAGCACAGAAGTAAACAAATATTCTGGACACTAGCAACTCTTCATTAATGGTTCATCTTCCTTTGAGAAATTTAACTCAATTAGTCCAAGGCTGAATTTCATCATTTCTCTCTCTGTGGCCCCAACACATAGTAGATGCAAAATAAATGTTTAAAACTGAAAGGATATTGGAGACTTTTAATATCTACAGGTCAGGAGAGGAATTAAAATCCTTATTGTAATAGTTCCCTGATGCCAAGCTGTGGTTCTTCTGGGATAAAAAGTCAACAGCTTTGCTTTGGGCCTTCTAATTGCCTGGGGTTATGGGTGGATAGAAGGGTGATCACCAAGGGACACAGTATCCTCAAATGCCTTGGTCTGTTGTAAGTGTCCCAAAGCGTCTGGAGACTCATGTTTCTCTCACTCCTCCTTGTGAGTACAGGATGTAGGAAACTCTCTCAGTATACAAAGTTTCAGAGAGGACTTGGTATTGATGAGACATTCTCCAACAAAATTACCAGAACTGTACCTGGATATTTCCATTTTGACTATGAACTCTTTGGGGATTTTTTACCTCTTTGGTGGGGATGGTGCTGACCAAGAACACTTTCTCACTAGAGTCAAATAAAAAAATCAAGATGTAATCTCAGCACCCTTGGCAATGATCTTGTAGAAGATGATGGTGTGTGTTATTTGAAATTGATCATCTCTGCCTGCCAGGGAAAGGGACTTCCTTTCACTCTCACTGGATGATACTCTTAAGCAAGAGTGAAGTATCTCAACCATTGGCCTTAGACACAGAGATGTAATGTATCTTCACTTCAAATGACAAATATGGGTAAATCTTTACCATGTGTGCCAGAGTATGACATGTGGGCAAATCTTTTCATTTATTTATTTATTTGTTCAAATTAGTTATACATGACATTAGAATGCATATTTGAAACATGATACATAAATGGAGTATAACTTCTCATTCTTCTGTTGTACATGATGTAGACTCATGGTGGTCGTGTAGTCATACAAAGGATAATAATGCTTGATTCTACTATTCTTCCTTCCCCCATGCCCCCTCTCTTCTTTCCCTCCTCTCTGCCTAATCCAAAGTACCTCTATTCTTTCCTAGCCACCCCACCTTATTGTGAATTAGCATTCGGCCTTTGGTTTTTAGAATTGGCTTATTTTGCTTAGCATGAATATCCTCCAGCTTTATCCATTTACTGACAAATGCCATAATTTCATTCTTTTTTAAGACTGAATAATATTCCATTATGTAAATCAGATACACCCCATTTTTTTATCCATTCATCTAATGAAGGGCATCTAGGTTAGTTCCATAGGTAAACTATTGTGAAAAGAGCTGCTATAAATATTGATGTGGCTGCATCACTGTAGTATGCTGATTTTAAATCTTTTGGATATATTCCAAAGAGTGGGATAGCTGAGTCAAATGGTGGTTCCATTCTTAGTTTTCTGAGGAATCTCTATACTGCTTTCCACAATGGTTGCACCAGTTTGCAGTCCCACCAACAATGTATGAATGTACCTTTTCCCCCATACCTTGCCAATATTTATTGTTGCTTGTATTCTTGATAATTGCCATTTTGACTAGAGTGAGATGGAATCCTAGAGTAGTTTTCTTTGCATTTCTCTGATTGCTACAGATTTTGAATGCTTTTTTCATATATTTGTTGATCAATTGTTTTCTTCTTCTTTGAAGTATGTGTTCAGTTTCTTAACCCATTTATTTATTGGGTTATTTGTTTTTTTCAGTGTTAAGTGTTTTTAATGCTTTATCTGAGGTGCATGTGGTAAAGATTTTCTCCCATTTTGTAGTCTCTCTCTTCATAGTATTGATGGTTTTCTTTTTTGTGAAGATGCTTTTTAGTTTGATTTCTATCCTATTTATTGATTCTTGATTTTACTTCTTGTGCTTTAGGAATATTGTTAAGGAATATAATTCCTAAGCCAACATAGTGAAGCTTTGGGCCTACTTTTTTGTTTTATTAGGCACAGGGTCTCAGTTCCAGTTCCTAAGTCCTTGATCTACTTTGAGTTGATTTTTGTGCAGGGTGAGAGAGAGGAGTTCAATTTCATTTTGCTACATATGGATTTCCAGTTTTCCCAGCACCATTTGTTGAAGAGGCTATCTTATCTCCAATGAATATTTTTGGCACCTTTGTCTGGTATGAGATAATTGTATTTATGTGGGTTTAGCTCTGTCTTCAATTCTGTTCCATTGATTTACATGTCTGTTTTGGTGCTAGTACCATGCTGTTTTTGTTACTATGGCTCTGTAATATAGTTTAAGGTCTGGTATTGTGATGCCTCCTGCTTCACTCTTCTTGCTAAGGATAGCTTTGGCTGTTCTGAGTCTCTTAATTTTATGAATGAATTTCATGGTTGCTTTTTCTAGTTCCATGAAGTATCTCATTGGGATTTTAATAGGAATTGCATTAAGTCTGTATAATGCTTTTGATAGTATTCAACATAGTCCTGGAAACTCTAGCCAGAGTAATGAGACAGACAAAAGATGTTAAAGGGGTAAAATAGGAAAAGAAGAACTCAAACTTTCACTATTTGCCAATGACATGATTCTATATTTAGAAGATCCAAAAAAATTCTACCAGAAAACTTCTAAATAAATGAATTCAGCAAAGTAGTAGGATATAAAATCAACACCCATAAATCAAATACATTCCTATACATCAGTGATGAATCCACTGAAAGAGAAATTAGGAAAACTACCCCATTCAAAATAGCCTAAAAAACATGGGAATAAATCTAATAATAAAAGACCTCTACAATGAAAACTACAGAACACTAAAGAAAGAAATTAAAGAAGACCTTAGAAGATGGAAACATCTAAAATTCACCTAGATAGGGCAGAGGGGTGGAAGGGAGCCAGGGAATTAGCAAGGATGGTGGAATGTGATAGACATCATCATCCAAAGTACATGTATGAAGACATGAATTGGTGTCAACATACTTTATATACAACCAGAGATATGAAAAACTGTGCTGTATAAATATAATAAGAATTGTAGTGCATTCTGCTCTCATTTATTTTTTGAAAAAGAAGATGGAAAGATCTCCTATGCTCTTATATAGGCAGAATTAATATTGTCAAAATGGCCATACTACCAAAAACATGTTTTTAAGTCTTTACAAAAGAAAAAATCATCATGATGATGTGTAATCCAGTGACAATAATTGTGTACACTCTCCCTGTCAAGAAAAGAAGAACTTACAATAACAAGAATAAACAAATGGGACTTACTTAAACTAAAAAGTTTTTTCTCAGCAAGAGAAACAATAAGAGAGCTAAATAGGGGACCTACATCCTGGGAACAAATTTTTACTCCTCACACTTCAGATAGAGCCCTAATATCCAGAATATACAAAGAACTCAAAAAAATTAAACAATAAGATAACAAATAACCCAATCAACAAATGGGCCAAGGACCTGAACAGACACTTCTCAGAGGAGGACATACAATCAATCAACAAGTACATGAAAAAATGCCCACCATCTCTAGCAGTCAGAGAAATGCAAATCAAAACCACATTAAGATACCATCTCACTCCAATAAGATTGGCAGCCATTATGAAGTCAAACAACAACAAGTGCTGGCGAGGATGCGGGGAAAAGGGTACACTTGTACATTGCTGGTGGGACTGCAAATTGGTGCAGCCAATATGGAAAGCAGTATGGAGATTCCTGGGAAAGCTGGGAATGGAACCACCATTTGACCCAGCTATTGCCCTTCTCAGACTATTCCCTGGAGACCTTAAAAGAGCATACTATAGGGATACTGCCACATCAATGATCATAGCAGCACAATTCTCAATAGCTAGACTGTGGAATCAACTTAGATGCCCTTCAATAGATGAATGGATAAAAAAAAATGTGGCATTTATACACAACGGAGTATTACGCAGCACTAAAAAACGACAAAATCATGGAATTTGCAGGGAAATGGATGGCATTAGAGCAAATTATGCTAAGTGAAGCTAGTCAATCCTTAAAAAACAAATACCAAATGTCTTCTTTGATATAAGGAGAGCAACTAAGAACAGAGCAGGGAGGAAGAGCATGAGGAAAAGACTAACATTAAATAGAGACGAGTGGTGGGAGGGAAAGGGAGAGAGAAGGGAAATTGTATGGAAATGGAAGGAGACCCTCATTGTTACACAAAATTACATATAAGAGTTTGTGAGGGGAAAATGGAAAAAAACAAACAATGGAGAGAATTGAACAACAGCAGATGAGGTAGAGAGGGAAGATGGGAGGGGAGGGGAGGGGAGATAGTAGGGGATAGGAAAGGTAGCAGAATACAACAGTCACTAATATGGCATTATGTAAAAATGTAGATGTGTAACCAATGTGATTCTGCAACTTGTATTTGGGGGAAAAATGGGAGTTCATAACCCACTTGAATCAAATATATGAAAGATGATATGTCGTGAGCTTTGTAATGTTTTGAACAGCCAATAAAAAAAAGGAGAAAGATCTTTTCCTATCCAACCCATCTGTTTGGCCAGAAGCAAAATATACCCCACTTGTTTATCTCTTATCTACACATCTAGTTTTATTCAAGATAAGAATAGATTTTTCATTGAATTTGTTCAATTATGATCTGTCCAATGAATTATTATTTGTTAAACAATGTTTCATCTGATTATAAAAATGGTTCATGATTCCTGCAGAAAATTATGAGAAATGTATAATGAATCTTATATATAGAAAACTCAAAAGATTACACCAAAACATTTGTTAGAGGTAACAATTTCAGCAAAGTTGCCAAATGTAGAATCAACTTGGAAAAAACAATTGAATTTCTATAAACCAACAATGAATAATCTGAAAAGGAAACTAAGAAAACAATTGCATTTACAACATTACAAAAAGAATGAAATACTTAGAAATAAGTTTGGCTGAGGAAGCAAAACACTTGTATATTTAAAATCACAAAGTGTTTCTGAAAGAAATTTAAAAAGACAGAAACAGATGAAAAAACATCTTGTGTTCATAAATCTGAAATTTAAAATTAAGGTGGCCATACTAATCAATGCAAGCTACAGATTTAATGCAATCTGTATCAGAATCATATTTTTTTAATAAATAGAAAGATAAACTACCCCAAAATTCCTATGAACTCTTAAGGGATTCCAAATAGACTGAATAATTGTGAGAAACAACAAACTTGGAGGTCTCACACTTTCTGGATTTTCAAACTTTTTATCAAAGCTACAGTGATCAAAGAATGTGGAGAGGCCTGTAACCTCAGCTACTCCAGAGACTGAGGCAGGAGAATCATGAGGTAGAGGCTAGCCTGAGCAATTTAGTGAGGCTCAGTCTGGAAGGAAGGAAGGAAGGAAGGAAGGAAGGAAAAGAAAAGTGAGAAAACAATCACACATACACAAACACACACACACACACACACAAACAAACAACAACAACAACAAACAACCACCACAATGTAGTAGGGATATAAAGACAAACTTATAGATCAATGGAATAAAACAGAGAGTTCAGATATAAAACCTTTCATATATGGCCAAATGATTTTCAAAAAGAGTACCAGTACATTCAATGGAAAGATGACAATATTTTCAATCAGTAGTGGGAAAACTTGATAGGTACTTGGGCCCATAGTTTATATAATATATAAAACATAATTCAAAATGAATCAAAAACCTAGTTATAAAATCTAAAGCAGCAAAACCTATTAGAAGAATATATCAGAGAAAAGCTTCATGACTCTAGACTTAGCAGGAATTTATCAATTGTGGCAAAAAAAATAAGAGCAACAAAAATAAAAATAAATTGGACTACATCAAAATTTAAAAACTCCATGAATCAAAGGACACTATAATCAGAGTGAAAATAGAACCGGAAAAAAAGTTGTAAATCATATATCTGACAGGCAGTTCATATCCAAAATATATAAAGAACTCCTACAACTCAAAAATGAACCAAATGAACCAAAGTAACCCAAATTAAAAATAGGGAGGGAAGGGGTTGTGGCTCAAGTGATAGAGCGCTTGCTTAGCCTGTGTGAGGCACTGGGTTCGATCATTAGCACCACAAGTAAATAAATAGATAAATAAAGGTATTGTGTCTTTGTGTCTACCTACAACTAATTAAATATATTATATATATATATATATATATATATATATATATATATATATATATATATATGTAAATGACTTGAATAGACATTTCTCCAAAAGAAAAACGTATAATGAATTGGAGAAAATCATTTTATATACATATATGAATATGTCATAATAAACCCCACTATTAGGTATAATTATAATGCCCCAATTAAAACACAAGAACAACGACATTCAAGTCACCATAAGGAGATATCTCCTTATACCCAATAGGATGGTGCTATTTAAAAAAAAAGTAAAGAGTGTTGGTAAGCCTGTGGAGCAATCAGAACACTAGAACCAATTTGTTCTAGGGAGGGGATGTAAAATGATGTAACCATTGTTGAAAATAGAATTGCCATATGACCCAACAATTCCACTTCTAGATAGATACCCAAAGAATTGAATGCAGGGATATCAAATGGATATCTGTATACCCACATTCATAGCAGCATTTTTCACAGTAGCCAAAATGTGGAAGTAACCCCAATGTCCAATGATGGATGAATAGATAAACAAGATGTGGTGTGTGCATACAATGTTGTAGTGTGCATCCTTAAGAAGGAAGGGGGGCAGCTCAGGAGGCTGAGGCAGGAAGATCCTGAGTTCAAAGCCAACCTCAGCAACTTGGGGCCTACACAATTCTGTGACACCTGTCTCTAAATAAAATACCAAAAAGGGCTGGGATTTAGCTCAGTGATTGAGTGCCCATCCGTTCAATCCACAGTACTCCCCAACCCTCCATCTGACACATGCTGCATGGGCAAATGCTGGGAATAAGTCAGTCATTAAAAGAAAAATGGTATGTGGTTTTACTTGTATGAGGAATCTAGTGTAGTTAAACTCTTAGAGATGGAATTGGTGGTTGTGAAGGACTAGGGGGAGGGATAATGAATAGTTATTTTTTGATCTGTTTTGAGAGATGAAAAATTCTGGAATGCATTGCACAACAATGTGCAGACATTTAATACTACTGAATAAGACTCTTAGAAATGGTTAAGTTGGTAAATTTTGTTATGGGCATTTTACCATAATTTTAAAATACCACTCATGATTCACCTACCTAATCTCACCACCAGAATTGACCAATACTAAGGTTTTGGTGTATAACTATTAGGTTTATGGATTTTTCTTTCCTACATGTGTGTGTTTGCAAAGATGCACGTAGTAATACACATACACACAGACATACTTACCAAGTCAACATTGATTTTGTTGGCTTGACAGTGTTGTAGAGACACAAATATACAAGGTGGTCTCTGCTTATATGAGCAGATAGAATCTAATAATTATAGTGAAACCTTGTTGTAACCTAGTTATTAAAGGCTAAAAATGTCAGAGAACTGCAGTAGAAGATGACTTTGCAGAGGAGGACGTGTCTGAGTTGGGTTTTAAAGTATAAGTTTTACAGGCAGAGAAAGGGCACCAGAACATTCTAGAAAGACAAAGAACATGATAAAGGCATGGAACTGTGAGAGGTTGTGGTGTGCTTGGGGAAAAGTGAAGAATTCCAAGGATGTTTGAAGCATTGGTGTGGAATAGGTTGTAGTAAGGCTTGAGCCTTGTGTGTATAGATACACACACAAATTGGGGACTTTACATTCCTAGCTGCTACCCATCAGAAAGTTATTCTTCCTAACAATCCCCCGAAGTGGGTTTTCTGTTTGTTTGTTTTCAATAATGAGAATGATATATTGGCTGCAACATGACTCTAAGAGATCAGCAGAAGGCATTCAATAACCCCTGAAGCTTGGAACCTAAAGTCCCCAATTTGTATATATGGATAAGTATAGTGCTTCACTTATGTGTGTATACATATATGTATGTATGTTTGTTTGTATTACCTCCAGTAGAATAAAGGAAGGGGAAGAGGATCAAGAGGAGGGGTAGGAAAGGAAAAGTACCAGGAATGAAATGGAGCAAGTTATGTTATGAGCAAAATGAATATGTCACAATGAACTCCACCATCATGAATATTTGTAATGTACCAATAAAAATATTTTTAAAAAGCAAGAGAAAGAGCACACAACTGAGTCAATTCTCACACATGTTAGAAGTTCAGTCCTCTAGGAGTCAGGATATTAGTATTTTCCTTTTTCGGAGCTGTACATTCTCATCTTCAGGGGTTATTGTGTGATTTCTGCAGTGCCAACTGATTCCTGCTGATCTCTTAGAGTCAGGTTTCAGCCTATTCTCATTCTCATTATTAAAACCAAACAGAAAACCCACTTTGAGGGGATTGTTAGGAAGGAAAACTTTTCTGGGTAGTAGCTAGGAACCTAAAGTCCCAAGTTTCTTGCCTCAACCCTCTCCCCCACATAATAAACATATATGCAAATATATATATGCACATAATTCGTGTATTATATTTATACATAAAAATGAGATTCATTGTGATATATCCATACTTGTGCACAGCATAATTTGTTCAGTTTCATTCCTCCTCTTTCCCTCCCCTCCTGCCTCCTGTTGCTTTTTTAATCTATGCATTTTAAAATAAACCAAGTGGTGAGGTCAGAGTTTATTCAGCTTTATCATCTAGAATAGCACTATCTAATAGCGCTACCTTGCAAGACATACTATGTAGTTTTAAAATTTTTAGTATTTATCTCAAGTAAAATAAAAAAGAGATGAAATTGACTTGAATAATCTGTTTCATTTTATCCATTTTATTATTGAAATACTATCATTCCACCATAAAACTCATAGGTAAATTATTAATAAGGTATTAAAATTATCTTTTTATACCAAATCTTTAAAATCTACTGTGTATTTTACACTTATAACACATCTTAATTTAGACTACCTACATTTTGAGAATTCAGTAGCCATATTTCACCAGTGGCTACTATATTGGACAAAGCAAGTCTAGAACTTGCAGTGGTTTAATGACAATTATAATTAGATGTGTGTTGTTCAAACTCTTTGGTTGAAATAAGAAATAATCGGGATAAACATCCTTTTTTTAACTTTGCTCACATTGTGGCTTGAATTACTTTCCTGACACTTAGAAAGGTTTAAGCTGATGGAATATAATTTTCACTGACACTTTTCCTTCACCAGGATCATAGAGTGTCTAAAAATATGTAATCATGTCAAATCATGGTAATTAGCACCCCAAAAAAATTGTTGGGGGTATGCAGATTTTATCACTTTCACTTGCCAACCTTGTACACGGATGTTCTTTTGCATTTTCCTCCCCATCAACAGAACTGAATTTCTCTTTAGGATATCTACATGGGACCTGTGTGAATATATAGGTGGGGTTGCATTTAGAAGAGAACTTGGCCAGAAGGGTAAAAGACAAAGTGATCATTAACATCACTAAATATTGTATGTCATAAACCATGAGCATGAAGTAGAGACTTTGATAAATGCGTTTGCCTATCTGTGTGCGTTTCAACCCAAACTCAATAGAATTAATTCTTTCAGTCTCAATTTAAGCATATATCCTATCCACTTTCTAAATTTTTCCTCATTCTATGTCTTGTGTATTTTTAACATACAGGATTTGGAACTCTCAAATCATACATTATCTTTTTCTCATTAGCAAAATTTCTTCTGCAAGCCATATGTTGTTCTTCTCTCAAAATGTGAATGATTTGTTTTCATCATAACCAGTCAGATTATTGCCAAAGGAATGAAATAATCTTGTGAGATGGCGTATCTTGAAGCCCCAGCCCTCCAATCAAGATACTTGGAAGGCATAGCAGTTGGAAAGAAAACAAGACCCAAGCCCAGGAGTTTGTACAGTGTTTTCAAACTATGAAGGAAAACAAATCCTAAAAACAACTTACTAGACAACAGACATTTGTTGTCTTCGAAGGAAGGAGGGCTGTTTTTTTTTTCCTTATCTCTTTTTTTTTCTTTTTGTCTTAAAAAGGTCAGCCTTTTCCAAAATGTAAGTGGTTATAAAGGGAAAGATTGTGCTGCAGTATTTGTGTGTGTGTGTGTGTGTGTGTGTGTGTGTGTGTGTGTGTTTTAGTGGTAATTCAACAGATAAGGGAAAGAAGGTAAAGATTCTCAAGTTTGACAAAATCTGGCCAAAGAGAAGAACCCTTTACATTTATTATATAAATTGGAAGCTTCCAGGAAAGAACATAATGTGGAACTATCATTGTGATGTTGAAAGGGCTGTTAATTCTTGACATAGTCTTGTGAGAATAAAAAAAAAAAGAATATTACATTATAAGCTTTGCTCTTGGAGGATCTAGAGCAACAAGAGGAAGTGAGTTTCCAGAAGGGAGTGAGATGCTAACAGGAAGTAAGAAACTTGGTTGCTTTTTTCCCAACCTGAGCAAGGGAGAGTTTCATCTATGGAGAAAAATCAATGCCATTTTCTTTAAACATTACTTTAGAATAATGTTACCTAACTTATTAAATTACAGGTATACTAAACATCTTTCTTCTATCTTGTGTTCTTTTTCTTAAATTTTTACTTATTACTTACATCAAGAATTGGCACCTTCTCTCTTATTCCAGTAGTGATCATTTACTTTGGCTCATGGTTAAGCTTGTAACTCCTAATTGATATGTCTTCATTGCTTAATTTAAATCAACGTGACTTTTTCCCTTCTCTTTCATCTTCAGAAAGAAGTCTGTTGGAATTTTGATGTGGATTGTGTTGAGTATATAAATTGAGTCTTCTAACACATGATCACAACATTATCTCTTCATTTGCTTAATTTCCCTCAGTGATGTCTTATAATTTTCAGTGTATAGATCTTGCAATTTTTGCCAGATTTCTCATATTTTTGATGCTAAAAATGTGTTGCTTTTAAACATTTTTAGTTTGATATTTTGTTATAATTTCAAGTTTTGTTTGTTCACTGATAGCATTTAAAACACAATAAAAAAGATTTTTGTGCATTGATTTTGTATTCTGCATCCTTGAAAACTTCATGTGCTACTTCTAATAGTTTTGTATTTACTGTATTAAGTTTTCTACAAAGAACTCCATCTGAAAATAAAGACAGTTTTATTTTTTCTTTCCAATATGAATGTCTTTTATTTTATTTTTTCTTCCCTTACTGTACTGATTAGAATGCCTGTAGTTTTGAACTGAACAGGGGAGGGTAGACACCTTTGTCTCACCCCTTATTTGGAGAAAAGGACTCAATCATTCACTATTTAATATGAGGAGATTTTTTTGAATATTCCCTGTATCAAATAAAGAAGTTACCCTCCATTCCTATGTTAAGAATTTGGGGGTGGTGGTGATTTTTTTATTGGTCCTTTTTAGTTATACATGAAAAGAGGATTTATTTTAGCATAATTATAAAAGCATGGGATATAATTTGTTCTGATTCAGTCCCTGGTTCTCCTTCCTCTCCCTACTCCTTCCCTCTGTTTCCTTCCCTCTACTCTACTGATCTTTCTGGTATTCATATATATATATATATAAATTCTAGGTCCTGTCAAGAGCCTTATATGAATTTGTTAAGATGATTGTATAATTTTATTAATTTATAGTTTGTTAATATGGTGAAATACATCAACTGAGTTTTAATGTCAAATCAACATGGATTCCTAAGATAGATCTCATTTGGTCAGGTAGATCTCATTTGGTCATACTATGTTCCTAGTCTTCATACAATGTTGGATTCAATTTGCTAAAATTTATTTAGAATTTTTACATCTATATTCTTGAAGGATTTTTTTATTGTTCTGTTTTTTTTTGCTTTTTAAAAGAAGATAAGATATCTTTTTATTTATTTAAAAATGTAACTCTTCCAAATAGAAGATAGCTTTTTGTATTCCTTCATTTATTGTTTATACATGCATTTCTTCTATTTTATTTTTTATTTTTTTCTTGTATTTTCAATATATCCTATTATAGTTTTTTTTTCATTTTCCAAAGAAATAATGGTATTAAAATTGCCTTTCTTTTAAATTTGCATATGATTATCTTTTCTTGTAATGTATTTTTATCTCCATACATTATGACAAGTATGTTGGTGTCACAAAATAAATTATATGGGGGCTGTAAGAGTTTATGTGGGATTGGGATTATTAATTTCTTAAGTATTTGGTAGAATTTATCAATGAAGTCATCTGGTCCTAGGGTTTATTTACTTATTTTTTAACTAAAAATTCAATTTTAAAAAATAGTTATTCAAATTATTTCTTTATTCTTTTCCTTTTTCCTTACACATGACATTAGAATTTATTTTCACATAATTGTAAAAGCATGGGATATAATTTGCTCTAATTCCCTTTGCCCTCCCCTTGTTCCTTCCCTCTACTCTATTGATCTCACTGTTATTCTTTTTTAGGGTTTTTGTTTTGTTTTGTTTTTGTTAGGGGTTTATGGATATGCATAATGGCAAGATGGTAAGGTTCACTCTGGTATGTTCGTGTATGTACATAGAAAAGTTAGGTCAGATTCATTCCACTGTTCTTCCCTTATCCCATCTGTTCTCCCTACCCCTTAATCTCCTTCATCTAGTACACCGAACTTTCTTCTGTTTAAGGGAATCACCCCTGACTCTTCTTCCCTTATTTTGGACTAGCTTTTGCTGGTAAATGAATGAGACTGGAGACTATCATGCTAAGTGAAATAAGCCAGACTCAGAAAGTCAAAGGTTGAAAGTTTTGTCTTCTCTTCTTAAGTGACCTTTGGTAGTTAGTTAAGAAACTTGTTCATTTAATCTGAGTTGCCAAATTTATTGGTTTAACTTTGTTCAATATCTACTTAGTACCCTTTAGAAAAAAAAATATAAAATCCTTATGTGTGTGTGTGTGTGTGTGCGTGTGTGTGTGTGTGTGTGTGTGTGTGTGTGAGAGAGAGAGAGAGAGAGAGAGAGAGAGAGAGAGAGAGAGAGAGATGTATTGATGTCACTTCTCTTATTTCTTATCAGTCTGGATAGCTATCAGTATGTTGACCATCTCATGTAGCCTTTGATTTCATTGATGTTCTCTATTTACTTGTTTCCCTGTACCCCATCTTTATTATTTTCAATCTTCTACTTACTATTGAGTTACTTTGATCTTTTATTTCTTTCATAAGGTAGAAGCAGAGGTTATTGGTTTTCAAAGATTTTAAATTTTTGCCTTTTCAACATATATAATTCTACATACTTCCCATTACTTGTCTATATTCCACAAAGTTCAATATGGTGTATTTTTATTTCATTTCAACTCAAAATACTTCTTAATCCCTTTTAGCTGTCTTTTTTGATATGTGAATGATTTAGAAATATATTATTTTATTTCTAAACATGGGGAGATTTTTCTGATGTCTTTCAGTGATTGATTTCAAATTTAGTTCCATCATGGAATTAAATTAATTGAGACCAGCCAGTCGCAGTGGCACATGCCTATAATCCCAGCAGGAGGATTATGAGTTCAAAGCCAGTCTCGGCAACTCAGTGAGGACCTAAGCAATTTAGCAAGACCCTGTCTCAAAATAAAAAATAAAAATGGGCTGGGATATGGCTCAGTGGTTAAGCACCCTGGATTTCAATCCCTGGTACCAAAACCAACCAAACAAACAAATAAAACATTAACCGAGACCAGGTCTATGGTCTAGAATATGGTCTGTTTTGATAAAGGCTTTACATGTACTTGAATAGATCATGTTTTCTGTTCTTTTTGGATGGAGTGTTCCATAAATATCAAAGGGGTCAAGTTGATAGATAACATTAATTATACTTGTTGATATTCTATTTACTTTTCATCTATTATTGGGACAAGGGCATTGAAATACCTTTTGGATTGTTTCTGTTACTGCATCTTCAAGATCACTAATCTTTTCTTATGAAATGCCTAACTTGCCATTGTCTCATCCAATATATTTCCATCTAAAATGTTGTAATTTTTATTTTGAGAAGTTCATTTTGAATCCTGTTTATATCTTTGTTGTCTCCGTAGAGCTTTTGGAACTCAAGAAACACAGTTAAACAATTGTTCTAACTTCCTTATCTTCTCATTCTATTAATTTGTATCCATTCTTGGTTAGTTTTGACTGATAAACACCTCATCATGGGTCCCATTTTTCTGCTCCTTTGTACCAAATCGCTAATTTTTGATTGTGAATACCTTGTTAGATTCTAGATATTTTTGTATTCCTACAAATATTCTTGTGTTTTGTTGGGGGATTCAGTTAAGTTACTTAGAAACAGTTTGATCCTTTGGATATTGAGTATTTTACTTGTTAGGCTGCAAAAAACACAATGCTCAGTAGGACTAATAATTCCCCACTACTAAGACAAGACTCCACTGAGGTGAGATCCACTACTGAGGCAAGACAGTGGTACTCTGTGTATTGTCCCATGAACCTTTAGACACTAGATAGACCCAGCCCTGTGTAGGTGCTGGGCACTGTGATCTCTAATCCTTTTAAGTTGTTCTTTCCCTGGCTCACGTAGTTTTTTCACGACTGGTCTGATCAGTACTTGGCCATATGTTTCAGGGGGATCCTCTGCAGCCCCCAGAGTTCCGTCCCCGACAAGCTCTCCTTTCCTTAGTACTCTGCCCTGAGAATTCTAGCTCTCTTGGTCTTCTCAGTCTCTTAGCTACATCTTCTTGACATAAGAAGTCCATCAACCTCCCTTTGCATTTCCCCTGTTGCAGTGGCCTAGAAATTGGTAAGAGTTTCCTATTAGGCTGGGGCATTCCTAGGACTGTGTCCTTCATTTCTCATCTTTGGAGGATCACTGCTCTTCAGTTCCTGGTATCAATTGCTAGAAAACTATTGCTTCCTATATTTTGCCCATTTTTCTATTTATTTCAGATAGAATGGTGAACCTAGACTGTTACTCCATCTTGGCCAGAAGCTGAATCTAGAGTCAGTATTTAAATCTCTGTGCCTTGATTTTCTTAACTTTCCCTCGTGTGTCATAAGGCTTTTGTGGGAGTGTATGAGCTGATTGATGGAAAGTGCTTAGAACAAACTGATACACAGTAAGTGTCCTTCCTATTGCAGGAAGGAAGCTGAGGGCTGAAAGGGACAGTGGTTTCAGTTGCTCTTCCTGAGATTGTCAAAAGAATTGTGAGACAGTGCCTGGAAGGTCAGGAACGTTTCTGAGGTCAGATAGTTGACTGAAGAGCCAGTCCACAGAGGTGGGATGGTGCTGCCAAGAATGATATCAGCCTCTACCGTTGTCAGGATATTTGTGGAGAGCGAGAACAAGTTACATAGAAAACTGCCCTGAAGTGGCCGAGGAACCCATGAAACATGGGTAGGTCAAAATGCTTGTCACATCTGATGGCATGCTGGCAGGCTGGGAGATGATATGGGGCACCCACCTAGATATCTATTGGAAAGTAATTCAGAGTCTTATAGTATCTACACAGGTTACAGAATCTTGGGCATCATCTTCTGTAGACCCTTCTCCAGGTTGATGACAAAGGTTAAGTTACTTTTCCTAAAAGATCTTATAGTAGAGATTGATTATTAACTTGTTTCAGGGCTGTGGCAGCTGCTGTCAGGATTCTGCCCAGAACTCCTCAGCCTTACTACTCCAGGGCATGGCTGCCCAAGTTCTGGCTTCAGTACCTGTGCTTTAAAAACAAATAACATGTATTAATGGAATTCAGTGTGATATTGCCATGCATATAATGCTGTACTTCTTCATCGAAGGACTTTCTTTGGCTGGCAAAACATATTTTCCTGTCCAGGAGATGTCTGAAAGTGTGGAGAAATAATACCCATTATCTAGGTGTTGCTCTTACTGGGTGATTATGGGACTGGTGTATAAATACCCCAGCTTCCTAGCCTCAGAAGCACGTGCTTTACACCACATCTTTGAATTCCCCGATAGGACTGAGCTCCAGTTGTGTGTGGTGGTAGCTGGTTTTTATAACACACCTTTTATTGACCGTCTTCACTGTACTTTTCTCATTCCCTTTCCTTGAACTGGTGTTTCTTCAGCTTAATTCTTGTTTGCTTGTGAAAGAACCCAAACTAAAGTCAGGGCTATGTGGGGACAATTTCCAAACCTTAGAAAGGGCAGAAATCCCATTTTAATGTAATGTTATAAGAGAGGAAAGAAAGAATTACTGCTCTAAAACTCTAATCTAGAAATTAGAAGCCTTGAGGGAAATGATCACAAAGTAATCAAATCCATGATGATCTCAGTAGCAATAAGCCAGCAAATGAAGAGAGTTCCATCCAGGAAAGCAGATTTGCTTAGATTTCTCTCTCTTCAGCCATTTCCCCAATCATCATGTGAATGTTAGTGAGAGACAAATGTAGACACTGAAGCTGTGGTTCAACAGCCAAAAGTTTGCTTTGGAAGCAAATGAACCAGAATCTCTCAAGTGCAGAAGTGACAAGAAACCAACCAAAGATTCACTGGGACTCCATATAGTCAGGACATCTTGGAATTGAGGACATATCCTCCAAGACAAGTAAAGCAAGACAGTCCAGCTATGTAAGGGCAATATTAACAGGGCCATCTTGAGGGCAGTTGTTGCAAAGAACATGAGAATAATGAAAACAAACAGGACATTTAAACTCTATTGGGCAGAAAAAAAGATCAGAGAAATCCATTTTTTTTTTTGACAGATGAAATTTTTTAAGATATCACGTTTTTTTCTCTCAAAAAAAAAAATCAGCAGTAAATACTAGGTCATAGCAAGTTGCAGTTACACTGTGAGGAAGAAAGGCAAAACCCGGATAAGGAACAATGTGGCCCAAGACAACACAGAAATGCAGAATGTGTGGAGCTTAGCTGGGTCCAGAACAGTGTCCAGAAGATCTTTCTGAACTGGTGGAAATTGCAGTGTCCAGGACAATAGCTACTAGAGATAACTCTTGCACACTCAAAAAGAGACTAGTGAGATTGAAGAACCAAGTTTTTAATTTTATTTAATTTTAACCACTGTAAATATAATTAGCACACGTGACTGGAGGTGCTTGTGTTAGACAACTCAGGTCTGGAACATGCATCCCAGGGTCATTTTAGCTATTATGGAGCCGTCACTGGCCTGCCATCTTGAGATAACACATAAGACAGAGAGTGAATCAGAAGGTTGGGGAAAGGGCCAGGGTTTTCTCTCTACTTTTTTAAGAGAAATATGACCTGTGGAACCACAGATTTATTTAACATGTTAAAGTACATGAGGTGTCCTCATATTTATGAACTCTGATGAGGCATCTTACGTAGCCCTCAGGTACATCTTAATTTATGGTAAATTTGTCATTCCTTCCTTCCTTCCTTCCTGCAGGAAATAATTGTCAAATAAAACAAGAATTCAGCTGTGGGAACCAGGTGGTACAGACACAGTCTGTGTCCTTATCCTCATGGAGATGATAATTTAATAAAAGGAATGGACGTCATCATTGATTTATTTAATTATGGCTATAAAAAGCACTATCAATGAGAAGGGCAAAGGGCTGTGGGAACCAATAATAAAGGCTCCAAGCCATCTGAAGGTGGCAGGGTGGCCTTCCTGAGGAAGTCATTTTTGAGTAGAAGTGAGTCTAGCAGAGATACAGGGTAGAAAGGGGCACAACAAGTCAAGGAAACTGTGTGTGGTGGCCAGGGGAATGAAGGACTTTGGGATAGTCCAGGATCCATAAGAATGCCAGTGTAGCTGGGATGAATTTAAGGGATTATACTTCTCTCCAGTAGGGACAATAGACCCCAGTGATTTTTCTAACCTTATCTTATTGGCAAGTGGAATCCTTTAGTCAAGCAAAATATTTTGGGTGCCCCTCCTCATCCAATGGATGAAAGCAGATAAGCTTGGGTTTCTTGTGGACCTCCTGCACAGATGTGCCTCTGCTAGGCTCTGGGGCTGGACAGGACACTATTAGAAAACACTGCTGGAACCAACTCTTTCTATTTCATGGGCAAGAAACACGAAGCTCAAGGCAAGTGTGGGACTTGATTATTGAGGTCACATATAGCTCGCTAAGAGCAAAAGGGAGTTGGCACCATGGTTGTAGGCACCCCTGCTTTACTGCAACGAAAAAATTCTGAACCCACTGCTAGTGATTCCTTGACACCTCTTTGAGCATTCAGTTCTTTCCAGCACATATTTGTCTTATTGGTGCATTGTACTTATACAAATTAGTGGGATTCACTGTGATATATTCAAATATACATGTAACATAATTTGGTCCATTTCATTGCCCTTTATCTCCCTGCTCCCCGATTTCCATCCTTTACTAGTCTCCCTTACAATTTCTGAAAAATTCCTCCCCCTTTTTTCTCTCTAGCTTCCACTTATGAGAGAAAATATAGGACCTTTGACTTTCTGAGACTGGCTTATTTCACGTAACATGATGTTCTCCAGTTCCATCCATTTAACTGCAAATGACATAACTTTGTTATTCTTTACAGCTACGTAAAACTCCACTGTGTACGTATATATAGCACATTTTCTTTATCCATTGATCTGACAAAGCACCATAGGCTGGTTCCATAACTTGCCATTGTGAATTGCCAGCAAATATTTTTAGCACCTGCTCTCCATGTCAAGTACTGCCCTGGGAGCTGGGACTATATCAGTTAACAAAACAGGCCATATTCCCTCATGGAGCTCAATTTCTGTGAACTTATTTTCACACCATGAAATATTGAGCTGGATAAGCCAATGGCCTCTCTAGTTATGAAAATCCTTAGGTTATAACAGCAATGTGGGCAAAAAATTCCTTATCCATTGCTATGATCCTGTTGGTGAGAGTAGAAAAGTAAACGGTTAGTGAATGGCACTGAACATAAGTTCCTGGTAAACAGAGCTTTGGTAGGTATTACCAGGATAGAAGTCACCTCAAGGGTTTCCCCATTTTATCCCAGTTCTTTCTCTGCCCTTCCATCAACCTCCTTCTTGTGCTTTTGTTAATAAGAATCTATATGTCAATGATTTGAGCATGAGTTTTAATTCAGTTCCATGCAAACTTTGACACAAGATTTCATGGACCAAGGGGACCAGTCAGGGGTGTTCTGATCCTAGTCTGAGCCTACCCTCTTGCACTGCATGCTTCTCCTCACAAGAACTTTGGCATGGCCAAAGAAATGAAGGGGCTCTTCCACAGGAGCCTGGCTCTTCCCCAGTTGAATGGCAGTTCTTTCATCGGGTGCCCATGCAAGACAGATGGTCTTGTACTTCCAGTTTCTTCCAAGCCTATTAGTGGTGAAATGGTTTTATTTATAAAATCTCCCTTAGTTTCTTCCCTCTTAGAGTATTCAGAACAGAAAAAGCAGACAGTATGACATACCCCAAAGATATCCTTCCTCAGTGACCACTATCAGTGTGCCCAGGATCCTCTGCCCACAAGGTGAGCTCTTACTGAAAGTCAGAAATCAACTTTGTCCCCCTTACCAGCCTCCAGCTTTCCTGAAGTCTTAATTCCAAGGTCCAGTGCATTTCTCCACCCCTGGTTATCATGTCTCTGCAGAGACCATTCCTAGCATCCTCTCCAGCACAGTGGCCTGAGTAGGGTGCTAGTTATTGGTATAACTAAGTCCAGGCCTTGGGACTCCTGCTTCAGTTCTTCTTCCAATAGACTCTAAGAAAACCAGGCACCTTAAGTGCCGCTAGCAAGTCAATCTTAATTCCCTCTTCCCATTTCTCCTGTAAAGTAAAACTTAATATTTAGGAGAAAAAGATCCATGTTTGAGAAAACAAAATTTTAGTAAGCCTTCTATTAGTGGCATCCTTGTTTCCTCCAACCCCTGTTCTTTTTGAGGCAAGGAACAGGCAAATAATCAAAATGTTATTAGTACCCTGTGTGATATGTGTGTGGAAATATCACCGAAACTAAAAAAGGCAGAGTAGCAACTGAGACTTGATCACCATGATAGAAGCATAGTTTCAGCTGTATGTACTTTCACAGTTGGTGTTTCCTCTACATTTTCATTGAAAACCATCCTGAGATAAATCACCTAATTCCCAGTAGAACATCTGGCATCAGCTTTGTTTCCAGTCAGTTTAAAACAAAATCACAAACCCAGAGGAAATATTTGAAGAATTTTAATTTTATTTCTACTAAGGAAAACAATCAAAAGATTTAGCTGCCCAGGCTAATGGGATTGCACACACTGGAAAGTAGAAAATGAAGGTGTTTTTTTTTTTTTAATTACTTTTTGTAGAGGGAACTTTGGGTAAAATAATGAAATGGTTTTAACCCCATGCATTTGGAAATGAATTCATGTTTGTTCAGTGAACGATTTCCTGTGCTGAAGGATTGTATTAATAAATACTCTGTCAGCAAATGGAATTTCAAAAAGGAACCTCTGAAAGTCTGATTTTGAATTGCCTCATGGAACTTGCTGAAATCTTGTGCCTGTCCTTCCTGTAGCCAAAAGAGGGAAAAGTAGAATAGAAGGAAAAGTACCATAGAAGGGGAAATGATGAAATTTGAGGGTCTGGGAATGCAGCAGGGTGGGTGGCTTCCTCCATGCCCTTAGTGGTAGGTCAGCTCCCTGACTGGAATAAGACAGGGCCATAACCCTTGTATCCCAATGCATGGGTGAGGTTTTCTGTTTGCTTTCTCTATTGTATGCAATGGAAATCTCCCACCTCTGTTACAAAGTACTGTTGCAAAAATGCAAACACAAGACTCAGTTAGAGAGATGGATCCAGGAAGCGATGACATTTGGCAGATATGTGGTACTCACAGGCCCTCCTCCAGGACCCATTGCAAACAGACATCACTAGTCAATTGTGGTACTCTTTTCTGTTGATCTCTGACAAGATAGTGAACCAGGCATTTTTTACCAACCCTTGAGCTTGTCCTGAGGAGGATACCTATTGACAATTACCAGAGGTTCTATTTCTGGAAACCGAATAGGAAAGTGGGGGCACATTGGATGTGCTGATCCAGGGAAAACGGATTCCCAAGGATCAGCATTCCTTTCACAGACTCTTTGGGTGGAGGGAGTAATCATGCTGGGGGTACATTAGCCCCCTAAGAAGGTCCCAGGCAAAGACATAGCTGAAGTTTTTATGGAATGATCAATTAAAACAATGGCGATGGGAAATTGGGGGACAGTTGGAAACGTCCTTCAGATAGAAAGAATTTGTCATTTTTTAGTTTCTCTGTGTCCCAACACTGTGTCCTCATTTCTGTCTCCCTCCTGGGAGTTGAGGAAGGGGCAGGCTGTGCTGTGATGGCGCCTGCTCCAGCTGCTCCAGGCCTCGGGAGGCCACCTGGCAGGGCAGAGCTGCCTTTCATGTCAGAAACAGAGAAGGGAAAATAACAACAAAGTTTTCCCGGTTTTAGAAGAGAACGGCAGGAAAGATGCAGCAGAGAAAGCTCTTCAAGGAGAATAAATGAATCACAGAAGTATCTGTTTTAGGGGTTTTTACTTTTGATTAATATCAGGCATAGGAAGACAAAAAAAAAAAT
Organism: Spermophilus citellus; assembly: GCF_964194105.1. Classification (NCBI taxonomy): domain Eukaryota; kingdom Metazoa; phylum Chordata; class Mammalia; order Rodentia; family Sciuridae; genus Spermophilus; species Spermophilus citellus. The sequence continues at coordinate 44,476,443 of NC_138185.1, forward strand.
ACTAAAGAAGAACAACAACCGTAATGGTAGCTATCATTCCTATGTGCCAGTTTGTCCTCTTGTTTCATGTTATATATTTCCCCTTTCTTCACCATATTGATTGCAGAATCTTCCTTTAGCAAAGATCGAATGGCGATGGTGTGTTTCTATCATGGTGTCTGCACCCTAGCCACCAAAAAACAAAACAAAACAAAACAAAAAACTGGGCAGAACGCTCAGTGAAATACGATCATACTTATTACTTTAGTAGGGGTTGGAATATATCAAGGATGAAGGCTTCCAAGAGTTCCAGGTTTACGTATAGGAATAAATCTGTAAATCTGATTCCTCCTTTGATCATTCATTCTATAACACTTAAAAAAAAATACCTACAGCTTTAAAACCACTCCTAAGAATTAAAAAGAAGGCCAATGTCAATACTTTAAAAAAAAAAAAGTAGAAGTGAAATGTTGAGCACAAATACTCTAGAAATTGGAGAAGTTTCTTTTGTCTAATGGTACAAGAAATGTATGCTCACTGGAGAAAATTTGCATAACACTGAAAGTATAAAGAAAAAGGTAATAATTTTATCACTCAGAAATGCTATTAAAATTTTGGTATATTTTTTACCAATATCATGTCCTTAAAAATTTTTTTACAAGCATGTTTTTTAAAGCATTATATTTTGCCTTTTATATGAGGTTAATGTTTGTAATAATTTTTGTATTTTTCTTTATTAGGGTTGCTTTCAATTCTTAATACGGTGTTTAGATGATCATCCCTGTGTCCAATTGATGGATCCACCATTTATCCATAGATAAAAATGGATCCACTTTTATCTATGTCATGAGGAGATATTTCTAGAAGCAAAATACTGGCCAAAGGGTTATGAGTGTTTTCAAGATTTAGGAAATCATCTGGGTAGCTGGGTGCAGGGGGACATGCCTGTAATCCCAGTGGCTTGGGAGGGTGAGGCAAGAAGATTGCAGGTTAGAAGCCAGCTGCAGCAATTTAGTGAGGCTCTAAGCAATTTATTCGAGACGCTGTCTCAAACTAAAAAGGGCTGGGGGTGTGGCTCAGTGGTTAAGTATCCTTGGGTTCAGTCCCTGATATATGTGTGCATGTGTGTGTGTGTATATACACATATATATATATACATAATATGTATATATAGACATATATGTACTATATATATATATATGGAACATTTCATCAAGGAAATGAGATTGACCACTGCTATGATTTGGATATGGTTAAATAGAATCTGCCCAAAGGTTTATATGATTAAAAGCTTGGTCCCCAGGATATAGGTATTGAAAGATGCTGTAGAACCTTAAGAAATAGGGGGTAGTGGAAGGTCCTATGGTCATTGGGGGTGTTCTCTTGGAGGGTGGTTATCCTGTGACCCCTTGAAGTCTACTGAGACAGTTGTTATGAAAGGATCAAGACTGAAACCATCCAGATCTCCCAGCTCCCCGGCTTTCCATGTGCTCCCTCTCCCACAAGTGCTCCACCATCCACCATTGGTCAGGGGCTCATTGCCTGAGCCAGAGTCTGTGCCTTGAACTCCCACCTGTGAACTACATAAACCTGTTTTTCTTCATCAGTGGCCTGGTTCATGCATTTCATTATGGTAATAAAAAGCTTGTGCACACATTCATTCATTCAGGGAACATTTTTTGAGCTCCTGCTGAATGGGCTGGAGACAGATATGAATGTGAGAAAGTGGGTTTGGCTAAGGCAAGAAATGTTACAAAACAACAACAACAACAACAACATATTTTCAGGGAGTATTAGATACAGAGCTCAATGATTGTGGGTGATGATATTACAAATAACTGGTGGAGAAGGGACCTTAAGGCTTCTTTGAATTGTCCATCCAGGTAGACCTCTCTGAGAAAGTGACCCACAGGTCAGGACCTGAATGGTAAGAATATGCCTTATGAAAGACTAGGGAGCAGAGTAGGCCTTTCTAAGAAGACGTACAACAGGTGCAAAGGCCAGGCAGGGGCTTCTGTTTGAGGACAAGGGAGGTAGAAATAATCTAGAAAATTAGCAGGTCCAGGCTCAGTGGAGTTAAGGAAGCAAAGATGTGAGTACAGATATTGGAAGGATCTGGAAGCAGGATATACCTGATTCATCGAGGGTGAGAGTGTGCAGCTTTTGGGCAAGATGCATACTCTAAGAACAAAGAGGGTATTCTGTGTCTGATTAGACTAATTAACTGAAAAGGTTCAGAGCACCTTCATGGGTGAGCCTGTGAGTCTGAAAGATTGCAGCACAGTTAAATTCAAATGTTCATTTCAAGAAAGGGCAGAGAGAGAGAAATTCCTTACAGAAGTATAGCAAGAGAAGGAAAGCAACCCAAGTAACAAGTGGGAATTTGATGCAATAAATTATTATGGTAAATCTATAGTATAAAATATTATGCCATCATTTAATAAATCATGTTTGCAAAGAATTACAGGTAAATGCTATGACACTGTGTTGATTTTTTTAAAAATATCAAACTATAGAGAGTAACACAGTTATATAAAACATATATATGCTCATAAAATATTCTGAAATAGAGTTGTCCAAAATATTAACAGTGGATGCCTTTAGGTAGTAGGATCCTGGTTATCTTGAGTTATTTTTTTCTTTTACTTTTCTGACTCTTCCATTTAAAAAAAAATGTAGCTGTAAATGGACAGCATGCCTTTATATTTTATTTGCTTATTTTTGTATGCAGTGCTAATGATTGAAACCAGTGCCTCACCCATGCTAGGTAAGTGCTCTGCCACTGAACTCCAGCCCCAGGCCTGACTCCTCTATTTTTAAAAAAAAATTTAAAATTTTTATTTTATTTGCCTTTTTTCTTCTTCCAAATTTTTAATGATATATGCATTACATCTGTAACCTGAAAAATATGTAGATACTTTTTTGAATGTCAGAATTAAGATGAAATTTATTGTACCATTAGTCAATTATGGAATAAGTAACTGCAGCGAGACTAGGGATATTTGTTAGAAAAGCATTGAAATGAAGTGTGTAACAAAGCCTTTACAAGAATCCAGGAGATCTTATCAAATGTCTTACTAGAGGACTAGGGAAAATAACTGCAAAGAAGCACAAGAAGTGGTACCCAGAAGAGAAGAAATGGACTCTCCCCTTGACAAAAAGACATCAGACAGTGTCCTTGAAGAAACTGACCTGCTGTGTCCTTGTGACACGCACCCCCCAAAGATAAGAGAAAAAAGGAAGCAGTCATGACGCTGTGTATTTCAGATCACATTTGGAGAAACACTGTTCTCAGCTGCCAAGTGAGACTAAGGCTATTTCACTGAAAGAAAGATGGTCAGAGGAAGAGAAACTTCCTCTGATGATAAGTATGTTTCAGATCATAAAAATGATAAAATGATGGCACGGTAGAAAGCATGCCACTTCATCCCAAGCAGGTTGCAAAGTAAATGTGTTTCCGTCAGGCAGGGCTCTGGATTCCAAGAAGGCTAAACCGTATCCAGTTTTGCTCCAATACCAAGAACATTGCCTGGGCCCATAATGGATACTCAGAAAATGATAAAAATAAGTGAATGGATAAATCCAATAAATCATGAATTTAAGGTGGATCAAGAGGTGACAGTGGAAACCTCTTCATTTACAAATCCACTCATTCTTTCTACAAATATTTGTTGAACATTTTCCCTTGCAAGTCATTGTCTTTAAAATAGAAACTAGTTCACATCAAATTTGACTAAATCAGTGGTTCCACATATGATAGAGAAAGGGAGTGCAGGTGGGTGATGTTTCTACAAATATCCTTGGCCAGGGAGATTGATGACCCTTCCTTCCAATTCTAGGATCCAGATCTTTTAAGTGCCACAGCAGCAAGAAGTGGGTTGAATTTCTCAGGCGGTTGAAGGCTCTGGCAGTTAGAACAGTCCTGTTTTAATGCATGAGTGGGTTGAGCAGGCTTGATGTGGGAGTGATTTAAGGAAAACAAATAGAGAAACAGGGTATCACTCAGAGAGCGTCTCCCATGCTTTCCCTTCAAAGATTTGGCCACCTTTTGGTCTATTTGAATAATTGTGGGTTATGCTTTTGAGAAGCAAAAACCCAAGTGTTCTATGTTAGCAGCCTTCAATGCAGCCATTCTCCAGCAGCTGTACTCTATAGCTTTGGGCCTGGGGACATTGAATTTGCCTTGCCACTTTTAAACTCATCAAGTTTTGTTTCCTACATTTTTAGAGAGCTTTGTGTTCATTTCAGGACCTGTCATGGTAGAAGAAGTTCACAGTGTGAGCTTAGGAGAGTCTCCCATGTGGCTCCCACCTTACCCTGCATGCATTCTTCACTGTATTTTGTGTTTGTTTACAGTGTGTCAGCCACGTCTTATGTAACAAACTAAAGAGACCTTCTCAAGATATTAAACTACAATATTATTGAGTATAGCACAAGGCAAATTTCAAACCCCAGTAACTCCAGGAATTTATTGCATTTGACTGTGAATTCATCTCATGCCATTTTTGTTAATGTTCATCCAATGCATCTTTTGTTTCAAGCCTTATGAAATTAAATCTAGGGCTGGAGATGTGGCTGGGCATTACAGCTCTTAACCAGTCTGTGTGGGAATCTGGGTCCAATCCTCAGTACTAAAAATAAATAAATAATAAAGCAAATGAATAAATAGAGAATTAAAAACAATGCTAACAAAATGAAGCCTCACTGAAATTATTCAAGGAGAGGAAGTGACCTAAGTGACCCAGATGAGGAAGAGGAAAAAACTGGATTGGGTGGCAAGAAAGAGCCCAAATTTCCTAGAGACAGCATTCCTATAGAGCAGGGATGGGGAAGTAGTGAAGGCTACAACTGTTCAGCTTCCCTCATGGGTGAAATGTCAAATTGAACAAGAGTAAGAAGAGGAAGAGGAGCACTAAGATCCAAAGCCAATGACCTGTTCTGATGGATTTTTTTAGGACCTCTCACAGAAGAGTACAGCATGCTTTGTTTGGATGCCACTTTGACCTCATATCTTGCAACTAAGGTGGAAAAGGACTGTTTTTCTCAAGATCTGGATTCCCTATTATTCTCCATATGTGAAGTAACAACTGAACATCTTGCAAATCATTACCTGATTGGCTTCCAGCCACTAAACTTCCAACAGCTAGCCAGTTGGTGTTGTTTTGTAGGATTCCTTCTCTTCAATATATCTCTATTGAACACACTGCCATATTTTCAGAATAAATGTGATAATGATAATCGGAACTAGAAATGGACATTTCATTGGGGAAGATTGTCCAGACTCTGGTGCTATACCATCTTGGTGTGAATGCTTTGATTAGTGGCCAATGGGATTTTCCCATGATCTGTTGATGCCTAAGATAATGTTCAGCCCTTTTTGCCTTCTGTCCTAAGTGGTTGAGAAAAGGCAAACCCAGAAGTCTAAGGCCAGGGCTAGGATTCTCCCACAATTGCCCTGGATTTATAGAAAATCATATGTTGATGTTAGAACTTTTTTCTGAAAACAGAAATAAAAAAAAGGAAAGATGAGAACATGGGTAATTCTATGGTCTATGATGCTTCATGTAGTTTCTCGGGCCAAACCAAGATGCAATGAATATTTATTATGTACATAAATAAATGGTACCAGACATTGGGATTCTTGGTCTCTACAACAGTGGAAAAAAGCAGAGGGATTGGAGAAAAGACTGAAAAAATTAGAAAAAAATTCCAACTCCTCTTGATAAAGACAATTACTAAGTTTCAGGTGAGCCCTTTGAGCCACCATCAGTGTTCCCAGTTCTTTAAAGGAGCCCATCTGGAAAGATGCCTCAAGTTGAGTGTTCTAGTTACATTGATTGGCTCCTCTGGTTGCTTGTTTTAGTTCCTCTCAAAGACACCCAGAAATCACCTTTTACTTAATCCTCAACCTCATCTTTGCAGTACAGACTAAGTTAGTCAGCTTTCCATAAGTATAGCCAATACCTGAGATAATTAACTTATAAAGAAAAAACGGGTTTTTTTTCTTAACTCACAGTTTTGGAGGTGCTAGTCCATAACTGATTGACACCCACTGCCTTTGGGCCTGTGGTGAGGTAGCACAATATAGCAGGAGCACATGGTGGAACAAAATTGCTCACCTCATGGTTAGAAATCAGAGAGCAAAGAGGGGGCTGAGGTCCCACAGTCCCCTTCAAGGGCAGGTCTACAATGACTTACAAACCTCCCAATAGGCCCCACATCTCAAAGCTTCCTCCACCCAGGGGCCAAGCCATTAGCACATTGACTTTTGGGGGACACTCAATATCTAAACTGTAGCACTGATGATTACATTTTGATTTTCAACATCCTGTTCTGAAGCAATTGAGCAAAAGGAAAAAACAAAAGTTTCCATGATGAGCTACTTGAGTTCCATAGAAGAGGAACCTTCTAGTAAAGCTCTGTGCTGGAATTGCGTGGTGTAAATGCATCAGAAGAAAGAATAATGGAGGCCATCAATAGGTTTGACTTCATAACATTTTAAAATTTCCCTTTTGAACAAAATTAATGGACAATCATCAAGCCAAAAACTATTTGAAACAAACATAACAGAATAAAAAGAAGACTGTTCCTAATATGTAAAGAATTCATAGAAATCAATAAGAAAAACATTAAAACCCCAAATAGATACCCAAATAAATGACAAACATATCTCTAAAGGGGAAATGCAAATGGCAAATCAACATGGGACAGAAAGTCCAGACTCATTGGTTTTGAGTAAAATGCAAATTTAAATAGAAATCAATTATCATTTCTCCTTATCAAACTAACAAAGATTCTAAATTTATGGTCTAAGAAAGGGTGCAATGAAATAAAATGTCATGCTCACTAGGAAGAACAGACATTTTGGAAAACAACCTATCTGCATCAAGAAACTTATAATATGCAGATGCCCTTGGACCCAAGAATTCAATCTCTAGAAATGTATCTTAAGGTCATAGAGCTGTGGGACCTCATTTACATATCAGGACATTCATAGCAGACATATAGTTTATTTCAATGGGCCAAAGTGTACCAAAGTATGAAAATGGCTCAGTAAATATGTCTTCATTTATTACTTTAAACTCTTAAGATTTAAAAAATTATAATATAAAAGGAAAATACCACTATGTATGATTTCATCTATGCTTTTTAAAATATAAAGAAATTAGAAAAACTATTACAAATCCTCACATCAGTTATCTCAGGGCAATGAGATTATAGGAAATGACTATTTACTTTTAAAATGTGCTCCCGAGCCAGATTTTTCCAGAAAGGATATTATTCTCTTAAAGTGGAAAAGGAATAATAATCCCCCATAGATACCCTTTATCCAGAGTATGTTGTTTAGCATTATCTTACAACATGCACTCAATCCATGGACAAATAACCCATAAATTACATAACACATCATATCAGTTTTCTCTCTCTACGTTGACTGCTAAACACGTAAGACCAAAATAATGTCTCACTAAAATAAATAATTATCTTACCTTTTGATTGAGATTTTCCTTACCTCTCTGTATACTTGTTTTAATTTATATTTATTCTTATAGCCTTATAATATGTACTTCTAGTTAGGAACTACTTCAAAATCTTTTTATTTTGAATATAGATATTGACTTCATTATATTGACAAATGTAAGATAAAGTTTTAGATAGATTTGGTTTTGATGTGTTGTCCAGCATCAGTGGTATAGGGAGCCTAGTGGTATTGAGAGTGTGTAGTGTGTGCATGTGTATATATTCATACATGTGCACGTTTTAATAGTGACACACCCTGCTTGTCCTTGATTAATCATTGTAGAATATGAACCTTAGGCCTGCAGCCTTTTATGCCTAGCATGTTATTTCAGAACTGTGTAGATGCTTGTCCCTTAACTGTGCTGTTCACAACGTGGCTGGGATGGCAAAAGCCACCTAGCAAGGAATTCTGCCTCCCTTTACAAAGTGGGGCAGAACTTTATTGCATCCCTCAGGTCCCGGCTCACACAATTCTACATAAAAGTTGATGTGGAAACAAATGCTTCAGTCATAGCCATATCATTTATTTTTCCTAAAGAAAATTAAAACAGGTAGTCTAATTTCTACTTAAGAAAAAAATCTTGGGGCTGGGGTTGTGGCTCAGCGGTAGAGTGCTCGTCTAGCACATGTGAGGCCCTGGGTTCCATCCTCAGCACCTTATAAAAATAAATAAATAAAAGTATTACGTCTGACTACAGCTAAAAAAAATAAAAATAAAAAAATCTTAGAATAAAACAGCTTTCAAAACTAACTCTGAGCTTACCAAAATGTATGTCTAAATTTCTATAAGCTTTTGTTTATCAGTAGTACCTTAATAAATCTAGAACCCTCTTCAGGTATTTATGCCTTCTCTTGGGGTGAGTTGTTATTAAAAATCTGCATGCATTTCTGGGAATCTGCTCCATCAAGTAAATTTTCCTATCATATTCCAATTCTAGGAGAAAAAACTAAAGTGTACAATAAGCCTAATTTCTTACAAAATAATGTCTAAAATTAAAATGAAAACCTGCCAAGGTTGTGTTGGCCTGAATATTCTGTACTTTTCTTTCTAGATGCAAAAGAGTGTGTGTTATGGTAGCTAAGCAAGGGTTGGCAGGTTATACAGATTGGCTTTAAACTATGTCTCTCCTGCATATTAACTGTTCAGTTCAGCAGTGATATTTAAACCCTTTGAGCCTCAGTTTCCCCCTTGTAAATACACTCAATAACATACATATTTATGAAGTGCCAGTGGCTGGGATGGGTGCTTTATACACATTGACTCATGTCATCTAGCTCTACCCCACAGAGGAGAGAGTTCTGTGGACTCCTGTGACAAATTGACCCACAAAACCAAAACACAACAACAACATAAATAACCACATTGTTTGCTCAAGTGGCGGAGCCCGGATTCCAAGGTAGGAAATCTCTGTTAGCAAATACTCTGCCTTATGGGGACATAGGCCTCTAAAGTTTATCCTGAGGATTAGGTAAAATGGCACAGGTATGGGGACTGATACTCCTTCACCTCCAATTGCAGAAAGTGACATTAGCGGAAGTCATCCCCCAGGAAAGAAGTGTTGTGACACCCTATGTGACTTGAATAATGCTCAAGTTCAGCTAAAATCTCCATTAAGCATTTCTCTAAAGAGATTTATAAGAACTTTATCACATTTGTAAACAGTTGGGGAAAATGTCCTTCCAAAGATGCACTTCCTAATCTCACCTTATATAGCAATCCATGTTTGTATAAATATGTCAAGATTGACTCTGGTGTCATGTATAACTAAAAAGAAGAAGAGGAGGAGGAGGAGGAGGAGGAGGAAGAGGAGGAGGAGGAGGAGGAGGAGGAGGAGGAGGAGGAGGAGGAGGAACCCGACCACACAGAGGAGAAAGTCATGTGAAAATGTGAAAATGAAGGGAGAGGTGGAGAGATGCTTCCCCAAGCCAAGGAAGGAAGCTGAGAGAGGTGAGAAAGGATTCTCCCTTACAGCTTCTGTAGGAAGACCGTGAACCTGTTTACTTTGGGGCTCCGGGAATGTAAGCGGGTTCGTTAGCGGGTTCTTTTCTGTTTTTTTAATTTTTCATTTTTAATTTGTTCTAATTATTTATACATGACAGTAGAATGCATTCAGACACATTGTATACAAATGGAGCTCAACTTTTACCCCTGGCCAAACATGGTGCACAGTCACACTGGTAGTGTAATCATAGATGTGTATAGGGCAATAATATCCATCTCATTCTGCTGTCCTTCCCATTCCCATACCCCTTCACTCCCCACCATCCCTCTGTACAATCCAAAGTCCCTTCATTCTCATCCCCTCCATTATGGATCAGCATCTGCTTATCAGAGAAAATATTTGGCCTTTTGATTTGGGGAGGTTTGGCTTATTTCACTTAGCATGATATTCTCCAGCTCCATCCATTTACCTGCAAATTCCATAATTTCACTCTTCTTTAAGGCTGGGTAATATTCCATTATGTGTATATACCACATTTTCTTTATCCATTCATCTGTTGAAGGGCACCTAGGTTGGTTCCATAGTCTAGGCATTGTGAATTGAGCTGCTATAAATATTGATGTGGCTGTGTCACTGTAGTATGCTGATTTTAAGTTCAAATTGCATGAAGATGTGAATTTCAGAAGGTATTATTACCTTATTCATTTTGGAAATGTTGGAAACTCTTCTCTGAGTACTTAGAGACCTTCCTTGAACATCTCTTAGCATGAGATCCTGACAACTGAGGCCAAAACACTGCAGGGCCCATAATAGGTACTCAGTAAATGCTGAAAATGAATGAATGAACAAATCAAATAGACCATGAATTTAAGGTATATAAAGAGATGACACTTGAAACCTCTTTATTTACAAACTCATTCATTCTTCCCACAAATAGACTGGGCTAGAATGTGACTTCCTTGAATCTCTAGTCAATGTGACCCTGCCTTAGAAGCAACCCCTGACAGTTGATTTGAAGCTTTCTTAAGATTCCCATATGATCCCATTGCAAGTACTAGTTATCTGTGAACTTATCTTATATCCCTGAGCCCCTTCTTGAGTTCTCAAGGCTTTGTTATATCAGCTTTTTTGGGAAAAAAAAACAATTCTGACTCTGTAGCAGGTTTTTATTGTATTGCTTACCAGCATCTGAATATGGCCATTTTTGATAAGCCTGGGTATTGTTTTACTACTCTCACTTTGGTGGAAGACATAGTCCCATATATCCATAGTATGTGAAAGGCTCAGTGCTAAGCTCTCAGGGCCTAAGGTTGGGGACACCTGCCCTTGGCCAGTCAGACAGACACACTCACTTGCACTTGGAATCTGATGTAAGGACAGGGGAAAAGTAGAAGGGCTGGTTCTGGCGCAGCTTTTCCCAGTCTCCAGTTATAGCAGGTAGCACTGAGGAGTCATGTCCACTCTGCAAGGGGTGACATTGATGTAGGGGTGGCAGTAGGTTACTACCAGGTTCAGTGGTATGAGTTTGATCATGTTTTTGAATACTGAACTTACATATGCTTTTGTTTGTTTCTAAGTCTGCTTTGCCAGTCATTGTGGCAATTCTGTTAGCTACCTAATATTCCTTAAATAAATTATCCTACTTAGATCAAGCAGAGGAGGTTCTTTTGCTTAAAATGAAGACCTGTGAGTGATAAGAGCCTTCTCTCTCACAGATGAGGAAACTGAGGTCAGGAAAATAGACCAGCTCAAGGACACGTTTAAGGGCATGTCCTATCCTACCTGATTCTTCATTAGTGCTCCTAATTTGATGCTGTGATATCTCCTTGGTTAGAGCAAACTAATAGTACAGAGAGATTCAAAGCAAAGGTGGAATTGTAACAGTACCCTAAAGAGAACTTTTAACTTAAATAGGAGAGTGGAGTAGAAATACTAGGTTTGGAACCAAGAACCTTCACTTGTTCCCTTGCAAAGTCATTTCATTAATATTGAGCATCTACTACTTGGTGGGCTCTTTGCTAAGTGCTTACAATATGGACATAAGGGGTTTATGAAGGAGCTTCCAGTTTATGGGGACACATAAAGATACAACAAGATTCTGTGAGATCTACAGCAAAGTGTGCATAGGTTAATGTGGGAACACACAGCTGTAATCTATAACAAGCAGGCGTAATACTGGGATACTCTCTGCGGCAAGTAAGAGCTAGGTTTCATTTTTCAGGATAATCAAGAATTAGAGAAATTCAGAGATATGGGAAAGATGACACAGACTGGAGAGATAGCATACACAAAGGAATATGGCCAGAAAAAAAATGATGTTTGGGGAATTTCAAGTCATTTTATGTGTATTGGACTGGAGGGATAGATGGGGGGGAAATTAGATCCTTGAAAGACTTTAAATATTAAAAATCTGTATATTATCCTGAAGACACTAAGGGATGGCCTAAAGGAAATAACATGATTATATTTGCATATTATAAGGAGTTCCTGAAGCAATAAAATAGAACATAGATTGGAGACAATTTGGGGTTAAATACATTGTATTATATATGATTATCTTTGTTTCCTCACAAAATCCATGAACATAATAATAATAATAATATAATTAAAAGTCAACAACCCATAAGTATAAGGAGAATGGAATAACAGTGATCAGAGGAGAGAGGTCATCTGTTTCACAAATGTCAACAGAATGCAAGTGTGACACCCGAATAGTGAACCAGATGGGGAATTCCTGCATCTGCAGGAGAGGAAGGGGGAGAAAAAAAACTAGATCCAAACTGATTCACACTGAAGAACCTTGAGAATCTTAGAAATCAAGGTTCTAGATACCCCCCCAAAGGTGCAGACTTGGAGAAAGGACAAAACCAGAAGAATCAATTGATTTTTAAATTAGGAACCCTTACATAAACTTCTAGATATTATCTCTTGCTGTGCCACACCAACAGGAAACCAGCCGCTACCCCAATCCAGCAGAATTCTGAAGGTGCGTGCTCTGAGTTGAAGCAGATACCTTCTGACTCCTGTGGAAGCCAGGGTGAGGGTGCTGGATGAGGTTTCATACTACAAAGGTGAGAGTGAAAATCTCCATACTGAATGATGAGACCCCTGTGTGATATCCCAAAGTGGAAGCCAGACCTACACTTTCCAGGCAGGAAATTGGAAGAGTAGAGGAGTCCTCAGGGGGAAAACTGATCCTCTCAGAAAAAAAAATGACCTACATAATACTGACATTGAGAGTCTTCTGAGAGTTTGCTAGACAGCTGTTGTATCACTCTACAATCAAGCCCATTAAAAGACAGTCTCTTTCTCCAAAGAAACAGACCTTCCCATCAGCACTTTAGCCGATCCTTCCAATACAAATGAACAAAACAGGATTATTAGACATTTGAAGAGGAAAGCCAGAAATCAAAGTGAAAAAGCAGGACAAAAAGGCCTTTGAAGGAAATAGGCAGCGTGGTGCACGTACAAAACATGAAGAAAATGATAAGCGATAGCCTTGGGTATAAAAGAAGTTATTGCACTGTGGAACAGGAACAGCATGCTATAAAAAAGGAACATTCAGAGGATACAATAGAGCTCTTGGAAATGAAAAATAGAGTAGCAAAAACAAAAAGTTCCGTAAAATAATAGCAACATAAAGTCAAAATCTCCCAGAAAGTAGAATCAAACTTCAATTGGATGGAATAGAATCGGTAGAAAATTAGAGGACTGGTCGATGAATTCTACAACTTAGATAAGTCAGAGTTACAGAAACAAAACAGAGAACAGAAAATGAAAAGGGAGAAGAAATCATCACAGAATAAAAGACAAGAAAAATGTCAACTCACCAATATTGAGTTATCTACTTTGAAAGAATTCGTTGAGTGTCTTAAAACCCTTACCTAAATACCTTTCCCCCTTAAAAGAACCAGAGATCCTTGGAAAAATGATTGATTGCAGGGCTGGGACAGGAAGTATTCAAGATGGAACATTATGTCAAACCCAATAAGAAAACAGTCATCAAAGTCTGGTTCATGTCAGTGGGACTCAGGAGCCAATTTGAAGAGATTCCCACTGGCCAAAGGTGTGATCATCTCAGCACCACTTAGAATAATGACTTGCAGTGCGCCAGATGTGTTTCAAACCACAAGTCCGTAATGATTCTTCAAAACAGAAAGACTCGTTGGCCACCTTTGGAAGATGCTAAGGATCCAACTCATTATTTTGAAAGCTGGAAAATAACACGAAAGAATCAAGCATTTATTTTGTCTTCCTTGTAAAACTTGTAGCTGAGGTAACCAAACAGTGGATGGGAGGTTTCTCTTTATATGAGAATTTCAGTTAAGAAACAAAGAAGGAATGAAAACAAATGAGAACTTAGCCATGTTGCATCCCCCAGTGAAACAGAGGATCTGGGCCAGGACCATTGATTGTTGCTAACATCACAAAGAGGGACAAGTGGACATTTTGTGCCTCCCGATGGAAGTACACACCACCACCTGTGAGGTCCTATTGCCAAATTCCTTCTCCTATTGGCACAAACGAGGCAATAAAAAGCTAGTTTCTTGTGTTCCTAGCTATTTAAGAGAGAAGAGACTATTTCATGCTGAGGCTCAGTTTACATTGAGTGAAGGGATGAGGGCTCTGGCATAGTCTTTGGCAAATAATTTAACATTTAATGAGTGACTTGGTGCCTCCAAGAGAAAGTTCTTGAATCTCTGCCCAGAAGGAATGTTAGAGGTTGAACCCAGCTGTCCATCTATCAGGTAGATAGGATTTTCTGCCCAACAGGATGCTTCAGGTGGAGGGATGTGAAGAAGTCAGAAAAGGAGGGTATAGCCCCCTAGGTTGAAACTTCCCCACAGCTGACCTTTCCGGCCTTTTCCCAGGGCAGCTCCCTGCTCTTTACTTCCCAGTACAGAGGATAAAGCCACCCAGGGCCAGTTGATTGCAGGTCTCAGGGTACCTAGTTTGATTTCTTCCAACAGCTGACCCTGAACCAGGGTTTGGGTTTAGGAGATGATCCCCAGAAGCAAGGTAAAGAAGGGAGGAAATGAGACTGGAGAGGCAATAAATACATCCTGTGTCAAGGATCAGAAAGGAAGTGACCACAGTGGGCCGCTGGGGCTCAGTCTGATCGGGGACCTCTGGAAGACTGAGGAACAAGACTTAAGGATGCCATATTCAGGGTCAGGAAAGCAGGAGTCTATTGCCCCCGTGTGTTGAGGGTCACGACTGCTCTCTAGACAGAGATCACATGCACACAGGGTCAAGCTGTCTGCAGGTGATCTGCAGGTGGTCAAGTTCTCTTACATTGAGCTAGCAAGTGTTAAAGCTCAGAGCCGACTCAAGCCAACCAGTGCTGGGCATGTAACTGCTGCACTAAAATTTGAGATCTTTTATAAAATTCGGATCTGGGACTTAGGGAAAGGACAGACTGATCCTGACTGGACTTGCCTAGGTAGACCAGGTGGTGACACAGGTATTATATCAAGAGAGTAGACATTTAGGTGTCCAGGACTCTGCACTCCAAAGGAAATGGGGGCCTCTGTGCTCAGTGTGCCAGCAGGGACTTGGCTTCTGATCTGGAATTCAGCATCTTTTGCATCCAGCTCTTGAACAGGACTAATTCTGCCCAGGGTGTGGCGGCTTTGGTGAAAAAGCTGACAGTAGTTATTAACCCTGAGGGCAAGTTAAGGTCCCCTCAGGAACTTTAAAAATGCTGATGTTTATGTCCCTTCCCCAGAATAGGAAAAGTAATTGGTTTGCTGGTCTGTGTTGAGTTCTGGCACAGGGAACTTAAAAAATGTCCCCAGGTTTTTCTAATGAGCAGCCACATCTTCTAAGAAAGTTCTAAGAGCTTAAGGAGGAAGTCCCTATTGCAGGCAATTATATAAGCAATCAGGAAGGAATTTTACACTTCTTTATAAAACCCCACCCACTGAGTAGAGGGAAAAATGAGACCTAACAGAGGGATGTGTGAATGAGCCCTTTTGCCTATAGACTTCTGGTAGAATGACAGTGACACATAAATGTAATTTATTATTGATTCATTGATTGATTGATAAGATTAAAGCTATTATTGAATGATAGGATTGGAGCTACTTATCTTTACCACCCCCTGGGCATAAAATCCTGCTTACCAACTATTTAACTCCCCAAGCTTTGATTTCCACGTTTATAAAAATGGGTATATTCGTGTGGCTTGAGCAAACTCATATGATAGGTATATCTGGCACCCACAGGGCAGACACCTACACATCTTTTGTCCCACATCCAGCTGGACGGGTCACAGCTTCTTTGTGGGCCGCAAAGAAGCTTCTTTAGCAGATCAGGGAATATTCTTTTTTTTTTTCCTGCAGCCATATACCATGTGAAGGAGATATGTAAAGAGTCAAACTCAGGAGGTGAGAATTCTCTTTCTCCAGATTTTTCTACTCAGCATACTCAACCCAATCAGAAAAGTACCACCCAATTGCTAGGATGAATGCCAAGTGATAAAGGGCTCCTAGGTCTAAAAGAGATTGTGTGATAATTATGGTGGAAGGAAATGTAGCTGGGCCACTTACATACTTCACAGGATGCAAAAAATGAGCTAAACAGGTGCCCCCAGAGGTGTTCTTAATGGGGCTAAGCAGTAGGAGGGTTTGCAAGATTGTTTTTTTTTTTTTTTTTGGCTTCCAGGGATTCAATTTCTGTTTTGGTATGGGCACTGAATGATTTTGGTCCTCTAGAACCCCATTTATTTTTATTAATAACGCAGTATCATCCAGAACTTGAGCCAAGGCAGGCATTAAGAGAAGTAGGAAACCTGCTGTTTAGAGAGGGCAGCCTATTGAGAGACATGCCTGTCTATCTTCTATAGTAGGTTGGTTCTGTAAACTTTTGGGGGTGGTAGGTCCTG
This sequence comes from Spermophilus citellus, assembly GCF_964194105.1. NCBI lineage: Eukaryota > Metazoa > Chordata > Mammalia > Rodentia > Sciuridae > Spermophilus > Spermophilus citellus. The sequence goes on from NC_138185.1 coordinate 44,492,772, forward strand.
ATAGTGCAATCACTATTTTAAGTCAGTGCTACCTGGGGAGCCTACTAATTAATGCAGGATGCCAGGTACATCAGCAGTCCATTTCAGACTACAACCCAGTGACAATATAATGGAGGCATCTGAGCCTGGAGGGAGAGGAGGGATGTGCAGAAAAATTATTTCCCCTTAAGAAATCTTGTCTGAGAGTAATTTAGAAGAAAATAAGTTATTGTATGAAAAGGAAGGAGGAGCCATGGCAGAGCAAGAAAGTCATAATGTGATCAAGAAACAGCAAACAGATGTGGCTGTAGTATAGAGGTAGAAGGGGTGAAGCATGAGGGAGAAGAGGAGGAGCTGAGAAAGTGAGCAGAGGCCAAACACCTAAAGCCATTTTTTGAGTTAAAAAGCCTAAAATTTACTCCCACGCACTTCAACATTTTATATGGAAACTTTTGAATCTGCAGAAAAGTTGCAAGAATACTACAAAAAATAACTATATACCCGACTCATGGGTTCCCCACTTGTTACACCAAGTGCCACATTGGCCTTCTCTCCCTCTCTGTATATTTTTTTTCAGAATCTGTGGAAGTAGGTTATAGTCCTCGAGCCTAAACACTTGAGCATTGGTCTCCAAGAGAAGGAACATTATCCCAGGTAACTGCAATGCCATTATCACCACCCTACAGAATTGAACATTTGATAATATACTGGCTCTATTATCTGACATCCATTCTATGTTTAAGTGTCCTGAACTAACTCCAAATGAACTTTCTAGGTCTCCTGTTTTTAATCAAGTCTAATCAAGGAAGATATATGATATTTGAGGACATTGGCTCTTTCATCTCTTTTAATATAGAAATTTATATTTAATATCATTATGCACTTTTTGGTTGTTTTGTCTTTCTTGACATTAATACTTGATAAGAGTGCAAACCCTCACTTGGTAGAATGTCCCTCAGCATGGATTTGTGTTAAGTATTCCCTCATAATTACATTAAGGTTAAACACTTTGGCATGAGTAGAGTGCCATCTTGGAGCAGCCAAGTCCTTCCCAGAGTATTACATCAAGGGACTCATGATGCCAGCTTGTCCTTATATTGTCATGCTAAGATGCTCATGTGGTTGTGTCACCACAGTCTCTCCAAATGTAAAGATACATTTGATCCTTTCTAATTAAGGGTGGGTTTATAATTCTTTCAGTCTCCATTTATAGCTTAGCATTCTTCTCTAATGAAAAACTCCCACTGCTCCCCCTTTTTAAAAAATCACCATTATAAACTCATGGAGTTCATATTTTATTCATCATATTATAATTCATGAATGTCATTATGCATGTTGGTGCTCAAATTGCCCAAATTGGGTCCGTGGGAGCCCCTTCAAGCCATCTTGTGTATCCCTAAAGGGTCCTTTCCTGACCTTAAGCATACTAGACTTTCTGCCTTCCTTTGTATTGTCCTGCCTCATACTTGGAGTTAACTACTTTTCCTTCTCCAAGGGTTCCTAATTTCTTTTAATGTGTAATAATCACTAGGGACAAACATCTGGGTGCCAGCTGTACCTTATGGCTGCAGAAATGTCCTTATTTTAGTTCCTTTGAGTGCCAATTGCTAGAAATGTATATATATTTTTTAAACTTACAACTTATAGCAATAATAAGTTCAAGGTTCTTCTCCACATTTCCCCCTATTCCATATCCCCACATTTGTTCCAAAATACATGAACATATTAGTTCTATTCTACAGTACTCACAAAGTCTTTCCAGGTTGCTGTACAAGTTACACCAACAACAGCATCTCCTGAGATAAAAAATGTAAGATGTCTTTGAGTTATCTTCCTTCCTGTACTATGGGTGTACTCAAAGTACTGCATTAAGAATAATTTGGATTTTCCAGCTGTGGTGTTGCATGCATAGAATCCCAGCTATTTGGGAGGCCAAAGCATGAGGATGGCTAATTGAAGGTCTTCCCAGGCAATTTAGCAAAACTCTTATGTTAAAATAAAAAATTAAAAAGAGCTTGGGATGTTGCTCAGTGGTAGAGAACTTCTGGTTTTAATCTCCAGTACTGCCAAGGGGAAAAAATTAGTTGAATTTATTATTTGTATGCGTAGTTATGTTGTAGATGTGTACAATTAGGTTTGCTTGTTTGTATACAACTCTAGGGATTGTTTTGTCATCTTTGATTTTTTTGGAAACAGAAAATACTTAGGTTTCAAAAGTCAATACTGTATAAAATTGTTTTCCCAACTAGTCTCCTAAGTAAGGGTTCTTGGGTTGTTTTCATTTTTTGCTATTACCAATCATGCTGTGGTGAATTATTTCAATGTATGCACATGTATCTTCTGGGTAAGCTCCTGAGAATGGAATTGCTGCATGGAAGGGCAATTGCACATGGAATTTTATGAGATGTTGTCATATTCCCTTCCATACAGGTTGTACCATTTTGAGTTTTCATTGGTTCTGTTGGAGAAAGGAATAAATGAGGTCAGAGATAAGAGGATGGGTTAGGAGACTACTGCAGATGTCCAAGCACCAGAACTGTGACAGTAGGACTGGCAAGGGAGGTGGGGATCTGACACTGGACTGGACGTGGGCTGCGAAATGATGAAAAGAATAGAAAGACAAAGGGATAAAAAGATTCTCAGGTGTTTGGGCAAAGATAAAAAGAAGAGAAGAACCAGGGAATGCAAAGACAGGCCAGGTGTTTAGGCAAAGGTAAGGAGGCAGTTTGGGGTCCACACTAAGGAAACATGTGGAGGAAGATGTGTGTTTGTATGTGTGTGTGTGTGTGTGTGTGTGTGTGTGTGTATCCATGTGAGTTTGGGAATGTACTGTGCATATGTCTGTGTGTACACACATGTGTGCTTGTGTGTGAATCTGCATGTGTTCAGTGTACACGTGTACCTGTGTGCCTACACATGTGTGCATGAACCTATGTGCCATGTGTGTACACATGTGTGTGTGTGCGACTGTATATATTGAAATGAGTTTCGTCTGAACACATGAAGATTGGAAATCATGATGCCCAGGAAGCCTGGATCACCAGGCAGGCTGGGGCTGGCAGCAGTGAGCCCCTTGCATGAAGGCAGTAAAATCCAGAACTATGGATGAGATCGATACATAGGCTGCAGAGTGTCCCCAAGCCCTAGACACACAGGGAAAACAGTGTGTTCATATCACTTTTCTCAGCTGAACAAGCACACTTGTTGCTTTAAATGTAGTGGTATTTCATCTGAAGCAGCATCTGGAGGCTAAAGAAAAATATATTGAGAATATTATGTAAAAATACAACTCAATATTGCTAAAAAAATGAATTGATTTTATATTTTCCAGGCTCGCAATTGCCACACATTCTATAGTGTCCCCTCAGCAGCAGGTGGATGCAACCTTGACCCCAGTATGAGGCGTGAGATTTTCCCTGGGAATCTCAAGAGACCACATTCTGTGGTGCTAAAGGCCCTGTCCTTCTACAGGCCTGTCCTAGAGTGACCCAGGGAGGATAAAGATCTCTCTTAGAAAATTAAAGTATTTGCTGGAGGCTGGGAGGAAGTGAAAGCAGTGGGAATTAGTTCACTAATGTGCTCCTGTGGGACCTACAAAGTTTCCCTGGAAAGAGGCCCTTTGTCTTCTATCAGGGGATACTCTTTATTTGCACAGGGCTGTTTATGTTTGGCTGAAGGTGAGGGCCTGTGTATTCATGCATGATTTTAATATCATTGGAAAATTCTACATTTTTAAAAGCCTTCCCCAAAATTCTGCTGTCTACACACATAACAAAATAGCTGATCTGCAGTAACTCATCGGCAGTCTAGTGTTGCCGTGTTCTCTATGTTTGAATTACACAAATAATTGAAAAGTTCATTCAGACATCAGTTCAACAGCATTAAAACAACAGTTCTCTTTGGGCTTTATTTATTTTAGTGCAATATTTTAAAAATACTTTCTTGCCTTCTTACACTGTGTCTAGTACACATGACTTAGCTATTTCTTTTTTTAATAATTTCATTTGTTTTAATAAGTTAGAACAGTAGAATGCATTAATGCACTTGTGAATTGAGCTGCTATAAACATTGATGTGGCTGTGTCACTATTTTAAGTCGTTTGGGTATAAACCAAGAAGTGGGATAGCTGGATCAAATCTTCCATTCCCAATTTTCTGAGGAATCTCCATACTGCTTTTCAGAGTGGTTGCACCAATTTGCAGTTCCACCAGTAATGTATGAGTGTACCTTTTTTACCACATCCTCGCTGTCATTTATTGTTGCCTGTATTCTTGATGACTGCCATTCTGACAAGAGTGAGATGAAATCTTAGAGTAGTTTTTTTTATTTGCATTTCTCTAATTGCTAGAGATGTTGAGCACTTTTTCATATATTTGTTGATCAACTGTATTTCTTATTCTGTGAAGTGTTCAGTTCCTTAGCCAATTTATTGATTGAGTTATTTGTTTTTTAGGTGTTAAGTATTTGAGTTCTCTATATATCCTAGAGAGTAATGCTCTATCAGAGGTGCATGTGGTGAAGATTTTCTCCCAATCTATAGGCTCTCTCTTTACATTATTAATTGTTTCCTTTTGCTAAGAAGAAGCTTTTAATTTGAATCCATCCCATTTATTGATTCTTGATTTTACTTCTTAGACTTTAGGAGTCTTGTTAAGAAAGTCAGATGCTAAGTTGACATGGTGAAAATTTGGGCCTATTTTAGGCATAGGGTCTCTGTTCTAGTGCCTAAGTCTTTGATCTACTTTGAGTTGATGTTTGTGCAGGGTGAGAGATAGAGGTTTAATTTCATTTTACTACATATGGATTTCCAATTAGGCCAGCACCATTTGTTGAATAGGCTATCTTTTCTCCAGTGAATGTTTTTGGCACCCTTATCTCTAGTATGAAATAAAGATATTTATGAGGGTTTGTCTCTGTATCTTCTATTCTGTACCATTGGTATACAAGTCTATTTTGGTGATAATACCATGCCATTTTTGTTACTATAGCTCTGAAGTATAGTTTAGGATCTGGTATTGTGATGCCTCCTGCTTCACTATTCTTGCTAAGGATTGCTTTGGCTATTCTGGGTCTCTTATTTTTCCAAATAAATTTCATGACTTCTTTTTCTATCCCTATAATTATATTAAATCTGTATAACACTCTTGGTTGTATGGCCATTTTGACAATATTAATTCTGCCTGTTCAGGAGCATTGGCAATCTTTCCATCTTCTGAAGTTTTCTTCAATTTCTTTCTTTAGTGCTCTGCAGATTTCATTGTATAGGTCTTTCACCTCTTTTGGTAGATTGATTCCCAGGTATTGTATTTTATTTATTTATTTATTTATTTATTTATTTATTTATTTATTTATTTAGAGACTATTGTGAATGGAGTGGTTTTCTTAATTTCTCTTTTAGTGGATTCATTGCTGATGTATAGGAATGCCTTTGATTTATGGGTGTTGATTTTATATCCTGCTACTTTGCTGAATTCATATATTAGTTCTAGAAGTTTTCTGGTGGAATTTTTTGGGCCTTGTAGGTATGGAATTATGTCATCAGCAAAGAGTGATAGTTTGAGTTCTTCTTTACCTATTTGTGTCCCTTTAATTTCTTTCTTTTGTTTAATTGCTCTGGCTAGAGTTTCAAGGATGATGTTGAATAAAAGTGGTGAAAGAGGACATCCTTGTCTTGTGCCAGTTTTTAGAGGGAATGCTTTCAATTTTTCTCCATTTAGAATGATGCTGGCCTTGGTTATGGATTATCCAAACAGTTTTTTTTTTTTCCCCCAGAACAATGCTGACTTTCATTTTTATGGTGAAAACTCTAGGCTAAAACAAACAAACAAACAAACAAACAAACAAACCTGTGGAGAGACTGGGCCTGTAGCTCAGTGGCAGCATGCTGTCCACGTACAACTACAAAAAACAATTTAAAAAAAAGTCAAAAAAAATACTTGTGGAGTGCCATTTAAGTAGATGCAAAGGAAATTCATGCATCATCCCTATTATTATTTTGCCCATATTGACTAGATACTATTCTTTCTTGAATCTAGTTCAGCCCAGGAAAGAGAAGAGAATGGGAACTGGACTTGAATATACTGTGCCATTTTAATATGATGCTCCCTCCGTCTACTTGACAATGAGGTTCTTAGAGGACTGTCGTCGAAGCCCTGCTGATCTGCTAAATAAATAATGCCCTGGACCTGAGACTCTATGTAAGGTTCATCTGTGAGGGTCATAAATCTTCATTCCTCAGTGAGCACAGTCCAAGTGATTCAATCTTTATTTCGGACTGACCCATAAAAGCCATGTTCAGGGTGGCTGATTACAAGCTCATCATTTGATTTCAAGTTATGTCACACGAAAGCAGGGGGAATTTCCTCACAATAAATCTCCCATTTTTAATCCCGAGCTTCAGCAGAAAAGCCTGTGTGCACAGCTGAGAGAAGGGGGTAGGGGGTGGGGCTGTGATGGAGTAGAGTGAAGGCAGGGAGGCATTCTGCAGATGCAGAGGGGTTGAGGGGTCAGGGAGGGAGGTGTTCTGTTTGGTCTCTCTTCCCCATCTCTGACCCCACACTAACCCTGTGGTTTTCTTTGAGCTAAGACTCAGCTCTGGCAGGGGAAAGCCCAGAATTGGAGTTGGAGTCCCTGGAACCATTACATCTGCCAAAACTGGTTTGACAAAAGAGAGCTAGGCAAAAGCACCATGGTTCCGTTTGGGTCTCACTGAGGACAGCAAAGAGGATTAGAAGGTAAACAGTGAAAAAAGACTTTTCCCTTGGCTCAGTGCTCAGCCAGGTGCAGTCTCCATACAGTCCTAGGACCCTGATACCAAAGAAGGAAAACAGAAAAGAAGGAGAGTTAGGAGAGAAGGATGCAAAGGAGGGAGGGAAAGGCCATTTTCCCGATTTATTTGTGTGGAAATTAAAACCAGAACCCATGCTGTAGGATTTCTGTAGCCTTCAGGGAGAGCATTAATGGGGAAAATAGTGCATAAAAATGCAGCTGATTCATGTTAGCAGCCCTTTTCCCTTGAGATGCCCCTGCCCCAGGTGGTGACCACACACGTGTGCGCGCACACACACACACACACACGTACACACACGCACATACAGATGAACATACAGGTGAACATCCACATTCACACATATGCATGTGTACACCTAGGCAGGAACACGTATACACATGTATACCCATGTGCAATCATACACCCACACAAGTGCACATACAAACATGCATACACATGCAGACATATGCACCCAGACCTGTGCACATGGTCAGAAGCACACACACACCTAGCCACTCTGCGCGCGCGCACACATACACACACACATGCACAGTCACACCCTGCTCCATTCCTTCTGATTCAAGTGTTGCCCTTTGAGGTTGTTTTTGACCCTGATCAGTGGCAGAGTCTCCATAGGGTCATGCCCTCCACTCTCCAGATGTCCTCAGGATCCTGATGCAGTCAGGTATCTCTGCTGGGGGTAAAAAGAGCACCTCCAGCCTTAGGATCAGATCTGATCCCAAAGGAGGCCTTTCTTGAACTGGTAAAGGTTTTGACAGTCTGGTGGGTCAGTGGAAAGGAACACTGAGCAGTCTGGTGACAACTTTGGCTGTGCCCTTGGTCCAGCCCCCATCTGACATCCAAGGTCATCCATGTTACAAGTCTGGGTTCTCTGAGAAGCAGTTGCCAAGACAGAATGAAACATGAAAGATATTTTTAGGGAAGTGCTTCTAAAGATGGCAGGGGATCTGAGGTAGGCTGGGAGAGGTAATGGACCATGTGCTATCTGACCTTGATTGAAGGTGAGGCAGAGGGAGGCAATGTTGTCTGGAGCATCTCTTTGGAGGGCACTGAAATCTTGGAGATGTCCAGTCAGACCATCAGGGAACCACTGAGCCCTAGGCATTCCCATCATATTAAGTCACTGACTAGGAGTACTCTGACCCTGGAGCTATGGATCCAGTGACCTTTTGATCAGTAGATGAGGTGTGTGTCACCTGCCCAGTGAGTGGCCAGAGCCTCCCCTCCCTTCTGCCCTTGAAACTTCTGCTGAGCTACTAGAGAAGGAGGTAGATTGAACACTTAGCCCTTGTCAGAAGCAGTAGCCCCAGTCAGTTTCATACTAAGCTGAAACAGAAAATCAGCAATTCTTTCAAGGAATAGATCTACCTAAAAATAAAAGGTCAATTCAGTCAGACAATCATTTGCTAACAAGATGTTTTCTCTGTCTGAATTCAAGCATATTTCTCTCCACATCCAACCGGGCAGCATATAGGCACAGCTGTTATCAGCTCTGAGAAATGTTAGGGTTCAGCTGTGATAAGGTTCATTTAGCTCAGGTTGGTGAGTGGAGCTCTAAATGTTGCAAAGAGTTGTAGAATCGTTTTCTGTTGTTTTGTTTGTTTGTTTGTTTTGTTTTTTAAGATGAGTGACTCTGAAGGGCCAGACTTTGCAGTTCCAGCTTTCCTAGCTACCTGGATCACTCCTTCCCTAGCATCTGGTTGAGATCCATAAAAATCACTGATCAGGTCATGGGAAGGAAAAGAGCAGCTACTGAAGGTCTGTGCACTGAGGCCAAGGGAATGCCAGAGATGTCTATACAAACACAACATTTAGCAAAACCACACTGCAAGGCAGGAATCCTGAGAAGGGTAGGTAGTCACCTTTCATTGATTTTACGAAATCTAACAGATATTTGCATGTAATCTTATAATAAATAAAGGAAATTTCTGGAGTTTGAATTTTAAAAGCCCAATCTATCATCAAAGATTAGAAAAAAAAGTGGCTGAATATTTTGAAAGTGTCCACTTGGTTTCTCTTTTTCTATGATTCTCTTGCAGTTGGCCTTTGATCCACACTAATTCAAGTAGAGGCAGAGGACCCTATGGAGAATTCCAAGTTAATGTCTGCCTCTACCACCATCTTGCCTATTTCAAAAAGAGGTAGACTTCGGGGGAGGGGAAGCAATGGAAGGGAGTCTTTGGTCAGGAGATTAGGCTCTCCCTCCACTGGGTACAAAGCATACTAAAAGTTACCCTGCAGAGATTGGCTCAGTTGTGTGGCCTTGGCGAGGAAGGGGAATGCTTTGCCAGTTCTTAGAAACCAGATGCATTATTTAGCATGTGTTTACCAAAGTATGTTAAAAAAAAACTAGTGCAATAAATTGTGAAAAGTATAAGTCCATGTGGATGTTTAGCACTTCAGAGGAACTTTCGGTGGAAGAGGTGGTTGTCATTGTTCGCATCTTATGTAGCATTAGAGTATGGTTTCATTCTTCAGGTAATTCCAATTGAGATATAGATGTTTTATTCAGGATGAATAGCTATCTCTCCAGGAAATTTTCTCAATTTAAGATTCGATGGAACATGCCCTTTCTCTGCATTGCAGTATTCAGGACATTTCAAGCTCTATGTAGGACAATATTGCCCATATTTCATTAGTAGACTAATGATAGATGACCAGATCCTTGTGCATAAAACATTTATATTTTATTTTCAGAGTTTGGGGATTGAAAGTGGGTCAAATCACAGAGAGCTGTTCTACAAACTAATGAGCTTACAAAATCCAGATCCTCAGAAATCATACTTGCAATGGTTTTAATGAATGTTCCACAGGGGAAATGCACCAAGATTTTTTCATTTGAATCAGGCAGTGACTAAACTTAGGTCAAATTAGGTAAAATTTTCTCCATTATGCAGACTATTAAACTTGCATCTTCATGTCTTTGATTCTTTTGATTCTTTTTTCAATTGCAGTGGTTGATTTTCCTCTTTGAAAAGGAAGATAAAGGTCCATACTTTTTCTGCTACCTTGTGGAGGCCAGGCTGAGGAGTTTGGTGAGAGTGACTCAGTAGAGATTCCCATTTTGTTTTGAAATATAAGGTACTCAGGACAACTTGAGGTATGGTAAGGGAACAAATTAGGAGGTGACCGCTACTGAATAAGTAGTTTGTTACAGTTCCCAAAAGAAGCAGCCATGCTGTGGAGGGCACCAGGGATACCAGTTGGAGGGCAAGTAGTGGACAAGAGCCTTTATTGTGGGGACTGGGGTTGTGGCTCCGTGGTAGAGCACTCCCCTATTTGTGTGAGGCCCTTGGTTCGATCCTCAGCACCACATATAAATAAATAAATAAACAAACAAGTAAATAAATAAATAAAATGTATCGTGTCACCTACAACTAAAAAAATATTTAAAAAAAAAGAGCCTTTATTGTGGTTTCCACGGAAGGAACAAGTGAGGCAGAGTAAGCAGGTTTAGTATTGGCTAGTTTGGATAATTTTCATGGATTCTGGGACTGTGCCTAGGTTTTTGGCACTTGGCTGTGGGATGCCAAGGACTCCCAGAGTGGAGTGTGAGAGCCCAATAAAGAAGGTGGTTAGGTTGTGGTCTCTGGATTGGTTGTATTATATTTGAAAATTATACTCAGGTAAGATTTTGCTCTCTAGAAATTGGCTGACCCTGGAAGGGGCATGTCAAAGGATCAGAATATACAAAATCAAAGTCATGATGAATATACCTCCCCAACTCAAACTCCAGAATTTTTTTTTTAGAGAGAGTGAGAGAGGAGAGAGAGAGAGAGAGAGAGAGAGAGAGAGAGAGAGAGAGAGAGAGAGAGAGAGAGAGAGAGATTTTAATATTTATTTATTTTTTTAGTTCTCGGCGGACACAACATCCTTGTTGGTATGTGGTGCTGAGGATCGAACCCCGGCCGCACGCATGCCAGGCGAGCGCGCTACCGCTTGAGCCACATCCCCAGCCCACAAACTCCAGAATTTTATCAAACAAGTTGAGTAAGGATTCAGAGTTACACTTGCATTCACAGAAACCCCCATAAATGCGAAATTTTTATGGATAGTAAAACCAAGGAATCATACAACCTTATTCTCACATGGAAGTCCATGAACTCGGAGTCCATCTGCCACTTCTAGTTACTCCATTGTGAGAGCCATGAAGAAAGTTTTGTAAAATGAAGTAGACAGTTGAGCAAGGTGCAAGAGAGAAAGAACATAGGTAGGAAAAAAAAATTAGAAAACATTTTTCAGATGACTCAGCCCAAGAAAGTTTACACTGCAGGAATAATGTTTTAATTATAGGATAAGATGCCAAATGCTATAGAACCCTGATCTCTACTGTTAGCACTATGACAAATGACCTTTTGGGGAGTACTTGTCCATTACTTCAAAAAGAGGTAAAAGTGGGCTGGGGTTATGGCTCAGTGGTAGAGCACTTGCTTGGCATGTGTGAGGCACTGGGTTCAATCCTCAGTACCACCAATAAATAAATAAATAAATAAATAAATAAATTAATTAATTTTAGCTCACTAAAAAAAAGGCAAAAGTTAGCTGTCCATAATGCCTTAGAATAGTATGGTATCTACCATTTTTTCTTTTCTTCCACATGTCTGTAATGGGCTAAGCAGGTGTCTCTGAGTGGTTATTCATTCTTGGCTAATTATAGACTAAAGGGATTTTACAGTTTTACCAAAAGACATTTACAGATAGAATTCTTTTTTCTTTTTCCCTATGGAAAAAGTGGGGCTAATCTAATGACTAATTAGGAAATTATGTATTCAGGAAAAGAAAGATGCTGACAGCATATCTATAGGGAAAGACCCCCTTTCTTCTTACTGGCATCAAACAGCCATGCCATCTCCTATTTTTGTTACCTACTTGATAACCAAGAATTACCCTTCATTTATCTCCCCAGTGTCTTGTGCATTCTAGGCAAACACTCTACCACTGAGCCATATCCTCAGCTTCCCGAGAGTTATCTTGGCAACAGTTAGCAGTTCTTTCCTCTGTGTTCCTGCTACATAGGGTACTGTGCACATCTTGCAATAGGTATTTTTTAATCAATCTATCTAGTAACTCCAGCTTTGTATTTTGTCAAAATAATTGCAAAATGTTGTCTTCTTTAACTGAGGATAGCCTACAATGGAGACAGAAGTCAGGCTTGCTGTTATATTTGAGATCTGGAATGCCCCCCAAAAGCTTGTGTGTTGAAGGTTTGGTTCCCATTGCAGCAATGATCAGAGGTGGGGCTTTGGAAAGTGAATGGATTATGAGGGCTCTGACCCCACCAGCGGATTAATCCATTGATGGATGAATGGATTACTGGGAGGTGGTAGAAAATGTAGGCAGGTGGGGTATAGTTAGAGGAAGTAGATTACTGGAGATGTGTCTTTGGGGACTATATTCTGCCCCTGATCCTTTCCACTCTCTCTTTCATTCTACTTCCTGGCTTCCATGAGCTAAGTAGCTTCCTTCTGCCACACACTTCTGCCATCATATTCTTCCTCAGCAAGCCCAACACAATGGAGTCAACTGATCATGAACTGAAACCATGAGCCAAAATAAACCTTTCCTCCTCTAAGTTGCTCTTGACAGGTGTTTTGGTCAAAGCAATGAAAACACACCTGCTCAAGTCAGTCCTGGGTGAGCCACTTATCAATTGGACAAATTTGAAAAACTTACTGAGCTTTCCAGAACCCCAGTTTCATCCCCAGTAAAATGAGAATAAGAGCACTCATACCACCCAACCCATAGCGCTAGGGTGGCAAATGGTAGCGCTCATGCAAACATCTACCATCTTATACATGTATTTTTAGTATTTTAAAAAACTTTTCTACACTAAACAGCATACAAAAGCATTTTAATAAAGAAGACATTTATTATCATTATTAATAGTCTATACTATAGTAATAAATGCAGTTGCAAGGAGAAATATTTTTAGGAGAAATTCATCTTCCCCCTAAAAAATGTTTGTAATATAAAATGATCTACTTGACTAAATGTGTATTTATAGTTACGTATGAGGCATTTGGGGGTTTTTCAGGGCAATTAGTAAGTGCTTAAAGTCCTCATGGTCAAATTGAGCTATTTCCCCAGGTAAAGACATTGGCAGGCATTGACATGTGGATCCAGATTCTGAAAGTGATTGTGGTTTTTCCTCTGTCTAGTAAGAGTCCATGATAGCTTTCTTTATCTTTGTCAATGGTTATAGAAGAAACAGAACAAAGAAAAGTTTTGTCCTGCTGTTTTGGCTAAACTTCACATTGGAGCAGACACTCATTGCTGGTTCCAAGAATGAAGGAAATGATGACTCAAACATTTACTTCCTGGTATCTTGGGTCTGCAGCTTTATCACTTGAAACTCTGAAGCAAATGACCTGTTAACATGTGTTTCCTTCCAACAATGACTTGTGCTTGGTAAGGAGTCTTGTTTGAGATCTTCCTGAGTTCAAATACAAATCATCGAGATAGTAACAGTAAATATATACCGAGCATTTATTAGGATTCAGATATTGTTCTCAGAACTTGACAGTTTATCAACTCATCAATAACCCATAAGGTTAAGACTATTAATACTATTTCTTATACACCAGTGCTTATATTTGCCCAGATGATAGGTCCAGTGCTTTGCTGAGGAGAGGAAGCAGCAGAGATGGATCTATACTGAGCCACCAGTTTACCTTCTGTTTGACATACGATTCTACAATAGTCTCCTGATTTCCTTTCTCAAAGCCAAACAAAAAAACTGAAGCAGAATTTCAGTTCATGACCTGGGTACTATTTAGTATGACTCTCTGATTTGTGTCTCTTGGACTTCACACATGGTTTGTGAAAGAACTCCTGCTCTATCCATCTAAAAGTTCTAGTGTGACGGGCTGGGGAGGCAGCTCAGTGCAGAATGCTCACCTAGATGTTCAAGGTCTGGGTTCCATCCCCAGTACCACAAGAAAAAAATAAAGGTCGAGTGGGGTCATGTAGATTTATAGGCTTCAGTACTTACAGGAGCCTCTCCTGGGGATGTCTCCCCTCCCTAATTACCCTCCTACTCCTGTTCTGAGAGGATGCTGCCAAGAGCTGTGTGGCTGGTAGACAACACCAGAGCAAAGGACCCTGGGAGGTCGACAACTGCATCTCCCCTTATATGAATCTTAGTCTCTCCTACAACTTTCCTTAGGTAGCTGGGTCTACTATGCTCACCACTACACCTAGTCCTAATGCATATGTCATGGATCACTGGGAAGCCATCTCTAGGGAGAAAAGGACCCTAAGAAAGGTCTCTGACTGATTGCATTTGGCACTTGGAATATTCCCTTTCCTGGATCAATCACAATGACTGAATAAGCGAGGGATCATTTTTGGTCCAGCAGAGACCATGTTCTCCACCTTTACTGCAGCTGTGGGAGTGAGTTCACATCAGGGAGTAGAGCCATCATTTGGATGATAAGGCTTGAAGAGGAGTAAGTGAGGCTGAGCTCCAAAAGACCGAATGAATAGATGGGTGGGGAGAATAACTGTGTGAATCATAGAAAAATAGCGTTCCTCAGAGCAAAGCAAACTGAGAGTGTAGTGTTCTGCCCACATCAGCAGGAAGTTTTGCAATATGCTATTGGAGACATACGTAAGGAAGAAGAGGGGTTAAAGGGTATGTAAGTGTGAGGGGTGATCAGGGGGCGTGTAGAAGCTGAGACTTTTCACCACAGGGTCGTCAAATAGGATGTCTCCTTTGTAAGGTAGCTCAGTCTTTTGCATCTTGCCGATTCCATGGCAAATGTTATCTCCAAAGGGAGTTCCTTTTTGAGCCCTGATCTAGGCAAGGTCCCTATCTCTTCTTCTTGTTCACAGAACCCCTTTTCCTTTAAAGCATTTACAATAAATAAGTTTTAGTCATGTGTTGAGTTGTTCATGAACTTGTTCCCTGCCTGTCTTCCCACTGGTCTATGTCTGTTTGGTTCCCTGTATACCTTCAGTGCTTACCCGCTACCTGGCAATCAGTAGGCACTCAGTAACTATTGGAGGAATAACAGGGAGGCCTTGTGTGTTAGGTAGAGATCTAAAGCAAATGTCTGCCAGTGTGGGGAGGGGAGGAGATATGTAGACAAAAGACACAGAGGCCTAAGATCCGGTGGACATCAGAAGAAAGAACGAGAAGCCACGGGACCAACTTATTGCCCTCGAGAACCCCAGGGAGTGGTGGTGAGGTGCTGGGTTTCCCACCCCATGTGAGGCGAGAGTTCACCTAGCCACGTTCACCCTCATGTCTGCGGCAGGGTCGGCACAGCATGACTGTTCTCTAGCAGAACCTCACGTCTGTGGGGAGGTGGTTTTAAAATGGCTGATAGAGATGCCAGGTGAGCCACTGCGTTTCACCTCTGCATTCTGGTCCTGGTCTCCATTCTCCTCCACCTTCCTCGCATAGGTATTTGAGGCACCGTGGTTGTCCACACTTGCCTCCCACAGCACAATTTCAGAAGATTCCCCACTGTCACTTTACCACAAAGGTGAGGCCTGGGAATGAGGCCAAAACAGGGGCCAGCTATATTTCTGGACAATATTCTGTGTACCAGTCTGACTTCCAAGTGAGCTAATGGAGAACACAGTGGTTTTCCTTGGAAAGCTTCAGTATCAGCATGCCCAGGGCTCTCCTTGCTTCAAGGTTGAACTCAGTGGGCCTGTGTTCTTGAAAGAGGTCAGTTGAGTTTGTCAAGTCCCCAGTGTCTAGGCAGTCTGCACTTAGCTGCAAAAGGAAGGCATTGGCCTTCGAGCATGTCATAGTGGCTCTTCACTATTCCAGGAAATTGAACTTTTAAAAGATCTTTATTTCAGGGAGACCTAGTTTGTGCAGACACTATTTTTAAGTCCTATAAAAAGGTGGTCTTGGAGATCTTCATCCTTGGCTCTCCTGACCCATTGCCTGTTTGGGAGATAGTGGGTAGTGTACACAGCATACTACTCATTGACCTCTGCACCCTGCATCCCCACATGGCAGGCAATGTAGACAGCAAGCCATTTACTGATCTCTATATCTGCATCTCCACATGGCAAATAGTGTAGACAGAAAGCCATTCACTGATCTCTGCATCCTCTATCTCCACAGAGTGATTTGTAGCCTTCAATTTATGGCTTCCAGAAGCTCTTTAAATCATGCTCAGAGGAGTACATGGTTAGGGTGAAGACGTCCTTTCATTGTGACTTTCTGAAATGCAAAGTGGACTTCCAGAAAATAAGTCTTATTGTCTCCAAATTGGCACCCTTTGACTACACAGATTTTCCCATTCACCTGTATGCCCATCTCCCCTTGCCTTGTTTCTGCCCCCACCTCCCACCCAGGCTTGACACCCCCATGCACAGTGTCTGCTGTCATATTGATAACCTTCATCTCTTGTGGAGCAAAGTGTGCGATGTCACTAGGCAGCCATCCCAAGTCTGAGGATCAAGCTTCACTCGTCCTTATCTATGTCCTTTTACCTTGGAGGTCTTATATGAGGAACATGGCATTGAATTTTTTCTTTGCATTTTTGCTGGTTTAAATTATTTTTCTCCTGTAAGAAAAGAAAAGCACATACTCAAACAAAAATTCTACATTGAAAGAATATTCCGCACCCCTCCCCGCAAAAAAAAAAAAAAAAAAAAAAACAAATAAAAAAAATAAAAAACAGGTGGATTTGGCTGGGTTCCTCTAACTCGAGAGATATATTTGTGACACACACTTGTAAATGTGTATATTTTATACAAATTTTTTGGCATACATAAGTGACTCCTTAGGGACCCACAAAAATGATTACTAGTAATACCCTGAATTCATCAAAAACATACTTATTTTCTTCCAAGGACTTCCAAATATCTTACATTCTTTCTTTTTATTTCTCCATAAATTGTGTCTATATAAAGTCAGAATGCTTGGTGAATGCTTGGTGAATTTGATATACATATTGGGAAGACTTTGAATGAATAGGAATGGAATGCCTCTCTAATCAGTGTTTGATTTGGCAGAGACCTGCTCTCTCCACATGGACCTGGGTAATCCTGCCTGAGATCAGAGAGGAGAATTGGGTTGAATTCCACCACAATCGAAAAGCATCATTGTTTTGCATTTAGCTAGTTTTGAGAAGAGTGGGGGATGTTAGTGACTAGATTTCTGATTGGATCATAGGGGCTTTTTTTTCCTACGTATTCCTACAGTCTGATTATATTTCACTCTTTCAAATCTGATAGAAATAATTAGACCTAATTGATAATTTGTCTTTGCCGATATATAGTGACCTGAGAATTCTTGGGCATTGATAAACACTCTAAAATTCACATTTTCTTCACAGAAATGGGTAAATTTATTTCAAAGCTCAGAGATACCAAATGTAAATTTAAGAGCAAATCCATACCTCATACTCTCTATAATCCTGCTAGTTCCGTTTTGCTGTACATCTCCACAGTGTCTGCTGGGCACCTAGTTATAGTGTTAGGGCTGTGTGTTGTTTGTTCAGATACGAAAGCTCCAGTCAGTAATCACAGAAGGAGCTGTGAAGGCAGGCAGAGAGAGGCGGGGGGGACAAGGCATATGAGGTCTCTGACTTTGGTTAGTGTCTTTAAAGACATATGCTGCAGAGCTATTGGGAAAATAATAATCCAGCCCCTTTGGGTTTCCTCATGAGGGGAGAACTGCTTTGGCCGTATTAATCTGGCTTCTGAACAATGAGGTAAGAGAGAGATGGCAGTCACAACTGCCATTTCCATATTTTCTAACGAGAAAAGATTTGTTTACTCTGAAAAATCCAGAAATAGTTCCTGGAAGAGAGGCCTTAATGAGTTACTCTTTAAAACATGAGGAGAATTTCAAGAACAAGAGATACCTCACGGCTCAAGATACAATGTCCTCAGAGGAAGGAGGACAGTGGGGGTGGTGTCCAGGGCTCCAGTGGGCGTCTTCCAGAATGAATGGAAGATAGACTTTGGTGGAGGGTGTTGAATGTGCACCAGGACAGTGGCAGCCTCAAGCTGCATTTGGATGCAATAGACTGTGCTTTCGATATTGTGATTGTTGACTGATGGGGGTTTAGATGGATGGGTTGAGAGAAAAGCTATTTGCTCTCTGAGTGGGAAGCAGGCTGGCTGCAGAGATTCCACAATCACTGGGATTCACATCACATACCTGCAGCTACATTTTATGCAAGGCTGTGGAATCGCAGCTGGGCAGGGCTGGTTTTGAAGTCTCAGCTGGAAGCCTTTAGCCTTCTAGCTGTCTTAAGAAGCCAGAAATGGACTGACCTCCTCACACAGTAGGAGTCTGTCTCTAATTCAAGCTTAATTACTGTAGACTCTGTGACCTTGGTTAAGTCTTCCTGGACACTGGCATCCCATCTAAGGGCTAGAAGTAATGATTGCTGGAACCCCAACACCAAGCACAACCACCAAGCTGGAACCCCAAGACCAGCACCGCCTGATCTGGATTTCCCACTCTTTAAGGGACATTGTGCTTCCAAAAACAAAGGAGCAAAAAGCAGCTAAGACACATATGCGTGCATGTGCGCATGTACACACACATGTACCCACTTATTAATAAACATAATTAAATGTTTATACGAGACATTTTATACTAATCAACTATTTTCAGAGCAGTTTTAGGTTTATAGAAAAGTGAGTGGAAAATGTAGAAGGTTTCCATATACTCCATCACCCTCCCATCCCAGTTTCTACTATTATTAACATCTTACATTACTGTAGTACATTTATTACAACTGATGAACAAATAATGATATATTATTATTAACTAAACTCCATAGTTTACATTAGGTTTCATTCCTTCTATGGATTTTGCCAAATGCATAATATCCTGTATCCAACATTACTATATCCTACACAATAATTTCACTGCCATAAAAATCTTCTGTGCTTGGCTTATTTATCTTTCCCCACCTCAAACTAACTCCTGGAAACCACTGATTTTTTTTTCTGTCTCCATAGTTTTACTTTTTTCCAGAATGTCATATGGTTGGAATCATACAGTAGGATGGCTGTAGCCTTTCCAGATTGACTTCTTGCACTTGGTAATATGTACTTTAGTTTCCTCCATATCATTTTTTAGTAGTTTATTTCTTTTCATCACAGAATAATATTTCATTGTCTGGGTATAACACGATTCATTTACCCACTTATCTACTGAAGGACACCTTGTTTGCTCCCAAGTTTTGGCAATTAAGAATAAGCTGCTATGAACATTCTTGTGTAGGTTTTTGTGTGGATAAAAGTTTTCAACTCATTAGGGTAAATACCACAGAGCACAATTGCTGGACCATCTATTAAGTGTATGTTTTATTTTGTAATTAATTGCAAAAGCTGTACTATTTTGCATTCCCACCAGCAATGCATGGGAATCCTGCTGCTGTGCATCCTCAGTGGCATTTGGGGCTGTCAGTAGTTTGGATTTGAGCCATTCTAATAGGTGTGTAGTTATTATTGTTTTAATTTGCATTTTCCTAATGACACATGATGTATCATCTTTTCATATGCTTATATGCCATCTGTGCATCTTCTTTACTAAGGTGTCTTTTCAGATCTTTTGACCACTTTAATTAGTTTGTTTTTGTACTTCGATTTTAGAGTTCTTTAATTTCACTTGCTAGGCCTTTATCATATATGCAATTTGCAAATGTTTTCTTCCAATCCTTAGTTTTTCTTTTCCTTCTCTGAGAAGTGTCTTTCAGAGGACAGATTTTAACTTTAATGATATTCAATTTATATTTTTTAATTCCTTGTCTTATATATTGTGTCTGAAAAGTAATCACCAAACCCAATGTCACCTAAATTCTCTTATGTTTTAGAGATTTATAGTTTTTTCACTTTTACAGCTAATCTGTGATCCATTTTGAGTTAATTTTTGAAGGTGTAATATCAATGTCTGTGTTTTTTTTTTTTTAAATGTGGCAGTCTATTTTTCCCCAGAACCATTTATTGTAAAGTCTGCCCTTTCTCCATTAAATTGTGTTTGATACCTTGTCAAAGATGAATTGACTGTATCTGTGTGAGTCTATTTATAAGTCCCTATTCAGTTCCATTAATCTATTTTCATCAGTACCACACTGCTGTGATTACTATAGCTTTGTAGTAAGTATTAAAGTCAGGTAATGTCAGTCCATGGCCTTTTTTCTTGTCCAGTATTATGTTGGACATTCTGGGCCTTTTTGCCTTACCATGCAATCATTTTGTTTATATATACAAATTGTCTTGCTGTGATTTTCAATAGGATTATATTGAAGCCATAGACTAAATCTGGAAGCACTGATATCTTAACAATATTGAGTCTTCCAATCCATGAACATGGAATATCTCTCCTTGTTTCTAAACTCTTCTCTGATTTCTTTCATCAGTTTTGCATTTTTAAATATATATCTTACACATAGTTCCTTAGATTTATACCTAGATTTATTTTTTACTTTTCTGGTGATAATATAAATGTTTCAAATTCAAATTGTTCATTGTCAGTGTATATAGGAAAACAATTAACATTTGTATATTAATCTTGTGTCTTATAACTTTGCTATAATCACTCATGAGTTATAGGAGATTTTCCTTTTGTTGTTGATTCCTGAAATTTTCTACATAGATAGTCATGTGATTTGTGGAGAAAATGGTGGGTTTTTTCCCCTTCCTTTCCAATTTTCATGACTTTTATTTATTTTTCTTCTATTGCATTGCTAGGACTACTAGTATGATGGTGCGAAGAAACATCCTTTTGTATTTCTAGTCTCAGGGAAAAGCATGAAGTTTCTCACCATTATGTCCACTGCTAAGACCCCAGTGTGATTAGAAATAGTAGGTGGTCTACCCAAATTCTTTTGGCATCCACTCTTCCTTGTCCAAGTGCTTTCTTTAACCACAGAGCAGGTTCATCTTGTTATATGGAGAAGGCTAGGGTGCTGACAAGTTAATAAAGCATCTTATTTCTCACTAATGAGTATGATATTAGCTGTAGGCATTTGTAGACATCTCAATCAAGTTTCTAATTTGCTTAGAACTTTTAACATGAAAGGCTGTCATTCTTATCTAGTGGTTTTTCTGCATCTATTAATATAATCATATGATATTTCTTCTTTAGCCTGTTGATATGATGAATTGCAATAATTGATTTCAAATATTGAATGAGTTTAAATACTTAGAACAAGTGCCACTTGGATTTATAATATTTTATACTTTATTGAATTTAATGTGATAATATTTTGTTGAGGATATTTTGCTTCTATGTTCATGCAAGTTATTAGTCTGTAATTTTTCTTTCCTGTAACTTCTTTGTGATATTAAGATAATGCTACCCTCATTGAATGAGTCAGAAATATTCTCTCTGCATTCATTTTTAGGGAAAGATTATAAAGAATTGATATAATTTCTTCTTCAAATGTTTGGTATAATTCACTAATGAATTCATCTGGACCTGCCTGATCCTCTTTTAAAGGGTTATTAATTGCTCTTTACTGATTTAATTTCTTTAATTATATTGGCTTATTCAGATTATATATTTCTCTTTGAGTTTTGGTAGATATTATTTTTCAAGGAATTGGTTCATTTCATTAGTTTTCAAATTTATGGGCATGGGATTGTTGTAATATATTTTTATTATCTGTTTTATGTCCATGACGTCAGTAGTGATGGCTTCTCTTTTAGTTTTGATTAATTAAGTTTGTGTTTTCTCTCATTTTCCTTCTAAACTGGCAAGTGTTTTATTAATTTTATTGATCTTTTAAAAAAAAACACCTGTCGGTTTCATCAATCTTTTTTATGGTTTTTCTATTTTTGATGTTGTTGGTTTTTGCTCTAATATTTTTTATTTCTTTTCCTCATCTTACTTTGTGCTTAATTTGCTTTTACTTTATATTTTTAGTTTCCATTTATGGAAGCTTAGATTAGTGATTTCTTCTTTTTTAATACCTGCATTTCAGTGGTGTAAATTTATACCTAAGCACTGCTTTTGTTGTATCCACAAGTCTTAATAAATGGTATTCTTATTTCTATTTAATTTAAAACACTTTTAAACTATAGGAAAGTACAAAGATAATTTAACATACTCGAATAAGCATCAGCCACAATTGGTCTTGTCAATGATGTTAAATTTGCTTTGTCTCTTTATAATAAAAGCCAGTATAACAGTGTACCTAGTATGAACATCTACTTCTTGCCATCACCAGTTCTCATCACACAGCCCACCACCTCTCTTACCCAGATACAGAGACTATCATGAAGGCAGTGTGTTTCTTTCCAGTCCAATTATTTGTACTGACTTAAGTGACACCTTGATTACTCCTTGGGTTAGTCAATTTTCCATCAAAACACCCAAGAGAAATAACTAAGAGGGAAGATTTATTTTGGTTCTGGCCTACAGTTTCAATATTCTCAGTTCATGGTTGGTTGATAGGCTCAAAGGCAGAAACAACATGGTGGAATGGCATGGCAGAGAAAAGATGCTCACCTCATGGCATCCAGGAAACAGAGTTGGGAAGAAAGGACTGGGGACAAATATGACATTCCAGGGCATGCCCCCAGTGATCTGCTTCCTCCAACAAGGCCCATCTCCTGCAATTTCCATCTCCTTCTAATAAATGGTATTCTTATTTCTATTTGAATACCATTAAATTATGACTCTATCAATTAATTAGCCCATTGATGAAATCAGAGCCCTCCACGATTCAATAACATCCCCCAAAGCCCTACTTGTGGATATTGCTGTGTTTGGGGACACATGAGCCTTTGGAGGAAAGTCCAGATCCAAACTGTTAATATTCCTGCATCAACATTGTGAATATCAGGAAACTAGAAAAGAGTGCAGTCATTACAGTGAAAAGTAGTTGAAGCAGAATTTATATATATATATATATATATATATATATATATATATATATATATATGTATATATATTCCAGAATGCATGGATTTATGTATCTCTCTTTGCTTGACGTCTCCTAGAAACAGACCCAAGATTAAGGATTCAAGGGTGAATAGTTTATTTGGCAGTGCAGGTCAAGGAGTGGGAATCTGAGACAAGGCAGGAAAGAATGCTGAGGAAAGTCACATTGTTGAGGGACTTGTCATTGCTTAATCCTTCTGGGAACTCAGGCATACATGAGAAATGAGGAAACACACATGAGAAATGAGGAAGCAGGATATTCATCCACAACATCCATCAACCATGGGTTAAGGGCAACTCCCACGTACATTGAACCCCTCTTATTTCTGAATGAAGCCAAAGTTAGTTCTAAAGCCAGAAAGACCCCTCAGGCAGAGAGGCACAGGTGCCAGCAGGCAGAAATTAAGCCAACAGGTACTGGGTTGGTCAAGGTGAGGTAATGTGGGCAGTCCACCAATAGCATCTGTTGAAACCTTCTATAAAAAATTCCTCTTCTGAGTTTTAACTCACTTAGTAGGTACATGTAAAGAAAAGAGGGGAGCATCACCCTTGCTGATTACACACTGCATTCTAGGCTGTGGGATCTTACTCAATCCTTGCAAGAGTCCTGTGAGGAGGATGTGGTTATCTTTATCCCCATTGTCCAGGTGTAGGTGCCAGGGGTTCAGCAGTTACAAGTGACATTTGTCAGCACTGGGACTCTGACTCACCTGCCTAGGATCCTGAGCTTCAGAGAGTGTGGCTTAAGGACCTCTTAAAATTATTCAGGAAGGAAAACTCTGTGATGGAAAAAAAAATCTTATTTTGAGCCAACATTTAGAGGGCAGAATATAATGAGTTCTGGGAGCCTTTTAATTAAACATTGAAAAGTACAAGAGGTTGAAAGCAAGCTGCTTCAATGGGAAAGCTAATATTTACAGATTAAAAGACATGTAAAAGTCTGGAAATCCAGGTCTCTCGTTAGGTATGATATAATTACTGAATTTCTGTTTCCTAGCAATCAGAAAAAAGATGTTAATTCTCTGTCCACAAACTGCATTTAGACAGGTCTTGGATCTAGTCACTGGCTGAAGCCTGTTGCCAAGGGACATGTCTTTTGGATGTTTCAATGGAAGTAAGTGTTCCTGGAAATTGCTCTGCAAAAGAGAGTTACTCTTATTTGCAGAGTTCAGGCGACTAGGATGAGCCATTTGGGCAGTAAATATCAGGAAGGGAGAGTGTTCTTTAAGTGACCTTGATTCATTCTGCCGGAATGTCTGAATACAGGGAAAAGTCATTTGCTAAAAGCAGAGAAAACTCAGCTTTGCCACTAGCCTGCTGTGGGACTTTGGACAAGTCCATGGAATTCTATGGATTAGAGTGATTTTTTGGTGAGGTCATGCAGCTCTATAAATTGCACATGGCAGCCAAGTGAACAAGTAAGCAGCAGAACCTTTGCTAAAATCCCTCTGCATACACCTGCTGTATCATTGTCAGCTTCAACTCATATCTGCCACCTGTAAATGCCATCTTGGACAAGCCTCAGGTTCTCTGTAATTCTCAACATCTCCTGCATGACTTGTGTTAGGGCACGAAAGAGTACAGACCCATCTTAAGCATCCCAACAAAGCTTGAAGGACAAGCAGGAAGTATCTTGTTGAATCACTTGGACAAGCCTCAGGTTCTCTGTAATTCTCAACATCTCCTGCATGACTTGTGTTAGGGCACTGAAAGAGTACAGACCCATCTTAAGCATCCCAACAAAGCTTGAAGGACAAGCAGGAAGTATCTTGTTGAATCACTTAGCTGATGTAATAATAGATAAGACCCCAAATTTCAGTAGCTTAATACCACAGAAGTTTATTTCTCATTCTTGCCAAGTCCTACCCAGTATTCATCAGGTACCCATCCACACAGTGACTCAGGCACCCAGAAGCCTTACATCCCCAGCTTACCATCTGCTGGGACCTCAGGCATTCCCTCCTGCCTGACAGATAGGAAAAGAGAGAGGGTGGAGGATCACATGGGAAATTTGGAGGAATCAAACCCAAAAGGAGTGATTATCATTTCTGCCCATGTGTTATTGGCCAGGACTCGGCTGCATGGCCAAACACTATAAGTCAGGTGTGTGCCTCAGACACACAGGACATAGGTTTTAGTGGAATCATAGCCAACTCTGCCTTCATTGTATGAGACCAGAAATGGGGTCACAAAACTTTGACAAAAGTCTGTAATAAGGAGGTTTATCTTAAAAGATGAGATTTGGTGGATATAAAAATAATTTTGGGCTCTTGGTTTGAGGAAACTCTTTTGGAAGAAACAGGATAGAGATGTGACATATATGTATACATCACACTTATAAGTGACTATGAGCTTTTTTGAGTCTGCATTTAATGTATTGAGGGGTAGTTAAAGTTTGCCAAGTGCTTTCTATGTGAAAGGCTCTGTACTGGGTATTTGTGTGCATTTGCGTTCATTATCTCATTTCATCATTACAACTACCATCTGAGGTAAGCCTTCTCATCATCCTCACTTCACAGATAGAGAATCTGAAGCTCAGGGAGATCAAAGTCACAGGGTTGATATGGGGCACATGAAATTCAAATGTACATTAGTCTTGTCTAGATTTCATATCTTTCTAGAGAAAGGATTTCCTAAATTCAGGAAATTAGTTAAGTCTTTCTCTCTTCCCTGCTAGATAGACATCTTTTGAATGAACATAGTCATTCTCAATGTCACACTTCTTAGAAGATGGAGGCAGGAGGTGAGCTCAATGATAGGGGCAGGCATGGTGTCTAATCCCTGTCCTGGAGGGAGGGATGGGTGTCTGGTGCTATTTGGCTTGGAGAATGGGCATTTCAGGTAGCCATCCCATATACTAGAAGGAAAGAAGACTATGTTTTCAGAGCCCTGACCAGTGGATCGAGTACCTGAACAGGTATAGTTCTGGGAAACAACATTCTGTTCAGTAGAAGAAAAACCACTGTTTGCCCTTAAAAAATTCGGAGATGAGAGGATGTCAGGGTTACCATCAGTGGAAGTATTTAAGATGGTGCTGGGCAAATTTTGCTGGAAGTGTTTTGAGGGAATTGAGCACAACTTTGGAAGGAGGTGCGCTGCTCTGGGAACCCATAGGCAGATTATATAGTCTATTTGCTCCTCACCCACTATAACCTCAGAAAAGCCCTGCTACTGCACTTGAGACATCTTAGACAGATGGGCAAGAGGGTAAGAAAAAGAATGGGGGTGGGGATTACAGCCTCAAGTCCTTTAATAATCAACATTCATCCATTCATGAGGGTGGAGCACGTGTGACCTAGACATCTCCTGTAAAGCACCACTTTCCAACACTGTTGTATTGGGGATTAAGTCCAACATGTAGTTTTGTTTGGAACATATAAATCAGAGCGCTGTGCAGAGAAATTCAGCATAGTCCTAGTACCCAGTCAGTGCTCTGTAGATTATTAGTATTTGAGAGAGAGCAGGCCTTTAGGTCACTTTTTTCTTCTTCTACTCATAAGGAGGGAAACCATACTTCCTGGGCAGGAAAAGTACAACTAAGCAATAGTTACTCAGCACCTCTTGGGAGACACATTTAGGAACCCTGCCAATTTGGACCCTGAAACAGAGTCCAAGACACAAGAGTTTAAGTAGTTTCTTAGGAAAGTGATGGCAGGAAAAAGAAGTGAATGATTAGTGAGAGTGAGGCAGGAAAGGAGAAATGCCAATCAAAGGTGCCATATTGAATGTGTTACTGCTTGGTACAGGTGGTACTGTATGATAATAGCACTGAGTAGAATGCCACCTGGCATTATGTCTCTGCAGAGATGGCTGCAGGGAGTTCTCCATCCCTAGCCCCTGGTGGCTGATGGCCTGCTCTCTGTATGTTCAGAGACTGAGCAGCTGTGCTAGGCTTTGGAGAAAGCTCAGAGGCAGACAAGCTGAGAGCTGCTGCAGATATAGGCAAGGAGGCTCTGTCCAAGAGATATGTGAAATAAAGGCCCCTGAGTTTGGTGGCCTCTCTGCTCCAGTCTTTAGGGTTCAACATATCATTTCAAAAAGGTCAAACTGCTGATGTCCTAAGATGGAGCCTTGAGTAGGGAAGTGAGAAGATTTCTTGGCTTTGGGCAGAAAAATGAAAATTCTCAGGTCTTCCCAGCTGTGGTGCTCAGCCAGGGTGAGGCCCAGGTCCATGTCTCTTGCACTGAAGTCTCCCGCCTTCATACCTGAGCTTGAACATGCTAGTGACCAGAACATGCCTGACAGATGAGTTGAACAAAAACTTCCTCTTGGTCAGTTATGTTTACAAATGTTGTACTAAACCGCACAACTTAGAGTTAGTGGGGAGCACAAGGAGGAATGCCTGACTAATGTAGATTCTCTGATATGATTGATCCCCACCTTCCCCCTGTTCAGCCCTTGAAGGACTGCCAATTAGGTTGAGCATGCTTTCCAAAAACGCTATCTTGAAACTTTTTAGAAAAGAAAACACATTAAATGGATAATAAGGGGGAAATCAAACACCTTTTGTGTTCCACTCATTTATTCAGTATTTATTGAGAATCTCCAATACCTTCCCAAAGAATAGAGTTGTGGGGTCCAGACCTAAAGGAATTTATAAGAGAGAAGGGGGCAGAAGTTGTGTCACTTTGAAAAGAACCAACATGGAGTAGCAATCACAGGTGTCAGGTGAGAACATAGTGGTTCAGAAGAGCTGGGTCTCTATAGATTAATGTGGTCATAGCATGAACCTTTCTCTAGGCCCATAAGAAATTAGGTGAGAAGTTTCAGAGGGCATTATGACAGTAAGTTTCAGAAGTTTCAGAGAGCATTATGGCAATCCCTTCCACTAAGCTGTAAACTGAACTTGCTTCCAACATTCAGACAACAGCCTACAGTCAACACTTAAACTCAGAAAGTCTCAGACAGGATGGGGTTGCATCCCTCACCCTTGTTATAGCTTCTTTCTGCCCCCATGGCCACTGAGGTTCTCCTTCTGTTCCTATGTCCCCATCTCTGTTACTGACATGATGTGATATTTACTTTGAGGAGAAGGTGGCAGAAGGGAGGGATTCAGGGATTCAGACAGAGGAGGCCCTCCCTCTGGTCATATTCTGCATCATGTGGTTGGTCATCTCTCACCATGTGCTAAGTTCTTGAGGACAGTGGAAATCTCTCTCTGGACACCACTGGCCTATAGAATGCTTTTATTCAGACTTCAAAAGGTGTTCGAGTGATCACAACATTGCAAATATTGACTTCATGGACAGATGACTGACTCCCTGGTTCAGAGTTTTTGAAAGCTGCCCATTGCAGGGAAACTTCTGGGGATCTGCTAGTGTTCCATTTCTTGACTCAGTTCTGAATCCATGGGTATGTTTAGTTAGTGAACATTTATCAGGCCTGTGACTTGTGACTTATGTATTTCTCTTGTTTGCATGTTATACTTCAATGCAATTTACAAAAACGTTGAAGGAATAAGAAAATTTCTTTTGAAAATATACCCCTTTCACCAATGTGGTTTGGCAAGAGGAATTTATGATGAGGTGTTAGCATCCAGTTGCCTCTCCACTTAGGGTCCCTTGAGCATTGCACATCCTACACAACCATGCATGGCTACCCTTGCCTCATTGAACACAGTATGTCTCAGGGTGGGGGTGGCTTTCTTTAAGAGGGTTTGGCATCCAGCAAAGTATCTAGTCCATGGTTGTCTACTTGATCTGCTCTTCAGTCCTGTTGACCCTCTATCATCATCCGAACAGAGGCAGCTCTTTATCGCCCTCCATTGCTGATGACAGCTCTGTTGTGTGACACAGTGGAGAGGTGACTGGTGCAAACTCAAGGGTTCTGTTACTTGAACTAATCCCCTGCTTTTGCAAGAGCAAATGAAAGATTGGCCAGCAGCTCCCCGTTGTTGAGACATTTTGATGTTGGCTGCAAAAGCATGTTCGTCTGTGAGATTCTCGAGGCCACCAGGGAGGTTACATTTTTAGCAGCTGATAAATAACCTTCAACTGGTTTCTTATTGACTCCATCCTTTTCTGGTGCTGTTTTCTTTTTCCTTTTTCCCTATACTCCCATCTCAGGAGTAGACCACATGGTCCTTGTCACGAAATCGGCATCTCAAGTCCCCAAAGGGCGATCAACCATGTTCCTGGTTTTTTTCCCCCTAGCAGGACTCAAAAGGTCTTTCGGCCCCAATAAAATGAAAGACAAAAATGTTTGCCAAACGCCTTGCTCCCCATCCTGAGTTGCTTTTCTGGGCATGCTTCAGTCTGTCCACACGTTGTAAGACAGAATTCTCTCTTGCGGTTATTTTCAGAAGCCCAGACCACATCTCATTATAGCACAAGAACATAATTCAAAAGAAGCCCAGCTGCACTCCTGGGAAGCATTGCTTATGAAAGATAAGACACTTGAGGCTTATCCTACAAGTTCACCGGTGCTATTGCAGAACAACAGACCAACATTGAAGAACCAAGGGGAAGAGGTGGTATGCTTTTTAAAGAATAGGGTTAGATTTTCCTAGGGGTGGGGGGAAGGGGGTACCATTTATCAAACGTCCATATGGAAACCTACTGTCTCCTACTTTCTAGCCATCAGGTTCCCAGCAGTAGTTCCACCCTAATTATCAGACTCATCTGTGAAGAATTTTTTTAAAAAATGGAATGTAGGTAGGTAGCCAGTGCAGAGGTTTGAAGGGAGTGTGTGTGTGTGTGTGTGGGGGGGTGATAAGGAGAAGGATCTTAGAGCCAAGGGAGAATGTCAACAGTGAGGGAAAACTTTGGGACTTCACTGTGGAAGGTCAAGGGGCTGAGTGGGGTTGGGAAAGAGCCAGAGGAAAGCGGTTGATCTTCTTCTGAGAAGCCTATGGGGAGCCTTATGTTCTGCCCTTCCACAGAGCATCACTGAGGGATGGATCTGTTTCACCACATGCCCTGATCTGGCCCTTGGGAGAGGAGGATATATTGGTGGACACAAGGAACATCCTGTTAACCACTGGAGTCCTTTGGGGGCCTGACCAAGTTCTAGAGATCCTTGACTTCTGGCCCCAAATGAAAAAGCTGCCAAGTATCCAAGGAGACTTGTGGGGAGCTTGTGGATGGAGCTGGAGCCTAGGGACAGAGGTGGCCAGGGTTCAGGGATGATGGAGGCATATCTGCCACAGTTGCTCTAAATGCTCCCAGGCTTGTTTATTGCCATTGCCACATGCTTGGCCCCATGTGTGCCCCACCCACTTCCCTGTAGGCAAGACTCCTGTATGCCCTCACCCCCATCTGAGCTGGCTCTCTGACAGGCCATTTGCACACCGTGCCCACGGATAGAATGATGGGTACCTCAAGACATAAACACGCAGAAGAGGACTCTTGAGGGCTCAGGGTGCTTCCAGGTTTGCTTTTTTTAAAAAAAATACAGTAAATATATAACCAAAGGTTTCATTTACCGCAAGCATTTATCTGTGTAACAGATCTCTAACACCACCGAGAGGGCCATTTTTCCATTTTACAAGCTGCTGTCTCCAAATTTTAATGAATTGTTTCTTGCAGCCATCCAGCCAGCCCAGTGATAGGACCACCTCAGTTCAGGAGACCAAGTGCAGGGGGTTGAGAAGCACGCTTAAAACCTGTGATTTAGAGGTGGGTCTCATGGAACTGGATATTTACGGCACCCTGTGGAGAAAGGCTGAGAAGCTGGGCTTGCTCATTTCCTGACCATCTATGGAATTCACCTGGGAACAGAGTAGTATTGGGAAAACACAACTGTGATCCCAACCTATAACTCTCTGGTCCATAATGGACTCAAGGTTCATTAAGGGCATCTTTTTCATTAGTCATCATTTATTTCCTGTTTTGCAATAGGGTTTCAGGTGGTTAACTCAGAACAATTAGGTGGATAGATTGAGCATCTATTTGCAGGATCTGTTATGGGATCATTGCTGGCCAAACAGATGACCAGGCTGTAGATGGGATGCAGTTGGTATGTTAGTAGTTCTTTAAAAACTGCTTCAAAAATGTGATTTATGGCCTTGGGTTGGGTGTGGGGATCTCTATAATAACATGTCTGGGCTTGACCTCAACAAGCTCAACATTTTTACAAATAATAGAGAATTAGAAAAGTCAAGCTGTAAAAATCCCAGAGAAGACATAAAAGGCATAATTATCACATTTGCAAAAGGCCAAGGGGTTGTAAGAGTAACCAGGAAGTGTAATGAAGAACTGAGATTTTATGTCATCTCTACAGCGTTCATGAACAGGAGGAAATTTAAATGGGATTAATGAAAAGCCCCATGTGCAAGTTTCCCAAACCAACTGCACAAGCACATGGTGGGTGAACTCTGAATAAATTGCACTATCTTTTGTTTCTTCTAGTTCTATCAATCCATTTTTCCTGGCATCCCAGATACCATTTATGCCCAAGGTTCTATTTATAGGATGGCTCATATGTGTAAAAGATACTATATGGTCCCAGTTTCCTATTTATAGAACAAATAGTTCACCATCTATTTTCATAGGACAATCTATTTTCATTATTTTTTTAATTTTTATTTTTTTATTAGTTGCTCGAGACAATACAATGATTTTGACATATCATACATTTGATTCAAATGGGCTATGAATTCTCATTTTTCCACATGTACAGATTGCAGGATCACATTGGTTATACAGCCACGTTTATACATACAGCAATACTAGTGTCTGTTGTATTCTCTTTTTTTGTTTTTGTAGTTGTAGATGGGCAGACTGCCTTTATTTTTATTTGTATGTGGTGCTAAGGATTGAACCCAGTGCCTCGCAGATGCTAGGCAAGTGCTCTGCCACTGAACTACAACCTCAGCCCCTTCTTTTTTCATTCTTAATGATGATAAAGGATATATAAGCTCTAGATTGTGTTTTCCAACTTGTTTTAATGCACCTGAGTCAATTTCTTTCAATCCGTTGCAGAATTGGCAATTAATTATTAATTTATCAATAAGAACAGGATCTAGGGAATATCACTTTGAAAGTTTCACTTTCAGAGCTCTCTCCCTCCTTCTTTCCCTCCGTGTCTCTTGCCCTTCTCCTTGAAGACCTACCCTGATATTTCGTGTCTCTTCCTAGGTCAAGCATTTGCAGGGAGAGTGGAGACACCATTGTTGGCAGAACAGATTACCTATGCAAAATCAGGATCCTGTTAGAATGGACGGAGGGAGAGTTGGGTGTCGGGTAGGCAGCCCAAGGTGTCAGCTACAGAAGGTAAATGGCAACTGTAAGAGTCTTTGGTTCTGTGATATTTTCCATAGGTCCTGGAATACTGTGGGGTTGTCAGTGCATTGGCTGATTTTATGAAGTTTGTTTCTCGTGAGTATAATTAGGTAGGGGCAGAATTCTAATAGAGAATGGGATGAGAGATAGTGGCAGGTGCTACCAGTGTCATGCCCATGTCCTCTCAGCCCACCCCCAAAGTCACTTGTAGGTACTTTCCATGAATGCACATAACTGACAGATTCTTGCATCTCTGTCCTTCCTGGTGTTCTCTGGCCATGGAAGTGTGTTCAGCCTGTGCCTGAAGCAACCTGAAAACACCTGGGAATTAATGCCCAAGGAGCAATCAGCTTCCTCACCCCATCATGGAACAATTCCAAGGTGATTCAACATCATCCTTCTCAGAGATTTCCCAGAGGGATTAAGCCCTGGTTTCCCAATGAAGTGACAGTGACAAAGTCATGCATATGCCTTGTCTTTCTGCCTTCTCATGTCACCTCCTATTCTTAATTGGTATTTCCTGTGATCACCCCCCGACCCACCCAAATACACTTCTTATCTTAGTGTTTACTTCTGGGGGAATCCACATGAAGATAGAGGCTAAATAATTAGAACTACTAAAATTACAAGTGCTACCATAATATCTAATGGGTTATTTAAGTGGTGTGTATGAGGCAGCCATATGTACAAGGAATTTCACTTGATGTTTGTTTTTATATAGGTGAGTGAGCTAGGGATTTATAGCTTATAGGGCAAGCAAAAGTGTGTACACCCTACCCAGGAAATTCTCTAGGCAGCCAGGCAGTGAAATCTCCTCTATGAATCTTGCATTCTTCTCTTTTTCCCTGTCTGTATCTATAAATCTTTTTCTTGGTCTTGAAAGGAAGATCCTTTAGACAAAGTCATTTGGGACTCAGGTAGACTTTGAAGTATGGCAAAGAGAATGGCCTTGAATCATTCCTTCCGGGAGCAGGCATTCATCCTGTTCTTCAAATGCTGCCACATTTCTTGAGATGGCCAGCATTTCAGTGATGGACTCTCTCCAGCACTGTCCTTTGCAGCCAGCAGTGGCTCAGAAATCCTGTAACAACCTAGGAATTTCAACCTCTGATCCTTGGGCAGGACAGGCTGGCAGGGACCTGGTTTGGACTGTGGCTGATGTGTTCACGTCTTGGGGCAGCTTTGACCCAGGAGATAATACAACACACCAGCCATAACCTGGGTACATAATCCTCCCAGGCCTCAATCTGGCAGGCATGTTGTGTTTGTGGAGATAAAAGACGATACTGTGACTTTGTCCAGAACCTCCCTGTTAACGTCTTGGAAGCTTAAATATTAGAGTCTGAGAATTCTCTTGGGATTAAAATAAGAGGAGACATGTGCCAGATATGACTCCTCCATGAACTCTCCGAGGCTATAAAAAGAAACACTGCAGAGGGCATCCAGAAAAATGCCTGAACCAAGAAAAAATGAATAATGTAGTGCTTACCAACATGTGGCCTGGGATGTAATGGGAAACCCGAATGCAATAACCCCAGGCCCATCAACTGTGGAGCCTCACGTTTTATTACCAGAGTCTAGTCGTGGTAGAGGAAAGTATGCAGAGGATGGGGTTCTGGTTTCAGCTCTGTGCCTAATTTTCTGTGTGACCAAGGGCAAGTTACTTTACCTCCCTGGGCCTTAATTTTTAAATGAAGAAATTAGACTGGGCTGTTTTCAAGCAACTTTTTTTTTTTTGCATGGTACAAATTCATACTAAAAAAAAAAATGTGTGGCTTCCTTTATTTAAAGAACTCAGTATGAAAATGCTTTATTAAATTCTTTGAAAGAGAATATGTATTTTTACAACTTAGATGGTTTATTCTACTGACTAGAAGAACTCCAATGGAAAAGTCAGTGCTGCTTTTTAGCCGCAGAGGTGTTAATAAGTGTGCATATTTGAGAAGTGGTATAATGGGGGCAGCTCTCTAATGTTCTTCCCTAAAACTGAATCTGTGGGCTACTTGTGAAGCCAGGAAAACCCTGAGCATCTCCATAGAACCAGATAGTTCCAGATAATGCCCTTATGACGACTGCCATTCTCTGGACCTGAGATTCTGGCCTGCTATGTGACCCATCTGGAGGACAAGAAGGTCAGCTGCCCAAACTGAGCAGTCCCTAGAGGAAGAACCATGCAGGAATTACCTCCAGCCCATGGTAATTGAGAGTGGCAGCTCCAGTTCTAAGGCTCAGAGGTGGCAAAGGCTTGGCATTAGGTGGCCCCAGGTGAATCGCAGAGCATGGAGGCAGGGAGGACATGGATGCATTGTTTCCCCAGATTTTTCCTCCTAAATTCCAGGTTCTACTTACTCTGCAGTTACATAACGTCTTTCCATCCACGACTTCTGCATTCCTGGATTGGCAAGGCTAGGTGGAGGGAGCTACAGTGCTTTGCAAATCCGGGTTTGTTAATCCCATGGCCTGCAAAAGGGGGCTTCAAGCCTTTGTCTTCCTCTCCATCTCCCTTCCTTCTTTCTTCCTCACAGGTATACACACACACACACACACACACACACACACACACACACACGTACACATTATGCACACATGCATATTCATGTTTGCGTATTCTCCCAGATTCCACTTGAATAAAGTCAGAGGCAACTTTCAACCCCAAGTCCAAGGATAGATATGCAAAAGTGATTTTTAAATTGGGCATGGTGGTGCAGGCCTGTAATCCCTGAGACTGGGGAGGCTGAGGCTGGAGAATTGCAAGTTAGGAACGAGCCTCAGCCTCAGCGATTTAGCAAGGCCTTAAGCAATTAGCAAGACCCTGTCTCTAAATAAAAAATTAAAAGAGTTGGCGATGTAGCTGAGTTGTAAAGTACCCCTTGGTTCAATCTCCAATACCACACACGAAGAAAGATTTTTAAAATATTTTATCCAATTCTAGACATATTTGATGATTGGTAACTCATCTAGATTTTTTTTTCAAATTTCAGTAAAGCTGGTTATTCATTCTATCTACCTACCTACTTACCTACCTATCTATTTATTTAGTGGTGCTGGGGATCAAACCCAGGTCCTCACACATGCTAAGCAAGTGCTTTTGCACTAAGCTACACCCTCAGCCCTGTTTTTTTTTAAATTGTTTAAAAATACTGACAAAATTTGTCATCCTAACCCTTTTCTTTTTTGACAGTCCTGGGGATTGAACACAGAGATGCTTTACCATTGAGCCACTTTCATTTTTTATTTTGAGGCAGAGTCTCACTAAGTTGCTGAGGCCAGCCTCAAATTTGCAATCCTCTGCCTCAACCTCCCCAAATACTGGGGTTGTAGGCATGCAGCACCACACCTAGCTCATCTTAACCATTTTTAAGATTACAATTCAGTGAAATTAAGTTCATTCACACTGTCATGCAACCATCACCTCCATCCATCTCCAGAACTTTTTTTTTAAAGAGAGAAGAGAGAGAAAAAAAACTTTTAATATTTATTTTTCAGTTTTCAGTGGCTACAACATCTTTATTTTATTTTTATGTGGTGCTGAGGATCGAACCCAGCGCCCCGCACATACCAGGCAAGCGCGTTACCGCTTGAGCCACATCCCCAGCCCCAGACCTTTTTTTTTATCATTACAAATTAAACTCCATACTCATGAAACCCTAATTCTTTCATTCCCCCTTTCTTCAGACCCTGGTAACCACCATTCTACTTTCTGTCTGTGGGCATTTCCTTACTCTTGGTACCTCAGATAAGTAAAATCATATAGTATTTATCTTTATGTGACTGGCTTATTTCTTTTGAAGAATGTCTTCAGATTCATCCAGCCTGCAGTGTGTAACAGGATTTCTTTCTTTTTTAAGGCTGAAGAATATTCTATTTTATATACATATTCCAGACCATTTTTCACAGCTCACTGAATAGTCTCATTTTTGTTGTTAATTTATATCCTATGATGATTCATATTTGAAATAAATTCTGTGTGGTCAATGCAAAAATTTAGTGCACTTTTCTAGGGTGAACTTCTTCAAGTCACTTACCTGGATGAATTTAAGAATTGTTATTTTTGGACACTTGAGAACTTAGGACTAGTTAACACACTTACCTTGGCCCATTAGGGTTGTTCAAATGGGAGTGTTGTAGTCAGGTTTCTTCAGAACTCACTTCTCCCTTCTAGAGGAAGCCTTGCATATTCTAAAATCCTGAAATCCTGGAGGACTTAGGTATTAGCTCCTACTTATTGGATACTGCAAGACTGATGTGTGCAATGTATTAGACCTGAATTGGATGATTAACATGATTTATTCAGTTGATTTTCTTTTCTTTTCTTTTATTGTGCTGCTGAGGATTGATCCCAGTCCTTACCCATGCTAGACAAGTCTCTACCACTGAGTTGAGTTGCTTTTAATGGAAAATATATTTGTGACCTTTTATAGAGATATTTAGCATATCCATGAATGTCTTGAAAAAATTTATTGTACTCTCCAGTATCTTCTTGTCTCCACTCAGTCCCCCACACCTCTATCTAAATCTTTACAGATAAAGCTATCCAATATATATGGATTTCTTGTGGTCTCTTGACCCTTGTATTAATAACTGGCTCACTGCCATTCTTTTTTCTTCCAGTTGTGAAGGGAGTTGGAACTTGAGCACGTGCCTGACACATTTTTCTTTTAAGTTCTGAGGCATATGAGACACCACATAAATGTTTATTGATTTTTATTGCACAGACTGTATTGACATAATGCAATATTAAATAGACAAAGCCTTAGAGGATGTCTATTCCTCTGTCCAAGTACAGTGCTTTGCTAAATATTTAATAAATGGTCAATAAATATTTCTTTTAATATCATCAATGTGATATCTCTCTGGAAGCTGAACATAGATTTGTGATCTGCAGGTGGCCAAGGGGAGAGACTATGGGAAACTCTTGGGGTATCTTCCTCTCATGAATATCGCTCACCTATCCCCCTTTGCATGACCAAAGCTAAGATGCCAAGTTCCAGAAGAGCCTGAGATTTCTGCCTCTTCCTCAGTTCCACCACTTCAAACATCCTTTTCTTTTCTTTCTTTCTTTCTTTTTTTTGCTATGAATAACCTGAGTATCTTGTTAATATTCAGATTACTCAGTAGATCTGGAACCTGAGCTTCTGCACACCTAACAGGGTCCTAGGTGGCACTGGTCCTTCTGATCCATGGAAAGCAAAGGTCTCAATATAAAATAAGTAGGTCCAGGACTAGGGTAAGACCAGGGCACAAATACCTATTGAGAGCACAAAAAGAAGTCACCTAGGTGTCCTTGGGAAGCTCTCCCCACTGGGTGGTCCAGATACAAGGCAGTCACGGTTCAAGAGTGGGTACCTCCTTAAATTGTGTGCCCTAGCTGCTCCCATGCACCTGGCCCTACTTCTAGACCTGAATGGAAAATTCTGATCCAGGGAATTTGGGGATTGTTGTTTGATTTCAGTTGCTCTAGAGGCAAATAAAACAGAAACCTTTTCCTGTATGACGGGAGATGCCTCTTTCCTGTTCCCTAAGTCATCTGTAGACAGAGACTCAGGTTCATCTGAATGATCCCTGTGGCCTCACCAGATGAGAGCAGGACTCTCTGAAAGTCAGGTCCCTTCGACTGCCTGGATGGTGCAGTATTTTAAGACAAGTGCTTCTAGCATGTTTTCTTCTGAGTGCTCTGTGGTGTGATATGCATGATGTTCTCATGATACGAGAGTGAGTTAGCACTGGGCCGTGACTTGAACCCAAGCAGTCCCCTGACTCGCTGTGCCTTAACCACACGGCTCAACTGAAGCACAGCTGCTGGAGCGTGCTCAGCACACACTGTTTTATTTTGATGTTTTCCCCTCCAGGGTGCTTATTGCAGATAATTATGTTCTCTTCAGCATGTCAGCAGTGTGGAAGGAGAGATTGCAGAGTTTCCTACTGTAGGCATCCCCTTGTTCCTTCACCTACTTTCTCTCTCCTCTCAGCAAGCCTCTAATGATCCAGTAAATTTAAATTATCCAAAAGAAAAAAGAGGAGGAGCAGGAGTCAGCTCACAAATGACCAGGCTTCCTTCAGCCATAGTCTTTCTGGGATGTCCCAGCAGGTGTAGGGGGTGGAGAGTATAAAATTTCCCAATGTAGATATGTCTCGGAAGAGACTACATTTTGTTTTTAAGGTTAAGAGTTCATTTCTCAGTCTATGGAAGGAATAGGGAATGTCTTCTCAGACTACTTCTAAGGTTCATAGGTCCCAAAGGAGGAAGAGAAGAGACCAGTGAACATGCTTGCCTCAGCATCTTTCCCCTTCCAGATGCTGTCTTCAGCTCACTATGTATGTTGCCTTAAGAAACCAAATAAGTCTCCAGGGAGGATCTTGGGATGCTAAGTCTTGAGTTCATTTTGTGCTTTCTAAATGGTCCTGCATAAGCCAGTTATCCTCCACTTGGAGTTCATTTTTTTTTTTACTTTATTACTGTGTCCCAATAGAGATTTGCCTCTAATTTCCTCAACTTGAATAATAACAGCAAAAGAAAACACACACACACACACACACACACACACACACACACACACACACAGAGTCATCCCTCTGATTGGTTTCCTTCAGGCCCCCTAAGGATACCCAAATCCACGAATGCTCAAGTCCCTTCTATGAAATAATGTAGTATTTGTTTATAATCTGTATACATCCTTTCTGTAATTTAAGTCATCTTTAGATAACTAGAACACCTAATTAAATATAAATGCTATGTAATAATTGCTATACAGTATTGTTTAGGAATAATGACAAAGAAAGAAGTCTGCACATGTTCAGTACAATTTCAGTTTGGTTTTTCCTGAATATTTTCAGTTCAGTTTGTTGAATACATGGATGTGGAATCCCTGGCTCTAAGGATGGCCAACTGTGGGTGAGCATATACATACATATACATGTATTCTATATAGTATGTATATAATATGCATGGATTGATCACTTACTGCTCTCCAGATATTTGTAAGTACTTTGCCTACTGTATCTCATATATGATTAGCAGCAGCCTGAAGAGTAAAGTAACAAATTTTTTCTCCATTCACTCCCAAGAGGTTAGGTAAAGTATTAAGTTAAACAAATATTATATGGATGATTCACAATTTTAATCCAGGCATTCTGACTATAATGTTTTGAATCTTAATCACTGAAACTCATTCTCAAACTTGAGAATCCCTCTAAGTCCCCTGGAAGCATTGTTAAACTTGGGTTTCTGGGCCCCCATCTCAAGAGTTTCTGATTCAGTGAGTCTGGAGTGGGCATTTCTCCCAGGTTCCTAGAGGCTGATGCTCAAGTGAGGGACACTTGAGAAGTGAACACAGCCTAGACTTGGGAGGAGGCCCCCAGTCGTGGAGAGGAGCATAGAGGACACTGTGAGACCTAAGTCCTGACTGAGACAAGCCTCAGAGAGGTGTCTACTTATTCTTAGTCCCATCGACAGTCATGGGTAACAGACAGTCATGCGTAACAGAGAATTTCAGTCTGTGGTTGACTATTTACACAATGGTGGTCCTTAAAATGACAATGGAGCTGAAAAATTCCTGCCATCTAATGACATCGTAGCTGTCAAAATGTTGTAGCACAATACGTTACTCGTGTGTTTGTGGGGATGCTAGTGTACCCAAAACCACTGTGATATAAAACTATAGTACATACAATTGTGTGCCACACATAATACTTAATAACAATAATAAACAACATTCTTACTGGTTTGCATGTTTGTTACAGTATAGTTTTCATTGTGATTTTAGAATATATTCTTTCTACAATAGTGCTATGCTGACAGCAGCCTGATGTACCTCTTGACTGCGTCATTA
Source organism: Spermophilus citellus (assembly GCF_964194105.1). NCBI lineage: Eukaryota > Metazoa > Chordata > Mammalia > Rodentia > Sciuridae > Spermophilus > Spermophilus citellus. The sequence goes on from NC_138185.1 coordinate 44,532,468, forward strand.
TTCTCTTGTTTTTGATTTAAACTCATGTTGGTTTGTTCATCTTGGTCCCAGGAGCAATAGGCTGCACCATATAGCCCAGTTGTGTAGCTGGCTGTACCATATAATTTTTCTGTGTGATGATCCTACAACAATGAAAGCACCTAATGCCAAATTTCTCTGAATGTAGGCCTCATGTTAAGTGATGCAAGATGTCCATGAGTTGATTATCACTTGGAAATTCATCTGGAAGAGTGCGTTTGGGTTTCTTTCCACCCAAATGAGAAAGGTCTTGGATATGGTCAAGGATTCTACCAGGAAACGAATGAGACCAGAGTTAGGGAGGTGGTGAGGGCAGATTAAGCATATCAGCCTGGAGGGGACACCCTAAGCCCCCCAGCCAGTCATTCTACTTCAATGGCAACATTTCTTTGCTTAGAAAAGGTATGTGCTGGACTGACTGTCTCTGGAGGTTTAGAAATTTAATTCAAATGTGTTGCTTCTTCCCAGGTCCTAATTTGAGATTCTGTTTTCTGGTTACCTGGTCTGACTCTGACTTAGGAAAGGTGTCTTATCCATCTCTGCCTTTTCCCTGTCTGGAGTCTGACCTAGCTCTCTCCTCCACAGGGCCAAGAACGTTCCCAAGGGCAAGAAGTCACATTATGAGGTGCTCCCCTCCAAAGCATGCAGGCAGTGGAGAGAAAATAGAGTTTTATCTGTGGTTTGCTGTTTATTGACTTGGAAAACTGGCAGCTGTTTGGAAACAGAAAACTTCTGTTTCCATTCTCCCTCTACTTTTTGAATAATTTTTTTAAAGAAGAGGAAAAAGTACACTTTTGGAAGGAAGATTGCAACTTGGGATTTTCAAATTTCTCTTCCTCCAGCAGTTCCCACTGAGATGCCCAAAATTCCCTGTTGGCTTCCCCAGGGAACAGGGGCACTTACCTTATTCTGTGCAGAATTGGAAGCTCCTCCTGAGTCTCTTTCCTTGAGTGTTCCTATTCAGTGCTTTCCTGGCAGTAATGCAGCTCCAGAGAAGAAGAAAAAAAATCCAAACCAAAGGGCTTAGTAGGAATTTCTCCTGAACTCTGGCTGCAGCTGATCTCCCCACCCAAGCCTAGAGCACCCGTGGATGAAGGAATGACCCCCTGTGATAATTGTGATTGAGGACCAGGAAATAACCATTTCCCCAGTGAACTAGAATTTCAATAGATGCACTTGAAGCATCTATAACTCAACTTTGCTGAGGCCAGAACAGGAGCAAAGCCAGCATGGAAGAGAAGACATGAACCCTGCCCACCGCCCCCCACACCTGACTATGAGGATAGGAGGAGCTATGGCCACTTCTTGCTTTTTGTGTCCTGTAGCCAAAGGCCCAGGGTACATTAGAGGCTCCGGGATATGTTTTGTCTTCTCAGAGCATTCATCTGGCTTCTTTGACTTCTTAATGTGGGTGATTTACTGTCCCCAAACACATTAGGATCACTACCTTCAAAGGGGCCTAATGGAAGGAGAGATGTTTTATCATAGTTCTTTTGCCTACAGTCCCTGCCTGTCACCTGGCCCCTATGCCCCATGCTCCCTTGCAGTCTGACTCAGCTCACCAGTGGTTTTCTCCTGTTCATAATCACCGTGTCTTTCAGGCAGCCTCATCCTCCACGGTAGTGCATTGCCTCTGTGGTTGGCTTAATGCTTTCACAGGGTCTCATGATGGTTCCTCCCTCCTCCAGGCACATGGCAAGACAACATTCTCATTCCCTAGCAGTCAGATGTGATGTGTTTTTGACCAAGGGTGAGCAAAATCAAGGTTTGTTGTTCCACGTGGAAGCTTTGGAGCTAATGGTCGATGCAGCACATCCTCTCCTGCCTGGAGAATGGTGAAAGGAAGGGTCGTGAGGAAAAGCACCCAGAGAGATTTGGGTGAGGACCTCACTTCTGCCAACCCATGTGAGGCCTGCACACTTTAGGAATATGAAATCCACATGTGCTGTGTTGACCCACTGAGCTTCCGTAGTTGTGAATTACAGCAGCCCCACCTCATCTGCTCTGAATGACAGCCATTGGTTGTTAAGTGCAGAGTTACCAGTCCTCAGGCAGCCCCCTCACTGTCACTCCTGCAGCTTCCCGCTCATTGCTCCTCTCTGTTAATCCACAGACCAGTCCACCTCCTACCTGTTTTGAGCTTTTCTGTTCCCTACCTAGTGTCTAGATTCCTACTAGACACCCAAGCATTCCCTAAAATCAGTGTGGAAAAAAATTCTATAGGGCCAAAGATTCTTAGCAGTGTCCATTTCCCTGAAAAAGTTCTTCTTGTTATTTTCAAGCAAATACCTCTGGCTATTGCCTTGAAGGTAAAACAAAAAAGAAAGAAAAGAAAGAAAAGAAAATGTCAGTGAACAGAGTTGTGATTCTGTTTAAAGCATCCTATTGTTAATTTGAGGGACTTGCTGGTTCAAGTCCTTATACTACCACTTCTGAACGGTGAGAAGACAATGGGCCCTTTCTCTGCAATGGATCTCTTTCTGGTTTTCCAAGGGCTGACATCTGAGTTTCCCTGTTCATTTAGCATTCTTTCTTCATTAATATAAAGAAAAACATCCTTTATTTTAATAACTACATGGCATTTACCTTAATGCTCCATCTCTACTTAGGCTTCTCTTCTGAGACGCTTAAGTGAAGCCCAGTTTTGTATATCATAAACACAAGTGCATCCCTGTACATCCATTTTTCTTTACAAAAACACATTCCTGGGAGTGTATTTGCTGGGTCTGGCAATGCCAGTATTCCTCAGGTGAGCTAGCGTGCACAGGGATAGCTCTCCTCTTTGCCAGGATGCAGGTGCCCACCATCGTCTTTCTATCAATTAACCTTTCAATCTCGGTAAAATAATGTCACGGGTGTATATTCACATATTTTTTGTGGAGAAAGACTCCCAGAGTCCCTCCTCATCATTGTGGTTTTCTATTATCAAATATCAAGATACAAGAGATCTTTTTGTGTCTTTTCCATGACCCATTCTAAGACAGCTCCCCAGGTGAACGCACAGCATGAATGAAGTGGTCACAGAGGGGGTGGGGGGCGGGGGGGTGCAGGCCGGGCAGGTAGAATTGGAAAGGTAGACCATCAATCATGCTGGGCACCTTGGTGGGCTCAGCCAGGCACACGGGGGGGGGGGGGGGCGGGGGGGAAGTCCATCTAAATGACACTGACCACCTTGTTGAAGAACTAGCACATGCAAGCAGGAGGCTTCTCCCATGCCACACACTTAGATTGAGAAATTCAGGAGAAAACTCACCTTGCAGAGATGGCCAGAAAATGGGATTAGGGCTGAGAAAGGGATGAGGAAGGGGTGTAAAGGCTCCTGAAGGCTGCGTGGAGGTCTTATGGGAGAGAGCACAGCCCAGACTATATTTTTCTTGCCACCTATACAGTGACTCCTCCAAGACTGCTGGGAGACACCCCATCAGGGGGAGAGAAGCATCCCTGGCTCCCTTTCTACCCACTGTCAAAGCCCTGTTGAAAACAGAAGGATGTTTACAGTGTCCCCAGCCCTGAACACCCACTCTAGACTTGCTTAACACTGAGAATGAAATCTTGCTGCACTGTCACAGAGGCCTCTGGGAAGTTAATGGTTTTTATTGACCTGTAGAAAGGTCAATAGAACCTGTAAAAGAAAACTGTCATGAAAGGTTTTTCAGGGGCTGTCAGGGTCTGCTTAGTTTCCTGACTGACCATGGCTGGCAGAGGGAGGTGGGCTTTCCTGTGTCATCTCAGAGATGGATTAGCTAGCATCTGGCTTTGACCCTCCTGCCCCACAGCTCTGGCTCTGTGGCTTGTTTGTGACTCATTTGCCTTCTCCTGGGCTCCTGAGGCCCCCAGCTCAAATACACATCTGCACACACATGCACACACTCTAACGTGTGCATATGCAAGGATACACGTGTATACATATGCAAACACACATGTGCAAACGTGCATGCAAGCACACATCCACTGGCCACTCAAGCATGCACTCACAAAGACAGGTCCAAAAAAATAATTGAAGTCAACTGGGAAAGGAATGACCATGCAAAATTCCATCTCACTGAAAGCATCGAACGGAGAGCTCTGTGTGTGCTTACTCATTTCCTCTGTGCCATCTTTCCTCCTGGGCCTGGTTTGGGGGAGCTACTTGTTAGTACTTCATCCTGTTTGAATTAATAAAATTATACCTCATTTGATTCAATGTATGAATTGTCAAGATCATGGTACTGTCACGTGTAGCTAATAAAAAATAATAAAATAAAATCATATGCATTCTCTATACATGGTACATTTGTCTCTGGGATTTAAAGCTTCCTTTTTAGCAAACATTCAAATATACTAAAGCCAAGAAAAATAGGAATATAGCCATTATGCAGGTTAAGAAACTAAGGCCCACAAGTGCATGATGTTCCTCTTCCTTCAGGAACTCATAGATTATACCTAGGTATTTGATCTTTCTTTACTTCTACTGCCCCCTGTCAATGTCTCTCCAGTGTTCTTTGATGGAATACTGCAGGTCTTGAGCAGTGCTGTCCACTAGAAACTTCTGTAGTGATGAATTGTTCTATAACTTGATGACCAATACGGTAGCACTCACCACCCGTGGTTGTTCAGCACTTGAAATATGGGTAGTGCAACTGAGGGCCTAATTTTTAAATTTCACTTAAATTGAGCTCACTTAAAATTTAGATAGCCAAGTGTGATCAGTGGCTACCATATTGGAGTAAGCAAGGGCACATTTCATGGAAATGGAAAGCCAAGTCTCTCCTGTTCCTTTTCTCCCAGGATTTCACCCTAGTAGGAAACTGGAAGATTGGAGAGTTTCTGGGACCTGAGTGCATCCTTCCTGAATGTGACAGCATACATAAAATCCAGTCCTCTGAGAGAAACTTCCCATTTGGAACAAGTTCTCCCCTGAGGACTTGGGAATACATTTCCCCAGTAAAACACAGAAACACAATAAACTATTATTATTTAGGTTCTTCGTTGCATGGCTTGCTAGAATGTACCTTTGTTTGCTGCAATCCAACCAATCAGCAATGACATTTAGCTAAGACACTTCCTGTGAAAACCTGAGTCAATGACGAGCCTGTTGTATTACTGACTGTGATAAATGCATGCACCAGTCTGGGGTCTTCCAGGAAAGCAGGAAATCTTATCTCTGCAGACCAACTTGAGGTCTCTTCTTAGAACAAATGAAATTGGTGTGGCTCAGCATATTTCCCCTTTGTCACAGATGACAGAAAATGTACAAAGTACAAAGTTGCAGCCGAGTTGTACTCAGCGGTTCATCTCTGGGATGTAATAGAATCTAGATCCACTTCCTCTGGTCTTGTGCTTCTGCCACTGGAAGCACATTATAGTAATGGCAAGCTTTAAAAATAACACAGTGAAGTCCAGGCTCCATCTCAGGACAATTAGTCTCTGTGTGCAGCCTAAGAACTGGCATCTTTTAAAGCCATGCAGGAGCTTCTACTGTGTCCCTGTGGTGGACCATCACTCTTTAGGTGGTCTCTCCCCATGATCCCTCTGGCTATCTTATTTCATATGTGATTTCCTTGTAAGCTTCAGAAGTTTCTTTTAGAAGTCGGCTATGTATAATCCTTAATTAAAATTTACCTTGTTGATTAGAGAAAGTACAAATATAGATGTTTGACTTTTTCTTTTCTTTTCTTTTCTTTTCTTTTGGTGGTACTTGGGATTGAACCCAGGGCCTTGTGCATGCTAGGCAAGCACTCTACCCACTGAGCTCTATCCAGAGCCCAGAAGTTTGGCTTTTCTTAAATACAGGGGCCCCAAATGATAAATCAGAAGAGAATTTCTGCAAAAATGTCAAATGATGTCATTATTTCATGTCGATTCCTTTTCTACTTATTCCCTGTGACAGTCCCTTTGACCAAATAGTCCAGTCACCCCAAGAAAGAATGCTACAGACTTCCCCTAAGTGGTGATTAAGTAAAATACAGTGAAGAATAAAGAACAATGAGCAATTAAGTTGCCTGAAACAACACTGGAAAAGGGGTTGAGTCCGAGCCATCTCTTTTTTTTCTAGCTGATTGTGCAGTAGAAGTGCCTCATGGGTGTTTGGTGTTCAGATTTGACAGCAAAGCATAATCTCTGCTCTAAGGGAAGCCTCTTATTTCTCTGGCTTATTTTTTTGGCCATACTTCCCTCAAAAGGTAATAAAATATGTGCATTCACTGATTAGGAGCAGATGTCAAAGTGCCCACTATGATGGAAGTCTCTGATTTCCATGGCTCTGATAAATCACTGCAGGAGCTCATGAATCTTTAATGGGAGGCCTATATTTAGGGCTTTCAGTTACTGAGGGCCATAAAAGGTCTGCTGAGATGCAGTTCTCCTGGTGCCCTGGCTTTTGGTAGGACCAGTGCCTATTTAAAGCGTATCTTGTCTTTTGAGCATGAGAACCCTTCCTGAGCCTGAAATCAGGTGATAAAACCTCTTACTCAAGAAGCGTTAATTTATTAATTTATTCAATAATACAATATGGATTGTCCCCTGCGTGTCAGGCCTTGTACTAGGCACAGTGGGGAATAAGACAGGGCCCCTGACCTCTGAGCTTACATTCTAGTTGAGGGAAAGACAGTCAATAGATATGAAAACAAATAATTGAGGTAATTGTAGGCTGTAATAATTGTGGCGAAAGAAACAAGCAGGATGGTTTGACATGTTTTTAAGCACAGAAGTGATGTGAGCTGATTGTGTTTTGAAAGGTCACACTGGCTGCCGGATGGGAAAATGGATTGTAGAGGGACAAAGGTGAAAGCCGGGATATCAATTAAGAGGCCATTTCAGTGGTCCAGGGAAGAGGTGGTGGTGTTGATGGAAAGGGAAATGACAACAGATTTGCAACCCATCTTTGTGAGTGAAAGAGAGAACTTGCCAATAATGTGGACAGAATAGCAGAAAGAAAAAAGAACAAGAAAAACTCCTGAATGTGTGACTTCAAGACTGTGGATTGTACATTTCCTGAGACTTGAGATGCTTTCAAAGTAGCCACATATCCCTATTTGAGGACCATCTAGCAAGCTCAGGTTGTCCCAACAATCTTGGGACTAGACCTGAGTAGAGACAGAAGGGACAGGTTTGGGAGAAATATATCTAAATGATCTAGGTATGGAATCATGGAAGTGCAGATATGCACAGAATTCTAGCTGGAGTTCAATTTTCGAGATACTTACTTTGGAAGCAGAAACTTATAACTGGCGTGGGAGGCTGTGAGCTGACCTGGAAAGATAGCTCCGTTGCACAATGAATCATTTGAGCCTTCATCATTTAGAATCCAGGAGCAGAGGAACCATCAAAGGTAACCAAGATGGAGTGGCCAAGTGGGGCACATCCTAGAAACCAAGGTAAGAGAGTTTCAACAAGAAGGCAATGGCTACCAGCAATGTGAGGTAAGAGATTTTCAACAAGAAGGCAATGGCTACCAGCAATGTGAGGTCAGAGAAACATTCTCAGGGATGATTGGCACCCTGGAGCCTATAGTGACTTTGACAAGAGCAACTTTAGAGGGAAGCTTTGAAGTGGAAAATGGATCCAATGAGTCAAAGAGTAACTGTACTGGAAAAGTGGAGTTACACTTTTGCAAGTTTGAAAACTGAGCATAGAAATGGGACAGTAACCAGACATCTGATATCAACCAAGGGAAGGATTTGTTTGCAAGATAAGATCATTTTGGAAGGAGATTCTGTAGCATTTTTGTCTACTGAAGGAAGTCATGGAATAGAAAGAGGGATATAGATGTGGCAGGAAAAGAAAGAACTACTATAGGAGTAAAGTGGTCAAATATCCAAGAGGAGATGGGAGCCTAGAATTCAAGTTCATTGTTCACTTCTAAAACAGCAGGAATGTTTTCATTTTGACAGCAGGTGAGGGAGAATGTGGGAGTAGATTCCAGGGGGCTGAGAGATTTGGTAGCGGAAGAAGCAAGATTCATCACCCTATTTTTTTTCTCAAAATGCAAGGCAAAATAATGAATTGATAGAGAGGACATATTTGAGGAGAGAGAAGAAAGTATGAAATGGTCATCCCAAAAATCAGGGAGAAAACTTATTGAGAAAGCATAATCTGATCACCCAGACTGCTGGTGAGTTTTTGCACATGGATGCTCTGTTTAAATTTGGTCTCGCTAGCTTAAGTGTAAGGTCTTGTCTCGTCATACACCTTACCCAGATGTGACCCAGAGAAGAGGAATAGTTAGGTTTAATCACAGTCTGAGGATTGGCCACTTGAGTATTGTACAAAATGAGCCAGGCAAGGAAGGAAGGGTATTTGAAAAGAAGTAATTGGAAGGATAGACAATGGAATCTAATAGTCAGGCAGGGAAGAAAGGGAGAGGATGATGGATAGTGAAAAAGGAGGTTGTAACCCTAGAGGTTCTAGGATGACAGATGGCCTGGACAGATGGGGAGAGGGTCAGAAAGCAAGATGCTTCAAACTCAGATGTGGGATGTCACATTGTTCATGATAGCAAGAGCCAAAGCTTAAGAGGGACAGAGAACATGATTATGGGATGTAATAAGTCAGGGCTCCTGATGGTCATCCCCGGGGGTGTTGATGTCACCATGATTATGACAAGAGCAGAGAGAAAGATGCAGAGACTGAGCCCCTGGATGAAGAATATGCACCTGGTAGCAGGGTGTGAGGAGGAGGAGAAAGGGTTCAAGAGAGCTGAATAGCATGAACTTCAATGGAGCTGGAACTTGAAGAAGGAGGAGAGATGTTTTGGTAGCAACTGTAGGGAGCTTTGATGGAAATTCAAATTATCTGGATGGCTTAAGTTTTCTCACTTTTGGGCTTGGAACCAGTTTTACTTAGTGCTGAGAAGCTTCTTAGCAAATAACAGGTCCCCAACTGAGGACTCCAGCTGCCCTGGCTAACTCATGACGTTGGGAAAATTACAGCAACCTCACCGCTGAGCAGGGAGCACTCCACTGCTGAGAGCACCCCGATCCATGTTGCATGGTGCTTTCATCTGGGGACATCAGTGGACCTGAGGATCCATCCAGCTCCTTGATTGTGACTCTACCTCAGTTTACTAAATTTGCTAAATTGTACAACAAGAGAATACATGTACTTGGTTTCCTAAATTCATTCTTAGGCTAGTCACCTCTGATTTTTCATATCTGCACTAGCCCTAGGTCTCTCTTCAATATGAGAAAAATCTAGCAAGCCTTGGTTTGCTTACATTGATAAAGGACACCATGAGTTAATGAGTATTGACAAACAAAATGAATATTGTCACATACCCATCTGAGCATGAGGTCACCTTGCTAACCTCAATTCTTCAAGTCTAACATTATTCCCATGGAAAATAATATCCATGTATGAGTTAAGAAGGTGTCCACCCACATGCATCTCCCACTGAAACCCCAAAAAGTCTCTCAAACTAGCCAGGTGCCCTTGTTTGAGGACTATCTAGCAAGCTCAAATTGTTCCCACAATCTTGGGACTGTACCAAAGTATATTGAGGGCTCCTCCTGGTCCCGTGTTTCTGATCAGTACATTAGCCAGTCCACCATTACCTGTCTTGTCTGTGGGTTAGAGATTCAACTAGGGGGCCCAAGTCCTACGTTCACGCAGAAATACTTCCTTTTCTATCAGCTGTGGTGAAGCATTGGCAATGCCCAGATTAGAGCAGAGGAGGCATCGTGGCAGGGGTTTTATCTCAGTGACTTCATGTGTATGGGTTTTAGAACTGATCTCCCTTCTCTGAGAAAGGGGAGTATTGAGACTGGAAGGCCAGGTTATACTGCCCAAGCATCAAAAACAGGCTCATCTCTCTCCTGAGTAGTGTTTTCTCAGATCATAAAATATGTATCACATCATTGCCTGGGAGATGATGGCTCAGATGCACAGCATTAGACTTATGCACCTTTGTGCATATTTACAGGCACATGAGCTCACGTATGGATCTGTTCACTATTGGCCCATGCTGACACTAACAATACAACACACCAGAAATGAGACACAGGTGAAGGCTTCCACCCACCCACCTCTGTGTCTCCTTTGTCTAGCACAAGACTTGGCACCAAGTAGGTCACATAGTATACACCTTATTTCGTTCATTTATTTATTCCCTATTCACATATCATTGATGGAAACCCCGGACACTTGTGAAGGAGCAGTTCAGAAGAGGTGGAAAGCACACTACAGCTGTAATAGCATCATAGTAAAATAAGAAAGTGACAAGCAAAACACTCTGGGAGTTTGTACAAAGATAAATTTCTCTTAAAGTGGGATCAGGAAATCTCTAGAGAGAGGTGGCAGAGGCTGGGAAAGGTCAAGGTCCCGGCAGAAAGAGCGTCAGGGGTTGGATTGCTCGTTGGGAATTCTCCAGTCAGTTGTGCCTATTCTGATGATTCTGGGTCAAGATGTCTGAGGGACTTGAAGGAGAAGCAGATTCACAGAGAGGTGACAGTGCTGAAGCTGCACTGGAGTGTTACATGTTGCTGCAGTGCAACCACCACCCATGAGAGATCCCCAGGTTTGCCCAGTCTTCACACTAAAACACTGTATGGTACTCCCTGAGGGTGATCCTGAAACATTCACAGAAATCGCCTTCGATTTCAGCTTTAATTAATAAGCCATTAAGATCAGTGTGGTATCAATTTATTTCTTAGAGTTTATTGCTAATGCATTTCAATTTTTGCCCGGGAAACTGGGAAGCCAGGTATTTCTAGGTGTCAATCATGCACATTTAACAAGGGAGTAGAAGTCTTAGTGCTGTCCTAGTAAAATGACTAAGTTGAGGGGAAGTCCCTATTTCTGTGGTGGAGATAACCCCAAATGGCTAATATCAGGGTAAAAAATAGCACTCAACATTCCTGACTCTCAGGAGCTGGTTCCAAACAACCGTAGGCCATCACTGTGTGTGTATGTGTGTGTGTGTGTGTGTGTGTGTGTGTGTGTGTGGTGGGGGTAGGGATAAAAAAAGGTGAGCAGAAAAGATGGTGACTCTTTTTCCCTTGATGCTTTGGTGGTCTCCCACAGAACTTTCTATAATCAGTTGTTCTTTTTTTAAATTGAAAAAAAAAAATAACTGTATGGGTGCAACTTGTTTATGTTTTATACCCAAATTTCAACCTTTAAAAAAAAACAGCAACAATTGAAAGTCAAAAATATACAAATAATTGTTTGTGAATCTCTGCATGACAGAGAGATTATTGTATCACAAAGAAATTTGCTATGTAGTTCTTTAAATCCCAAGGTCTCCTGGGGTTTTAAAAATAACTCAATTTTGTTAATATTTAATTTACTGTTTCTTTTTAATTCCTATTGTATAAAGAAACAGTTGTTAATTTGGGCTCTATGGATCCCAAGAAGGATCTACTCTGGTAAGTGTTCAAGGATTTAGTGAATGCTTTAGGTCAGTGCACACGAATTTTCCCTGTAGAAATCCTTAGATGTATCCATGACTCAAAACTTATATCACCTGTCGTGGGTCCCTGTGTTATGCACATAATAAATATTAGGTGGTTAGCTCTGTGGGTCCAATGATAGGCTTTAAAACTGAAGGCAAATTTAAAGTTGGTGAAGATTTAGTCTGTATCCTGCCCACCTTTACATTCCAGAGGAATTGAGCTTGCTTCTGCATAACAGCAGGGAACATGGACTTTGCTCAAAAGCATCTGCAACAGGGATGCCACCTCAGCTTCACACAGCAAGGAAACCAAGCCAGAAGCGCCAAGTGCGTTGCCTCATCTCCAGCCACAAGGCTAGTCTACCCTGCGTCTGTTAATGAGTTTAGGTGTTTCACAAACTTACTTCACCAGGTTTGTAGGAGACAATCCTCCAAGACAATATGAATTGCTATGCTGAGGGGCTCTCAGAAAGTTGATCTTGGTCTCTACTAACTGGGGGAAACCAAGACCTCCAACACTGGCTCACCCAAGGACTATAGAATTTTCTACTAGAGGAAAGAGATTGCGGCTGGAAGTTCCCTTTTCTCTTGCCTGAAATACCAGAGCAAGTTATGGTGAGTGGGTATGAACACAGCTTACCACCCTTTCCAATCATTTTTACACCCATGGGAATGCATGGTGTGTGACCCGTGCACACGTACTGTCCAGACTTCCTGGACCCCCAACAGGGTCCACCTGTTAGCTTCTCATATGTCTGTAGAGCACTGGTGCCAGTGGCAATGGGAGCTGCTCATAAGAACCCCACAGGGAGGCTGAGAAGGGAATAACCAATCTTTAACCCACTGGACAGAATGTCCACTGGCCACTGTGCACTGTGGTCACAGGATAGGCCTTGGGAGACACTGGTCAAGACTGAAACAGGAACCCCTACTGCCTCTGGTCCTAGAGTTAGTCCTTCTTGCCTCTCCTCCTTTTTTTTCTTTTTTTTTTTTTGGTGGCACTGAGGATTGAACCCAGGGCCTTGTGCGTGTGAAGCAAGCACTCTACCAATTGAGCTATATCCCCAGCCTCTCTCCTCACTTTTATAATCCCCAGAAACCTTGCTGTGCCACTTTTAAATACAAAGATATTGCTCCTGAGATTTGTTGGATTAAGGTTTTAGTTATATAATAGTACCCTCACTTACTGCAGGGTATATGTTCTGAGATGCCCAGTGGATGCCTAAAACCATGGTTAGTACTAAACTGTGAATAGAACCACTGCAATAGTTAATCTGATAACAAAGACAACTACTAAGTGACTAATGGGCAGGTAGCATATACAGCATGGATACATTGAAAAAAGAATTATCCATGTCCTTGGGAAGGATGGAGTTGGATGATGTAATATATCATCATGTTTCTCCAAACAATGTGCCATTTAAAACTTATGAATTGTTTATTTCTGAAATTTTCTACTTATTTTCTGACTGCAGTTGACTGAAGGTAACTGAAACTTCAAAGTGTGAAACTTTGAGTAAGGAGAGATTACTGCTATAGTTATACACTTGGCAAAACATTGAGCTTATATCTTTGTGACTCTTTAGTATTTGTAAATACTTGTTCCTTAGAATCCTGAAGAACAGGCTAGATCTTAAAAGGTAAGAACACTGGGGGTAGAGCTTATGACATTTATTAAGGTCAGAGCTTTAGATTCTCAATTCACAATCCTCCATGCTGTCTGCCAAAAGTAAGTAACAATAGTAACAATAATTAGTAGCAGTACTAATAAGTAATAGCAAAAGCAATGACATCTGGCTTTCCCTTAATATTTTCTGGATCTCTGTTCAGTTCTTTCCATCTTTCTCTTTTATCCTACACTACCCATAACCTGTATCAGTACTATTATCATTTAGTTTCCAAGGTCACGTGGGTAAATCATTCATCCATGTCATGTGGCTGATGAGTTTGGGAACTGGGACCTGAACCCCAGCAGTTAGGATTCCATACCATCTTTTACTCACTGAGTCTTGGGATGATCTATGTGTATGGCTCTAACCAGACTCCCAGAGGAATGCTGTTACTTACCACGAAGGTCTGGTGGGTCCTTTGCAGGTGCTGATAAAGAGCTCTGGTAAATGCTCCTCCAACGTGGTGTAGGAGGCACTGGTGCCGGCCTTCCCTCTAATGACCTTGTCCTGTCCTTTACAATTGGATCAATCTTTAATTCAGTGGTTTGGTCTGCAGCAACTTCTAATTAAAAGATGGATTTTCTAATGAACTTTTATTAATTCAGCAATCTGTCTGGATGCTGAATTGTCATTTTTGCTAATAGAGAAAATGGTTTGGTTTATTTTCCAGAACAGTGAAAGTCACTCAACTTAATTAAACTGTCTGAGGAAATTTTCTACTTGTCTTACTCAACACTGGCCGGGAGGGAGCTCTCTTGGTAAAGCTCATCAACCGCAGTGGTGATTTGAGTCTACCTTTGCTTTTTGAAGCCAGGGCAGATTTGGCTATCTGCTGCCTCTAAAATTCCTAGGATGGTCTCCAGAGTCCCTGGTCTGAAGCAGGACAATAAGCAGTACAATGCCTGTGTTACCTAGTTTCAGGTCATCAAGAAAATCCCCAAGTCCCCAGGAAGCTGTCTCATGACCCTGGGACAGGCATCCAGAGAATGGTGGAGGGCAGCTTTCATTTCCCAGTGCAAGACACCACAGCTCAGATTTTAATCTGACAGAACACCCCAAAAAGGAAGATATTGAAGAGTCAAAATTGTTAAATACTAACTACATACATTTATCAATACCTTAAAATAATCATCTCTCATGAGCAGGTAGGAGTTTATTCCCATGATACAAGATTGTTTAATACTACAATATCTACCTGTGTCATGCACCATAGAGACAGGTCTCTAGAGAAAAACACTACAGGAACAAAAATGATTTAGAAATATTTTTACCATTTCATTTTTTTAAAGTTTTTTTTTTTTTTTTTTTTTTTTTAGTTGTAGTGGACACAATACCTTTATTTTACTTATTTATTTTTATGTGGTGCTGAGGATCAAACCCAGTGCTTCACACATGCTAGGTAAGCACTCTACCACTGAGCCACAGCACCAGACCTACCTTTTCATTTTTTCATATACAGTGTTTATGGGGTACACTGGGATGCTGTGAAATATGTATATATTGTGGAATGATTAAATGAAGCTCATTAACACATCCATTACCTCACATACTTGGTTTTGTGGGTGTGTATTTGTGGTGAGAACATTTAAAATCTACTCTCAGCAAATCATCTTGGCAGTTTTCAAATATATATCATATTAATTATAGAATGTAGAATATATAAAAATTACACGTTAATATGTAGTATATATTACAACATTTTATTATTAACTGTGGTCACTATGCTATATAATAGAGCTTCTGAACACATTTCTCCTGTCTTCCTGAAATTTTGTAACCTTGGACCAACAACTTCCCATCTATCCCCATAAAAATCACATCAGAGACCCAAAATGGCCATCATTATCATCTTCATTTCTTTAACATATTAAAAGTCCTGATACATAGCTATTGTAAATAGAAGAATAATTGTTATTTGTAGATAATATGATTATATACCTAGAAAAAAAGTAATAATCTGTTGGTAATCACTTAAAATTAATAATAATTAAGCTTTAAATGATCAAAGAGAAGATAAATATGCAGAAAGCATAACTCTGCCAAATATTATAAGTGACTAGTTACAAGAAATCTTTTATTTGGATAATAACAATAAAGGAAGAAGTAATAAAATAGCTAAAATTGACTTTAACCATGCACAATCTTCATAAAGAAAACTTCAACATGTATCTAAATGCATTAAAATATTTTAATAAATAGATTTTCTCTGGTGGAAAATGTAAAGTTACTTTTAAATCATTTCTCTGATTTAATTTAAAAATCCAGAAGATTTATTTTTGGATTTACCTAAAGACCTGAACACATTCTCATGAGCAAAGAAGGAACATTTTTTTCCTACTCTATACTGAAAGGTGTTTTGCATTTTATTAAAACTACAGCACTAAATCAGATAGAAGAGAGGTACAGAGCCTGAAATTGATATTAGAATCCGATCCTAGTCTATGACAAAGGAAACAAACTCAACCAAGGCATAGGGAAGGATTGTTTAGTAAAGTGTGTAGGAAAATTGACAAATTACTTGGGGGGAAAATCAAGTTCTATTTCCTCACCACTTATCTCCTATGGCGCTGTCAGACCTAAGTGATCCACACCCAGACTCTTCCTTACAGCTGGTTATGTAAATGCACCCAGAGGTTCATTTTGATGAGCAATTGATATTAATCCACAATGTTGGTGATTAAAACATAATAAGTCTGAGCTTGCCTCAGGTGCAAATCTGGGACTTAATTGATTAAAGACAGGAGTAAGAGAAACCCTGATGATCTTACTTAGCAAATGACTTTATTGCTTTTTCCTGCCTAGCAATGTACAGTGCAGACTGAAATGTAAAAATACAGAAAATATAAAGCTCCTAGAAGTTAACAGGGGAGAAAACCTAAGTGACCTTGACAATGGCTTCTTAGCTAAAACCCTGAAATGTGATTAATGAAGAGAAAAATTGATAAGTTGGACATCATTCAAATTAAAAGCTTGCTCTGTGAAAAAAACACCACTAAGAATAAAAAACCCAAGCCCCAGAGTGGGGGAATTTTTTTTTTTTTTTTTTTTGCAAAAGCATATAGAGAAAGAACTAGCACTCAAAATATGTAGAAATTTACAGTATGTTGTTGAAGAGAGCAAGGTAAATGCTTAGAGACAGTTGCTTCAGGGAAGGAAGGAAACGCTCTGATGTCGGGAAGTTAAGGTGTGTTAAATGCATTTTCAACTTATGATGGGTTTATTGCAATGGAACCCTACTGTAATCAAGGGTTATCAGCATAAACTCTATGTATTACCTATGCTCTGTACGGTATCAAACTGCTTAGAATTGATGCAAAAAAAGGAGCTGAGGCAGTAATTTTGGGGCTTGTAGGTTTTGAAAATGAATGAAAGAATTGGTTGTCATTTTCACAAGGGACAGCCTATCCTGGAGGGTAGGCAACCCTATAGAGAAATAGAATGCACAGGTTCCTGGACATTAATTTCCCCCCTTGGGAGGCCTTCAGGAATCCCATCCATGCTGCCAGCAAGGAGTCCTCAATCATTCTCGTTTATTGCCATCTGTCTTCTTGATTATTTCTAGGGATTTCATTTAGTGATCTGAATGCAGAGATTGTCCATCAGAATCAGGAGCCTGGAGGAGGAGGGGTGACCTTGTATCCCTGCTTCTGGTCCCTTCCCAGCCTTCTTGAAATTGATAAATGGCTCACCCCTCCCTCTTCCCCCTGAGAGAAATGAAGTGCAAGCTCAGGGTCTTATCGATTTCCCAGAACAACTGATGCCTCTTTAGGGCTCTATTTTTATTTCAGAAGTGGCCTTCTGACCTCATTCAGGTCTGTAAATCAGCTGACAAAATGTTTTGCTGCTGTTGTTCTCAGCATGAATCTTTATGCTCTAGTTTTTGTTGTGGTGGTTGTTTTATTGTTTTGGGTTTTGACATAGTGAATATTCTTGGGGTTCAAGTACATCCTCTTCTTTCAGAGAGGGGTGTTTTCTGGATTTTAACCTCAAAGATCTTTTTTAAAAGGAGAAGGAGAGCATCACAGCCCTAGATCTGTCAAGGCTTAACTAGTCCAGCTCAGAAAGCTACAGTGTGCCCCAAAGGTGACCATGCCCCTCATGGCTGGGGTGAGGGTGGACTTTTTAGCAATCACAGGCTGGAACCACGAACAATGGCTATATTCAGATAGCAAGCCATCCAAGAGTTTTTTGTTTGTTTGTTTGTTTGTTTGTTTGGTACTGGGATTGAAGTCGGGTACACTTAACCTCTGGGCCACATCCCCAGCCATTTTTTAAATACTTTTTTACTTAGAGACTGGGTCTTGCTGAGCTACTTAGGGCCTCACTAAATTGATGAGGCCCACCTGGAACTTGTGATCCTCCTACTCAGCCTCCCAAGCCGCTCAGATCCAAGAGCTTTTATACTGCAAAAGAACCATGCACAGTCCTTTGTGTTCAATAGATAACTGCAGGTTCACTAGTCCATGCAAACCTGTGATAACATTATAATAGTGTCCCATCTCAGTGGTTTTGCTTTTTGTGGTTTCGTTACCACAGGTTAAATGGTACATTCCAGAAATAAAATAATTCAAATAAAACTGTACTACATTTGAGTATTATGATGAAATCTTGTGCCATTCTACTCTGTCCTAATGGGATATGAATCATGAGCTTGTCCAGCATATCCATATTGTATGCGCTACCCTCCTGTTAGTTACTAAGTGGCCATCATAGATCAACTGTTGCATTGTGTTCAAGTAACTCTTAGTTAATAATAATCTGAAAGCACAAGAATAGTAATGCTGATAATTCAGATATGCCAAAGAAAACGTGTAAAAGCACTTTCTTTAAGTGAAAAGGTGAAAGTACACTATTTTGAGGGAGAGAGAGTCCAATCATCTAGCTTTATCATAGTATATTATTTTAAGTATTCTATATTATTACTAGTTCTTATTAATTTCTACTGTGACTAATTTATAAATTGAACTTTATCACAGGTAGATATGTATAGGAAAAGCATAACATATTTAGGGTTCATTACCACCCATGATTTCAAGATCCACTGGGGACTTTGGAACATATCCTCTAAGCATAAGAGGAGATTACTCTATATGACACGGAACTGCAAATCAAGAGATTTTAAAGGCAAAAGTTGTCTCAAGTGCATCTGCATCCCTGAAACACAGCCCAGGCTCTGGTGTCAATCAACCCTTGTTGACCAAATGGATGAATGAGTGGCCTGTTGATCAGTGCCAAGTCTCCCTAGGAAGCAGAGCATTGTCAATGTACCGGCTACAAAACTTTTCCAGAAAGAAGAACTGCAGGAGTCCTGGCTGAAGACCTAACTAAAATTCTATCTTATCAGTCAGAAGAGAATCTATAGGAATGTAGAGGAAGAGTCAGAGGAGAGAAATCCAGATCTCAGCTATGGGACATTCAGGATCAGAAAAATCCAGAATGATGGTGATTTCTAAATTCAGTGCCTGGAGAAATGGTGAGCCTACCATTTTATAGAAAAAACAAGGTGTGGTGGTACTCACCTATAATCCCAGCAATTTGGAAGGCTGAGTGAGAACTGCAAATTTGAGACCAGCCTGAGAAACTTAGTGAGACCCGGTCTCAAAATCAGAAATCAAAAGGGGATGTGGCTCAGTTATAAAGCCCCCTTGGGTTCCATCCCTAGTACTGGAAAAAAAAAATAGAAAGGAAATAGGACAGAAGCCTGATGGGAGAGTCTGAGGTTGGCAAAAACAGAGTGAGTCTGATTTGGGCTGTGGGGTTAGATATTGGTGGGACAGCTGAGGGAGTGTCCAAGGGCACTCCCTGGAGAACTCGGGAAAGGTAAGCCAGCCTCTCCTGCCCCGTGAACACCCCTGGGTGAACTTCTCACACTGATCTTCTTTTCTGGAGTGGGTACTAGGTTCTCCCTTGTGGGCTTCTGCCCTCAGGGTTCTCCTTTGAGCTCTCTATACATGCCCTTGGGCAGCCAACTTAGTGGGCAACTCCTTCTGGAAAGCCACAGGATATTCAAGTTCCACATGTTCAAACTGACTTCCTGCCCCACCCCAAGCCCTGACCCTCCCCTTGGGTGGCCATTTACTACGCATACACTTCCACAATGTACTAGAAATTCAATTGTGAGGTTTATGGTTCAATATAAAGACAAACTTAGCAGATGGCCAACGTGTCCAGCCAGACATGCACCACAGTCTGGCTGTGGTCTTTCCTCTCAGCACCATCAAGTAGCCAGCACAGGCTTCTGGCTGAGCTCACATGTCAACATACCTTCTGTCTCCACCGCAGGCATGTAGTAGGCTCCGCGGCAGCAAATAACCTACTGAAGACTAGATTGTTCTGCTGAAAACAGGCAGATCGGGGCTCATGATCAGTTCTGATTCATTGATCGAATTGTTCCCACTGACCATGGACTCTGGAAGGCAGCGAGCTGTACTTTGTCACTGGTGATTCTCTTCCTACCCACCCCGCAGAGGCTGACATTTAACAAACAATAGCTCCTTGGCAGATTTTTGGCTGAGGTTGGCTTTCAAAAACAGTGAGGAAAGAGACCAAAAAATAAAAAGTTCTTTTGCAATTGAAAAATAAATTTTGGCAATAGTCAGCTTAGGACATTGGACACAGAGTTGGACTGTCATGTTCCAGTGGCTTGTGGGGCTGTGAAGTAGTTGCGTGTATGTTTTAGTGAGACCTAAATTTAGGATTTAGAGTATTTGGCAAGACCATTAGGGGAGATGGCATTTTTATCAGCTGAAGAATGGTTTTTCTTGCTCTGAGGTTCAATGATGTTCCCAGTGCCCAAACAAACTGGCTTCTTTGCTGTGGACACTAGAGTCACTACAGTTGTGAGAAGGAAAGGCTCAACCAAGTGCCCCTGGGACTGAGATTATGTAACTATTGAATTAGGAGCTTGGAGAAAGGCTGCCTTGCTCATAAACCAGCCACTCCAAACTTGAGGCTAGATTAGGTCCACACTGGTAGGGCTGGTCTTTGGCTTCATTTGTGAATCACATCAGAAGGCAAGGTCTCAAGGCTATTTTAGGGAGCTGAGGGAGACAAGGATAATTTCTAAAGTAGACTTAAGTATTCAAGAGTGAGGCTTCCTGAAAATGAAGGTCTAGCTTGTGTTTAGGGTTTAACTGAAAATACAGTGGCACTAAAGCTTCCTGAAAAAATCAAGATAACATTACCCTATGGCCCCAGTTTCACTTTTGGGTACAGATACAAAATAATTGAATGCAGGGTCTTAAAGAGATATTTGCTTGCCTTGTTTATTGTAGTATTTCTCACACTAGTCCAGAGCTGGAAGCAAACCAAGTGCCTTCTACAGATGAATGGATAAACATGTGGTATGTCCATCCAAGGAATATTATTTAGCCTGAAAAAGGAGAGAATTTCTGAAATCTGCAATGCATGTCAGAATCTTGAAGATATTATGCTAAGTGAAATAGCCAGTTACAAAAAGATAGATACTATATAATTCCACTTGCAGAGGTTTTTATATTGAAATTCAAAGATGAAAAGTGGTTGCCAGGGGCTGAGGGAAGAAGAGAATGGGGAGTCATTGTTTCATGGGTACAGTTTCCCTTTTCCAAAGTGAAAAGTTCTGGAATATGAATAGACTTAACACTACTGAACTATACACTAAAAAGTGATGATTAAGATGACAAAATTTAGCTGGGCATGGTGGCACATGCCTGTAATCCCAGCGGTTCGGGAGGCTGAGACAGGAGGATTGCAAATTCAAAGCCAGCCTCAGCAAAAAGTGAGGTGCTAAGCAACTCAGTGAGACCCTGTCTCTAAATAAAATACAAAATAGGGCTGGGGATGTGGCTCAGTGGTCAAGCATCCCCGAGTTCAATCCCCAGTAACTGCCCCCCCCTCTTAAAAAGATGACAAAATTTAGGTTATATGTATTATACCACAATTAAAAAGAAAAACACAAACTTTAAAAATAAACCTAAAAATTACTAAAATGTACTCAGAGTCATCAGTTATAAAGGATGGAGGAAATTAAAGCCACAATGGACACCATTGTATCAGTGGCAGAGATTATTAAGTGACATGATTCAATGTGTGTGTTGGCAAAAAAACTAGGGGTCAGATAATCTCATGCATTCCTAAGATTGGGATAAATCCTTGGGGTAGCACAGGTGAAACATCCCTAATTCAAAAAAATCCCAAATCTAAAATCCCAAACTTTTTGAGCACCTATATGGCCATGCCAGAGTGGAAAAATTGTACATCTGTTCTCATGTGACAGATCACAGACAAAACTCAGTCACATGAAAAATGTTGTAAAAAACCACCTTCAGGCCACATATATATGGTGTATATGAAACAGAAATGTTTAGACTTGGGCCCCATCTCCAAGATATATATCTGCAAATATTCCAAAATCCAAGAAAAATGAAATCTGAAACACTTCTGACTCTAAGCATTTTGGATAAGGGATACTCAACTTTATTTCTATGAAATTAAAAAAAAAAAATGTGCGTCATCAGCTGCACTGCTGAGAGTTGTCCTCCTGATATTCTTGTCTAGGTACACAAAGAATTGGTCACAACCTGCTGCTATAGAGCAAGTGAGTACCAGCAGGCTAGATTTCTATCACTCGGGTAGTAGTTAAGTGAGTCATTCTTACACCCAGTCACTTGGATAAGGCTGTTGGATTCAGGAGCCCATGTGGGGAGATTTCCAAGATACGCCCGAGAGGAGCAGCATGCAGACCACTGTGTTTAATTAGCTTCCATTTGTGCAAAGAGAAAGGAGGCTGTATTTAGGCCTGAGTGCTTGATATGCATGAAGATACACATGCATGTGGGCGGCTGGGAGCCTTCATTCCCTCATTAACCCTTTGAGGATCACTTTCCAAAAGCCTGCATTACATATTCTCAATAAAATGTGCATACCTAGTGTATCTACCTACCCAAATACACATGGAGTTGGTTGTCATGTGAAAGGCCCCAACCTCTCAGCTACACACACAGAGGGCCTTCTGAGCCACAGCTCTGGAAAGCCAAACCACCAAGCTTCACCGACTTCTAGAGATGCCTGCCACAACTATCTTCCACACATTGCTAGACTCTCGAAAGAAAGCAACTCCCCCAGAAGAGAGAAATCTCTCTAGGAAAGAGGGCCACTCCTCCATTCTAGAGTAGAGGGAGTCCCTTCCAGGAGACAGAGCACCCCTCCAGCTGGGACAAATACTCCTTGTCTTCCATTCTGTTGCTTTCCAAACTCAAATCTATGGGCTTTGCTACCTGTGAGGGGTCTAGTTAGGCAAGTGTAGGGAGGGCTATGGTGTAGGGGTGTGGGTGTTGGCTGTGGGAGGTGGACAGCAGGAAGGAGCTGCTGCCTCATCTCGAGGTGCTGCCTCGGGTTCACTCACCTCCATCCCTCTCTCCATCACTGGACTTAGCATGTCTTATAGGAACCTATATCTTAAGTTAGGAACCTATAACTTAGGTTCCTACATTGTAAGAACAGAAAAAAACAGATCAGACTTTACCTTGTATGAGTTGACAGAATTTGGAGGGTGATTAAACTATTTTTCATCTTGATCATGATGAGGTTTGAATGAATGAATGCCTTTGTTAAAACTCAAAGAACTATACACCAAAAGTGGTAGATTTTTATTTTGAATGTAAGTTTTTTTTTTTAAAGTAAGTTAAAAATCCAAAAGAAAGTATCTGACTGTTGGCCAGATGAACTCAGGAAAGAATGCTGTTACCATGTGAATGGCCTGGGCTCAGAACCTCAGCCCTTCACATAGGGGTTGTGGTCCCAGCCTACACCTGCAAGCTCCCCTTCAGGAACACATTTTTACAATTAATTTATCTCCCTCTCCCTGTAGCTCCATCAACTGCACTGACAGCCACTTCACATAAGTTGTTCTTATCTCCTTTTTATGCTTG
This sequence comes from Spermophilus citellus, assembly GCF_964194105.1. Taxonomy (NCBI): domain Eukaryota; kingdom Metazoa; phylum Chordata; class Mammalia; order Rodentia; family Sciuridae; genus Spermophilus; species Spermophilus citellus. Next base: position 44,555,435 of record NC_138185.1, read on the forward strand.
CACTGTCCAGTGGCTTCATCAGGGGGCCCAGAACTATCTCAGAGATGAGGTGAAGCTCATGTTGTGGATGAAGTAGAAAAGGAAACCTGAGTTTCACTGTCTGTCAGGGACCCTAGACCCTGCAGAAACAATAAAGATGTGCTACTTAATTGGGAGCCTGGAAATTGAAATACACCAGCACTCTCATCACAGAGACTCACGTATATACATAGTCAAGTTCTTTTTGTTGTTAGAATCTTGCCTCCTTGCCACTTTGTATGATGGGTAGAGGTTCTGACACTAAGGTCCCTCAAAGCTGGGTTTGAGAGGATACCCACACCTCCCTTGAAAGGTCCCAAAGAAGATCTTGGAGTGTGGCTCAGTGGTAGAGCATTTGCCTAGCATGTGTGAGGCCCTGGATTCAATGTCCAGCACTGTACAACCAAACAAATCCAAAATGCCCCAAACCCAGATTTCAGTTGTAAGTCCAATTCCTTAAACAAAGTTATTTGAATGCTAAAATCTATAAAATGGGAACGATAATAAAAATATCTTTTTCTTCGTAGAGTTTAAAGGTTATGTTAGGTAAATATGGAGCTGTAATTATTTCCTATAAACTTCCCTTATATCTCTTGTAAAACCAAGTGCTCTGTATATAGGTGATGCTAGATTCCTTCTGACTTGAATTAATGCCCTGCAAGGAATAGTGAGGTATTCAAAGGCTGATGGCCCGGGGAATCACGGGGAATCTCTGTTTCCTTCTAAGAGCACAGGATGAATATCTATTTTCTCACTACCTTTGTTCTCTCTTTTTATTTTCATAGTTCATTGTTTTCATATATATTACTCCCTTTTTCTCAGTGCACTTCAACCATATTTAATTGACTTTCTTGACTCAGAATCAGTGGTTCTGAATAATAATAATAATAATAACAACAACAACAACAATAGCACTTGATAATTTCCAAAGCCATATATGTTTTACCTGGTTTGGCAGATGAGGAAACTAAAGCTCATAGGATACATATATTTTACCTACAGTCACCAAACTTATACATATTTAGCAGAGCTAAAGCTCTCTGGACAACTAATCCCAATTTGTTGCACAATAGCATTAGTATTGGAACACATCAAGAAATTCAATTTTGAGTCAGATACAGCCCAACACCTAGTCAGGTGCTATGGATTGAGAAAGTGAAGAAAAAGGTTTGTATACCACACCACCTGCCCAGTGAATTTACAGTGTATGCAATAATTACTCAATTCTTGAAATATTTGCTGATCTCTAAAATACTGATGTCATTTGAAGGTCATGAAACTTTATTCTGAGGCTTCTTAGAATGATATTCTTTGTGGGTAGCTTGTGCTTCAAATTTATTGTCAAATTCCCTGTAGAATTTTGCTTCGGTTTTTTGTTTTGTTTTGTTTTGTTTTGTTTTCCTGATGGGACTATATATGTGGGGTGTTTCCTTTTCCAAATTTCGGTAGAATAAGGATAATTGTCTATGCATATTTGTGATACAACATCCCAAACATAACTTACAAAATACCGCCATCTCCAAAGGCTAATTAGAAAATTCAAGGGAGACTTTCTTTTGCTAAGCCATAGGAGAATTAGCATACCCTGAGTAATGTGACTCCTATTGTTTACTCTAGCATGTGTCCCATAGCTCTAATCATGGGACCTCAGGTCTTTGCTCATCTGGGCAAGACAGAGGCCAGAGGGTAGGTGCTTTGAAGCACCAACTTGGACTTCTCTTCCTGTTACTTCCCTGCTCACCTCTGAGGATCGAAACTCTTCCTTCCCGACTAGAACACCTTAAGGACTGGGCTGAGAAGTTAGGAAGGGATCCTTTATATTGCAAACTAAAACAAAAGCAGGGTGATCTTCCCTAGGAAACTCCATGTGCAGGACTCCATTCTCCTCCTTCAATGACAAGAGGAAGATCTAAGGAATTGCCCTCTTCTGTGAATAATTGAGAAGATAAGAATGGGAGCCCAGCCCTATCCAGCCTAGTTCTGGAGAGGAGATGCCCTGGAATTCTTTATAGTTACCACCAGGAAAAGCTCTCTTCCCAGAATTCTCATTTCAGAATTCTCCATGGAGAAGACCGGTTGGGAAATTGATCAAATGGCATGTCAGCCTTGTTACAATGGGCAGAAACAATTTTTTCAAGCTGTGCTTACTGAGGTCAATCCAAGAGCACAAACCTAGGCACTTTCTAGTTGCTTTTCCTCCTTTACAGTACTCCAGAAAGGGAGAAGTTGTCCTTAAAATTTCTGGGGATAGTGCATGGCCTAATGCAATCCATATGTTCTAAACTGCTGCCTATAATTTCCTGAGACAAAAGGGCATCATCAAGATAATATAGAGAAAATCTAGACTCAATCCAAGTCACATGGACTATTAAGCACACAGGTCTCCTTCTCCGTATGACTGATCCTGTTTTAATTGGCTTTCTGTCACTGTGACAAAATACCTGAGAAAAACAATTTAAAAGGAGGAAAGGTTTATTCTGGCTCATGTTTCCAGAAGTGTCAGTCCATGGTTGGTGAGCTCCACTGTTTTCTGGTCCTGTGGTGAGGCGGAGCAGCATGGCAGGGAGTGCATGATGGAGCAAAGATACTCAACCTCATGGCAAAGAGAAAGGAAGGGGTCAGGGTCCCAATATCCTTTTCAAGGAGATACCCCAATGACCTAATTTCCTTCCATTAGACTCCACCTCCTAAAGGCTCTGACTCCTCCCAATAGTGCCAGATTGGCAACCAAGCCTTGAAACATCAGCCTTTAGAGGATACTTCAGATCCAACCTCTAGGAGAACTATTGCCTAGATAAGGTTTTCCTTTTCTCAGTGCTTTCTCCTTTTCACATTTTATAATCCTAAGTTAAAGCGACAGATTTTAACAAGAAGTATTTAATTTAATTTTATATTATGTTATTTTAATTACCATGGCTGCATAAAACAGCACATGACTCAAGAAAATTAAATAAGCATCATAGTAGTGTCTCAGATATGGGCTTGTATCCTTTGTTCTCAATTTATAATTGACATATACCAAACACCCGCAATTTGGTAGATATTATTCTCAACACTGACATATTTCTCTCCCTCTTTCTCTCTCATGGTTGGTTCCAAATTTGTTGTTTCAAATGAGCCCAAGGGCCTTTGGATTGTTCCAGGATACCGTCAGCCAGAAGTTACAATTCAGAGGCACTGAAGTACATATCAGTGGAATTTTTTTTTATTTTTTTTTATTGTTGGTCGTTCAAAACATTATATAGTTCTTAATATATCATATTTCACATTTTGATTCAAGTGGGTTATGAACTCCCATTTTTACCCCGTATACAGATTGCCAAATCAGTGGAATTTTAACTGCTGTTGAGCTTTGTAGTGGCCCTGAGGGTCTGTGGATCTCAAACTATCTTCGGAATGTGGAAGGAAATTCACATTGTTTTGAAAAAGGTTAGCACAGAGTATACTTCATGGTGAGTGGCCCATATGTTTAATTGATGGCTCATATGTTAACATCTGGTAAGTGCCTCTCTCTGGAATATACCATTCCCTTTACCATGCTGAAAAACAGACTTGAATGTGGCCCTGTTTCCTTTCTGAATCCAGCACTAAATTGTGGGGGCTTTGGGGGAACAGAAGTCTGGGGAGATAATGACCTTCGAAATAGAGAAATTTCATGTCCTTCAGAGAGAGAGAGAGAGAGAGAGAGAGAGTAAGAGAGAGACAGAGACAGAGAGATATCCTGAATTGCTTACCTATATCCATATTTGTAAACTTCCCAAAGTTCCAAATACTCTCAGAGACTGCAGAAGCCTTTCTTCCTACCCATTGTTAGAACCCAGACTGGCCATATGAACTGTTATTGCCAGTTCGCCCAAACTGACCCCAAAGACCACTTGTCCTCCCATCTGTCACTTTGGATAATAGGAACATGGAAACCAATCTTGAGCCTAGGGGTAGCACTTCTTAGATGGATGGCTCAGGGTCCTTTGGGAATTGAGAAGGAGTGTCCTGGTTAACTTCCTCCAAACAGAAACTCTCTGAGACCTGTGAGAAATCAAGCATTTGAAAAATGTCTCCTATCCTGTACTCTACCTACAAAGACTGACAAGAAGGCAGGTAAGAGCCCAGGAGTCCTATGGCCTCCTTGTTACCAAATCAGCTGGCTTTGGGGGCAGATAGATGCCCAGATGACTCTCATATTATTATGTTATAATTACCTTAAGAAGCAGCTTTAAGTCTATATTTTTTTGAACCCCTGGAAATGTCTGACCTGTTCATCTGCTAAAAGATAATAATTATGACTTGGTGATCAATACAATTGGACCTATTAAGATTGGGTAGGTTAGGAAGAAGATTTTACCAAAGACACAATGTTAAAAATAAACATTGTTCCTCAGTTTGGTTATTCCCCATCCCAGACCCGCTTTCCTAAAGGTCACAGGATTCTGTGTACTCTTTGCACAAAACAGCAAGAGATCTCTCCAGTTGGGAGTTGATCTCTCCCTCTGTTCCCTGCCTTTCTTCAAGGATTTTGAAAATATGCCTTTGTAGATCTTACTTTTTGGGCAAACAAATTTTTTTCCTTCTTGTCCCTGTAATTTCTATTTTCCAGGTTTTAATTTTTTAAAATAGTTTTATAAATTATTATTATTTCTATTTTAATTGTATAAATTTATTATTGTGTAATTTGTAAAATGTGTACATGTATGCAGTGTGTAATGATCAAATCAGGGTAATTAATGTGTCATCTCCTTAAACATTTTTAAAAAGTTTTTGATTAACAGGTAATCATTGTATAAACTTATGGAATATATTGTGGTATTTCAATGCATGTCTGTATCATGTGTTTATCAAATCAGAGAGCAGAAAGTCATCTATTCGTATTTTAAAACATGAAACATTAATAAAACTCACTTTTGCCCTTCCCCCCTTTTCCATGCATCAGTAACTTAGTTGTGACAATAATCATTTAAAACGTATGAACTTGGCCCTGCCATTGCTAGGTGAGGAAGGGTCTTTGCCATCCTTGAATCTGGATTCCAGGGTTACTGGCACCCATTGACTTTGCCAACTTCCTTACCTGATTGAGCAAGCGTCCAGGGAAGGAGAGGGCTTTTAAAAAGTCTTCCCTCTCTTTGCATGTGTGTTTCTTCTTTGATTTCCTCTGGCCATTGTGTTTTCCTGTGCATTAGTTAGTTCTTTAGTCTATGACTAACCTATTCAAAGATAGTCTCCTTGATTGCTTCCTTCCCGAGCACATACTTGTGTGGCTGGTCATCTTCCCAAGTTGTTTGAACAGAGATGTCATCTGTCATCCATGCCCCTTACCACAGTAACAACCTCAGAACCAAAATGACCATTCCTTGTTGTTGATGGACAAGGGAAGCCTGATGAGGGCTGGGCTTCTTGTCATCCTGGCTCTGTCCTTTCTAGGCCATCAGTCCCAAGGACTGCTGCTATGTTCTGGGCACACTTAAACACCTCTTCTCCACCCTACTCACATGTTGGACATATGATGGATATGGATGGGCTGTCCAGAAGTGGGCTAAGGATGAGGATTTCTGTACAAGTCGTTTACTAAGGATAGACTGGGAAAAGAGTGGAAGGAAGAAGAGGAACTAAAGCAGAGTCATGACCTTTTGTAAAAGTTCTGCCCAGGATAGCTTTGTTCCAACTCTACTGGGGACTCTCGAGTATAAATTGACCCCTGAGGTATCCGAAAGCTGAGTCAAGGAGGTGGGATTACATATACCTTCCTCCATTGGTTATTAATGTAGGGGCCTGAGCAGGTGACATTAAGGCCCCAACTCTTCTAGAGGTACCCAAGGGCTGTCCTTTAAAGAGTAAGAGCAGGTACCAGCTTTTAGAAGGTGGAAGCACATTGAAGGGAAGGAATGCAGATAAAAACAAGGAACCTGGGATGATCCCCATCTTGCCTACTGTGCATCAGATCTGAAAGAGCCAATTGAGAGAGCAGATGACTTTGAATGTACATAGGAAGAGCCTTTTGGTCCTGATAAAGTTGAGCATAGTCTTCCTTACCATCTGGGCCAGATGACTGCTTTATGGTAATCAGGACAAAATTGTGGTTAAGAGCGTAAGTTTGTGATCTGGCTTCGCCCATTAGGAGTTGTGTGGCCTTGGGCAAGTTATTTACTTTTCTGTATCATCTTTCCACATCTGTACAATGGTTAAAACGTGGACTTGGCACTGCTGTTCTACTTATCTGCCAGGGTGTTTGAAGGACTGATTGGGACAATGCATGCATGGCCTGGCCCTAGGATATAGTCCATGCTTATGTGTGAGAGGTCTTATGGTCACTTTTCTGTCCCTTTGCTAAGGTAGAGGATTTGGGGAAGTTAATACAATAGTAGGATCCCAGCCCTAGAGACCTTCAGGACTTTAATACTAAGACCAAATCTGTTCTTTAGTTCCTGCATCCCATATTTTTACATGTTCATCACATTCATGTACACCCTGGGAAGTTATACATTTTATAATTTTTAAATGTACTTTTAAAAGTGGTGTTTATTTTTATTTTTTAAAGAGAAAGAGAGAGAGAGAGAGAGAGAGAGAGAGAGAGAGAGAGAGAGAGAGAGAATTTTAATATTTACTTTTTAGTTTTCAGCGGATACATCTTTGTTTGTATGTGGTGCTGAGGATCGAACCCGGGCTGCGTGCATGCCAGGCGAGTGCGCTACCGCTTGAGCCACATCCCCAGCCCCAGTAGTGTTTATTTTTAAGGTGATTTTATTCCCTCTCTTCCATAGACCAACACGAATATTGTTATAATAAAATTAAAATACCTTTATATAACTATCATTTTTTTTAAAGTTTGTTGTTGCATGACCTAATATCATCTCTCATAACCCTGGAAACACATTGAGGACCATGGAGGCATTTCAAACATCTGTAATTCCCATTCTTTAAAGCTTTCCAACCATATTCTACCATTAGAATTGGAGCCCAAAGAGCCCTATCATGTAGGAAGCTCTTAAGAAAAAGTATTATATTTCTGTCCCCCCCCCCAATAATGTCTTATATTTCTGACAGGTGATGTCTGACTAAGGGCACAGAATTCTTTCTGGACCATGAAGTTGCTTGTGGGACTGGCAGGGGTAGCTCTCTGAATTAAATTATTGGTTCTGGCCTCTTTGCCATGGTGATAGGAATCAGCATAATCTGATCAGGTGACCAACTGAATGGGGAAGCCTTTCAAGTGTGAGGCATTTCTTTGTTGGCCATCTCAATGACTGTCCCATTCTCCTGAGCTGGTCACATGAGGGACATCATCTCAGATCACACCTCTGACATCTCTTTTGGGGGAAACTGCAGCCCAGGAAACCTGGACTAGCATACATACCCTGAAAGATGCATACAAGGCATTATGTATAGAAAGAAAACAGGATAAGCATTGCTTATTTACTTACAGATGAACATGGCACCTGGCAAAGAGTAGGTACTGCAAAATTTTTATTGAGTGAATATATCAAGTACTAAACCATATTATATAATAATCAGGCATCTTCTCCTTTGATCAGCATTTACTGACAATCTTCTGTATTCTGAGAACCTGTTTGAGGATGGTGAATAGAATAATCTGTAAATCAGAACTGCTGGTTAAATATTAGTGGATGAGTAGAGGGGTAAAGGAAGAGAATCTAGGTACTTTCTTAGGAAAGGGTCCGATAAGAACATGAGAACACTGGAGATGGAGGACCAGGAATCTGAATTCAGGGTACAGTTAAGTATAGGTCAGGGACAAACCTCTCAGGCCAACTGTGAACTCATCTACTGCTCCCTTCTCCAGGTAGAGAATGGCTTAGCACATCACATCCTGGAAAACACTACAACAAGCCTAACTTTCTAGGTGTGTGCTGCAGACAAACCACTCTGCTGCCTGTCTCTTGGCTCTTTGGAGGCCTAGTGTGGAAGGAAATGCTCTCTCTAGGGTGTGCTTGCTGTACACTGTATCTCTTGGCTCTGGCGCCCTTGGCCTAGCTTGCTACATTCCAAGTTAAAATAGCTCATGCCCCTTCTGGGTGGAATCTAGCAGGCTCTCTAGGGCCTGAAGTATGAAGATCTGTGCCAAAGGTGAGTTTCCTTTTGATGAGCATCTCTGTGTTGTTTCAGCCTCAGTCACCAGGGTTGCATGTGACCAGCAGAGATGCCATCTATGTTTTGCAAATATTTACACCCTAAGGTTACCCATCTGTAGTCTGCCTACTCGAGTCAGTCCTGCCCATGGAAAAACTTTTAAACATTTTTAGTTCTTGCAATAAAGGAGAGCAAAATCTCCTTCCAGAAGTCAAGTTGGAGTCCTTCATCAGAGAAGTACCCCTACAGTAAGAGGCCTCAATCTACAGGAGATACAAAATCAACCAAGGAAAGCTTTGTGAACTCAAATCTTTGGGAGCATCTCAAGAAGGATGCCTGGTTCCATCCAAAGCCATTACCTTTGAAGTGATGGAATTATCTTGGAAAGAAATTCATAATTAGAATCTGAAACCTTCCCACCAAATTCTCCTCAAACTTCAAAGGGAGATTGGGAGCATGGAAATCCTACCCAATTTTAACTATTCCATGGATGTTTATGGGGAACGAAAGAGCACATTTGTTTCTTGATGCCAAATTTGAATTTGGTTTTCTGCTGTCAGTTTCCAGGTGCACAGCCTGTGTGGCAGCTTTTCACAGGCCAGAAGTTTCGCTTGGAAGAGAAAGAACTAGAACTCCTCTTCCAGCTCTGTGTTGTAGTGATTTGGAGGGATTAAAAGAGGCAAAGCTTGCTATGGTTATCCCGAGGAACTCAATTCCAGAAGCCGATGGGCATTTTTCATTTCAAGAGATGCTCCATTCCCTTAGAGACTTAGAACAAGAACCAATCAAAGAGGCTGTCTCAGGTCCCTAAGGCAGAGATTTTGTGCAAGTGATATATTGATAGAGAATTCTCTGGAGAAGTGGCATGAGAGATGGAAACAGGTAGGAGTAGCCTGCAAATATGTGATCTGAGCTGCAGACTAGTTCCAAGTGAACCCAGAGACCATGGAGCATGGAAGGCACCATGGAGCTGCCTCTCTTTGAGGCAGGGACTGACCTGTGCATCCTTATGTCGGTCACTTATTGGACGCACCATGCTCTGAGTACAAGGACTTAATCTTCCAAATATTTCTGTTTGGGGTAGCACACATTGGTGAGGGCACTTATCTAGAGAAGAATGCACTAGGGGCCTTTAGCAGACAACACAGCATTGGGTGGTGAGGGCATCAATTCAATGTTGGCTTCCAGGCCAACACTGAGAGAATCTACTACAGAGGTAGAATGTCATATTACTGTCTTACATGTATTCTATTGGACTGGTTGTACAAGTTCTTGCCAACTTTACAAGGAAGTGTCATTCATCTGTTTATGAAAGTAGTCGCCTTTTCTAGCCATATACCTTAGCAGGTCTTAGACGTGTTTTACAGAGAGATGGAAGGAGGGTGTACACATAGTTAACTTGGTTGGTAATTCCCCTGTATTGCCAGCCATGGACGTAGCTGCTCAGCTATTCAGCTCAGCTTATTAAAATAGGAGGGCATAAAAAGAACTGATTCCATTCATTTTATGGCAGGACATTTTTCCCCAGAAAAGGCAAGGCTGGCCAAAATGTGGGTGGTCCATACCTTTTGTGGGAAAGATATTTTGAAGACTCTTCTCTTTTGGATGTGACTAGTCTTGCCCTTGATTATTCACGCAGGCTTCCCACCTTTCCTCTGCCACTAGTCTTTCTGTTGTTTGGAAATGGTCAACAAAAATTACAATCTTTTCCATTGCCAAACTTAAGTTGCCATTTTCTTTCATCCCATGTGGTTCTAATATCTAAATAAATCCTCTGTTATGCTCCAGATTGGGGATGGGCATTCTCTTGTCACCTGAGTATATAACTATTTCAAACAGATCGAGATATAACCACAAATTTTGCTCTTTGGGCTATTTGGATCTGAGCTTCCCAGTTAAAAAAAAAACAAGATAAAAAGAAATGATGTGATGAGCAAACACAGAAATGTCTGGAACATGTTCAAGACCAGTGAAAACACTGTGAAGATGGTCTCATAGCCGCCTGTCAGTTCAGACAAGTCAGACGTGCCTCTGGGACACCCCTGGCTCCTTTCAGCTGGCACAGGGAATGGAAACTCTGGCCATGGCTGGTTGTTTCTGTGGCTTCTCTACTCTCTGTCTCATCCCCACCCCTTCCCAATTTTCACTGACAACTTCCCAGAGCAAGTCCAATCTAGCTTCAATCTATTCTAAATACCAGCCAACCCATCTCCGTGCAGCAAGGACCCACAGGCATGCAGGAGTCTCAACAGAAAGAATGCTCTTCCACTGAGTACACATTGACAGACACCCTTAGGAACTGATGGCCTGCAGAGTGATGTGTGTCTCTCATTTGGGATCCTTTCATTTGAAAGAAGAGTATGCCATGCTATACCCATGCCCCAGGAGTGTAGAGGACACCTGGTTCTTCACTACCTGCCCACCAGCCAGCACTCATGAGGTTGGATGGATGCAGTGATTTAGCACAGATTTCCTGGATAGAAGAAATCGTGTCTCTGCAGTTCCTTAGTTAGCCCGACATAAATGTTCATGGGAAAGTGAGGTGGAGCTTTTTCTCCTGGAAACGCTGGTAGGGAGTGGAACGTGGAACCACCAAGGGTAGGAAGTCAGGGAGGGTGTAGTGTTAAGCAGAGCCTCACAGATGAGATCCTCAACTCAGGGGAGCCCCAGGTGCAAGCTGTTGGGACCTGAAGTGAGCAAAATGATAAATACATCTTCAGGGAGATAAAACATCAACTTCCTCTGCTTCCTTTCAGTTCTAGCAACATTCAGGGGGAGTTTCAGGAGCAATAAACACACCAGTCCAGGTCTCCAGTGGCTAAACCTTGCTGTATTATAATTTGGAATCTTTGCAGGCCCTGATACAAACTTTTTTCTGCCTTGCCCAAGCAAATATGAGGGCACTGGCATCCCGTGACCACAAAAATGTGTAAATGATAACACTGGGCCCAGGACACAGGATTATTGCATGTGCCCACATGTTTTTGAACAGGGAGTTTGAACAGGAGAATCTGAGACAACTATTCGTTCATTCTTAGCCTAAGACAAATATCAAGCCACAAGAGGACACTGTCAGCACTTAAATAAGACAAGAACTTCCAACCAGTCCCTTTTGGGGTAGAAGGGACTAGGACCATATCATCTGAATAGGAAGCCCTTGGATGAGTTAAAAATATTCAACATAAAACCTATAGCAAGAAGCAAAATTCTAGACTCTCCATACTCCAAAGTTCTGATGAAAGGCTAATAAGGAATTGGCCAATTCTAGGGTTGAGCTAATTCTAGGTTCTAATGCACCATGAAATTTAATGCCCTTCCACAAGTTTTAACATATTCTAGATGAAGTCTTTTTCCTTTTTGAAAACAAAACAAAGCTAGAGTTTGCATAAGTACATGCTTATTTCTTGGAGCCAGGGAGAGTTGTGAACTACTCCATGTCTAATGTCAATTTTGAAGAGATTACTATGGTATGGAATAAAGGTCACTTGAATTAGAAGACCTAAACCCAAGACTGTATTATGAACATGGTCTCAGTTTCCTACCCTATGAAGCACAGAGCTCTCAGGGTTGCTGTGAGAATCAAGAAAGATCATGTAATGGGAACAATGACCTGCAAATATATCGATAGATATTTCTGTTTGCACTGAAGAGCTTGATTGTTCAAGAAGAAGCACATTAAAGAGCACCTGCCACATTAGAATCTGGGATGGCCCTACTTCCTGCATCCAAACCTTCCACAATGCCTTCTTCTTCCCATGGACGGCTTCCTTTGTGCTGTATAAACCCATCCCTTCCACAAGGCTCCACTCAAACCTGACTAGCCCCATGAGGTCCTTCCCCACTGCACTGGTTCCTGGTCATCCTTTCTTCCTGTTCTTACATCCTACTCATTGTCTGATCAATATTAATAGGTACAGATTTGCTATAAATAAAGTTACAAATGACAGTATCAGTTCATATGGAAGTATTGAGACCATAGCAATAACTCCAGGACCACACAGTCTTCCAGAAACTTTTTCCTCCCAACCAAAATCTAAAAGTTGAGTCCACTCTCCTTCCCCTTAAGACCATCCAGAACCTAGTAACTTCTATGATGAATAGAAGACAGTGGAAATGCTTTGCATGACTTCCCAGGTTAGATCATACAAAGTCTTAGGACTTCCTCTTGACTTTGTCTTGATACATGATGTGCAATTCTGAGCCACTATGTTGGAAATCCTCGTGCTAAAGAGATCACGTGGAAAGAATACATACAGATAGAGAGGCCAAGGAGCCCCAGAGGTTCTAGCCCTCAATGTTTGTGTTTCCCTAGACCAGGTACCAGATAGGCAATGAAAGCCTGGGTCTTCACATGCTTTCAGACCCAATCACTTTATGATTGTAACTGTGTGAATGGCTGAATAAGGAACATCTAATGAAATGCAGTCAACCCCCAGAAATGTGTCACATATAATATGTTAGTGTTGTCTTAAACCTCTGTTTGGAGATGATTATGATGCAGCAATAGATATGCATGATATACATACATACTTTCTTAGTCAAACTCATTGCTACAATGAAGTATCACATTGGGTGGTTTATAAACAACAGAAATTTATTTCTCACAATTTTGGAGACTAGAAGGCTAGGGTTAGGGTGCCAGCATGCTCACATTTTGGTGAAGGCCCATCTTCTGGGTTATAGATCTCTACCTTCTCCTTGTATCCTCACTTGGTGGTAGAAGGCAAAAAGGGGAAGCAGGCTCTTTGTAACTGTCATAAGGTCACTAATACCACTCATGATATTACCTCCTTACAACCCCACCTCCTAATAGTATTAAATTGGAGATTGGAATTTCAACATATCATGGTGAAAAGCATTCAGTTCATTGAACATACACACAGATATGCATACATGCAACACCTGTATAAACACACACAATTTCATGTGTGCAGCTCATGTATGTACATACATGTGCACATATACATGTGTGTATATATATGCATGAATGATTTGGGACATAGACTTTAATTTATGTTCATGTGTGCATATATGCATGTATGCTTGAATCTGGCTTCCCTAACTACTCTGTAAACTCCAAGAGGACAAGACTGTGTTCTGTACTCCCTTATTATCCTCTTCCAGATTTAGAAGGACATGGCAGATGTAGCAACTATATCCTGAACTCTTGAATTAAATTGATGGGGAAATGTGTACGCATCTGTGTCCCTGAAAAGCTGATTACAGGATGTGATTGTGATCATAAAGGAGCCAGATCTTTGAATCTTTCTCAAAGGAACCCTATATCCTTGTAAAGAGACCTTTCCCTGAAATTGCAGAGAATGAGCGACTTGATTTGTTCCTGTGCCACAGGCTCCAAGACAGACAACGCTGCTCTCACCAGCCCTCCGATCTATGGATCCTGGAGGCTGGACCCTGCTTCCTTGGTCATGGATACATATCCACGGGAATTTCTGCTTCCACCCATCAGATAAAGGCAGCCCTTTTGCCTCTCTGTCCTCAGTTGAGCGTTACCTAGGAGATCAGCGATTTTTATGCAGCTAGGTTTGGTGGTCTGATCAGATTTATTTGAGCTATACAAGAAAATTTAAACATTAGGCTCTCTCATCAACTATAATGTCATTTGTATTAAAAAGTAGCTTAAACATTAAAAGGATTATTTTAAAAAATAATTATTTAAATAGACTTTTTCATAGATCTACATGAAATGCTCTGAAATTTAATGGTTATGAGAAAAGATTAAAAGGAAGTAATGATATGAAATTTTTTCCTCTCTTTAAAAGTCTGCTATGTCATTTCACTCCACCCACTATCTGAACTCAAATGAAAGAGCTGGCCAGGTGATGAGCTCTAATCCAACTTATTTAAGGACATTCTTGGATGGGAGGGCTCGGGAGAGATTTATTTCTTTGATGGGCCTTTTGCTCAAGTGGGCCTGAGATCTGTCCTGGTTCAATATACACATCTGTATTTGGCCTCGGTGAGGTCATGATCAAGGTATTACATCACAGGGATTTTGTTGCTGTTACTGCCTCTGCATTATTTTGTCTCAAAATAATTATGTTGGTAATCTTAAGGATTTCTTTTAGTCTGTTTTAAACTACAGCCAACTCTACAATGAACTGTGATTACATAGGACACAAAGATAGCTGACAACCCAAATTCCTGAGTTCTTAGGGGGACCACAGGTCATTTCCTTGCCAGGGGAGAGGTATTCTCTGATTTAGGAATAATGTGAAATTTTTCTCCTCCTACTCCATGTTAGTTTTTTTTTTTTTCTCTTTCCTTGAACACAAATTGTGGTATTTTTTTTTTTTAATCTTGGTCTCAACTAACTCAAGAATGAGGCAGAAGTTTCCTTTTATGCTTTTAAAAAATTAAGCATTAATACTTTTATATGCTTTATGTAACGGCCAGACTTGGTCAAAAATGTTGTTCACTGCCTTTCTTTATTTCCTTCTTGTAAAGCTTCACAAATCTGTCTGGACTTGAAAATCATATATTAAACACCTACTTTCTATTGCTGTGAATTTCAATTTGCCAACTTTACGTGAGACATCAAAACTCTGACACATTCGGGAAACACGTAAGAGATCCTCCAGATTCCAAAAGAAAGAAGAACACAATTTCACTGCCTTGACTGTAACTGGTTTCCAATGTCATTTTGCCTTTGAGTGTGCATTCTGGCCTCTGAGCCTTGGGGTATCACCTGTCAGAGACATCAGAACTGCCACAGATGCTTGTTTGGAATGACTTGACCTTGAAATATTTATAGCTGAGGGCTTTGAAATGCTGTAGGATCTCTTCTTGTAACTCCCTGCTGTGCAGAAAGCTCCTTCTCTCTAATCCTTAGTTCATTCATACAAGTTAGTATGAAATTAGTTCACCTCTGAGGCCTTCATCATATCTTGCCAACCTATCCCAGCAAAAATGTATTTTCCCTAGGTCCTTATTTACCACTGAGCCATATAGTTTTGGCCAGGCTGCATTAGTTCTATGGAGGACTTGATGTGGCTGATAGCAAGTTTTGGGAATCTCTATGTGAATTTAGTACTGTGAATTTATGTACAGCATGTTACAATGAAGAATATAATCTGACTTTGGGCTTCCAGTTCTGGCGAAGTAAATTATAGTGGGTTAACATGTGTGCTAGTCCTATTTTTATTGCAATGAAAAAAATACCTGAGAAATTCTACTTGAAGTAGAAAATATTTCTTTTGGCTCATGGTTTCAATCCATGGTCAGCTGACTCTCTTGCTATGGGCTCGTGATGAAGCAAAACATCATGGCAAGGAGGGTATGATAGAGCAAAGCTGCTCACCTCATGACAGCCAGGAAACAGAGAAAGAAAAAGACCAAAGGGACAAGATATAGTCCCCGAAAGCATGCCCCCAAAGGCCTATTCCCTTCAACTATTTCAACTAGGTCCCAACTTTTATGTATCTACAACCTCACAATAGTCTACTCAATAATGAACCCATCAGTTGACTAGTTGGTGAGATCAGAGACCTCATGATCCAACCATGTCCCCAAATCCCCCTTCTGAATATTGGGGACAAAATCTTCAACACATGAATCTTTGGGGAGATGTTACATATCTAAGCCATAACAACATTCCCACAGGAACAATTGTAACTCAGGACAAAATTTTAAAAATTCTGGAAAATGAATAAGATGAGCAAAGACCAGAGGAAATATGAACTGAAAGAAGGAAATCACACTGAGGGAGAGGGACATCTTTGGCTTTTCCCCTTGGGAAACTCCACAGTGTGCGCAGAGTGTGGAGGATCAAGCTCAACAAAAAGCAGCAGTCTTACTGAGTTAAGGCATCAGAGATTAGAGTTTGAAGCTCCTGAATTAATTAAAGATTGGAGGAAATATCAGAAAGGAAAGGGAAACAGAGAAAAAGCCTTGAAATATACTTATAAACTCCCCTCAAATACTGACTGACCTCTGGACTGGGCACCCTTGGGGAAGACTCCAAGCAGCTCATGGAAAACAACAGTTGAAAGACTGAATGACTGAGGTGACAAAAAAGTTATGAGTTCAAGTTCCCAAAGTTAAGTGGGCCTGATTTAATAGTTTAGCCTTTTTCATTAAAATTCTACAAAGACAACTTCCCAAAACTAAAGGCACAATCAAAAACGTTTATCAGAGTAAAGTCTGAAGCCACCACAAAAGCCAACCCTGCAGTAATTCAATTTCTTTTTAGAACAAAATTCAGCACTCTTCATAGGAAGACAACAGAATCCAGAGTCTCCTCAAAGCATCATTCATGAGGTAAACTACATAATCAAAAATTACTGGACTCACATCAGGTAGATTCTAAATCCTCTGACTGGGTTCTTGCCTACTACAAACTGTGACCACTCTTCTCTAATAACTATAAAATAGCAGAGTGACCTTCCTAAGATATCTCCCTTATTATCAGATGCTACTCTTTTTCTATACCCTAAAAGCCTAGTTGGAGACCAGAGTACATTGTCATAGCAAAAGGCACCTTATCTGTTTCATTCAAAGCTATAATAAATGTCATCATCATCAATGGGAAAAATAAATAAGGGAATTACTTTCTTGTTTGAAATAATTATGACTCTCTCTTAATATCTATTTATATGCAGTGACAGATTTTTTTTCTAAAAGATGGATTCATGATATTTGGAAATTAGTTATATAATAAAAAAGTCTTGAGTTCATTTTCAACCCTTCAAAGAATTACAGGTGTAATTGGTAGATTCTTTGGTGCTTTGATCTAAAACTATAGGCAAATGATTGAAAGATGTCCAATACATGGTAACATAAAAAGACAAAGGATTTATTGCAGGTAATATCTGTATTTTTCCCTCAAGGAAGGGTTTAGGTGTGGCCAAGTTAAAAGTTGAGGAATAGCACAGCTTGTATTTTGCCATCTAAATTAACCAATTTTTGTCTTCTTACAACTAGCTATGACTTTTCTTAGATATGTAATTTTATTCTTATAGACTAGATCCCAACCTAATATTTTATCACAGTAATCTAATATATCTGCTTTAATGTATTTGGTATATTTAGAGATTGTATTGGAATACTTTTAATATTTTCTTCTCCTTTTAAGTGGATTATATTCTATCTGAAATAGAATTGAAAGAAAATGATGGTGGAGATCACTAGTAGTAGGACAAAGGAGTGCCATTCTTGCATTGTAGACTTTGTCAGCAAAGCTTCAGTGTAGAGAAATAAGGAACATACATCTCCATTCCTAATCTTATAAACCATAGAAAACATTGTTAATAGATCAAGATGCTCTTGTAATATAGAGTCAACTGTCATTACCAGTTGCTTAATGAACACAGGAGATAAGACCTATTTCCCATCCCCCAAATTGACAATCAAAGAATAAAATGGGGAAAGATTAACAGGTTTTAAAAAGAGGTAGAGGGAAAGATCTTTCTATTATTACCCTCCCATCTATAGAGCAATAGAATACTAAAGGTTAGTTTTAATTTTGAGATTTGGTGATTTAACATTTTTTAAAAAATCACTGATTTTGAAACATACAGCCATTTAGCTTGGTCCCCTCATCTTTTATAAAATAAACGCCTTAAAGAAATAAAAATGTTGAACATAGATTCCTCTAGGGAATGACTGCATTCAAAAAGAACTAATTTAAGCACATTTTTTTTTTTCAAAGAAACATTATTTGTGCAGTCTCATCCTTTCCAAGGGTAATGAGGGAATGGGCAGGCTTTTTAACCATTTTATGTCCTCTTAAAGAATAAGTGCATTCCTATGTACCTCAGCTTGTTGCTCTGGATTTCCCTGAATCAATAAGCAGACATAAGAACATGAAAGATGCAACACCCTGATCCGACCCTAAAGTCACCCATTCAAACATTCTCTCTGACACTGCCACCAAAGGACAGTTTGAGGGACAAAGGAGGCCCAAAATGGGCGTAAAGTTCTGAAAACCGTAGGAATATTTACCATAGATATTTTATTTTCTTTAATGAGGATTCATTACTGACACAGCCTTGATAATTCCACAAGCAACACATCCAAGTTGTAGGCTGAAAATAGTCTTCCTGTCTGCTGCCATGTTTGTAACCTGCAAATGGTATCTTACTCGTGAGATCACAGGATTTTCTACAGTAGCTGTGGCTCAGAGAGATTAGCAGCACTGATCTGTGAGGTTTTTTTATTTTTTTAATTATTGATAAAAATATGTTTCTAGTTCATCAAATTACATGTCAGTGCTCTGCCAGGCCAAACGTCTATGTAACTAATGATCAAGTTTCTTTAGTTCCAAAGAATGCTTGTTCCCTTCCAGGAGAAAAGCTCGTGGAATGATTGTTTAAAATCTCCTGCCAATGGAGACATGAGCAAAAGAAAGAACATTATTGTAGAAAACAAGGATCTTCTCATGGGTGTTGGATCAACTTCAGCACCATGAAAAAACAGCAAAGGTGGCTTCCCAAATTCTTCATTCAGGAGTGAGGTGATTCCATAATGCTATCTAGATTTCAAGATGAATCTCTTCTATATGAATGCATGGAAGTAAATTCATGGAAAATTGCCCAATGAGATTATGCTATGTTTGGGGGGAAATTCACCAGGATATGAATGAATCCTTTGCTGAAAAATTAACTTTTGTTAAAATGGAAAGGTGTAGAAATGCAAAAATTCCTAGTTCCCTTTGTTTCAATATGGGTTTTCAAGAAGTAGATCCTGAGGCAGACTCAAGTATAAGTAGTTTGGGAGATGATCCTAGGTAGAGGCATTAAGAAGTGAGATCATGAAACAGGGAAGGGAAGGCAGCCAATCAGAGCACGTTATAAAGCCAGTTATCACGGTGAACAACTTCATTCTGTGGGGAACAGTGTAGAACACATGTCGGAGTGATCTCATCCAAGTAGTGAGGGAGCTGGGGTATTTGTACAACCACCTTCCATCAGACTTTGATTGAAGCCTTCTTCTGGGGGAAAGAGGGGTGTTAACTCTTCAGCATATCCAGACTGCAATATCTGGGCAATGCATTCTTTCTTAGGTATGGAAAAAAATAAACATTAGGCAAAAAAAAAAAATGTAAGTGCTGGTGAATGCCTAATATGAAAGTGGTGGGGCCTCAGCACTGTGGGAAAGACAGGAAACACACCTTGTCCATATTTCTCCCTCTCCAATATTTATTAAAGTCAGAAAGAGCTAACATTTGATAATTTCTTACCCAATTCTAGGTTCTGCATATTTCATAAGCTTCTTCAAAATTAAATCTCATAATCACCATAAAATCTGGTATTGTTTTATTCTCCCATTTTTCATATTCTGAAACTAGGACTCAAAAAAGTTAAGGTATTTTTCCAATGCCACAGAGTAGTGAAGAAAGAATTCAAATCCAGGTCTTTATGCTCTTCAAAAATCTGGTGGCCAGTAGTAAACAAATGTCACATCATGAGCACTGATTGATCCACCTTTCCTTAACAAATTGGATTGGCAGTAGGTTTTTGATTGATTTTTTAAAAACTCTGTGTTGTGGCTCTTCTCTACCAGTACCTGTGGGTGATCCTCCTTCACAGAGATACTTTTCATGATCTTGCTTCCACTCATTCATCAGTCCAATTGAATTTGAAACTTGTCTGTTTTTTTAAGGGAAGAACTTATGCTAAAAGTCAAAGAAAAATGGTCAGTTTGACCTTTTTGTATAGTGAAATAAATATACTAAAAAGTCAAATCCCACCTTGATCTCCTCCATTAACATCTTTGTGGACTTGGGTTAGTTATTTAACTTCTTTGGGTCTCAGATTACTTATTTGTAAATTGGGGGTAGTACTTTTTTATCAAGTTGAAGCAATGAAGAAGTGAGAAATATATAGTTGCATGCTTGATAAAAGTTAGTTCTGCCCTTAAATTCAGGGTACTGAAATTACTGGAATGATTTTACAGAGTTGCCCCCAATTTAACTTTCCTCCAACTGTTAATTCCTCAATGACAAGGACTATGCATTCTTTGTCTTTCCATACTAGGTTGAGTGTGGTAACCAGCAATGGTAAGGACTGATTAAATATGTATAATTTTGGCACTGTATTGATTTATTTATATTTTTTAAAAATAATTAAGACATGATCCTTAGAACCAGATACAAATGCAAAAGATGATCTCAGTCAGGTATAGTAGCACATGCCTGCAATCCCAGTGACTCAGGAGGCTGAGGCAGGAGGATTATAAATTGGAGAACAGTCTAGGCAACTTAGTGAGACCCTGTTTCAAAATAAAAAAGTATAGAGATATAGCTGAACACCCCCTGGGTTCAATCCCTGTAACCACACATGAAAAACAAAAACAAAAATATCTCAGAGCAGAGCAGCAGTTCCCTGGAACCCCAGCATCCTCCCTTTGCCTAATTCTCTCTTTCTTGCATTTCAAAGGCTTGCTTAACCTCTCTGAGTGTAAGAATACGCAGGGATATCTCTAAAACAGTTCCAGAAACTAACCAATTAAATTGTGCATTACATCCCTAATCCAAAATCAGAAATGTTCCTAAACCTGAAACTTTCTAAATTCTGTCATGACACCACAAGTAGAAATCTCCATACTATGTAACTTTGCTTTATGCACAAAATTATTTCAAATGCTGGATGAAATTACATTCAGGCTATGTGTCTAAGGTACACATGAAACATAAATTAACTTTGTGTTTAGACTTGGATCCCAATCCTAAAATATCTCATTATGTGGAGGCAAACTTGCCAAAGTCCAAAAATAATCCAAAAATCTGAAACTTTTCTGATCTAAACATTTTGAATAAGGATTGCTCAACCTATATATACTTTTACACAAGTTTTTTTTATGGCTAATATTCCTAAAGGGATCTCAGTGATGAAAAGTTAATTTCTGAAATGCACATTTTGCTAGGCACTGGGAAGACAGGAAAGAATAAACATCCTATAACCTTAATCCCCCTCCTTCTGTCTAGTAGAGAGGCAGAAACAACCAAAATTTGGTACAAGGCAAGTTCTAATGTGCCAAAGACTGTAGGGATGCCAAGGACCACATTATACCATTACACAGTACAGGCTAGGATATGCTGTATAACAAATAGCCCCCAAATCTCAGTGGCTGCAAAGAATAAAATGATGCATTTTATTCATGCTGCATGTATAAAATGTATCAAGGGAGTGAGGATTCTGCTATGTCACTCAAGGTCCCAGGCTGATAGGAGATTCCTCCTGATTTATGTTTCAAGAATATTGAGACAATAAAATACAAGATGGTGATATAGACACTAGCTTTCAAAGCCAGATGTGATCCTTTTCATTTTGGTCACATTTCACTAACAAAATTAGCTTCATGGTCCCACCTAACCTTTGATGAGTTGTAGAAAGTATTTCTTCCAAGTCTCTGGAACAAAAATAAATGGGATATTTGTGAGCAATGCTAATGGACACTGGAGTTGGGATCAAGTTATAGGAAGTTTTACTGAAATGAGCCTCCCAGCATCATTTATCAGCTAATTTTGTCTTGTGTTTATACAAAAACCACCTCTTAAAAAAAAGGCCCTCTGTGTTCATTTACATTTGTATTCGCTTGACATTTATGTCACTTTCATGGATCCCTGCCTGGTAGATGCTGGCAATAGAGAAAGAAATGACAGTGTTCCTGTCCTCAGGAGCTCATAGTGTCCCTGGATCTAAAATACATATGGGTAAGCAATGTGATTGTGAAATCATTTTATGGGTGCTTGCACAGTACAATAGGGGCACAAATAGAGTCAGAGAAGGCTCTGTGGGAGACCAGGTAAATAAGATACCTGGCAGAATTCAGAATATTCCAGCCAGGGAAAGTAGGAGCAGCAGGTTTTACAGGGGTGAGGAGGTGTGGGGTGGGAGGAGCACTGACAAATGAAAGTGTCTCAAACAATAGGGTGAAGTAACCCATTGCTGCAGGGAGGAGTCGGACAACATTAAGACCCCCACTTTTGGGAGCAATCTTAGAAGATCAGTCCATCAAGTTGCATTAGGTATTTTTTCCTAAGAAAGATGCTGAGATGAGGGCCTGATGTTCTGATGGCTACAGCATCCTGGATCCCTTCTGCTTAGACATGTTAAAGGATCTAGTCTCTTTCGGATGTGTTCATCCCTACCCTGGGCTGCTCCTTGATCAATATGTGATTAATATGTCTAACATGACATGAACACTTTTCATCTCTCTGCAAACCTCTGTTTAGACTTTTCAAACTCAGGCCTCATGAACACAGCCAGGAGACAGAAGGGAAGCAGGGACACTGATTGCTGTTGCCTTGGAAAGGGGGATTCACTCCATTCAGGGCTTTGTGGTTTCCATGGGAACAGCACTGATGCTGTTGCTGGCCCCCAGGTTTGGCAGGATATACTGGAAGGAAAATTGGGGAGGAGAAAAAGAGGAACAGAAAGAGACTTTGCAGACTTTGAAGGTATTTGGGGGAAATCTCAGCTGAACAAGGCTGCTCCATTTTCCCTGCATACATAACCGTTCCCAGCATGCCACATAGGCTGTGTGGTTCCAATAGGAAGCACATATATTCACACAACTCCTATGGACTAAACACCATCCTGTGGAAAAAGATACCAATGCAAGCCATACAAAAATTGGCAATAGGTGGATTTCAACACCAAGACCAGAGAGGAATGTGCCAGATCAGGATTTTGTTATTGTTATAATTAGGAATAATGACAGGTAACTCCAGGAAACATGAATGGTAGGTATTTCATATACCTTGTCTACAAACTTCATAAAAACTCCACAAGAATGACATTGACACACCCATCTACAGTTGGAAATGGGGCTCTGCATAGTATTGGGGGTCATCTGGACAGGGCTCTTATTCCCCACTGCAGGTGCTTATGCAAAATACAACCCAATGGAAATGTCAGTGAACACTCTTATTCCAGCTCTCAGAGATGAGGAAACACACTTAAGCAGGGTGACATCAACACCAGCCATTAGCTCTGCAGGAGGCACTGGAGGCCCCATGCTGTTTAACCTCCTGTTTTGTAGACAAAGGAACCAAGTTCAAGAAGCACTGGCAGAGCCTTCCAATCCAGTGTGCCACCCTGTCTTCATATATGCCTTTCAGATAGCTGCAGCTGATTAAAATACATCATTTTCCATGTGCATGTGCAAGGTACCAAAGTGTGTCATCTGTACCCCAGAATTTGCCTGGTCTCTTAAAAGCAATCTCAGCTGATGCTATCAACTTTTTCCTGAAACATGGAGCCAGCTGGACAAAACTGGCTTACTCCATCCCTACACCTCAGGAGCTGCTATCTTCAGAGTTCTTCATCCCACACTTTTTAGGTGCTTGTTGTGTATACTACATCATCCCATGTAGTAGTACTTGGAGCAGTGAGGAGGATGGTCAGTGGATAATTTGAGGCCTAGAGAGCAGATGGTCAGTGGATAATTTGAGGCCCAGAGAGATGCAGTGACATGTCACCAAAGGCCCTACTTGTGGGAAGTGATAGAATTGAGCTGTACATCTGCAGATTCCTGATTGAGGGCACAAAAGTCAAACTGGGATGAGAGAGGACCATATTCTTTGCAAGTTGCACACAAGTACTTTGAACCTATTGTTACAATTTCATCATCATCCTTATGTATACTTGCTTAGAGGGGGATATGATGAAAAAGCAGTCAGGGTATGTATGATCTATATCAGGTGAAGCTTTCCAGGGGAATATTTAACCTGGTCATTGTTTCTACCTTGTTGTTAACTATCAAATAAGAATTCTTGTCATTCTTGAAGCAGAATGATTGCTTCAAGATGATTGCTTTAGCTCTTCTCTGCCTTTCTCCACTGCACATTCCCTACCTTTATCTCAGCCATGGACCAACCACATAAAATTTGCAAGGAAGCCACATGGTGCCAACTGCTCCACTAATAGACTCTGGTGTGAGCTGCACCCGGGAAGTGGCTGGCATCACCTCATAGAGAACTTTTATACATTTTTTCATGACCAGCCATCACTTCTGTTGGGGAAGTTGTCTTTCACCAGGGCCAGTAGCACTCACCTAGTGATGGATCAGATCAAGGTCTGGAGGGCACAATAAGATCAGGTTCCTACCAAGATGCTTAATTCCTGGAATAGAGAGAAAGGAGGGTCCTGATTACATTTCTATGGTCTCAGCTCCCTCCTGCTTGGCCAGGACCTTGGATGGCTCTTCAGTAGATATTTCAGAGCCAGCATTAGGTCCTTTGGGTCCTGCCCCCTCCAAGGTGCATCCTGGTCCTGCCTAAGAGTCCCAAGGTTACCCATGTGTTGGATGGGCATAGAGATCCCTTCTCCTACAAAAAGGCAAAGCCAGTGGAATCCATGTCTTCAGTCAACTTTTATTTAATCCACTTGTTGTTTGTGGAGTATCAAGGGGGTTTCAAATCAAAATGCCTGGATTTAAAACCAGCTTTCTTATTTCCTGACATGGATCTCTGGGTAGAACCACTACACTGCCTGGGTTACTGAGGTGGCAGTGAGGAGGGAGGGTGGAGCTGTTGATGGTGTGGACACACTGTGGCTGCAGGCTCATGCCCTCGGCCTCCTGTCTCACAGCATCAGTCAATGCTCATGTGTTGACTTAGCTCTCTTCATATACTGCCTTTGGACCGTTATTGCTTAAAGCTACTTTACTCCTCAAGTAGGAAGCCAACTAGGCAGGAAGTAGAGCAATAGCTGGCTGCCACATATTTGTGACAAAACATACCTCAATCCTCACTTCTGTATCCTTCTCTATTCCCCAAATGATTAGGGACCTCACCTAGGCAGTTCTCATATGTTATTTGTTGGGTTGGCACTCTCCCAGGGAAGACAACTGGCTTTTTATCTATGTGATAGCAATTGTGATCAATAAATTAACTTGGTATCCTATTATCCACCTTCAGCTCGCAGGGTGGGAAGACAATAAGAGTGGTTACATCTGAATCCTGGAATGAGCCAATGCTGAAAATATCCTGTGGCAATGACAACTGAGAAATGCAAAGAAAAATCAGCCTATCTGTTTCTCTCTGGTGGTGTGGCAGCAGAATTTAGATCAGCTCAGATCCTCTTTTTGGAGGAAGTCATGAAAAAGAAGAGGTCACTGGGTAGAGTGTGATTACAAGTTGGTGCAAGGGGATGGGATGACTACGTTAGGGGCAGTCACTGCCCTGGATTTTCTGACCCTTCTCTGCAGGCTTCTAGCTATGGAACTTCAAGTGTGCTACATAATCTTCTTGTCTTTTGAAATCCTCATGTGAAAAATGGGAATAACATAATTCTGTGGGGGTGGAAACGGATAGTGGAGGCACAGTACAAGACTCAGTGCCTTCCAGGAGCAGGTGCTCAATAAATGTGCACTGCTGTCATTTTTGCCTAGTTTTGATATCAGTCCGATGGCTTCCCTGCCCAGGGTCATTTTCTCAAACATGTTAGGTTCATCACCAGCCAACCTAGGCTTAAACTTGGCTCCCGATATTACTGAGAATTTATATAAAAAGCCTCAGGAAAAAAGCTGCAAAATTGTGGACATTGGGTGTCACATCTTCAGGACCAAAAATTGGGATGCAAACTCTAGGCAAAGCCAGGAAGCATGGAAGCCAGTCGCCTTACTGGAAAAGTCTGGATTGGAGGCACCAGTCCCAAAGGAGTGAAACATAGCTGCTCTGAAAGGGCTTTTCCTCTTCTAGTCTACTGAGTTTGAAAAAAATGGGAATAAAAGAACATTTCTCATAGTTTATGATCCAGTCTGGACTTTTGGGAGAGGGAGAGGAGATGTGGGAACCACCAGGTGGTTATTGGTGCTAAAACTCATTTACCTAAGGGGAGTTCAAAGTGAAAGTTAAAGGATAAAGCTTGAGTGGCATCTCAAGAATGTAAGAGATTCTGTGAGTAGACAGAGAAGAAGAAGAGGGGGAAAGGAAGATGACTAAAAGGCTCCAAAGGAGCCCCTTGTGGACACCATCATGAGCAGGGAGGTTTTAGGAACTAGAGGGCTTCCTCCTCAGGGAGGGCTGGAGAGCTTTCTTCAGCTCTGCTCAACCTGGCAAGGGGCCAGAGCAGTAGACCTGCAGAGAAAAGGGATTAGACTTGGACATTGCAATAAAATGTCTGGGATCCTTGCACATGAACTTCAACTTTTTCTGTGGACCCTCATCCCCTTGTAGTCATTTTCAGATGTAGCTTTGTGCAGTTGCTAAGGTGAAATCCTCCAGGCTTCTTCTCATTTTCCTTATTCATTGACCTGGAGAATTCTGTACAGCATATATTTAGAACAGCTTTCACTTAGGAAAACTTGGGGTGATCACAGCATGCCTTTTGTTTCTTATCCTCCCCCTTTCAACATCTCAAAGATCAGACAAAACTAGCTCATGTGATTAACTAGACACAGGTGAGCCTTGCTTTTTTGTTAAAATGGCCCTATTGAGTTAACATTGATGATGAAAATTATATGTGTTTATGGTCTTTTGACATACAGATGCTCTTGAATTTACAATGGAGTTACATTCCAAAAACTCATCAAACACTGAAAATATTCTTAATTGAAACTATGCTTTATATACCTAATCTACCAAGCATCATAGCTTACACTAGCCTACCTTAAATATGCTGGGAATACTGATATTAACCCTCAGTTAGACATCGCCAGAGACCATTGTACTGTATATCACTAGTCTGGGAAAAGATCAAAATTCAAAAGTCAAAGTATGGTTTCTACTGGATAGGTAAAGCTTTTGCACCATTGTAAAACTGAAAAATTATAAACCATGGTAATTTGGGGACTGTAAATTATGAAATGATCACTATATTCCAAGATAATTAACATATCCATCACTTCTACATACTTGTTGTGTGTGTGAAAGAGAGAGAAAGAGGAAAGGGTGTTGAAAAGATTTAAGATATATCCTTCTTGGCAAATTTTAAGTATAAAATCAGTATTCTTATCTCCGGTCTCCTTGCTGTACATTAGATGATCTTGATCTAGGAGTTCACTCAGACCCAAGACCACATGATACCTCTTATTCCAGCACTGCTCTATAAATAAAGATCTTTTTCAGAGAGTATCCAATGGCTTTGGTCTCAGACAAATCTCTGGCCAATGAGCCACAATCCTGTGGCACGTGGTCTGTAATCTTCTGGGGTCCCCAGCAGGGTTGGGGTCCCATAGTCATCTACACACCCTTCAGCACCACTGCTTTTGACATTTCTCCCTCCCTGGTTTATCATCTCCTTCATTCACAATGCACTGTGGAGTCAAAGTCATCTTATACGTCTTCCCTGTACACTGGTGATGGTTTCTTTGAGTACTTGCTAGAGAAAGACCAAGGACATCACTGAGCTCTGAAGGAAAGATTCCTTCCATTGGCTGGGGGTGTTTGCTGAAGGTGGGGCTGAAGTCAGGGTGTGGCATGTGCTGCTTCTTGCAGCACTTGGCCTGACACATCATCCAGAGAGGGAACAATGGCTTCCTATTGGAGGGATGACAGGAAGTTTCATAAAAGAGTGGTGATGTGAGAACTTGGCCATGAAGGTTGATTGGATTTTATGACAGGGAGCACAGTTAGGAGTGAGGGCTGATGCTTGTGTGTATCAATAGACAAATAAAGATACAGAAAGAAGAAAGTACAAGGTATATTCAGGGAATGGCACATGATCCTATCTGGTGAGATATGAGAACAACCCAGTGCTCACTGCCCAGCTCCAACAACAAGCACAGTAAATGCTCAGTGAGTAGTTAATGAATGGACACTTGCAAAGCATGAAGAAGAGGGGGAAGAAATCTCCAGTAGGAAATGGTCAGAACCCACTTGGAGCCACCAGTTCACATACTCAGGCTTGGATGCCATGATGCAAGAGGTTTGGGAGCAAGAAGGGGCCTGGCCAACCCTGTGGTAGATATCCTAGTTCCATGGCCAATATGAGTCAAGTCTGAAAGAGGAGCAGACTGACAGAGCAGGCTGGGAGTTTTAATAGTCACAGTCCACAGTCTTAAGCCAAGGCAGGAAGAGAAGGAACAGAGGAAAATGGGCAACTGAGAACAGGACCCTTAACCTCCCAATGCCACAGACCTCTTTGGTCACTCAGTGAAGCCTACAAGCCCTGCTCAGAAAAAAAAAAATATTTTCCATTGCATGCAATAAAGTACACATAGTTACAAATGGAACCTGATCATGTTGAGATGAAATTGTCAAAATATTAGAAAACAAATTTGCAAGATAGTAGTTCACATGCTTCCTTGTTAAACTTTAAGTCACAAGTGGTCATCTACAGACCACCATAGCACTGAAATGATGAGCCAGAGCTGAATGGATATAATAAATAGTACAATTGGCCCTCCATATCCATGGGTTCTACATCCATGGATTCAACCAACCATTGAAAATATATCTTTCAAATTGTTTGTTGTATTGAACATGTACAGACTTTTATTCCTTGTTATTATTCCATAAACAACACAGTGTGGCAACTATCTGCATAGCATTTACAATGTATTAGGTATCATAGATCATCTCAAGATGATTTAAAGTATATGGGAGAATGTGTGCAGGTTCTATGCAAATACTATGCCATTTTATATAAAGGATTTGAGGATACAGAGATTTTGGTATCCCGCTGAGGTTCTCATGAATACCAAGGAACAATGGTAATATGAAAATTTCTACTAGGATTCAGGCCTCAGGTTTTTCTAATGCTTCTGTGGTTTGTCACTCCCCTTCTTATTTGAAGAAAACACTAAATTCTATAAAGTTTTGTAAACTTAAAGATGCAAGGTTTTTTCTCATTCAAGTTCATGAACCCCATATTAACATTAGGACTCTAAAACCAGAGTTGGTAACAATGTTCCAACCCTCTAGCCCTGAAAATGTTGGCATCTGTACTGAGCTGTTTTTTTCTCTCCTTCTTTAGCCCTGCATGAATTCCCCAATGACATCTTCACCAACGAGGACAGAAGACAAGGAGCGGTGGTCCTCCATGTGCTCTGTGTAAGTACCCATTTTGTGCCTCTGCCTGAGGGTTTGGAGGGCAAGAGGTAGGTGGGCAGCTGAGGTGCCTATACAGGAGTCTTCCTCCCTCCTGGTGGGAGGCCTCTGAGTCCTGTACTGAGCCATGTCTAAATGCAACATCTTTCAAAGATCACAGGTTTATATGCTGAAAGACACCTGTCTATATTTATTCCTTCAGGTTAGTGCCCGAGTGTGGACTCTGAAGTCAAACAGACTTGCTCTCCCATGTTAGCTTGATTCTCTCTCTGCTCACACACCATCCTCCTGGGGAGCCCTTTTCTAACCAGCCTGTCTAATGTACCTCAGTATTTCTACTTACCATGCCTTATTTTTCTCCATGTGACCAGCCATTAAATAGTTATTTGCTTTTTGTCTATTGATCTCACATATAAGCACTATGAGAAGAGAGACGTTGTTTTGTACTTGGTCTCATTCCCACACCCATTGTTGACACATAGTGGGGATAAAAAATTTGCTAAATTCGTGAATTAAACATGATTATAACTAGAACAGCATCTGGAAAATAGTAGGTGATCAAAAATAACTTGTTTTCCCTTCTGGACTTGTATGTTTATCATTATTTCAGCATCTTTCTCAACAGACCTACTGGATCTAAGGGCTTTCATTACCTTGTCCTCATTTGGAGAGTTTGGGCAGGATTTGTGTGTGTGTGTGTGTGTGTGTGTGTGTGTGCGCGCACAGATGCATATGAAGATTTGTCTAAGGAGTGGCTGCAGAACCAGAAAGCTCCAAGGAAAGTCTGGACTAGATACATGATTGTTTTCCATTCCTATGGTGTTCAGTCTCTCTTGCAATGCTCTTAATTCCATTCTGGTTATTCCTGCTATGAAATAAATTCCCCAAATTTAGTGACACATCCAGTCACTATTTTGTTTTGCTCATGAGTTCTTTGTGTCAATCATTCTGAAAGGGCATGAAGAGAATGCTGTTCAGTGTAATCTGGGGCCTTGGATGGGGCTGGAGTCACTGGTTCTAGAGGATTCCCTTCCAAGAGGACTTCTCCGCTGCCATGTCTGGTGCCTAGTCTAGGACTGGCTAAAGGACTGGCTCATCTGGGACCATGCCCCAGAACTCCTTCATGTGACTTCTCCAGCATGACAGGCTCTGGGGCAGCTCAGAGAGAAGAGGTTACTTTGTGGCCTTTTGTGATTTGACTTTGGAAGTCAAATCTGACATGGCATCATTTCTGTCATACTCATTGCACTCCCAGACGGCCATGACCCAGAGGAGAGGACAGAGAACTTAGTTTTCAGTACACATGGGGAGATGGTTGGTAGGCATACCCTGGGCTCTGGAGTCAGGTTAGACATGGGTTCGAAGCCCACTTCTACTATCTATGCTTTATGTGTGACTCCTGACAAGAGAGGTCTGGATCCATGAGCCACCCTGAACCTAATCCTTTCTTGATAGAAGCAATAAACACTTCAACTCTTCCCCCCCCCCCCCCCCCCGCAGGGAGGAAGGCATGTCTCCTTTTAACAAGTTTGTCCTCTAAAAATACCAAATGAATAAGAAATTTGGAGCCCTCCCAGCCCTCCCTGCCCTTCCAGGGAGTCTTGTGCATCAAGCAAGTAATACAGATGCCAGCTTTGGCACCACAGAGGCTCCCCTGTCATGAGCCTGAGAAGGCCCAGGCGCTAAGTAGGATCAGAATTTTCCAGTAGCCATTAGCACCCTGCCACTTCAACATCTGAGACATGAGGTTTCCATTCTCAGCCCAAAGTGGGGCTGTTGCCTGCAGCTGGCAGTGCCCTTTCTCCACCTCCACCTCCCCAACTAAGGGTCAAGGGTAAATTTTTCCTTTGCTCTTCATGAGCCCAGGATACCCAGAAGGCCTCTACTGTCTTTTGGGGGAGTGCATTTCTAGACCGGCCTGAAAGCAGAAATGTGCAATGGTGGGTAATATTGCCCTTAGATGCATTCTTACAAGAGTGGACATCAGCTTGCAAAGGACTTTGTCATCCTTGATATTTAATGATGTTATTAGCCCCCATGCCAGTCCCTGCACTTTAACATCCACAGTTCAAGTACTCTATGGGCCAGTGTTGGTGCCTATCCCTTCAAAACCCCATTCCAAGTGCACAAAACCCTAGAATTGTCTACCCAGACAACCTGAGCTTGTTGCCATGGTCTTTGCAGGCCTCCTCCCAAGATCCACCATTTTAAGGCAAGAGACCCAAGTGAAGCAACCTTGAACTTGCTGCCTGAGGTTCCACATACATGTATGAGGTACAGGGCAGAGAAGAGGGTTCCTCTTCTACATGACAGAGGTAAATGTTAAGGTGGACCTACTGATGCATCCCCAAGATGATGGACCACCTCTAATATTATCCAGCCCACTTTAGGGGGATATCCACTCCACCCAACCCTAGACATAAGCCTCACAAGAGAAGCCCCTTTATACTGTATTTGTCACAGTGAACAACAAAAAAGTTGCAGTTACTATTTGTTTGTCGCAGGAATGAATGATTCTTTTTATCCCTTTCATCTACCTTGGTTATTTAGGATGCTCAGGAATTGTTACATGAATATCATTGGAGTTAACAAGGATTGCCGCAAGGGCAAACAGTTGGCATTTCAGTGGCCAGCAGGAAACAGATGAATGCATGAGTCAAAACTGCCAGAAGCTAAATACAGACTTCCTGAACATGCACATCTACAAAGCGCTTCCTGATCCCCTGCAGTATGGTAGTGCTGGGATGAGCCCTTTTAAATAGCTAAGACAGCCGCACAGCCTCACCCTTTAGGAATCCAGTGTCTTCTGAAGAAAACCCCTTATGGTCAGGACCTACCATGCACTAAGTGCTTGTGGCCATGGTCTATACTGCAGGAGCTTACAGAAGGTACCCAGGATCTGCCTGCTCACTATTCTTAAAGGGTGAGCAGGCAAATTCCAAAGAACACTGAAGAGAGAGGATTCCAGGCAGAAGGGAGAATGGGAATTCTGTTTTTGAGGATATAGAGATTTAAGACTTCAGGGGGCTTAGAGGGAGCAGAAACCAAGGATGTGGATGGTGGACGAGAAAGCAAGAGGGTGGAGAATGGTGGAACCTCACATGTGAAACACCACGAGGTGAATTAGCTGCTGCATTGGAAGTGCTAGGAAGCAGATTCCTGATCTGACCAGTCCTCAGGCATACCCTCTTGCCTCAGGATAGGATTGAATAAGGTCAGCTATATACAGAGGTGACCAGAGTGGTCTTCCTCCCTGTCAGTTGCAAAAAGCCATAGAAAAGACTGGACAATTTGGATAGGGGTTTCCAGGTGCTTAGTACCCTGAGGAATATCCAGGTCTGATGAGGATCCTTCGAGAAATGAATATGGGGGCTCAACATCATCCGGTGCTCTCTAGGCCCCTGTAGAGCAAGTTACTTCATCCAGGTTTGAGAGAGATGACCTTCTGCCAGATGGTCCCCGCAGGCTTGTCCTATTATCCCAGGCTGCCCCAGAGAAGAGCCACTGGGCTGTCTTTTCATGGGGTTAACTGGCTGTAATCACTGGGCTCAAGAGAGTGCTAGGTGCTTTTCAGTTCTCCTATGAAAGCTGACCAAAGTTAGCACTTGCACCGAAACTCAAACTCCCCAATCTGTTTGGGCCCAAGAGTTTGCTTTTCGAGTAAGGCCTATGTCCTTTAACTTCAGTTGAGACTGGATGGCTCTGAAGGACCACAGAACCGTCTTTTAAATCACAAATGTGCGAGTTCACTTCCATTTTTCCTTCCATGTAAATAATTCTCTCTTTGTGTCTGATTTATGAAACTCAAAACAGCCATTTCTGGCTCAACTTGCCGAACACTATAGCTTTAATTTCCTCTTGAATCTTTCTTTCGTGGATTTAAGAATTCCTAAGCCCTGAGATTGCACTTAAAAGAAAAAAAGAAAAACGGTTTCTTCCTTCCAACTGTTCTTCATTTATGGACATATGGATTCCTCACAAGTGGGAAAATCCATGATCTTTACAATTTTATCAACAACGAATATCCCTAAGAAAACACACTTGTCCTAGCATTTGCGTTATATCCCATCTTTCATAACATTGAGACATTAAAATGTCTGAAAGGAAATTTGCCCCCTTCATAAACTCATTGAGCCTTCCCCAAACAGAGGAAGAAGCCTCTGAATAATTTTTATTTAAAACTATGTTTTATTTTATAAATATCTTGCAAAATTTTTATAATTATCCTCCATATCACAGATGATAGCTAGATTCTTTGAAGTTATCGGCCAAGCTACACATTTTCCCTTCTAGTAAAAGCTGCTTTAGATAATTAATGTTTGAAATTCTTTTTCAAGTTGAGTCTGGACAGTTTACTATCTTTAATAGATCAAACTCCACGCAGGGATGAATATGTTCTATGCACCTTATCGACTTTTAAAACTGTTCTTCCTGAGTCTGAGCCTTCCCCCCACTCCTTTTAAAGTAAGTCCTCTATTCTGGCAGGCAGGTATTTCTATGCACTTGTGTGTACAGTGGTATCACACACCTGAAGATGATTTTTTAGACTTTATTAGACAAAGTCTTGTTAAATGAGTTTATTTAAGAGACAGGATGCTAACTAGTGCAGCAATGCATACATGTTAAGGGTTGTGCCCAGGAAAGAAATATGAATGAGAGGGCTTGGGGTGCCACTGAGTGGTAGAGCACTTGCCTACTGTATGCGTGGCCCTGGGTTTGACCCTTAGCACCACCAAGAAAAGAAAAAGAAAAAGAAAAGAAATATCAATGAGAATGTTCTATGTGCATCTTTATGTTCTAAAGCTTAGCTGTGCTCCAAAAAAATCTCACAGGATACTTGGGAGTTTATGCAGAACAGAATTTTTCTTCCACTGAGCTGTTTGGGTAGTTGCTGTCTGGCCCTCTGCCTTAACACATTCTTAACACGTTCAGTGTTAAAGAACCCCTCCCCACATCTCCAGCTTCACCCACTCCAGTGTCCAATGCCCATTAGGGGCTTTCATGTAATAAAGGAGGTAGGCTCCATATAAGGTGGAACATTCTGGAAGTCCAGGCAAGATTCCTATACTGGGCACAAAGCCAGGAATTTGGCCATTTTCCTCCAAAAATGGTAAGGAGGACCATTGATATAATTCCTTTTAGCCCACCCCATATCATGATGTCCAGGAGTTGATCCCAAGTTGGTGGTCTCCCTTGACTCCCCACAACTCCTATCCATGATTCTTTCTTGTTCCCCCATCCCAAGGAGTTTATCTGGTCTGGGAATTGGGGAAACTCATTTTATGTTCTTACATCTAAATTCTCTCTCTTATTCTCATATTAGCTTTTAAGTTTAAGCATTAACTGATTTCTGTCTTGGGATTCCATTATGACCTTCCTGCTTCCCAGAACTGCAGAGAAAACCTTTTGGCACAGGAGGAAGCCCCTGGGATAAAAGCAATGGAATGTGATCCCGGAATGAAGGATTGGGGGAGGCTATTTAAATAGTATCCTCCCTCTGGTTTACAGATCTGTTCCCTAGTCCTTCAATTTTACTTAACAGGAGGCTTAGCTGGCCTGCCTCCCTTCTGTGCACCATCTTTGTTCTCTCTGAAGAAGCACAGTGGTTCTGCTCCTGTTCTGGCCATGACTGTCCCTGGTGCAGTCTTCTGTACACCTGCCCTGCATGCTCACTACCTACCTGCGTTGTTCTCTTTCTTCTTTCACAGAAGTCTTACACTGGCCCAGCTCATATTCATGTTTGCCTGGCCTTGGTCACCTGCCCACATGAGTTGGCCTCCCCTGAATCAGGTCTTAACTTGTCAAGAACTGAATCACACATTTGCTTTAGAAGGTTGGAGCAGTTCTGAAAGGGAGAGTCTCAGCTCCATAGTCTAACCGTTCCCACCCACAGCAAAAATGGAGACTAACTGGGATGTGTTTTTGAAGATGCTGGAGGCTGGGTGAACCCATATCCCAGGCGACTGGAGGGGCTTCTTTACTCAAACTAATGTTTCCCCTTTCGGTCCTGGTGGTGGAGATGGGGAGCTTTGCTCTGGAGGGGACCTCAACAATCAGATGACATTTGCAGTTATTTCTCCTATTTAATTTTAATATCTAGAGGATATGGTTTCACTAGAGGGGATCCCCTGGGCCAAGACTGCTTTTGTGAAGAGCCAGAAAATGAATTAGTTGATGTAGTAGCTAGTTCTAGGGGGCAGAAAGGCCAGGATTCCAGTAGGAGGTGGTGAAGACCTGTCCCCAGCTTCAGCCTCTGCAGGCACTTCCTATATCAAAAACCACATCCCACCTCATCCCCGGGGGCTATTCTTGTCTTTCCAAGGCTATCCTTTAGTCTTTGGACTTTGGGACTCAAATTTCCCCTTACACAGATATCACTATCCAACAGAACCTTTTGTGAAGATGGAATTGTTCTATATCTGTGTTTTCTAATACAGTAGTCACTGACCAGAGATGGCTGTTGACCCTTTGAAGTGTGTCTAGTATGACTGAGGAACTGGGTTTTTGTTTTATTTTGTTTTAATTAGTATAAGTTTATATAGCCACATGGATTTAGGGGTTACTCTTCTTAGAAGGCCTGGGGATGGGACTCAGGGAGGTAGCTTAGAAGTAGAGCACTTGTCTAACACACACAAGACCGTGGGTTTGATCTCCAGCAATACACACACACACACACACACACACACACACACACACACAGAGCTAGGAATGAATGCTAATCCAGCACCTTGCCTCATTTAAATTATGGTGTCCACTGGAAATCAACAACCAGAGATGGCCAGTAAGAAAACTTGCCAGCAAAGTTTCTGTTCCTTTACTTAGTCCTCTAAATGAATGACCTACGCTTGGCCATTCCAACAAGCAGGATGCATAGAAGGCAGTGCCAGGCCACTAGAAACAAGGACAGGGTATAACATGCTGGAGAAGGAGAAAGGACACTTAAGAGTAGGAGTTAGAAAACTTGTGTATTGCAACAAGCTCAGTGCTTTGGAACAAGTTCCAGAATTTCTTCTGACCTCAGTTTACCTATCTGTAAAGTGGAGCATGTGGTAGATACCCAATAAATGTTAGGTTTTCTGGTCCTCATCTTCACTCTGCCCCCCACAGCCTACAAAAGGCAGCTTACCTGTGCTTCCAAGCACCTCTTGTCATGGGACCAGAGCCAGATCCATTCAAATGTAGCTGCCATCCTTGTGAGCAATAGGACAGGGTACCATGAAGGCCTCTCTGCAACTGGCATTTCCATCAAGTCCAAGGTTTAAAGCAGGGTGCTGCCTGCTGCTGGGATTTTTAATTAATGAATAATTATATGCATTTAAGGGATACAGTGTGATGTTCTGATACATGTATACATTGTAGAATAACCAAATCAAGCTGATTAATATATCTATCACTTCACATTCACATAATTTCAGTGTGTGGAGAACATTTAAGTTCCATTCTTTGGGTATAGCTCAGCAAGAGCCCTTGACTAGCATGCTCAAGGCCCTGGGTTCAATCCCCAACACTGCAAAAAAAAAAAAAAAATCACTCCCAGCAATTTTAGATCTATACTGCATCATTATTAACTATAAACCAAGAAAGGAAGAAGTAAAACTATCTGCTGATGGCATGATCTTATATATTGAAAACTCTACTTAAAAAAATCATTTAGAACTATAAATGAATTCAACAGAGTTGCAGGTTACAAAATCAACCTGCAAAAAAAAAAAAACAACAACAAAAAAAAAACAGCAGCAGCATTTCTACACAGAAACTGTGAACCATCTGAAAATGAAATTAAGAGAACAATTCATTCGATCAAATATTTAGGAGTAAATTTAACCAAGGGAGTTTTTTGAAATTTGAGGGACCTGAATAGTCTAGTTAGAATCTAGTTAGAAAGGTCCCAGCAACAATTCACTCTGTGGGCAGACGTGTTTAGTTAAGGGATTTCACCCTGGAAGAGAAAAATGATTAGAACAGCTTGTGGAATTTGCTGTTTACTCTTGGAAAAGTGCTGAACATGTCCTTAATTTGTCAGTGTCAACACAAAGCTAAAAGTGGTGTCCAGAGAGGATTAGCACAAAAACAGTAAGTTATTATGTTTCGATAGATCTTAAGTAGGTCCCTTCTGCTCCCCACAGGCAGCTTGGTGGTGGGTTGATGTAAAGCTGGATAGAAAGCATAATGGTTTAAAGCACACATTTTCAATTAAATCCACCTGAGTTTCAGTCCTGGATTTTCTACTTATTAGCTTGTAGCCATGGGCCCTTGTTTTGCTTTGCTAAGTCTGTTTCCTCATCTGTCATTGGAGACCAATACAGTATCCACCTTTCATGTTGCTTTGTAGGATACCTGAAAGCAGAGGTGTGAAGCCCCTGGCAGAGTGTCTGACACTGAAAAGATCATACTCTCCATCTGTACTCACATAGTACTTGCTGATTGTATGTGCCTCCCCAACTTTCAACTTCTAGTACACCCTTGCAAATACGGGATTTTCTGGGTCCCCAAATTCCATTCTTCCAGCATGCATATAGCCTCTAAATGCCAGGAAAAGCCCTTAAACGGAGAGGGATTTGGTGGTGGATAAATAGCTCAGTCCCCTTGTGCTTTGGTTACACTAACTGAAGCACATGAGCTACCTTGTCTTCCACAGTCCCCTTGTAGAAGTGAGATCTAGTGTCCATCCCAGGAACTTTCTTAGCAACACAGATTGATTAACTGCCTTTTGGTCCCTGAATAACTTGGCCCCTCAATAACTTGCACTTGAATCTTGGTATCAAGTTCTGCTTCTGGAGCACTGGCTCACCAGGCTTTATCTACCCTTCTTACCTTCTTATCCCCCTCCCCCAATCCATGAGCCTGCAGGAGAGGCAGAATTCTGAGACTCCAACCCCTTCCAGACATCCAGAGGAAAGAGTCTGGAGTGAGTTGATCTGTCATCACTTTGGTTCATGCCCTGAATCCAAAGCAAGACAAAAGGCAGACTGGAGAATGGACTTTGAAGTAGACAGTTTCAATTTTAATTTTATGAAGGCCTCAAATGGTAAAGAGATAATTTGTTTTGTTTTAGTTCATCTTCTGCCTGTAGTAGAGAGAACATGCATATTCCTTGGATATTACACATTTACATATAGAAACCACACACTTACAGCCTGCTGTATACACTTTTTCATATTTTTGGTCTACTTACTACTTGGTCCATCTGTTCCCCACTCCAGTATTTAATCTTATTTTTATATAGTAAATAAATTTCATCTGATCCTTTGAAATGGCATTGCCAAAATGGTCACAGATGACATATAATAGTTATCTATAGAGTCCTTGAAATTTACAGGATATTTTTTCCTGCTGAAAAATATAAGCTCAAAAGCTAAGTCAAGAATGAGGAGCTGCTATTTGGATTTATCATATGTCATAGTTTAAAGAACTAGTCTTTAAAAGATATTCAACAAATCATTCTGGATAAAATAATCAAACTGATACTCTAATTTATCAGTAATCATCCTATGTTGCTCAGTGGCTTTTGCTCTTTGTCAGTAAATAGTTCCCCGCTGATTTCGTTCTCTGGAAAACCTCAGTATTAAGGCTTGTGTTTCTTTGTTTTATGATAAACATTTTTATTTGTTCTACATATATCTTATTTTCTTCTAATTTATTCATTTATTCCAATTTGTTATACATGACAGCAGAATGCATTTCACTTCATAGTACCCATATAGAGCACAATTTTTCATATCTCTGTACACAAAGTAGAGTCACACCATTTGTGTCTTTATACATGTACTTAAGGTAATGATGACCATCTCCTTCCACTGTCTTTCTTACCCCCATGCCCCCTCCTTTTCTCTCCCTCCCATTTGCTCTATTTATAGTTCCTCTGTTTCTCTCATGCTGCCTCTATC
The DNA here is from genome assembly GCF_964194105.1 of Spermophilus citellus. NCBI lineage: Eukaryota > Metazoa > Chordata > Mammalia > Rodentia > Sciuridae > Spermophilus > Spermophilus citellus. The sequence continues at coordinate 44,594,378 of NC_138185.1, forward strand.
CCCATTATGGATCAGCATCCACATATCAGAGAAAACATTCAGCATTTGGTTTTGGGTGATTGCTTACTGAGCATAGTATTTTCCAAATCCATCCATTTACCTGCAAATGCCATGATTTTATTCTCTTTTAATGCTGAGTAGTATTCCATTTGTATATATACCACATTTTCGTTATCCATTCATCTACTGAAGGGCATCTAAGTTGGTTCCACAATTTAGCAATTGTTAATTGTGCTGCTATGTATATTGATATGGCTGCATCCCTGAAGTATGCTGCTTTTAAGTCCTTTGGTATTAAATCAAGGAGTAGGATAGCTGGGTCAAATGGTGGTTCCACTGCAAGTTTTCCAAGAAATCTCCATACTACTTTCCAAATTGGTTACATCAATTTGCAGTCCCACCAGCAATGTATGAGGGTGCCTTTCCCCCCACATCCTCTCCAACACCTATTGTTATATTCTTGATAGCTGCCATTCTGACTGGAGTGAGTTTTGATTTGCATTTCTCTAATTGCTAGAGATATTGAACATTTTTTTAATCTATACGTTGATTGATTGAATAACTTCTTCTCAGAAGTGTCTCTTCAGTTCCTTGGTCCATTTATTGATTGGGTTATTTATTTTGGGGGTTTTGATTTTTTAGTTCTTTATGTATCCTAGAGATTAGTACTGTATCTGATGTGTAGTAAAAATTTGCTCCCATTCTGTAGACTCTCTAATCACCTTCACTGATTGTTTCTTTGGCTTAGAAGGAACTTTTTAATTTGAATCCATCCCATTTACAGATTTTTTATTTTATTTCTTGCACTATAGGTGTCTTTTTAAGGAAGTTGGGGCCTAATCCAACATGATGAAGATTTGGGCCCACTTTTTTGTTCTTTTAGGCACAGGGTCTCTGGTTTAATTCCTAGGTCTTTGATCTACTTTGAGTTGAGTTCTGTTCATGGTAAGAGATAGGAGCTTAACTTCATTTTTCTGCCTATGGGTTTCCAGTTTTCCCAGCATCATTTGTTGAAGAGGCTATCTTTTCTCCAATAAATGTTTTTGGCACCTTTGCCTAGTATGAGGTAACTGTATTTATGTGAGTTTGTCTCTGTGTCCTCTGTCCTGTACCATTGGTCTATATATCTATTTTGGTGCCAATACCATGCCATTTTTTTTACTATTGCTCTGTAATATGGTTTAAGGACTGGGGTAGAGATGTCACCTGCTTCACTCTTCTTGCTAAGAATTGCTCTGGTTATTCTGGGTCTTTTATTTTTCCAGATGAATTTCATGATTGCTTTTTCTATTTCTATGAGGAATGCCATTGGGATTTTGGTTGGAATTGCATTAAATCTTCATAGTGCTTCTGGTAGTATGGTTATTTTGACAATATTAATTCTGCCTATCTAAGAACAAGGTAGCTCTTTCCATCTTCTAAGGTCTTCTTTAACTTCTTTCTTTAGCATTCTGTAGTTTTCATTGTAGAGGTCTTTCATCCCTTTCCATAAGTTGATTCCCAAGTATTTTTTGAGGCTATTTATTTTAGAAATTTTCTGGTAGAATTTTTTGGATCTTCTAAGTATAGTATCACATCATTAGCAAGTAGTGATAGTTTGAGTTCTTCTTTTCCTATTCATATCCCTTTAATTTCTTTCATCTGTCTAATTTGCTCTCGCTAGAATTTCAAGAACTGTGTTAAATAGAAGAGGTGAAAGAGGGCATCCCTGTCTTGTTTCAGTTTCTAGGGGGAATGCTTTCTATTTTTCTCCATTTAGAATGATGTTAGCCTGGAGCTTAGCAGAGATAGCCTTTATAATATTGAGATATGTTCCTGTTATCCCTAATTTTTCTACATGTTTTGAATATGAAGGGGTGCTATATTTTGTCCAGTGCTGATTCTTCATCTATTAAGATGATCATATGATTCTTATCTTTAAGTCTATTGATGTGATGAATTACATTTATTGATTTCTGTATATTGCATCCCTGGGATGAACCCCACTTCATTGTGGTGTACTGTCCTTTTGATATGTTTTTGTATTTGATTTGCCAGAATATTATTGAGAATGTTTGCATCTATATTCATTAGAGATATTGGTCTGAAGTTTTCTTTCTTTGGTGTGTCTTTGTCTAGTTTTGGAAGCAGGGTGATATTGGCCTCATAGAATGAGTTTGGAAGTGTATCCTCTTTTTCTATTTCATGATATAATTTGATGAGTATTGGTATTAGTTCTTCCTTGAAGCTCTTGTATAACTCAACTGTGTACCCATCTGGTCCTGGGCTTTTCTTGGTTGGTAGGCTTCTGATGGTGTTTTCTGTTTCATTACTTGAAATTAATGTTTAACCTGTGTATATCATTCTGATTCAGTTTGGGCAAATCATATGACTCTAGAAATTTTTTGATACCTTTAATATTTTCTGTTACTGGAGTACAAATTTTCAAAATAATTTCTAATTATCTTCTGTATTTCTGTAGTGTCTGTCATGATATTTCCTTTTTCAGAGTGGGTGTCAGTAATTTGAGTTTTCTCTCTCTTTCTCTTTATTAGCATGGCTATGGGTTTATCAGTGTTGTTTACTTTTTCAAAGAACCAACTTTTTGTTTTGTCAATTTTTTCAATTGTTTCTTTTGTTTTGATTTCATTTATTTCAGCTCTGATTTTAATCATTTCCTGTCTTCTACTGCTTTTGGTGCTGATTTGTTCTTCTTTTTCTAGGGCTTTGATATGTAATATTAGGTCATTTATTTGTTGTCTTTTTCTTCTTTTAAGAAATGAACTTCTTGCAATGAGCTTTCCTCTTAGTACTGCCATAGTTTCCCAGAGATTCTGATATGTTTTATTAGTGTTCTCATTTCCATCTAAGAATTTTTTGATATCCTCCTTGAGATCTTTTGCAACCCATTATTCATTCAATAGCATATTATTTAGTCTCCAGGTGTTGGAGTTTATTTTATCATTGATTTATAATTTCATTTCATTATGATCTGATAGAATGCAAGGTAGTATCACTTCTGTTTTCTATATGCTAAGAGTTGCTTTGTGGCATAATATATAATCTATTTTAGAGAAGGATACATGTGCTGCTTAGAAGAAAGTGTTTTCACTTGTTGATGGATGAAATATTCTATATATGTCTGTTAAGTCTAAGTTATTGATTATATTTTTGAGTTCTACAGTTTCTTTGTTTGGCTTTTATTTGGAAGATCTATCCAGTGGGAAAGAGATGTGTTAAAAGTCACCCAGAATTATTGTGTTGTGGTCTATTTGACTTTTTAACTTGAGAAGAGTTTGATGAATGTAGATGCTCCATTATTTGGGGCATAAATATTTATAATTGTTATGTCTTGTTGGTGTATGGTTCCCTTGAGTAGTATGAAATGTCCTTCTTTATCCCTTTTGATTTACTTTGGCTTAAAGTCTACTTTATTTGACATGAGGATGGAAACCCCTGCTTTTTTCCACAGTCCATGTGAGTGGTATGTTTGTTTTCTTTCACCTTCAGTCTGTGGATGTCTTTTCCTGTGAGGTGAGTTTCTTGAAGGCAGCATATTGTTGGGTCTTTTTTTTTTTCAATTCAATCTGCCAGTCTGTGTCTTTTGATTTGTGATTGTAGGCCATTAACATGCAGGGTTATTATTGAGACATGATTTGTTTTCCCGGTCATTTTTGTTTATTTTTGGTATTTAACTTGACTTGGTTTCTCCTTTGATTTGTTTTTCCCTTAGTGTAATAACTCCCTTTGCTGATGATTATCATTGTTGTTTTTCATTTCCTCTTCATGGAATATTTTGCCAAGATGTTCTATAGTGCAGACTTTCTAGTGTTAAATTCTTTTTTTATTGATTATTTAAAGCATTACATAGCTCATGATATATCATCTTTCATACATTTGACTCAAATTGTGTTTTGAACTCCCATTTTCACCCCAAATACAGATTGCAGAATCACATCTGTTACATATTCACATTTTTACATAATGCCATATTAGTGACTGTTGTATTCTGCTACCTTTCCTATCCCCTACTATCTAGTGTTAAATTCTTTTAACTTTTATTTCTCATGCAAGGTTTTTATCTCATCATCAAATCTAAAGCTTAATTTTTCTGGATATAAGATTCTTGGTTGGCATCCGTTTTCTTTCAGAGCTGTTGTTCCAGGATCTTCAAGCTTTCAGGGTCTGGGTTGAGAAATCTGCAGAGATCCTAATTGATTTCCCCCCTTTATGTAACCTGATTCCTTTCTCTTGTGGCTTTTAAAATTCTCTCCTTGTTCTGTATGCTAGGCATTTTCATTATAATATGCCTTGGTGTAGCTCTGTTGTGATTGTGTACATTTGGTGTCCTATAAGCCTCTTATATTTGATTTTCTAATTCATTCTTCATATTTGGAAAATTTTCTGATATTATTTCATTGAATAGATTGTTCATTCGTTTGGTTTATAACTCCATGCTTTCCTCTATTCCAATAATTCTTATATTTGGTCTTTTTATGTTATCCCATAATTCTTGAATGTTCTACTCATGGTTTCTTACCATCTTCATTGTGTGGTCAACATTCTTTTCAAGATTATATATTTTGTCTTCATTGTCTGAGGTTCTGTCTTCCAAGTGATCTAATCTGTTGGTGGTGCTTTCTATTGAGTTTTTAATATGGCTTATTGTTTCATTCATTTCAAGGATTTCTGTTTGTTTTATTTTTTCAGAACCTCTATCTCCTTATTGAAGTAATCTTTTGCTTCCTGTATTTGCTTATGTAGCTCTTTATTGAAATGATCTTTTGTTGCCTGTATTTGTTCTCTTATATCATCCTTTAATTCACAGAACATTTTAATTATGTACATCCTGAACTTCTTCTTTGTCATTTCTTCTGTTGTGCTAGCCATGGATTCTAATAATATATTATCTTGGTTTATTTGGGGCACTTTCATCTCTTGTTTTTTTTTTCATGTAATTTATGTGTCTTCCCTTCTAGTATGGTGGATCTGAGGTGTTACAGTTCTCATCCTATAGGCTTATAGTGTTCCTGCAGGGTTCCAGTATCTCTCCTTTAAAGAGAAGAACAATACTAACAGTTCCCAATACAAACAATATACAACCTTAAAGCAAATAGCTGCTATTAAGACATTTGTGGTTTTGTCACAATATACAGAAAAGGTGAGTTCAATTACTATCTACTGTAGGTTTGCAAAAGGGTCTACATTTTCTGATGGTGGACAAAGAACCTGGGGTGAGGTGTAGGATGAGATGTTGAGGGGGTAGGAGGTGAGGATATAGAGTTATTAGATCTTAGAAAGCATGAAGAAGGAATATAATAAAATAGACACTAATATTGCTGAATGTATATACGTGTCTATATAACCAATGTGATTCTGCAACCTATACACTTGGAAAAATGAGAAATTATACCCTATTTGATTCAGATGTATGATATGTCAATTTCATTGTATTGTCATGAGCAAATAATAAAATAAATAAATAAATAAAAAGAAGTTGGTTAGTAGGAGGAGAAGAGAGAGAAAGTGATTTGGAGGAGACAAGTAAGCGGGAAGATAATAGCAATAGAGTGCCATAAACAAACAAACATAAATATTAAGAAAAATAAAAATTGTAAAAATAGTAGATAAAAGAATATACAACACAACTGTAATATATAGACATCTCAGTCTTCAGTAACCTAATTCATGAAAGTTCTTGGTTTCACAAATATTGGGGATATGAGGATGGAAGAACAGAGAGAGAGAAAAATAATAATCTTGAAGCAAGAAACAAGGATTGCTTTGGTTGGAGTTCAGTATCTTTCCTGCTTCCCTTCTTATCCAATAGGTGGGGCTGTCTGTTGTTTGCTTGTATCTCCACCCTCAGGATGCTGAAGGTTAGTAGAGTGGGAGGGTTGGTCTTGGGGGCAGAGCTCCTGGAGGTGGGGTATAGAACTTGCTGTCCCCAATAGGAGACTACATCCCAAGGATCCCTTTTGGGGCCCACTCTAGTGATGTGGGCACCTGGTTTTATCTCCTTAAGTTTCCTGTAAACCTCACAATTCCTGGTCTCTAATTTAGTCTCTAAACTATCTCCCTTTCTTCCTCCCTTTTTACCTCTCAATCAGGAACCTCTCTCTGCAGAGGTCTTGTGGGCTGTGCTCTGTAGGGGCTCATCTGTCATGGAGAGCTGTTTTGTATTGGGCAGTTCAGGACCAGTCATGTGAGCTCTGGACTGGCCACGTTGCCACAAGCACTGTGCCAGGTTAGCGGCTGCCAGGCAGGAGGAGGAGTTGGGGACTAAATGTACCTTGATATTCTAAGCAACTTTCTAAGCCCCAGCTGGTCTTCTAAACTGGGGGTTGCCACAACTAAAGATAGTGGCAAAGGTGTCTCAAGATGGAGGTGGCTAGGGTGTCGGGTTGGGTGGGGCCAGGCAGTGGGGTGGGCATTGCATTCTGAGATGCAGCTCTGTGGGGTGCAGTGTTGTGGCTGGTGGCTGACTCCAGACCCTGGACGGTGTCTGGGGACTATGGCAGTGGTTGCAGTGTCCTAAGATGGAGCCCCACCTTGGTAGATGGGGATCCACACAGGGGTGGCAGCCAGAGTCCCTGCACGTGGGCAGCGGCTGGGTGTCCTGCATGGGACCTGCTGCCAGGATTCCTGCCTGGGTGGTCATCCAGGAGTCCTGTTCAGGTGCTGATGCTGGTGGTCCTGCTTGGGCACCCAGGGGTCCCACATGGATGAGTGGCTGGTAGTCCTGCACTGACGCTGAGGCCTGGAGACCTGCGTGGGCTTGGTGGCCATGATTCCTACAGGGGAGCAGCTGTCAGGGGTCCTCTAAATGCTCACAGAGGAACGGTATTCCCTCTACTTGAATCCCAAGTCACTGAGTGACCCAGAATGCAGCCTCCCTCTAGCCCGCCATCTTGGATTCTCCCTGTATTTGTTTTATTATGTCTGTATTATTATATATTCTAGCTAGCCTTCTACCCCCTCCCCATCCTACCCTATGTCTCTGGTATCATAGAGATGCTAGAAAAGGGTTTCAAGTTAAAAAACAAACAAACAAAAACTAAACCCGCATAGCAAAGAAGCTTCTGTACCCAAGGAACCTAGATATGCACTGTGTTCCAAAATAAGTGTCCCCAAGGCTCATTTCCAACTGTTCTAGGATTTGTACCAAATGAGCTTCTGAAGCCAAACTTTTGTCTTGGGCCGGCTCCCATGGAAGCAGACTCTTTCAGGGTCCACAACAGGCACTTCTTTCAGAGCCAGTGATTCCAGGAAGTGGGGACTGAGAAGGAAGGCCAACAATGAAGCCAGGCATCCACTGTGGGCAGCTTCATCTCACTGTGGAACTAGCAGACAGTGGGGAACACCTATCTCTCATTATCCTAATGTGGGTATAGGAGTCTGGGACACTCATGTCAGTTGTTGGCTGAGAGCTGTTTGGGGGTCCTTACCTTTCCATTTGATTCCATAGTCATGGCTCCAAGGCCGTCATAGAAGTAGACAGTCATGGCAGTGTTAGAGGACTCAGGAATATGAGTGCCCAGGGTTAAGGACAAGCACTGACAGCACCCACTACCACACGTACTAGATCTCATTTAGTGGGGCCACCCCACCTAGGACAAACATACACCTAGGTCCACAGTTGAGTTCAGCCTGCAGATCCTGGCCAGCAACTTCTTTAGTGTGTTCTCCGCATCTTCATGTTCCACAGACTTGGAGTACATGGTGAACACCTCAGAGGCCACAAAGGTTCTTAGGGAAACTCCTCAGGCAAGTTGTTTTAGTAGAGTCCCCTGAGGCTTTCCACAGTGTCTAAACCAACTTGGAGGTCAGGAGGTGGTGGTGATGTCATTCCTCTCATCCAGGGAGCTGTGGGAATTCTGTGGCTACCCAGTTCTGACACTCTGTGTGGAAAAACTGCCAGCACTCTCCTCAGGTGTGTGATGTCATCCCCTCCCACACAGCTTTTCTTCTATTCAGCTCACATGTTCCTGTCCTCGTCCTTGAGCTATGAATAGCAAGGGTCTTGCCTCATCCCAAAGTATATATTCCCTTCAGAGCACTGTGTCTGACTTTGGACGTGACAAGCCCTATTCATTCTACACCATTTTGCAGGATGGGTGTGAAGGTCAAGGATATAAGCCCTGACTATGTCACGTATTGCCTGTGTGACCTTTAATACTGTATCATTTTCTACATTTGTGTATGGTGATAGGCTAGTACCCACCTCCTAAGGATAAATAAGAGAAAGCATTATAACTAATGCTTAGTCTGGTGCCAGGCACATAACAGGCATGAGAAAACGTGAACTCTCATATTACATTCATTGCTTCTACCCTGAGTCAATCCATGGCTGTCCCTTGTCCAGATGGTGGCCATCTAGATGATCTTCTTGGGTTCCACCTGTTCTCTTCCAGTTGAAATTGAGCTCCATGGCACCAGATCAACTTCTGACAGCAATGTCCACATCACACTTTTCTCACAGATCTCCCCCTCCTATCTCTCCATCATTGGGGCATCAACACAGCATGGCAGGGAGCAGGTGGAGTTTTGGAATCAGACTGCCTCTGTTCAAATCCCAGGCTCACCACTTTTAGGTACATTACTACTGAAACTAAAGGCACAGGTTACTTTCCTTCTCTGTGCCTTTTTTTCCTGTAAAATAAGTATAGTGATGGTATCTGCTTCATAGGGCTCACTATGGGAGGATTAAATGAATCAAATCTTTGTCAAGTGTTTAGAGGAGGGTCAGGAACTTAGTTAGCACAAGCTCAGTCATTATTTATCATTGTCACCATTGTTATTTCAGAGTGTCTCTGTATTCCAGTTGTTTTCCTCTTCTGTACATCATATATTGTGGTTTAGCAAAAACAGATTCTTTAACCACCAAGAAATCCCAGGGGCTTCTTTCCCTCCTCTCCTGGGTAGGTCCCTGTCACTTTGTTTTTGGCATCCTACAAGGTCTGACTAGATGCCATCTACTTTTGAAGCTTTCTCTTACTTCCCATAAGGAAAAATGGGACTTTGCACTAGCAGGCATCTCTCCTACTCTAAAATTCCCACTTTCCTTTGTTCCTCTCCTTTAAAATGCCTTACCTTTCCCCTTCTCTGTGAGATCGGTGTTAAGAGAGCTGGGACCATGCGTTAGTCATCCTTATGTCCCCATAATGCCCAGCGTGACACTTTGCCTGGAGAAACTGCTTACTGAATGTGCAGTGTCTGAGTAAATGAATGAATGAAGTGCATTTGATATCTTGGCTATTGAGTACAGGGTCTGTCCACTGAGCTGGTAAGTCAGAGTTATTTGCCAGATGGACTTCTGCAGGGATCATCTTGAGAGACATGTACTCAATTAAACACAGAAAACACCCTATCTTACATGGCCAGAAGACCAAGTTAAGCAAGTACATGCAGGTCACCTGTATCAAAGGCATACCTTGACTCTTTCCAAGATGTCAGTGCTGCCCAGATTGCCTGGATATTGCAAAGACCTATTGACAGTGGACATCTTCCCCTGCAAAGATGTGTCTATTTCACACAATTCAACAGTGATTCAGAGTCCTTTCTGAACATTTGCACAAAGACATAACATCTAAACAAACATCATTGTTAATGAGGATCACAATGTTCTTCAACTTCTATTGAGTTAAATTATTTCCCTGAAGCACTGGCCTGTAACTACTAAGGTATCATTTTAGCAACCAAATTCAGTGTCCCACATATGAAAGGTGCCCAGACATGTCATCAATTAAGAATGGGCGGAGGTGAGGTTTGGGAATGTGGCTTTGATTTCCTAAGCCCATTTGGCCTGGAATGCAACCACTAGAAAGTCAGCAGTCCTTTTTGCCCCCGACTCCAGGACTACCCGGTGAGGACTCCAGGAGGCCAAGCTTTCGATGGCTCCTCCATTTCCCATTGCTTCTTGACCTATTCAAAAATCTCTGGAAGATTTTCCCAGATCTTTAAAATTGTGTGGGTTTTCTTATTCTTGCACTTTGAGGAATCCCAAGGGCCCCCAAAGTTACTGCCTTTTCAATTTGCACAACTTCTTTCCTTTGAGGAATTTGGAATGAGATCTCAAGGAACTGTTTCAGAGTACATTTGGAAAAAGCTATCTACCTGCAACCCTCGCACTCCTCTAGGCTGGGGACCAGACATGGGATCCCTCTGTCCATCTGTTTATGATCACTTACATTTTCTTTCATAAACCTGCAGCCTAAGGTTCTCTTCACCATTTATGCTAGGAATCCTAAGAGCTCTTTGCAAACATATTCCTTGATGATGTGCCTTTCTACCCAGAAATCTCCAGGCATGCATACAAATTAGGTCCAAATGTGGCCCTCACAATTGGGCCTTTGGTTGGATGTATTTCACTGATTCTCATGATATAGCCTCATAATACTGAAGGAATCCCTGCTGCTCACCATGAGCAGATTCCAAACATAATCATGGAATCTGTCTTGTCAGCTATTTCATTAGCACTCTGATTGCTGTTGTTTTAAGCAGGAAGGTGGAAGCCCCAGGAATTCTTTTTTGCCTTCTTGAGCTTGTTAAAACTGCATTTTCCTCTGTGCTGTGTGGATCACAGGGATTAGGCAGAGGTGTATTTTTGGCAGTTAGCATAACACTTCTCAGAATCTGAAGCTGTGACAGGACCAGCAGTTTTGGCTGGAGCAGGGCCCTCTCATCCTCCCCTGGATGTGGGCCCACAGTTTATTTGGCTTCATTGCTTTGGTTTTGCAGAGTCGGCTTGGGAAAGACCCATTACTCTCCCTTATAGAGGGCAGGTCCTGGAGGGTAATTTGATCCTCATACTAAGATCTGAATGTATCTCTCTCTCTCTCTCTCTCTCTCTCTCACACACACACACACACACACACACACACACACATTTCTAGTAGTCTCTCATCTTTGTGTAAAGCACAATGGGCAATAATTTTTAACATTTAATTCACTTAAATGTGGCTCTGAATAAATGAATGTATATCTACATACATGTGTGAGGGGTGTGTGTGTGTGTGTCTCCCTTGGCAACACAGGCTACAATTCCTCATTTTCCATGGAGTCAGAATGTTTCATTCTCTCTGCCAACCTGTTTATTCCTTAGCCTTGACATTTCAGTAACTGTTACCACCTGTCAACCATCATGCATTGGATTGCTCAGTCTGGAATCCTAGAAATCAACCCTGATCTCCCTTCCTCGCACCCCACCCATCAGCAAGTTCTGTGTCTTGATCTCATCTTCTCTCTTTCATGCCCGTGTTCCATGTAGAAGTCCAAGAGGTGCTTTAAAAACATGCGCGACAGTCAGGACGGCATGATCTGGCCTTGCCTACCTCTCCAAGTTCGTTTCCAACCCCCACTCATTACACTTTAGCCCTGGACTTTTCCTCCTGTTCTTCAAATATTCCAAGTTTGTCCCACCTTAGGTGTGTAGGCACCACCACTTTCTTGATTCCATTTGAACTCCAAAGACTGCTGTCTTGGGCAGTGTATTACGCTTGTCCCAATTCCTGCCTGCACGTGAACTCTTACCAATCGCCTGGAGCCTGAATGTTTGCCCTACTCTTTGCTCTGCTGGCAAAGGAATCAGACTTTTCTATACCAAAAATGGCAAAAAGTGAATCCTCTTGACTCCCTTCCTATAGTAAATAGACGAGTCAGCTCAGGGAGGAATCTGTTCAAACTAGAAATTGTTCAGCATGACTAAAGAGATGATCTACTGTGTCCTTCCTTATAAAACTAGCTGGCCCTCATTTGAAAAAGAAAACATGTTGGAAAGGAAAGACACCACTCCTCTGTGAATATATTCACGTTGACTTGACTTGATTTAATGATGGTGTTGGCATGGATACTGTTATGGTTTGGATGTGAGGTGTCCCCCAAAAGCTCACATGTGAGACAATACAAGAAGGAGAAATGACTGGGTTGTGAGGGTCTTAATCCAATCAGTGAGTTGATCCCCTGATAGGGATTAACTGAGTGGTAACTAAAGTGGTGGGGGGTAGCTGGAGGAGGGAATTAGGGGTGTGGCTTTAGGGTATATATTTACCTTTCTCTCTCTCTCTCTCTCTCTCTCTCTCTCTCTCTCTCTCTCTCTCTCTCCTTTCTGATCATGATGTGAGCTGCTTTCCTCCACCACACTCCTCCTCCATGGTGTTCTGCCTCACCTCAAACCTCAAGGGGTGGAGCCGGCCTTCTATGAGCTAAGGTGTCTGAAACTGAGCCCTCACATTTAGTCATAGCAGTGAAAAAGCTGACTAAAACAGATACACAGCATGAGGAGGGAAAGAAAGGGGGTGTCCTACACTGTATGACGTGGGCACAGACTTCCATTGTTTTCCATTGTGAGCTGTCTAGAAATTGTACTTGCTAGGCATCAACATGCTGCCTTGAATGTCTTCAAATCACCTGAGTTCTCAGTGTCTCTGTCTGCCTGCTTTGGATTTCAGAGGTGATGGTGAGCCCTTTCATCAAAGGAGAGAGAAAGCATGGCTGGGTGAGGACGTCCGGATCTTAAACTTGTTGATTTCCATGACAGTTCAATGATGGCAGGTCATTGTGTCCCACCACTGACCAGTTCTATGACCTTGAGAAAGTTATTTGCCCTCTGAGGTCTTGGCTTCTTCGTCTTTAAAATGAGGAAAATGTTGTCAAGGTCTTGTCTAATTTCAACATTTACTATTTATACAGTAGAAGGGGAAAGGGCTCCTAGGTGATGTGAAACCACCATCCATGGACAACAGTCATGCTTGCTGGATTCTCCAAAAACACAGACCCTTCTAAAGAGGCTGAAATTCCTGAAAACACACCAGGAGGCTTTTCATTGCCCAACTAAAACTCCCAGGCAACAGCTTGGAGCTTGACAGTGGAAGCACTCTGCTAAGGAGGCTCTTCTAGTCCTTTGTAAGTGAGCTCATCTCCAAGGCCCTGGGTTAGATCAGGTCACATGACCAGTGGGAAGAACAGAGGCCTACAGCTGCTCCATATGAGGAATAGGACTCCTGTCACAAATAAGAGCCACTACCCCCAAAATAATATCGAAGACAAGGAGCAAGATACTAGACAATGCGTGGCTCCAGTTGCTGATGTCCAGCAATGTGGCACTGCAGTCATATTGTTCTGCACTTATCCACAGTATGAGGATAGGAGCTGAGCAGAGGGTCCCCTCTGCTCAGTCACCAGGATGACGAGCCACTTATCCTTCATGTCATTTTTAGCTACAAATGGACCCAATATTGGGTACTGAGTTTATCAGAGTATTTCCCAAAAGTTCCAAAACTTGCTAACAAACAAATTCATAATCATCTAGGTAATTAGGAATTCATCTCTTCCACTAAGAAGTTTACAAGGAAGAATAGAAGAGAAATGTGGCTTGTGGAAATAGATAAGGTATAACAATTCTGTCCAGTTTTTTCACTCCTAGGCTTCTAAGAGGAAGAGGCAATGGTACTGGCTGGGCCTACTGTGGGATGAGGAGAGTGCCCATGTCTTCCATACACATTCTTGAGTATGGATGCAAATCCTCCCACTCTCTCTAATCCTCCCCATTTTATAAAGGAGGAAACTGAGACTCAAAGCAGTAACTAGTCCAAGGAAACAAATTGCTTACATCATGTTTATTGAGATCTTGTAAATGAGGGGTGAATAATGGGGACAAAAGGGGTTGATAAGACATGGACTTTACTGACAATGATTCTAGTATCTCCCAAGATAGAAGCTGGGAAGTGGTAGCCAGCAGTGGGAGGCATAAACAGCTTCCAAGCACTGGGGTGGATGTCCCTTACCCTGCCATGTGGCTGTTACTGTCCCCATTTTGCAGGTAGATCTTTAAGGTTCAGAAAGGTTAAAGCAAGTCTGCTTCCTATACTGCAGATATTGTTTGTTCTTCCATTTACAGGGGAAGAAACTGAAGCACAGTTTGAGCCTTTTTCCCAGGGCCCTGTACTCATTGCGGGGGAAGCTAGGGTTCGGCCCCAAGACATGGGGTTCTGAGTGTCAGCAGGAAGAGAGGCTCCCTTCCCATGACACTGGCTTCAGAAAGAATTCCTGGCTTGAGCAGTGGGAAAGGTGTTTGATCAGTGTCCTCAGCCTTTACTCTAGAAATGGATCTAGAAACAACTTTATCTGGCTCTTATAAGTCTCCAGAGGGACCCAGGGGCCTAAGGAGTAGAGGCGGGCTTGCTCCCAGTCCAGGGTCAACTGGCCTCAAGCCTAACACAGAGATGGACTTGATACTCATGGGCCAGGCTCTGCAGCCCTCTCATCTGGACCCTTCAAGGTCCAACTGCTTAGATCTGCCCTCACACTGTCTCTTCAACAAAACCATTAAATCCTTAGAGGCCATCTCGGCCTCTGATGCCCACAGCCATTGTGTTTCATGGGGTCTCTGCAATTCTGAGGACCCCACATGTAGATGGTCTCTGCTGTCTGTCCTGGAGTAACTGTGATGTAGCCTTCTACCACCTGGGTTCTTATTATGGAAAAGGACAAGGGACAGGGGACTGAAGATAAGCATTCATTCTTTTCTTCCTTTGACAAGTGTACACTGAGTGCCTCTGAGACACAAGGCAGTATGCCAGGTAGGGGGAGCTCAGTAGTAAATGACACATGTGGCACTTATATCCAATGAGAAAGACAGATAAATTGAGAAAGTGATTTGGGTATCAAGAAGGCACTGTCTGCAGAACCATCACACCAAACAATCCTGGGTCTTCTGCATGCTGTGCCTCAGTCAGCCCTCAGTCCTCAGAGGTAGGTACCATGGCACCCACTCCTGAAATGAGGACCTGAAAAGAGTAGAAGGGTGGAGTAACTTGTCCTTGGCCACATAGCCAAAAGGTAGGCTATTAACTTATATAATAAGGATCAACACAGGCTGCCATAAGAGTCCACTAGCAAACCACTGACTAGAGTATTATCTGATATTTAATAACTGAAAGGATAAGAGACACTGTCCATGCAGAAAGACAGATATCAACCACAAACAACCAATGTGACTACAATAACATACCAGCTAAATTTTAAAACTGCCTGATATGTCTTAAGAAACAGAGAAAGCCCCTTTCCAGGTATCTATTGCTGTATAAAAAAGCACCCCTATACTTACTGACTTGAAATAATTTATTATCAGTTGTGGATCTATGACTCCACTGGGCTCAACTGGGTGGCTCTTTCTTGTCCCTCATGAAGATGCTGTCAGATGACAGCTGAAGCTGCAGTCACACCAATGTGCTCTGGGCTCAAATATCCAAGATGGCCTTCTCATTCACATGCTGTGTGTCCCAGCACTGCTAGGCATGGCTTCTCTGTCTAACAGAGGAGCCTGGATGGCTTCACAGCTGCTCAGCGCTCCAAGAGGCAGAAAGCAGGGGCTGCAGGTAGCTGCTAAAGGGCTACCCCTAAAACTGGTCCAGCATCTCTTCTGCTATATTCTAATGGATGAGAGTTCCAGAACCTGCCTGGAATTAAGAGGCATGGCAAGGTATACTGCAGAAGAGCACATGGGATACATGATATTTTTATGTCCATCTTTGGAAAACAATCTGACATAACAACTTTAAAAGAGTTAATATCTAAGTGACACCCAGTGATGGAGGGGAGGACGGGGGAAGTCTCAGTCATCAAGACAGTCTATGCAAAGACAGAGGGGAGAGAAAACATGGGACATGTGTAGATTCACAAGACTCTCTCACCATGGCTAAAGTGCTGGGCTCAAGATGAGCAATGGGAAGAACTGAAGCAGAGACCACTTAGAGTAACAACAAGATTGAAAGCCATTGAGGGAGTTGAATCAAGGAAGGAATTGATCCAACCACATTTATGTCTTGAAAAGGTTTTGCTGGCTCTAAAATGGAGAATGAGTGGAAAGGGGCAAGAGACCAGGCACCCTCCCAAGAAATCTCTCACTTCAAGGAAAGAAGCTCCTAAGTTAGACTTTGGTCCCAGCTCAAGCCTTGGCTCTGCCCGGCTCTCTTGCTCTCATCTGAAGTCATAGTCAACATAAAGAGCAGGAGCCCAGGGCCATGGTCTCTATAGGGCTCAACTGACTGTTAAGCTCACTTGTCTGAGGCTCTGGAAGCCTCTGAATAGCACTAGTGATAATTACAGAATCCCCATGTATATTGATGAGAAACAGCTACATAAATAGCACAGCTTGGTATTTACAAAGTGCTGGTTTTCTGTAAATAAAAAAATTTGGCAGTTACTACCAAGCAGTTCATCCACTCTCTGGAGCCAGTACTTGTCTTATTGTAGTTCTTTCTAAGGGAGGCATTGGGTCACTACCTGTGCCCTTCTGGTGGCTTGACCAGGTCCAACTCCAGAAGCAACTAGCAATTCAAAACCAGGAGCAGTAATCTTAAATCTCTCTTGGAGTCTGGAGATTCGTTTTTTACATCCCCTCCCCCCCCAAAAAAAATGCTTTGGCCATTCCCATCACTTATGCATAGAGATTTCCTACCCTCTTAATGTAAGTTAGGGCTCTTTAGCACATTGTGGTCCACAGATTGGAAACCAAAGCTCATTTATAGATCTAGATCAGCATTTCCTGAACAATTCTGTGGCTCAAGTGGTAGCGTGCTCACCTGGCATGCATGCGGCCTGGGTTCGGTCCTCAGCACCACATACCAACAAAGATGTTGTGTCTTCCAAAGAACTGAAAAATAAATATTTAAAAATTCTCTCTCTCTCTCTCTCTCTCTCTCTCTCTCTCTCTCTCTCTCTCTCTCTCTCTCTCTTTTTCTCTCTCTCACTCTTAAAAAAAATATTATTTGTTTATTTTCTAATTGCAAGATATCTCACAAATTTTAAGGTTTCTAATTTGGACCATGACTTTCCATTCAGGAAGTTTAGTAGCACAGTTTTTAAAAGTAACCATTCTTTTTCAGAGTATTTTTCAGAGTACCCTTATAAGAGCATTTTATAAATAAGCATCCTTTTTAGAGTAATGATGACTAGTCACCCTCCGAGCTTTTTGGGAGGAAGGTTGGATACTGGTGATTGAACCCAGGGGCTTTACTACTGAGCTACATTGTCAGCCCTTTGTATTTTGAGACAGGGTCTTACTAAATTGCTTAAAGCCTTGGTGAGTTGCTGAGGCTGGCCTTGAGCTTGTAAACCTGCCTGAGCTTCCCAAATCACTGGGATTACAGGCATGCCACCTTGCCAGGCTCTTCAGGGCTTATTAATTTATCTTAACTCTCAAAAGGAGTAGTGTTGTTAGTTTTTGCCGAATAACAATTGGCCCCAAATTTTAGTAACTTAAACCAATAATAATTTACCTAGATGATGGTTTTGTGGGTCAGCAACTTATGATGGGCATGGCTGGGTTTTTCTTCTAGTTTGATTGTCTTCCTCATGTGCCTGTAGTCAACGGTTGGTAAGCCAGAGAGCTTGGCTTTAGGTAGATGACAGGCTATTAGCTGGACAGTGAGATCTCTGTCATCTTTAGATGCCAGCCCAAGTTTATCCACATGGCAGGAGGACAAGGTCCCAAGAGATTAATCAGAAGCTGCAGAGCGTGTTGAGGCCTAGGCTTATAAGAGGCTCAAAATCCTCTTCACACTCTTTTGGCCAAAGCAAATCACAAGGCCAGCTCCTGTGAGTGCCAAATCAAGATGAAAAGGGCTTGAGAAGTGGAGTTTCCAAATCTCTGTATAGGAGGGTTTGGAGGGAATTAATTTGCTTGGGATATAGGGATGGGGTTGATGTTGAAGTTATATTTGCATAGTAAGGAGGTTAGACCCAGATCATATGTTTCTTTAGGGTACTGGAAAGGACTTGGTTATCTTGGGCTTAGGATTCAGCTTTGTCTCTCTCCCTTTAGACACATATCTCAGGATCCTTCAGCCTGTGTGAAAACATCAGAGTTCTTTTGGAAATATCATGATTTGATCACATGTGATAATTTTTATTTTGCCACAAGTCATCATGTAAGCTGATCAGTAAGAGAAATTGCCATAGATGTGGATATACAGTTATTCAGAAAGGTTGCTTGTCCAGAATACATATACATATCAATCAGAAATCAAGAAGAAAAAGACAGACAACCTCATAGAGGGAAAAGGTGAAAGACTTAAACTTCATAGAAGAGGAAATTCAGATGGTCATCATAATCATATAAAAAGTTGTTCCATTCTGTTAGTCATCACCATCACACCCCCATCAGCATGGCTAAAACAAAAGACAGGCAACACCAAGTGTTGACAGAATGTAGAGCAACTAAAACTCTCATCTACTACTTTTGAAAGCATAAATTGATCATTCTGTAAAACTGTTTGGCAGTACATACTAAAACTGAATATATGCATGGTCTATGAGTCTGCAGTCTTATTTCTGTGTACCAACAGAAGTGCATATGTATGCACATCAAATGGACTAGAATGTTCAAGGCAGCATTGTTCATAATAATCAAATGCTGAAAACTATCCAAAAGTTCATCTGTAATGGAAAAGATAAATTAACTGTGCTGTGTCCCTACAAACACTATTGAGAGATAATAATGAGCAACAATTACATACAATGTGGTTAAATCTCACACACCAAAGGGTATTGCCTGTATGATCCACTTATTTCTAAATACAGAAACAGACAAAACTAATCAGTAGTGATAGAAATTAGTGTGTTAGTAACCTTTTTGTTACTGTAACAAGTACCTAAAACAAATCAACTTATAAAAAAAAAAGTTTATCTGGGCTCACAATTTTGAAGGTTTCAGTCTGTGATCATTTGGTCCATGTGGGCCTATGGGAAGTAGAACATCATGTTGGGAGCTCACGATGGGGCAAACCCTGTTTACCTTATGGCCAAGATGCAAAAGAAAGAAGAGGAAGAGACCAGGATCTCACAATCACCTTTGAAGGCATTTCCCCCATGACTGGAAGAGTGTCCACTAGGCCCCACTTCCACAAAATATTCACCACCTTCCAATAGCACCACCCTGGGGTAAAAGGCTTTAACTATATGGGCTCTTGTAAGATATTCAAGAATCTGATTATAGCAGTCAGGATAGTGGTTAGCTTTAGGGGTGAGGGTGCTACTCATGTTCTGTTGTCTCTTGATCTGGTTAGTGATTACATTGGTATATTCATTGGGTAGAAATTTATTCGATCTCACCACTTATATATTCCTACTCCAGTGAAAAAGGAAACAAAGTCAGAATCCCTGAGTTGCTGAAGACCCAGCAGCCGTGGACACTCAAGGCAGAGAATGCTCCCTGCCTTCCCCACCTCTGGGCAGTAGCCTGGAGTGAAAGACCATGCTGGAGGTCAGCCTGGTATGGGGGTTCTTCACATCCTCCAGTGGTCAGGTGCAAGGCTGTGAGCTCGAGGCTGTCTGTTGCCGTGAACCTGAAGGCCATGTGCTGGGGGGGAGGGGCGGTCAGTCCAGTCTGAAGCCTGTCTCCCTGATATCGGCTGCCTGGTAAACATCTGTCCTCGTAACAGTGAAATACAGCAGGAAATGTGGACATGTTTGCTCTTATCACCTTCCCATTTTTTTTAACTTTATTTATTTATTTATTTATTTTTATTTTATTGTTGGTTGTTCAAAACATTACATAGTTCTTAATATACCATATTTCACAGATTGATTCAAGTGGGTTATGAACTCCCATTTTTACCCCGTATACAGATTGCTGTGTCACATCAGTTACATTTCCATTGATTTACAAATTGCCTTTCTAGTGACTGATGTATTCTGCTGTCTATCCCATTCTCCACTGTCCCCTCACCCCTCCCCTCCCCTCCCCTCCCCTTCTCTCTCTCCATCCCCTCTACTATAAATCGTTTCTTCCACTTATATAATTTTTCTCCTACCCATCCTTTCCTCTTATATGTAATTGTGTATAACCCTGAGGCTCACCTTCCAATTCCATGCAATTTCCCTTAACTCTCACTTTCCCTCCCGCCTATCATCCCTGTTTAATGTTATTCTTCTTCTCCAGCTCTTCGTCTCTACCCTGTCCTTGGTTACTCCCCTTATATCAAAGAAGACATTTGACATTTTTTTTAAGGATTGGCTAGCTTCACTTAGCATAATCTGCTCTAATGCCATCCATTTCCCTCCAAATTCTATGATTTTGTCATTTCTTATTGCAGAGTAATACTCCATTGTGTATAAATGCCACATTTTTAATCCATTCATCTATTGAAGGGCTTCTAGGTTGGTTCCACAATCTTGCTATTGTGAATTGTGCTGCTATGAACATCGATATAGCAGTGTCCCTGTAGCATGCTCTTGTTAGGTCTTTAGGGAATAGACCGAGAAGGGGAATAGTTGGGTCAAATGGTGGTTCCATTCCCAGCTTTCCAAGAAATCTCCATACTGCTTTCCAACTTGGCTGCACCATTTTGCAGTCCCACCAACAATGAACAAGTGTACCCATTTCCCCGCATCCTCGCCAGCACTTGTTGTTGTTGGACTTCTTAATGGCTGCCAATCTTACTGGAGTGAGATGGTATCTTAGGGTGGTTTTGATTTGCATTTCTCTGACTGCTAGGGATGTTGAGCATTTTTTCCAGAGCAATTAGACAGACGAAAGAAATTAAAGGCATAAAAATAGGAAAAGAAGAACTTAAATTATCACTATTTGCAGACGATATGATTCTATACCTAACAGACCCAAAAGGGTCTACAAAGAAACTATTAGAGTTAATAAATGAATTCAGCAAAGTGGCGGGATATAAAATCAACACGCATAAATCAAATGCATTCCTGTATATCAGCGACAAATCCTCTGAAACGGAAATGAGGACATCTACTCCATTCACAATATCCCCCCAAAAAATAAAATACCTGGGAATCAACCTAACAAAAGAGGTGAAAGACCTATACAATGAAAACTACAGAACCCTAAAAAGAGACATAGAAGAAGACCTCAGAAGATGGAAAAATATACCCTGCTCATGGATAGGCAGAACTAACATCATCAAAATGGCGATATTACCAAAAGTTCTCTATAAATTCAATGCTATCCCAATCAAAATCCCAACAGCATTTCTTGTAGAAATAGATAAAACAATCAGGAAATTCATATGGAATAATAAAAGACCCAGAATAGCAAAAACAATGCTAAGCAGGAAGTGTGAATCAGGCGGTATAGCGATACCAGACTTCAAACTATACTACAGAGCAATAGTAACAAAAACAGCATGGTACTGGTACCAAAACAGGCGAGTGGTACCAAAACAGGCGAGTGGACCAATGGTACAGAATAGAAGACACAGTAACCAATCCGAAAAACTACAACTATCTTATATTTGATAAAGGGGCTAAAAGCATGCAATGGAGGAAGGATAGCATCTTCAACAAATGGTGCTGGGAAAACTGGAAATCCATTTGCATCAAAATGAAACTGAATCCCTTTCTCTCGCCATGCACAAAAGTTAACTCAAAATGGATCAAGGAGCTCGATATTAAATCAGAGACACGGCGTCTGATAGAAGAAAAAGTCGGCTATGATCTACATACTGTGGTGTCAGGCCCCAAATTCCTCAATAGGACACCCATAGCGCAAGAGTTAACAACCAGAATCAACAAATGGGACTTACTCAAACTAAAAAGTTTTCTCTCAACAAAAGAAACAATAAGAGAGATAAACAGGGAGCCTACATCCTGGGAACAAATCTTTACCCCACACACTTCAGATAGAGCCCTAATATCCAGAGTATACAAAGAACTCAAAAAATTAGATAATAAGATAACAAATAACCCAATCAACAAATGGGCCAAGGACCCGAACAGACAATTCTCAGAGGAGGATATACAATCAATCAACAAGTACATGAAAAAATGCTCACCTTCCCATTTTATAGATTAAAAAAACTAAGGCTCAAAGAGGACAGATAACTTACCCAAGTCACACAGTGAACCTGTTCAGCCCAGATCTGCAATTGGACTCCAGAACTTATCTTCTCAAGGACTCAGCCCTTTGACCAGGAAGGGAAGATAAGGAAACTCAGTAAGCAATCTCCCAGCCAGGATCCTCCCTGGAAAGACCACTCAGAAGCCACTCACAAGAGAAGTCCTCCCAGGACATCACTGCCTAAGCTGCCATTTGAAATGCAAACTAAATCTTCAATCTGCCTCAAAAATGCGAGAGCTGTTCCTTTACACAAAGATAAACCCAGAAGGTTCTCTGAGGCCAGTAATGCCAACTCTTCAGCATCCTACATTCCAAAAAGTATGTGAGGGGCAGAGCCAGTGCCACGTCAAGGAATAAATATCACATGTGCTACACGTGAGTTAATATTGCATTGGGTGAGGTCCATTTCCTGACATTCTGCATCCACATTTTAGTCAGTGCTGCATTAATGGACAAGTTTACATTTGATTTGTTTAGTTCCCAAAATTATTTTCAGTAATCAAAAGGGAAGCTAGGATGGGGGTTGGGTGAAACAAAGCATCTCCCATCTTCCGTGCCTTTATAGGACAGCCCTGGCTAATTTATTATAGTCACCAAAGATCCATTACAAGTGTAAATGAGAAGAAAATCTATTTTAATAACAATGTCACTTTAAATGTATTTGAAATGTATAGACCTTGAAGCAATATTAAAATGAATATTCTCGGCCAGGTCCCTGCACCTGCTTCTTATGAGATATCCCTGCAAAAAAAATATTTGGGGTAAGAACCAGAGAGAGTGAAGACTTGGGAGGTGGCTGTTTTAAGAACCCCTCACACAAATGATTCACATGTTCTTATTTTACATCATTTTCCCCCTCTATTCTCCTCTTATAGGGAACAAATTTTGCTTAAATCATTTCCAACAAAATATATCCTTTTAGGCTACTGCCCATAACATAAGACTTTCAGATAGAAGAGAAGGGTTTATGTGAAAGAATTCTAATTCTTATTCTTATTCTTCTTATCCTTCTCCTCCTCCTTCTTCTTCTTCATATCATGCCCCAAGGAAGCTGCCCCTCAAGAATATGCTGGAAATAGAGTAGAGGTAGAGGATCAAGGGGAGGGAAAGAGGAAGTGCTGGAAATTAAAATGAAGCAAACTATGTTATGACATTTATCAATATGTCAAAAACGAACCCCACTATTATGTATAATCATAATACACTAATACAAAAATAAAGAGTAGGTTGAGCTGCCCTAAAACCCTTCATCCCAACTCACTTTTTGTGCTCTGGAAAATTGAGCTCCTGCTCCACCCAGTCCTAGTGGTCTGCCTTCCTTTCTTATTCTCTACTTCCATTTTATGGCCAAGTTAAAGCTTTAAAAGTTTGTGCCCAAGAGAAATAACTTCTCTATCCTCTTTCCCAAGCCCAATACCAGGAAATGCTACCCCTGAGTCAGCTCAGATGAGGAAGGAAGGGGACTTGGGGACATAGTGTAATGTGGATGCCTTACCCCTGCCTCCCTGTCCCATGAATGCCAGACCCTGACATCCCAGAATTAGAAAGGATCTCCTTGACGTAGCATAGAAAAAAAATTAAAATAGGAAGAAAGAAGACAAGAGAAAGGACAAGGGGTCTCTACCTTGAGTCTGAAGGCCTTGTGTTAAAGTTCCTCAGACCTTTACTACCAAAGTCAGTTCTCTCACCCAGCTGGTCACTCCCAAATTTCTGGGAAAACTAAATCTTCACTTGAATCTCAAACTTACTAGACATTTTTCTACTTATGAAAATTGCCCTGTGCACTGTTAATTATTATTATTAATAATGCAGATATTTTTTAATGAATTGAGCAAAGGGAGACATGACACCTATAATCTAGGATGTTTCCCAATATTAGCTATTGACAAGATAATGAAGGATGTGTCAACCTAAAGATCCTGAAAATGGCCAGACAAACACAGTCTATCTACACCTTCCCATGACCACCCTTCACCAAGTTTCCTTTAAAAGAAGAGCTTGAGAACCCTAAAAGTGTCTCTCACTCTCAAATGGCCCACATTTTCCCTTGAATGTTTATTTCTTGCTTTCCTAAATAAATCTTTGTGCCTCAATATCTGACACGTCTAGAAATTCCTTCCCACAGTGTGTGCTAAGGACCCCATCATCCTCTGTTGAGGTCCCCCTCTGCAGGACCTCCTTGGACCACCTCTGGTGATATCATTATACACGGTCTCATTCCTTATCAAAGTCATTTCTAAAGAACTCATTTGTTGTTTCCTGAATGTCTTCATTAAAATACAAAAACCTTACCTGAGATTTAGAAAAACTTTAGTGGAGGGACAGGACTGTCTTCCCAGTTGGGACCTTTGTAGAGATGGGAGAGGTGTATGGCTGCTGATCCAGCTCTATGTCCCTGTCCCACATATTCTCCTGGTTTTCAGGTCACCAGTTCTAAATGCAAGTTGGAAAGTGGGCATTCAGAAAGGGAGAGATAAGGGTAATGTTCAAAGGCCATGCCCAGAAAAGGAAACACGCCTGAGCAGGTATGAAAGATTTAGATTCAAGTGAAAATCATCCTTCAGTCTATTCAGAAACGTTAGAGACTGTGAATCTGGGAGACTGCATGCATTTATTAGTTACTGAAAGTATATACAATAGGCCCCCTGATCAAATTTTATTTTCTGAGGTTTCAGTACTCAAAGTCAACCATGACCTGAAAACATTATTTAGAAAATTCCAGAAATAAATAATAAGTTATAAAGAGCTTGCTGTTCTGATTAGCTTGATGAAATTTTGAGTCATCCCACTTCCTCCCATCCCAGACATGAATCATTTTTTTGTCCACTGTATCCATGCTGTATATGCTATCTGCCCATTAGAAACTTAGTAGCTTTCTGGGTTATCAGATGGATTGTCTCAGTATCACAGTGCTTGTGTCCAAGTAACTCTGATTTTACCTAACAATGTCCCCAAGGCACAAGCATAGTGATAATGCAGATATACCGCAGAGTAGACCTAAAATTCTTCTTTTAAGTGAAAGGGTGAATGCTCTTAAGGAAAAAATATACTATATGTAAGGTTTGGTACTCTGTGGTATCAGGCATCTTGGAATGTACTCCCCAAAAGTTGGAATGTACTCCCCAAAGGTTAAGGGGTGTTACTATAAAAGAGTGGTCACTATGTTAATATTAACTGATGATCATCAGTTTGAAAACTTAGCCTCCTGTTTGGGGACTTCCGCTGGAGAAGGCAAAGCTGCTCCATTGGGGATGATGACTGGAAACCAGGCACCAGGTGAAATCACAATGTTGGTTTTTTTAATATTTAATTTTTAGAAGTAGTTGGACACAATACCTTTATTTATTTATTTTTATGTGGTGCTGAGGATCGAATCCAGGGCCTCGCACGTGCTAGACGACTGCTGAGCCACAATCCCAGCCCCCACAATGTTTTATATTTGAAGGTGCAAGTTTCTTTATTTCCTGATGTGTTAGTTTCATTAGGGCTGCTAGATGAACTTTAGAGTTTGGGTAAAATCAGGGCTTAGGGTCTATTACAGTATGTATGTGAGATGTTCCCCAAAATTTCCTTTTAATGCAAGAATATTTAGACATGAAATGATTAGATCACAAGAACTCTAACCTAATAAGTCTATCCCAGTTTGAATGGACTATCTGGGTGGTAACTCTAGGTGGGTCCAGTGTGGCTAGAGGAAATAAATCACTGGGAACATGCCCTGGAAAGTGACATCTTCCCTGTGATCCCTTCTGCTCTCTTCTCTCCTCCTCCTCCCCTCTCCTCCTCTCCCTCCTCCTCCTCTCCCTCCTCCTCCTCTCCCTCCTCCTCCTCTCCCTCCTCCTCCTCTCCCTCCTCCTCCTCTCCCTCCTCCTCCTTCCTCTTCATCCTCCTCCCTCTTCCTCCTCCTCCTCCTCCTCCTCCTCCTCCTCTCCCTCCTCCTCCTCCTCCTCCTCCTCCTCCTCCTCCTCCTCCTCCTCCTCCTCCTCCTCCTCCTCCTCCTCCTCCTTCTTCTTCTTCTTCTTCTTCTTCTTCTTCTTCTTCTTCTTCTTCTTCTTTCTCTCTCTCTCTCTCTCTCCTTCCTGAGCATCTTTCCTCTGCTGGGTTACTGGGTCTTTTACCCATAATGTGCTATCTCATATTGAGCCCAGAAAAATGGAATTGGCCATCTATGTACTGAGACTTCTGAAACCATCAGCTCCAAATGAATTTTCCCTCCACTAAGTTGTTCTTTTCTGGTATTTTGGTCACAGCAATGCAAAAGCTGACTAAACAGGGGCTGAGAGTAACCTTAAAATGAGGGCTGCCACCCAAAATGAGAGTGAGAAAAACATTCCAGTTTATAGGTGTCAGTGGATGTCTTTACTACTATAATTGTGTAAGAGTTCAGCATAAACTCAGGCAGTGCCTGAAGGAGATAGACATTCATTGAGTGGGGATGGTACTAAGGAGAGTATATTAGTCAGCTTCACATCACTATAACAAAATGCCTGACACAGGCTACTCAGGAAGTGAAGAGAGATCTATTTTTTTTTTCACAGTTGTGAAGTTTCAAGCCCAACACTGAATGGTCCTAGGCCTATGGGCCGTGGGTAAGATTGGCATATAATGGTGGGAGAACACGTCATGAACTAGAAAGCAGAGAGAAATCAGGGTCCCATACCCCCATTTCTGGACATACTCCTGGTGACATAAAGAGCTCCCACAAGGCCATAACACTTAAAGTCCATGTCACCTCTCACCATCCTGGGGACCAAAACTTTATGTATGTATCTTTGGGGAACACTACCTCTATCCAAGCCATAGCAGGGAGGGAAAGGTTTAAAAAGGTCCCTGAGGCCATAAGCCTATGAGAGAGAAGGACAGAGCCTCCTTCAGAAGACCAGCAGCCACAGTTGGGCTGTCTGTGTGTGTGAGGTTCAGTCTGATCTTCTGCAGGTTCGGTTTTCTTATCTGTCAAATTGTTTTAAGGACACCTACCATGAGTGTCAAAGAAAGGATCAAGCTAGGGTTTGTATTTAAGGCACTTGGGCATGTGCCCATCATACAGGCAAAAAGCAGAAGCTCTGAAATGAAATATGGTCTTGAGGAGTATCCATCTAGGGAGTGACAATAATGAGATGTGACTCCATAGCTGTCTCATCCTCAGGTAGGTATCACTACCCCTGGCGGTGGTATGTGACAAGGAGAGGGAACTCTGGATACTGGCAACTTTTTCAGAGAGTATGAACTTCATTTTGAAATGGCACATCATGGAAGAGATTAGGGTAGCCAAGAATGCTAGGCTGTATCTTGGAGCCTCTGAAGGGACCTGGGCCATGAAGCATTCATTCAGGGAGTATGCATTGAAGTCCTATGATGTGCCAAGCCATGCTAGTGTTAGGTATGAATGAACCAGACAATGTGCTTTGTGGGTGGCCAACCTCCAGCAAATGTTGTTTGAATTGATAAATAAACTAGGTTTCCTGAAGGTAGTGTATGTGCTATGTCCAAAGAGATCAACAAAACTTTTAACATCATAATGCAGTCCTGCCTCTGGAACAACTGATGGCTGTGAAGAATGAGATTTATCTTATACATTCCAGAATGTACACATTGGAATGAGATATGCCTCCCTACAAATAGTACCCTGTGAGGTCACACCTTTACTCCTGTGATACTGCCATCATCCTGAACAGTTTTGGAACTCTTCTTGGACACGTGAAGAGTTTTGCTGTTTCTGAGTCCCAGCAGGAAGTTCTCATTATGTTGAAGCAGTCACACTTCATTTCTAACCAATAAAACATGATAATGAAGCCTGACCACCCACTTGAGTGACACATTTTACCTCCAGAGGGTTTTTGGACCACTTCCCCAAGTCAAAACGACCCTTTAAGGGTGGTTTTGTTAGAAAAAGGATAAGATGAGGGCTCTAAAAACAATTCCAAGGGAAATTAACAACATTACACAAACCTTCAAGGGCCCTGAGAGATGCACAATTTGTACTTGGGCCTGTAAAAACCCTTTGAAGTTAAGAAATAGACCAACCAGCAAAGAGACAGGTGATTTTCACTCTGTCTCAGTTCCAAGAGTCTAGCCATCCATTTGTGACACAGCAATAGAATCAACAGGAAGCATGAAAGAAAAAAAGCAAAATAGGCATAAGAGGACCATCCTTCATTCCAGCACTTGTGGTCCGAGGTGGGAGGAGAAGTCTTCCCAATGACATCCTTCTTGCAGCAGACTAAAATTGATAAGCTTACAGATGGTGGGAGGAGAGATTTGCAAATGTAGTATCTGTTCTTCCAGTTTGGGGCATTTCTTAGCAAAGAACAATAGCAAACATTGAAATTAAGTATGAATCTGATAACCACCTGGGAAAAACCCTGAAAAAAAAAACTAGGTTTAGATGCCCAAGGCCAAGATTCCAATGCTACTTTTTTCTCTCCTCACTGGATCCAAGATGGCACAGTCATCAGGGTGGACCTGAGCACCTATGTGAGTTAGAAAGACACAAATGCAGCTCATCTGGAGGAAGTACTGTGTACTTGAACTCTGACCTTGGATTAGAGGCAAGGGAAAAGGAGACATGGATGCTTCTTCCTACCACCAGATTCAAGCATGAAGGAAGAAGACAGCTGTGCGGGCACATTCATAATTTTAAAAACAAAATCTGGTGGAAGAGAGATCACATGGGATTTAAAAATATCACAACTCTATTGTTTTGCTTTCACTACTTACTGGGCTCCAAGTGGTCAGAAGGAAAAATGGGAAATATGTATGGGAAATACAGGAAGCAGCTTTTAAATCAAGATGCTTACAATTGCATAAAATGAGCTATGAAACAGCAGATAGTGAGTTGTGCATGCGGTTTGTGTCAAGTTATCTCAGGAAAAAATAGGAATCCCTGGTGTCCATGTGGATATTTGAATGCTCGGCTCCTGGCGTGTTACAGGGCTCCTCTTCAAAGGCTCTGTCCCTGTAGTGGGCTGCCTCATTTCCACATGTGTGCAGAACCACGCCCCTCTACCAGATCGTGTTTAATTAAGACCAGATAAAACAGTTGCTTTTTTTTTTTCTGTCTTTTTCTCCCATGTGGAGTTGAAAGGAATCAAACAACTAGGTCAACTATGCTCCCCAGGCCCCAGAGAGGGAGTGATGTTAGCAGGTCCCCCTGAAACAGGGTTGGGGCACAGGGAGATCTGGGCCCTTCTGCTGTACCAACCCCTCCCCCCTCCTGGAATATTCCCCAACCCCCTGTTCCACAGAAGAGGATATCTTTTGATGCTTCTACAGTGCTGGGGCAAATTTAGGGACCAGTTTGATGGCACACATCTTTTCAGGTTCCCGGAGGAGACAAAGAACAGGGTAAGTTTCATTTTTGTGTCCACCGATACAAATTGACAGATTAGTAAGATGCTTTCAAATGTTTCTATGCCTCTTCCCATCATTTTTTCTTTCATTTTTTTAAAGCAATAGATTATGAGTCAAATCTTATCAAAATATAAAACAGAGCTGCTTTGCAGGGCTGGTTGGAAGGACCAGAGACATCTACTCTCCCCAATGCCATCAGTGCTCACCCCTGGTCTCACCTCCACCCCTTCAAGGCAGCTTCACAGAATGTTGAGAATGGGTGGTCAACTTGGAAACTCTGCTTTCATTTTCTGGAATGCCAAGCTAATGGTTTTAACCTCCTTTTCAACTGGGAGGTTCTCTGATTCTATCCTCTCTTTTTGTTTGGGGATGGGAGGGTGCTGGGAATTGAACCCAGGGTGCTTTACCACTGAGCTACATCCCCAGTCCTTTTATTTTTTATTGTGACAGGGGCTTGCTAAGTGGCTGAGGGTCTCACTAAGATGCTGAAGCTGGTCTTGAACTTGGATCCTCCTGTCTCAGCCTTCCAAGTTGCTGGAAGTATAGGCATTCACCGCCATACCTGGCTGGTTCTCTGATTCTCTATGGCATAGTAACACAACACTCAAGTCATCTGCCCAGGGGAGTTAATCCAAGTCTTGCCACCCAAACCTGGTCCCTTTCAAGCTTCTCCTTCCTCTGAAATCGGAGCTTCCCCTTCTGCAGCAGAGCCCAGAAACCTGGGTGCCATCTATAACATCTATGCCTGCCATGCTGAATCCATCAACAGGTCTTCTCAGAGTGTGGTCCTTGGACCACCAGAATGGGTGTCACCTGGGTGCTGGATAGAATTCAGAATCTCAGGCCTCACCCCAAACAGAATCAGAATCTGCATTTTAGCAAGAACACCAAGTGACCATGTGACAATATGAGAAGCAAGGGACACTCAGTTTCATCTTCTTCCATTCTCTTATCCCATGGATTGTTATCTAGACCACTACCAGGCCTCTAGATGGGGCAGCTCTGGTGCATTCACACTTCAGTGTCATCCTCGGACTCAGGCTAAGGTGGCATCTGCCAGTCCTTTCCCTTAGCATCCATCCACCACACCCCACACTAAGGTCCAGCATCTCTTGCCTTCTTCCATTTCCTCAGACATTTGATCTCTCTTTTTGGTAGACTAACCACTGCTCATTCCTAAGATTTCAGCTAAGAGGTCATCTCTGTGCAACCACCTCTGACTACCCAGGTCAGAACACATCCCCTGTCGATATATGAGTTGGTAGCACTCTGTATCTTCCCTGTGACAACTATGGTCACAATGTATTGTTGTACACCTTTTGTGGGATTGTTCAATTAGTATCTGTCTTCCTACTGGTCTTCATCTCCATGAAGGTGGGGACCAGGTCAATTTCTCTCCTCACTCCATCTCCAGGGCTTAACTCTGTTTCTGACACATCATGGAAGCCCCATAACCATTGCACAAGTAAAAGAAGATAGGTACAAAGAAAAAGATGATGTATGACTCCAGTGGTAGGAAATTTCTAGAAAAGGCAAACTAATCAACAGAAAGTTGTTCATTGTTTTCCAGAAGTTGGAGGTAAGGGTGAAGGTTGGCTGTAAATGGACATGGGGGACCTTTGGGGGTTGATGGACGTGTTCTAGGTCTGGACTGTGGTGATGATTGCCTGGTTGTGTGCATTTGTTAAAAAATCGCAACTGTACAGTCACAGTGGGTGAATTTAATAGTATGTAAATTATACCTCAATAAAGCTGTTTGGAAAATGAATGCAATGCACAAAGGTGAAATTAAATGGCCCAGAATCTCACAGGTAACTGCAGCTACATGGCTGTTGTCATATTCCCCTCTCTCTTTCTGCCAGTGAAGATTTGTGCATGCTCAGCAGCAGCTGGGTGAATGACCAGGCCAAAAACAACTCCCTCCCCCTCCATCCTCCTGCCCAGAGCCCAGCTCAGTTGCAGATGCTGAAACTGCAGTTCCTTTGATGGTGTCCCAGAGTTAGAGCAAGAGAAAGATTCATGATTTCTAATAATCCCCAGCCCTGGTTGTAGCTCTGTCCCTTCTCTAATTAGAGCAGTCTCCTCTGGGTATAGCCCAGAAATCAGGACATCTTTGTAGATATCACTGCAGACTTTAGCAAAATAATCAAGTATTAGGAACCATGGTACAGTCCAGGGTTTTTCTCTCAGATCATAAAGAGTGAATGTTTGAGCCAAGTTTTGTTGTTTTAGAATTCTTCTTCTACCTTCATTCCTTTCTTCTCTGAATGTACATGCAGAATACTTTAGGCCCAGTGCATGGCTAACATGAACCTGGCACAGGAAGTGATGTCCCATAAGCAAGACTGATACCCAGCCTTTCCCAGTTCTGACCCAGCCAGCATCTGTCTTGATTTGTGGGTGCTCATCCTTTATCTGGTATTACATATTTGGAAAGGTCCCTCTGTTTATAGAGACCGTACTTGTCACAAATTATAAATCTTGGCCTCCACTGTTAGTCCATTGTTTCCACATTGTATTAGTCACCTTTTCCTCAGTATGATCAAAATACTCTACAAGAATAAATTTTTTTGGTTTTATTGATTTTGCTTTTTTTAAATACATGACAGTGAAATGCATTACAATTCTTATTACACGTAGAGAGTACAATTTTTCATATCTTTGTATATAGAGTATGTTCATGCCAATTCATGCCTTTATACATGTACCTTTTTGCATTATAATTCTTATTACACATATATACCACAATGTTTCACATCTCTGTTTATATATACAGTATGTTGACACCCAATTTGAGTCCTCATACATATACTTTGGATAATTACGTCCATCATATTCCACTGTCCTTGCTAATCCCCTGCCCACTCCCTTTCCCTCCCACACCTGTACTCCATCTAGAATTCATCTAATCCTCCCATGCTCCCCCTTCCTACCCTACTATGAGTCAACCTCCTTATATCAGAGAAAACATTCAGCATTTTTTTTTTGGGGGGGGGGATTGGCTAACTTCACTTAGCACTATCTTCTCCAACTGCATCCATTTACCTGCAAATGCCATGATTTTATTCTCTTTTATTGCTGAGTAAAATTCCACTGTGTATATATGCCACTTTTTTATCCATTCATCCACCGAAGGGCATCTAGGTTGGCTCCACAGTTTAACTATTGAGAATTGTGCTGCTATGAACATTGATGTGGCTGTGTCCCTGTGGTGTGCTGTTTTTAAGTCTTTGGGTAGACAAGAATAATTTAAAGGAGGAAAGGTTTATTTTTGTTTATGGTTTCAGAGATTCAGTCCATGGTGGGTCAACTCCATTGCTCTGGACCCGAGATGAGGCATAATATCAGGGTAGAAGGACAAGGCAGGGGGGGAACCCTGCTCTGCTTATAGCAGCCATGAGACAGAGAGAGGGATGGGAAGGGGCTACAGAGAAGACGAAACCTTCCAGGGCATAACCCCAGTGACCCACCTCCTCCAGCCGTGCTCCACCTGCCTGCAGTTAATACCTAGTCCATTCAAACCAGGATGGACTGATTAGGTTACAGCCCTTATAATCCAGTTATTTGACCTCTGAGTATCCTTGCATTAACAAAGGAGCTTTGGGGAGACACCTCATATCCAAACTATGATACACATACCTTAACACTATATAGAATGACCTTTGAAATCTGTGTCATTAATCAGAAAATTTCTTTATGAATATATTTTAATTGAACAGTGAGATAATACAGGATGACTGACTAAATGTCAGAACTAGATAGGGTAGGATAATTGTAGTAACAAGTAGACCCTGTGTTTGTTTTCTATTGCTGTACACAAATTACCACAAACTTAGAAGCTTAAAAAGGCAGCCACTTATTATCACAGACGTCAGGTAAAGTACAACTGGGTTCTCTGTGCAGGTTCACAATGCTAAAATCAAGGTGTGGCCTCCCTACAGATGGAGAATATCCTCACATTAAATGTTTCTCTGAATCCCTTTCACCAGGATGAGCTTAGCCTCTGTAGAAGGCTCACCTGAGTGGGTTCGACGCACTAAAACCTCTTTATTTTAAAGTCAACTGGCTAGAGATTTCAATTATGTTTACCATCCAAAACTCCTTAAAATAATCCCATTCTTAGCAGCACAGAGATTAATGTTTGAATAAAGATGAGGTGTGTGTGCACATCAGGAGGCCATCTTAGAATTCCATCTTCCACAAATCCTTAAATGCATCATGACACAAACATATTGAAGGACTATTTCTTCTGCACTCAGAATATACACAATAGAATATTAACTCAGAATATACTCTGAGTGTATTCTATTGTGGATATTCTAAAGTGGTTGTGGATCATGATGATGAGATCAATTCATTTCAATGGAGGCTCTGCCATTTTCTTTTTTTAAATTCTTTTTTTATTATTTTTTTATTTTTTTATTGTTGGTTGTTCAAAACATTACATAGTTCTTGACTTATCATATTTCACACTTTGATTCAAGTGGGTTATGAACTCCCATTTTTACCCCGTATACAGATTGCAGAATCACATCAGTTACACTTCCATTGATTTACATATTGCCATACTAGTGTCTGTTGTATTCTACTGCCTTTCCTATCCTCTACTATCCCCCTCCCCTCCCCTCCCCTCCCCTCTTCTCTCTCTACCCCATCTACTGTAATTCATTTCTCCCCCTTGTATTATTTTTCCTTTTCCCCTCACTTCCCCTTGTATGTAATTTTGTATAACCCTGAGGGTCTCCTTCCATTTCCATGCAATTTCCCTTCTCACTTTCCCTCCCACCTCTCATCCCTGTTTAAAGTTAATTTTCTTCTCATGCCCTTCGTCCCTACTCTGTTCTTAGTTACTCTCCTTATATCAAAGAAGACATTTGGCATTTGTTTTTTAGGGATTGGCTGGCTTCACTTAGCATAATCTGCTCTAATGCGATCCATTTCCCTACAAATTCTATGATTTTGTCATTTTTTAATGCAGAGTAATACTCCATTGTGCATAAATGCCACATTTTTTTATCCATTCATCTATTGAAGGGCATCTAGGTTGGTTCCACAGTCTTGCTATTGTGAATTGTGCTGCTATGAACATCGATGTAGCAGTGTCCCTGTAGCATGCTCTTTTTAGGTCTTTAGGGAATAGACCCAGAAGGGGAATAGCTGGGTCAAATGGTGGTTCCATTCCCAGCTTTCCAAGAAATCTCCATACTGCTTTCCAAATTGGCTGCACCAATTTGCAGTCCCACCAACAATGAACAAGTGTACCCTTTTCCCCACATCCTCGCCAGCACTTGTTGTTGTTTGACTTCCTAATGGCTGCCAATCTTACTGGAGTGAGATGGTATCTTAGGGTGGTTTTGATTTGCATTTCTCTGACTGCTAGCGATGATGAGCATTTTTTCATGTACTTGTTGATTGATTGTATGTCCTCCTCTGAGAAGTGTCTGTTCAGGTCCTTGGCCCATTTGTTGATTGGGTTATTTGTTTTCTTATTGTCTAATTTTTTGAGTTCTTTGTATATTCTGGATATTAGGGCTCTATCTGAAGTGTGAGGAGTAAAAATTTGTTCCCAGGATGTAGGTTCCCTATTTACCTCTCTTATTGTTTCTCTTGCTGAGAAAAAACTTTTTAGTTTAAGTAAGTCCCATTTGTTTATTCTTATTATTGTAAGTTCTTCACAGATGGCCAACAGTAGTACTAAAATGTGAAGGTGCATGATATGAAAGGTCTTCATGGACCAAGCCTGAGAACAGATGTCATCACTACTGTCAGTTCATATTTGATTGACTGGACCCCAGTCACATGGTGGCACCCAACTACAGGATGCTGGAAGATGTTTTATGTGTCTGGGTAGACACTCTCAGTGAGGTCTTTTACACCATGATAAAGAGACCACCAAATTTTGATGGAGAACTAAACAGGCTTCTATCTGAACTAACTGAATTTTAGGAAGACAATCCAGAGCAAATCTATCTAAATGAAGTTTACTGTCTTCCAAGGTTAAAAGCTGACATAGCAGAACCAAGACCTCTGTTCTGACCAAAAGATAGAGATGACTTTTAAAGACATCAACATATGTATAACTCACAACTTATTTGCTCAATGTAGTTACTAGATTCAACCTCAAAGCCTTTGACTCTTTTGAAAACTTATTTCCAACTGATGAAGAGCTGACTGACAGATTATTTCAAACTCTGATTTCCAGCTGGGCAAGGTGGTGCCCACTTATAATCCCAGCTACTCAGGAGGGTGAGGAAGGAGGCTCACAAGTTCAAGGCCAGCCTAGGCAACTTAGACCCTGACTCAAAATATAAAGGGCTGGGAATGTAGATCAGTGTTATATTCCCAGAATTCTATCCCCACTACCACAAACAATGAGAAGGAAAAGGAGGAGGAGGAAGAAGAGGAAGAGGAATCTGAGTTCCAAATATGTTTTGAAAAAACACAAGAAAAACTATATAACTTTCCAAGATGACTAGCTTAAATTGTGACACTCATTTGAAACTAAAAGTTCTACATATTTTCTTTAAAATACCTTATGTCATTTAAATCACACTTAATCATTGCTAGTCTTTCTTGTTAAGGAAAAATGGGTTTGAGAGAAATACAAATATAAGCTTTGAATTACCAAGACACCATTTACTAAATTTGGTCTCGAAAATGTTCTGAAAGTTACTGTCTCCATGCTATTCTATATAGAAATCCACAAATTAACAGCAATTTCCTTTTGGCTCCTACGCTTAGTTTTTCTACTTTATATATTTCTTTTTGGCTCTTTAAAAGTCAACAAATTTTTAAAAGTAGGGGAAACACTTTTTGTCTACTCATGTATGAGAACGCCAAACCATACACACAATATTCTTGAGCTAAATCTCATTACCTCCTATAGAACTGGACACTTCTCACAAAAGAGAACAAGGGAGACTCTGATAGAGTGGCCGACAATAGCTTTGCCTCATTCCTTGGTTCACGAAATGATGCCAATGGACAACTGGAAACTGAAAGAAAAATTACTACTTTGTGTAGCAACAAAATCACAATTAGAGTGAGATGGGTTTGGGGTTGTGTGTGTATACAAGGAAAATGGAAAATACATTTCTACTTTTTATTTGAATTTAATTTAAACATTTCCAAACAATGTCACAATGAAATTAGGATATTGGCCAACAGGATTTCCTTTTACCTCTGCATAAAATTTAATCCCTGCCCTTCTATCCATGGTATGCAGGCCCTTTATTGTACCTGGGAGGAAAAGTAACCCCTATGTCTGGTTGAGAGAGGAACTCCCTCGATAGCTGTGACTAATTAGGAAACCATATTGAAAAAAAAAATAAAAGGAGGAAATAATTAAGAGCAGATGGGGCTAAGGGTGAGAGTGGAGAAGTCAAATAGAGCCAAGTGGGCAATTAGGTCAGAGAGGAAGTGAGAATGGCGAGGAGACAGGAGAACATAGTTCACAGAGCAGGTAGACTCTGATCTTTGAGAGTTGCATTTGATTTCAGGGAATAGAAAACTCAACCAATAATGACTTAAATTTAGAGGTGCCCGTTGTTCTCAAGGGAAAGAATTTAAGGAACTCCATTCAAGAGCCTTTGAAACTTCATTCAGGTACCTAGCCCCTTCCATCTTTCCACATAGCAAAGCCTTCTCTCTGGTTCTCATGATATCAAGGTGGAGGCTCTACTTAGGGTGGAAGGGTTTTTGAAGTTGCGACATCAGATGGAATAGTCTAGGATGGAATATCAGGCTGTAGGGATCCGGAGGGAGTGAATGAATTTGATATTGGGGGGCTAGGGGGAAAGTAGGTATTGATAATGACAAGGTCCACTGTGGAGGTGAAGGTCTGATGTAGAATCAATGACAAGATGCTTAGAGGAGAATTCAAG
Organism: Spermophilus citellus; assembly: GCF_964194105.1. Classification (NCBI taxonomy): domain Eukaryota; kingdom Metazoa; phylum Chordata; class Mammalia; order Rodentia; family Sciuridae; genus Spermophilus; species Spermophilus citellus. The sequence continues at coordinate 44,631,452 of NC_138185.1, forward strand.
AAACTGAAAATATCACCACCATGTATATTGAAGTGTCCAAAAATTAAGGTAGAAAGTGGTAGCATTTTAAAGTGAATTCTCACTCCTGCCTCCCCCCTCCCCATCCACATGACCTTTCATTGCCTTTGTGATGGGCATAGAAAAAAGAATTCCTTGGTGGAGTTGCGGTGGCCTGCCATGGGTCTCTCTTATTGCTTCATGTGCCTTTCCTCCCAGCCTCCTCTGGAGAGCACAGACTGCCCTGTGCAGGAGGGGCCGCCCACCTGGACTGGGCTTTTCTTGCTCCTGGGGACTAATGCACTCCTGAGAAAGACCCTGCTCACTGTCCACCCTGTGGCACACACTCCACTTCCCTCCTCTGAGTCTGAGAATAGATTTCAAGAGGCTCCTTCATTACCTTCATCTTCCCTCCCTTTACTCCCAGAGCACCAAGAAAAGGCTGATCTCAGCAGCTGGATCCTCTCTTGGGACTCAAAATATATCAGAATCTCTCCAAAGCCCAATACTTTTTTAAAAATTAAAAATATAAGCAAAAAGACGGAAAGTTGGCTTTTGCTGACTATGTAAGAAACCACTCATCTCTGTTATTTCTTGGGAACCAGTTTCAATTTAGTTACCTCTCACCTACATTTTAGTTCCCTCCAAGAGCTACCTTTAGAGAATCATTCCCCCTCCCCTTTCTGAATCTTATTGTTAGTCCATTTTGGGAATATTTCCCTCCCCCTAAAAATAGTCAGGATCACTCCATTGAGGCTTCAGCCAGATTTAGGAAGGTGAGCTGGATCTTCCCAGCCTCTGCCTTCAGCAGAGGGGAAAACATGTAAACACCTATCCTCTCACATCCCCAGATCTCCACCAACAGCCCTGTTCTCTTAGTGTCTGTGGAAGTTAAACTCAACCCTGTCACATTGTTGTCTACACACTTGCCTGATAGTGGGGGGGACCGTCAAATGCATTCCTCTGTGAATTGACTCTTACACCAAATTGTCCAGGGCCATAAAGTGTAGCCGCTCCTCACCTTGACCATCTACTGAGAAGTTTAGAATACTAGAAGCATAGTCCCATTTTCCCTGGTTATGACATTTTCCTGCCACCAATTTGTTGACAACAGGAACCGTTACTTCACTGTTTACCAGCTGGGTCTCAGGGCTCCAGCGAGGGGTTCAAATCTTATTTCATTATGAAATACCACCTGAGTGGAACTGCTACCATTTACTTTTTACTTGGAGGTTAAACATTTCCAAAGATCTTTTTGTCTTCTTTCTGTCTCTTGAAGTTCCCTGTCTGGCATTTCATGGCTGCCTCCACTCTCCCCGGCCTGAAGGTTTCACTGACATAAAGGCTCCCTCCCCAACTCTCTCCACTGTCAGTTTCCATGAGCAAGAACGGTTAGGATGACATGACAGCCTAACCTGTGTCATCTTGCTTCATTAGAAGAAGGGGACGCCCTTACCCCGATGCACAGATGATGACCAGTAGGAATGCAGCATGGGGGACAAACGCCAAGGGCCACAATTCTCAAGGCTTCTAAGGGATCCTCCTTTGTTTGTTTGTTTGTTTGTTTTGTTTTGTTTCTGTGGTCCTGGGGATTGAATCCAGCGGCACAACTTAACCACTGAGCCCTTTTTAAATTTTTTATTTAGAGATAGCATCTTGCTAAGTTGCTGAGGACCTCTCTTGGCTGAGGTTGGCTTCAAACCCATGCTCCTCCTGCCTCAGCCTCTAGAGCCAGCCACTGGGATTACAGCACACACCACTGCACCCAGGCTTCCTTTTTTTCTTCTTTACTGTCTTCCTCCCTCCTTCCCTCTCTTCTTTCCTTAGGTCTTTTTTTTCTTTCCTCTTCCTTCCTTCCTCCTTGCCTCCTTCCCTTCCATCCTCACTCCCTCATCCCTTCCTTTATTGTTCTTGTCTAGAGAATTATTAACTGCTAAATTACAAGCCATTTATAGGATTCCAGGCAGCCTGTGCATGCACTGCTGTGTACACCTCCATGTTTCCGTCTCTGTATGTGTGTGAGCATATGAGGAATGTAAGTGGCACCTGGTATTAACAGGACACTCAAAAGCCTTGGGAAGAAGGTATGTTGGTCACGGTTTTTATAAAGTGACTCACTGCATCACAAGGAAGTAAGGTAATTTTCATGGCTAACTGGATAGATCCAACCCAAGAAAAGTGGGTAGAACAGTCTATCTTTAACATAGCTGTATAAATTTCAAGAGGCAGGAGACCAGATTGGAAAAATCCTTACTTCTCCCTCAGAATATCTTTGACAGTGTGGTTGCTGGGTGAGATATGTAAAGCTAATGCTTGGTAAAACCATTTTAGTGGTATAACACTGTCCCCATCAGCCCACCATGAAATAGTGACTCCTCCAAACCTTGGGACGTTGTGAAGTGAAAAGCAACACCTGAGGCCAAGAGTAACAGTATATGCATTGAAGGATACACATGTGTCTTCAAGTGTCTTCAGAAACAGACACCATGGGAAATATAAAATATTCGGGAGCAAACAAGAGGGAACATTCAAGAGCCAGACCAGCCATGTGCCCTTTGGTTGAAGTTGTAGAGAATGTATTGCGGCGGGGTGGATGATCTGAGGACAGCAGAAGACACAGGGCAAGGGAGCAGGCAGGGTTTAAGAAAAGGAAAACATTCATTCATAAGAGGCAGAAAGGCAGCCTAAGACCTTAAATGCATAGGAAGAGGAATATATCCAGTGCAATCTAAAAGAAATACCACCAAAACACACTATGGGATATCCCGCTCCAGTGTTCGGTTGTGGTGAGCACCAGCCACAGTGTCTCTGAACCCCTGTAAGGTGGCAAGTCCAAATTGAGAAAATTGCATATGCAACTCACATTTTATTTTATTTCTGTTTGATGGCCTGGCTCGAGACATGCTTTCAGCAAAGTCTGGGGAGAGGAAAGGCAACAGAGAATACTGTGGTAGTAGAAATCACATTGGGTTTAGAGTTCACTTCCTGGCTCTTGATGGCTTGGCAAGTTACATAATCTCAGAAAGTTTCCATTTCCCCATTTGTAAAGTTGTGCTTGCTGATGACATCCATTTCGAGAAGTGGATGCTAAACCTAAACCAGAAACTATGCAAAGCCTCTAATACCTTGTATTCAGCAGGAGGTGCTCAAAGGGAAGTTCCTTTCTTCCTTTCTTTTCCCTCACTCAGAGAAGGATGTTGGGATCCCCCAGGGGCTGTAGGACACACAGCTGAAATAACTTCACTAAACTCTGAATATGGGTTTCAACTCTCTCAATGTCCTGGATGACAGCAGATGGGGTAAGTGGAAAGAGGAGTAGAAAGTCCAGTGGAGAAACCACCAGGAGTTGAGCAAGGACTGCAGCCAGCCTGCAGTGACAAAACCAAGCAGGAAGACTTACAGGTGCACTGTTCTGTTTCACTAAAAAAGTTGCTCTCACATATGCTCAAATTAAACAGATATGTTTGCTCCAATTAGGTAAAAGAGTGTGTTTTTTTTCAATTTCTTTGCAGTTTTGCAAAACTTGACTTTGAATTAGCCATTGCCTCAGCAACCCACAACATTAATGCATCCCCCCATAAAATGAGCATCCCTGGGAAAACCCATGTTTATTGTTCAGCTCAGAGACTCATGGGAAGAGCCTGCTACTTGCTATTCATAAATAAATAAGTCACCTGCCAAAGGAACACAAAATACTCATGAAATGTTCCAAAATGTTGGTGAGGCTCAGTGATTGGAGATCCCTGGAGGTAATTTGACATTTCTTCAATAAAACAAACTGAAGCCAAGGAATACTGATGGATGAGAAATTCCATCATCCAGTTTCAATCTATCAAATGTGTACTTCAAGGATGGTCATGTTCTTTATGGACTTTGCTAATAAATGGATAGGTCTGGAGACTATCATGCTAAGTGAAATAAGCCAGTCCCCAAAAGTCAAAGGTCAAATGTTTTCTCTGATGTGTTTGGAAGCTAACCCACAATAAAGGTGTGTGTGGTGTACGTGGTGTGGGAGGTGGATAAAATCAGAATAGAAGTTCAGTGGAGTAGACAAAGGGGAATGAAGGAAAGAGAAGAGGGATGAGATAGGGAAAGACAGTGGAATGAATCTAACCTAACTTTCCTGTGTACATACAGGAATATACCACAGTGAATCTCACCATCGTGTGGATCCACAAGATACTAATTTAAAAAAAAAAAAACTATAAGTAAATAGCAGGAAGATCAGTGGAGCAGAGGAAAGGGAGAAGGAGTGGAAGGATTGGAAGGGAAGGGGAACTGAATTAGAGCAAATTATATTCCATACTTATATAATTATGTCAAAATGAATTCTATTGTCATGTATAACTAAAAAGAGCCAATTTAAAAAAGAATATCATTTCTTCTTTCATTTATAGATCTCAACAATAGAAAAGAAAGATAGTTGCATGACTAACCAAGGACAGTAGGTAATCTCCAACTTACTCTAGGCAGAATTTATGGAAACCACTGGTCTAGGGAGATTTAAGGAGACCAATAACCTATTCATCCCCCTGAGAAAATCAAGTCCCTCTTCAAGGGAACTTGGTCTCTTATTCATAAAATGAAGATGATTAACATAAGACAGGACATCATAAAACCAGTTCCCTTGTTTTAAGTCCAGGGAAAAGGAAGCTCAAAAAGTAAACTCTCATGAGTTGCTGAGGGTTTCATGGAGGTTTCACTGTGAAACCCTCAGCAACTCATGAGACCCTGTCTCAAAATATAAAAAAGACTGGGAATGTAGCTCAGAGGTAAAACATGCCTCTTTAATAACCACTGGAATAAATGACTGGAAGAGATTGTGAACTGCTGGGTTTTAAAGGCACCTTTCCTCTGCATAACAAATATACCACACCAAGGGATTCAACAAGCCAGACCGATCTAATGCTAGTAGTCACAAAGATGTGAAAAAAGATGTGCCGTAAGCCTTAAGTCAGTTCAGGCTGCTATAATAAAATGGCTTAGATTGGTGGCTTATAAACAATACAAATTTATTTCTCCCCATTGTGGAGTCTGGGGAATTCAAGATCAAGACACCAGCAGGTTGGTGTCTGGTGAAGGCTTTCTGGTTTGCAGATGGAAACATCCAGATGTCTTTTCACATGGTGGGAGAGCTCTCCAGGGCTTTTTTTTTTAATTTTTTTTTTTTGTTGACTCTTTTTTTTTAATTTTATTTTTTATTGGTTGTTCACAACATTACAAAGCTCTTGACATATCATATTTCATACAATAGATTGAAGTGGGTTATGAACCCCCAATTTTACCCCAAATGCAGATTGCAGAATCACGTCGGTTACACATCCACAATTTTACATAATGCCCTATTAGTAATTGTTGTATTCTGTTACCTTTCCTATCCCCTACTATCTCCCCTCTCTTCACCTCCCATCTTCTCTCTCTACCCCATCTACTGTAATTCATTTCTCTCCTTGTTTATTTTCCCATTCCCCTCACAACCTCTTATATGTAATTTTGTATAGCAATGAGGGTCTCCCTTCATTTCCATGCAGTTTCCCTTTTCTCTCCCTTTCCCTCCCATCTCATGTCTCTGTTTAAAGTTAATCTTTTCTTCCTGCTCTTCCTCCCTACTCTGTTCATAGTTGCTCTCATTATATCAAAGAAGACATTTGGTATTTGTTTTATAGGGATTGGCTAGCTTCACTAAGCATAATCTGCTCTAGTGCCATCCATTTCCCTTCAAATTCTATGATTTTGTCATTTTTTATTGCTGCGTAGTACTCCATTGTGTATAGATGCCACATTTTTTTTATCCATTCATCTATTGAAGGGCATCTGGGTTGGTTCCACAGTCTAGCTATTGTGAATTGTGCTGCTATGAACATCGATGTGGCAGTATCCCTGTAGCATGCTATTTTAAGGTGTTCAGGGAATAGTCCAAGAAGGGCAATAGCAGGGTCAAATGGTGGTTCCATTCCCAGCTTTTCCAGGAATCTCCATACTGCTTTCCAAATTGGCTGCACCAATTTGCAGTCCCACCAACAATGTACAAGTGTACCCTTTTCTCCACATCCTTGCCAGCACTTGTTGTTGTTTGACTTCATAGTGGCTGCCAGTCTTACTGGAGTGAGATGGTATCTTAGGGTGGTTTTGATTTGCATTTCTCTGACTGCTAGCGATGATGAGCATTTTTTCATGTACTTGTTGATTGATTGTATGTCCTCCTCTGAGAAGTGTCTGTTCAGGTCCTTGGCCCATTTGTTGATTGGGTTATTTGTTATCTTATTGTCTATTTTTTTGAGTTCTTTGTATACTCTGGATATTAGGGCTCTATCTGAAGTGTGAGGAGTAAAAATTTGTTCCCAGGATGTAGGTTCCCTATTTACCTCTCTTATTGTTTCTTTTGCTGAGAAAAAACTTTTTAGTTTAAGTAAGTCCCATTTCTTGATTCTTGTTATTAACTCTTGTGCTACTAATCCCAATCTTGAGGGATCCTTCCTTATGATCTACTCCAAGGCTCCATCTCCTGATACCATCACATTGGTGATTAGGTTTCAGTGAATGAATTTTGAACTGGCACAAATATTCAGGAAACAGAAATCAAACATTTCCTGTTGGGACTTGGGGTGTAGCTCAGTGGTAGGATGTTTGCCTGACATGCACAAGGCCTCGGGTTTGCTCCCAGTGCTGGGGGAGGGGGGGAATGCCTGTTACTTGTTATCCTTGACTTAAGAAGAATCCAAAGTAAAATTCCTTTCTTGCTAACAAAGAATTATAGTGGGAAAATTGTTCATGGTGCTAATAACTTGTCTGTCTTATTAAATTGTCCTCTTTTTTGCCCCATCAAAATTGTGGAGAATTCAGAGTCAGCTGAAACTTTTCACCATTGAGTTGAATTGTTTAATGAGTGTGGGGTTTCTTCTGGCAAACCCTAAATAATGACCACAAGTTGAGAAAGAGGCATAGCTTTTAGCTGGAGTATAAAAATATTGCTGTAGCTGGGCACAGTGACTAATCCCAGTGACTTGGAGGCTGAGGCAGGAAGATTGCACCTCCATGAAACCCTCAGTAACTCATGAGAACTTGTCTCAAAATAAAATATAAAAAGACTGGGAATGTAGCTCAGTGGTAAAGCATGCCTGTTTAATAACCACTGTGTGTGTGTGTGCGCGTGTGTGTGTGTATTGAGCACCACTCTGCCCAACTTGGCCATGATGGCCGTAGCTTAAAATCAGCCAAGGTGATAATATTTACACCATGTAAACTGACAGATACATGTGTGTGTAGTGGCCAATGTGATAGAAAGAAGAAAAGAAGGAAGGGAGGGAGAAAGGGGAGGGCGGGGTGGGGTGAAAGGCAATTTCAACTTGGCTGTTCAAACAACTAAGATTTAACTCAGTTCTATAATAGGCTTATGACACCTGTCTTGGCCCAAGATTCTCGACTGATTAGTTTCATGTAGTTCTTCCTCTGGGTGGTATTTTCTTTTTTAATTCACAGATAAGACTGTGCTATATCCTTATTGACCTCAAAACCCAAAGTTATGGAAACATAAGTCTAATTACAAGACAAAACCAGGCAATCATTAGGTCTGCAGATGACTTGTGGGAGCTAAATATTCCCCAAACTTCTTAAAAAACATTTAAAAAAAAAAAGACATTGCTTCATTCCTGGTGGCCTAAGACCTAAGAGGTAGAGTTCTCTCCACAGTGTGACTGCCCCTTGGGCCCATGCACATGATACCAATAAGCTACCCCAGGCCCTCCAGGCTTATCTAAAGCCACAGAACTATGGGGCTCCTTCCATGTGGGACTAGGGGTTCCTGGGCCGTGCAGAAGTGAGTAGCTTACACTCTTATGAGAGCAAACTGGTTCTTTGGCTCTTCTATGATGGAGACATCTTGACTCTTCTATGGCTTTTGAGGTCTTTTTCACCTCCAAACATTTGTAGGAGCCTGTCTCCCAAGTATCAATATACAAGGTCTTAGCCCATCCCCAAACCATGGTAAGTCCTCATGCCTGTCCTGTGGAATATTGGAAATGGCATGGAAGGGTTCACAAGAGCCCATCTGGACCTCAACTTGGCCATGATGGTGGTAGCTTAAAATCATCCAAGATGATAATATTTATACTGTGTAAATTGACAGATAGTATCAATCAGGGAATCCCACCCCACTAAAGTATCAGTTATTAAACATCTGACAGCTTGTCCCTCTTCTACCTATTGATGTCATCTCCTCTGGCTCAGAAGTTATCTCCAAAACCACTTATCATCTACTTTCATTTTATTAATGATGGGCATCTGAAATTTAGGCCAAAATAGAATGTTTTGCAGTTTAATCCTATGGAAATTTAAAAATAATTATTAGCAATAGTATTTCTCCTTTTAAATGAAGTCACAGAATGAATGTGTGTGTGTGTGTGTGTGTGTGTGTGTGTGTGTGTGTGTGTATGCCTAGTGGATTAGCTTAGCGAGGAACACAGTTGAAGCTTCCCAGGCTCCCATTTCCTCATTACAATTCCTTTGAAGAACATCAGTCTCAGTGAATCACAGTTTGATAAACCTAGACCCACTAATTTTTTAAAATCAGCTTTATAGAGGTATAGCTGCATTCACAAATCCATTATTTTTAGAAAATTTTTATTTTAAAGTAATTTTGCATTCATAGAAAACCTTTAAAATAGTAAAGAGTTTCCCATGCAACATTGATCTGGATTTCCCTTAAGTGTTAACATCTTGCATAACCTTGGTACAATGATCAAAACCAAAACTAACATTGGTACAATACTCTGAACTAATCTATAGACCTTATTCAAATTTCATCAGTTTTCCCACTAATCCCTAATCTCCTTTTCTGCTCCAATCCAGGATCCCTTCTGTTATATAGTTGCTATGTCTATTTAGTTGCTTCTAATCTATGACAAGTCCTTGGTCCTTTTTCTTTTTCCAGTGAATTTTAACAATGTTTAAGAGTCCAGGCCATTTTGTGTTTATCTTTTGTTTTCTCATGATTTAATTAAGGTCATATACTTTCAGTGGAGTATCACAGTAATGTGCAATTTCAGAATCATGTCAGGAATGGGTGATATGGGCATGTTTTATTATAAGTATATTGAAGTTTCCTTGACCATTCACCAGTTGGTAGACACCAGGCATAAAGTTGCTATGGACATTCATATACAAAGGTGTCTACAAATGATTTTCTTTCTCTTGGTTAGATACCTGGGATGTTTATGTAAGTATGTGTTGAATTTTATACCAAACTGATGAATTGTTTAGGAACATGGCTGTACCTTAAACATTATTTGCTACAAAGAGAAGCAATTACATAGTATTAGAGAAAGTGAAATAATGGCTTAAAGTAATTGCAACAGGGTAAGACCTCATCTATTTTGATGACCATACCTTTTTCACATTCTAATCCATAACTTGTGAAAGTTCCAGTTGCTCCACAGTCTCAAAAACACTTGAGGGCTGGGGATGCGGCTCAAGTGGTAGCGCGCTCGCCTGGCATGCATGAGGCACTGGGTTTGATCCCCAGCACCACATAAAAATAAAATAAAGATATTTTGTCCACCTAAAACTAAAGAAAATAAATATTTAAAAAAACACTTGATATTATAAGTCTTTTTAATTTTAGTTATTCTTGTGAGTTTATAGAAGTACCTCATTGTGCTTTTTATTTGCATTTTCCTAATGACTAAAGATGCTGAATATCTTTTCACGAGTTTTTTGCTAATTAATCTTCTTAAAGGAAGTGTCTACTCTAATATTTTTGCCCATTTTGATTGGGTTTTTATATTCTTTTTTTGAGTTGTGTTTTTATTTTTATTTATTTATTTTTCAAACAGAATGGGAAGACATTTATTTTTATGAAACCTTGGTGGAGATGTACTGCAGGGATTATCTGGCCAAAATAAAGGGCCAATTTTTCCTGTAGCTAAAAGCAAGTCATCAAACTCTTGATTGTCAATAGAGGAAATGGTAGCTATTTGTATCCCAGGGCTTCTGATGAAAGCAGCAGCTCCAGTCTCTAAAGGAATTGTTTAAAACCTACCTTAACAGCATGGGTCCACCATAGTGTATGTTTGAGAATACATACATCGAAAGGACGTATTGAATGCAAATCAAATATTAACAAAGCTACAAGCCACTTACAATATAGAGAAGACACCTGTAATCCAGCAGTTTGGGAGACTGAGGCAGTAGGATCATGAATTCAAAGCCAGCCTCAGCAAGTTAGTAAGGCACTAAGCAACTCAGTGAGACCCTGTCTCTAAATAAAATATAAAAAAGGGCTGGGGGTGTGACTTAGTGGTTAAATGGTACTGAGTTCAATCCCCCAGTACCAAAAAAGAAAGAAAAAAAAAAGAAAAGGAGTCAGATTTTTACCAAAAACAAAACAAACAAAAAAAGACTTATAAATATTTTTATATATTGAATACATGTACTTTATCTTTATAAGATGTAGATTTTTGCAACCATTTTTTTGCAGTCTGAGGTCTTTTTCATTTTCTCAGCAACTTCCTTTGAAAAAGCAAAGGTGTCGTTTTTTTTCTTAGTTGTTTTGCTTTGTTTGATGTGATCTATTTTACCAATATTATTTCTTTCTTGGTTTTTCCTTTTCTGTGTTCTATCTAATAAATTTTTGTGTAACCCAAGGTCACAAATATTTTCTCCTGTGTTTTCTCCTGAAATGACTTTCAAGGCAATAGCTCCTAGCATTTTTTTCTTTTAGTTTATCTGCCTATCCACTTAACTTTAAATCTAGCTACAAATTTTCCTCTAGCAGTTAGAGGCACAGCAGTTAGGCGCACAGCAGTTAGGCGCACAGCAGTTAGGCGCACAGCAGTTAGGTGCACTAAGAATCATTAATCCTTTGTCCCATGAAGAAACGTCCATACTAACCAAGGATAATTTTGATATTTTTGTCATGAATGCTCATGCCTTCAGTGGGGCACTTGCTACTCACATCCCTACTTTGGGGTATTTCCAAAAGCAAACTAATTTAACTCTAGTGAGGACTTAGTGTGCTGATAAATACTTAACAACCGACTCTCCTGAGAAAAGCAAATAATTTTAAGATCTGATTGGCAACATTTGTACATTTCCAGGGTGTAACTATAACACGGCCAATTTTAAGCTGCCAATCAACTGGCTTGCCAAATTATTTAAAAATTTAATAATTGTCTGTCAAGAATGGATGCGATACTGCTCCAGCACTACTTCCACCATCAGGTGCAAGTAGTTGTCTTGACCGTGATCCCCAAGAATCAGAAAGAGAGGGAATACGGGAAATGAGACAAGGAAAGGAAAGAAACCAACAAAGAGGGAATTGGAGAGCTGGATAATCCAGTGGACAACTGGATTCAACACCACTGAGGACGCCAAGAGGCGCAGCATAGACCACAGCTTCCTGCGGCTGTTCCAGGAAGGGCTGAGGGGGCTGAGCTGCTGAGCTGTCTCAGTTTGTTTGATCCTTGTCTCTGGGTTAGTAAGACATGGGTACCCTTCAGGCTGCTCTGCAGGTGGCAGAGGCACTGATGAAAGCCTCTGGCAGAAAAGCAAGGAGCCACAGGGGAGACGGGAAGTTGTCGTAGGTAGGAGGCTGCCAGTGTGTCTTCAACTGTCCCTTGTCAGAAACTGACCAAGGGGAACATGTGTTCCACCTGCCACACACTTGTTTTAAATCCCTGGATTACCACCATCAACAGCTCTCCCACTGAAGCCACAAAGGCACCATTCCCTATCTGATTTAAACTCCTGGAGGAATGTAACTGGAAAGCGTCACCTTCAGTCCCCATTAAGTAATGCTTTCATTTTTTTTTTGTTCTTATTAGTGATACACGACAGTAGAATGTATTTTAAAATATTATATGTATATGGACTATAACTGCCTATTCTTCTGGTGGTATATGATGGGGAATTACATTGGTGGTGTATTCATATATGCATATAGGTGTATTCATTCTATCTTTCCTATTCCCATTTCCCCTCTCTTCCTTTCATTCCCCCGTATCTAACCCAAATATTCTGCTAATCTTCCTACCCACCCCCATCCTTATTGTGAGATAACAACCACATATCAGAGACAACATTCAGCCTTTGGTGTTTTGGGATGGGCTTATTTCACTTAGCATGATAGTCTCCAGTTCCATCCATTTTACTAGCAAATGCCATAATTTTATTCTTCTTTATGGCTGAGTAATATTCCATTGTGTATATATACCACATTTTTGTTTTCTGTTTATCTGTTGAAGGGCATCTAGGTTGGTTCCATCATTTAGCTGTTGTGAATTGAGCTGCTATAAACATTGATGTGTCTGTGTCACTGTTGTACGCTGATTTTAAGTCCTTTGGGTGTAAATCATGGAGGTTTCTGAGAAACCTCCATCCTGCTTTCCAGAGTGGTTGCACCAATCTTGAATCCAACCAGCAATGTATGAGTGAACCCTTTTTTCCCGAATGCTTGCCAATATTTTTTGTTGCTAGTGTTCTTGATAATTGCCATTCTGACTGGAGTGAGATGGAATCTCAGCATAGTTTTAATTTTCATTTCTCTAATCACAGTGATGTTGAACATTTTTCATACATTTGTTGACCATTTGTATTTCCTCTCCTGTGAAGTGTCTGTTCAGTTCCTTTGCCCATTTATTGACTGGGTTTCTTTTTCTTTTTCTTTCTTTTTTTTTTTTGGTGTTAAATGTTTTGAGCTCTTTATATATACTGGAGATTATTGCTCTATCTGAGGTGCGGGTAGCAAAGATTCTCTCCCATTCTGTAGGCTCTCTCTTTACTTTCTTGATTGTTTCCTTTGCTGTGAAGAAGCTTTTTAGTTTGATTCCATCCCTTTTCTTGATTTTTGATTTAAGTAATGCTTTCTTTATTGGCTGATGTAAGTGGATTTAAAGTCCCTACTTGATCACTAATGACAATGGAATTCCCTACAGGATCCATGATCTTTTCAATGAGTAGACTTTGTTTTCTTAAAATCATAGGTAACATAAATATGACTAATAGAATTGAATCAAATAATTTCTGCTTGGATGTCAACCATGTTTCTGTGGTTATGTAGATCAGAGAAAAATCTTATCATGACAAATAAATAAGATAATTTATTGGATGCAAGAGTCCAGTCTTTCTTGGAACACAAAGAAATTGGCCATGGCTCTGTCTTCTCTACTGGGGAAACTTCCCACAGATGTGAAACAGATGGACCCAGATTTAGACACCATCTGCCTCTCAGCTGCAATTAACATTGGATCCAGTTGGGTTTTACCATTGAGTTGGCCATCCCTGTTGACTTCTGGGGAATCCTAAATCTTGTGTTTGTTGGAATGTGAAGGTTAGGTTGGGTTTCTTTGAATGGGCAGCCACTCTTAGGAGACAAAGAACGAAAAGGAAATCAAGCTCTTGGTCAACCATTACCCATGCAGCTGTACTAAGGGCCTCCTAGAAGTCGTTAAAGAAATGAGCCTGCTAATCTTGTGATTTTGTAAAGAAAAGGTATGAATGCCTCCCTAAGACCATGTCTATCCAGTCGGTCCCACTTTTCTAACCAATTGATTAAAATAACAATGATCCCCCAATGACAATATTATCTGGCACTTACTGAATACTCACAACAGCTATTGTGCTGACAATTTTGCATATATTATCTAGTTTCAGAATAATATGAGGAAGGTATTATTTTTTCCCATTTTACAGATGAGAACACTAAAGCCTTAGGTTTAAATACCTTGCATCACTCACCAAGATTTGGACCCACGCTATCTGATTTGGCTTCATAAGCAGGTATCCTTACTGCCTCCATTGGCTTATTTACAATGGAGAGGAGCAGCAGTAATCAGCTAGCAAAATTCTTCCATTCCTATTTTATAAAGTGCAGAAAAGAAGTGCAAAATCTCAAAGATACCACTGTCTTCCAATCTCTTTATAACACTTATAACCTCAAGGGATTTATTTCTCTCGTGAGTTAGTATGTTCTACCACACATGCCTTTGGATAGCTCCTGAATTCAAATGTGCTTCTTGCTTTTTCGGAGCCTTGAGGGAGGTAACTAAAAGCATAATTAAATTCTAGCTTGCTTCCTTACAGCTGCAACTTCTAACATTGGTGTCAGCATCTACAAACTGCAGCAAGAGTCAGCCCTATTCATTAATAACAACACCTCATATTGTTCCTGAAACAACAGAGAAGATTTTTAGTAGAATAGTCCAAGAGCATCATTCTCTTGAGCCCTGGTTGCGTTTTAAGGACACATACCAGGTGAACAGATTGTAAGGACATGCCTAGACCAAGAGTCAGTGGTACTAAGGTGCCACAGTTCTGGACGACTCGTGAATTTCAAGCCAGCCTACATCAGCCAGAGGAGAAGGAGCCCATGTGCCCAGCCAAGCTAATTGTCTAACAAGAGAGGTTTTGAATCTCCTAGCTAAAAGTCCACAGTAATCATCTGGTAATTATTTTAATGGATTGTCACTGAAGTGTGAAGTTGGAAGTGCTGAAATAGGAAGCTTTGGTCTGGCTTAGTTAATTGTACTAGATCTTAAGCAATAGCTTACATCCCATTCAAGCCTGTGGACTTTGTTCATTTATACACACAGACACAGTCTGGACCCCCTACCCATGGCCATCCAGCTTATTAGCCTTTTACAACCCTCACAAGAAGGATCAGGCTAGACATTTCTGGGAGGAAATGCAACTGATCACCCCTGATGCAAAATCAGATTCTCCTCCAGGAGCATGCCCTGTGGAACTCGTTTGGTTCTGTTAATAGGACATAGGAAGACACACAATTAAGGAGAAGGTTGTCATGACTTCCAACTCTGTGTCCAAAGCTGGATTCAGAATGCCAGCCTTCTGGGGCACTCAACCCACACTATAATAAACTAGAAAGCTGATGACACAAGTCTTTACACAGCTGAAGACAAATAAATTGACCCTCTTCCCCTGAAGGAAACAGCCCCTTAACATAGAAATAAGAAGCCACTTCCCACTTTTTCTCCCACCCACCTACCTCTATCACGTGTATTCTCTATCACATTTATTCACATAAATTCTCACCTCATTCCATCCAACTGAAATTGTTAAATGAAACATGTAAAATATTTTACCAAGGTTAAATAAGATGTGTTTTGCTCTCCAAATATTAAATATGAAAACTTTGAATTCACCCAAAATAAAGTTGTCTTAGAAAAGTACAAAAGAAACTTAAAAGAGAATAACAATCACAGAAAAATGGGAGGGATTGCAGAATATTTTTCAGCATATTGACTATGTTTGCACCAGTGGAAATGAATTACTTAGCACCTTTATTTCTATATACATTTTTTTTGTTAATAGAAGATTAGTTTTGTCCTCCTTCCTCCACTGAATAAGTGTTGAGTAAATATTTAAAGAGTATGGGTTTGAAGAGGCGCCAGATCACGTGCCTGCCCTGGGTGCTCATGTCTCAGGCCTATTCTGGTTTTGGTTGCTTGCCCTTGATTCGCTTACAGTTCCGCTGTTTGATGTTATCTGGCAGCTGTGGTGCCCACCAGCTCCCAAAACAGTGACTGCAGAGAGAATAACAAGAAAATGACAGGAAGACAAGAATGCAAATTTCCTGATAACTTCAACCCGGTTGGTATCTTTCAAAGGAAATGTGCAGCAGCTTAGTGCTAATCCTGGCACAAAAATTCCTAGCCTATTGTGGTTTTCCTTGGAAAGGCTTAGCTCAAATTACTAGTAAAAAAAAACTTGGGCAAGAAACAGGTCTCTTAGACTTGAAGTGAAGAGTTCTACTATCTTGCAGAGTGCATTTTTTTTTTTTTTTGAAATTTCAAATCCTCCAGAAAAGTTAACTTTTAAAATAAGGAGAATACCTCCCTAGGGTAGAATTCATTATCCTCATTTTCTCAAGTGAGCCTGAAGAAGAAGACCTCAGAGCTAGAAATAAGGCTGCTAGTCAATCAGCCTTTGCAGGGAATTTTAATAACTCCTAGACTATGCCACCTGGGTTTAGAGGGAAGGATGTAGGTGTCATCGAAAAGTGGGAGAGAAAGAAAGGCAAGCAAGAATCCAAGAAAACTAGAGAGGTCATGAGAAATCTGTAAGCCAGTGGGTATCATAAGCTACTCCTCCTTTCTTGCTGCAAAATGAAATTAGAGTTAGAACCACAAGCTCTGACTTGGACTGGAGTCAGGGTTGGAGTCTAATTTCTGCCCAGTACTGGCTCTATGACTCTGGGTGTTTATTATCTCAGCATCCATCTTCTTGTCTGAAAAAGAAACACAGCAACAATGCCTACTTCATGATATAGTTGAAAGGATCAAGTTTTAAAATAGTTATAGGCCCCCACATCATTTTTCATCACCACCACCATCATTATCTTTGTCATTATCACATTATCAAATCATCATTATCACCATCATCATCCTATCAGAGTCACTATCACCACCAGCATCATCACCATCATCTTCACATCAGATCATCAGTACCACAACCATGATCGTGAGGTTCATCTGGTGGAGTCTACAGTGATTCCTACTTAAGAACAGAAAATCCAGATTTATCATCTAAGTAGCTCATCATGGCATATAAGACCATCCCCAAACTGAATGTCACTATGCCTCCGGCTCTGTCTCTGCTTCTTCACTCACAATCTACACTCCAACAACAGTGAATAATTCATGGTGTTTAGCATAAGCCATATTAATTTAAGACACCATGCTTTTATGCATGCTGCTCCCTTGCTAGTTCTGTCCTGGATTCTTTGCTTGGATAATGACTGTTCATCTTCTCAGATGAAATGTAAGAATCAGCTCCTTCAGATAATCTTACCAAACTCTTCCCCTCAATAGCTCTATTCCCAGCTTTAATATCAAGTGTTCTGGTTACATATTTAGCAGACATGTTTGCACCCCATCAGATCCATATGAATCTTCCTCACCAGTTTGGGTGCCTCTACACAGCTCTTGTTTGTGCTCTGGATCACCCTGGTGACCTTTAAAAAGCTACATTGAGCTACTGAGGCCACTTCACTAAGATACATTGAGAGTGGAGAGTTCCTAGGAATTTGCATTTTCTCAGGTGGTCTACAGCCAATGACTAATTCCTATGCCTCAAGGAAAGACAGATTCTCTGGTGTGATCTATATGCCAGAGTTCTGTGCAGAATTGGGCTCAGGCTGGGGTATCACCTGGCACCATACTGTTATTTGGGTTCTTCTGCTTTTTTGACCTGTCTTCCTTGCTACTTTACCAGTCTCCCATGGCATATGGATTCTGATCTGGGAAATCCAAAAACTTTGCTTCTTGGCAATCAGGTAGTGGCTCATACCGTCAGAAGACCAACTCCCTTTTCATACTAAATGTCCATGGAAATATATGGATGGGATAGATGCTGGGAAGATAGAGAATTCTCCTTCCTCAGCACCTGGAGTTCACATAGACATTGAAGTCTTACAGCACTAGATTTGAATGAACGATGACTCTGTAGATACTGTGTACTTTTTGCTATTCTCTTCAAACCTCAGCTCTCTCACCTTCAAAGTGGAAAATCTACAGGCCCAATTTCTGCATGTGGATGACTGAAGGTAAAATGAGCCGATACATGCCAAGCACCGGGCCCAGGGCCTGGTCCATTGACAGTGGTTTAAAAATTCATTCATTCATTCATTCATTCATTCATTCTTCAAGAAAATTCCAGAAGCTGTGTCAAGCTCTCTTCTAGGCCTGGGGATACAGAAGTGAACAAAACCGTCCTAAACTTCTGCTCTGTATATTCCCATTGTGGACATCTTCAGATTCATGGGTGCATCGTGGAGTTGCAGCTAAAAATGGATTTGGGTCCCTTTTCTCACCCTTCCACTCTGGAGGCCCTCCTCTCCCCTCTGTGCCTCCCTTCTCCTTTCCCTCCTTCCTCATGCTTCCTAGTGGTCTTCTCTGCTGTACCCCTTCCCATTCTCTGCACTTCAATGCCCTGCTCTGCACTCAGTCACTAAGGATGAGTTCCCAGGGTTTCTGCGCCTCTGAATTCCAGTACAAGCAATGAGAAGCAGGACAGGAGCAGAGAGGTTGGGCATTTCTTCCCAACTCCCTCCTGGTTTTCCAGGGTCTGGCAGCAGCTGCTTCCCTTCTTCCTCTCGGATTCCGGATCTTCTGAGAAGTTCTTTCCCCACACTCATCACCCTGGCTGTAGCAACTCCATTCCCACAAACTGATCACAGCTTCCCACTCTTACAAGGATCTAGGTGCCTCAACAGTATTTGTTGGCTCCCCTAACTCTGACAGTACTGCTTCAAATAAGCCCTTTGTTAAATTGTCTTCAGTTAGAAAAGTTATCTTTGGTCAGACTCTTTTGAGTTGGCTTCATTTCTTGCCTGACCCTGTCAAATATACCAGCCTCCTTCTCCCACTATCCTGGATTTGACCATCTCAAGTTGTCCTACTAGGGTCCTATAGGTGGGAACACTTGAAGATTCCCTCTGAGTGTGTTCCCTTGGACCACCTGATTCAGAACCTTCATGTGGTGCTAGTTAGAAATGCAGACCTCTTTACCACGACCCCTTTACCACAGCCCAGACCCACTAATTAGATCCTCTAGCAGTGATACTAGGGAGTTCCCATTTTGTATGCATTCTGGGTCACTCTGGTACTGTGTTATTCAGGGTTACATCACTGTGGCCAATGTACCCAACAAGAACAACCAAGCGGAGGAAAAGTTTACTTTGGCTCATGGTTTCAGAAGTTCAGTCCATGGTCGGCCGACTCCACAGCTCTGGGTCTGAAATAAGGCAGAACAACCCAGCAGAAGGGCATGCAGAGGAAAGCTGCCCAGTTAATGACAGACAGAGAGCAGATAGAGCTGGTTGTAAGGAGAGGTGGATAATATGAGCCCTGCCTTCTCCAGCCACACCCTGCCTTCCTTCAGCTACCACACATTAATCCATTCAAATTATCAATCCATCAAATGGATCAATCCATTGACTAGGTCATAATTCTGATCATTTCATCTCTAAAAATTCCTTCATTATCTCATGCATGAGCTTTTGGGGACACCTCATATCCAAACCATAACAGGTACATATTAAAGTATATGGTGATACAGTAACATTTGTGATCACTTGTTAATTCATTTGATAGAAGATCTAGCATCTACTATCTAGCATATAACTACCTATTTTTGCAGTAGATCTGAGTGTAGATAGTAGTTCAAGGTCTCGGCAACACCACTGGTGTGATATGAAAGATCCGTGATTTCCATGGAGGACATAATCCCAGAACTTGACAAACCTAGTGTGACTTACTGCCTATATTCTTTGAGGAAGGAAATGCTGAATTTGAATTAGAAGTTAGGGAGAACAATGGCTCAATAGGGTGAATATAGCTAACAATAATGCTTTGTACATCTCAAAATAGCTGGAAGAGAGGATTTTGAATATTTAAAGAAATGATAAATGTTTACGATGATAGATATCATCCTGAGGTGATAATTACCCACCGTGAATATGAATCAAACATTACATTGAGCCTGGGGATGCAGCTCAACATCAGAAAGCTTGCCTAACAGCACTGCATTCCATCTCCACCACTTCAAAAAACAAGCAAACAAAACACACCACATTGTACCTCATAAATATGCACAAATTTGTCAATCAGAACTGGCAATTTGAGATATGCAAATTAACACTACAGAGATTTCATCTCACCCCAGTCAGAATGGCAAGTATCAAGAATACAGGAACAACAAATGTTGGTGAGGATGTAGGGGGAAAGGTACACTCATACATTGCTGGTGGGACTGCAAATTGGTGTAACCACGTTGGAAAGCAGTATAGAGATTCCTCAAAAAACTAGAAATGGAACTACCATTTAACCCTAGGAATGGAACCACCATTTGACTCAGTTATCCCACTTTTCAGCATATACCCAAAGGACTTAAAATCAACATAACACATACACCACCACATCAGTGTTTATAGCAGCTCAATTCACAGTAGCTAAGCTATAGAGCCAACATAAATGCCCTGCAACAGATGAATGGATAAAGAAAATGTGATATATAGATATATACACACACACATACACACACACACATATACATACATACATACATACACACACACAATGGAATATTACTCAGCCATAAAAAATAAAATTATGGCATTTTCCAGTAAATACTAAGTGAAATAAGCTAACCCCTAAAACCCAAAGGCCAATGCCCTCTATGATATGCAGATGCTGACTCATGACAGGGGGTAGAGAGGTAGGAGTGTAGGTTCACCAATTGGGCAGGGGGTTATGGGGAGAAAGGAGGAGGGGTGGGAAAGACAGTAGAATGAATCAGAGATGACTTTCCTTTGTTCTTATATGAATTTATGACCAGTGTAATTCCATATCATCTACAACCACAAAAATGGGAAGTTATACTACTTGTATGTATGATATGTCAAAACACATTCTACTGTCATGTGTAACTAAAAAGAATAAATAAAAAAATTTTGAAAAAAGAAAATGTGGTATAGATACATAATGGAACATTACTCAGCCATTAAAAAAACAATGGCTTTATGACATTTGCTGGTAAATGGATGGATCTGGAAACTATCATGTTAAGTGAAATTAGCCAATTTCAAAAAACCAAAGGTGGAATGTTTTCTCTTATATGTGGATGCTAACACACAACAAAGGGAGGGAGCAGAAGTTCAGGGATTAGACAAAGGGGAATGAAGGGAAGGGACAGGGGGTGGGCATAGGAAAGACAGTGGAATGAACCTGACATGACTTTCCTATGAACATATATGAATACACCACAGTGAATCTCCACATCATGTATATCCACAAGACTGGGATCCTAACTAGAATAAGACATACTCCATGTTTGTATAAATGCGTCAAAATAAACTCTACTATCATATATCACTAAATAAAATAAAATAAAATAAAAACATCAAAAAATTTTTAAAAATTAATAATAGAAAATTAGTTAATGAGAACAAAAGTGTAATTAATCCTTATCCAAACCAACAACGTTCTAAATTCTAAGAGCTCCCTGGGAGTTGAGCTTACGAATCCAACTTAAGAGCCCCCATCTTAAAGTAGGTCTCCACAGAAAGGGATTGGAAGTCTGGCAGAGGTGAGAGGAGCAGATTCCCCTCAAAGAGAAGGAAGACGGTCCTTCCTGTGTCCTGGTGGTCCGGAGAGTCCACTGAAGAGTGGGTCCCCTGGGTTGGAACCCTTCCTCTGCCTCTTGCTACGTGGCGGACGTCAAGTTCCTGAACTTCCCTGTGCCTCTGTCTCCATTTGACACCCAGTGTCCTCTCCTGCAGATTGTGAGAGTAAATGGAGAGCGTGTACCTGCCCCACACGTGCTCCCTGCAGGCCCACATCGGCCTCAGCCTCAGCCCAGGCAGCCCAAACCTTGTTCTCAGAGCCTCCTTCAGGAGATATCAAAGGAAAACAGCCTGAAAGACTCAATGACTTCCTTAAGGACAGAGGAGCCAATAGTTCAGGGAGTGGACAGTGTGAAAATGTCACCTGGAGTCAGAAAAGGAGAGAAGGGGAAGAAACAAGAATGCAAGGGGGCCTCTGGGATCCTCATCCTCTACTAAACCATCTCCTTGGAGAGGACAAGTCTGTTATTCCCAAGGCTCCAAAATAACGACTCCCAATACGGAGACCTCCAAGAACACTGAACAGCTGTCCCACACCCGGGCATCGTTTTTTTAATTTTTATTTTTTTCCTTTTTTGCAGTGCTGAGGATAGAATAGAACCAGAGTCTCCTGAAACCCTGGCAAGCGCTCTACCACTCAAACTACACCCCAGCCCACACCTAGGCACCTCGAAACTCCTTTAAAGTAAAATAATTATAGGATTTGTGCTAATGGAGCAGGTACATTCACATATACCCCTTTCTTTAAACTTTGAGTGCTGGCAAAATCAACTTTTTCAGTTGGCAGTGGCCCCAAGACTTTCACAATGCCAACCGATAAAATGACCACAGGGTGGGGCTTAGTAGAGAGTCCCCTAGACTTTAGGAAGACAGTCGTTTCTGGGAGTGACCCATCTTGTTTTCAAATCGTATTTCATCCACCTCCACAATCCTTCTTAACTCACTTCTTCTTATTTTAATTTTGGCTCAACCAGAAAGAGATTCAGAGACAACAATGTGAATTTATGTGGTTACTTGAGAAGTAGAAAGAAATACAGGAGTAGAAAGTGAGACAGAGAAGGAAGGATGCTCATGAAAGAAGCTTTTGGACAACACTCTGGACACTTGAAGTTTAGTCCAGTTGGGAAACCCTGGGAGTCCACCTAGAGCTACCCCACCCAGAGAGAGAGGGAGCTGGGGTACTGGTACGCCAGTTCCACCAGACATTGGTTGTGGGCTCCCGACACAGAGTTAGCTGCCCAGCGTTCACTGACTATCCTGCAAGATGAAACCAAAGTCTTCAAAGAACTTGAGGCAGATTCTGACCTTTGAAAAGTCCGTGGAACTCAATAAGACCTGAAGAACATGGTGGTACAGAGAGGACATGCCAATGGCAATCCGCTACATTCTTCTTCCCTGCCATTCTCTTCCCCCAGGGCTCGTTGGGACACCTTGTTCTGGGTTGTGAGGTTCCACTTGTCTCTCTGCAGTCAGTGTGTTTCCAGAAGAATAAAATCCATAGTGGTAGCAGAACCCAGGAGCAGGCATATGATCCCTTTTCCTGAGGCCTCCTTGGGCCATGAGATACAGAGACTGTAATGGGAGAAGATGCTTTTCAAAGAGATCACTTTTATTTTTTTCCAAGCCTAATCATGTGATCGCTTGAAGCTATGAAAAAAAGAGGAGGAAAAGAAACATCTATTATCTTATTATTCAAACCCAGGATCCTTGAGAGATTTAGAACCATTTCCACTCAGGCCAGAGTTCTAGAGATCTTCCCTAGGAATTGTTTCATCGGCACTACCTTCGTTGAAATTAAAGACAGAGGCAGGAGTGCAGATGATGTAGTAAAAAGAAATCATCTGTGAAAACGGCTGACTGCGGAGGCCACGTAAAACAGCAGGGTTAAAGTGCCACTCAAACGCATCTGCCTTCACCATTCAGAAGCACTTATATATGGACAGTTCAGCTACTGCCTGTTCACCTCCATTAACTCACAGACCACAGTGATTTCTAGTTACCCTAGGTAACCGTAGCCAAACTTCTCTAGATTTATTAGTCCCAATCAACCTTTGAAATTGCCTGATGAGATAGTATTTATCTTTTAAAATCTCGGTTCAACAGCTACCTCTTCTGTGAAGATTTCTCCAACCATCTACACTATGCTTGCCCAGCCAGATCTTTTACGCCCCATATCGGTTAGAGAGGTACATGGCTGCAAGTACATACTAATAGTGAGTGAAATAACCCGTTCCTTTGCTCACATAATAAGAAGTATGGAAGGAGATGGTTTGAGACCTTAGTTCAGATGGAGAATGGTGTCTTTGAGTCTTGGGTACCTTTAGCATGTTAGTATGTACCCTCATTTTTGTTGTCTCTTAGTCATACAATGGCTGTTACCATTCCAGACATCCTATCAAAATCGAAGGCAGCAGGAAGAAAGGATGACTTTAGTTTGATTTTTGCCTTATTCTCATTGGACAAAATTGTGCCATATGGTCATGGTTAGTCCCAATGAAGGTGAAAAAAACTGAGGATGTTTTTACTCAGAACAACATTAGGGTCGTGTTGGCAAGATAAATGAGTGAATGGCTAATGAATAGGTAACCAGCCGTTTCTGCCATGTTGTAGAACTCTGTGCTAGGATTTTCACACTCTGAGTTAAGGGGAGCCACTTATCTCGGGTCCTCGCAACTGGACCTCAAGTCATTCCCACCAACCTGTGCCTCTGGCTTTGAGTTGATGCTCCACCCTTCATTGTGGAATTAATACACAAGTAACTCTTCAAATCCTAAGGTGTGTCTTCCTCAGAAAAGGATCATCTTTTTCTTTGGTGGCCTGTGGATGGTGCATTCTTTAAACACATAAACATGATTTCAACTGAAGTCCTGGCTCTCCTTGGAAGTTCAAATTTGTCATCTTGTGTCTTAGGAATTTTTCAAGTCCACTCTCTTGGGAGATACTAATGATTGCTGTTTTCACTGTAGCTCTTTTGGCTATTTTGGCTTCCCCTCTTATGTGTGTCTCAAAGGACACAATCAACATATTGTCACAGTAGTGCTGTGCAGCAGATGACCTCACAACCTCAAGGGCACACAGCAACAAACAACTGCTTGGCTCTCTTTGGGTTTTGTTTAGCTGATGAACTTGGGCTGGGCTGGGCCAGTCTCAGCTGGGTTCCTGCTGGAGAGTGAGCTACTCATCAACTGATCTCTGATAGCCTCAGCTGGGGCAACTGGAGTGACTGGTCTCTTCCACATGCCTTCTCTTCTGCAGCAGGCTAGCCTGGGCATATCCCCATGACATTGTTGCTGTTGAAACAGTGACTGTGTGTGAGGCGCTCAGCTTTGTCCGAGTTCCCTGCCCATTTGTTTCCATGTACTTCTCACCAGAGCCTTGTAAGCTAACTGGAGAACATGATCTGACGAGTCTCATGTTGAAAGCTCAATGAGATAAGATGAGTTGCTCAAAGTTTCACAGCTTGGAGGTGTCAAGTGTAGGACTTGATGTGAAATCCTCCACCTATCCTGGGCTTCCTGCAAGGCTCCAGGCTACATCTCTTTTAGCAGCTGTCTGTGCCCTGTCAATGCTATGTAACATTTCTTTGGACACCAGCTACTCCATGATTACCACTGTCCTTGGGATCTATTCATTCCGTATAAATCATTCTGTACAAGCCCATCCTGAGACAGGGTGAGTATGCATGCAAAGGACCCCGTTGCTGACCTTTGAGGGAAGGAAAGCCAGACACACAAATATCATACATGGCTCATGCTCCAGGCTGCACATGATCAAGGTCAAAGTACAGGTTTCCACACAGAGGGTTTCGACAAGTTTCCATGGAAGAGAAGCCCTTGTGGTCCTAAACCTCAGCTAAAGTCCCAAAAGAACCACTCTCTCTCTCTCTCCCTCGACATCCCTCACTCGTCATTTCCAGAACAGGTCCCACGCGCTGACTTGTTCTGGTGGCTGCTGCCAGGCTGGGGGCTCACATTCCACAGTGAACTCCAACACATTTGTGCTGCCCAGGATATGGGGACAGCTCAAACTTTTTTGAGACTTCAAAGCTGTCTTGTATTCTGTGGTGCACCTTGTAAAAATAATAACGTTAGTAAAGAACATCAGTGGCTCTAACAAACAGCCCCCCAAAATGGATGGCTGGGATTCTAAAACTGCTCCTCCCTCTGTGTGTTTGGAGAAGGCAGCTTACCAACAGGTGAGCTGAAAAACAAAAAGTCGTGAATCAGAAATGGCCTTGTAGTCCAGGCACGGTGGCACATGCCCATCATCCCAGCTACTTAGGAGGCTGAGGAAGGAGAATCATAAGTTTAAGACAAGCTTGGGAAACTTGCATTCAGAGTAAAAGTTTTTTTAAAAGTTCCAGGGGGGCAGCATCAAGGTAGAGCACTGGCCTAGCAAACATGAGGCCCTGGGTTCAATCCCCAGTATTGCAGAAAGAAGGGAAGGAAGGGAGGGAGAGAAGGAGGAAGAAAGGAAGGGAGGGGAGGGAGGGGACATGAAAGAAATGACCTCTGTAAGGAGAGACAGCTGGATAGCTGAGCTCTGTAGGGAGGTTTGGGAGAGTCCTGTGGTCAAATCTAATCACTGCCATTTGCTGGCCATGTGTCCTAGGGCAAATTGTTAAACTCTCTTGAGTCATCTGAGAAATGGGGCCCTTTCTCCCACAGAAACTGAAAGAATTAAATAAGATAGGCCTCATAAAGGAGTGTATTTTATAACCTTATGTAAAGTACCTGGATCATGCCTGGAATTTCTGGCTCAACAAGCGGTGGCAAATATTATTTATTAATATCATTATCATCAATGATATTATTATGTCCTTTGGAAATATAGGAATGGTCAAATGAATCTGAAATTGCCTAACTCTTTTAAAAATATTTTTGCCTGTTGCACTGATAGTACCACCAATGTCCTACTTCCTGTAGGTACCCTGAATCTTGAATTCGAACCTTGTACCTTTGTTTTGTTGCTATGTTCAGTTTGCTTATGCATGCTTTTCCAGCGGGAACCTCTTTCTGAGGGGTTGTGGGTGGACATGGCAAACTTTTACAGCAAGAGGTTCTATAACCACAGTGGCAGGCATACCCTCAGATGCCCAGGACCAATAGCTGACAAGGAGCCCCTATGCCTTGCAGGTCCCTTGGACTCCCCAGAAGTTCTTTGTTACAGAGTGTCTGATTGACAGTGGGTGTCCCCTCCTCACCTTGCCTGTGCATGGAAACCATTGTGATGCCCCTTTGCCGCCATCCTTAAAAGCACTGAAAGCCTGGCAGATCTATTCATTTCTTGTCCCGATCTGAGCATTGATATTACTGTGTGTTAGACAGAGCTTCTTGCCCTGAAACAAGATCGATACTTAATATGGGGACATATTCTTGCTGAGATGGTTTATGGACTTCTAAGCAGGGTTGGCTATTCAGTGAGTTGAATATGTCAGCAATAGACAGCTTATTTAGGTCTTGGCTAATCCACAGATGTGCAGTTCTGTATTTCAATTACTGAATTTGGATGTCCTTTCAAGGATAATGTTAAAACCTGTGTATCATTGGATCAGCCAAGTCACACAGCAAAAGAGGGTTTGAGGCCATTGTAATTCGGGAATGTATTATCTAGCTTATCCCCAAGGCTGTAAAATACAGCATTAATTATTTTTAAATTGACATCTTCAAAACACCCCACAGGCAAATAATTTTGTACAGATTGAGTATATCAATCAATAAAAAGATATTTTTAAGATTTCTCCATATGCCAAGCCTCCCGGCTCCTCAGAGATTAGAGAAGTATAAAACAGAGCTTTTACCTCTAAAATCTCCTACCACCTAGAAAAATCACACAAGAAATAAAAAATTCAGCATGGAAAAATTAAAAAGTATAGACAGTGATTGTAAAATGTAGACAGATTCACACTAAGTGAGGGT
Source organism: Spermophilus citellus (assembly GCF_964194105.1). NCBI lineage: Eukaryota > Metazoa > Chordata > Mammalia > Rodentia > Sciuridae > Spermophilus > Spermophilus citellus. The sequence continues at coordinate 44,658,503 of NC_138185.1, forward strand.
GGCTGTTATTTTGATTGATGGCCTTACAAACTTGTACACAAATATACTTGCGTGTGTGTGTGTGTGTGTGTGTGTGTGTGTGTGTACTTTGACAATTTGAAAAAGAGATTTTGCATACTGTTTTATAAAATTTTCTGTTTATCAGTGTATTGTGAATGCATGTCCTTATCTCTTAATGTGGATTTACATAATCCCTTTTAATAGTATTTCATTGGATAAGGAATAATAGTTTATATAACCCATCTCATTATGGTAAATTTCATTAGGTTTTGATAATTTATTATAGCCAGTTGTTTTGGAACAAATATGTCTTTTTGCATTTGTCTCATAGTTCCACAGAATCAAATGTTAAGGCTTATTTTAAAATCCGATGGAAAAGACCAAAATACACACTTGTGCAAAGAAAATAAGCTTATCCAAAAGAGGGCCAGCGGACTAGATTAGAGTATGACTGAGAGTCAAAAGGTTGCCATCATTTCACACAGGTTGCTACAGAACGTTTCATGAAAGACAATTGTGAGTGACAGAAACTCAAGACAACTTAAGTATAAAAGGCATATTACTGGCTCATGAAGTGAGAAAGTCCACTTTGGTTTCAGACTGAGTGTGTAGTGTACCTGTTCCATCTCTTGATTTGGTTTCTTACTGTGTGAGCTACTTTCTCAGATAACTTCTCTCTACATTTCAACTGGTTCTAGTAGTTTCAGATCCAAAGGGTGTTTGTATCTCATGAGAGGAAAGACCTTCTCCCCCAACTTCTCTAATAATCCCTTTGTGGCCTTTTAAGCAGACCTCCTACACACCCCCACTGTGAGACAGGGAATGGGGTGTTCTGATGGCTAGCTGTGGTCACATCCTATGCCCTGTGGTAAGGGTGGTCAATAATGAAAGACATATCACTACTGAGGATTCTAGAACTTGAACCACATCCATTGAATGCCTTGGGCTGCAAGTAAGAGGAAAACTCCAAACTGACTTCAGTGATGATTATGGTATTTATGAAGTCCTGAGGCATGGAAGGCTCCACACTATGTGATCAATGACTCAGGATGTCCTTAAGGGCTTAAGTGATTTCTGAGTCAGGGTCTACCACATTCCAAGTCATTCAGTATGGCTACCAATGACAATTAGGGCCCCAGATTCTTGTCCATAGCCCGTAGTACTATAAAGTACAACATAGACTTTCCTGTCATTGGATTGGGCCTGCTTAGGTCATGTGACCACCTCTGAAACAATAATCGTCATCATTATACAGCAATTAGGAAACCATTTTCTACCCTTGGATAAAAGGATGGAGTCACCTTCCACATAGAGCCTTGTGAAAATTTGATTAAAACGGGATCCCCTCAGGAAAGAGTGGGAGATGGATGCTGGGTGGTCAGCCAACACTGGAATCCAAATAATATTTCCTTAATTAGTGAGTAAACACAGGGTTGGATAAGGTGGAGAAGCAATTTCTTGCCCAAAGGTAAAATTCTTCCTTCTTGGTCATAGATGACCAAGATTTGGAAACACATTTGTGAAGGCTGTTCTTCAGGGACCAAGATAGTAAGCAGGTTCAGTTGGAAGTGTTTATCTATTTATGTCTTCATTCCACCTATATTTGTTGAGCACCTGCTATGAGCCAGACCTGTGCTGACTTCTAGTTATATATCAATAATTGGGTTTTAGTTAGCCTTGCATTCTGTGACCAAAAGTCATGAAGAGAACAACTTAGAGGAGGATAAGTTTATTTTTGCTCACGGTTTCAGAGGTTCAGTCCAGAGTCAGTTGACTCGATAGCTCTGGGCACAAAGGGAGGCAGAACATCATGGTGGAAGGCATGGCAAAGAAAGCAGCTCAGAACATGGCAATAAGGAGCTGTGCTCACCAGGGACAAAATGAAAATCCCAAAGTCACACCCCCAATGACCCACCTCCTCCACCTACACCCCACCTGTCCAGTTTCCACTCAATTAATCCATATCAGTGGATTAATCCACTTATTAGATTATATCTCTCACAATTTAAACATTTTACCCTCGAACAGTCCTCATTGTCTCATACGTGAGTTTTTAGGGGGTACCTCATATTCAAACCATAACAATAAAATAAAGTTCATTCTTCCTGTTCTTTTGGACAGAAAAACTGGCAACTGAAAAATTAATGTATGATATATCAAAAAGAAAAGAAGGCAAGGTAATGAGGTAAAGAGAAATGGTAGGAGGAGAGTTAGGTTGATATTTGAACAGGGACTTGAAGGACATCATGGAATGAGTCAATAGGGTTTTATAGGGGAAGAGGGTTCTGGGCAGAGGAGAACAGCAGGTGCAAAGGCCATGCAGTGGGCACCCATTGCAAGCTTGGAGAATGAGGACATAGACAGGAAGAGAGTGGCAGAAATGAGGTCAGAGAAGCTGGGCCAAGTGGCACAGGTTCTTGTGGGCATGATAAAGACTTACTGAGTTAAGATCATGATAACAGAGAACATGATTGAAGCAGAAGGTAGCCGGACCCTCACCACTGGCTCTGCCTGACTGTAACGTGAACTCTTTCTCTTCTCTTCCAGGCCATGTACATGTTCTACGCGCTGGCCATTGTGTGTGATGACTTCTTCGTCCCCTCCTTGGAAAAGATCTGTGAGGTACATGCTTTGCATTCTCACTGTGTCTGACTGAGACCTCTAAAGGGATCTGTGTCTGAGTATGTTCCAGCCTCCTTGCCCACTGGGAGTCTTAGATGCCAGGCATCCACTTGTTTGAGAAAGAACAATAATAGCACAAAATCTTTTTTTAAACATTTTTTAGTTGTAGTTGAACACAATATCTTTATTTTATTTATTTATTTGTATGTGGTGCTGAGGATCGAACCCAGCACCTTGCACATACTAGGCAAGTGCTCTACCACTGAGCCACAGCCCCAGCCCCTAGCACAAAATCTTCATCGATCCACTGAGGGCTTCATGACACCAGTAGAAGGCTGGACTTTAACCCACATGGCCAGCTTTCCTGCTCCATTTGGCCATAACAGATACAGTTGTCTCTTGGTGTCCATGGGGGTGGATCCCAGGACTCCCTGAGGATACCATAATCAATGGAGACTCAAGTCCCTTGTGTAAAATGGTGCAGTATTTACAATGTATATTTACATTCTCATATACTTTAAATCATCCCTAGATTAGTTAAAATACCAATGAATCACAAATGCTATGTAGACAAGTGTTATACTGTGTTATTTAGGGAATAACTAGAAGATAAAAATCTGTACATGTACAGTACATACAGTTTCTTTCAAGTATTTTTGATCTATCATTGGTAGAGTTCATAAATTCAGAACCCTGGGATCTGGAGGGTCAGCTATACTTGTGTTCTGACCTGCCCCCATTTTCTTTTCCTCATTTAAATCCTACTTTTCCTTTCTATCCCCTCCCCCACCTTCCTTTCCCTTATTTCCTTCTGCTGCTTTGGTGGACCTGCATGGGGTCCTTGCAGGGTGAGAACCTGCCCTGTCAATCACCCTCTCTTCCATATGTACAGAGATGCTCTGAGCATTGGCCTGAAAGGCACTGAGATGAAAGAATTGGGCACAGAGCTCAGGAAAATATCTCTGATAGAAATCATCACAGTGAACACCAGGCTGAACAGCAAGTCAAATGCCTTTCATCAAAAAAAAAAAAAAAAAAAAAATTCAGCCTATCTAGAACTCTCTCATTCTCCTGCCTCTTTCATCCCTTTTTCTGTTCTGAAGTACAGTTTTCCTTTATCTGAAAGCTTTGCATTTTATTTATTTATTTTACTTGTTTCAGATTCAGAATCTCAGTTTTCAGAAAGGCTCCCTCCCAGACACTGCCCATCCGGAACTCCAGTTTCTTTATGTCACTCGCCCTCAAGGCTTGGGGCCCCCTTCCTTTTCTTCCTCCTCCCCACAGCATCTGATTCAGTAGGTTTTGGGAGATGAGGGAGAAGAGGACCAGGATTTGTATTTTTACTAAGTTCTCAGGTAATGCCAAGGCTGCTGGTCTGGAAAATACACTTAGAAAACCATTAACTTAAACAGCTTCTTCAACACCCTGGAAGTTTGTGAGTTCTTTGTGTGTATAAATAAGCAAATAATTAATTATTCCACAGTAACCCTGCAGAGGTTGCAGAAGTGGGTTTCCTCTGTGAAGTGGCAGTAGGATAAGGAAAGTGAAGTGGTGTCTGAGATGTAGGGTGCACAGGTATGGAAGTCCTTGGTACAGTGATTCAGCCCAGGGACAGGGTCACTTGACTGAAGTACAGTTGTCCCTCAGTATCCATGGGAGTTTAGTTCTAGGATCTCCACAGATACCAAAATCCTTGGATGCTCAAATCCTTCATATAAAATGGCATAATATTTGCATACAACCTACACACATCCTCCCATGTACTTTAAGTCAACCCTAGATGACTTAAATACCCAATATAACATAGATGCTACATAAATAGTTGTCATAACTTTATTGTTTGGGGAATAATGACTAGGGGGAAATTCTGCATGTGTTTAGTATAATTGCAATATTAATGCCATATTTTTTCTGAATATTTTCCATCTGAGGTTGGTTGAATCTATGGATGTGGAACCCAGGACTCTTTGAGAGTTGACTCTCCCAATGTTTAGGGTTTATTTTTTATGCAAAGCAAAAATCACTCTGTCTCATTCCCATGCAACTTTCTTACTGTTAATAGCAAAGCTGTTATGATCTGTAAGTATATATACAGTTGTCATCATGGGTTCGACTTAATTGAAGAAATCCATAGAACTTGCCAGCAAGAATGCACATGCCCTTATAGGAAGAAGCAATCAAAGAGCTGTCAAATGGCAGAAAAAGAGGACAGGGGTGAGTTTTTTAAGGAAAAGGTTAAGATGGGAAGAAAACGAAAGAAAATGTTTAATGAGGGGAAATTATTATTTTTCTTCAATCCTTGATGGGCTGGAAACTGGCTCAATTACTAAGTGAGTATGGTGTGAATGTGCTCATTGTCTCTTTAATCATTCCTCAAACTCTACCAGGTGAGTTAGGAACAAAGAAGTCAGAGCTCAGAGACATTGAGCATCTTTCCCCAGGACTCACAGCTAGCTAGGGGTAGAGTCATGATCTGAACCCAAGGTGGCTTAAGCTCCTTGGAGTCTTTTTTTTTTTTTTTTTTTTTTAGTATGTGTGGCAGCCACTTGATGACAGTCTGGAGGGATGTCAACTAACAGATACCACACCTCTATTCTTTTTTTTTAATTGGTTGTTCACAACATTACAAAGCTCTTGACATATCATATTTCATACATTAGATTGAAGTGGGTTATGAACTCCCAATTTTTACCCCAAATGCAGATTGCAGAATCACGTCGGTTACACATCCACAATTTTACATAATGCCCTATTAGTAACTGTTGTATTCTGCTACCTTTCCTATCCCCTACTATCCCCCCTCCCCTCCCCTCCCATCTTCTCTCTCTACCCCATCTACTGTAATTCATTTCTCTCTTTGTTTATTTTCCCATTCCCCTCACAACCTCTTATATGTAATTTTGTATCGCAATGAGGGTCTCCCTTCATTTTCATGCAATTTCCCTTTTCTCTCCCTTTCCCTCCCATCTCACATCTCTGTTTAATGTTAATCTTTTCTTCCTGCTCTTCCTCCCTGCTCTGTTCATAGTTGCTCTCATTATATCAAAGAAGACATTTGGTATTTGTTCATTCTTGTTGCCACTCAACTGCAGAGATGAGCTTGTATCAGGCCATGGTTTGGTCAAGATTGGCTCCAACTCCAGGGCCCATAGGCACCCAGGAGGGATGGGCACAGAAAAGGGACCCCTTTCCCAAGCTCTCCCTGCTCCCACTGCCTAAGTCCATTATAACAAGATCAATATAACAAGAGAGGGTACATGTCTCCCAGAAAGAGAGTGTGGCTCTGTGGACTTTAGACAACCTTACTTGTTCAACAAACATCATGTCTGTGAATGGTGGTGGGTTAGGGACAGAGTTACAGCTTTTCAGAGATCCCATGTTTACATCTTCTCAGAGAGCTGTGATCAGTTCTCTCTGGAGCTATATTTTCTTGCCAGATTAGGAACCACAGTGCTGGTCCATCCACAGTGGCCTAGAGGGCTTTCTGTGCCAGGCCTCTGTGTATTACCTTGGCTCTCCCTCATCTGCCTTGAGGAATGTGGTAGTGTGTAGTCAGTAGTTGCCCATAGACTAAAACTGAGGGTGGGGAGAGAAACCCAAAAAGATGTTGTTTGCAGCTTTTGTGAATATGACTTATGCAAGAAATTCATATTATTCAATAAAGCACAGCTGAGGGGTAGATTCTCTCTCTCAAATACTTTTAAGTTGAAATCAGAAAAAAAAAAATGGAGGTTGAGGGGACAAGGAATAGGAAAGAGAAGAGGATCCACATGATGACCTCACAAGCAAGTGGTGGGTTAGGCCTTGACGTTTGCAAAGTTCCTTCTTCATGTCACCCATATCAACTGCCTTTCCCCTTGTGTGGATTAGCAGTCCTTAGATTTTGGACATCCAGGAGGTTCATCATGGGACACATGAAGGTGTCCAGAGTGTTGAGTGATCCAATGTCCATGGGGGGTAGAGACTCAGCTGCACTGAGGAGGTAAAGAAGGAAAAGAGGCGTTTCAAAGACAACTAAAGTGAGCAAAAGCCCAGTGAGGTGAAGGACCCCAGCAATGGCATCCTTGGGTCAAGCAGAGGCTTATGGAGAGAAGATAATGTTGAATGAGGAGGGTGAGAAGGCTCTCAGGGCCAGGTTGAGGTTTCTAGGGACCATCTGATCCTTGAGTGATACCCTTGGGTCATGGGGCATGGTCCATCCCATGTATTACAAACACTGAACTGGGCTCTGCCCAGGCCAAGCTCTATGCCTAAGGCTTCGGAGGTAACTGATGAGTTCCAGCATGGGCCTTGCCATCCCAGAGCTTGCAGGACACAGACAGGCTCCAGGATGATAAAGTCAGCCCAGTGTGTATTCAGGTTTCATATCCAAGTATTCAAATTCAGATCAAAAGTATTCAAGAAAAATATTGCATCTGTGCTGAACATGTACAGACACTTTTTCTTGTCATTATTCCCTAAATAATACAGTATAACAATTATTTACATAACATTTACATTGTGTTGGGAATTCTAAGTAACCCAGAGATGATTTACTGTAGTAGGCTGGAGAATGTGTGTAGGCTATATGCAAATGCTGCACTGATTTATATAAGGAACTTGGAAGCTAAGAATTTTAGTGTCCAAAGGGGTTCCTGAAGCCAATCTTCCTGGATACACAGAGGGTTGGGTGAAGTTGTGGATAATTGGACAGTGCAGAGAGAAAAGGGAGAGAGATGGATTCTGCCTGGAACACCAGGAAGAGCTTATGCTTGGAGGGCAGGTCTCGTTGGCAAAGCATTTTAAGAAAAAAAAATATATGGTCAGAGAGAGTCTGAGCCACTGAACCAAGAGAGGGAGAACGGGGGCTTGAATCAGGTCAGAGGGAGCCTGTATTTCAGGCTCGGGTGTTAGAAATTATTCCATGCTCACGGGAGCCGGGGAAGACTTTCCATGACTTGGTTGTGGTATTTGGAAGTTCAGAGACAAGAAGACCCCTTGTGTGGTAATTCTAAGAGTCCAGTGAGATGTTGCCAGTACTAGAGTGAATTAGGGAAGAGAGAGTGAGAAATGGAAGAGCATGTGAAAGAAGAAACAAACAATGGACTGAAGGAAGGAAAGAGAGTAATAGGCTATGAACCCAAGCTTGGAAGGCTACAGCTAATGCCATCATGGAGTCTCCCTGGAAAAAACCACAGCACTGCAAGGCTTGTAGCTCATGGTGAGTCTGGGCAAGGCAAGCCACCCAGGGAGCCCAGGCTCTGAGTCAGGCTGCCTTCCTTAGTCTCCTGCCTCATTGCAACTGGAGTATTCAGGTATCCCTCCAGGCACAGCTTTCAGTGTTGAGGTTCCATCTTGGAGTCTCCTGAATACTCTGTGTTTAGCTACTGAGTCCAGAGCGAAGGGACCTAGCGACCTAGGATGCCAGATAAAATTGTTTAACCAGGACTCCTGCTTCAGTCCATTGCGGATCCAGCAGGCAGTGGATCCACAACCTCCACCAAGGCCATGCTGCCCCTCTATGGCTGAGCAAGGAAATGCAGCCACTGGTGTATCTGTGAATGGCATTCCAGACTGGCATGTCTTTGCTGGAACTCCAGGACAGAACTGGCTACATTCTGCCAGCCAGTAGCTTACTTTCTGGATCATGAGAGAAGGCAGAAAAGCTAAACATGCTCTAATGTGTATTTGTCTTGTCTTCTTGCAAATCACCTTTTGGTTTAACAGGCAGGGTGACCTGGGGAGTGTTGTATAGACCTCAGCAGAGCAGATACCTCATCACCTTTCCCCATCTCAAGCCCCCACTCTTGCTCTAACGCCCAGGGTTTGAGAACCCCATCAAGGTTGGGGAGAGAGTTGCAGGAAGGTGACCTACACACACACACACACACACACACACACACACACACACACACACACACACCAGCAGCCTCCTTTAAGCCTCAGAATGAAAGCTCACAAACTGGTGGCCATGAACCTTATTTTGACCAAGATCATCAAAGCATTGCCAAAAAAAAACAGGATATTTTGCATATAAATCTGGATTATTGGCCTCTATTTTAAAATCAAAATATCTGGCAACACTGAGGGAACTGGCAATGCTGCTGTCAGGTTGGAGGTGAATGCCCCTCATTGCCTTGAGCCCGTCATCCACTGTGACCACATGCCACCCACTCCCCGCCTTCCTGTCATCAGCATGGCCCCTGGGGCACTTGGATTTGGGAGCCCTCCTGTGAGGAGGATGCTAAGAGGAGTTTTGGTCCACCAAGGGGTCCAGCAGGAGTGATCCAACTCTGGGAGGATGGGAAGGAGGCTGAGCAGGACTGAACTCAGCCCCCAGGTTTCACTGAGACCCTAGTCCTGGCCTTCTCGGGACCTGGGACCTCAGAGTCACCGTCACCTCTGTTCTCAGGTAGAATCCAAACTCACCTGTGCTTTGTCTTTGCTCCTCTGTAGCGCCTGCACCTCAGCGAAGATGTGGCAGGGGCCACATTTATGGCAGCAGGCAGCTCGGCCCCAGAGCTGTTCACGTCAGTCATAGGTAGGTGATTTCAGCTAAGAGGCATTTCAGCTCTTTCCTATCTGAGAAAAAAAGGGAGAGGGGGCACTGGGGACAAATGGCCTAGGCCAGGGTTTTCTTTCCAGTGAAAGGAAAGAAGAGGCCAGGGCCCCAAGCCGAATATCAACTTCCCAGCTATTTTATTTAAATGATGCTTTGGGCATGCATGAATGTATCCCTGACCCTGGACCGATGCTCCTGTGGGATAGTCTCCACTCTGTAGATTAGGAAGCTCCCTCCCACCCTTGGATGTTTCCTACAGATCCTGAGAACAGTCTAGCAGTTATGAAAGCCCCCAGGTCCGCCTTGGAATTCAACTGGGCCACCCCAAGCAGGCTGACATTGGATCTGTGTTTCAGGGGTCTTCATCACCAAGGGTGACGTAGGAGTTGGCACCATCGTGGGCTCAGCCGTGTTCAATATCCTGTGCATCATTGGCGTCTGTGGGCTCTTCGCAGGGCAGGTAAGACGGACAGCTCCTCATGATGAAGGGACAAAGCATCTGGAGAAGAGGAGGCAAAGTTGAGGCATAAGATGGTCCTTATTGGCTCACAACTCACAATGAGGCCCAGCAGCAGACTTGGGCAGTGGTGATTGAGGGGCCTCACACCTTAGGAGGCTGAACCTGTGGGAACTAGACACTGTCAAGCCATCCTTATTTAAATGTCTCCAGCAGAATGGGACTCAGAATCCCCAAGTCCACATAAATAATTAACCAGCCTGAAAGACGCAAGTCACAAATTTGAATGTGTCCCACTCGTTTTGATGGGTTACTGATCTGAACTAGAATGACTTCAAACAATTTTAGATCTGGTTTTGCTTGAGAGAAAATAAAATAAATGGGAGAGACAGAGGGCTGGAATATCATCGACCAAAAAACAGTTTAGGACACAGCTTTTCTTTTTTATAGGGACAGAGAGGAGCATTTTATTTCCATGTCTGCTTTAGCTAGATTTTGAGGTTCTGAGGGACTTTACAGACCTCCCTCTTAGCTAAGGAGATTATCCCGCTGCTAGGGAATCATAAGGATCTGTTTCCTTTATGTACACTGGTGTCCATTTGGGGAATTTCTTAGAAGTCACCAAAATGTGAGGTTCCTGAGTGGTGATGGGCACAGTGTGTTGGAGCAGTACCAAAGGTGTGCAGATTTTGTGACTCCACAGGGACTTTGTTCAGAAGAACTATAATCCTGAACTCCCTGCCCAAACACCCAAGGCTCGGTGTCTTCTAGGGAAAAAAAAAAAAAAAAGCAACTTCAAGAATTCCATTGAGGAGGCTCCACTTATAAAATTGAGCAACCTGTTAATCCTAAGAGGCTAAGGAATGCACCTTCCAACCTTTTAATATACTCTTTACCAGTCTGTTCCATTTTTCAGCAGCCAGCTGGGGCACCCCAGGCTGCCCATCTCTAACGCTGACCCCAGTGTCTCCACCTCATGTATACTGCAGCACACCGTTGCTCTTGTATATGGCCCACTTTTACCACCACCATCTTTACATGGATGGATCTGTCCGGGATGCCTGGTGTATAGTCACTCCTGAGTGATGGGCAAATGGGACCCTTTGATCTCATCAGGAATTAGCTCCAGGGCCCCCAAGTAAACAAATTCCTTCTAACAAGGGACTCCTGGACAGCTGTTCCTGTTCTTGATCATTGAGCTCTGCTCAACTCACCAGACAATGTTTTCTGTTTTCTCATCCTTTTGCTCAATAATCTGTTGTCTTAGATTTTTCTGGACCCATATTACAGTGTTTTTAAATTCTCATACATATGTAGTTAACACCAAAAAAAAAAAAAATGAGTCTCCGTCATTGCCTTCAGTGCCTGTCACTCTCCCCTGGCTGTCCTCTGCTTGGAGACCTCATTGCCTTCCAGAGATGAATAGTCACACCAGTAGAGTCTGTTGCTGTTAGCACTCTCTTAATTAGCATTGTCACCATTAGCAGTATGATTATTAGCCTGGCCGTTATTGGTGTTGTCATTAGTTCATTAGTCATTTGTACCTGGAGCTTAATTCAAAAGCAAGCCCAAAGGGGGGAGAGATAATGTAAAGAAGTGAGACAAATGACGGGGTGGTGTCTAGTCAGTGTCACACAACTAATTACTTATGAAATGGCTTGAATTCACGTGGGTGCATAATTCTTCAGCAACTCAGTTCATCACCAGCTTGGTTGGAACACCTCTTCAAAGGCATGTGGCTGCCTGCACATCAGCAAACACGGGTATCTGTCACTCTATCCCTCCAGAGGTCTTTGCCGGTTTATTCACAACCCCACATCCTTGTGAGGAGAAATAACCAGAATCATTGTTCAAAGCACCCCACACCATGATTCTGGATGCCAGGCCTTTCTTCTGAATTTCCTCATCCTGTGCCCACTTGGAGATTTTCAAAGCCATCCAGTTCTCTCTTTTAGGGTTTTGTGAAATCCCTAAACACTTTTTAGAGGAAACAAAATGATCTTTTGGAAGTACCATGGCCTGGGGGATCAGACTGGCATGGGAGTTCCTGACTCTGTCATTTACTCACCATGAGACCTTGAAGAAGTGACTTCAGCTCTATCTGCCTCCATTTTCTTACCTATAGAGTGGGTATAAATTCACCTTCCTCCCAGCATTGCAATAAGGTTGAAACCTAGCAAGTTCAATATTAATAGGACCTGGCCCACACAGTAAGCCAACACAAGTTGGGTACCATTTTCAATAGCCAGAATACCAATAAAGGTGGTCCTGACTGCCAAATTCCACAGTAGGTCACTGTGATAGTTGAACCACCTGTTGGTGGAATTCTCTAACAGGCCTCCAGGGTTTCCCAAGGATATGTGGTAAGAAGGAAAGGGAAGGTCAAGGAGAAGGTCTTCTAAATGAAAATGAAAATGAAGAGATGTTGGTAGAAGGAGAATCTCAAAGGACGGGTACTTCCTTCTGTGCTGTCTGATCAGTGGATGGAACAGAAAAAATTAGTAAGCAATGAAAGTTGCCCACCTCCCCACATCGATAAAACTGGTGCAGTGGAATATTACAGCAAAGGACGGAAACTGGGAATTGAAGTGATTAATAAATCCAATCATGGGTCTCACTTAGCATTATTATTTATGTTGATCTGCACTTTCATTTGGTTGGGAGAATTACCAGTGAGCGCCCGTGGGCCTCTCTTTAAGCATTTCAGCATAAAGGGCACTACAGGACGAAGTCTGTTACCCATCTGAAATTAAAGTAATTAAGCTGTAAGGTTTGAGCTCCTGTCTCAATTAGGGTTTTGATGAATTCGGTGTAATTAAATGTCTGCTGTATTTGCAGTTTGCAAACATACCCAATGCTTCAGTGTTCGCCTAAGGTGCTTTGGGGAGTTTTATGGGACAGGAAGGAAATTGCTTCTTAGAAAGTGGCTTAGAGAGTGGTTCTTGGCATCCTCACAAGGCATTTTGCAGGACTGTGGTCCTACCAGTTTTCTTTATATAAAAACAAAAAATAATAAGGACAAAGAGAAAACACAAAGCTCTGGATGCAACCTACTAATGTATTTTGCATATTGCATTGAAAGGGCTTCATGCCAATTTTGTAAAACAATGTGCTTATGAATTTAAATCCACCATTCCGAGCATGTTAAGCTTTAAATACATAACCACAAACAGAGAGTAAACAGTTTAACTACATCCCAGATTAGGACTTTCATATTCCAGTTATTATAGGCCGGCAGATGGCTCCAGTTTATTATAAAGAGCTCCCACATCAGCTCCTGGCATCCCCCTAATGTGCCTGATGTTCTTTGGCGAGGTCCATCTAATCTTGGTGAGGCTTGTTTTTCTTCAAATAATACCCTATCTCTGCTGGATCATTTACACAAAACTTAGACGCACCCAAAGGTTTCATATCTGAATCGAAATCTGCCTTCATTTGGGTATCCCCTAAAGGAGATTCTAAACAAGGGCTTCAGTACAAGTAATTCATCTGAAAGGTGATCCCAGGAAACACCAGAAAGACCTGGAGTAAGGGAGACAAGGAAGAAAAGGCAACCAATGAGAGTGTGTTAGAAAGGAAATTATCACTGCGGCCACTAGGATTTGATCCTTCTGTGAGAATTAGGAAAGAATGTGGTACCCCACTGTCTAAGGGACCTCCTTGTAAGGGGTGGAGGAGCTGGGTATTATCCACCAACTCCCATCAGTTATTGGTTAAGGATTCCTCTTAATGAACGAATTCCCCAGTCTTCCTGCCTGCTGAGCACAGACAGAGGAGATTTGGAGGCCCAGAGAAATCCCTCAGCAAATAAATCTAGAGTTCAGCAGTTACAAAGATCTGAAATGGTAAGGTGGGGAGACAGGAGTGGACCCAAAACTGTTTACTGCAAACTCAAGACTATGGCTTTAAAACAAGATACCTGTTGGATTTTATCTTAAATTCTACTGGAGGAAACACAAGCATTAGTACCAGACCATTAAGAGTCTGGGGCCAGAACATCTTGCATTTAGAGAATTTTCTCTAATGTTAAGAATAACAACTACCATTTATTTATTAAGCTCCATGCATGTGAAGATAATACACTCAATACCCCATGATACACCCACTGAGTGGCACTCAAATGTTTTAAGAAATACACCCATTGAATTTTAAAGTAACTTTATTCTTATTGACAGGCCAATAAATGGATACCAAGAGTCCAATGAGGTGATTAAGACTAAAGTTGACACATCTGCTGAGGGCAGAATCATTTCTCTTTCCGTATAGGGAAACTTAAACTTAATAAATCTCTAGATGCATTATGATAGTCTTATGATTATCCTGAGATTCTGTGGGGTTTTTTTAGAAGTTTAGGGTATAGGATCTGGGGGCAATGCAAAGAATGAAGACCCAGAATCAATGATAGAAGTATTCAGCACAGCCAAGGTGAATCTAGAAGCTTCTCTTATAATCATATGGAATCTCCCACAGCAAGGCTCTTGCTTCCATCAAATATATGGAAAATTCAGACTATACGCAGTAGAAGACCCACACCGGTTTACCCTGCACGCCTCAAGTCGCAGCCATCATTTTCAACTCATCACCTATCATATCCTAATTCTGGGAATTTTCCAGATTCCCCAAGAGGCTGGGAACTGAGGAAAAAGAGGCTGAATCGCTCACACCACTAGCTGACAAACCTATAAATAGGGGCTGATGACCCAGGAAGCATGATGCTCTGATATTTTGGTCCTGTGAGTGACAAGAAAGCCAAATGTGTGGTGCAGAAGTGAACCAAGGTCAGGGTCATGTCCAGCCAGAGTGGTCATTGGTTCTATCCCCTAGGAAAATGGAGTTGCTCCCGGTGTCTTCTACATACTGCCTATGGCTACAGGCAGGTCCCTGTTAGAAGGCAGATCCCCAGCTGCAGTGCCAGACCAGCTGAATCCAAGAGCTGCTAAGCCTGCTTGAACTCCACCTTCAGGCTCAGCTCTGCTCCAGTTCTTAGAACAATGCTGGCTGTTGTGGGTTGGATATGAAATATCCCATGAAAAGTACATGTGGCAATGTAGGAATGTTCAGAGGTGAAACAGTGAAGTCCTGGGAGCTGTAACCTCATCCCAGGGGATTATTCCATTTGATGGATTAATCCATTTGATGGATTAATAATTTAACCTTGTTCCTGGGTGGTAACTGCAGGCAGATGGGCATGGCTAGAGGAAGGAGGTCACTAGAAGCATGCCTTTGGAAATTCTGTTTTGTCCCTGTCTTCTCTCTCCTCTCTCTCTTCCCTTCTCTCACCTTCCTGGCTGCCATAAACTGGACAGCTTTTCTCCACCACACCCTTTTTCCATGATGTTCTGCCTCACCTCAGGCCCAGAGTAATGGAGTTGGTCATCCACAGCCTGAACCTCTGAAACCATCAACCAAAATAGACTTTTCTTCTTCTGAGTTGTTCTTGTTGGGTATTTTGGTCCCTGGGGTAGAAAGCTGACTAATTCCCTGGCCTAGAGGACAGGCAGTCCCACAGCATGAACGGCTTTCTTTTGATGCCTCAGTCCTCTAACTGTCCATCTGCCTGAAGCAGTCTTCCTCACCGCCTCCTGGTAGCCTCTTTTCCCTGGCTGTCCCTCACCCCCTTCTTCCAAGGCCAGGTCTTGGCAGGGCCTCACACCTGATCTTCTTAACACATACTGTTGTTCCCAGGCCCAAAGTTCCATTAAGGTCACCCGCCCAGCTCTGCCCGGCTCTGCCTCTACATCTCCATCCCACATCTCTGGGTTGGCTTTGACTTTGGCTCATAGAACTTGTTTCTGGCTTGTTCTACTTCTTTGAAATATCTCCTAAAATCATATCCATTCTGAGATCTACATTTAGATTAGCTCTGAGGCTTTCAGTTTCAGGTAACCAAAAACAAATAACAAAACAGAACCTCTAACTGGGCTTCTTAAAGGAAGGAGATTTCTTAGTGTCTTTTGAAAAATACAGAGGAAAATGGTTATCAGGTATGATGTGGTCAGGGATCCTGTCCCATTGTTGTTTTCCTCTCATATCTTCTGTTCCTTTTCTTCAGACTAGTTTTCTTTCACAGCAGAAAATGGTTGTAGCCGTCTTAGGTCTCATATTCACATATCCCACAAAGTGAGAAAAAAAGAATGTCTCCTTGCCCACAACACCCCCTAGCCTCCACTTAGCATCCTTAAACAAAAAATCTGACTGAGCCAGCTGAAGTCCTCTGACCAACCATGCTGGTGAAAGAATCAGGTATCCAACTGGCTTATGTTTAATCAAGAACTACCCCCCCCCATTTATTTCTTCTCTTTAAAGATAAGACTTTGATCAGTTCTACCCCCAAATTCGTAGCTTTGGGTCCCTGGTTATTACACAGAGATAAATGACTATTGAGCAAAGCCTGTGCAGTATTACATGCTGCTTCAATGGCTACTTTCCCTGGGCAAGTATCACACAGATGGTAAAATACACCCCGACCTGTTTGTGTGGACATAGGCTCTCATTTCTTTGGAGCAAATAACCTGGAAGAGGGGTTACTGGGTTGTGTGGTAGGTATGAAATGACCAAACGGCTTTACAAAGTGGCTGAGCCACTTCGTATTCCCACCAACAATGTGTGAGATGCTGGTTACTTTGCATCACCACCAGCACTTGGTATTATTTGTTTTGCTTTCTTCATTTGTTGTCATGTTAGTCATTCTAGTGAAAATGAGTAGCACCTCATTGGACACTTAATTTGCATTTCCTTGACAAATCATGATGTCAAGCATCTTTTATTTTTAATGTTAGTGTTCATTTTAGAATTTAGTCATTGAAATGCTCTATAAAGCAAACTGGTAAGACATGATAAGTAGACAACTCATAATGAACCTTGTACTTTATAAAAGGATATGAGAATACTTAATATATTTCTAGAACAAGCTAGGTCCTTAATCTTCTATTTTCTTTTTGGCTATTTGTTCTAATTAGTTATACATGACAGTGGAATGCACTTTGACACATCCCACATAAATGGAGTATAATTTCTCATTCTTGTTTCTGGTTGTACATCATGTAGAATCACACCATGTAGTCATATATTGTTTGATTCATTCTACTATCCTTTTTACCTCCCCACCCCTCCCCTTTCTTCACTCCCCTCTACCTAATCCAAAGTAACTCTATTCTTCTCTAGACACCCCCTCCCCATTGTGAATTGGCATCTGCATATAAGAGAAAACATCCAGCCTTTGGTTTGTTGGGATTGGCAGAATGGCAATTATCAAGAACATAAGCAACAATAAATGTTGGCAAGGATGTGGGGAAAAGGTACACTCATACATTGCTGGTGGGACTGCAAATTGGTGCCACCACTATGGAAAGCAGTATGGAGATTCCTCAGAAAACTTGGAATAGAACCACCATTTGACCCAGCTATCCCACTCCTCGGTTTATACCCAAAGGACTCAAAATCAGCCTATTACAGTGACACAGCCACATCAAGTGTCTTTTCATGTGCCTATTTCCCGTCTTCTTTGGTGAAAAGTCTGTACAAATCTTTACCTGTGTGTTAATTGGGGATTCTGTCCTCTTCTTACTCCCTTGTCCAGGGGGTCTCTAAATCCTTACACTCGATTGCTCCATGGAGTCTTTCTGTCCAATTTCTTTTTATTTCCAGATCAATAGAGAATAAGGCTATTAGAAATGATTTAGCGTGGTCATAGAAATGTTTTATTAGTCTTGTTGTTTACATTTGGGCTTCCAAGAGAGGTGCTCAGAAATAGCACTCTTTAATAGTGTGGAAGGAAGCGAAGAGGTCACCTCCCTTGTGTCCATCAAGCTTGAATGTAGCAGTAATGAAGATCTAACATGCATCGTTCCAGAAATGTAAGGAGGAAAGTGGGAGTCTCTGGCAGCTGGAGATGAGCATTCCTTTCGTGTAGTTAAGCCTCACATTGCTCCAGGAAGTGAATTGCAGGCCACTGCCTATGTCCTTGGAAAGAGCATCCACAGTGTTGCCATAGACTATCAATACACAAGGAGCCCAGCACCTTACCACCACTGCAGCTAAACATCTGCCCAAAAGGAATGTCCATCTTTTGGGCACAAAGACATTTCTTTCCAGAACATAATGATGCTCCCACTGCCCCCTAATCAGATAAGTGGGGCTCATAGCAGGAATCTGCCATGTTTGCTTATGCCCAAGTGAACCAAAACCAGTCCATCACTTTGTAAAAACACAGAACAAAGTAGACAACACCAAACACAGCACATACTGCATGCAGTCAGTCCCTCTCCTGATACAAGCAGCTGAACAGGAGTTGAAAGATGAATGGAATGAGGGAAAAAGCCAGTCTGGCTGGCAGATGCTTATTTTTTTCTTATACTTCCCTTTCACAGATGCGTCTCTGGGGCATACTTTGTATCAAGCACTGTTCTTGCACCTTTATCTGTGTTCACTTGTTTGGTCCTCAGATAACTCTCTGATGAGGATAAAAGAGGAAACTGGGGCTCAGAGAGGTTAAGGAATGTGTCAGTCACAGAACTGAAGAGTTGGGAGGTTTGGAGGCTGCAGGGGTACAGCCAGCTGAGCAGATGGTAAGTTCTCTCTCAGGTGTGGCTCAAAGGGTTAATTTAGAGCACAGATCTTAGATCTTACACCCTTAGCCTCCCTTCCATACTGCAACCATCCTTACTATTCTTTCACAGCACAGAGCCTTCCTATCACCCTAAAGCCCCCTCCCCAAGAAAACAGAGGGCTGTGCTGGGGTGAAAGGGAATAGAGAACCATCACTTGTCTCCTTTACCCTCAACTCAGAGGAGTGTGTGGTGCTGGCCAATCTTCTTCTGGTGGACTTGCACCATCTTGGCCATGAATGTTCCTC
Organism: Spermophilus citellus; assembly: GCF_964194105.1. Classification (NCBI taxonomy): domain Eukaryota; kingdom Metazoa; phylum Chordata; class Mammalia; order Rodentia; family Sciuridae; genus Spermophilus; species Spermophilus citellus. The sequence goes on from NC_138185.1 coordinate 44,676,977, forward strand.
CTGAACTCCATGAAAGCTTCCACATGAACCTAGCCACAGCCAGCACTTGGTACAGAGATCCCTCCCCTCTACACCTGCCCCTTCTGTACAAGGTAGAGCCTGCATAGCAAACAAAGGGAAGTGAAGAATTCCTCTCATGGCCTTGTAACTCCACCCTAGGGAAAAAGTCACTAGGAAGCTTCCCGTGATAAAGGGGACCACAAAATATTAGCAAGTTGTGAACACATATATGCGGCAGAACAGTAAAGGCCATGGTCCCAGAGCACTTTCTGGTCTTACCTCTTGTCACCCCCACTTACATGGGGCACTATGTGAGTTATAACAAAACATATCAGATCTCAGATTTTATATTTGAAGTCCAAGCAGCTACTGTCAAAGTGTCTATGGCATGATCTATAGCTAGACCCTGAGGTTTGTGGCTACCCAACATGGAAATTATAGGCTCATTTTTTATACAGTGATGTTAATGAAAGGTGGTTTGTCTCTTCATCATCTGTAAATTTAAATTCAGAGTAATAATCTATTGATTGTGTCTTGGGGGAAAATGTTCATAATAGTCTTTCTCTAAGCATTAAGTTCATTCCTTGATTAACAAATCTTTACTGAATGCCAACCATGTATCAAGCACTGTTCTAGGCACTCTAGAGGAACATGGCGGAAAAAAATCCATTCTAGAAATGGGCTGCAGGATGTTAAATATACAACAAGGATGGTTCGTTGGTAGGTAATTAGGTAGATAGGTGAATAGGTATGTAGAAGTAGGGATGGAGAGATGGATGGATAGATTGATGGATCGATTGATCGATGGATGGATGGATGGAAAGAAAGATAGTGAAATATTTATATAGAGGCATAGTGAAAAGGGGAGAAATGTGTCAATTAGAGGTAAATGTTATGGAAAAAAAGCATAATAAGCTTTACAGTGAATGCATGAGAAATAAGGCATTGTCTTATAAAGAGTTTCCAGGAAAGATACTTCTACAAATGCTGATAGTCTAATGCAGTGGACAAAGTACTACTACATTCTGCTCTATGATGAAAAGGGCACCACTTAAAATGTAGACTCTGATTAAAGTGCTGCTTTGAACATGAGTCACTCTCTAAGCAGTGTGAACATACCATCTGAGCAGCCAGACAGCTACTGTCCCTGGAAACACTGTAAAATGCTGATCTGGGAGGGTTACCAGCTAGAGTAAGAAAACAGCAACCCCAAAGGCAATAGGAAGACGCAAGCTCAATGACCACCTCCATCTCCCACAGTGAAGGAATGCATGATGTGGCTACAGAGGTGTAAAGAATCTCTTTTCTGCCAGGAGAGAATCAAAGTGCTAGGCTGTGGGCTCCCTCAAGAGCTCAGCCCATCTTTTCCTGATTCCCAATGTAGCCATGGCACTAAGAGTAGTGTCCACCATTGAAAGCACTCACTGACTCACGACACAGGTCTGGAAGAGAATGGACAAATTATCAGAGTTCACAGTGCCCTGAAGTCTGGCACACATATGTCCAGGAACTATTTCGTGGGTGGCTGGGTGGTTAGAAGGATGCTGAACTGAATTTCATGACATACCACATGGGTAGCAAAGACAAGGTGAATTAAAATAGCAGAAACTGAGGGAAACTTGAATCGTAGTCATGAAACAGAATTAGCTGCTCTATGTGGATGTTGATCCACTGCCTATTATGTGCAGGCATGGGGCATAAGGTTGGAAGAAGATAAAAAATATTCCTATGTTCCCAGAGCTTATAGGTAGTGGAAGATCATGGGAAAAGAGCATGTGAACCAAAAAGTGATCAAATTATAGTAAAAGTAAAAAGTTCTTGAGGGAAATACATTGGGCAACAGGACAAGAGGTGACTGGTGGGAAAGATGGAGAGGTGCGTTTAGTGATGATAATTCAGGGGAAGTGACTCAAAGGAACCCTAAATCATCAAGGCAATGTCACATGAAGGTCTAGGAGAATAAATTAAAAAGAAAAGTGCATATTCAGACAGAATCAAGCTCAGTATGCACGAAGGTCAAAGACGAAGCCAGTTTGAAGGCTGGTGAAGAAAAGGAAATATGATTAATAGAAACCTCAGAGAAGTTGGCAGATCATGTCTGGCCAGAGGTCATGGTGAGGTTTGAGTGCAATGGGAAGCCACCTTAGAGAGTTTAAACCATAGATTAATACTCCAGGAAAATCACTCCAGCTACCCAGTGGAGAAAAGACTCAATGGGGCAAAATGGTGGCAGAGAGACCAGGGAGAAAGCCTATGGTAAGACCTGAGTAAAGTTTTCAGCAGTAAAGATCTTAACAAGTACTTGCTTGACATTTTTTTTTTTTTTTGAGGTGGACTTTGCTGGACTTAATATTTTTTTGGAGGTGACACCAAAAGGATTTGCTGATGAATTTAAATGGTGATGACAGAATGAGATAAAGCATAGAATACTTTAGGATTTTTGTACTGAGCAATGTAAGTGGGTCAAGGAATATTTGTTGATTCTACCAATGACCACAAATTAGCTATGAAAAATCAAGAGAGTTTGTTTTTAGAGAGTAGGAAGCTTATCATTCAAACTATTCTGAAGTCAATCATTGTGTGTCAGGGTCCCTTGAAGTATTCACAGATGTAAATAGTGAGATTTTTTTTAATTTAAAAAATTCCTTTTAATTTAATTTTAATTGTAGAAACCAAAGCTTTAACTAAAAGCTTGATCCCCTGATTACGACTCATCCACCTCTTTGCTGGACAGCTGTTAACAGTGGCAGCCCCACCCAACCTCCCCAGCCACCTAACTCTCTCCAGTGCTTCCTGTTGGTAGCACATCTGGTGAAAGACCTGATTGACTTCTTCTAGGACCGGGGATCCAGCAACTCTTAAGCTCTAGATAACACTGCCCACCTCAAGATTAACCTGTCTTTCTGAATTTCAAATTGGCAAAGTTTCATGGACCCTGGGTGGTCATGATTTTGCATATGGCGAATGCAGGAAATGAACACTTGCAAAACACAGCATTTACTACATATAGCTTCCCGTGTTACCTTCTCTATCATCTCCTTTCTTTCACTTCCTTTCCCCGCCAACCCTTTGTCCAGCTAGAGGGTGGACATTTTATCAGCTCATACTAGGCTGCATTGCCATCAGGGTTTCTTAAATCTAGGTTCCTTGAGCTTCTGACAATCCATATCTCTGCTTGTAAATCCATCATGTAATAAGGACTCTGTTTGCAATTTTAAAATAGAGAGATAGAGGGGACAATGAAAGGAAAGTTTGTGGAGGCAGTGTGTTCTTTGTTTTTCTAATATGACCGAACATTTTTCTAGACCAACCCTTCTCATTCCAAGCCATTCTTGTATGACATTAGTGAAATAAGACATATATGCCCTCCTGGACCAGCTGCTGATTTCTGTAGGGTAAATACAGCTCTGCATTTAAATGGAAACTGGGACTGAATCTCCAAGTGAGAAAAATACAAATGCCATTATCCTTTCCAGATAGTGTGCAGACCATTTGGGGCAGTGGGAGAGCTCATGGGACCAAGTGTCTGGCTTTCACTGGCAAAGTAAGATGGGGTAGAGATTGCCTAGGGCCGTCTTTTCCTAACCAAGTGTCCACTGGCACATAAGTGTCCGTGAGGCTAAGTTCTACCCTCCCTTCCCTGCAGTGGATGTACCACTTCCCCAGAGATGAGAAAGAAATGCAGCCACGTGTGCATTATTTGTTTGAGACTTTTTTCTCCCGGATGAAATCATAACTGCATTTGGGGCATAGAAAATAAGAATTAGAGTAATTGATGCGGTAGCCAGCATCTGACAGACTCCAGGGCTAGGTGCAGCTGTTAGACAACATCAGACCCCTGGCATTCATCATTTTCAGATCTTGGTCATTATACCATAAACCCTTTCCCCCCTCCCCACTCTTTTGTCCCATGTTTTATTACTGAAACTTCTAAAAACATGTGTTCCGCCTCCCCATAACATCTTTTTTCTCTTTAAAAAAAAATTGCTTGGGGCTGGGGATGTGGCTCAAGCGGTAGCGCGCTCGCCTGGCATGCATGCAGCCAAGGTTCGATCCTCAGCACAACATACAAACAAAGATGTTGTGTCCGCCAATAACTAAAATAAATAAATAAATATTAAAAAATTATCTCTCACTCTCTCTCTCTCTCTTTAAAAAAAATAAAAAATAAAAATAAAAATAAATTGCTACTTTTTTCTACTCTCAGTTATTATCTACTTTTATTTTAAATTAAAAACGGTTTTAGGATTAATAGCTCATTTTTACTGGGATCTCGGTTGAGTTAATACAAAATTACATATATTAACTCATGTAATGCAGTATCAATCCCATGGTGTAGGTACTATTTTTCCTCATTATTTACAGATGAGAAAACAGAACCCAGAGAGGGAGATTGAGAAGCTTGCCCCAGGCCACACATCCAGAAACAGCAGAGTTTGGATCTGAAGCTAGGCATTCTGGTTCCAAAATGTGTGTTCTTAATCTCTGTGGAGCACATGTAAGCCAATGAAACAAGACAGGGTGCAGGGGCCTCCCGTGGTGGAAGATTGTAGAACACATCTCACAGAGGGAAGACGGGCTTGTCCTGGATTGTCCCGCAGCTCTTCTTGCTGGTCTAGAAGATGATATGTGCGTGGTGTCCTTAAACCTTTTTGTTTTAGAATCTCTTGTTGAAAATGCTGAGACTGGCTATGCAGGTTGTCATTTCTAAGCGAAAAACAGGATTTAGAAACTGGGACTCCCTTCCGAGGGGCATTTATATGTGCCTTGCTTATGGGATTTAGGAGGGACTGAAATGTCTGTGGGACTCTGACTTAAGGGATTCTGAGGTCATTTCTGATACCAACACCTAATACCGCTGTGCTATGGTGCAGTGACATTCTCCTGCATGGAGCAGCAGCGGCCCCACCTTCCTCCTGTCCTGTGTTAACAGCAGCAACCCAGGGGGGATTCATTCCGCTTCTGCTGCCTGTGGCCTCTGTCCTTTCTCTTCGAAGAATTAACTTCGTTTCAGGGACTAGGAGGAAAGACTGAAAGGGGAGCAGTCAGATGATTTCTAAATGTCCCAGGGAGTCAAAGCTCAGGCTTGTGTCCCTGGTGAAATGTTTGTTTTCCTCTTGGAAGTACATTTGCTTCAGAGTCCTTGGATGGTTTGGTTCATGCTGCCCGTGAAGGCCAGAGGCTCTGTCGAAAGCAGAGAGAATCCCTTCTGAGGGAAGGACTTAATGTTATTGGTACAAAGTTGAAAACCAATTCAGGGTGGAAAATGTATCGCTTTTATATAGGGATAGATCTGTCTCCCGTCCCTCTCCTTGCCTGGGAATTCGGCTCCAGAGCCTGCCAACTCAGTCTAGATAAACCCCCTCCAGGGACCCACCCCTCCCTTTACCAGATAAATTCTGTCCAGCAGTTAAACCCCAGGAGAACCCCTAATAGGAATCTTTACACTCAAATGAAGACTCAAGAGGGCCTTGGAGACTGTTTTTCAATGCCATTAAAAAAAAAAAAAAAAAAAAGGCGACTCTATAATTTCATATTAAAAAAAACAAGAATATCAATCTAAAATGTAATTTCTATGGCAGTAAAATAAAAGAATCTTGCACATCTGTTATCTCCCATAAATGAAAATGGATTTTAATACGGGGTGATTCTTTGAGTTTTAATGGAAGCAGATATTTAAGATATACAGCTCCAATTCTGGCCCAGGGCAGAGAGAGTGATTGTAAATATTAGTCATCTTGTATTAAAATATGCCAGCACTAGACTAAGTTTTTTATGGTTCTAAAGGCTGACTGCCCAAGTTCAAATCTTGGTCTCCCCAAATCCTTTTTCTCCCCCCCCCCAGTTACAGATGGACACTGTAGGTTAATTTCATTTATTTATTTTTATGTGGTGCTGGGATCAAACCCAGTTTCTCAAACGTGTGAGACAAGTGCTCTACCACTGAGCCACATCCCCAGCCACCTTCCCTACATCCTGACTGTATGGATTGCAGAAGTTACTTAACCTCACTGTGCCTCAGTCTCCTCATTTTTACCTATTAAGTGATAAAATAATACTAATGTCTACCTAATAGGGTAGTTGTGCTATTCAGATGTCTATGTATGCAGAATTGCCACTGCATGGGAAATGTCCGTAATACCCACTAAGGGGTCAATTATTCTGCTCAGCACCAAGGAGAAGGGTGCTACCTTTATTCCCAACTTGATGACTGAGTAAGTAAAGTTTCAAAGACAAAGGTGAGTTATTCAGGATCCTGCAACAAAGAGTAAGAAAGCTGACCTGGCTCTATACCCAGGTGTGCTCGACCCCAGAGCCCAAGCACTTCCCCTCCACCCAGAGGACCCTTGGGTTGCCAACAGCCATGGAGCATGACCTTGAATATGAACATGGCATCAGTCCTTCCCGAGGCTCCCCTGGTCCATGGGGAGGTGCTCCTGCCTGCTTCTCTGTAGCTCCCCCCTTTTCCCATGCCTCATGGTGTAGCTCACCAAGGCACTTTCTGCTGCTGTTTTTCCGCAGAGACAGCCCCACGCCCCACCCTCTGCCTGCATCGTTGCTCCAGACATTGACATGGTCTTTCTGTCCAGAGTGAGAGCCCGTCTGGGGAATTCAGGCCCTCCTTTCCAAGGGGCCTCTTTCTTAGAAGCCTTAGCTCTATTTTCAGCCTCTGCAGCTGCCCTTTCAGACATCCCCTGTCCTTTTGGTGCCCGTCGATCTGATGCTCTGTCCTGAAAATACCTAAACTTCTGCGAGTGAGAGGTCAAGGAGCCGGGATTCCCTCCATCTGGGGATCATTACTCACAAACGAGAAGAAGTGGTGACACATCCAGAGCCTGCACCTTCCCTTCCTGTTCCCACAAAGGTCACTCCTCGGGCTAAAACCACAGCTTTTCCCCTTCTCACCCTGCCCTGTTGGCAAAACCAAAAATGTCACCAGTGCCATCCTGGTTATTCCACAGAGGACCCAGGCTCAAGGCAGCCTTTTCTCAGAGGAGCCACTGAAACAGGACTCCCTCAAGGGTTCCTGGAATTTCGGAATGTCTGTCATTGAGGGACAAGTTGGGATTGTGGATTCCAGCATTCTGCAAGTCAGAGTGTGTGAACTGCTGGGGTTCTCCTGGAAAGAGGGGAGTGAGTTCCTGTCCATATTCCACATAAAGAGTTTTGTTTCATAGGCTGATTCCCACTAGATGGATGTGTTAATGGAGGAGGTAACAAGGTTTACTTTAAATTAGACTATCAGAATGTGGTTGCAAGAAGGTGGCTTTTATTCTTGTTTTCTACTCATTAATAAAAACTGGATAGTCAGATGAGTATTAGTATTAAGTCATTGTTTCTAACATGGACTGGAGGGCTCCTGGGTGCTGTTTCACTGTGTTCTTTACACATATTTTATTTACTCTTCTCCAGAACCCCTTGAAAAAAGTACTATCATTGCCCTGATCTACAGACAGGAAAACAGAGACATAAATCCATGGTGTTGGTACCAGTGGGGCAGCTTGGGAGAGCTTTTGCCCACCCACTCCACACACAAACCCCCATTGCTAATAAGATAATAACCTTAGAAAAACCCTCAACTTTCTCATCTATCCAAAAAGCTGCCCAAGGCTCTCCTTTATAAAATTGAAGCTATGCCCGGTTTTCATTGCCACCTAGGTAGGGAAAGTGCAATTCATGCTTCAGACCCAGGTTTGGTCAATTCCAGAATTCGAGCTGTAGCCTCCTCTCCACTATTTACTCTAAAGCAGTCCCCCGTGCTAAGCACAGCTTGACTTGATATTCCCTTTTCACATACAGCAATACCCAAAGAGTTTTCTCTTCCCATATACAAAATCCCTATTCCTTGCTCTGTGGTAAAGTGGGTATATCCAATGCAGATGGTTGAAGGAAGAGTAGATACCAGCTCTTCCTATGGTAATAGGCCAGCAAATGCATATGTGGCAATCAAAGGCCACCTTGCATGCCCTTCAAACAGACAGACTCCTTTCTGCCACCCTTGGGAGCATCTGCCAGCCAAGGTAGGCCTACCCACACCCACACCAGGGTTCACCCAGACAGATTTCTCAGGAGAAGCTTGGCAAGTACCCAGAGAATGTGAAAGTAGGTCCTAGTAAAAGAAGTCAGGATTCTAGTCCCTTTGGAAATGTCACTCCCTTTTCGAGCTCTGTAATCGCACAGCATGACACTAGTCAAGGAATTGAAGTTTATCCAACAAAGCCCCAAGAGTGAATTAGAAGCAAAAGGATCCTTAGGCATAATTAAGTTTCTGGCTCTAATTTGGCCACCATTGGGCCTGACTCACCAAGTCCCCAGTTCTGTGCTGAAATTCTGAGTGGTCTTGGTCTGAGCACTTCTGGCCACACCATTGCATCTGATCACTGAACAGATAAACTCAGCAGAGCATGATGTGCTCAAACCCTGAAAGCAACAGGCAGCCTCTTTTTCTTTCTGATGGAGAAATGATTTCAGGCAGCTTAGCAGGGGATGAGGGTATATGCTGAAGATTTGCATCCCCAAACCCTAATTTCTCTCCTTTTCCAAAGAGAAGAGATCAATGTGGAATGGGAGTTGATAGTGGACATAGCTGAGTTTGTTTACTTGTTCAGGGTACTCTAGTATCAGGTGGGCCCCATCAGAGATGGAATCAATAGACTTCATAAATTGTCCAGAATGACTTCATATTTGTGACTAAATCCTTCTTGAGTCTGAACGCCTGTTCACCCAGTGGGCTGGCTATTGTCAAATCACTCGGCAGTTGTTTGAAAGCAGGAAGTCTTTTTCTCCCTCAGAAGAAAGAAAAGGTTTCCTGTAGCTTTTTAAAATTTGGGTACATATTTTCCCTTCAGTTTCCCGCACCACCACCCCCCCAAATCCATTTTTCATTTCAGAACTAAGTGTGCTTTTGCCAGCCTTGAAACCAGGTATGCACATAATCCAAAAAGAGGCTATGAATTCCTGGGGTGCCTACAGCAGCTATTCTGGTGTCCTGGTCCACCCCGAGCCTTGTGCACATGAAAACAGCTGGGCTGTCATCTTTGTTATTTCTGAGTCTGCACTGAGCCCCATCATTCACAGGTCTGTGCAAGGATTTCCAAGGAAAATTTGAGTTTCTGATGCTTTCATGTCACGAAGGGGAACAGAAGATTTTACAATCCCCAGACAGTACCAAGTCCAACTTCCTAACTCAATCAGTGAGTAATTACTAAAGGACATTTCTGGTGCTCAGGGATATGAGAGTGATCAAGAGAGGACAGACCACAGATGCTTGTATGCTCATAGAGGGGAGATGGACAGGCAATCAACAAGTAAAGAAATAATTTCAGAAAACAGTAAAATAGGGTAACACTGCTGCACAGTAAGAGGGAGGGACTAGAAGGGGACCACCACAGATGGGAAGTATAGAGGCCTCTCAGGAGAGAATTTTGGATCTAAGACCTGACTGGTATGAGGGAGGAACCATAGGAAAACCTAGGCTGCATGAACTGTGATGCAAAGGCCCTGAGGCAGAAACAATGAGAAGCCATTGCTGAAGAGTAGTGGCCTGGAGCCAGGAAGTGAAATTTGGAGGTGATTTGTTACATAGTAATATATCACTGATACAGTAAGGATTTGACAAAATAAAGCCTCCAAGATATAAGGGATTTACCAGTAAACAGATAGCAGGAATCAGACACATATCTGTTGCATACATATGAGTGACAGCCCTGCATGGCTTCCTGAGGCATCTGACTTTTAACAAGCAAATAATATCAGCAAAAAATAACAGACCACACTGGCTTTATCTCAATCCCAGAATGGTCCTGGATTTGGCCCACCCCTAGATAGTTTCCAGTGGTGTATGACCAAGCAAAGAGGAGATTTGCACCAGCTATATAAAATTTTTGATTGATCAGAGTTAATTAAAGCTTGTACTCACCCAGTTCACCTACAACTATTTGATGTTTAGAGATTTTTACATTGTGCTTATTTCTAGTTCTTTCTCTTGTGATTTTTAAAAAATTATTTAAATCCACTTCCTAAATATTCTGTTTCCAATTAGGACATGTACTAACTTTCTCCACAGAGTAATTTTCCTTTCTTCTTTTTAAAAATAAAACGTAGCCTTGATGCTACTGTACACTAACAATGTGTGAGTTCTTGAAGCTGACTTCAATTGATTCTCATGATTCTTTGCAATTTATATTGACTGCTATTAAGAGATGAAGGTCAATACCACAAGCCTGCTGTAAGAATCATCACCGGATTTGTTCATCCAGAGCCATAGCACAGGCCACCTTCTTTTTAAAAATACATTCTTTACAATGTACTGACTTCTACCTGTGGAGCCTCTGTTTAGTGACCTGATTTTTCAATATCTTCCCTAGCATGTCACAACCACTGAGTTTCTAAGCTTCACTTTTCCCCACAAATCAATCCATTGAATTTGCTAAACCAAAAGAAAACTAGTAAATTTAATGCCTTTGAAAAGAAAAAAAAAGCATTATACCTATCAGACTGCTTTTGGTTCTAGCTCTTCCACTCAATGGTGGCTTGAAGCAGTAGCAAGAGATTTGGTGGGATTTGAAGGAAAGGGTCTGCACCTCACGTGTCCTCCTTGCTCTGAATAGTTGTGCCCAGCTTCTGAGTCAGTTCTGACACTCAGCCCTGAGTTCCCAGAATGGGAACTCTCTCCTAAAAATCCTGGGAACATCTTCAGCGTAGGCCTCCTGACAACCCCCAGATGGACTTGCTCTTTGGCCATGACTCACCACCACCAAGCAAAAGAATGTCGGTCAAACTAAGCAGGCTCCCTATTTCTCTTTAGATGAAATGGAACTGTGGGAGCATTCCCTAAACTCCATGATCAATAGGATCCTGTTCCCAAAAGTTCTCCCAAGGTGTAGGTGAATGGGCCTGCCTGCTTGGGCTCCACGTGGACATGTTATTATCCAATGTGCATGAACTTGTCATGTTCTAGTAAGTGTTTGCTGAGTGCTTAGAAGCTTTCAATAAAGGGAAGCAGTGTTTTAAATCATTTAAATTATCTTCTTTTATAGCCAGGATGATTCTGGTTGACATTGGCTCAGGCAGTGCCCCTAAAGGAAATAGCAGTTGGTGTTGATTTTGTTTTTTCTTCCACAGCTCAGGGTGTTTTAAAATATTTTGGTTAAAATGCAGAATCACACATTTATTATAGGGAATACCACCCTCCAATAAAGCTCTGTGGCCTCTTACTAAATCTGAATCTGCTTCACAAATGGTACTCATCTGACAACTTTGGTGAGTGAACTTTTAGAGTCCAAGGAAGTAACCTCTTCTCTGTCCATAAATATAAATAGAAAGCATTTGCATGTCCCTTGTGTGTAGGAGGGAGGTCAGAGGGACACAGGGACATGTAGGATGGAGGATGTAGAAGGAAGAAAGTCAGGAAAGGTCACAAGCCATAAAAGAATGGCATTAGCCTAAAAGGATGTTAGAAACCACATGGTCCTATCTGTCATTTTGAAGATGAATGAACTGTTTCTCAGAAAGGGGAAGTGGATTTTCCAAGCCCACACAGCTTGTAGCTGTCAGAAGGGGACTTGATGATTCCCATTGTTCTCCTTCATGCCCAGCATCCTTCAGCTATCCCACGGTGTAGGTGGACAGTGTGGGAACAAGCTCTGCTTCATACCTGATGTACCTGTATGTTCACCCACCTCTGCAGTCCCTCGGGCCCCTTGATGAATGAATGAAGAAACACACAGGCATGGAGAAGACAGATGAGTGGTCCAGATGGTTACCCTCAAGAAAGCCACCAGAAATATGAGTCCATTAAAAGATATTCCTTGAGAATCCGTAGCACATGATGCTTCCTTCTCCTGCCCTGGTTGCCAATAAAAGTCAGTTCTTCAAGCTTCCTGAGGATCTCCTCTGAGACACAGATCCAGTGAGCTTTTCCCATTGGGCATCTTTTCCACCTGCTCTGCTCTACAAAATGCTTTCTTCCTCCTAAAATCTCTCTGCTCTCACCCCAGAGAATGACAGCCCTTCCCTGAAGAGCTGCACTCAGTTCTGCCCTTAGATAGGATTGTCTCATCTAATCTCATGTCAGCCTTTTTCTCTGGGAACTCCACTCTTCATCCATAGCCTTGACTTTCCTCCCATCCTCAGGATGTAGTTTACAGATGGTCATCAGATCTTTCCAACCTGTGGTTTCTGTGACTTGTTCTGTGAGCCTCAGTCTCAGGGAAAACTCTCCATACCAAGCCTGTTGTCAAATCTCGTCAATTCTTCCATCACAGCATTTCTCACGTCTGTCCCTTCCTTCCGAGTTGCTTATACCATCCAGTGGAGACCTTCTGTCTCGGCCAACTGGTCTACCAGAGTTCCTGTGCCACTGTTTACTCCCTCGAGTCCAAGTTCACATTCACTCTGACTTTTTCTCTCACCTGAAAGGTCCTCCTTCCATGTTCATGTCCCAATATTCATCTCTTACTTCTGGCCACCTTTCATTTATGCACATTTACAGCAGAAATGAACTGCTCATTTTTATCTGACATCATTTTCCTGTCCCTGTGCATGTGCCTGTGTATATGCAGTGTTCCTCCTCAGCCCTTTTTCATCTCTGTTCCCCATAGACCATCTCTCAATTTTAAAAGTGGAAGTAGGAAGTAAATTTTGTTCTTCACTTCCTGTAAAAAGCCTTCTCTGATCTCACCAGGTAGACATAATCTTTTATCCAAACTCCCATAGCAACCTTTCCGTTTACTTTTTTATTCATGTTTGCGATGATAATCTCTAGTAGATGCCAAATTTATCAGACAAACTGATCCTTATGGTATTTTATTCCTTTGATGATAGTGATTTGGGAGTAAGGGTGGAGAGAAAAAGACATGAACATATGAATATTCATTAGCAGCATAAGATTTAAATACACATTCAAAGCCACATGAAGTGTGAAGATATAGGTCAGTAAGTAATGAACTGCCAAATGCATTATACAGACTTTAAGATCCCATGCATTCCAAAGCATGAGTTGAAGTTGTTCTATTGGTGACCTCACCACTTGTTAACACATGCTTTTTTATGAGTAAGCATAATTAAGTGAATAATCATAACTTTTCTTTGCAGATTATCAATACTTGCTCCATTTTTCAGGTCTGTTTCTGTCGTTTCTGTAGAAGCACCATAGTACAATAAGGCTCTAAAAAAAAGAATAATATGTTTTTTTTAAGTGGACCAAAAAAAAAAAAAGAGTATAATGGGTAGTGAAGTCAGATCAGGGGACCTTATTGATCTAAGGGTGGTGTTCATTATCTGAGTCACTGCCATTGGCAGGTTGCACAGGCACACAAAGTTGTTAACATACACAGTTCTCACTAATGAACTGACCACTTCAAAAATCCTTCCCTTTTTAACAACAGCGTCTCTTCCACCCATGACATCAGCCTCTTTGTCTGGTTTATGGCCATTAGTTGGAAGTTGTAACCTTCCACAAAAATGCAAACTGACAGCACAATAAAGCTGAAAATCTGGCAAAGACAGAGGATTTCATGAAGTGGATGTGCTGGAGAATGGCAGACATTCCACACACCATCTCACAGTTGAAGAAGAGAACATAAGGGTGATAACACACCCCTCCCTCCCTCCAAAGAGAAGGATTTGAATGCAAAAAGACTAGTTAGTATGGAGACTTGAAAAACTTAATGAAACCACTGCACAGTGTCCTCCAAATTCTCTTTATGATTCAGGGAAAATAAAGTATGAAGCCTGAGGGGGGGACAGTTGTTGTCTCACACCCTCCCACTATGTTATGAAGGATGTGACATCAAGGAACAATCGATGCTGATTTCTCCCTTGTTCATTATTATAAGCAGGGCCCATATGCTCTCAGAATCTCAATTTTTAAGAAAACATTAAGTTCATGCATTTTATTTAGTAGAATAAAATATCAATTCAACCTTTGTTACTTGGATAGCTTACCTCTATTTAAGGTAGTTTACATAAAGGTGTCTTTTCTCTGCTAGCTTCCCTCATGCTTATTATGATTAAATAATGGGAGACATTTCTTTCTCTGGATAAAAGACTTGACAACAAAAGTATTTGGTTTGGGGGTCTCTGTATTCCTGTGAGTCAGGTGGAAGCAATAATGGCAACTGGAATCTTGCAGTGTTTGCCATCAAATTAAACAAGCATTCACTCCTCTTGGTCATAACCACAAATCATCAAGTTATAGACTGAGTCAATATGTTAGTCTTGAACTGCATACCAGGGAACTTGGGTAAAAAAAAAATGTTAATTTATTTTTTTATGAGCTAGCTGGAGTCAGTCACTTCAATATCAATGAAATAGTCTTTTCCTGAAAGTTTATGCTTTTTTTCCTTTTCTTTTTACTCTTTTATCTTCTTCTCCCTTTCTTCCCTCTCCCCATTACCTTCCTTCACTTCCTCTTTACTCTCTCCTTTCTTTTTCTTTTTGTATTATTTTTTACCAAGAAGTATTTTACTTACAAAGTGAAACATGGAAATTGCATGGCTACAATTTCTTTTCTCCAAGGCATTGAACACTGATGCTAATATAAGCCTGAGAGATGGTCCTGGCTCACCCCTCTTGGGCCTAAAGACAGAGTGGCAGGCCTGGGCAGGCCCTCCACCATATGCACAGCTCTAGACCACAGCTTCTAGGCAGACACCGCCTCTGCCTCTGAAAGAGATGGTCAGAGAGGAGTGACAAGAATATTGGACACCAGATCTTAGAGCCTTCCTTCCATGTCCAATTTTGTAATCCCTAGAAGAAGGTCCTTAGACAAAGATTTGACATTAAAATGTATTTTGGATTGGATCCTTGGAAACACTGGGTGGAAGATAGAGACAAAGGAGGAAAAGAAGGCAGCTTGTGATTTACCAAGCAGATCACTGCTCCAGACACCTGGGACTCAGTCCCATGGAAGAATTTTGGAAGATAGCAGGTGACACGCCCTGAGAGAGAAGGATTCTGAGAGTTATATACCAATTCCTGTTAGTCTCTGGTAGAGAGTTGATTCCTGAAGGTATGACTCTTCAGCAAATCCAGGCTGTTCCATGTGAAAGCAGAGAAGGACCTGGCTTGCAGAGAATGCTCAGGAAAACTCACAAGCACTAGAAGCTCAGTCCATCCTATGTGAATGGAATGGATGATACAGAGGAGACTAAGACGGGATATTTACCTTGTCTTTTTCCCACCATAAAATGGAAACACTCTGTAGAGAGCACAGCATTCATTCTCCTATGCTCAGATAGGGAGATACTAGCTTTATGTACAAAGCTGTGTTAATCACCTTCCCATAACTATAACAAAATGCTTGAGATAATCAACTTATAAACAGAAAAGTTTATAAGTTAATTAATGGTAGAGTGCCTGCCTAGCACATGCAAAACCCTTGATTCGATTCCCAGCATTTTAAAAAAATGCTTTCAATAGAAAAGGTCTGTTTTGACACACAGCTTTGGAGGTCCCAGGCCAGGACCAGTTGACCTCTTTTCTTTTGGGCCTGTGACAAGGCAGCCCATTGTGGTTAGGGCATCAGAGTAAAACTGCTCACCTCATGGAAAGGAAGCAAAAGGGAGGAAGAAAAAGGGTCCAGGGTCCCACAACATGGCACCAATCACCTAAGAACCTTCCAATAGACTCCGCATCTCAAAGGTTCTACCATCTTCCAATAGTACCACTCTGGAGACCAAACCTTTTAACACATGCAACTCTGGGAGACATTCTAGATCCAAATTCCATTCTACATGCCAAATTCCTCTTTCAAGAATGAGAGGGATATAGCTCAGTTGATAGAGTGCTTTTTCTTCATGCACACGGCCCTGGGTTCAATCCTTAGCACCACAAAAAAAAAAAAAATTGAGAGGAAGGGGAAGCTAGAAGACCCTGATTGATCTAAATGTGACTCCATCCCATAAAGAAAATTGTGGGGAAATCTTATTAATTAAAAAGGCCACTACTGCAAATTCAATAGGTAGACCAAATTTAGAGGGGAAAAAGATGAGTCTCATCCAGCCTTTCTACTCTGCAAGTTTCCTCATTTCTCTGCTTCTTTCTGTCATTAAAGTGAAATTCACATCTGTCATTGGTGTGATAATTAGGAGAGAGAGTGGAAAGGGGTTGACTGTGACCTGTTGAGAGATTCTTTGAAAACAGGAATCAATCTAATATCTCCACTAGGATGTCCAGTGTCTCAGTCAGTAATCCCTAGCACAGTAGCCCATTTTTATCAGTAAGGCCACTGGATAGATGGACCAAAATGAGAAAACAGACTTGGTCAGGGCACTACCTTTGGTCAAAGTCAAAACTTCTCCAAAAGCCTTATGACCTTCACAAACTGAAGCAGGTGATTCCTCTTCAGTTGTCCTTTTGCTAACCACACCTTTCCCCAGGAAGGAAACCATCCATATGTTTACGATCCCAGCATCCTATCTCCAGTCCTCTGCTTGACACCTCATGTATATCCAGAATTGGACATTCGACTTTTCTCCAAAATCTGTTCCCCCTAAGTCTGCTGAGTAAGTGGTGCCTCTGTCCTTCTAGGGGCTCAGATAAACCCTACAGCCATCTTTGGTTGACTGCATAGCCTATATTCTATGTCAGAGTTATTTGAAATTCCTCCTGGATCTGCCTTCAAAATACACCTAGAATTCTAGCACTTCTCACACTTCTGCTACCACCCTGGCCAAGCTGCCATCATCTCTCCCAAGGATTACTGCAGTGGCCCCTCCACTGTCTCCCTGTTTCTTTTTTTAATTAATTATTTTTTATTTATACACGACAGCAGAATGCATTATAATTCTTATTACACATATAGAGTACAATTTTTCATATCTCTGGTTGTATACAAAGTCTATTCACACCAATTCGTGTCTTCATACATGTACTTTGGATAATAATGATCATCACATTCCACCATCATTTCTAACCTCATGCCCCCTCCCCTTCCCTCCCATCCCTCTGCCCTATCTAGAGTTTTCTACTCCTCCCATGTTCCCCCTCCCTACCCCTCAATGAATCAGCCCCCTTATATCAGAGAAAACATTCAGCATTTGTTTTTTTGGGATTGGCTAACTTAGCATTATCTTCTCTAACTCTACCCACTTACCTGCAAATGCCATGATTTTATTCTTTTTTATTGCTGAGTACAATTTCTTTGTGTATAAATGCCACTTTTTTATCCATTCATCTATTGAAGGGCATCTAAGTTGGTTCCACAGTTTAGCTACTGTGGATTGTGCTGCTAAAAACATTGATGTGGCTGTGTCCCTGTAGTATGCTGTTTTTAAGTCCTTTGTATATAGACCAAGGAGAGAGATAGCTGGGTTAAATGATGGTTCTATTCCCAGTTTTCCAAGAAAACTCCATATTGCATTCTATATTGGCTGCACCAATTTGCAGTCCCACCAGCAGTGTATGAGTGCACCTTTTTCCCCACAGCCTTGCCAACACTTATTGTTGTTTGTCTTCATAATAGCTGCCATTCTGACTGGAGTGAGATAAAATCTTAGAGTAGTTTTGATTTGCCTTTCTCTAATTTCATACATTTATTGATGATTGTATATCATCTTCTGAGAAGTGTCTGCTCAGGTCCTTGGCTCTCCCTGTTTCTTTCCACATCCTTTTGTGCTCTGTGCCCCACAAAGCATCCAGAGTGACGTCTGAGAGTCTAAGGTATCACCATTCTGTTTATACCTCCATCAGGGGCCCATGGTACTCAGAGCAAAAGCCAAATGGTGGCTTCTAGGGTCCTGATGCCTGAATACCCTCTTGATGTCTGGAGTTTGATCTGAGATCTTGCTTTTGCCATTGATTAAACAGAAAATAGATGTATTCAGTATTGATATAGAAGACAGAAATGGAGCCTGGGGTCACATTCTGGGAAGGGAATGCCCATAGTTACCCCTTCACTGGATCTCCTCCAGCCTCACTGCCCCACTTCCTCTTTTCCAAATTCGCCACAAGCTTTAGCCTTTGTAACTCTTCTTCCCTATCTCAGAAACACCCTGCCCCAGACATCTTCACATTCACCCCTCCATCTTGGGGTTATCTGCCTTGGCTTTCCTCCTCCCAAGTTCATGCACGTCTCCTCCCAGAACCCACAGTCCCTTTTCTCTGCCTTTTTTTGGTAATATCTACCATCATAGAACATGCAGTATAATTGGCTATGTATGTATATATACCTTCTTCCAATGGTTGTTTCATAGGGGCAGGCAGGTTTATCAGTTTTGTTTCTGGCTACCTCCCCAGTGCCTAAAGTGTGCTTTAGATCTATTTGGTGACTGACTATTGGATAAACAAACATCATGATCAAGTGTCTATCAACCCTTAATAACTTGGCACTCAGTGATACGGAGTGCCTTTAATTTTTTAAAGAGTTCTTTACAGTATTGTGCTGGATTCTCCCTCCCTTGAATATATAGCAATAGGTTCCATTTCTGCCTTTTCTGCTCCAACAGAATACAGCTATTCCCTATTGTTTCAATAATAGAAGCCAGGTTGCAGGTCAACCACCAGTCTTCATTTAGACTTACAGTGGGTTAAAAAAAATAGACTTGCAGTGGGAACTTTTCCCTGGCTTTCTTGGTTCTCTTAACTGTTTTTGTTTTGTGGAACTTGGCTTCATGATATCTGTCCACTCCTTAGGATGTTCACACTTGAACTAGGTCTGTATTCCAGAATGGAGCCCAGCCTGGAGGATATTGTTCTCTCCATATATAATGACCAGTGCTGAGTGCAGAGAGAAACCCACCTTTTCCCCAACACATGAATCACCTTCTCATCCACTTGAAGCTGCATTGGTCCATGGAGCAGTTGGCTTTTACACATAGCTCTTGGGAACTTTTGAGCAGCTCCCATCTCCAGGTGTTCTTCCCATGCACCATCCTGTTCTATATTTTAGATATGGGATTCTTTTTTTTTTTTTTTGCATCCACCTCTCTTGCACTATGTTTGTTTGTTTCAGTGCAGGTTGTTGACACCCCTTTAAATCTTGATTTTCTCATGCAGTGAGAGCTCTGCCTCCCAGTTGGGAATGCCCTCAGATCTGATAAGCAGGTTCAACATTAAGAGGGTGGAGCCAATTTTCATCTGTTGAGTATCCAATCAAGATTGATCTGTCTCTAGATTATAGATATGAGTGCTGATGAGAACAGAACCAGAGTAGGTGACTCAAAACTGCCCACCATTAATGGCCACCTTTTCCTATGTGGCAAGCAGGAGAATGAACCTCTCAGATTGCCGACTGCAGGACATTGACTAACCACCTGGTTGCTATGTTGTGAAATCCATCTCTGTTTGGGTCAGGGCAATATTTCCTACAGACTGTTTTCAGCCCATGGCTTAATGGTACAGGAGCAGAAAGTTGTTCTGGGAGACCCAGGACTCTTTCAATGGGTGATTGACTTGAGGTCTTCTTGGCAGCCAGACTTTCTTAGAACTTAAACTAAAACTTAGAATTTAGATTGATATCTAAGGTACTTCTACCCAACCCAATCTGTCTACAGTATTCTTCTGAATCTGGTAACCCTCATTAGAGTCTGCAGCCAGGCAGAAAATTGGATTCTCCATTTTTTGGATGGAGTGGCATCTTGAAAAGTCGTGACTGACAGTGGTATTTGGAATCCAACTATTGGAAATGAGTCGCTTCTCTTCCACTTGTTACCTGTATGACATTGAGAAAATTACTTAAGTTCTCTGAGCATCAATTTTTTCATCCCTAAGATGGGTTAATGATAGCTTTACCTTATGGGATCATTGCAGTAATCAAATGAAGGAATACATATAAAAAATGGCTCCAGATATCTAGAAAGTACCCAGTGAAAATGACCTATTACTATGTTCTTGTCCAATGCAGTTTTCCTATACTATTCTTCTATTACCCACTTTGCCACTGTTATTCTGGGTCACCCATCTGGACCGTGGGCACAGGGAGAGCAAGTGCTGTTTATTGCACAGCAGGCTCTTATTAATCAAATTTGCAGTCCAATCTGTAGGAAGGATCAAGTGCAACCTGTGATTTTGAGGTCCCTAAGAATGCTGTGTGTACGCAGATTGATATGCCACCAAACTTGCAGCTCCTGTGGCCTTGCTTCTGTTCCCAGTTAGATCTCTGGCCTAGATCACTCTGCTGTGAACACTAAGCTTGAAAATGAATAATGAGCCGAATTAGAAGGAGCATTTGAAGAAGATCAAATGATCCACAGGGTCAGCGTTTAACAATCCAAATTGAAATTTTCTGGGTGTGTGTGTGTGTGCGCGCGCGCTGTGATTAGTAAATCTTTTCTGTTTACTCATCATCCAAGCCATAATCTTTTAAGCTTTAATTTCACAAACTATGTGGTATTTAGTGTCATCCTTGAGCAGACCTCTACGGGATAAGGGATCTTTCTTACCAAGTGATTTAATTCCTTTTCCTATTGATTTTGTTGTCATTTGGTTTAGTTTAGGGAGGGTTTTTTTTTTTTGGTAAGTTTTTTTAAAAATTCTATTAGGGAAGAACTCAGAGCAGAGTTCAGAAATTTTAAATGAATGAATTATATGAGAATTTTTGGTGTGTTTTCTGGAAGTAGGTGCAGAGGCAGAGTTTGGGATGCAAAATATTTTTAGAGATCAATGTCTGGGAAGGGAATGGGGAGGAAGGTGAAGTCAGGCAGTGATTCAGACTCACCTAAGCCCCAGCCAACCTGGCAAAGATCTGGAGCAAACACAACTTATGTTAGGACTAAGCTTCCAGGACCAGATACCACTCTCTACCTCTCCAGGCGTCATTCTCCCAAGGAGGGTGTGACTGGGCTAGGCAACTCTCAGCACCCAAGGCAGACCCAGCCCAGAAGGGCCGACAGGTGGAGGCCACCTCATGAACACACTTCTGCAGCTGGGGAGCAAGTGCTTCCTTGGAAAGGGTTTGGAATATCACACCTTTATGCCAACCACATGTGCTTCTCGACCTCTGGACAGAGTCATCCAGGACCTCTGAGCATTCATGGGTACCCATAAAGGTGAGAGTATGTTAGATACAATGGGATGAAGGATTGGAAGCATTTTAGCAAGAAAACTGTGAGCTTCCAGTTCTTAATCCCACTGTCCATCTGAGACAAATAACCTTGGTCTGCCCATTGATGCTCAGGCTACCAAACAGTGGGCACTTGCACCATGAAAGAACAACTTCTGTGGTCAAAATCATCCCTTAAAAAATGAATTTCAGGGGCTGGGGGTGTGGCTCAGTGGTAGAGCGCTAGCCTCGCACTTGTGAGGCCCTGGGTTTTATCCTCAGCACCACATAAAAAAATAAATAAAACAAAGGTATTGTGTCCAACTATAACTAAAAGATACATATTTAAAAAAATGAATTTCAGGAAGTGTCTGATTATTCAGATGACATTGGAAGGCCTAGGTGCCATTTAAGAGTTTTGATCAAGCAGTGATGAGCCCTACCCTTACGGACTCCTCCAGCATCTCATTCCACCTAAAGACATCTTCAGCCAAGAGCTGGAATCTGTCCAAGGTGCTGCAGGACACCTTACAACTCCCTTTGGGGCCTATTTGGGAAATAGAATGGAGGAAAGGAGCAAACCACCCCCTGGGAATTCTTTGAGTCCCCCACCTTTCTTTTATTCATTCTCTATTGAGTGCCTACTTGGTGTGAATAAAACAGATGAAGGTCCTGTCCTCAGGGCTTTGTTTGCATTGGATGTGCTGGACACCACACTAAGGACTGTACACCAAGTCACATGGCAATGGCCCCACCCTTCAGAGCTTAAAATCTGTGCAACAAAGTTAAAAATGAATCCAACTCCACAGCATTGCCCTCGAGCAGTTTCTTTGGGTTCACTTCATTTAGACTCTGCAGTTTCATGAGGTTTGAGGATCTATGCAGATCCATATGGAGCATGCTTGATGGAGAGCATGCCTGATGGACTCCATGCCAGGGCATTTGTATGCATACATCCCTGGGCAGTGGTTAAAAGAACAACATGCCCGTAGAGCAGCTATGAAGTGTTGGGAAAGAAGCTCATAAAACTGTAATAGCCATGGGCATGTGCCTAGGCCCTTCCTCCCACTGTCTTGCACCACTATCCAGAGAAGATCAGAGTTGGCACCCCAGGTCTCAAAGCAGCAGAGTCTTGAGTCTTCCAGTGAGGTCAGCCCACATAGAAATCTCTCTTCTCACACAGGCACATGGGACACAGTCCGAGACATTTGTTTGAGTGCAGATCTGGGAAGGCAAAGGATAATGAAACCTTTGCTTTTGCAAAGTGAGATTGGCTGGGGAGAGTAGACAGGGCTCCCTTTCTGAGGCTTGGAGCCAGGGTCTGTCCCTGGGGAAGTCTGGTGCCCACGGTCCTAATTCTGAACCACCTACATCCCACACACTCCCAGAGCCCACACCCATTCCATATGCTTTCCGCCAATCACAGCAATAATTGCAAAAAGAGAGATTTAATGGAAAGAATGGAGATGGCCCAGCGGGGGCCTCTGGTCCACAGTTCAGGAGGAGCTGCATGTTACGAAACTGTGAGCTAATGAACAGATGACGGGGAAGCTCTGAGGGCCCTGGGACTTTTATTTTTGATCTTCAACTTCCAAGTCAGATCCCAGGGAGTCTTAAATTTCCCCTCATCCTCTTTTAAATGATCTCACTTCGGGCTTTGTTTTTTATTTTATTTTTCATCCTGTCTTTGAGTTGCCTTCTCCTAGCATTCCCAACGAGCAATCTACCTTGAAATGTTCAGGGAAGAGTGCCTGCCTATTTCAAAACACATTTGTTATTCATGGTGGGAAAAGTTGAGGAAGAGGGTCATGAATGGGAACCCCACACTCCAGCCAAAGAAGTGGAACTGGTAAGAACATGAAGCAGAGGCAAGCCACCTCTGACCACATTCTGCCTCACCACTGCATTAGTCACCTCAGGCTGCTGTAACAAGTACAACACAGACTTTGAGGCTTGAAAACAGAATCTATCTCCTTGCACTTAGGTAGGCTAGAAGTCTGAGCTCAAGATGTCACCAGGGTTGGCTTCTTCGAGGCCTCTCTCCTTGGTTTGTAGATAGCTGTCTTCTGGCTGAGCCTTTGTATGTCTTCCCTCTGTGTGTCTCTGTGCCCTAATCTCTTTCTATAAGGACAGAAGTTAGATTGGATTGGGACCCACCTGTATGACCTCAGTTCACCTTAATTACCTCTTTCAAGGCCCTATCTTCAAATACAGTCACATCTAGGAACACTGGGGATTAAGACTTCAATGCATAAATACCGAGGGTGAAATAATTCATCTCATAACAATTATGTACTAACTAGGTGATCTTAATTAAGCAAACCACTTGTCCTTCTTTCTCCTCATCTGAAAAATGGCCACAGTAATAGTACCTACTTGATGGAGTCAATGTAAGGATTCAATGAGTTAATGCTGCGTTAGTTAAGTATGAGTAAGAACAGTTGTCAGAAATTGTCATTGTGTCAGAAGAAAACCAAGCAAATCCTCATGACATATCCCTTTTACTCCAGTGATCCATGAGAGCAAGGCCCACCCAGTTTCGTCCTCAGATTCGGAAAACATTTCCAGTTAGTTATTTTCACTGTTTGAGAGTGCCTGATGGTTCTGCTTCTCATAAACCAACGGAGAACCGTGGCAATGTGAGGGCCAAGGCAGACCCGAACTCCCAGCCACTTCCCCACCCTTGCTACCAGCATCCACTCATCTACCCATCCTATTCCTGCTCACCTGCAGGGGCTGAAAGCATGACAGCAAATCCTTTTACACCCTTCCCCTCAAGAAAATGGAGTTACTTCTACTTGATTATCATTGACTCAATGATTCTCTTCCAGTAAACAAAATGAGGCAGAAGTAACATTGCACAGCTCTCAGGTTGGATTATGCGGAGCCGTATGACTTTCCCTCTTTCCTTCTTACTTTCTCTGAACATGGAACTTTGGGACCCTGAACCACCCTGAAAGCAAGCCTGGCTACTCAAAGGCTGCCATATTGGAGACCCCTCACAAAGACAGAGAACCATGCTCAGAGAAGCCTCAGATGTTTCAATCCCAACTGAATGCTTCCAGCCCAGCAGCCAGACAGGAGATAAGCAATCATCACATGATTTCATTCCCCAGTCCTCAAGCTATCCCAATTGATGACAATTAGAGCAAAGACAAGCTGTCCCCATGGATCTATAAGATCTGTGAGTGTAAGAATTGTTGTTTTATAACACTACAGTTTGGAGAAGCATGTTTTAGCTAACACCACCAAAACATCAACACAGACAAAATCCAGTCACTAGAGGACAGAATTTGTGGGGTGCCTCTCGAGGATTTTAATCAAGGAAGTGGTTCTATACCCTCCCTTTGGTGTATTGAGTTGGCCATCTGCAATAATGAGCTCTATAACCTTTTAATGGTATATGTTATGTTCATGTTATCAACATTGCCAGAAGGAACTTTTATTTGTTGATCAATGACAGTTGATCATCTTAAAGGAGCCAATCTGGTTATAGGAAGGAAGTGTGAGAAAAAAATTAAATGACAACCAGGGAAAATCTTGCTGGAGAGGAGAGTTGATCAAGAAGGAAAAGGAGGATGGGGGCATGCCCAGGGGTTTAGGATATCTTATTCTGCAAACAAAAAAAGTCCCTGGGATTCATCAAATGGATCACAAGACTTCTCCCCACCCCCAAGGTTTTTTGCATTTTCAGAGGAACTGGACCACGTTTCTCCTTAGTCCACTCACTCCACCATCCCCAGTATTAATGCAGCAGCTGGGAAGCCCATCAGTCAGCCTCACCTGAGAGTCTCCCAGCACAATAAGGTAATAATCCAGCAAATCCTTCCCACATCACCTTTACTAAAGCAGATCTCTTTATCAGAGTGGATTCCAGCCTGCTAGAAATAAAGATTAAATGATGATTCTTGTCCCTCCAGGATAAAGAAAATGATCACAGAGTCTTAAGCACCTTGCTATCAATCTTCCTCGGGAGTGGGGGAAGCTTGTAGAGATCACGATTACACGGGAGCATCTCAAATTCGGTGCTAAACAGTGGGAAACCCTAAAACAGTGAGAGATTAGGCATTATTCAGAGAGAGAGACTGGAAGAATAAGAAATGACATTGTCTGACCCTCAGTACTTTGACATTAAAGTTCGATGACAAGGCAAAGGTTCATCAGGGAACAAGCAGCTGGAGTATCCACACCAGCTGTCCTTGGATGTCACTAGGATGTGAAGTTCATCACATCAATGGAGAAATCAGATAAGGTCCCACCTGCTAGGACATTATCTGGACATTATAAAGTCTTCTGTCCTGTGTTTGCAGAACAACTGGATGGGTAAATCATTTTGTTCCTTATCTGAGAAATGGGACATGAAAATCTGTCCTAGGGAGGATGCAAGATCAGAAAGGACAGCAAGTATTTGTGGGGTTAGAAGAAGCTGTAACTTTGGCCTCCTTTTGAGCCTCCTTTGCAAAGACAGAGGAAGAAAGAATGAGTAGTGAGGCTTCCCAGCTCTCATTATATTTGCTAGATTGAATGTTGGCAAAGCCTAAGCTATTTTTTTAAAGGATACCTTCTTAGTTTCCTGCAGAATGAAAATATCACTGACTCTGAATAAATTTTTCACCTGAGAAGTAAAATGTTCTGAGCCGCCTGTTTCTTTCTGGGATAGGTTTGACATGAAGTCTCTCCCTTTAATGGCCAATTGAGAGTTCATTTTCAGAATCAGCACTCATGCCATTTGAAGGTAACATAGTTTCTAGCAAACAGGAAATAAAACCACTGAACTTCCTGTCCTTAAGGATTTCTCCTGGTTGGCATCTTCTGATTTGTGCCTTCCTCTTTGGGAAAAACCCATACAAACTGCCTGATTGGATTTTTAGAAGTTGATACTATTAAACTAGTAAATAGATTTGAAGAATTTTCGTTTTCCCTAGATTTCTTACTTCAATGGTTACCCTCTCTCAGCCCCTCACAGTACCCCTTAGCCTTTAGATCTAACTTCCTCAGACTGTGTGCATGAGTAGAAGGATTTTTTTTATTTGTTTGCTTTAATTTCAGATGCTTATTATTATTCACCTAGTAAAGACTTAGAGTGTATTGGATTTGGTCCCCTTAGGAATATTATCTCGTTCCCAAACATATTCAAGTGAGCTGTTCATTTCTAGTAGGATTCATACCCCTTTCGTGTACCTGTTTATACCAGCTCTTTCCTATTTCAGTGTTTACATGGGCAACTAGGGATCTGGTTAAAATGGAGCCTCTGCCGTTAGAGAAATGCAAATTAAAACTACACTGGGATTTCGTCTCACTCCAGTCAGAATGGCAATTATCAAGAATACAAATAACAATAAATGTTAATGAGCATGTGCGGGGGAAGGTACACTCATACATTGCAGGTGGGGCTGCAAATTGCTGCAACCACTCTGGAAAGCAGTATGGAGATTCCTCAGAAAACTTGTAATGGAACCACCATTTGACCCTATTATCCCAGTCCTCTGTTTATACCCAAAAGACTTAAAATCAGCCAACAACAGTGATGCAGCCAATAAATGTTTACAGTGGCTCAATTCACAATAGCTAAACTATGGAACCAACCGAGGTTCCCTTCAACAGATGAATGGATAACAAAAACGTGGTACATACACACAATGGAATATTATTCAGCCATAAAGAAGAATGAAATTGTGGAATGCCAACAAATGGATGAAACTAGAGACTATCATGCTAAGTGAAATAAGCCAGTCCCTAAGAATCAAAGACTGAATGTTCTCTCTGCTATGCAGATGCTAAGTCACAATAAGGAGAGGGGTAGGAAGATTGGAAGCACTTTGGATTAGACAAAGGGGAATGAAGGAAAGGGAGGGGGGATTGGAATAATATAGTAGAATGAATTAGACGTTACTTTCCTGTTTACATATATGATTACATGACCAATGTAATTCTACACCATGTACAACCAGAAGAATGATAAGCTCTAATATATATATATATATAAAATACATTCTACTGTCATGTATACCTAATAAGAACAAAAATTTTTAAAAATCCAGGCTCTGATTCAGGGATGGGACTTGAGATTTTGCATCTCTAACCAGCTCCTGGGTGATGCTGCTGCTGCGGTACCCCTGACTGAGCTGAGGACAAGGCTATCTCACAGCACAGTCTTCCTCTCTTTCTAAATTCCCTGTAACTACATGGGCCACCTGCTTTCCTTGAGAGACATTCCTCTTCACTGGTCTGTTGGTGGAAGATGGTTACCATGAGGCATTATCATGTTGAGAAATACCAAATCTCTTGTTTGCCAATGCAGACTTGTCACTCTCAAGGGACTTTGCCCACCAAACATTAAAGATACTGTGAGCTCCTCCTTGGGACAATATCAGTCAAGGTGAAGGGAATTGATGGACTCTGGAAAACTGTACTCAGGCCGTTCTTGGGCACTTGCAAGCAAGAAGAAAGGAACTTAAGTGCATGGTTGCTACGTACCAGTGCTATGAACCTTCAGGAAATCAAGAGGAGACTAGAAGGGATCGGTCAGAGGATCCTGGGGCAAGCTCTAGTAGGGTTCTGAGATGATGTGTCAAGAAGGAGGCAATGTGGTGACAGGAGTGGACGCAGCCTCACCAGAGGAGTGACTATAGGGCCATTAAGGGATAACCTGCTAAGAGCTGAAAGTCCATATGTATTTAAGGGAACAGAGAAGAGAGAAACTGAGGGAATCTGGCTGGGTGATGTCCCGAGTGTCTCTTTGTGAGCTGGTAACTTCTGTTTGTCGACAAACTGGCAGCCAACATTCGTACCTTGGAGGATGGGTTTCTGATCAGAAAGAGCTAGAAGATGAAAATTCTGTTTCAAAATTTCAGCTCTTTTGCTTCTGTGACCAAGAGATCTAACAAGAACAATTTTAAGGAGAAAAAGTTTGTTTGGGGGTCAGTGTTTGAGAGGTCTCAGTTCATTGAGAGCCAGCTCTATCCCTTGGGGCTTAAAGTGAGGCACAACCTCATGGCCAAAGCTGTCGTGGAATAAAGCCGCTCAAGACATCCCACAAGGAAGCAGAGAGAGCACTCCACTCAACAAGGACAGAATATGTACCCCAAAAGAATGCCCTCAGTGACCCCCCTCCTCCAGCCACACCCTACCTGCCTGTAGTTACCACCCAGTTAATTCCTATCAGTGAACCAACACCCTGATTGTGTTAATCCTCTCATACCCCATCCTCTCACCTCTAAGCTTACTTGCATTGTCTCACACATGAGCTCTTGGTGGGGGGACACCTCACGTCTAAACGGTACCAGGGACCATGGTGCAACACATTCTCACCCTCATTCTTGTAGTCTGTGTACACTTTTGAGAAGGTCATTCAAAGCACACTATGGTTTGGGCTAGAGCGGGGAAAAGAGTCTCTGAAATTAAACTCCACACTTCAACCATGATGGATCATTTTCCAGCCCTGGAACATGAAGATGAGTTCAAATGGGTTCAGTGGTTAAGTGCCTTTTGGGTTCTTTCTTTCTTTCTTTTTCAAACAACAACAACAAAAAAAAGCTACCAGATGCAGTTACTTGAATTCAGAGTCTTTAATGGAGCAAGAGAAGTGGGTTCCCACTGGTACCTTCCACATACTCTGTACTTTGTATAACCTGACCGAGAGGCTTGAAAAACTAGTCCCAAAAGACTGTGTTGCTATTGTTTATCTGGATGGTGGCAAATCTCGTGCCATCAACCCTCCCTCCAAATGAGTGGTCTTGGCACTTTGAAACTCTGTGTGCTGATTGATCGTATCTAGCATACTTAGCTCTGAAGCAAGAGCCACAATAGAGACCATCAATCCTGGGCTATTTTTGCAGAGGCTTAACTTCTCAATAGCTTTAGATTTTTAAATTGGTAGTACTTATTAGAGGTTCATAATGCCCTCTGGAATTGAGCTATTCAGAATGGTAGCCACTGGTCCCGTGTGGACATTTACATTTAAATTAATTAAAATTAAATAAAATTTAAATTTCCATTTCTCAGTCATACCAGTTGCAGAACCCAATAACCACGTGTGGCTAGTGACTGTCTTACTGGACAGCACAGTTATAGACCATTTTTTTCCATCACAGAGAATTCTTTTGAACAGCTTCTAGAACTGAATCACACATATTATCTTGAAAATTTTTCCAGTAATGGGTAGAAAATGGACCTGTCTAGATGTGAGCCAAACATCTAGGGAACAAGAGCAATTCTGTGTCCCCAGGGAAAAAAAAATACTACACCTATATACCCATTGGTGGGCTGGGCTACATACCTACTGCACAAACACCTGTGGCCAGGCACATTCTTGTGACTCAGAAAAAAGAAATGGGGTTGAAGAGCATGCTTTATTCTCTACAAAAGCCTTTTTTTTTCCTATACTAATGCAACAACTTCTCTTGTCCAGTGACAGGGCACAGACCTCCCTCAAGAGCCAAGGCCTCAAGAAATTTTTTTAGGTCATTTCTCCTATTACTTTTCTTCAAGAACTTACTTGCTTTGCTTAGCTACCTCTAAGTTCCATGAGAAAGTTTTATTTCCCACCTACTCTTCTGCCCAGATGTTTTGATTGAACTCTTTTCTTGTTTTGATCTTGCCTTTGCTTCTGAAAGCTATTTTTCCAAAGTCCTACTGTGATTGCTGGGCAGACAAAAAAAAAAATCTTTAAACCCACCATCTTAGAACCCCAACCTAGAACAGCACACAAGACTCTAACTTAATTAGGAAGAATGTTCATATATGTTGGCTAGGTCAAAATAAAGTGGTATGTGCGTGTCTGTTACTGCTGTGTAAAAAAAAAAATCTCATAAATCTCAGTTGCACACAATAATAAGCATTTATTTCTCTTATATCTTTTGTTCTGGGGCCAGGCTGAATTAGCATTAGCTAATCAGGAGAAGGTCTTCTCATGGTGATGGCAGAAACACAAAAGGACAAGTGAAATGTGCCAGGGTTCTTAATGCTAGGCTCAGAGCTTGTAAGCTATCGCTACTGCTCTCATCCCAGAGGTCTGAGTGAGTCACATAACCATTTCCCAAACCAAAACATGAGAATGTGCGTTCTGTACTCTCCATGAATTATAAAATAACCTGGAATGTGATGTGAGTCCACAGTTGAGTAAAGAATTGTATCTAATAATGAACCCAGCGTGACTTACTGCATTAGGCAGCTTATCCAGATCTTGGAGAAAGAATGAGCTCACACTCAAAGAGTTCTGACATCAGCAGATGAGTTCTGGATAGCTTCATTCATCTATTGCTATACAACAAACTATCCCAAGATTTCATGACTTAAAACATTTGCAACCATTTGTGTGTGGGGATGTGGGGGTTGCTGGGGATCAAACCTAGGACCTCGCACATGCCATACAAGCATTCAACCTCTGCCCTAACAATACAATAGTTCATAATTCTGTGGGACAACAATTTGGAAATAAATTCAGTGGGATGGTCCTTCTAGTCTGAAATGCTCCTGGCTAGGTTTACCTAAATGCCTGAAGCAGGAAGGCCGTGCCTCAGTTTCTCCATCTAGCTTGCCCAGGCTTATTCAAATGACAGAGAAAAAGTTCCCAGGAGGAGAGTGAACACTTATGGCCTCTTAAGACCAAAACTTGAAACCAGCACCCCCCCCCCACTTTTAATGCGCCCTATGGCTCCAACCAAGTCAGATTTGAGGGAGGAGAATGTAATCCATTGTTTAATGAGACAAACTTCAAATAATATTGAGTTATTTTTGTAATCTACTGGATGAGTCCTGGATATATCCATCTATGTATCCTATATGAATGTAGGATATATATTCCACTTTGGGAAATAACATCATAAGGCCTGGTCCTCATCCAGAATTTACTATACAGAGGCAACCTGAGGAGTGAAAAACTAAAGTATGGTTAGTATTCAGAGAAGGAATCCTCTTCAGTGATTCCTTATTATCCCATCATTTCATGTCCTGTCTTACCTAATGAGACAATATTAAAAGGATGCTGACATTATATATTATGATGGCACTCAGTTGTTACTAATCAGAAATGATAACAGCAATTCACTGGGTAAATCCACTGGGTCTGAATTTATTAAGGAAGTCCCCATGTATGTGCATCCTTGGTCAATACTATTTGTCATTTCTAAGGAATGGAGTTGCAGCTGCTCGTAACAGCTGTCAATAACAGCTGCAACAATAACATTAAACCCAAGTTTCTATAGTTTCATTCTTTATGGGAGCCAAAGTGACTACGAACATATATTGTGTCATTTCTCTTTACAGGGTTATATTTATTGAGGAACAGTTGGCCACAAGTGAATGCAAGTAGTAATTCCTTAAAATGTACAACTTTTCCACGCGGTCTCAGTTTTCCATTTCATCTTACCAAAAGTTGAATGCAACTCTGTCTTTACTCCAAGCATTTTTAATCCATTCTTCTGCTTCAAATTTCTTTTGAATTGTTTCTTTCTTCATCTTCACTGTTTTCTTTCAGTTTAATGTAGCTGACCATAGCGTTGCTGAGTATCTATGAATTTTTTAGTAACAATTATTATATTTTAATGTTACTTAGATTAGTGAAACCTTGACTTTCAACATGTAATAATTACCAAGTCCAATAAAAATCCATCAGAATTCAGATGAAAAAAAAATTATATGCCAATCTCCATAGTAAGACTTGAAATCACCTTGCTTAAGTACATATCAGTACAAAGCAAGATGGATTATTATTATTATCTCCATGTTTCAAATGAGAAAATTATGGCTCAGAATAGTAAGGCTACTTGCATAAGTTCTAGGAGAATGTAGGACAGCAAGAATATTTTTCATGTTACTTTTCCTGATGAAAAACTGTGCTGTAAGTTACATATAAAAACAGAAATTCCCATGCTTTTTTCAAAAACATCTGTTTTTATACTTTATAGTAGATGAGCCAAAAATAGATGCTGAATTGAAGAGAATCAAAGTCATCTTTATGGTAACTATGAAGCCTATTTTATGAGTAAATAAATATTTCTTAGTCTTTCATTCTGGATTTTAAGTAGATCATCTTAGGGAAACATAAGAGACAGTAAGCTTAAATAATTAGTGCATCCTCATAAATCTGTATTCTTCAATGTCAGTGCTCTGTCTACATCACAACCTAAAATTTTTACATAAAATTACTCTAATGGTCTTTCTATATTCCATGAACATTCTATGCAGCAAGCACCAGAAATAAGAATGACCAGTAGGAAAGAAAATTATTTTTGTAGCTTAAGTCCACCAATTCTATTGAGAAGTCTTTGAATATTTCAATTACTAGCAATATGCCTACTTGTTCATCCCTCCCCCTTTTGATATGAATATGGACTGTTATGTAGAATCTGATGACCATAAAAAAGATTTTTAAAAGATCCATAAAAAAGATCCCATAGTAGCTGGGCATAGTCGGTGCATACCTGTAATCCCAGCAACTCAGGAAGCTGAGGCAGGAGGATCAAAAGTCCAAGGCCAGCCTCAGCATCTAAGTGAGGCGCTAAACAATTTAATGAGACCAGGACTAAAAAAAAAAAATGGGCAGGGATGTGTCTCAGTGGCAAAACACTTCTGGGTTCAATTCCCCCATACCAGAAACAAAAATAAAATTATAAAAAATCCCATATTAAGTCTTAGGAGAGATATTGAAGAAGACCTTATCTTATTGGATATCCAATATGCCTTCAACTTCTAATTGAAGATTCTTTCTTCATGGTTATACAAACTGGTAGAAATTTCTCAACCTACTGGAGATCCACAGGTTGACCAGGGGTTAAGTCCATTAGAGCATATTAGACTCCTTTGGTTCTCCAAAGCAGAGGTGAGCCATGTCAGTGAGCCATCTGAGAACCAAGGGCACTTAGGAAAAGTCTAATGAAATGGAAGGCAGCCATTTGGGGACCCATGCTGTTCAAGCATGTGCCTACTGCCAGGATACAGTTATCTGCCTGAGTTCTAAGACATGATATGATTTCACAAAAGCCAACCCTTCGCAGTCACCAGCTTCTCCGTTTTAACACCATAAAATTTATTACTCCATTATGTATAACTTCTCTATCTCCTGGGTTCTCCTGCTATCATTATAGTAGCTTGAACTTGAAAGAGTTGGGGGTTTGTGAGAAAGAGAAAAGTCCTTTAATTAGTTTCAGCATTCACTAGCCTCACAAAACTCTTGACCATTCTGTTTTGTTGTTGTTGTTTTCCCATGTAAACTGTGCATCTTTTTTTCCTTTCTCCACATTTTTTTTAATTATTTAATTGTTGGTTGTTCAAAACATTACATAGTTCTTAATATACCATATTTCACAGATTGATTCAAGTGGGTTATGAACTCCCATTTTTACCCCGTACACAGATTGCTGTGTCACATCAGTTACATTTCCATTGATTTACAAATTGCCTTTCTAGTGACTGATGTATTCTGCTGTCTATCCCATTCTCCACTGTCCCCCCTCCCCTCCCCTCCCCTCCCCTCCCCTCCCCTTCTCTCTCTCCATCCCCTCTACTATAAACCGTTTCTTCCACTTATATAATTTTTCTCCTACTCCTCCTTTCCTCTTATATGTAATTGTGTATAACCCTGAGGCTCACCTTCCAATTCCATGCAATTTCCCTTAACTCTCACTTTCCCTCTCGCCTATCATCCCTGTTTAATGTTAATCTTCTTCTCCAGCTCTTCGTCTCTACCCTGTCCTTGGTTACTCCCCTTATATCAAAGAAGACATTTGACATTTGTTTTTTAAGGATTGGCTAGCTTCACTTAGCATAATCTGCTCTAGTGCCATCCATTTCCCTCCAAATTCTATGATTTTGTCATTTCTTATTGCAGAGTAATACTCCATTGTGTATAAATGCCACATTTTTTAATCCATTCATCTATTGAAGGGCTTCTAGGTTGGTTCCACAATCTTGCTATCGTGAATTGTGCTGCTATGAACATCGATATAGCAGTGTCCCTGTAGCATGCTCTTGTTAGGTCTTTAGGGAATAGACCGAGAAGGGGAATAGCTGGGTCAAATGGTGGTTCCATTCCCAGCTTTCCAAGAAATCTCCATACTGCTTTCCAAATTGGCTGCACCATTTTGCAGTCCCACCAACAATGAACAAGTGTACCCATTTCCCCGCATCCTTGCCAGCACTTGTTGTTGTTGGACTTCTTAATGGCTGCCAATCTTACTGGAGTGAGATGGTATCTTAGGGTGGTTTTGATTTGCATTTCTCTGACTGCTAGCGATGTTGAGCATTTTTTCATGTACTTGTTGATTGATTGTATGTCCTCCTCTGAGAAGTGTCTGTTCAGGTCCTTGGCCCATTTGTTGATTGGGTTATTTGTTATCTTATTATCTAATTTTTTGAGTTCTTTGTATACTCTGGATATTAGGGCTCTATCTGAAGTGTGTGGGGTAAAGATTTGTTCCCAGGATGTAGGCTCCCTGTTTATCTCTCTTATTGTTTCTTTTGTTGAGAGAAAACTTTTTAGTTTGAGTAAGTCCCATTTGTTGATTCTGGTTGTTAACTCTTGCGCTAAGGGTGTCCTATTGAGGAATTTGGAGCCTGACCCCACAGTATGTAGATCATAGCCGACTTTTTCTTCTATCAGACGCCGTGTCTCTGATTTAATATCGAGCCCCTTGATCCATTTTGAGTTAACTTTTGTGCATGGCGAGAGAAAGGGATTCAGTTTCATTTTGATGCAAATGGATTTCCAGTTTTCCCAGCACCATTTGTTGAAGATGCTATCCTTCCTCCATTGCATGCTTTTAGCCCCTTTATCAAATATAAGATAGTTGTAGTTTTGCGGATTGGTTACTGTGTCTTCTATTCTGTACCATTGGTCCACTCACCTGTTTTGGTACCAGTACCATGCTGTTTTTGTTACTATTGCTCTGTAGTATAGTTTGAAGTCTAGTATCGCTATACCGCCTGATTCACACTTCCTGCTTAGCATTGTTTTTGCTATTCTGGGTCTTTTATTATTCCATATGAATTTCCTGATTGTTTTATCTATTTCTACAAGAAATGCTGTTGGGATTTTGATTGGGATAGCATTGAACTTATAGAGAACTTTTGGTAATATCGCCATTTTGATGATGTTAGTTCTGCCTATCCATGAGCAGGGTATATTTTTCCATCTTCTGAGGTCTTCTTCTATGTCTCTTTTTAGGGTTCTGTAGTTTTCATTGTATAGGTCTTTCACCTCTTTTGTTAGGTTGATTCCCAGGTATTTTATTTTTTGGGGGGATATTGTGAATGGAGTAGTTGTCCTCATTTCCGTTTCAGAGGATTTGTCGCTGATATACAGGAATGCATTTGATTTATGCGTGTTGATTTTATATCCCGCCACTTTGCTGAATTCATTTATTAACTCTAATAGTTTCTTTGTAGACCCTTTTGGGTCTGTTAGGTATAGAATCATATTGTCTGCAAATAGTGATAATTTAAGTTCTTCTTTTCCTATTTTTATGCCTTTAATTTCTTTCGTCTGTCTAATTGCTCTGGCCAGTGTTTCGAGGACTATGTTGAACAGAAGTGGTGAGAGAGGGCATCCCTGTCTTGTACCAGATCTTAGAGGGAATGCCTTCAATTTTTCTCCATTCAGAATGATGCTGGCCTGTGGCTTATCATAGATTGCTTTTACAATGTTGAGGTATGATCCTGTTATCCCTAATTTTTCTAGAGTTTTGAACATAAAGGGATGCTGTACTTTGTCGAATGCCTTTTCTGCATCTATCGAGATGATCATATGGTTCTTATTTTTAAGTCTATTGATGTGGTGAATAACATTTATTGATTTCCGTATATTGAACCAGCCTTGCATCCCAGGGATGAATCCTACTTGATCATGGTGTATAATTTTTTTGATACGATTTTGAATCCGATTCGCCAGGATTTTATTGAGGATTTTTGCATCTAGGTTCATTAGAGATATTGGTCTGTAGTTTTCTTTCTTTGAAGTGTCTCTGTCTGGTTTAGGTATCAGGGTGATGTTGGCCTCGTAGAATGTCTTTGGAAGTTCTCCCTCTTTTTCTATTTCCTGAAATAGCTTGAAAAGTATTGGTGTTAGTTCCTCTTTAAAGGTTTTGTAAAACTCTGCTGTATACCTGTCCGGTCCTGGGCTTTTCTTAGTTGGTAGTCTTTTGATGGTTTCTTCTATTTCCTCTATTGTTATTGGTCTGTTTAGGCTGTCTATATCTTCCTGACTCAATCTGGGCAGATCATATGACTTAAGAAATTTATCAATGCCTTCACTATCTTCTATTTTATTGGAGTATAAGGATTCAAAGTAATTTCTGATTATCTTCTGTATTTCTGAAGTGTCTGTTGTGATATTGCCTTTTTCATCCCGTATGCTAGTAATTTGGGTTCTCTCTCTTCTTCTCTTCGTTAGCATGGCTAAGGGTCTGTCAATTTTATTTATTTTTTCAAAGAACCAACTTTTGGTTTTGTCAATTTTTTCAATTGTTTCTTTTGTTTCGATTTCATTAATTTCAGCTCTGATTTTAATTATTTCTTGCCTTCTACTTCTTTTGCTGTTATTTTGCTCTTCTTTTTCTAGGATTTTGAGATGATATATGAGATCGTTTATTTGTTGGTTTTTTCTTTTTTTAAGGAATGCGCTCCAAGCAATGAATTTTCCTCTTAAAACTGCTTTCAATGTGTCCCATAGATTCCGATATGTTGTGTCAGTGTTTTCATTTATCTCTAAGAATTTTTTAATTTCCTCCTTGATGTCTTCTATGACCCATTGATCATTCAGTAACCTATTGTTCATTCTCCACGTGATGCATGATTTTTCCTTCCTTCTTTTATCGTTGATTTTCAGTTTCATTCCATTATGATCAGATAAGATGCATGGTATTATTTCTACTCCTTTATATTGTCTAAGAGTTGTCCTGTGACATAATATATGATCTATTTTTGTGAAGGATCCATGTGCTGCTGAGAAAAAAGTGTAACTACCTGATGTTGGGTGGTATATTCTATATATGTCAATTAAGTCTAGGTTGTTAATTGTGTTGTTGAGTTCTATAGTTTCCTTATTTAACTTTTGTTTGGAAGATCTGTCCAGTGGTGAGAGAGGTGTGTTGAAGTCTCCCATGATTATTGTATGGTGGTCTATTAAACTCTTGTACTTGAGAAGAGTTTGCTTGATGAACGTAGCTGCACCATTGTTTGGGGCATATATATTTATGATTGTTATGTCTTGTTGGTGTATGGTTCCCTTGAGCAGTATGCAGTGTCCCTCTTTATCCTTTTTGATTAACTTTGGCTTGAAATCTATTTTGTTTGATATGAGTATGGACACTCCTGCTTGTTTCCACAGTCCATATGAGTGGAATGATTTTTCCTAGCCTTTCACCTTCAGTCTATGTATATCTTTTCCTATCAAATGCGTCTCCTGTAGGCAACATATTGTTGGATCTTGTTTTGTGATCCATTCGACTAGCCTGTGTCTCTTAATTGGTGAGTTTAAGCCATTAACATTTAGGGTTATTATTGAGATTTGGTTTGTTCCTCCAGTCATATTTGTTTATTTATGTTATTAAACCTGATTAGTTTTCCTCTTTGATTACTTTCCCCCCTTTACTGTCCTACCTCCCACTGATGGTTTTCAATGTTATTTTCAGTTTCCTCTTCCTGTAATGTTTTGCCAAGGATTTTTTGAAGAGATGGTTTTCTAGCTGCGAATTCTTTTAACTTTTGTTTATCGTGAAAGGTTTTAATTTCATCTTCCATCCTGAAGCTTAATTTCGCCGGATACACGATTCTTGGTTGGAGCCCATTTTCTTTCAGTGTTTGAAAAATGTTATTCCAGGATCTTCTAGCTTTCAGAGTC
The DNA here is from genome assembly GCF_964194105.1 of Spermophilus citellus. Taxonomy (NCBI): domain Eukaryota; kingdom Metazoa; phylum Chordata; class Mammalia; order Rodentia; family Sciuridae; genus Spermophilus; species Spermophilus citellus. The sequence goes on from NC_138185.1 coordinate 44,714,797, forward strand.
TGTGTTGAGAGATCAGCTGTTATCCTGATTGGTTTGCCCCTAAATGTAATCTGCTTTCTTTCTCTTGTAGCTTTTAAAATTCTCTCCTTATTCTGTATGTTGGGCATCTTCATTATAATGTGTCTAGGTGTGGATCTCTTATGATTTTGCACTTTTGGCGTCCTGTAGGCTTCTAGGATATGGGATTATGTTTCATTCTTCAAGTCTGGGAAGTTTTCTCGTATTATTTCATTGAATAGATTGTTCATTCCTCTGGTTTGGAGCTCTGTGCCCTCCTGTATCCCAATGACTCTTAAGTTTGGTCTTTTAATGTTATCCCATATCTCTTGGATGTTCTGCTCATGGTTTCTTAGCAGTCTTGCTGAACTGTCTATGTTCTTCTCAAGTTGAAATACTTTGTCTTCATTGTCTGATGTTCTATCTTCTAAGTGATCTATTCTGCTGGTAGTATTGTCAATTGAGGTTTTAAGTTGGTTTATCGCTTCCTGCATTTCTAGGATTTCTATTTGTTTGTTTCTTATTACTTCTAACTCCCTGTGAAATTGATCTTTTACTTCCTGGATTTGTTTCTGTAGTTCCTTGTCAATGTGATCTTTCATTGTCTGATTTTGCTGTCTCATGTCTTCCTTGAGAGTCCAGATCATCTGAAGCATGTATATCCTGAACTCTTTATCTGACATTCCATCCATTGGAGCTATTACCTCTTCTAGAGTTGAGTTGACCTGCATTGCTTGTGGTCCTTTCTTTCCTTGTCTTTTCATGTTGCTTGCGTTTCTTTCTGCTTGGTGAAACTGTTGTGTTTTTGAAATTTTTCCCCCTGTTTATTTATGTTGCTCTTGTATATTTGGGATATCTCTCTTGTAGGGCGGGTAGTGGCTGTGATCCTCCTCTAATCAGGGTGATCTATCCACTACGCTGGTTGGTCGTAGGTCTGCCTGCCCTGCGGGCACGGGTGGCTGCTCTACTCTGCCCCCACTCCAATTGCGGTGACGTTCCTACCACATCCTCGGATCGTTGGTCCTGATCCGGATGTGGGCAGCAGCTCTTCTCCACCCCTACTCCAATTGATGTGACGTGTCTACCACGCTGGTCGGCCTCCAAGCCTGTTCCGCCGGTGGGTCTCAGATCTGCTCACCCTGCGGGCCTGGGCGGCAGTTCTGCTCAACCCCCACTCCCAGTGGGGGTACCTAACTGCCTCTCCAACGGGTCTCTGGGCTCCTTCCAGACGCTGGCGGCGGCTCTGTTCAACCCCCACTCCAACCAGTGTGACGTGACTGCCTCGATGCTACTCGTCCACCACACTGGCAGGCTGCCGAGCCTGTCCTGCCAGTGGGACACAGGACTGCCTACCTTCCAGGGTCAGACGGCAGCTCTTCACAGCCTCCACTCCAAGTGGGTTGACTTGGCTACCCTGCCGTCGGGTCGCTGGTCCTGTTCCAGGCGTGGGCGGCTACTCTCCTCGGCCCCAGCTGCAGTTGGGGTGTCGCGATACCACACCGGCGGGACCCTTAGCCTGCCCTGGGCACAGGAGGCAGCTCCACTCTGCCCCCCAGGCCCCCGCAGCACCCAGCAGGACCCGGACCAAGAAGCAGTCCCTGTAGGATCCCCAACCCTGAGCCAGAGCCGCTTCGGGAGCCAGGAGCCGGTCTCTCCGATCCCCGCCACGTTCTGCTAGGAGCAGGCTCCTCAGGGCAACCGCCGCAGGTTCCCCAATCCCAGGCCAAAGCCGCCCCGGGAGCCCCAGCCTGGCCGCACCAGACTCTCCCTGCTCGGTACACGCTCCGCTGGGAGCAGAGTCTAAGACGCACTTCCCGCGGGCTCCCCAACTCCGGGGCAAAACTGTTCCGGGAGACAGAGTCCCGCTGCCCCTCGTGGCAAGTTTCACTTGTGGCTGGCCTCAGCTTGCGGTCCCCGCAGGCTCCGCGGCCCTGGGCTCAAGCAGCCACGAGAGCCAGAACCCAGCCTCTCCGATCCCTGCCACACTCTGCTCGGAGCAGGCTCCACAGAGGTACCCCAGCCTCAGGCCCAGGCAGCCCCGGGAGCCCGAGCCTGGCAGCTCCAACCTCTCCCAGCTCAGTGTACGCTCAGACAGGGGCAGGGTCAAAGACGCAGTCGCCGCGGGTTCCCTAGCCCCGGGCCAAAACTGTTCCAGGAGTTAGAGCCACGCCGCCCCTCAGCGCACAATCCACTTGTACCTGGCCTCCGCCCGGAGTCCCCGAAGGATCTCCCGCCCTGGGCCAAAGCAACCCGGGGAACTAGAATCTGGCCGCTCAAAGCCCGGCGCCCGCCTTGCCAGGGGTGAGGCCTGAAGAGTATTCTCCTCAGAGTTTCCAGTCCCGAGCCTGAGCGATCTGTCTGCGCGACGCAGGCAAATACCAGCCTGGAATCACCTGTTCTGTAGTTGAATGAGCTGAGATCAGTAGAAAACAGGGATGATTGCATCAGCTCTCCATGATGGCGGCTGCTGTCCTCCTCCGTGTTCCGACCGGTGTCGGGAATCGAACTGGACCGATTCTCTCCTGTATTTCAAAGCTGGAACTCAGCACTCAGCGCGGCCAGTGTGCCACTGGCAGGAGCCTGCAGAATCCGCTTCGCTGTAATCCCACTCTGGTACCTTGCGGCTAATTAACTCGGGCACGTCCCAGACTCCATCCACAGGGCGGTCCACCGACCAGGTACTGCTTCCCTCCGTGCGGAGAAATCGCCCGCGACCAAGCCCCTGCAGCCGAATCCCGCGCGCTGGAATTCTGTCCTCTAGATTCTGGAGCACCTCAATTTCACTGGGGATTCCCACCAAGGTAGCCTTCAGCCATTTCACCTCGTGTTTCTCCCGCACAGTGGCGCAGCGTACTGGTGTGCTGCACTCCCTTCGCCGCCATCTTCCTTCTCCACATTTTTAATGGTGCCTAGTAGTTGTACCTAAGGGTGGGATTTGTTGTTAAATGTCATTACATGCCTAATATAACAATATAATGTTATATTATAACACTTCCCCTCCCTTCCTCCTCCCACCTCTCCCACCTCCTGGTCTCTTTCCTTTCTACTGATGTCCTTTTGCTTGTCATGCCACACTTTCACCTTTCTTTTCCTCTCTAGCACCCACATATAGGAGAAAACACATGACCCTTGACCTTCAGAGTTTGTATTATTTCACTTAACATAATAGTCTCAAGCCTGACCATTCTGTTTTTAAGAATCTCAAGCCTTCTTACACTTCCTATGGACATAAAGGCTCCCTGAACCTTGCGTTAACTTGATAGATGTGAGGAGGATGAAGGGGTGGGGGAGAACAGAATGGAACCTAGTAAATATCTTTGAAGGCAGTGGGGATTGTGATAAAATAGGTAAAGGAAAATAAGCTGCAAGAAACAAAGAAGGAAAGAATAAATCACTCCTGGCCAACGTGTTTTAATTGTTCCACTACATTAGTTAGTGGAGGAAAGAACATCATAATGTCTTCCCTGGATTACCGTTCAGTTGAGTGATTATGAAATATTTAGCTGTCACATTTGTTGAACAAGTATAAATACTGGGTAATGATAAGCAACCAGGATTTCATAAGGACATGCATATTAGCACAGGTAGAAAAACATTTGAAGTAACTTTAAAGAAAAATGTAACCAGTTACAAATTAAGGATAATGCTCTCAACCTGCAAATGTTCAAGTGCCTGTATAACTGATGCACAGATAAATCACTAAATGACATCAGCCAGGCAGAGAAATAGGACCCCTATGTCCTCCTTTCCCCATGGAGACACTGACTTGACAACAACATATGGACCATCTTGCCTTTGTGAGAACCGCAAAAACTTTGGACAAGAAAAAGTCCCAAGGTGAGCACAAGGCCAACAATGGGCACATTGAGAAAGGGAAGAAATTCCATTGCACTTAAACATCGTAGTCCATCCCACTGTCAGAAGGGAAAGCTTCAATTGGAAGAAAACTCCTACCTCTTGGCTTTTTCTCTTGGGAAGGAAAAAGAAGGGCAGAACACACCCAATGTCTGACTATATGGGGTGCTGTCCAAGGGACTGGTTTCTATGGTGCCTGACTCAGAGCACTGAAGGGAAAAGAATATAGCACCCTTTGGATACCTGGGTGCCACTGAGAACAGAGGTGTCCCCTTGATGTGCCATAGCACCCGAGGTTATGGTATAATTAGATGGACACCGTATGAAGATTCTGAGTAGAAAGTGACAAAGTTCTTTAGCAGGGAGGTTTGCCCACAGAGAACTCTGAGAAGATGGAGCACCAAAGATGGTTTGAAAGCCCTGTAGAATCTCTAGTGGGACTAAGACAGTTGGTAAACAATGGGAGAAATGATTTAATGGTCTCCAAAAAGAAAGAATGGGAAAAGTGGCTATTTTTTCAAATTCCTGTATCTCAACAAAATGTAACAAGAAACAAAAAAAAATAAAATAAAATGAAGGAAAACATAGTCCAAGGAATACAATGAATCTCAGAAATGGACACTTGAGAAATGGAGATATATCAATTACTTGGCAAAAAATTTAAAATAACCATTGAACTAAAAGAAAAATAACTAGATGAAATCAAGAAAATGATGGTGAATATCAGCAAAAAGGTAAAAATGAAGAAGGAAGAGGGAAAGGAGAAGAAGGAAGAAGGGAAAAGGAGAAGGAAAAGATGATTTGGAAAACAGTCCCTAGAAAGGATGAACAGTAGATGGACTGAGCAGAAAAATTTAAAAAAAAACTGGAACACAGGTCGTTTGACTTTATTGAATTAGAGGGGGGAAAGATTAAAAGGATAGGGACAAATGAAAAGAGTCTAAGGGATTTATAGGACACCATAAAGAGGACTGATATATGGCATTGTGAGTTTATTGAAGATCAACAAAGAGAGAAAGGGCAGAGGGCTGATTTGAAGAAATAATGGCCCCAAACTTCCAAAATTTGAAGAATGAGATAGTCCAACACTACAAATTTGAGAAGTTCAAAAATTCAATGTGATTAACCCAAAAGAACCTACATCAAGACACATTATAATCAAACAGTCAAAGTGAAACCAAATAATCTTGAAAGCAATGAGTTGCTCATCACAAACAAGGGGTCATCCATGAGGCTATTAATGGCTTTCTGCAGAGATCTTGCCAGTCTAAAAGAAATGGGATGAGATGTTCAAGGTGACCAAAGAAAAATAAATAAAAATGCCAACGTAGAATACTTTGTAGCAAAACTGTCCTTCAAAGATGAAGAAGTCAATATTTTCCCAGCTTGAAAAAAAAAGAGAAGAAGATGCTGAGTTCATCATCATTATACCTGTCCAAGAATAAAAGACAAAGGGAGTCCATCAAAATGAAACAAAAGCATGTTAGAGAGCAACAGGAAAGTCTACAAAAATAGAAAGGTCTCTGGTAAAGGGAACAGCATAGACAAATATAGAGTCTGCAATATTGTAATATTGGTGCACAATTAACTCTTTATATAATTTAGAAGACTTAAGCATAAAAACTAAGTGCAAGTTGTTGATCAATAGAGAGAAATAATCTCAGAGGCTGTGGAAAACCACTTTGGTTTATACTCTCACAAGGTTCCATTTTGTGTAGTAAAGTTATCTGGAAGTGAAAGGAGGTAGTCCAAGGCTAAAGCCTTATACAAAGTTGGAAAATAAGATTAAGACAGCTGTGACTTCAAATATTTTCATTCTATAATAATATTCATAATAGTAAGTTTTATACCAAGAAGCCACCCAAATACTCATTATGTCCCTCCATGTTTGGCTCAAATGACCTAAAAGACTTGAAAATTTGAAGTCAATTCCAGAATCCTCAGGTTTCCTGTTACTGATGCTGGCCAGGTAATTCTGACTTTGTTTTTTAAATAAATTCTGAGACCACTTGAGAATGAAAAGCATCCATACATTAATCCTAGATTAGAAACCCAGAAAATAGCAAAGTTTAACTCCCCAAGTATGCTGTAGTTGAAAGATGCTCTTTTCTACAACAGGACGGCAGTCATCCTTTTCCATTTGACACATAATATATAGCCCCAATTTCTTATTTAACTTTATTTTCATAACTATGGCATAAGCCAAACTCCACTAAACAAAAAATATTTTGAAAGTTTCTAATAAGGCTACATTTGCAAGATCTTTTTTATTCCTTTTTTTCTCTCTGGATTCCATATACAAGGAAAAAAAATGCAGTTCTTGACGTTCTGGGTTTGGCTTGTTTTCACTTAGCATGATTTACCAGCAAATGATATATTTTCATTTTTCTTTATGGCTGATAAGAATTGTGTGTGTGTGTGTGTGTGTGTGTGTGTGTATCACATTTCTTTTTCTTTTTCCATTTGTCTGTTAATGGGCACCTAAGCTGGTTCCATAACTTGTCTATTGTGGATTGCTGTAAACATTGTTATGCATATGTCACTATAGTATCCTGATTTTTATTCTTTTGAATAAATACCAAGGAGTGAGATAGCTGGGTCATATGATGACTCTATTCCTAAGCTTTTAAGGAATCTCCACATTGCTTTCCAAAGTGGTTGTATTAATTTGCAGTCCCACCCAGAGTGGGGAAGGACTGACTATGTACTAGGGCTGTCCAAAGAGATATCCCCCAGGGTGAAAACAAGTTCCAAACCAGAATAGCAAGCAGAGATGGGTTTTCATGGATGATGCTCTGAAATAGCCTCGTGGTTTTTAGATGCTGGCCCTTGAGGAGCTAATTGCGTAGATGGAATATGTTAGCTGCTTAGGAATAAAAACCAATTACATTAACAACCACCATGACTATGTGGAACATAATCACTATGACCATGTCAATATGCATGTGGAATATGGATATCAGTCATTTTATTATAAAAATATTATGACTAATAAGTCAAAAAATATGGTGCTGTTTTACAAAGTCCCCTAAGGATATGTACTTCATGGACTGTTTAAAATAAGGCCAAAATATATCAACTCTTCTTATTTTTTTAAGCTTGTGGAGTGCTAATACCTCTTCTCCCTCCATCATATTTTTATTTAAATTTATTTATTATTCTAATTTGATGTACATGACAGAATGCACTTCAATTCATAGCACACATGTAGAGCATAATTTTCCTCTCTCTGGTTATATACAAAGTAGAGTCACACAATTTGTGTCTTCATACATATACTTGGGATAATGATATCCATCTCATTCCACCATCTTTTCTAACCTCTGCCCCCTCCCTCCCCTTTGCACTATCTACACTTCTTCCATTCTTCCCATGTTCCCCCCATCCCCATTATGGATAAGCATCCTCATATCAGAGAAAACATTGGGCATTTGGGTTTTTTTAGGGGATTGTCTTACTTAGCATAATATTCTCCAACTACATCCATTTACCTGCAAATGCCAAGATTTTATTCTCTTTTAATCCTGAGTAATATTCCATTGTGTATATATGCCACATTTTCTTTATCATTCATTTATTGAAGGACATCTAGGTTGGTTCCACAATGCAGCTATTGTGAACTGTACTGCTATAAACATTAATGTGGCTGCAGTACTATAGTATGCTGTATTTCAGTCCTTTAGGTAAAGGAGTGGGATAGTTAGGTCAAATGGTGGTTCCATTCCCAGTTTTCCAAGGAATCTCCATACTGCTTTCTATATTAGTTGCACCAATTTGCATTCCCACCAACAATGTATGAGTGTGCCTTTTCCCCCACATCCTCACCAACACTTATTGTTGTTTGTATTCTTGATAGATGCCATTCTGACAGTAGTGAGATGAAATCTTAGAGTAGTTTTGATTTCCCTTTCTCTAATTGCTAGAGATGTTGAACATTTTTTTATATATTTGTTGATTGATTGAATATCATCTTCTGAGGAATGTCTGTTTAGTTCCTTGGCCCATTTACTAATTGAGTTATTTGGGTTTCTTGATGTTAATTTTTTATTGATTTTTTTAAAATAAATGACAGTGGAATGCATTATAATTCTTATTACACATATACAGCCAACTCTTCATATCTCTAGTTGTATATAAAGTATGTTGACACAATTCATGTCTTCATACATGTACTTTGGATAATGATGTCCATCACATTCCACCATCCTTGCTAATCCCCTACCCCCTCCCTTTCCCTCCCACCCCTTGCCCATCTAGAATTTATCTATTCCTCCCATGCTCCCCCTCCCTACCCTACTATGAGTCAACCTCCTTATATCAGAGAAAACATTTGTCATTTGGTTTTGGGGGGATTGACTAACTTCACTTAGTATTATCTTCTCCAACTCCATCCATTTACCTGCAAATGCCATGATTTTATCCTCTTTTATTGCTGAGTAAAATTCCACTGTGTATATATGACACATTAGTTTTATCCATTCATCCACTGAGGGGCATCTAGGTTGGCTCCACAGTTTAGCTATTGGGAATTGTGCTGCTATAAACATTGATGTGGCTGTATCCCTTTAGTAGGCTGTTCTTAAGTCTTTGGGGTATAGACGGAGGAGAGGGATAGCTGGGTCAAATGGTGGTCCCATTCCCAAATTTCCAAGGAAACTCCATACTGCTTTCCATATTAGCTGCACAATATTTGGAATTTACAGTCCCACCAGCAGTGTATGAGTGTACCTTTTCCCCCACATCCTCACCAACACTTATTGTTGTTTGTTTTCATAATAGCTGCCATTCTGACTTGAGTGAGATGATATCTTAGAGTAGTTTTGATTTGCATTTCTCTAATTGCTAGAGATAATGAACATTTTTTCATATATCTGTTGATTGATTGTATATCCTCTTATGAGAAGTGTCTGTTCAGGTCCTTGGCCCATTTATTGATTGGGTTATTTGTTTTTTTGGTGCTTAGCTTTTTTAGTTCTTTATATACCCTAGAGATTAGTGCTCTATCTGATGTGTGAGAGGTAAAGATTTGCTCCCAGGACATGGGCTCTCTGTTCACCTCACAGATTGTTTCTTTTGCTGAGAAAAAAACTTTTTAGTTTGATTCCATCCCATTTATTGATTCTTGGTTTTAATTCTTGTGCAATAGGAGTCTTATTAAGGAAGTTGGGGCCTAATCCCACATGATGGATTTAGGGCCTACTTTTTCTTCTATTAGATGCAGAGTCTCTGGTTTTATTCCTAGGCCATTGATCCACTTTGAGTTGAGTTTTGTGCATGGTGAGAGATAGGGGTTTAATTTCATTTTGTTGCATATGGATTTCCAGTTTTCCCAGCACCATTTGTTGAAGATGCTATCTTTTCTCCAATGCATGTTTTTGCCACCTTTGTCTAATATAAGATATTTGTAATTTTGTGGGTTAGTCTCTGTGTCCTCTATTCTGTACCATTGATCTACAAATCTATTTTGGTGCCAATACCATCCTGGTTTTGTTACTGTTGCTCTGTATTATAGTTTAAAGACTGGTATAGTGATGCCACCTGCTTAATTCTTCTTGATAAGGATTGCTTTGGCTATTCTGGGTCCCTTGTTTTTCCAGATGAATTTCCTGATTGTTTTTCTATTTCTATGAGGAATGTCATTGGGATTTTGATTGGAATTGCATTAAATCTGTATTTTGCTTTTGGTAATATTGTCATTTTGACAACATTAATTCTGCCTGTCCAAGAACAAGGTAGATCTTTCCATCTTCTAAGATCTTCTTTCTTTAGCATTCTGTAGTTTTCATTGCAGAAGACTTTCATCTATTTCCATAAGTTGATTCCCAAGTATTTTTTGAGGCTATTGTAAATGGGTTAGTTTTCATAGTTTCTCTTTCAGAAGATTTGTCACCAATGTACAGAAATGCCTTTGACTTATGGGTGTTGATTTTATATCCTGCTACTTTGTTGAATACATTTATTAGTTATAGAAATTTTCTGGTGGAATTTTTTGGATCATTTAGGTATAGAATCACATCATTAGCAAATAGTCGTAATTTGAGTTTTTCTTTTCCTATCCATATCCCTGTAATTTCTTTCAATTGTCTAATTTGCTCTGGCTAGAGTTTCAAGAACTATGTTAAATAGAAGAGGTGAAAGAAGACATCCCTATATTGTTTCAGTTTTTAGAGGGAATACTTTAATTTTTTTTTTCCATTTAGAATGATATTGGCCTGGAGCTTAGTGTAGATACCTTTTACAATATTGAAGAATGTTACTATTATCCCTGTTTTTTCCAGTGTTTTGAACACGAAGGGGTACTGTATTTATTTAATGCTTATTCTGTGTCTATTGAGATGAACATATGATTCTTATCTTTACGTCTATTGATGTGATGAATTACATTTATTGATTTCCATATGTTGAACCAAACTTGCATCCCTGGGATAAACCCCACTTGATCATGGTACACTATCTTTTTACTATGTTTTTGTATTTGATTTGCCAGAATTTTGTTGATAATTTTTGCATCTATGTTCATTAGAGATTTTGGTCTGAAATTTTCTTTCTTTGATGTTTCTTTTTCTGGTTTTGTAATCAGAGTGATATTGGCCTCATATAATGAGTTTGCAAGTGTTCCCTCTCTTTCTAATTCATGGATTAATTTGAGAAGCATTGCTATTAGTTCTTCTTTGAAGATCTTGTTCAATTATTATCTATCTGTTTATACCAGTAGGTTTGCAAAAGAGTCTATAGTTTCTGATGGTGGACAATGAGAGAACCAGGGGTAGAGTATAGGATGAGATGTTAAGGGGGTAGGAGGTGAGCATATAGAGTTATTAGATTTTAGGAAGCTTGAAAGAGGAATCTAAAGAAGTTGGCTAGTAGCAGGAGAAAAGAGAGAAAGTGATATTGAGGAGACAAGTAAGTGGGACGATAAAAGAGAGAGCACAAAAAAACAGACATAAAAATAAAGAAAAATTAAAAATGTAAAAATAGGAGATAAAAGAGTATACAACACAAATGTAATATACCATTCAGACATCCCAGTCCTCCATAGCCTATCCATGAAAAATACTTAGTTTCACAAATGTTGGGGATGTGAGGGTTGGAGAGGAGAGAGAGAGAGAGAGAGAGAGAGAGAGAGAGAGAGAGAGAATAGAAAGAAAAGTCTCAAGGATTGTTTTGTTGGAGTTCAGTATCTTTCCTGCTTCCCTTCTCATCCAATAGATGGGGTTGCCTGTTGTTTGCTGGTATCTCCACCCTCAGGATGGTGATGGTTATTGTGGTGGGAGGATTGGTCTTGGGGGCAGAGTTACTGGCAGTGAGGTATAGCACTTGCCAGTCCCTATGGGAGACTGCATCTCAAGGATCTCCTTTGGGGCCCACTTGTGTGATGTGGATGCCTGGTCTTATCTCCTTATATTTCCTGTAGACCTCACAATTCCTGATCTCTAATTTAGTCTCTATACTGTATCTCACTCACCCTCTCCCTTTCTACTTCCCAATCAGGAACCTTTCTCTCTGGAGGTCTTGTGGGTTGTACTCTGGGGGATGCACACCTGAGAGTTGTTTTGTATTGGGCAGTTCAGAACCAGGCTTTGTGAGCTGTGGACTGGCCCTGTAGCTGGGTGGTGGCTATGGGAGAGGGGGGAGTTGGAGACTACAGGTACCTTGATATTGCTTCTAGGCCCCAGTGAGAGTCCCAAGCTGGGAGTTGCCCCAACTAAAGATAGTGGGTGACAAAGGTGTCCCAAGAAGGAGGCGGCTGCCTTCAGAGATGGGGTGTTGGGTCGGGTTGCACTGGGTGGTAGCATTGGGCAGCATGTTCGGAGATGCAGTTCTGTGGCATGCAGTGTTATGGCTGGCAATGGTCTCCAGACCCTGTCAGGTGTCCCCAGGTGCAGGCTACTGCATGTATGGGACTATGGTTGTGTTTGCAGTGTCCCAAGATGGAGGTGGCCAGGGGAGCCCCACCTTGGTAGATTGGGGTCCACATGGGAATGACCCCCATCTACCAAGGCTATAGGTGCTGCACGTGGGTAGCAGCCTGGGTCCTGCATGGAAGTGGTGGATTGGGATTCCTGTGGGAGTGGGCAGCCAGGGATCCTGCAGGCACTGATGCCTGTGGTCCTGCTCAGGCATGACAGCCAGAGGTCCTGGGTGGGCAAGCAGATGGGGGTCCTATACTGACACTGGGGCCTGGGGACCTGCACAGCACAGCAGCCATCAGGATCCTCTAATAACTCTCAGAGAAGCAGTATTCCCACTACTTGAATCCCAGGTCACAGATCGACACAGAACACAACCTCCCTCTAGCCCACCATCTCAGATCCTCCTCCTTCCATCATATTTTAGATGATCAGGAAGAGCAGAGGAAATGAATATTGGAAAGTTCTGTGTGACTTCATAGGATTTGTGTAAAGGGAGAATATGTTAAGATTATGGTTAAAAAAGAACTTTGCAATTACCTTTCATTCTGTTTTAATTATTAAGCTTCTCTGTGGTCAATACAGGAAGCGTCAACTCTGCTTTTATCTCAGAATTCAGCATTACAGTATTCTTGAGGGCCAAGAATGAGTCCGGAGATTCTATGAATTTGGGTTGTGGGTTCTGAGATGATACAGACAACCACAACCCTGACCCATGCTAAAGCTTCCCTGACAGTCAGTGATGTGAGGTTTAAAACCATGGACTTTGAACATAGATGCATCTTGAAGACATACTGAATGAAATAAGCCAGACGCAAAAAAACAAATACTATATTGATTCCACTTATATGAAATACCTGAGTAGTCAAATTCCGAGACAGTAAATAAAATGCTGATTCCACGAAATGGAGGAAAGGGGAAAATGGAAATTTATTGTTTCATGGGTACAGAGTTTCAGTTTGGGAAGATGAAAAAGTGATAGAGATGGATGGTGGTGATAGTAATGATATTCATAGCAGTAAGTTTTGAGATAAGAAACCTGGAGAGGCACAGCAGTAGATATGCTTAGTGTATTTACTGTCAATGAACAGTAAATGGTTAAGATAGTTGTCCATATGTAACGAATTTCAATGACTTTTTAAAAGTTAATTTAATTAAAAAGGTTGAAACAAATGTGGACCTCAGACTCTGGCTAATGTGACTCTGGATCTCACTTTGCCTCTATAGACTATAGGACCTTAAAACCTTTGCTGTTTTAAGCTCCTACTTGACTGCTCTGGAAAATGGGAATAACCACATGGAAGACACAGAGATATATCAGATTTATTCAAGACACTGCACACATGGGTTGGGGTTGTGGCTCAGTGGTAGAGCACTTGCCTAGCACGTGTGAGGCACTAGGTTTGATTCTCAGCATCACATATAAATAAATGAATAAAATAAAGGTCCATCAACAACTAAAAAAATTTTTTTAAAAAAGACACTGCACACCATATACACAGCTTGAATTTCAATGCTTTGGGATCCCCCTTGACCTGTGGACATCAAGACAAAAAAAGAACCATACCCTTGTTGCTGGACTTGGAGTTGGCAGGATTCAACTTCACATGCTGCCTGGTAGAGTTCTATGGCAGCACAGGTGTACTAGTGTCCTATTGCCTCTATGACAAATAACCACAAACTTCATGGCTTAAAATAATCCAAAACAACTCTCTTACAGTTCTCAAAGTTAGAAATCTAAAATCAAAGTGTCCATCAGACTGTGTTCCTTCTGGAAGCTTCAAGGGAGAATCTAATATCCCTTATAATTCCTCTGCTCTTTATTCCTCCCTCTCATTTGATTACATTGAAAATATCAGGATAATTCAGGATTATCCTCCTTATCTCAAGATCCTCAACTTCACTACATATACAAAGTCCCTTTTACCATGTAAACTAAAATAGTCTCACATTCCAGAATTAGGATATGGACATCTTAGCCAACCGCATCAAGCAGTCCATTTTCTCAGGAGATGATCAGACAGCCCATGTATATCAGCACAGAGCTCAGTGCCAGGAATAAAGAGCAACTGTGCTGTAGGTCAGACATCTCTGACAACAGATATGGCATGTTGAAAGGCTCTGGGTACCCATCTTAGACTGTCCTTGAAAAATGCTCACTTTGGTCCTGCATTTTCTTGTGCTCTTTGGATTAAAACTGGGCATGTAGACTTTGCCTCCCTGAAAAAGTTTATCTCCACAATGATTTGTAAGCTCCCATGAAATAGATCCACCTTCTACTTTATGTTTATTACTTGAGAATAAAAGGTATTTTTATGTGATGCTTCTAAGCATGGGCTTTTGAGTCATTACACTGCCTCTATTCCTGGGCATAAAAGTTTTGGATCCTTGGTTGTCCACATCAGTAAAATAGAGATTGCATTAAGTAGCACTGCATTAGTCACTAGAGCTGCCATAACAAAATATCAAAAATGGAGTGGCGTATGCAACAGAAATTCATTTTCTCATAGTTCTACAGGCCGAAAGTCTGAGATCCAGGTGTTGGGGAGGATTGTTTCTTCCAAGGTCTTTCTCTTTGGTTTGCAAATGGTCATTGTCTCCCTATATCTTCACCTCTCTTCCCTTTGTACATTTCTAAATCTTAATTTCCTTTTCTTATAAAAATAACCCATCATAGCGGGTGAGGGCCCACTCTTAATCACCTCATTTAATTTAATTATCTCTTTCAAGACTCTATCTCCAAATACAGTTACATTGTGAGGTAACAGAGCTAAGACTACAAATGTATACACTTTGAGGGGGACTAAATTCAGGCAATAACAAGTTCTCATCTTTTAAAAAATGCATGAGAATTAAATTAATTGAAGCATGCAGAGAATCATCCTTAGGATAGTGCCTGGCATTTATAAATTTTCAATAAAATGTGAAGGCGGCTGCTGCTGCTGCTGCTGCTGCTATTGTTTTGAAAGGAAGTTTTCCAACACACCCTCCCACCCCTTTCTATATCTGCTATAAAATAGTTCACATGTTTACAAGGGTGAAAAAAAAGCTTCCTGTGCCTTCCAGTTCCTTTCAATTTCCCTACTCAGCGCTTATTTTTATAGGCATGGCCATTCCTAAATACTGAGACATTACCAGTCAAAGGGGAGGCATTTTCAGTCTTTCGCTTGTGGTAGTGTTGATATGCTATTTAAAGGAAGGCTGCCCATCTTTCTGAAATGCTTATTATCAAGGCATTCCTGAGTCAACTTTTTCAGTCCAGCAATTCTGGCTTTGATTTTCATAGACCATTTTTGATATGGTTAGCTTATTCCCTCTAACTCCTGGGAGCCAGGATTTTTATCGTTCATAGAAAAACTGAGTCTCATTGTGGATTTCAGTTGCCTAGCTGGCACTAGAAATTCTGCCGGGGACAATCTAGTCCCTTTAAGGAGGAAACAAAGAGCTTTAAATATAGAGAAATCTCAAACACCCTTCCCGTGTCCATCAAAAGATGAGTATCAGAATGTTCATAGAAGCTTTAATCATAATATGTCAAGACCACTAACATCTCAAATCTCCATTGACAGTTAAATGGATAAGTAAATGGAATATGGCTCCATAATGAAAGGAACGAAATATTGATATACACCACAACAGAGATAAAGTTGCAAAACATACTAAGTAAAAAAGCAGTATACATACTATAGGTATACCCATTCCTATGAAGTCCTGGAACAAGATTATGGTTGCAGAAATCAGGG
This sequence comes from Spermophilus citellus, assembly GCF_964194105.1. Taxonomy (NCBI): domain Eukaryota; kingdom Metazoa; phylum Chordata; class Mammalia; order Rodentia; family Sciuridae; genus Spermophilus; species Spermophilus citellus. Next base: position 44,730,302 of record NC_138185.1, read on the forward strand.
CAGTGGGTGGGGATAGAAGGGGTAACTAACTGGAAGGTGGGTGGGGGTCATTTTTTTGGATGTCAGAAATGTTCTTTATCATGATTTGGATGGTAGTTACATGGACATACATAAATTTTCTCATTAAGCTATTCATTTTCTGTGGGTGTACTTCATTACCTATAAATTATACTTCAAAATGTTTACTTAAAAGCCAGTCGATAAATAAAATATTATTCAACTAAAATATAAGAAAATTTATCATTTTTATAGGGTGCATTATTAGAAAAAAATATATTTAGTTTTTCATACATGTGTTGTTTCACAGACACAGCCTATATCTAATTTGTATGATGGCTGTGAAATATACTCTATTTTGAGCAGAGATCTCTCTCTTCCTTTCTCTGAAGTACTGCACAGCTGATTCTCAGAAGGAACATTTACCTCTCCTATCTAAAACATCCACAATACACAAAGGGGCTGAATTCATCATCGCCCAGAGACTAATCTGGAGATCTTAATGGATTTCTAGAGGACACAGAAAAGATATGGTTTATTGATTCAGAACCAGAAAACCCTTAATCCATAACATACAGGAAAGAGTCAAGAGGAATAGAGGGACACGAATTCTAGACGAGCTCTCAGAGTTTCAAGCATGGGATAGGAAGGGACATGGTATAGTAGTCAATTGATAAAGAAGAAGTAATCAGGATAATTAATTAAAGGACAATCTGTGTGCCCTTGGGTATCTCTGGCTGTGTAGCTATCCATCCTAAACTTAATAGTGTAAAACAAAAGTCACTTAATTCTGCACAAAAGCCACTTAAGGCTGTGATCCAGGGATTTCTACAGAGCATGAAGAAGATGACTTATCTCTGTTCCACATGTCTAGGGTCTGTACTAAAAGTCCTAGAATAGCTGGAGGTAAATGGCTGGGTCAGGAATCATCTGAACAATTTTTCTACTCACCATGACTTGAAGGCTGGGATCCACTGGGACTGTTACCTGGAGCACCTGCATGTGGCCTCACCTTTATGCCTCATGGCAGCCTTAGAGTTTCAGATCACTTTCATGGCAGCTTGGGCTTCTGAGAGTGAGTTTTCCAGAAAATAAGGTAGATAGGTATTGCATGTCCTTGTAGGACCCAGCCTCAAAAGTTGTGTACTACCATTTCTGTCAAACTCTGTTGGTCCGAACGTCCCAAGCTCACACATATTCAAGAGCAAAGGACATAGATTCTCCAACTATTGATGAGAGAAGAATTAAAGAATTCATAGTCATATTTGAAATCCACCATACCATGGAGCAGGTGAATCAGTTGGTCTTTTTTTATTATCATCAACTAACAAGTGACTTTCCCAGGGAAGAACAAGAAGAAATCATTTTTAAAGCAAATGAATATGTTTATAGAGAGGTTCATGACTGAAACAAAAAGCCTGAGGTATCTCTGGGCCGTAATAATGTTCAATATTATAGAGGGACCTCTGATCAGGAAAAAAAAAATATACTAAAGAACTACAAACCCCTTCTTAATTTTGGTTTTTGAGGATCTGAACCTGCCTACCTACAGTGCTGACCACACACCTTAAAATGAAATTGATCTACCTACACACACTCAGAACCATTACAGAACCAGTAATCAGCCTTCCCATTTGGAGGAATTTGGGTAAATAGCCTTATACACCTACAAAAAAAAAAAAAAAAAAAAAAAACCTCATGCTAGTTGCCACCTCACTGAGCCACTAACTCATATATAAAAGCATGTTTCCTAAAACTAGAGGCATTAGAGGAGCCTTTCCTAAGTTAGGATAAAAATGTATAAGCATCCAAAGATCATTCTGATAATAGAAATGAACTTTTTATTAAATTTCATTAGTATCCTCAAAGAGCTTCACTAGGATATTGAAGCCAGAAAATCAGAACAGGCTTCTAATTTTAATGAAGTCAGGGGAGTAATCAGTAAGAAATAATTTGGGTTTTTTTTTAAATATTAAGTGTGACTCCAAACTGTGAACAATCATCAAAAGTACCAAAACAGAAGAATAGATATTATGATGACCAGAATAGAGATCTGAGAGACATAAAGAAGACTAGTAACCTTCATCATTAAGAGCAAAAACCATGAAGGAAAATATGATGGAAAAAAATTAAGAAATATGGCAGATCAATCTGGGAGCCCCCAAATGAAACCTAACTAGACTTCCAGAAAAAGAGAGTGTAGAAAATGGAGAAGGGCAAGTCAAAAAATGTTAAATGGTAGGAAATTTCCTCTATACAGAAGGAAAACATGAGTATATTGAAAGAGTGCCAAGCACAAATACTGAAAATAAACCCATAGCTAGGAACATCTGCAGGCAATTTCAAAACATCAAAGCTAAAAAGAAGTTCTTAACATTTTCAGAGAAGAAACAGGTCATGGATAAAGCAACAGCATTAGACTAACTTTAGAATTTAATTGGCAACACTGACTGTTAGAAGACAATGGAACTTTAGACTGTAAGAAGGACAATGAATTCAGACCTAGAATTCCTTGGTTAGCTAAATTAACAATGCAATGAGAGATAAAATTAAAATATTTCCCAAAAAACAAAAAAAAACTTCAGAATTTTAGTTCCCAAGTAATTTTTCTTAGAAAATACTCAAGAATATACTCCAGCAAAATGAAAGTCAAAGCTGAGAAGAAGGAAAAAAAAGCTAAGAAAGAAGTTGACAACATTAACAAAGAAGTCCAATGAAGAGGAATCTCAAACAGCCCGCTATGCAAGCAGGCCTGGAAATAAAGTGGTCCAAATGTGAAAAGAAACTCAGAGAGTTCTAAGATTTCCAGGAAGAGAAACAGAAGTATTTGAAAGTCAAATTTTCTTTTACCTGCATCTTCAAATGTTAGTAATATGGCAAAAAAAGACATATGTTTGAGTTTTCCACCAAAGCAAAAAGATGTGCTTTCAACTCTGAAACAAAGATCTATGTAAGAAATATATTATGAATATGTAAATAAACTACAATATGGAATAGGTGTCTTTAAGGATGTTTCAGATAACAGAAACTCTTTTATCTTAATGTAAGAATATAATCTTTTGATTAGCAAATGGGTTGTGATGTACTCACAAGAAAAAAAATTACATTCCTAGCACAAGTACTTAGCACATCAGTGAGTAATTGTCACTTACTAGTGATGATAATACCATTGTTACTTATTTTTTCCACATTTAGGATCAACCCTTAGATAAAACAGGTAACTTAAGGATGGTCATTGACTAGAATGTAAAGTTCTTAATTGTTGGCAATGTTAAGAATCAGATTGTCTGTGAGAGAAGTTTCCAAGTAGAAGATGGGAAGAGGAGGTGCCTGACATCCTTGTTCAGCCTAAGATGGAATCAAGAGATATTCCTAAAGGCTAATGGAATGCAAAATAAAGGAGAAATTTTTAAAATAGCTAAATAATGACAACCTTCAAAATATTAGAGGCAGTAGGAGATGTAGGGAATGATCCAAATTAGCTAAGTCTTTATTTTTCATGGTGATATTTCAATAGATGATATCTAAAGTGAAAAATCTGGAGTCATTAAGATTTTTTAATTTGGCATTACATAAATTAAAACTAAAAACTAAAAGACCCCCAAATGAAAATCATTACAAGTGTATGCTGCTGAGAGGTGAGGCAAGGGACAGTTGCTTTTGAGTTACAGACCCCTAAGAGCTATTTAATTTTTTAATATGTCAATAAAAAAATTTTTAGTATAGGAATGAAGTCTTTAAGATATACCTAGAGGAACTAACTTTCAAATTTCCAAAGGATTGAGGGAGAGGGAAACAGGGAGGAGAGTAGCAATGACAATAGCTGTCACTTGTTATAAAGGTTGTATTATGTGCTGGGCAGTGTTTTAAAACAATTGCATGTATCAATGCATTTGATCCTCAGAACAGGCTTTGAGAGAGATGATGTTATTAGTCTCATTTTGAAGATGAGGAAATTAAGGCAGAGACATAAAATGATAGCTTGCCTGAGGTCATATAACAAGTGACCGTTGCAGACTAAATTTGCTTTGCACTCAGGGATTCTGGCCATGGGTCCTTGTTCTTCACCACCTTGTCATAGTGTCTTACTCATGCGGGCACAAGCATATCATTTCTTCATCTTCCCTAGTAACAAGGATTCAGAAGAAACCAAGACACAGAGGTAGGAGCAAATTATTTGTGGTTAATTTTTGACACCTAAAATAACTAAAAGCAGAAATGTTAAGAATGGTCACTTTGGTGAGCAAGATTGGGGTAGGTGCAAGGTTTTTATTCATTTTATGCTCGACTTGATTTATTTTACCATAATCACTCATATTACTTTAAAATAGAAATAAGTTCTAAAGTTTGTGTTATAAGAAACCTACAGACTTCAGTGAACTTTTCATTTAAAAGCAAAGAGAAATAAGAAGAAATTTATGAAAACTCAATTTATGACCAACCGTTTGTCTCCCAAGATTGGAGATAATTTGGATAAGGGTACATGACTTATGCAACCAAGTGTGCTCTTAGGAAATATGATCTTGTTTTGTTTTATTTAAAGGGAAGTATTTTATTTAAATGTTATTGCTAATGCTGCTATCCCATTTAAAAGTTCCATGTGATGAAATAGACTTTTCCAGCTTGGTGACTAAGGTAAAGCTATAGCACTTCTGAGACCAGGCCAAGGTAGAGAACCAGGGCCTCCCTGAACAAGTCTGAGCCCAGAAAGGCCTGCAGTGGGCCCAGGAATCTGGTCATCAAACAGACCCAAGTGATCCTATGGTCAGATAAGGTGGGTAATAACCAGCAAATGGCTAACCACGAGGACTGTGCATTTATACAGGGCCTGGTTCAAAATGTAGCTCTATCACTTTCAAACCGTGAACCTCAGTAAACATTAATTGACTCACATGTAGCCTAGGAATAATAAAAGACTGCAAGAAAAAAAAAGGAATTTGTCTTAGCTCTTTTGATGCTGTGACAAAAAATGCCTGTCAAAAACAATTTTAGAGGAAGAAAAGTTTATTTGGGGTTCATGGTTTCAGAAGTCTCAGTCCATAGAAAGCCAGCTCCATTCCTTGGGGCTCGAGATGAGGCAGAACATCATGGTGGAAGAGGGTGGCAGAGGAAAGTGGCTCACATGATGATCTGGAAGCAGAGAGAGCCTAAGCTCAGCTCACCAAATATATAGCATACCTTCAATGACCTACCTTCTCCACCACACTCTACCTGCCTTCAGTTACCACTCAGTTAATTCCCACCTGAGGAGGGACGGTGTTTCCTTACAACTGGGAGCTGCTACCTAATACCCAGAGGGGTTTTGGCTGAAGTTGGTGGTCCTCACATTTTCTTTAGGAACACATATTTTGTTTTAATTCAGATTAGCTCTTGATTTGCAACAGTCTCCTTTCAATCCAACAGTACATAGAAATCCTAATTGGAAAAGCATTCAATCAACAATTCCAGTTCTCTGTTAACTGATGATACCAGAGAATGCTGGATTTTTCTAGGTATGAGATTAATTCACTGATTGGTTTTAGGTTCTCATAGCCCAATAATTTCACCTGTGAATGTTCTTGCACTGTGTCATACATGAGCTAATGGAGGACACTTAACATCTATACCACAACAGTAAGTAAAGTGCTTTGGACGGTGTTTGGCAAATAAGAATCTATTTTAAAATATTGGCTATTATTGAAAGGGATTCGGCCATGAGGTCCTGGGAAACAATCTAACAACAGGTCCTCAAAGGTCCCAGATCATTCAGAAAGTTCTTTCCTAGGAATGAGATGGGATGCTACCGTGAAAGCCACCATTTACAGATGTTCTTGGTCCCTAATGCAGACATGCACAGTATTCCTTTCATTCCAAAATCTGAGGATCTCCTCATACATTTTTGCATGGATTTTCACACACTATTGGGGATATGGTGTGGGTAAATATTATCATGAAAGAATAAAACTGAAGCGCATAACAGGGTACTATTCCTGGTCACATAGTACTTTAAGGGTTAAGGTGGGAAGAACCTTAGGCCTCCAAGCCGCAACACTCAGAAAAGTAGGAAGGATGAGAGGAGGGCCGGAGGCTGCACCCAGAGCCCTTTCTCTCTCATCTTAGCTTCCTGGGCACAGTATGAGCACATATTCCTATTTTTGTCCTTTGCACCCTGCCATTTGATTACATGTCTGATCCTATAAACAGCTAAGGTCCTCAGTACCCTCTGCATTTACATTTGCAAACTGCAAAATTAACATCAATACTTAGATGCCAACTGTTCCCAAGTTTTTGGCTTAAAAATATATATATATATTCAGGTTTTGAGGGGAAGAGTTTTGAATTGGCTGGGTTGAACTATCGGTTGCCTTGGCCACCCAGTTCCCTGGGCTCTCTGCTTTATTGTTTGATACAGATCAAGGCTAGATGTGCTATTGATGTATTAGCATGTTTTAGTCCTCAATTTCTTTATCACAGGGATAAAATATCTTCTATGAACACATTGTGAAATGTTCTTCTGTTCAATTTTCATAAGGGTCATAGAAATTATTTAAAATAGATAATCTGAAAATCAGCTGGGGCTAGATGAACCACAAAGACAAAGCAATAAATATCTTTGAGTATAGAAATATCACTATTCACTGCTGAGAGAAGAGCATGGCCTATATCCTCACCTGAGAAGGGACAGGTGTTTCCTTACAACTGGGAGCTGCTACCTAATACCCAGAGGGGTTTTGGCTGAAGTTGGTGGTCCTCACATTTTCTCTTTGAACACATACTTTGTTTTAATTCAGATTAGCTCTTGATTTGCAACAGTCTCCTTTTTAGTCCAACAGTACATAGAAATCCTAATTGGAAAAGCATTCAATCAACACTTCCAGTTCTCGGTTAACTGATGAAACCAGAGAATGTTGGATTTTTCCAGGTATGAAATGGAAACTTCTAAATCCATATCCAAGCCTGTGGACTGAAAAACAGCTGGATCTCCTATTTTTTCCTGTCCCCTTTCTTTTCAGCATCATCAATGTTTAGAGCAACTAGAGGGAAATGAAGCACCTGGCCCTAAGATTCCATTTCAGGCTCTCCAACACCATGGAAAACATCAGTTTCTGGATTTCATAATATTATAGACACCAAATACAAATGCTAACATAATTATCTATGCAAAATTGAGGGAGGATCTTACTTCCAGAACCTTAATTCATTAAGTCCCAAGTTTTCAATTCTATGAATATGTCAATGAAATTGACACAGGTACACTAATAGGTTGGAGATCAAATATAGAGCTTACTTTATAATTTATCACCATTAATATTATTAGTGAATAATAATTAATATTATCACTAATCATTCACCTCTTAGTTTTCCTAAAATACTAGATCTCTAAAAACATACTTATTTCAAATTATCATGGTATATTTGTTGCTCAGCTAAAGTTTTTTAAGAGTTCCATAAATGTAATGATGGGACATAAGGGTTAAAATCAAAAACTGGTCTCAAATACATGGTCTCTGCTGTCCTGTTTCTGAAACCACATATTAACTTCCCCTAGTATCAACACTTGGAATGCCAAGAAGCTCCACCCTATTTTAGAGACCAGCTCCTAGGATGATGTATTACAGATCAGGATATTGCAATGACCTCTCATACTTGCAATTGTCATTTTAGGTTTTGTAAATGATAAAAGGAGAAATATTTACCCCTTAACATTTATCTGGCTACTAGGCTGATAAATTAAAAACCATGAGGCTGAGAATTTAAAATAAATTCTGCACCACTCTTGTTTCTATTTCTTTCAATTTCTTTTCAATGGAGACGCCTTATAAGAGAACAAGAATTTTCTGACATGGTTTTATAATAGTAAAAAGGGAGGATTGTCCTCGCTTCTTAAGCAGGGTTGACTCTAGAAATAGGTGAAGTAAGAAGCCCTCATTCCTACCCCATTCAAATGGAGCTTCTCATTTGCAACTATGTCCTTCCCCCGCCCCACCCCTCCCCACAGTTACTTTCTGCCTCCTAGATGACTTCCCATGCCCACTGTATCATGTCCAGACCCTACTGTTGCTCCAAGTGGGAGTTGTGGGCACTTCCTCCCACCAGTGTCCAATCTGTTTTTTCCATTTCATGGATGTGACTCTGACTCAGGAATTTCTCTGTTCTCTAAGCCAGCACTTCCAACACTGTAATGTGCACATACATCATTTGGGCATGTTATTAAGACACAGATTGTGATGCAGCCAGTCTGGAGCTGGGCATGAGAGTTGAATTTCTAACAGGCTCCCAGGTGATACTGATAATGCTGTTCCAGGTCAGACTTGGGGTACATAGAAGGAGGCATTTGTTCAGCTGGGGAGAGTATCTGTTCAATCCTCTGAGGGCTGACTTCAATTCTGCACTTATCAGTCTGAGATAAGAGAATGAATATTGTGAGCTACTTTAATTCTTCCTGGAAAACTATAAAAAAATATAGCCAAGTTTCGGTCTATGATAATGGGCAAAACAGCACACAAAATCAAAATCTGCAGATAGCCCCAAAAGAGTGGTTTTGCCATTAGTTTCAACTTACCCCACCTGAGTTCTTATCAGGATAGCCAGAATGGACTGCAAGCCACATTCCCTTCTGTCCCCCTCGTTGAAAGGACAATTAAATTACCGAATGCCAGGAACTAAGAAGGAGTAGAATCTCAGAAGTTCTATTGCCAAAAAATAGATTAAGAGGTCAGTGAACTTGGATAAGAAAAAAATTTACATCTTTATTCTTACTAACCACTTATGTCTAGCATTTCTTGTCATTATCCATGAAACAGCCAATCATAGTTGCATAAGCAATCCCTGTGACATCATCTCCAATTGCAATGGAAGGTACTATCATGCTGTGTTATGTTTACTACAGATACCCCTAATCTCTCTCCTCATTCATCCCTACTTTGGAATGACTATCTCTTCTTATATTAAGAAAACTTATCAGCTCTTGTTAATGAAGAAATGCATATATTACTATAGACTCATTTTTCAGAGCTCAGATAACTGGATTTCAATTCATCAGTTTTGTAGTAACTCTATGTTATTTATTGTATACCTTTTAATACTATTCTGAAAAGAGATCCATGGAGTATCCAGGGATGCCTGACACAGAAAATATTTAAGAACCCCCACCACGTTGAATTCTGAACAAATGAAAACTGGTTGCATTCAGCACTATCAGTACTAATCAATATAATTCTTTCAGGTCAGGGCTTACAAATGTGTTCTTCTCCAAGGCTGAGGTTTACAGAATAAGTGAATGAAGTAGTCACCGAAAACAATAGCACCTAGTCATGGAGTTGGGGGCTGATGATAAGCTGAAGAGCACATGTTCTATCTAAAGAGGGTGCTAAAGAGGGTCTTCTAATCAGATCCACAGTGACACAGGGTTGCCTGGTCTTTCAAGTTTTCTGAAGGAATCCAAAAGTCTTGGTGTTGTGAGACACCTTCATACCATACCTTACCCCTCAAAATTGGAATGTACGTGTTAAGAGCTATTTCAATTAACAAGTAACAAAGAAGACCTAAAACTGATCAGGCCAAACCACCAGAATAAAGCAACATTCGATACACAGCTTGAAATAATAGGTAATGTAGAAAAGGTTTGGAATAAGAATACTTATTCCAAAAATCATTAAACTTCTACTTGTGTTCTTATCCAAGGAAAGACAAAATAGTTATCTTAATCAACATTCAAAATATAATCAGTAGCAACTTATTAGCAAATAATAATTCAGGACACCCATTTAAATTTGAATTTCAGAAAAGCAATGGGTATATTTATGTTATATATTCCATAGGATATTTAAGATATGTATATATTAAAAATTGCTTAGTGTTCACCTGAAATTCAAATTTCACTGGACCTCCTATATTTTATCTGACAACATTATTAATAGAACAACTCCAAGTTAGGATGGAGGAGTTGACATTAAAACTAATATGTAGCAGGCATGGTGGTACACACCTATAATCCCAGCTTCTTGGAAGGCTGAGGCAGGAGGATTGACAGATTGAGGCCAGGCTGGCAATATACTGTCTCAAAATAAAAAATAAAAAGAGCTAGGTCCTTAGTTCAATCCCCAGTGCCCCAAATAAAATAAATTAAAAACTAATATATAATATTAACTATAATTGCATTTTAATTAAATTTAATAAATTTAATTAAAAACTAATATATAATAATAATTATAATTGCATTTTTGTTTCATTTTGTTTAACATTTTTATTGAGGAATCACCTATACTCAGAAAAGTTCCCATGACTATATTATAAGTATGAAATGAAATGCTCAATGGCATTTCACATACTAAGCATTCCCAGGAATCTTGCCCCCCCACCACTTTCAGACTCTACTGGCTCAGGGAAATACTATTTCTGACTTGAAACATCATGAATTAGTGTGGTCTGCTTTTGAATCAGAGGTATCAGGTCGTATGTTCATCAGCTTTCCATTGCTGTAAGAAAATACTTGAGAAAATCAACTTAAAAAGAGGAAACATTTATTTTGGCTCACAGTTTCAGAGGCTTCAGTCCGTAGTAAATTGATTCTGTTTCCTCTGAACCTATGGTGAGGCAGCACAGCATGGCGGAGAGTACATGGTGAAACAAAGCTTTTCTCACCTCATGATCAGAAAGCAAGAGAAAGAAAGAGGAGGGGCTGAGGTCTCAATGCCTACTTTAAGGGCATGCCCCCAATGACCTCCCTCTAGGCCCAGCTCTCAAAATCTCTACACCTCCCAAGAGTACAAGATGGAGGTTAAGCCTTTAATACTTGGGTCTTTGGGGGACACCTAAGATCCAAACTATATAAGATTGTATTGTAAAGATTACAAAACTTGTGTGTGTGTGTGTGTGTGTGTGTGTGTGTGTGTACTTACTTCGATCATCAGATTATTATGTGTTTTAATTGGGTTTTTCAGAACTGTGACCAAAACACCTGAAAAGGACGACCTAGAGGAGGAAGAAGTTTATCAGGGGCTCACAGTTTCAGAGGTCTCAGTCCATAGATAGCTGAATTCAATACTCTGGACCCAGGTGAGGCAGCGCCTCATACAGGAAGGGCCCAGTGGAGGAAAGCTGCTCTACTGGGGGCAGGGTTAGGAAGCAAAGAGAAAGAGGGGGAGGGACCACAGGAAAGATGTTCCCAGTGACCCCTGCACCAGCCATGCCCCCACCTGCCTACAGTTACCCCTCAGTCCATTCAAACTAGGACAAACTGATTGGGTTCCATCTCTCACAGTCCAAGCACTTCACCTCTAAATATCCCTGCATTAACATAGAAGCTTTGGGGGACACCTTATATTCAAACCATGACACAGTGTAAATTGTGGTTTTGATTAGATCAGACTCTGCCAGTGCCCACCCATGATCCCTCACCCTTACCAGTTCATTCCCACTAGCCTGACTTCCAACTGCAGAACTTCATTTCTTTGTCTGAGAATTCTTCCTAGCCATGGAAGCCTCAGTTTTCTGCCCTTAGGGTAAGAAACCACCAGGACACTAACACTCCTGGGTTGCAATCCTCGAACAGTGACTAATAGGAGTGGGTAGATAAATACCTCAGCTTCCTCTTTTTCCCCTTGGCTGAATCAAGGGGAAAAACATATTCTACATGATCTCCCTGGGGGTCTCTGCTGGGATTGAGCCCATTTGCCCACTGCAATAAATTTCTTATTATTTTCCTTCTGCCAACTGCTTCCTTTCCCCACTCTCCCCAACAACGCTTCCTAGAATCACCTCCTCAAATAAACTATTTTCATTCAAATTTGGATCTGTTTCTGGGTGGATCCAAGTTCACACATCTGGTAAAATGAAATTACCCTAAACACACTACATTTATCCAACAAACTTATATCAAGTACCTAATACTGCCAAATGCTGTGCTAGGCGCGGTCACATCAGCATCTGGCAGTGAATGCAGATGTCCCTGAGTGGGCAAAGGGCTCCAGGGGCACAGCAGACAACAGCTCTGTAGCCCCAAGCCCATCATTTTCTCCCCCACAGCAAAGCCAGTTCCCTTTGATTTCTGATGTATGTGTGTGAACGCTCTAAACTGTCATATTTTGAAGATCTTGCAGGCAATAACTTTCATTGAACATGAAAACTATCATTCATAATGCTGAGGAAGATTGAGAAGACACTTCTGAGCCCCTGGTTGCATCCAGGTCATTACAAACATCTGTGGTTACTGTTCAGTATACTCAATGAAGAGTATTTAAGAAATTACCCTATGTTTGCACGGTCCTGATGCAGCCTCTGTTCTATTTAAACATATCACTAGTAGCTATTTGTTGACTTGTTATTTATTTTCCTCACATAAAACTAGAGCTCCAAATGAGTTTTCTTTGGAAAAAGATAAAACTGAAAATATGGATTCATTTTATGGGCCCAGTTGTGAAGATTAATAAGCAGCAGTTCACAATGTTTTGCAAAAGCATGGCATTGTCTTTTTCCACGGCCTAGTTATTACTGTCCATTTTCAATAGTAAACTTGTAGAAAGTTGAGTCTTTTGGATTTCAGTGATTTTCCCCAGCATAGAAATCTTTTAAAAATATATTTGAATAATGGACAGATGGTAGTGCCAAGATTCCCCTCACTTGCCTGAGCTACAGTGCTACTGGTATCTTCAGATTTTGGCCAGGGACACCCCAGCCATGTCCTAGCTCCAGTTTGTGTGGCTGTATTCTCTTAGATGAGAATTGCCTATTAAAAATTGTGGCCAGTCAAAAGCTTGGAACAAAATTCATATTAAAATTTTTCAAATCTTTTTTTCCCTAAAATTTGTGTGAAATAATGTTGCTCTGAGATGATAGCACACTCATGTCATAAACCATTATGGTGTTTTGTCTGTTCCAATGGTTTTCATTTAAAAAAAAAAAAAGCACTCACAAATTTAAGGTGTTTGTGCCTTTTAAAATGTGCCTGCAATCTCAAATTCCATTATTCATCAAGAAAAAATGTCATAAATATTACATCATATTATATACAAACACACTATGTATTTCCATTTGTACTGTGTTTAAGTATGTATACATATTTACAATACATATCCTTATACACAAAATATAGTTTTATCATAAACAATCACTTTTAACCTTCTTAGAGGAGCAGGAATTCCAGAAGACAAGATATTGTGTTTTCCTCTGTTTTGGAAGTGTGAGGGTTTTTTTTTTTTTTTCCCTGCATTATGCCACTCTGAAACTAAATGAAATTATAGGAAGGAAACTGAAACTGCATATTCAATAGAGAATGAGAATGTGTGAAATGTATGCCAGAAATAGAAAAAGAAATATCAAGATGAAATTCCAGCTGGGAGGGATTCCTAGAGCTATAGGGGGAAAACAGTCTCTGGCTGAATTTATGGAGGAGTTTGCCGGCAGATGGCCTTTTGTAATCTGCACCATCTGTATTGTTGATCAGTGAGGTCAAGGGTAGAATTACTCACTGTTGGTTTTCTCCCAGGACCCCTATTCTGGTCTCTTCACCATAACGACTTGTCTATCTTCCTTGCATTTATTTTGCAAAGTGCTGTGGATGATGAGCTGTCTTCTCATCAACCTGCTCAGGGTTGGAGGAGACCTGCCAACAGATGTAAAAGGCCTCCCGTTTCAATGAAGAGATGTCGTGTTCCTCTCTGCCAGAGAATCAGGAAATGTGTTCAGGGTCTGAGTCAGATAGTTGCTGGCCTCCATATCAAGATTTAGAAAAAAAAAATTCTTTCCCTGAGAAGCAAAGGCAGCCATGTGGACCCCATTCATATTTGTAGAAAAGTGAAAAGCATTCACTTACAAAAAAAAGATGAATTTCGTTTTTGGAAACTAGGCAAATGGACAAGTAGTTTCAGTATTTATTTAAATGATTCTCTTCTAGAACAGATCCATACCTAGGCTGTATCCACAACTATAGCCATTGTCTATATGGCAACTCCTTTATGCTTTGATCCCTTGCCCTGAATCTCCTTAAGAGCTGATTTTTAAATTTACCTGTGGCCACTACTTTTTTATCTTTCAGCCTTCTTCTCTTTCTCCCTTGAGTTATTTTCTCTCATGTACTTGGCCTGATAACTTAAGTAATGGAGAGAAGAAAACCCCCATGAGAGGAGATCACAAATGGGCATCTGTCTTTCATCCTGGCTCCCAGGGAGACACTGTAGCATAGTGTATGTGTACAAGCACTTACAACCGAGGCTTCCTGGGTTCAAACTCCAGGTCTTCTCTAATACTCCTGGTATGATCTTACCAAGTGTATCCACTTTGATAAGCTCAGATTTACTGGTAAATGAGAATAAGCCAGAACTTATTAGGTTGCTGTGAGAATTGATTAAGGTAACCCTTTTAAAATTCCCTGGTTGCAGGAAATATCAGATTAATATTTGCTGTTGTGGTGAATTGTGGTGTCAGGTAAGATGAGTGGACACCAGTTCACGATCACAGCCCTTATGATAAATCTTACAGAATTGTGAATGATTTGGGGTGTGTCCCCCTAGCATGTGGAAAGAAATTGTCCTCGGCTTTAATTGTGCTCCAGCTCATCACATATATAAGGGAAAAATAATTGGTTTTGCTAAGGGTGGGCTTTGAATCTAGGGCAGAGATTTGATGACAGTCCAGACATTGAATAAGATTCTATTTATAATAAGAGAAAATATAGCACTGTACACTCAAATTTGACATCTAAGCCTAGTACAAGAAGTATTTCTTGCAGCAGTATATAACACAGAATAATCTGTGTTATATTTTCTTGTTATTAATTTTTATATTTTATATATTTATATTATATCACATATACTTATATTGTATATAATTCTGTGAATATATATTTTATAATTTATATATGCTCAGGGCTTAACAAGGCAACCAATTCTTGAAGCTTGTTATGGAAAACAAACATCTTCCGGTCTCACCAGCACCAATTTCTCTCTCTTCTGAGGCAACTACTTTCCACTAGATTGGGTTTTCCTGGTATGTGTTCAGTCTCTAACATTCTTAGGTGGCGGATATTTGGTTTTTCACTTGCAAACATTTCCCACTAACTTTGCAGTGTCAAAGAGAAGGATATAGGTCTCTTTTAGCCCCACCCAACGCTACTACCCAACATCCTATCAATCCCAAACAGCTTTGAGTTTTAATAGACAGTAGTCTGTTTAATTTAGTATGACTATATTACCATTCTTCATAACTGAGTCATTAATATATGATTCAATGTTGTTGTTTTACTTGAGTTTTATAATTGCCTATTTTGTTGTTTTTTTGTTTTCTCAGTTTTTTTAAGTTCTGTTCCTAGAACTCTCTAACCTCTTCTCTGTAGATTCAAAATTATCAGACATTTCATCAATGTTCTCCTTTTGGCATTATATCCTCTGTAGTCTTCTAAACCTGCTTTCTAAGACTACTGCAAAAGTTTCATTTGGAAATTCCTTTTACCTTTCTTCTATAATATTTCACCACTATTTTGAAATGTTCCTTCAATAATTGTTATAGATTCTAGCTGCTAAGTGTTATGTTCTATTATAACCTGATTTTATATAACAAAGGACTCATTCCCTTATTTTGATGGAGTATGTCCTCCAGTAGTTTTTCTTCCAGAAAGAGTGCATCAGAGGTAAAATTATTAAGACAACTGAAGTTTTGTTTATTCTTTTCACATCTTTAATTAATATGTTGTTTGGGCATAGAGTTCCATGTTGAAGCCATTTTCTTAATGCTGAAAACACCCCCCATTTCCTTCTAGCTTCCGTTTTTTTTTATTTTTTTTAACTATAATGTCACTTTGGTTTTGATTCTTTATAATAAAATTTCTCTATCTCCCCGCAACCCCACTCCTTTCCTTTCTTTTCTTTTTTTCTTTGGCAGTGCTGGGGATTGAACCCAGAGCCTCGCATTCTAAGCAAGCATTCTACCACTGAACTACATCTCTAGTACCCTCTCCTTCTCTCCTTTCTCTCCTTTTTAGTAGTTTTTAAGATGTGTACTAAGTATTCTGAAAATACATGATTAAGCATCTTGCATGCATTTTTTTTCCACTGTGCCAGACACTCAGTGGGCCTTTTGAACTCTGAAAATTAAGACGTCTTTAACTTCTGGAAATTGCTCTTTAACTATCTAATTATTTACTTCCCTCTGCTTTCTGGAACTACTGCTCTTCAACGGCCGGATCTCTTGTTCTCGATTAAAGAGAGTGGTAGGCAATAGTTGGGCTACTTGAAATGAAGGAAAATGTTTGAAGATTAAATTCTTGAAGAACCTTTTCAATTGTCTTGCTTTCAGTGCAATCTTTAACACCACTTCCAGAACTTTCCCCACTACCAGATGAATGAATGGTCAAGTATTCTGCTTTTCAGCTTCCAAAACTATACCACTTTGCTCATCTCTTCTAGTCTTTGTGGCTTTTGAGTTTATAACTTGTTTAAAATACACCCTTTTCTATTATCTTGTTACAGTGTAATAAGAAAGAGTGATGGTAATATATGTGCTCAGTTTGCCATCTTTAACCAAAACACCAAGGCATTTGTTAAAAGAAATTCAAAATTGATATTTGCCTCATGTTCAAAGCCCATTGGCATGATTATGATACATAAATATTCAAGATCTTTTATGACCTGTGGCAATTGAACAATCTAGTTCAATTTAATCTGCTCCATGGATGGTGAGAAATGACTGCAGATTCTGAGTTTACCATACACACAAAGCGAGATGAAAGAGTAAGGAGGACTTTGTATTTGCACTGAAGTGATCTCTGAGGTGTGAGTCCTCTTCTGGACAATACTGTCATTAGTAACTTAGAACTGCAAAATCAAAACCTATCAAGGAAAAATTAGCAACAGAAAATAGCTAAGTGTCAGTATAACAAGTGGAAGCATATGTTTAATGGGAAAAGATGGGCCTCATTATTCATTTATGGTTCTATTTAAGTCATATCTTTCATGCTATTTGAAACTAGAAAGCCCTCTCTGGTTTGACTCTGCCTGGGCTTTGTAGATGGCACAGAAGTAGAGGGACAGCAGAGGAGGAAAAGCCTGTCTTGAACCTGGGATCCCTATTTCCGATTATCTTTGGTGCACTGTGTGACTGTCATTGGGCCACCTGAGAGTGCTGACCTTTGCAGTGTCCTTTTACACTTAGTAGGCCAAGGGCAAAAGTGGCCAAACAAATGTGCTCTGGCCATGGGGTGACAGATGCTGTTCTAGGGAGGAGGGATGCAGGGAGCTCTGAGTGACAGCCCAGAGACCAGCTTCTGGCATGGCTCTGTGGACATTCCCAGATATTTTCATAAGGGTCTTCCAAAAGGAACCTATCTATGAACAGAGAAAAAATACTAAGTGCCCCTCAAAAAGAGATTTTGAACTTTTCCCCTAGAACAGGGGTCGGAACCTGGTGCCCACAGCTCCCTCCATATCCCCATAATGCCCAGTCCTGTCCCCACTGCCCTCCTTATTAAACCCAGAGACCTTCTTCTCCTGCAGCCCTTGCTGCCTTAGCCTCTAGCAGTGTGCCTACTGATCTGGTCTCAACAAAGCCAGCATCTTTTTATGGGGACATGCTCCCACTATTAAGATTAAAATTTTCTCTAGAACCACTAGGCAAATCAGTTAATGCCAGCCAGCAGGGCCAACCACATAACAGAAATGAGGCAAGAGGGCTCTGAGGGGACTGTACAAGGGGCTTTTCTGAGCCCAGCTCAGGTGCTCCTTCCATGCAGGAATAGCACCTGTGTCAAACGTTATAGTCACTGACAAGTTAAGTCGGCACCTCTCAAGCCCTTGATGTTCAGGACGTTAGGCAGACCTGTTCCTGGGGGCAGGAGAGTCCTTCAGTGAGTACCTACTCTGGGCTCTGTTGCACCCTTCTCAGCCTGGTGCCAGGACACCCAACCTTCCCTCTTTTCTTTGCAGGAGTCAGACCTGGGTCACAGTGGGGTAGATGATGCTCCCAGTTCCCTTGGTCCCTTCCCATTGTCTGTCACTGGCCATTTCCCCCTAACCCAATTGTTGCAGTTTAATTCTGTCTTGGTTATCTGCCTCTCAGAAGATCTAGACTGAAACGCCTAAGGACCCTCAATAAATTCCCATTGATTGGCAAACTGATCAGGTCCCGGACAGCAGACGTAGGTATGAGGTTGTCTCTGGTTTATCATTGGTCAGAGCCTGCAGGAGTCACACTGTTTCACTTGCACGGTCTGATACACTGTTGGGTGTTCTCTTTGTGTCCCTTCTCCTTTAGGTTGTGGCTCTCTCCTCCTGGTGTCTGCTGAGGGACTCCATCTACTACACGCTGTCTGTGGTCGCGCTCATTGTGGTAAGTTGCTCTCACTTCTCGGCACCAGGGCGATGTGTGGCTCTTCCTTTTGTCTCAAGGACACTGGTGGAGAGTGAGCAAGTGTCTGTCTATGCATGGAGATGGACTTTGTTTCTTCCAGTTACTTTGATCACCCAGAACCCCTGATTGGCCATGGGGTGCTCAGGACAGGAGTTTTGACATACATTATCTGAGTCCATGAGGGTTCCGTGACCCTCCTTTCCTTCTCACCTGTCTCATGGCTCTTCGCGACTCCCTTCCCCAGGATCCCCATTTGGGGAACTTATGTCTTCCCCTTCTCATTCTGTAAGCTCTCCCAGAACATTCCCTTTCCTTCCCCAGCACCCCTTACCATGGCCACCTTTGTGCCAACACCTCCACACCTGCATTCCTAGCAGTGACCTCTCCCTGAAGTCCAGGTGTGGATAAATAACTCTCTACTAGAGTCTTTATGTACCAGACTCAACATGTCTCTGACTAAACTTTTGATGCGTTCTCCTATATTTCATTCCCCATTCCTATCCTAGCCATCCAACCCAAAAATATTAAGTTGATCTTTCCCCCAATTCAGATTACACCCATTCAGCTTAATTGGCCTGTGGATTTCCTTCTCATAAAAATCTCCTCAGCCTGCACTCCCATTTCCCACTTAGGTTCATGCTTTCTGCATCCATGGCCTGAACTGAGAGAGCTTCTGTGCTACAGATCATGGCAGGTCAGGTTGCAACACAATAGCATGACTGCCCACCCTCTCCTACCCACCAGTCAATCCTCAAGAGCCATCCAAATGTCTAGCAAGAATACCTGTGAATGCCAATTTCTTGATTAACCATCAGAGGCTCCTATGGGGAAAAACTCCAATACCTTAGCTTGCCAAGCTGAGCCCTCTGGGAGAAGATGGTGGCAAATTAGAAAGAACAGTGACATAGGAATTAAGAGATCTGACTCCTAATTCTGGTCCCTGCATGTGATGGTTAATTATACATGTCAACTTGACTGGGCTAAGGGATGCTGGTGAATTTTTTTTCCCCCTGGCTGTGTCTGTAAGATGCTTCCAGAAAAGAATAGTATTTGAATCAGTGGACTGAGTAAAGAAGATCCCTCTTACCAACGTGGATGGATAGCATTCAATTCCTTGAGGACTCAAATAGAACAAAAAGGCAATGGAAGAGTGAATTTTCTCTTTCTGCTTAAGATGGATCATTTGACTTCCTCTGCCCCGGACATGAGTGCTCCTGGTTATTGGGCTTCCTGACTCGAACTGTCACTTATTCTATTGGCCCTTTGGTTGTCAGACCTTTGGGTTTGGACTGAACTGCATTGTTGGTTTTTGTAGATGGCAGATTACTTCTCAGCCTCCTTAATAATGTGAGCCAATACCTCATTATTAATCTAATGTACACATGTAGGTGTATATGAGTATATATGTACACATATAATTTCCTATTTGTTCTGTGTGTCTGGGGAACCCTGACTAATATACCTCCTTTCTAGCTCTAATGACCTTGAAGAAACCAATTGCTCTGGTTTCAGTTTTCTTACCTACAAGACAGGAATAGCTGCACTAAGGGATCTGCACACCTATTTCACAAAGCATTTACCTATAGACTGTGTTATTGCAACTCTCTGTGTCAATAAGATAAATATGATGTTTGATAAGAGACTTTTCACGAGAAGCCAGACAGGTTCTTCAGTTCCTGATGTTGAAAATCTTGGGTTTACAAATCATCACAAGGTCTGCCAGGAAAATTGGGTTATACATGCTGCAAACCCTATCCTCCAAAGCTCCCAGGTTCAAAAAGGAATAACTGGGAGGATTGAGCACAAGGGGTTGGAATGCTCTGTGGGAACTGATGACATCCTTCATCTTTTAAAGTCCTGGTTCATAGACCTAAGGACACACGGGAATGTAGTGTTCTTATTCTCAGTTGCTATCTGTGGAAAAGGTTTGATCATCTGTCACCTAGAGGTCTCTTCACCTCAGCCAGACTTCCCAAACACTCTTTCTAGTAAGATTTGTGCTTCCGTGGACCAACCCATGCTGCTCAGTGCACTGTGCCCTTCTGCCCTTCTAGGGTATTTCAGGATGATTTTTAAATTTTAAACTTATTTTTTCAAGAGACACGTTTAGAAGATAGTGTAAGTGAACACAACTATGTTGCTCAAGTCCTGAAAGAGATGACTATGCTCATAAAGAGATGTCCTGGAAGCACAGACTTAGTGATATCCCCTCCCAACAGTCTTTCCCTGCTTTCAGCATAGACACCTCACGGACTGTGTGAAATAACTTGTCTTCTGTCCAGTGTATCTTGACTTGTCCAAGATAAAATAAATGTAATTGCTGCTAATGATGTGTGAAGAAGTAAAGAGGTTCTGCTGCTTCTGGCCGCAGATGACACTGTCACCCAATCCTGGTCTTTGGGCCAAGCCACCATCTGCCCTCAAGGTGTGGTACATAAATCACAGGACTGAGTAGCTGAAGGAGCAGGCTGCCAGGGCAGCTCTGCTTTTCTTGCAGACAGAAACAAACTCTAAGATAAAATGAGTCTTTGCTATCACCTGAAGATTTGGACTATGTGTTTATAGATCAGTTGTTTAAAATTAGAGTTGTTTTGAATCAAACCTAGATTTTGAGGAAAAATCACATTTCTTCATTGTCAAGAAGCGATGGAAAATATCAGGTTTGAGTCTTCAAGGCTAGGTCTTGGTTCTCACTTGGTTCTATTTCCTTCCTGTTCTCTCTCTTGCTTCTTGGTTTATGATGTGAGCAGTTAGCTTCCCTCCTGCCATAATGTGCCAGCCTTGCCAGAGGCCCAAAACAATAGGGCCACTTGGAAATGGACTAGAACCTCCAGGGTCATGAACTAAATATACCTTTTTTCTTAATAATTGCTTTGATGTGGGGACACTGTGAAAGTTACTTTGCTGAGTGCTGTGCTTCTTGTAGGGAGACTCTGTTTTGCTTTTTAGGTAAGATTTTGAGTCTCAAAATCCTCTACTTTCTGTGGGCATTGAAACAGGGGCATGCTTATTTGAAATGCAAAACCCAGGGAATTTCATTCCATAGATTCTGGGTGAGGATCCAAGAAGTTGCATTACAACCAGCATCTTCCTGACCTCCAGAGGACGGGATGATAGCAGCCCTACACTGCATTTTGAGAAACACAACTTTATGGCTGCAAACACTTTCCCCCGGGGTATTCACTTGAGGCCTAGCAATGATGATTTTTAGAATCAATTTAAAGATTCCCAAAGGAAAAGAAATGCTGGCAGTCTAAGTAGCTTTCCTTTGCTTGGATTCCTGACTTCTGTTCTTCTGGGTGGATTATTTGAATCTTGTTAACTGGTAGTCAGGCTCCCCAGGGTCATTTGCATGTGAGACTCAAAATCTTACCTAAGAAGCAAAACAGAGTCTCCCTACAAGAAGCACAGCACTCAGCAAAGTAACTTTCACAGTGTCCCCACATCTAGATTCCATGCCCCAACCTCAGGCCATAGCTCACACACACTCTATCTTTTGTCAAGCTTTCCTACTCTCTTTCTAGGTCTCCCCAAATATCAAGATAATAAAATCATTTTTCTTCCAGTTTTCCTTATGTAATACAGATTTCTTTATAAGATTCTTCCATAGGAACTTAAAACTCCTTTATTTAAAACTACCTTCCTCCTATCCACAAAATAATTATTAACCTTCCCAAACAATTTATGTAACTATTAGAGTTTTTTAAATACTTTCTCCCATTATATGGTTCTGAAATGTTCAGAAGGCATAACTGTTGGTCCCCTGAGGTTGGAAAATAAAGAGCTCATTCACCCACAGGGTAAATCAGGATTAAATGGGACCAGATGCCATTTCTATATACATACTCATCAGGGGGTCTTTCAGAGACACACAGAGGAGCCTCAAGGACAAACCATGGGGCCTGGAGATCCAAACAGCAGGCAGAAAGGCTTCTCCTGAGATGCTGGTGGCAACGAAGGGGCAGGGCACTCAGAATCCAGAGGAAAGTGCAAATAGCATTGCTATACCTGAAATCTAAATCAGCAGAAATATAAGCAGATGCAGATGGGACACGAACAGGGTGGAAATCAGAAACACAAAAGTAAGAAAAGTAAATGCATTGTGCAATTAACAGAGCAAAAACAGTTCACGTAGAGGCACAGAGTCAGTACACTTTGATATTTGGGTTTCACCTAAACTTCCCTCTGTGCTATTTTCTGGTTTGCTTGTTTGTTTGCTTGTTTTTAAGAGGCTGCAGAAGAAATTAAGAATGTATCATTTTCTAAAGCAATCATAATTTCAAGAACTAAATTATATAGTTCTCATGGCCCTTCCCCCACCTCAGTCAAGCATGCCCGTTAGCCCTTGTGACACTCAAGCATCAGACCATGGAAAAGCTTGATGTGCCTGGAAGCTCAACCGATGACTTCAGTCTCTGCAAGAAAAGTGTCACCTCTTAAGCCGTGGGAGCATATGGGTTCTTTGGAGTGCATTCCTGTGTGCATCTACCCTACAGGTCCAACAAATGTCTGCACACCATCGCAGACTCTCCCGCTGCTTCTCTTCTGCCCCTCTCTCTGTTCATTTGGACCGTGGGCATCTCGGGCCTCCTGGTCCTGCCCTTTCTCCAAATTCCAGCAGCCCTGTCAGTTTTCTTATATTGAAATGTTACTGTAATTTACATAATCATGTAATTTACATAAATGCAAAATGATTCATTACATCACCAGTCTAAACAGCTGCCCTAAAAGAAATACTTGATTTTTACCCTACATCTCTGCTTGAGGACAGGGACTGTGAGCATTGACAGCTTCGGCTGGGGCTGAAGTCCAGTTCACAAGTGCTATCTATCTACAGGTGATGGGCCAAGGAAGCCATAGACCCCAGTTGGGGTGGTTCCTCAGGGCACCTAGGCACAGGCACAGCAGTGAGGCTGATCCAAGCTAACATTTCCTTTTCCATCTCCAGAGGACTCACTGCAATGATCCCAGCTTCAATAATGCCAGAGGTAGTCAGTGCTTTGTATTAGTCAGATTCAAGTTACTATAACAAAATACTCAAAGCAATTATTAAGAAAAAAGGTATATTTAGTTCATGATCCTGGAGGTTCTAGTCCATTTCCAAGTGGCCCTATTGTTTTGGGCCTCTGGCAAGGTTGGCACATTATGGCAGGAGGGAAGCTAACTGCTCACATCATAAACCAAGAAGCAAGAGAGAGAACAGGAAGAGAGAGGGGTCCTGCAACTTCTTTCAAAGGCATGACCCTCCTAACCTAAGGACCTCACACTAGGCTGCACCTTTCAAAGGTTTCTCAACCTCCAAATATTGCCATCATAGGGACCAAGCTTTTAATACACAGATCTTTGCGGGACAGTCATGCAAACCACAACAACTTCTGACAGAATTTTTGCAGTAATGGAAATGGTTTAGAACTCTGTGCCATTCACTAGGGTAGCCACTTACCATATGTGGCTACTGGGCGTTGAAATACAGCCAGTGAGACTAAGGAACTGAATTTTTAATCCACTTAATTTTAATTAAGTTACGTTTATATCGCCACATGTGGCTAGTGGCTCCCATATTGGATGGTGCAATTCTAGTGAGCAAACTGTCCCATGGAAAATGTACCCACACTCTCACAGGCATCCACAGTTTCCAATAAGCATTGACTCAATGGGACTGAGTACCACATTGGTAGAAGATTTATCAGTGGATGCTCATGACTATGTAGGCTAGCGAT
This sequence comes from Spermophilus citellus, assembly GCF_964194105.1. Lineage (NCBI taxonomy): Eukaryota > Metazoa > Chordata > Mammalia > Rodentia > Sciuridae > Spermophilus > Spermophilus citellus. Next base: position 44,754,337 of record NC_138185.1, read on the forward strand.
TCCATAAATGAGTCCCATTTTACAGATGGCAGAGCCAAGGCTCCAGAGGTAAAATGACTTGCCCGAGGTTGGAGAGCTATAACATCTCAGGCTCCCCAGAGCAGGTATCTAAGATGGTATAGCTATACTGCTCCAATACAGAACTTGAAATTTTCCTCCAATAAAATTTGCTTCTTACAGTCTTTAAAAACATGCTTGTCCCCACCTCACAATCTTCCTGTTAGAAAGGAGTGTCTGCTTCCTTTATTTTGTGATCTTTTTTTGGAGAGAGGAGTAGTCTTACTGTTCACCTTCTGGGATTATTTTGTGTGTGTGTGAAGACAACTAATTTTAAATACTCCAGAAATCGTTTTATCTTTCTATGGGAAAAAAGAAATCTTATGGGTCACATTGATGATTGTCCTTCACTGCCCAGCTGGCACCAGGGCCCTAGCCTTAGCCTTAGCCCTCCGGCCACCACCCCTCTCTCTTTGACCCATTATTCACTGGGAATTAGCTGCTTCACTTTCCAATTTGGAGACTTGGAATCTCTCAGGCTTATTGTCCCCCTATTACATTTCAGTTGTCCTCCTGGCCAGGTGGGAACCACAGTGGTGGCTATAAGAGTCTCACAGGGAATGACTGAGGTCGAATTTTAAGGTCCTGAAACAAACTGATGATGAGCATACAAAGGTGACCTGTTTTTCAGTCACTGCTGTGCGTAGGAGAAAGGACCTGTTTTGAATAATGCTGGAAAAACGAGGGGGCTGGGATTATCCTTGCATTCGCTCTTTTTTTTTTCTGTAATTTTTTTTTTTATTGTTGGTCGTTCAAAACATTACATAGTTCTTAATATATCATATTTCACAGTTTGATTCAAGTGGGTTATGAACTCCCATTTTTTGGGTCAGCTGGCTTGGAGAATGTACCATGCAAAAAGAGAGTCTCCCAACTCTTACAAGGAAAATGACTTAGAAATTTTAGTTTGTGTTTGTTGTTGTTGTTGTTGTTTTGTGTTTTTTTGTTTTTGGTTTTGGTTTTTGGCTTTTTGTCATGCCCAGCAAATGTAATCCTTTATCAGCCTTCCCTATATCCTAAATTATCTTCACATCCCTTTTTCTTCCCTGTAGCCTGCCCTTATGTTTTTGTATGAGATGACCAGCTCTTCTCAATCCCTACTTCTAGGTCTTTATCTTTATTTCCTGCCTTCCTGCAATCATTAGCACTATCCAGTCAGACCTCTAGATGTTCTGAAGTAAGACTTACCATTTAACCTCAAAGCATATGCACACCAATGCACGGAGCAGTCAGCTCTCCTATGTACTCCATGAGATTACTCTCCTCCGATATAATTGCCCTGGCCTCAGCTAAACCACCCATATCCCCTGCTCCTAGGACTGAAGAAATAAAAACTCCAAGTACAGATCAGCTCTGGGAGTCCCCACACCATTGAATGGGATGATTCTGTAGGGGGCCTATTTCCATTTTATAGCAAGAAAAGAGAGATTTTCAAGGTTTCAGTCTCTCTCAAGAAAAAAAAAAAAAAAACATGATGGTGTTGATTTTCTCCTATATTTTCACTGCTTAAAATTCTACTGGTGAGCTTGATTATAAGACAGGCTATGAAATCGTATCTTCAGCCACGTGGTTGCCCCTGTTTGATGGTTACAGCTCACACTAAGCAAACCCCAGGGACTGACACAGTGATGTTGAGACAGCGCTTGCCTTGGGCCTCTCCTCTCCTGGCCACACCTCGCCCATTCCTGATTTGTCTTTCCCTCTCACTCTTCCATTTTGAACATGCCATTCCTTTGACAGTTCCCTGGAACTCTCTGATATCTAGGAATTTACCTGGCTGTCTTGCTTGGAAGAAGCATACACAAGGATTGACAAGCTTGTTTCCATGGTACCCAGCCATTTCTGGGAAGCCTGGAAGAAATAAGGGCTTTTTTTTTTTTTTTTTTCAATTCATTCCTGTTTGTTCGCTTTTGCAGATGTAGAACACATGGAAACCTTAGAGTGAAGCCCAGGATAGCTCTGGATGAACCACATGTGGGTCAGAGGCCAGGGTCCCTGCCTAGCCCATGTTCAGCAAATACGGAGCCCAGTTATCGGTTGGCATTACCCATGTGTGGTCTCTGTGCTATTCCAGTGCCTGGATTCAAAAAACCAGCAGAGCATAGAAAGATGAGATGCTTACCCAAGGCTTGCATTCAAAACTCTAATTGGAAAAAGTCTGGGTCAATTTCAAAGACCACAATGGGAGGTCACTCCCTTGCAACTCACATGAGTACTGAGGTTGACACAGATAATTTGTCCCCAAGAAAGAGCTTTAAACAGGAACTGTCCCTCCAATGCCACCTTGCCTTATCAAAGCAATAGCGCAGTTGAAAGCCCTCCAGTGGTGTGCCCACCTGGAGGTGCTTCCTTTCCTGGAGGAAGCTCTAAGGGAGCTTTGAATATGGGCTTGAACTTCTCTACCTTGGCAGAATAGACCTGTTCAGTGAACTGGAACATGAGCACCACCTAGTGGTGACACTTGGAACTGGAGGAGACGTGTCTTGTTTTAGATGAGTATAAATGATTGCAGGTTTTCTTATACAATAGGAATAGTGCTATTATTATAAGGGGGGTTATTTTCTCTGTTTTCTTTTCTAGCCAAAGCAATAAAAACAGAGGAATGTGTCAAGGGACTTCAATAAGAAAATCTTTAAAGAATAACAAATCCATCACCCCCTCACCCTGATCCATCAACAGCCTCAAGCCAAAGTAATGCCTGTTCTTTACATTTCAAAAGTTTTCAGACACAGAGATTGTAAAGTCCCATCAGGATGTTCCAGGAATGTCATCACCTAAAGGAAACTTACCTCTGTAATCAGTGCCAATTTCTTTTCTTTTTTTCTTTTTTTTTTTCTTTTTATCTTTTTTGGTGCTGGGGGTGTACCCAGGTTGGTTCAAGCATATTAAGCTTGGGCCACTGCGCTGCATGCACCCCAGCCCATTTTCTTATTTTCGGTCTTTTGAAGAAGTGATGTCCAGCCACCTTCCTCCTCCATCTGACCCCAGTGAATGCTTAGAGAAGTTCATAACTCACTTTTCCCTTCTCACAAGAAACAAGCCTGTTTCCATTTAGATTTTCTTACAGGTCTGATTTCTAGTCCGTGTTATCCATTGTCTTGTTCTTTTGAGTCTCCTCATTTCTCTACACAATCCACTTAAGTAGAGGGATAAACCTGAATCGTGTTTTCTCATCAGCCACAGGGCAGCCGAGTCCTCTGGGCTTTTGCTGTAGCGGTCACACGCCCTGAGTGATGGGGCATCTTCGGGCCAGACAGAGATCAAAGAGAGAACTGTTTCCATGGCTTGGATGTTTCTAGAGCTCTACCATTTATTAGTAGTAATATTCGATCACCTGCATTTCACTGTCTGCCTCCCTGAACCACATCCCAATCCCAACTCCACAGGCCACAACCCTCCTCCTGACTTCAGTTTGTGATGTTCTGTCCCTACCTGGGTATCTTATCCAATCTCACTGGCTTTACCCACTATTTCTCTGATTTATTGGGCTCCCCATACATTCCATTCTCAGTTTGGGGTTTTTTGTATAATTAAGCTCATTCTAAGTTTTTTTTTTTTATATAGGATCATTGAAATAATCAACAGCTAAAGCCATATTGATCCCATGACTGGGCCCTGGAAAAAAACACAAAAAAATACTTTTCTGAATACCAGGGTGAGCTCACACCAGCTAATCCTTTTGTAGGATCTGTGCCTCCACCCATGGAGAAGATCACCCAGAATAAGGGCTTAGAAAAGACTGCCTTCATATCCTATGATATTGTCTGCCTTCCCTGATAGAAGAAAATTAAATTGGCCTGGTCTAATAAACTCTTTTCCAGTATCTTGAATTCTCTTAAATGGCTACAAATTGATTGTTCCAGCCCATTGCTGAGACTAAATTAAATTAATTAATTAATAGACAATGTTTTCCATCTCAGATGACAGGATCTGTTTCATTATTTCTTGACGACAATTTTTTGTAAAGCTGGTTATTCTACAGAACAGCCGTGAATGCCTCGCAGGGAAGAGATGCCACCCAACCCAACCTGGATTATGGGGTCATTTCCTTTTGTTTCTTTAGTTTTCTTCCCATTCTGGTTTGACATTCTCCTCCAAATGTCAACTTGTTGAATTCTGATGACGAAAATGAGAATAACAGAAAAGATGAAGACACTGTCTTTTTCCAGTGGCTTATTAGGCAGAAGGAGCTATAAACAAGCCCAGCTCCTTCCTCTTCAACCTTCCCTTTGGACCTTTAAGATCACTGGAAAGACCTGTGGGTGTCTTGCGAGCTGTGTCTACAGTGTTGTCGGCAACTCAACACAAGTGCTGCTTATCCCGATCACTGGGGACAGAAGCAAGGCCCACGTTGCTGGCTTCCTTTACCATCCTGGTGTCATGGTGGCCCCTTATACCCGAGTGGCCCTGCAGGCATCTTCCTTGGGGTCTCCAGACGGTTTCTGCCTCTGAACGGAGGGTCACTTAGAGATGATCTTACTCAAAGGAGCCAAATTCTATCGGAGTTTGGAAAGAAAGAGCTACAAACCATGTCATTAGCTTCCTGCTTGAACAAAATGTATGTGCCCAGTTGATTTCCCCAAGGAGTCATTTGGGCAGATAAATGTGTCATGAAAGCAACTTCAAATTAGAACCAGGGCTAAGATCTAGAACCAATTCAGTAACAAATCGAGGAACCCCCTGAAAATGTCTAATGTTCTCTGCAACTGGGTTTCCCTGTATAAATCAAACCAGTCTCACCACAAAGTGGGAAATGATCTTGGATGGTGTATGAACTAGGGACTGTGTAAATTAAACCCTGTGATGTATTCTCCCTCAGTCCCAACAGATGAGGAGAGACTTGGTTTGGCACTTGTGTCTTTCACTCCTTCTGACCCTCCATAACCTTTTTCCTTAACAAAAAGGCAGGCCCCTGACCCGTTATGGCCACCAACAGTGTCTACCCAGGATCTGAAAACATTGATTTTTTTCAGGGTTAATCTCTAAATGTGATGAAAAGGGGTGCTGATCTTTCACTTCTGGTTGTGATATAAAGTTGTCTTTGGGGAAAAAAAGGTCTATGAAAAGAAAAAAATTATTGAGTACGTAGAATTTCAAGTGCTTGCATAAAAACTGTGAAGGGGCTACATGGTGCCCAGAGATGTATAGAAATCTCACAGGGGGCACATAAGGGACTAGCATTTGGAAGGACCTGCCCTGCTCTTACCTGCCTTTCCAGACCTAAAGCCCACAATGTATGTTGCTTTTCCTATCACTCCATGTCAGATAGAAATTACAAGAAGATTACCACCGTGTCAGCAGGGTGAATGGTGTGCAGTCTAAAAACATCGTGTGTGTGTGTGTGTGTGTGTGTGTGTGTGTGTGTGTCTAATCTATCCTTTTTATTTTTTCACAGTTCATTTATGATGAAAAAGTTTCTTGGTAAGTACCTTTTTTCCTTTCCCAATTTTCTCTTGTTATATTGCAGATCCAAATATACTGAAGGCCAGAGTTAGGGTTTAGAAAAGAAAGGGAAATGCCATGATAACTTGGAACAACTAGATTTCTTGGGAACCCTCTGTCCATCTCAACAAAGAAATTCAATTGGCTTTCATCAAGCAGAGATTTTTTGTTCTCTTGGACTGGAGTGGGGGCTTCCATTCAGAATCTTCACAGCTAGATGTGTCTTTATTGAATCATGTTGGATGTTGTGACTTTGCTGAGTCTTTCTATAGTCAACCATTTGCTAGGCTATGGTTGAGATTTGGCTAATCCTTTAAGATTGTATCTGTGTTAGTCAGATTTCTGGTACTATAACAAAATAACTTAGATAAGCAACATATAAAGAGCAAAGGATTTGTTTGGGCTCAAGATTTTGGAAGTTTCCGTCTATGATCAGTTGGCCCTCTTGCTTTGGGGCCTGTGACATGACAGGAGTGCATGACAGAACAAGACCAGTTATAGTTACAAAGTAAATGAAAGAGGAAAGGGCTAAGTCTCACTATCCTCTTGAAGGACAACCCCCAATGACCCAAAGATCTTCCACTAAGCCTTACCTTTTAGAGGTTCCACCACTTTCCACTGATGCCAGACTGAGGACCAAGAATCTGACTTATAGGTCTTTGGGGGACATTCCAGATCCAAACTCCTTCAGTATCCAAACCAAGTTCAAGATTCCAAATCTCATCTATATCTGAGGAGCCAGGAGCCAGGCACCTCAGTGACCTTTAACCCACTAAAGTTCTGCCGAACATTCAAAGAAAACAATCTCAGAGCTCTGAAAACCAGCAATTTTTTTTTAAATAGAAACCTTTGTCCAGATTAAATATATGGAAGGATATTTGCATTGTGGACAGCTGTCCAAATCCCCATTCTTGAAATGAGTTCTGAGTAAGGCAAATATATTTGAAATGGAAATAGAAATAGCCCGTGCTGTGCATCCCTGTTATATTTTTTTCAAATATTTAATCTTTAGAAGTAGAAGAGTGTGAAATAACTTTTTAGGAATAAGAGTGACTCTGTAGCTATAAAACTTTCATGGCATCACTTAAAGCCAGGAATGAGCTTCGGAAAGAAGTAGAGCCTTCACCGAGCTTCACTTTCTGCAAAAGAAACGCTAAGGCTTTGTTCTAACCCTGTTGAGAGCCACAGCCAAAGAGGCCCCAGCAAACTTCCAGCTGCCAGCTGATGATTGGCTCACAGCAGCCCCAGCAAACTACTAGCTGCCAACTGATTGGCTCCTCTGCGGTGATGCTCATTGGGTTGTTTCCCCCGCCCTTTCAGACCACAGAGCTGCTAATTGGGGGACTTTTTTGGCTCCGCCCATGTGACCCAGCCAATCAGCCTCAAGAACAGGAGGAGTGGGGGAGGTGGAGAGGCTTGTGGGAAGCCGGTGGTGGCAGTTGGGCTCTGAAGGTTTTCCTGAGGAGCTGTGTGGTGTGGTGTGTGTGTTCTAAAAATAAAGTTCGTTTCTTTTGACAAGTGGCTCCTGAATTGTGCCCAACCAGACTGCCCAACCCGTTGCTCCAGCGGGCATCTCTGTGTCAAAGGATATCTCTGTGATTTCCAGAGTTTGAAGGCAGCAGGGAACCTATCATCATGTTGATGATAAATGTCATGTATCATACCAGGGTATTATTAAGAGAGTTTTTTGACAAATCTCTCTCTCCCCCCTCTGTCCAAGAGGGAGGGGGCCACCTCCAAGGGTGACCTTTCAGACACATAATCTCCATATCGACTCATAAAAAATAAGAAGGATATCTTTTTTGAGCACTAGTAATCAACAGCCTCAAAGGGATCAAGTAGCTTGGGAGCCCCCAGGTCAGAGATAAGGAAGAGCCTCCTCCTGTTCCCGTCTTGGATGTGGCCACCCAATGGGGTGGTGGTTTTCTCTCCCCATGTCCTTGGGGATGAAATGCAAGAAAACTTCCAGGAGTAAACTTGTGCAAACCGATGGCATGATTAACAAAGCTGCTGCTCTGACTTAGCAAACAGTAGGTGACTGGGTGTTGCTCATTGTTGCTAGTCTTTGCTAGTGTATGACGCTGAGACAAAGGAAGCTAAGGTCGCAGGTGAAGTCAATGACTGTTCCACTGCTGAAAAACATCAAAAGAGGCCAGTCCAGGGTGGTCACTGTCATTCTCAGGGGAGCTCTTTTTCTGTCATCTCCATGACATTGCTGAATACAAACAATGGCAGGAAGATAAGAGCAGGTTTTGTGATAAGCCAGTTTTATTCATTATCCTCAAAACCTCTTTTACAGTGTTTCAGGTGTTTTGGAGCTAGTAAGGGGGAGTCCATTTCTGCTTCATTCTAAAGACTTTTTTTCCCGTGATGTGAGGGGATCCCAGCTGTGTTCGTCAGCATTTCATTGCTGTGACAAAATGCCTGAGGAAACAAGTTAAAGGAGAAAAGATTTATTTTTGCTTGTAGACTCGGAGGTTTCTTGGACCTGTCATACACAGTTTAGATTCCTTCACCAAACCTAAAGCTCATTGAGCAGTAGTATATACTGTTCAGCCAAGAAAGTGGTAGTCAACCATCCGTCAGAAATGTTTTCTGTAGAAACTATAGGCTTGTGGTGAGTTGCAACATCATGGTGGAGACGTGTGGCAGAACAAAGCTACTCAGTTGATGGTGGCCTGGAAGCAGAGAGAGAGAAGAAGGAGCAAGGACAAGAAGGAGTCCCCAAGGACATGACCCCAAGGTCCTACCTCCTGCAGTTTCCACTACCTCCCAGTCATCTGTTAACAGTGGATGAACCACTAAGGAATTCAGAGCCCTCATGATTCAATCACAAATGATTCAAAGACAATTGAGTGGCTATTCCCTGGATCTGCCTTTTTCTAGCCTGGAAGATGTTGGACCATCCACAGCTTTAACTTCCAGGGAAGAATTGAGCCAGGAGGGCTTTCATTGCACCAAAATAACCCCAGTCTCAGAGTGCTGGCCTGTTGTGTAATTATCGTTATCACATGCATGGGCTGACGGAGAGCATTTTTCACATGAGCGAGGCTGGGAAATTAAAGTTTGCACCACTGGCCTTTAACTGCTTTGGGACATCCAGGGATTTCGGCTCACTGAAGGAAAGAAAATATAGATTGAACTTGAAAATACTGGTCACTGTTCGCTTCTCTCACCTTCTTACCAAGCCAGTCGTAAGCATTTGTCCTGCTGAAACAGGGTGCATGTGAGCTGAGTTCTCTCTTTAAACTCAGACTCTTTAATCTGTGCAACTGAAGCACAGGAACATTTCAGTAATACTTCAAACAGCGAATTCCATTCCTTGATATAGAATATTCCAGCCTGTCCTAGAGATTTCAAAGCAGGTAATCAATTCATTCCAAATCTTCAAAAGGAAAGTAATCTCAGCTGTGTTTATTTTGAAACTAGAGTACTCTTTAGGATGAAATGAGCTTTGCCAAGCACAAATTCAGTCTTCTCTTGGTGTCTGTGGGGGATTGGTTCCAGGATCCCCTGAGGATACCAAAATCTGTGGATGCTCACGTCTCACATAAAATGGCCCATGATTAGCCTGGCGCATTGGTGCACACCTGTAATCCCAGCATCTCCGGAGGCTAAGGCAGAAGGATCACAAGGTCAAGGCTAGCCTCAGCAACTCAGCAAGGCTCTAAGCAACTTAGTGAGACCCTGTCTCAAAACTAAAAAAAAAAAAAAAAAAAAAAAAAAAAAAAATTAAAAGGCCTGGGTTTATGGCTCAGTGGTTAAGTACCCCAGGTTCAATTCCTGGGACCAAAAAATAAATTAAATTAAAATTAAAAAATAAAATAAAATGGCCAATTATCTGCACACAACCTGCACACATTCTCCTATATACTTTAAATCATCCCTAGATTACTTACAATACCTAAGCACAATGTCTATGTTGTACAGATAGCTGTTATACTATGGTGTTTACAGAATAATGAACAAGAAAAAAAGTTTATGTATGTTCAATACAGAGCTTTTTTTTTTCAGATATTTTCCATCTGTGGCTGGTTCTGTCCACGGATGTGGAACACATAGATAAGGAGGACCAAGTGTACAAGGTCTTCCTATCATCTGCAGTTTAGATTCCCTGGCCATTCCTGTCCCATAGTACAGTATGTCACATTCAGCCAAGAACTCGTGGTAAGCAACCAGTCAGGAATGCTTTCAATAGAAAGGAATAGAAAACCCAGCCATACTGATTTATTGTTCTTAGATATCAAGTATCCCAGATGTAAATGGAGCAGTGGCTGTGCATTTCTCTTAGCCTTTCTCTGATGGTCCCAAGACGATGGCTGCTGTGGTTCCAGCTATCAAGTCTGTATTGAAGATAAGAAAGGGGAAGAAGGGGCTTTGGTGTTGTTCTTAGCATCCTTTCACCTTACATCTCTTTGGTAACAACTAGGTCTGCCTTTACCAACAAATGGCCAGATTTGAGTGGGGGGTTAGACTTACCATTTTAGATCAATAACTATTCATCCTCTGGGACTAGAGGTGGGACTTACCTTCCTTGAGATCATTTGCTGCCTAAACCAGGTAGGGTTCTATTCTAAGGCAAGAGGCAGGAGAATGTATGTTAGGTACTTATCCCAAAGACACTTAAGATAGAAAGCATTAGAGACCCACCTATTAGGGTGTATTCTCAACTTGCAGAGCAAGATCCATGAGTCCTTGATGGTCACTCAGCCAGGTTCACAATGTCAGAAGGAATCTGGAATGTGTATTCTGTGAGTCTGAAGGCCCCAGGGGAAAACTAAAGGACCCAGGATGATGTTTTATGTCTTCTTTTGATTCTCAAGTTGTGACTTTGGAAGAGAAAAGAAACCGTGGGCCATGACCTGGAAACTCTCTTCCTGAGCTATTGTGATTAGGACGTCAGAGCAGTGCCCTCCGGATGTGCACAGAGAGTAGCAACCCAGTCCAAGAAAGAACGATCTTTCACAGGAGAGTCAGGCACCAGTTGAAAGTGTTTCCAAATGGAATTCTGGGAATGGGAAGAAACAAACCAAGGTCCTACTCCAGAACTGGATCCTCAGAGGGCAGCAATGAGCTGTGGTCAGGAGAGGAAGATAGAGAAGATGCCCAGCATCCCAGGGAGGAAGAGTAGGAAGGAGGGGAAGGAGACCCATGGGACTTCAGAGACCTGGAGATGGATCCAGTCCACCTAACTTGTTTCCTAAGCACCTTGTGTGTGCCACGCTGTTCCAGAGCTGGACACATAACCCAGAATCAAACCCAGCACTGACCTGAGGCTCTCACAGGCAAGAGGGGAGGCAGTGGCTGACATGTAACCATGGGTTCACTTAGAGATGCTCATGGCACATGGGAAAGGAACCCCAAAGAGCACTGATGATCAGACACTTGATCAGACCACAAAAGCCAAGGGGGGATGGCACAGAGACTTCAAAGAGACAAAGACATTCATTCAACATAGGGGAGGCCTCCTGTGAACCCTGATTCCACAAAGTTAACTTGAAAAGCCAAAGAAAGCAGGAAACCCCATCAATTGGGTGTCCCTGAAAAATGGCCAGAGGGAACCTGGTTGGAATATACCAATAGAAGGACTTGTTCTGAGCAAAAATAAACCCCAAAAGACTCAAAGAGTTCAAAAGAGTATAAATATATCTTTTTAGAAATTGTTGGCGTTAACTCAACCTGTCCATAACATTTCATGGAAGCTGGTTTATTTTTCAGTGACCTCCAATTGAGTCTTTTAAAAATCCATCTTTCTTCTAATTGAATGCTGGGAAAGAAGTCGAACTTTCCCATGAAGTTTACGCTACACATACATGTACATTTGTTTCAGGGAATTGACGGTGTGAAAGTTAGACGAGAGACACTTGGAGATATTTGCCATGTGGATTGGCAGTGGGGACACTGAGATGGAGTGGCCCCAACCCTTTGATGAGAAGAGAGGGCAATGATTCAGGCAGAAGGTGGAGGAGATTGGACACCTTGATGCCTTCTCCCAAACCCTGATCACTACTATAGAAATGCAGTAGACAAGTACATCTTTGCAGGGGTGTGGAGGTGTGGTAGCTCACTGGGTGGACATACTTACAATTTATGTGCCCACTCCCCTTTTTAACAGTGATCTGGCCTCTCTCCAACTCCTCACTTTCAGAAATGCCATATTTTTTTTAAAAATGTATGTCTGTCCTTTATACATGTGGCCAAATATTTATCTACGATCACCTTCTAAACATGAAATTTGAAAAGAAGGATATCCGTAACCTGGAATTTCCCCCTCAGAACCTTCTCCAGTCACCTTCTCTTGAAGGCAGAATTACTCCCTGAATTAGCTAATGTACCCTGACAACCAAAAGGGAGCTCAGAACACAAGATCCCAGTGTTTTGGTGGGAAGTTACTAAAAAACAAAAGGAAATAAAAGATATATTCAAATTATAAGAAGCTCAAACATTTCATTAGTTTTTTCTTCCTTTCTCTGAACTTTTTTCCTTCCCACTCATTCTACCCATGCACACACACTCTCTCTCTCCCCCTCCCTGCTTTTTTCTTGCTCTCTCTCTCTCTCTCTCTCTCTCTCTCTCTCTCTCTCTCTCCCCCTCTCTCTGTCTCTATCTCTGTGTGTCTCTCTGTCTCTGTGTGTCTCTGTGTCCCTCTCCTATTTCTCTCTGGCCCCCACCCCTTCTTCCTAGCTCCTACGTATTTAACTACCCCTCGGCCTCCCCATCTATTTATTCCTCTAGTCTCAGTTTGCTCTTTGTAAATGCATCTGAATAATCTCAGTGGATGATTAGACCATGGACAGGTTTATACACAGAGGCCTGTGTTCAGCTGTCCAGGAGCTCTTTAGTAAGGACATACAAGAGAGGAAGGAGCATTGCTTCCCTTTGGGTGGAAAAGAAAGAGAAAGATCATTGAAGACTACTTACAATGTGGAAAATGTCTATAGACTAGAGGCCACCTGCATTGCCCCCCTGGCCATTCAGACAGACTCAGATGTATTCTGTGTGGACTGGTGGGCTTCACGGCTGCCTACCCATGACCACCTTCTTTAACTGTTCTTGTTTTGTGTGCAGGTGGGAGTCTCTGGTCCTCGTGCTGATGTACCTGATCTACATTGTTATCATGAAGTAAGTGAAATACCTCCTTCATTTCCTTTCCAAAACTGTTTCCTACCTCTAGCACAATGTGAGAAGAGGAGTAGGGGAGAGGGCGGGTATCCAATTGGGTTTTCAGTGTCCACTCTCACAGACTCATTGGGCTCTTCTGCAACCTATTGAGAACCTCTGTGCTTCTAATTGGTAATAATAGCAGTAATTCTTCCAACCTATATGTGATGCCAGAATTAAAGCCTGGGTGTTTCACTCAAGAACTTTTCTAGAAACTTTGCTCCTTGAGGATTTGGCAGTCTTGCTTTGGATTGTCTCTTGCATAAGAAAAGAGGTAAATCATCTTTCTATGTGCATTGAGTGACAAGGGTCACAGTGAGATGACTGAAACCATGAAGCACATATCTGCAGACTTCCATTACTTCTGTTGTATTCGTCATCGATTTCTGCTATACCAGTGCTTAGTGGCTAAAAACCATAAACGTATTTTCTAAGAGTTGGAATCCAGAACTTCCTTAACTGCAGAGTTCTATCTCAGAGTCTCTCATGAGATTGCAGGTGAGATGTTGGCTAGGACTGCCATCGTATACTTGATTTGATGGCAGACCTGCCTTGGGAATGACCCCCCACTCACATGGCTAGTGGGCTGAGGCTGGCTGCTGGTTAGAGGGCTTGGTTCCTCACCACGTGAGCTTCTCCTTAGAGCTATTGAGTGACTTCACTCAGAGTGAGTGATACCACAGTGATAAAGAGAGAGAACTCTTTCTATAATCCCATCTCAGAAATCACATGTCATTACTTTTGCCATATTCTTTTTACTAGAACTAAGTCACTAAGTGCAGGCCAAACTCAAGGGCTCTAATTTACCCATTGAAAGGAATCGTGTTAGAAGATTTGTTGATATATTTTTATTTTTTTAAATAAATGATATCAAAATGCATTGCAATTTTTATTACATGTATACAGCACAATTTTTCATTTCTCTGGTATATAAAGTATGTTGACACCAATTCATGTCTTCATACAGGTACTTTGGATAATGGTGTCTATCACATTCCACCATCCTTGCTAATCCCCTGCCCACTTCCTTTCCCTCCCACCCCTCCACCCTATCTAGAATTCATCTATTCCTCCCATGCTCTCCCTCCCTAGATGCCCTTCAGTGAATGATTGGATTAAAAAATATGGAATATATACACAATGGAATTTTACTCAGCAATAAAAGAGAATAAAATCATGGCATTTGCAGGTAAATGGATGGCGTTGGAGAAAATAATGCTAAGTGAAGTTAGTCAATCCCCCAAAAAAACAAATGCTGAATGTTTTTCTCTGATATAAGGAGGCTGACTCATGTTGATACATTTTGAAACCACCATATTATATGTTATTTTCCCTCATGGAATCAGAGTAGTCTATCGTTTTTATCAAGAAAGATATTGCTGTTGTCTCCTGTACTCTAAGTGACATGTAAGCCCCATGGTTTTGAAACTGCTAGCTCATGTTCATGTCACTGAGATGAAGAGCTTATAAATAATGCAGAGCTGTAGCTGCCAGTCCCCTGTGGAAGTTTGTTTCTTTTACTCTAAATTAGCTCCTAGATTCTCTAGCATGTATAACTACAGGACTGACCACCTTCTCAAGGTACAAGAAAACAGAGAACTATCAGAAATTTGCAGTTTGGACACATCAGGTTGCAGTCTGACTTGACGTGTTAGGTTTTTCTTTCTGGTAAGGCCTGGCAAAAGTTAATTCTGGCCACCAGTGAAGAGATCTGTTAGGAGAAACCAGTATGGCCACTGGCAAACATCACAGCAACCTCAATGTAGAAACTAGCCGGGGTGGTGTTCAGGGTAGTCTGTAAGTACTCTGCTCCCCATCTCAATATGGCATCCAACTTTTTGCCAGAAGGACTGTGTAATGGCCAATGTGGACACAATATCTGAGTTTCCTGACTGAATATGAGATTTCTAGAGTAGCACCTCACTCCAACATATCCTTGTGTGGAGTTACCAGGAGGCAACTGAAGAAAAACCCAAAAGTCACATACCATAGAAACAACTTCCAGAGTTGGCTCAAAGGCTTTCCAGAGTTTCTAGTCTCCAAAGGAGAAGGCTTTAAAGATGGGAACCACCATTTTACTCCTGTTTACCTCAAGTAAAAAAACCACACAGGGAATCGATGGCACAGTGGAGAGGCCTCCAACAACACGTACAGACTCCTTCAGTGTTCTCTATTTAATCATTGCACCTTCTAAAAAGAGAAAACTTTTCGAAGCTCTGAGTTTGAGTTCTCAAAGACTCAAATATTCCCTTCTTCCCTTTTGAGAAGGGAAATTTGCCATTTATTTAGGAAGAATCCATAAGATGTCTGCTGGATACCCAACATTGACCTTGGACTTGAATCTGAATTTTGATATGTCCCATCATGAATTCACTAGGGACTTTCCAGAATGAGGTGGGCCTCAAGTACATGGTGGTTCTAATAAGGGAAGGGAAGTTAACAATTTTTGCTCAAATGACTTCCAAGGGCACTGGATCCTTTTTCTGAGCCATTATAAAAGCCCATGTGCTGTTGCCTGGGCATGCAGACCTTTAAGCAAATGCATCCTTTCCTCTCCTCCAAATCATGGCAAATTCGGAAGCTAATGAGGTGTGTTTCTGCTGAGGCTTCAGCTTTGCCAACGTTCCAGCTGTTCCATTCCAGCAGGATACAAATAAAAGAGCCAATGGAAGCTACCGTGCTCGTGGAATTTTCTGCATAAATTCTGGTCCCGAGTTCTAAAATGAAAACTCTGCTCTTTAGCCATCCCCCTCTGCAATCAGAGACTTTAATCATTGGGTTTTATAAAATCTGATTTATAAAATTGCATGCTTCGAAATAAAATAGCTTCAGGGTGCAAGCACAAAATTTAAAACATTCAATTAAAAATATAAAACAGAGCAACTGTAATAAAAGAAATAAAGCTGCCTCCTGGGTAGATGGCTTTTTAAAATGACTTTATACATTCTATCTGAAGGTCCAAAAGCAATTTTGGATTGGCCAGATAGGTAGAAACCTTAAGGGGAAATGTGTCATACGTGGCCTTGGCAAGGATTGTTTCAGTACATATTGTACACTGCTTTGGGACGTGTTCCCCAATGAGGCAGAATGTTCTGGTGGGTGAGAACAAGTGCTTCACATGCAGCCCTGGCAGCAGGCCTCACCCTTTTCAGTCATTAGCTATTCTGTTATTTTGAATCTCAGTTTTCCCTTCTGCAAAGCAGGAATAATAGTTCCTACCTCATAGGTTTTTTTTTTTTTTTAATAATGATGGAATGTGGCAGCTCAGTTATTAACCCGATATCTGGTTTCAAGAAAGCCCTCACTGTATGGTTTTGCTATTGTGTTATCCAAACCTTGAATGCATGATATGCAGTTATACTTTAAAATACTCATGCAAGTCAGTATTTATATGGGGACAGTGATTTCTGAGTCAAGATGGCAGAAGCCCTGTCTATCTCCCTGTTGTAGGGCATTCTGGTCAAATCCAGAAGGTGGGGAAATCTTTTCGGTAAAGAGAATGTTGAATGTACACAAAAGTCAACAGAATAGTAAGACAAATTCCATGTGTTCTCCACTGACCCAACAACCCCCTACCCACACTGTGTGTTTCCCACCTCCCCGCCACATAACTTTGAAACCCCATGGTCCAAAAACACTTTTAGTATATTTTTCTAGAAGGACTTATTTTTTAACATAGCCATAGTATTATTATCATACCTAAAATTAGTGCTCATTTCTTAATATCATAAAATATCCAATCAGTGTTCAAATTTCCAATGGTCTCATAAATGTCATAATCTACAGTTTTCATTTAGTCTCATAAATATCATAAACATTTTTTTAAATCAGAATCCAAATGAATTCTACTCGTTATAATTGGTTGTACCATGTTTTAGATCTCTCTTCATCTATATAAACTCTCCCGTGGGGGGGGGGTGTATTTGTGTGTATGCGCGCATACATTTCCTTGTGACTTTTTCTTTGACAAAGTTTGGTTATCTGATCTGCAGAGATTGCCATGGTTTAGAAATTGATAATTACATCTTGTGGTTTAGTGTAATCTGTTCATTTGGCCTCTGTGTTTCCTGTATGTCAGTGTTTGATCCAATTCAGGACAAATTATGTTCCAAGTCAGCGGGGAGTCCCTCCATCAGGAAGCACATCAATGTTGCTTCTGTTTGTGACGCCCACTATCTGGATTGGTTACTTAGTGAGGATTGTTAAACACTGATGTTCTAACTTCTGGCCCCACCTCTTCCAGGATCAATCTGTTCATTTCCCTTTACACAACCAACATCCATCACTTGTGACTAGTCTTCTGTTCTTCTCATGCAATGTAGGAACAACCACTGGGGACTACAGGAATGGGCTCATGGAAGAGGTGGCCCAGCCACAGAGAGCCCCTCTGTCTTTACCCTGATGACTATCAGGTTCCCATAGGCAACCCACTCCCAAGGGGCATAGATTGAAGAACCAGGTACAAGCGACTCCAGAGGACCTCATGTCCGTCTGTAGCAACAAAAGGGATGTGAATAGGAGGGGAAACAGGTTGAGGGGTCTGCCAGCTGGCCATTCAGAGTTGCTATACTTGGCTGCTGTTCCTATGTGAGGCCAGAGGTCAAGCTAGGTGAGACTCCTCAGTGGGTTGTTCCATGGCCAATAGTCCATGGAGACTTTAGATCTTTGAGACAGGGAAAGAGCAGTAGTGACTCAAAGATCTCCGGAAACCCTGCCCAACTTTGCTTATACATTTTGCTCATAAGTTTTCATGAACTTTGTAGGATTACTCTATGGTAATCCTCTAATACACAAGATCGAGGGACCAGAACATTTACCTGCCAAAAGCTTCCTGGGAGCTTATGTGAACCTCTTTCCTTCCAACACAGGTCTGCTGGAGCATGTGAGAAACACTGCACAATTTTTTCACTCCATCATTCTGGAGAATTGTATAGCCCTGAAGTTTTTCATAAAGCCAATGACTCATTGCACAATAGTAATAGAGTCGCAGGATAAAACCTGTGGCCACAGGAAACTAAACACAGATGGCCATCCAACCTGTAACACATAGACCCTGATGTTCAGCCATTAGGTGACAGTAGGGGCAGGACCCCTTCACCTTCTCCCATAAAGCAAAAGCCCTGGGGACATGGCCAGAGGGAAGTGGACCCTGACCGTCCTCTGGGCCTTATCACAGTCCTCCCATTACACACCGGGTAAGGGAGCTCCATCCCAGAGGTCTTACCAATGACTTTGAAGAGGTGGTAAAGGAAGCAGAGTGCCATTGTTGATCTGTATGACGGCGGTTTGACTTTCCCTTGCAATACTTCTTTCATCTGAGACGGGAAACAAGCTTCATGTTCTGAGGGGAAATGAGGGAAGAAATAAGAACAATCGTAACCAGAGGTATTGGACGGGAGCATCTACACGGGAGCTCAGAGACACTAGGGAACGCTGGGGAATGGGAGGAGCGGTCAAGGCTGATGGACAGCTTCCATTTACTCTTTTGCTCAGATATAATGCCTGCATACATCAGTGCTTCGAAAGGAGGACAAAAGGTGCTGGGAACATGGTCAATGGGTTGGCCAACAATGCCGAAATTGACGACAGCAGCAATTGCGACGCAACTGTGGTGCTACTTAAGAAAGGTAAGCAGCAGGTCCAGGTGCCCAAGAAGCCCCTCTGCCCTCTCTCCTAGCCACACCCAGGGGGCAAGTCCTGGCTGTCCTTGAGGGAGCACTGTTCCAAGAGAGAGGACAGAAAACAGCAATTTGAGTCCTCCCACCTGACATTTGGTGGCATCGTAGGACTGTCTCATACTTGGCCATGAGCCAACTCACCAAGCCCCATGGAGAGCCTTAGAGAACACATTTCCTGTGGAGGTGATACAGGGAAATGAGGACAAGATGGCCAGTGAGAGAAGACCAAAGGTTCCGAGGTATTGGTTCCATCCTATTTGGGCCATGTGACCATGAAGCGAGTTACTTAATCTCTCTGAGCCTCACTCTTTTCTTCTGGTAAATGGAAATTATTTTTGTAATGAGGAAAGCTGAGCAAGTATATAAATGAGTTCAGTGCCAGGCTCCATAAATGACTGATGTTCTTAGTACATTACTACATCTGTTCAGATTCACTTTCAGGTCACATTACCTCAGTTTCCAAATTGCCAAAGGAAAATAACTTTTCTTTTCAGAATAATTCTTATATTCAATCTATTCCCACAAAGCAGTTGACATTCAAGGGAAACGATGTGGTGAACTCTGATAAATAGTATTTTTTTTTCATGAAGAAACACAGAAAATTTTCAATTAATTTTCCTGAACTATGTTTCATTTTTCATTTAATTTTTTTTAAATCCCTTGAAATATGTCCCATATGGTTGCTTGGCAGGAATAAAAGCAAAAAAAAAGAAATTAGAAAATATTAGGTTATTTTCAAATATATCTCTGACTCTGAGTAATTATTGAAGTTTTGAAAATAAAATATTCAGTATATTTTTGAATGATTATGTTTAACAATAAAAGCTTAAGTGTTATTTAGCACCATTCCATGCAAGGTTATTATTTAGTTTCTTCTCTTCTGGGTAGTTTACATCCATAAAAGGAATATCCTAGGGGACTGCAGAGAGCTATCTAACGTGAATCAATGTTTCCAGAGATCATCTCATGGTTTAGTAGCCTGGAAAACAGCAGCCAGCACTGAGAGGCTGAGGCAGGCCCCCATGAGCCATGTGCACCTGTTGCTCATTCAGCCAGAGGGGATGGGCCTCGGCAGAAGATTTTTTTTTTCAGGCCTCCCACCAAATCACTGTACAGGACCTGTACCCGCCCCACTCTGAATATCAGTTCCCTGCAGTAGACAGCTCCCCCATAGCCCATTCCCCACAATCAGCTCTGCTCATGGGCTGGGCTGCAGGAGGTGTACAGTTCCTCACCATGACCTCCCTGGGTCCTAAAGTCAGTACTCAGCACTTAATAGCTCAATATAAATGTCATTGTGGCTTGAAGGGTAGACAGGATTACTAAAAGGTTATGGGGATGTTGGGATGTTTCTGGTACCCCACATCTAAGTGGTAGGAAAGGAATCCTTTGAGGACAGGAAGGAATTCTCTGATGTTATCATTTTTTTCTTACCATAGTGATGATTGACACTTGATTTGTTTCAAGTCATTTCAAGTGAGCTTTTAATAAGACCCATGGAGGGGCTGGGGTCATGGCTCAGTGGGTAGAGCACTTGCCTACCATGCGCCAGGCACTGGGTTTGATCTCCAACACCACATAAAAGAATAAATAAATAAATAATAAATAAACAAACAAAATAAAGGTATTATGTCCATCTACAACTAAAAATATTTTTAAAAAATAAGACCCATGGAAAGGAGATTTTGACTCTTCTTCAAATTTGACTTACTGCAAACTTCCCTGGATGCATGAGATGGAGGAGAGGGGGAAGGAAGGGGTGAGGGCTAGAAAGAAGGAATAAAGATAAAGAGGTGGAAGGTGGGTGGGTGGTAGAAGGTACGTGAATGGGTGGATGGATGCATGGAAGGTAGGTGTGTGGGTGGGTGGATGGATGGATGGATGGGAGCAAACAAGAGTAAACAAGTGAGGGAGAAAGGATTGAGGAGAAGGAGATGAAGAATTAATGAATGCCTCTTTCCTGCTCCTGGCCTCGGTGCTATTTCATCTTGTCGTTTCCCTAGCCAATTTCCACCGCAAAGCGTCAGTGATCATGGTGGATGAGTTGCTGTCAGCCTACCCGCACCAGCTTTCTTTCTCTGAGGCGGGCCTTCGAATCATGATCACAAGCCACTTTCCCCCCAAGACTCGGCTCTCCATGGCTAGTCGAATGCTGATCAATGAGGTATCTGGGGAAGCACCACGCACATACCACTGGACAGGGGTGGGGCTCTGAGGGAAGGAAAGTTCCCTAATGTGAAAGAAGGGATTAAACCAAGGTCTACCACAATAATACCCCTCAGTCCTTCCCCAGCATCTCTGCCCTCTGGTCAGCAGTGTATCCTGGTCCTCGCTCTTCCCCCACCTGTTGAAAGACATCATCTAGCTCCCAGTTGTATAGAAACACTTGCCTGTCTCTGTCTTCCTACCTTTTTCTTTTATTCTTCATTCTGGTAAAGCCCCTTGATGTAAATTCACACAGAAGTAAATGCTATGTAATCCAAAGTCTCTGATCTAATTTTCCTTTCTCTGTAGTAGCAGCCTTATTGATAACACTAGTCCAAACAGAGTTGTGTGGCTTTCTCACAAGGAAATACGGCAACCCAGAGAAGAAAGATAACACCACAATGCACAGAGTTCCACTGAGTCGTACAGTGTTAATATTTCCTCTGAGAAGGAGGTTGTCTGAATCTATTATTATTTTGAGGAATCTCTTAATACTCCAGAGTCTTCTGCAAACATCTCCTCATTGGGGCCTGGAGAAACACCCCATAAGTTATGTTCTGGGTGTAAGTTACTTGCAATCCCTCTGACCATGGAAAATGTGTCACTTTCTTTCCAGAGACAAAGACTGATAAACAGCAGAGCTTATGCCAATGGGGAGTCTGAGGTAGCCATTAAAATCCCAATTAAGCACACCGTGGAGAACGGAACAGGGCCCAGCAGTGCCCCCGACAGGGGCGCCAACGGGACTCGGAGGGATGATGGTGTCGCCGAGGCTGGCAATGAGACAGAGAATGAGAATGAGGACAACGAAAACAATGAGAATGACGAGGAGGAAGAAGAGGAGGAGGAGGAGGAGGAAGGACCCTACACACCCTTCGATCCCCCCTGTAAGAGCTCCTTTGAGACCACTGAGTGGATACCCTTGACTTGGATGATCTTTTTACTATGCAATTCAAAGAAAAGTCTCTATGTGAACATAAAAATATTTATCTGAAGTTTCTAGAGTGGGCAGGACTCTGTTTTAGATGGTTCAGAACTGGAGAGAGAGTGGCACATAATCAGGGGCTGAAATTTGAGTTCTTTGACTAAAGTGCATTTGGTGGATGGAAGTTCTCTCTTTGCTACTCTGCAAGGCCTGTTGGTGCTAAACAGTAAAGACACATGGTCAATGTTGACAAAATAGCCTGTGCTCAGGGCAGAGGCCCTTTGATCCCCTCCACCCATCCCATTACAGTTGGTTGGAACTGTCCTACCAAGGTCAGCTGTGTGCATACCCAGTTCCCTTTGTTCTCACTTCCTGTCCCTTACCCCTAATCAGGTCCCCCACTCCCATGACCAGATTTCTGCACAGGGGGAGTCATAGGAATTGCAGACCTGGGAAAAAGCTGGTATGCATGTCCTTACTCAATGAGCTGGCCAAAGACTCTCTGACCTTGAAACAGGAGAGACAAAGCCTATAAATGCTTTCAGGACCTCACCAAGCTGTGTCCTTCTCTGACTGCTGAACGTGAACATTCCAGCAACCTTTTCCCATGCCCCACCTATTAGCAGAACTGGTAGATAAAACTCAAAGCATATGGCTACTTTGGTAAACCTTCTAGAAGCTTCTGACTATTTCAGCAAAGAATGTACTAGTCCAATTCACATTCACTGTCAAGTGTCTGAGACTTAATGTGTGCTACTTCTCCAGGATGTTTTGATTTGCATGAGGGCTTTCTGAAGATGAGCTGATTGATCCAATCAAAACCCATTTAGTGGCAGAACATGGGTGACAAGTGTGAGAATTCTGTGTTGTCTTCAGATGCAAGGTCTTGCTATGCTCTATGTTCCTCTGTAGCCAGGGGACAGAAAGTAAAACAGACCAGTCCTGTTAGTAAGGGATCTTAAGATAGCAGCTTTATTAAGAGCTTATCAAAACTAATTAGAAAATATCCATCTTGATGCCTGTCCTCCAGCCAAATTCCCTAACTATGCAGCCAAAGTTAAATTACTGCTTGTTTAGTAGGTTATCTTAATAGAAAAAAAAAAGTATACAGTAGTTTCCCCCTTATCTGTGGTTTTCCTTTCTGTGGTTTCAGTTACCCAGTGTCAACTGTGGTCAACCATGATTAACCACAGACTAAAAATATTAAATTGGAAAGTCAAAGAAACAAGCGTTTTCATAAGTTTGAAATCTAATACCATTCTGAGTAACAAGATGAAATTTCACATCATCTTGCTTTATCTCACCCGGGATGTGATCATCTCTGTGTCCGATATATCCATGCTCTATACACTACCCTCCCATTAGCCACTTAATAGCCACTGTGACTGTCTTGGTATCACAGTGCTTATGTTTAAGTCATTCTTATTTTACATGATGAGGACCCTGAAGTGCAAGCGCAGTGATGCTGGCAATTTTATTGCAGTGTATTGTTATAAATATTATATTTTATTATTAGGTACTGCTATTAATCACTGTGCATAATTTATAAATTGAGCCTTATCATAGGTGTGTGAATGTATAGGAAAAAACAGTATATATTGAGGTGGCACTACCCAGAGTTTCAGGCATCCACTGGGGTCTTGAACAGTCCCTATGGATACGGGGAGCTACTACACTGGCTCTTAGTCCATTTGACACTTTTGGATCTGTTTCTTGGCAACCTTCTTCCCAACCAGACCAGAATCATCTTAAAGAGTAAGTAAGCAAACACTTCATTCCCCCCCTTGCATGCCTTAATTTTTGCTTCCTATTGGTGTATAACAAATTACTGCTTAAAACAACACCCCTTGGTCAGCTCATGGTTCTGTAGGTCAGAAGTACAGCTGGGCTCTCAGAGCCTTACAAGGCCATGTCAAGGTGTGGACAGGCTGCGTTTTTCAGAGTCCCTGGAGAGGATCACTCCCAGGCACATGTGTTCATGTTAGTGGCAGAATTTTGTTCCTATGGCTACACAGTTGGGCCTGCTGACTACTCCCAGAGGCCCTGTGAGTCCCCCTTCCACAGCCCCTCCATCTTCAACTGTGTAGCAATCCTCACATTTCCAACCTCTCTGGCTTCCCCTTCTGCTTTTGAGGGCAGGTGTGATTAGATCAGGCCACGATCTAGTCCCTCTACCTGAAGGTCAGCTGTGCCATATGAACCCAGCACTGTCATCTGACTACAGTTCATCTACCCACAGGTTCTGAGGGTGAGGGTCCAGTAGCTGAGGCCTCAAGTCACAAATTCGGCCTACCACATCCTAATGTCCAGAGGCCATCACTAACTGACCGTAATCAAGCTCAAAACAAAAAAAAAAATTGCTTTTTTTGCTAAATTTTTTCACTGATTAAAGAATCATTAGCATCAAATGAAAAATCTGTAAGTGGCCAAGCACTATGTTGGCATTGGGGAAGCCCAGAACCCCGACATGCACCCTCCTGGAAGACAGTGAGAGATACCCATGGGAAGTGAGACAGTCAGGCTCCCACGCCTGGGCCTCATTACTTGGGGGGGACAAAGGCCCCCTCCCATCATATTTTCCATATTTCTGTGCTGTCTGGAGTTATTCCAGATGTACCTATGGCATTTCAAGTTACAATCATGCATCGCCTAACAAAAGAGATTCACGCTGGGAACCATATCTTTGGGTGGTTTCATTATTGTGCAAACATCAAAGAGTGTACTCATGCAAACTCAGATGGCTACGACATAATAAGATCATATCATCTTATGGATCACCACCATGTAAGCAGTTCATCATTGGCCAAAACGTCATTATGTGTCACATAACTGCACTTGAACCTCCTGTTCACTGCCCCTTTGTATCTTTGTGATTATGTGGCAGATGATAGAGGTCTTAGGCCTTCAGCCACCTGTTTCTGGTGCCTTGTGTGTTAGGAGACCTGACTGCAGGTGTCCCTTTCACTCCCCAAATGGTCCTGTGACTGGGGCGTAGAAACCTCATGCCAGGCATCCAGGTTCTCACCAGTTCTTCTCGGGTGGGCATCCTTGGTAAGTTGCAGACCCTAATTCAGGTATTCTGGAGCGATGCCGGAGAATCTGGATTTCTAAGGAGCCCCTCAGTTAGTAGCAATACTGATGGTCTGTGGGCACACTTGGAATAGCAAGAAAATGGGGACCTAATGTGACACAGTGAACTTCATGACTCTCCTAGGACAGGATATCCTAAATCAGAGCCAGGATCTGTCTCTGAAATGAAGGGGCTTACCTTATGACTTGGGTTCCTCTCCTCCAGCTCCTGAGAAACCCCACACCTGGACTCAGGAGCTCCATTTTAAGACAATGGGGCTGCCCAAGGGTTCTTCCCTGGGGTAGGCAGGCAGGCAGTGGCTCAATGGTAAGAAAGCCAGAGCGTCCCTCAGGCCAGCAGAGGGCATCAACATGCAGGGGAGAGTCAGTCCAGGGACCTCTTGAGCTTAGTTCTTTTGACCTAAAAAAGGTCCATCTACTCCAGGAGGAAATTTTTCCTTCCATGGTAATCCTTCTAGGTGGCATGGGCCACCCAGCTACAGTGCTGGCTTCTCTCCAAGACTTGACTATAATATGCGTAATTAACAAGCAAGTAGTTATTTGGGAGTATGTAAATATAAACGTGTATGACATGCATATAGTGTATATGCATATATGTGTACATAGGAATGCATATATGAATAGATTATATACGCATACAGAGAATACAATATATGATTGGCATATATCCATAGAACATGTACATGCATATTTCATACATATAATATAGTGTATAGTATATATATGAAACAGGTAAAGGTATTAATGTGCCATATGTTTATAAATGCACATATTGTATATATAGGCTGTATACATATAATATACATATATATATCAGATACACCTATATATGGTATGTGTACATACTTATACATATCCACATATTCTTATTTCCTGAGTGAAGGGGCTTACCTTGTGAAGAGAGTCTTACATTGGCAGATAGAAATGTGTATGTAGATTTTTTTCTATATTTTCCATTTTAGTACCGAATTTTTATTGTCTGTTATAGTCAGAATAAGTGTATATGTTAGAAACAAGACCTTTTACTCCTTAAAGCCAGGTTCTTTACTGAACACTATAATTCACTTTCCTTGCTTCGTCTCCCTGCTGCCGGCTGACTTTCATGAAATCATATAAACACCAGCGCATCAGCTCTGTGGAAGGGAACTTTGTTTTCCTAATTTGGTGCTTTGTCCCCAGCGCCTGGAGCAGTGCCTGGCACCAAGTGACATAGAGGGCATTCAATTAATATTTGCCAAGTGAACATATAAATCTCTTCCTTGGGGGCTCTATTTGGACCAAAGGGTAATGGAACAAAAGATGAAATAATGTTCAGAAATACTGATGATTCAAAGAGGAGAAGAAACTATTTTTACCCCCTTATTCATAAATGGACATTAAGATGAGCTAAAATGTGGACAATCCTGTTTGGCCTTCCCTCCTCCTCAAAAGCATTTAAGAAGCACCTTTCCACACCACTGGTTTGCTCAAGGAGTCATATTTGTTATATACGCTTCAAGGCATATCTCAGATAGTACAGAATTTCTACCTTTAAGGTTGTCATTGCAAAAAAGCTATCCTTGTAAAGAAAGCATCTGTATCATTTTACTATCAGTAAACTGTGAGTTCCAGAGACAACATCCTCTTTGTGTGGGTCAAAATATTTGAAAGCAGCTGAGGGGAAAAAACTCAAGAACTCACTCCCACTAACGCATCCTGCTTGCAATTTTACCTAATTAATATCAGTTTCCAATATCAGTTTCCAAGCTCGGATTTCTTTGTTCTTTTTTTTTTATTATTATTTTCTGAAAACTATTAAGGAACCTAAATGAGGTCAGTTCTCTTCGTACTTATCAGTTTCTTTGTGAGCTTTGATTGGCTTTACATTTCAAACCAAACCAAGGTTCTTTTCTTGCAAGGGCACTAGCCACATGGGAGGCCAAGAAGGGGATCCTAAGAGCTATCTGTGCATAAATGCCTTAGCTCTCCATTGCAGGATTAAGAAACTGCAGAATTTCCAAATGCATTTGAGATCCAAAGGTCTGGTTTTATTCTGGATTCTGCAGCATTTGAAAGCCACTCACAAGACAGCTCTCATAACTTCTTCTGTCTTTGTAAAATCCAGGTGCACCTGGTCTCAGAGATCTCATCTTCTGCTTGACCATCTCCAAGATTTAAATCTAACAAGATACATATTGGTTGATGGGAAAATAAACCTCTCCCTTCTTAACTTTTTTTCCTCCTTTCTTTAGTCTGTTCTTGTTAATGAGATACCCTTAGATTCTTCAAAACAAATAGTTTCCTTTGGTCTGTCTAATTAGGTTGTTCATAGCAATATCATTACTATTAATATTCATTGAGCTTGTGATATGCTCTACACTGTTCATGGCTTTCTTTTTTTTATTGATTATTTAAAGCATTACATAGCTCATGATATATCATCTTTCATACATTTGACTCAAATTGTGTTTTGAACTCCCATTTTCACCCCAAATACAGATTGCAGAATCACATCTGTTACATATTCACATTTTTACATAATGCCATATTAGTGACTGTTGTATTCTGCTACCTTTCCTATCCCCTACTATCCCCCCTCCCCTCCCCTCCCCTCCCATCTTCCCTCTCTACCTCCCCTGCTGTTGTTCAATTCTCTCCCTTTTTCCCTCCCCCTTGCCCCTCATAACCTCTTATAATTCTATGTATCATTGAAGGTCTCCTACTATTTCCATGTGCTTTCCCTTCTCTCTCCGTTTCTCTCCCCCCATTCGTCTTTGTTTACTGTAGTCTTTTCCTCATGTTCTTCCTTCCTGTTCTGTTCTTAGTTGTTCTCTTTATATCAAAGCAGACATTTGGCATTTGTTTTTTAGGGCTTGGCTAGCTTCGCTTAGCATAATCTGCTCTAATGCCATCCATTTCCCTGTTCACGGCTTTCAAAATAAACCAATTAACAAGTTAGAGAAGACTCCTTTCTCATAGAGTTTGTATTATCCTTTGGGGGAATCTGGAAATGCATGAAGAAACAAATAAATCTGGTAATTTCCTATAGGAAACATTTACTATGATGGAGATCCTCCAAGTGGGTGGTAGAAAATAGGAGGGGAATGGTGAGGGTCTTATTTATTTTGGGTTACCTGAAGGGGTCTGGTGACAGGTTTTAAGTAGTAAGGTGACCTGCACATTAAAGCATACCCAGCCACAAGAAGATCCAGGCAAAGGGAAACACAAGTGCAAAGGCCCTGAGGCAGAAGAGGGCTTGGAGTATCTGAAGACTGAAAGAAAGCCAAAGAGGGGGAGCGTATAAGTAGGGAAACCTGTTGGCAAGGGCCAAATCAGACAAAGCCTTATACTCCTCAGTAGGGAGGCATAGATTTACTCTATGGGTAATTGAAGCCAGGGGAAATTTCTAGAACGATTTGCTTTCTGAACTTTCCCTCTGACTCCAAGTGGCAAACAAATGGACAGGTATTGGACTAGGAAGTTCCTTTAGGAAGCCAGGTGTTTAGCCAGGCCACAGATAAGCAACCTGGCCCAAGGGAAGGTTGTGGGGATGGTGGAATACCCTGGGCTGGTTGCCAGGGCTGGCCATGGGGTAAAAGAAAGGAAAGGATCAAGAATGACTCAGGATTTGAAAGCAACTTGAAAATTCTCTTGTCTCAGCCCCTGACCCACAATCACATGATTTAATTCTCCCAGCAACATGGTGAGCTCGGCGTTACTGTGTCCACATGTCAGAAACCAGAAAACCAGGGGATTTAAATACCTCGGCTCTGAGGCCAAAAAGTGAGTCTGGACGGTAGTGCTGTCTGATGAGGGAGGCACACTGACCCCTAGAGGCCGTTCTGCCTCGGCCATCAGAGGGAGGCTGGGGATGCCAGCAATGTTGTTAGGTCACCTTTCTACGCAGTTGTAAGAAACTATTCAAAGGCTAGTGAGAGATACTGTGAAATAGGCCTGGATGTTGGTTTAAAAATATGAAATGGGGCTGGGGATGTGGATGATCGAGCACATGCCTAGTATACACAAGGCTCTGGCTTCAATCTCCAACACTGTAAAAAGAAAAAAAAAAAAAGAGAAGAGAAATTTTATTAAACCTTTTATTGCCACCTGCAACAGTCCATGCCTATAACCCCACCAACTGGGGAGGCTGAGGAAGGAAGAGCAGAAGTTTGAGGCCAGCCTGGGCAACTTATTGAGACCCTGTCTGAAAATTAAATAATAAAAAGAACTGGGGATGTAGGGATGTAGCTCAATGGAAGAAAAGCCCTGGGTTCAATTCCCAGTTCAAATAAATAAATAAATAAATTTTAATCATTGTTCAAATAGTATCATAAAAATTAACTCCTTAACTCTGGTGGGAATATAAAGTAGTTCAATCATTTTGGAAAACTTTTTGTTTGGAAGTTTCTTAAAAAGTAAATACCCACATCACAACTCAGCAATTTCCGCCCTAGGTCTTCATCCAAGAGAAAGGTAACTGAACCCATCAAAAGGCTTATAGAAAGAGGTTCCTAGCCACTTTAGTTGTAATATCCCCAAACTGGTAACAACCCAAATACGCATCCACAGGAGAGTGGATGATCAAATTGTAATATATTTACAGGATAGAATACTACACAGCAAGTAAAAGAAAGACTTCGTGATACATGAAAGAATCTCAAAAAAAATGTTGAATAAAAGAAGGTAACACATAAACATATTAGATGACTTGATGCATCTTGAAGCTTGAGAACAGGAAAGACTAATCTTGGTGGTAAGGGTGAGGATTGATTAGAAAGAGGCACAGAGAACTTTCTGGAAGACAGGGATGTTTCATATCTCCACTGAAGTAGAGAGTTATGTAGATGTATAAATTTCTTTCTTACATTTATGTGGATGTATACATATTTCTTCCAGAGTTGAATTCATATTTCATCAGGAATGCAATATGGATATATTTATGGAGACGATATCAAATTTATCAAAGGAGAGATTATACAAGGAACTCATGGCATTACAGTCACCTGAATAAGCACACTCGGCATCTCGGATACTCAAAGCGCTCAGGCAGCACAGAGATGGCAGAAGTAGATCACCTCTGGGAGATCCATCATCTGTCCCTACCAACAAGTAGTTGCTGAACTGAAAAGCAGTTACTCATTTACAAACCCTCATCAACTTGAGATACAAATGTTGAGAAATTCCACCAGATGGTGTTGTCTCGGCGGACACTTCATAATTTGAAAAAATTGAGTTACCAAACCACATGGAGAACAGACACACACTGGTGGTCTCTCCCCAGCCCACACTACACACCCCTACACACACTCCACCCCTTGTGCGTCCTGAGTACCTTCCTCATCTTTTCCTCCCTGGCTCATGTGTCGAGCCATCCTGCCAGCCTGGTATCACTCAGATGGGACTCACCCTGTCACTTCCGAAATCTAACTAGCAGGTGGCCAGTGGGTGACTATTTTTAAATTCTGTTCGGCTTTGTGTGTCAGGCATTGCTGGTGATGGGAAGCCATTGGGGTAAAGTTTTAGGTAAAGAGCAATACAAGGAGGGTTAGGACTGGGGAAAGCCAGAACTGGGACTGCAGAACAAAGAAGCTAACCCATTTGTGTTTCCCTTTTTTTTTTTTTTTCATTTTTCCAGCTGGCAAACTGGAAACAGTGAAATGGGCATTTACCTGGCCACTGAGTTTCGTCTTATACTTCACTGTCCCCAATTGCAACAAGCCCCGCTGGGAAAAGTGGTTTATGGTGACATTTGCTTCTTCCACTTTATGGATTGCAGCTTTCTCCTACATGATGGTGTGGATGGTGAGTCTATAAGGGACACCAGGACATTGCTAGGTCTCTTTAGAAAGAAAGGTAAATTGGTCTGAAGGTGAATAAGGATTGGGGTTTTCATTCCCATAATTGCATCAACCAGCTATTGCTATAATGAGCTGTGTAACAAACTATCCTTAAACCTGTGGTTTAGAATCATAAGCGTGCATTCTGCTTAACACATGTTCGGCTTGACAGGGATTTGATTAATCTTAGCTGGGACTGATTATGATTTATCCAGCAGCTTAAGTCTGTGTCTACCTCCCGTAGTTGTTCATTTTCTTTGGATCACTGGCTTCCTCAGGGAATGTTGCTGTCTTGGTATATCATCGGAATACTAGAAGGCATACGGAAAAACTAGATGCCTCCTAAGATCTTCACTAGGGACTGACTTACTTACCATGTGTCTACCAATATTCCATTGGCCAAGCCCAATGTCAATGGAGTTGGGAAAATATACCCCATCTACTTTGATGGAAAAGCAACAGAGTCACAGGCAAAGCATATGGAGCAAATATGAAAGAATTGGGAATGGATGCTCACTCTGACCCTTCCCCCATTAACCCTGATCTTAGTTTCTTCAACTGGACAATAAGGTCATTCTGAAGCTAAAATAATGACTCTGTGATTAGCATGCATTATGAGGCTATGACTCAAAAGAGTTCTGTCTCAAAGTCTTTTAACAAACCCAGACATAGGGTACACATCTGTAATCACAGCAGCTCAGGAGGCTGAGGCAGGAGGATCACAATTTCAAAGCCAGCCTCAGCAACTTAGCAAGGCTCTAAGCAACTTAGTGAGACCCTGTCTCAAAATAAAATATAAGAAAGGAGTAAGGAGGTTGCTCAGTAGTTTAGTGTCCCTGGGTCCAATTCCTGCTTTCAAAAGACAGAAACTCAAACATCCAGAATGTATATTGCTCACTTTTGACTACACTTTTAAATGGGAGAGCAAGCCTAATTGATCAAAATTGGAGTTGCACAGAAATTAAAGCCATGACAAATTTATGTAAATCCAAATTAACCTTGCTTGAGCATTGGACAAAAGTGTTACATAAATTTAGGCGAATTAAACTCAAACGGTAAAAACAAGTTTCAAAAAGGTTATTTTGAAGGCAAATTTGTAAGTGTGGGATTTAGTCAACTTTTTTCATCACCAAAATACCTGACAAGAACCACTCAGAAGAGGAAGAGTTATTTGGGGCTCCTGGTTTCAGAGGTCTCAGTCCATAGATGGCTGACACCATTGCCCTGGGCCTAAGGTGACCCAGCACATTATGGTAGAAGGGCCCAGAGGAGGAAAGCTGCTTAGCTCATGGCAAGGTCCGGAAGCAGAGAGAGAGGAAGGAAGAGGTCAGAACAGAAGAAGGAAGAAGACACAGGGAAGATGTAATGTTCCAGCACTCACCCCTGGTGAACCACCTCCTCCAGCCACCTGCCTAGAGTTACCACCCAGTCATTCAAGCTAGGATGGACTGATTAAGTTATAGCTCTCACAATCCAGTCACTTTGTCTCTGAATATTTCTGCATTAGCACAGGAGATTAGGGGGGGACGCCTCACAGCCAAACCATAACAGTCTGACACAATGAAGTCATACCTATCCCTTGCCTCAACATCATAGTCACTAAGAATCCTTTTAACTAAAATCTTATAACCAGAGAGTTCTACTTATCCCATGTTTATTAACATTTTCACTGGACATAGTCACCAAACGCCCCCTCTGACTGGATTTGGAGGCACAGTGCTGCTGTCCATGATCTCAAAGTGCTCGGTGGTTTTCTAGGGAGTCCACTAACCAGCCCACGGACTAATCTGGGACCACCCTCCCTCTGTTTGCTGTCTCCCCTCTAATGAAGGTTCTCATAAGACCTCTTTTCTCTAAAGGCGAGAAAAAGAAACAAGGGAAAGCAAGAGACTTGGGCTGGGCCTTCTGGGTAACCGGTTCCCCCAAACTCCAGATTCAACCACAAATATCATAACAGCAAAAGTACAGAAGGCCAATCCGAGCTGAGCCAGACCACATTCCTACAGGGATCCAGCACAGGGTTAGTAAGGAAAAACAAGGTTTGGCCAGGATGCTCATAACTACATTTGACAAAGGCTTCTCAGAGCCACAAAACAGAAATGTGTGTTTCAGCAGCTCCCTTTCCTCCCTGGAGACTGGAAGTCAGAAAGCCTCGAGGCCACCGCAGGATAAATTCAGGACTGAACGGAAATGAGGAGCATTCTCTGGTTTGAAAGGGGCCAGCCAAGCCTCTCAACAGATTTAACTCATATCTCCCAAACCTTTTGACAGGGAAGGAGCCTTTGAAGTGAAGTCAGGTTTTCCTACATAGGTGTCTCTATCAGTGGCTGGCCCAGGAGGAATTGAGAGAAGAATGCGCTCCTTGCAACATGTGGTTTGCTTTTTTTTTTTTGCAATTTTATAGAAAGTAAGGAAGGTCAGGTGGCATCCTGAAACTTCTTAGTAGTTTCCCTAGGACCGGGAACTTGTCTCTTTTTCCACTTACCTGTCCATCATCACTGGGCTCCTTCATCATCTCTCTTATCCACTGCTTTCATCTCAGTTTCCCCATCAGGAAATTAGAGGACTACAAGGTGCTCATTTGCATAATGGAAACAACCTCTCAGGCTTGAACCAAATTCTGACCCTTTGGTAAAATCCCTCCTGTGTGAACAGGAGTGCTGCCCGTGCAAAGGAGTCAACCTCCTGGGTCAGAATCCCCTTTGCACTCACTAGCAGCACTATCCCCTCTGCAGTTACTCCTGAGGCCTCAGTTTCTTCATCTGAAGAATGGGAACCACATAACATTTACTCCATTGAGTAGTTGTAAGAGTTAAAGAAGTTAAAACTCTTGAACATCGCTTGGCCCAGGACTTAATGATGTTGACAAGGACAATGACCATATGACCAAGTGCCAAGGAAGTGAGGACAGGAAAGGCTGCTTATGGCTTTTCCAACAAAGGGGTGAAATTTAGCCCCTTCCAGCTCTCATGAATTCCCACTGTACTACTGATGTGGATACTTAAATTTCTCCCACAGCCCAACAGCCATTCATTCTGGATTTTCCTGGACCATCTTGAGTTCAAATATCCTATCCCAACATTGCCTTTCCCAGAAATTCGGGTTCCCCTCTCTCAAATTGCTTTTGTCTCCTCAAAGGAGTAAAAGAAAGGCCAACTTTTCAATGGAAAGTCTGGATCCTGTAATTGCACCGTCTCATGATCTGAAGCTCTGGTCTCATCTACATAATATTCATTGCCCCCTGAGTTGATAAAGAGGGCGGGCATTGCCCTTCAAAGAGACAGCCCAGGTTGGACAGCTTTTCGAGTCTTGCTTCGAGGAACCAGGGACAGGTTGGGCTCTTGGTGGCCCTTAATTCACGGCTTCTTCCTGCTTCTTCCAGGTCACAATTATCGGCTACACTCTGGGGATTCCTGATGTCATCATGGGGATCACCTTCCTGGCTGCCGGAACCAGTGTGCCCGACTGCATGGCCAGCCTCATCGTGGCCAGACAAGGTGGGACCACCAAGGGCAGCAGGGATAGGAAGGAAGGCCTCCCAACCTCAGAGCAGGAGTATGCATGCCAATTAAGAGAGCAGCAAATTCCACCTGGAAGGAGTTATGGGAGACTTCAATGCCAAGTTGGCCTAAAGGCTTCCTGAGACCAAAAGGTCAGGAAAAAGAGCCAGAAGGTTCTACTCCCTTGAGGAAGGCAGAGATGTTTTCCTGGGTAGCATCCACAGATCATTCTGGTTGTACTACTGTCCTTTTATTATAAAAGTAGTACTAAAAGCCAGGCTGGTGGCACATGCCTGTAGATCCAGAGACTTGGGAGACTGAGGCAGGCACATCTCAAGTTTGAGGCCAGCCTCAGAAACTTAGCAAGACCTTCAGCAACTTATCAAGACCCTATCTCAAAATAAAAAAGACTAGAGACATGACTCAGTGGTAAAGCACCCCTGGGTTCAATCCCCAGTACCTTAAAAAAAAACTTAACCTCTACTAAAGAAGGCATTTTATGTGCATTGCCTTATTAATTTAAGCAACTTTATGAGGTATGGACAATTGTACTCCCATTTGAAGAATAAAGAAAGTGGGCTTAGAGAGGACAGACCCCTCCATATCTAAGGCTTACCCACGTGTAGCACTCCTCAAAGTGACAATTAGCTGAGGTCAGTTTTCAGCATATGACAGACTCTTTCTTCCAAAACTAAGCTCACAGTTCACCTCACCAGATGGACACTCTTCCCTTGCCACCCCACAATGTGCTTGGGGTTGGACCCCAGACCTTGCACATTATGAAAATGCTCAACCACTTAGCTGCATCCCTGCCCCAGAAGAGCATTTCTGATGGCCATGACCTTCTCAGCACCCACTCTCATTTATATTCCTGATTTATGCTTGAAGGCATTTATTTTAACACATGCATTGTGCAATTACAAAAAATAGCACAGAAGTGCTCATGAAATTCTACAAATTTCATTATTTTTATAATGCTTAATTATTCAGAATAACTGAACACAGTATAGAACTATAATAGATAATACTAAAACATGTAAGTTGGTGAGTTCAGGAGCCACTTTGTAGACTGCTGAGTTTATTCCTTTCTAGAAGGATGGCTCAAAACCTCCAGAATTTTTGGAAATATATTTGATTTTTTTGCATCACTTACATTAACTCAGTGATTACATTTGAAGTGAAGGTCAACAGATTGATAGAATATGTGTCCCTGTGTTTTAAAATCTGCACAGGTCTTGATATCAGTGATGGCCTGGGAGAACCAAATACATGAATCAGCAAAACTACTGGCTTTCGGTCACACCAAAGACTTGGGAGAGTCCCATGTGGGGCCCCTGCCCTCTCCTGGTGTGTTAGCCAGCTTTTTGATGCTGTAACCAAATTACCAGACAAGGATAAAATAGAGGAGGAATACTTATTTTGGCTCATACTTTCAGAGGATTCAGTCCATGGTCTGCTGGCTCCATTACCCTGGGCCTCAGGTGAGGCAGAACAACATGGTGGAAGGGAAAGTTTCTCAGCTCATGGCATCCAGGAAGGAGAGAGAGGGAGGAGCTAAAGACAAGATAAACCCTTCCAAGGCACACCTCCAGTGACCTGCTTTCTCTAACTAGGTCTCACCTCTCAGTAGCTCATTAAGCTTTCAATAGATTAATCCCTCAGCAATTGAATTAATGATGAGATCAGAGGCCTCATGATCCAATTGTTGCCTAAAAAGCACCCTTCTTAACTTTGTGGCATTGGAGACCATGCTTTTAACACAGGAGCTTTTAGGGGACATTCCAAATCTAAACCATAACGCCTGAGATGTCTTCTCCTCACTTGAGCAACCTCTTGTCCTTGCAGGGATGGGGGACATGGCTGTGTCCAACTCCATTGGGAGCAACGTGTTTGACATCCTGATTGGCCTGGGTCTTCCCTGGGCTCTGCAAACACTGGCTGTGGATTATGGATCTTATGTAAGTGGCTTGTTTCCTCTGTATGTTTTTCTTAAATGCAAAACTACATGGACTCTCTTTTTAGTTGTCTTGGCCACTGAGACACTTTTTCAGGGAAAAATAAAATGTAGAAATAGTAATGTTGAGAGGAAAAAAATTCTCCTTGTCAAAGTCCTCCCAAATTCAGGCTTATGGTGACATTCAGGTCTCTAAAGCAGAGGTTAGCAAACTTTTTCTGCCAAGAGCCAAATAGTAAATATTTTAGGTTTGTGGACCAGACAGTCTCTGTCATAGCTACTAACTCTGCCCATGTATCAGGAAAACATCCAGAGAAACTGTGGCTGTTTCAATACAACTTTATTTACAAAAACTAGAATTTAAGTTTTTATTTTATTTGGTTATATATTTGTTTTGATTTTTTTTCAACTATTTAAAAAATGTAGAAAGCATTCTTAAGTCATGGGCCGCTATGCAAAACCAGTGGGTGGGCCAGATTTGATCCCTGGCTCATAATTCACCAACCCTTACTCTGTTTATTTGCATTTACTTCATCTTATCACATGTTATATGATGCATGTAAGGGAAGCATTGAAGACATGTCATTCAGGTTGGTCACTGAAAGGGTGTCCTCCATTGGGTGATCACGGGATTCCAAATGACACTCCTAAATTCTGCAGGCAAAGACTGAAACTGTTGTCAGTCAGGCTCTTAGGAACTGACTCACATCAACCAAATTCAGAAGAATTTAACGCATAGGCTACAATGTCAGATGATAGTAAGACACATAAATACCAGGCAGAAAGCATGCTAATTTGGGGTGATTTGTTCTCTATTGCTGAAGAAAACGTTTATGTGGAATGTATTTTGAGGGACCCATGACTATCCTCATATTCAAAGTTTTACCAGGAACACTCACAGGAATCAATAACAGGTTATAGGCATGGCTATGATGTATTACAGCGAAGGATATGGAGTGAAAGCAACAGGGAAATGTAATGCATCATAAGCCCAGAGAAGTCAGGTGCAAGCTTCCAATTCCTCCCCTTCTGAGTCTCACAGTTCTCCCTCGCCGTGATCTACAGGGTCACATGTCAGATGTCTCCACCCAGGAAAGTCCAGTGGAATCTGAGACTGGTCATGTAGATACATTTCTGCTATAAGAATAGCTATGATAACTGAATCTCCAAGCCCCAACACAGACACCAGCTATACATCATCAAGCTTGCTAAACAATTCTGGCAACTTGGTACAGCATGCTCCAGTGTTTCCATGTACAAAACAACATCATCATTCAGCAACATTCCAAGGGACACATTCTCAAGGATTGACCAAGACACCCCCATAGGCACATAAGGATTAAGTAACTAATTCTGCTGTGTTGACACCTTCCACATAGAAAGCCAAATTATTATTTCATTTGTTAGAATAGTATTGCTAGCTACTGTTTTACAGACAACTCCAAAATTGCACGAAAATAGCTCAACAAAGTTTTATTTCTTATTCAATTTTTACTGCTAGTGTTCCCCTTCTGGCAGCTTCCATGGACTCTTCCAAGGAGAAACTAAGAGATGAAGGTTTATTCTATCATTTGGTTCTTTCTTTGGCCACACAGAAGAAAGCATAGAGAAAGCAAGGGCATGGAAAATTATACACTGAATTTTTTGATGAGCATTAGAAATGGTTTATGTCCTGTCTATCTTCATGCCATGGACCAGAGAAGTCACCTGTACCCACCTAAGTGCAAGAAGGGATCCAGGTCATTAGTTTAGCTGTGTGCCCAGGAAGGGAAAGATAAGCAGATGGCAGTGAACATTAGAAATCTCTCTAGTTTGACACATGTGGTTGAGAGTGAAATCCAAACAAGAGGAATCTGCTGTATAACCTTTTATTTGGAGCTGTATTGGAGGGCTTATCTCTCTGCCATGAGAACTCTCAACCAAAATACTCAGGTTGAGCTGCCTCCTCTTTCCCATACATGCAGGGCACATTGACCAATCCTGGCTCTTTCAGCTCCTTTTCCTGGGTCATATGTGAAACACCCCTCTTTCACTTTATTGTGCTCAAGCTTCAAACAATATTATTGATTGGTTGTGTTGAAACTATCTCATTAAGGTTGGCATATATCACTTTCTTAATACAAGTCACTTTGGTTCTGTTTTGCCAATTCTAAAGAGATATCTACAACTAGCTAATGTAAACCTTTACTTTTGTCTTCTTTTTATCTGATTATAAAAATAGCTCATGTGATATATAGAAAACTCTGGAGCAGCACCTGCCCAGTATCTCTCTATAATTATGAAAATGCTCTCTAAATGTACTGGCTAATGCAGGAGCCACCAGCTACATGTGACTTGTAAGCACATGATATGTAGTTGTTGCAAGTGAAGAAGTGAATTTTAAAATTTTACTTAATTTTAATTACTTTAAGTTTATGTAGTCACATGTAGCTTAAGGCTACCTATTGGACCATATAGCTCTACATTAAATAAAAAAAATCCATAGAATAATCCAGAGATAACTATTCTTATTTCATCATATTTTCTCTTTCTAAATTGTATTATATGACTGAGATTATATTATACATAGTGTACACCGCTTTTTATACATATTAATTCAAACATGTTTACCTTTAAATGTGATTAGAAACTTCTTTTTCAAAGTTGGCCTATTATTCCAGCATATGAATATTCAAGAATTTACTTAATCATGCCATAGTTCTTAGACATTTACATTACATCACGATTTTCACTGTTATAAATAACTATGTCTCAGACATCTTTATATATATCAATAGATAGATTTCAGAGATCTGTAAAAATTTTGCACATAAATCTATATCTACATTTTGTTATTTTTTAGATAATTTTCCAGGAGTTGGAATTGTATGTAGAATATTGTTTTACAAAATGATATTCCTTACAATTTAATTTGTCAAATTTCATTTCTGAGGGTTGGGGGCAGCTACACAGTTCTGGCATATTCTGACCACAGGAAGCTTCATGAGATGAACGCTGAGGCTTTTCTATATCTGTCTTTCTTATGGCACACAGTGCAAGGCAGGAACATTCTTGAGCCATGTCAAACACAACAGAAGCCATGATGAGATCTTCCACTGCATTTGCAGTTTACTTTTCATGAATTAGAGAGACACTTTCCAACCCGGAACAAAGAGTTTACTGATTCCATCATTCAGTCTTTCCTTCTTATCAAGCAGTTCAACTCTGGCCTCAAACCTGCTTACCCTGCTCTGAACAGAAACCCTGCAGTTAAGGTGACCTAACTACTTTGGAAAATATTTAGTAACCCTCTGTCATTGCCTGATTTTACTTGGCAAGGAAACCAATAAAGATGCCTCTTAACCCAGTTGAGTACTACATATATGAATGTAATAAGTTCATCTATAACCCACCTGGTTTGTTGATTTATTCTTCTATTTGTTTCACTTTCTCAGTTACCTCATTAAAGTTGTGAAGAAGTAAAAATCATATCTAGCTGAATTTCAACTACTTCTGGTCTTCTCTGTTGAGGACGAGAAGAAAGTGCTAAAAAAAAAAAGGAGCAAAAAGAAGAAAAGAAACTATACTCTAAATAATTCAGAAAAAAAAAAATCCCTTAATAGTAAAATTTTGCCATATTGACCTTCCAGTGAGAGATGGACAGGTAGGAGCAGGAAATGAGAATCCTTCCAAGGTCCTTAAGATCCATGGTATTAGCCTTGTATTACTATAATGAAATACCTAAGGCAACTAACTTAAAAAGTTCTGCAGTTTTCTGTCCAAGATTGAGTGACCCCACTGCTTTGGGTTACTGGTAAGGATAGCACATCATGATGGGACTATGAGACGGACCAAGTCACACAGCTCATGAGCCAGGATGCAGAAAAAGGAGAAGAAGGGGTTGGGTTCCCATAATTCCCTTCAAGGGTATACTCCCAGTGACCTAAGGACTTCTCATATAGACCTGCCTCCTAAAGATCTAGATCTAGAGGACTTCCCAACTGTGCCACCTGAGAACCAAGCTTCTAACACATGGACTTTGGGGGACACTGCCTATATTCAGCCCATATTCAGCATCCATTGGGTTTATTTTTATGTTATTGGGTTACTGGTGTAGTCATGGAAGGTAAAATTAGAAACTTTGAAAAGCAAAACTAGAATTCATCTCAGAATTAAATCAGATTGTCTTACCAACTTTGAAATTTTCCCTGACTAAACATGTATATCAGACCTGTTGTTCCAATTCAGTTAGGCACACTATCTAGCATAAATAATTCCCTTAGTGGTCTGCCCTTCTTCCCTCTCTTCCTGATATTCTCCCTAACTTCTTTAGAGGACATAAAAATCAAACATTATTCTCATGTCAGTAATTCCAACAGCTAAGAAAACATATCTTTTCCAGGTCCCAACATCTAGTGACAGGATAATATCATGAAAACAAAAAAATCCAGGCCTTATTAGATATTTGGCCCAAAATTATGTTTTCCATTGAAGATGACATAATTGGGTCACTTTGGTCATTCTGCTGGAATTGTACAAGAATCATGTCTAGTCTTATAATTGAAGATCTCCTCTATCCTTGGAGTAGAAAGGAAAATGTAAGAAAATCAGACCATTCTATGATCAACAGCCACACACACATGTGAGGCTCTTGGGGGACATTTTGGAAGACTCCAGAGAAAGGTGTGTCACATGGGTTTTTCATGTAAATGCCTCTGTTTCAATAACTAGAAGACATCTTCATTTTATTCCAGAAACACAAACATCCAAAAAAGACCTCTCTTTTGAAAGCAGAAAATCAGTAATATACTCAATAAATAGCTCATGAACCCCAGGAAAGTCAAGATCTCATTTTGTATATGGTGGGACAACTTTATTCTTCTGAATGTAGATTCCCAGGTTTTCTGATGCCACTTTGGAAGGGATGCATGGGTGATGGGGACTGAACCCAGAGATGCTTTACCACTGAGTCACATCCCGAGTCTTTTCCATTTTTTATTTTGAGACAAGGTCTTTCTGAAGATCTTACTAAGTTGACCTTGAACTTGTGATCCTCTTCTCTCAGCCTCCCGAGTTGCTAGGATTACAGTCATGCGTCACCACACCTGGCATCCAGTGCCATTTTTAAAAAGGAGATTTCACCTTGAACTTTAAAATTTCAAAGGAAAAAGTTCTGATTATTTTAGTTTCAGTAAGATTCATAACTGAGGAACAGTCAGGAAGCTGTGATTGTATTTTTGTTAAAGTTATGAATTCTACAACCCGGCATTTCATAAGTAGTGATAACCTTACAATTTGAAAGTTTTTTTTCTGAGTCAGGACTAGAACATAAACGCACAAAAAAAAACAGGGACAGACTAGCTCAGTGAGTAAAATCAGGGGAGTGACAGTTATAAAACTAACCTCAGATCTTATGTTTTAATAGGCTGCTTTTTACTTACCTTCCTCCATGAGTTTGCTCTCTGCTTGAGAAGTATTCAGTGAGGTCCAAATCCCCATGAACCGAACACCTCAAATCTTGCCCACATGCCAAGTACCCCAATCCTTCTATGCACTGCCCAAATGCAGCTTCACACTGCACATAATCTCTTCTCCACATGCCTGTTTCCCATTGCTTTTCCACCTCAGGGCACAGTTATTTATCACATACCATCCCTGCTACTAGAATCCGAGTTTAGGGCTTCAGGCACTAAAGGTGCTCCACCAAGTGCCATCTTGCACAGAGCAGGACATTTTACTTGTTGAAACAGAGAATACATTTCATTTCCTCAGTTGTGGCAGCAAGCGATCCCACCTCAGCAGCTCCTGCAAACTCCACCACATTTCATTCCTATTAAATAAATCCTTCATGGTAGTAGTCCAGAGTCATCAAGCAAAAGTTACACTGCATCTCCTACCCTCTAGGATGTGCGTCAAGTGTAGAATGTATTTCAAAGTGAAATGTTTTCATCAAAAACAGGCAGCTGGAGAAAGGAAGAGTTGAGTTTTCTGGGAGTTTTTCTTTAACAGACTACACCTGTTCAACTAGTAAAAATAGCACAATTACAGTAACACAGTGTTTGGTCCAACGGGACTGTGTCTTTCGATTTGCCTAAAGGCCAAGGATTACAAAAAATGGACCTCTGGATCAGACTGCCTCACAGACTAGGTAACAGGGACTTCTCCCAAGGGCTCCTGTTCTTTTATTCTCACAGTCATCCTACAGGTGACAGCTTAGATGTCAACTGTGATCTTACAAACATGCATCAGGGATCACTCCTGTGTCTTTCAGCAGCCCCCACCAAAGCACTTGCTTTTTCCCTTTTGTCTGAGCCTCCCCTAATGAGGGGGAGCAGAACTAAGTGCAGAAACTGTACCCGTCTTATGAAGTTGTTGTTTCCTGTGTGCCCAGCACAATGCCTGGCACCCAGAACATGGTCAACAAGTATTTGTTGGATGAATGAATCGATCAATTCATCCATTCACCTATTTATCCTAATTTCCCCTTTATTGTCACTTCACCCGAGGCAGGCTGCATCCAAGAATAGAAGACATGTGAGCAGAGCATAATGAAGGAATTGGCTAACTGAGGAGAGAACAGGGGCCAGAGGAAAGAGCAATAAGATTCATTTAGCACCTGTGACTCACCAGGTGTTCTGGGGAAACTGTGCACACATGGTCCCACCTAATTGTCACAACAGCTAAATAAGCAAAGGATTATTTCTTCAACCAGTGTTCATTATGCACCTGCTGTGTGTCAGAAACTTGGCATACAAAAACAAACAAGGTGGACTCCCTTCCCCTTACGGTGGAGAGTACATGGGATAGGCGAGAGAGTATGGGAGTGGACGAACACACAAGTGTGCTAACTGGAAGAGCCAAAGCTTTATGAAGTCAATGAGATGTGGCCATGGGACAGAGAGTAGGGGATCCGCTCCATTCTGAAATCATCAGGTAGGGAGTTGTGAACCACTGAGGGAAGAGTTGTGGGAAGAGTGGGAAGAGTCAAGTGTGTTCAGAAAAGGGGAGCATTCTGGAAAAAGGGGAGTAAAAGACATGGAGGCAAGCTGTATCCAAGAACAAAAGGAAGGCCAGGTAGTGGGAGCGCGGGTGGGTGTGGGGGGTGAAGTGGACAGGAGTCACCAGCCACCTAGCTGGGCACAGGGCTCAGGCTGCATGCTAAGCACAATGCAGCTCTCTCTCCCATTCTGCAGATCAGAAAAACAATGCCCACGGATGTTTCCTTTGATATGAGGATGCTGACCCGTAATGGCGATGTGGGGAGTGGCATGGGAGGAATGGAGGATCTTTAGATAGGGCAATGGGGAGGGAGGGGAAGGAAGGAGACCTGGGGGTAGGAAAGACGGTGGAATGAGTTAGACATCATTACCTTAAGGACACGTATGAAGACATGAATGGTGTGAAAATACTTTGTGTACAATCAGTGACTTGAAAAATTGTGCTCTATATGTGTAAATATGAAATGAATTTCATTCTGCCATCGTGTATAACAAATTAGATTAAATAAATATTTTTTAAAAAAAAAGAAAAGAAAAACAAGTTCCAGAGAGGTTAAAGCACACATCCAGAAAGAGGCAGAGAGAAGACAGATTTTTTTTTTCTGTCTCCCGAGCACTGAAGATCAAAGGGAGAGGGCAGCCTACCACTGCCAAAAGCGCCTGGGGCCACAGCAGCTGCCTGTGCCCAGAAGCACAAGGGCGGGTCACGGGGTGAAATCTGAGACTGAACCCATCCCTAAATTTGAATCCCTGCTCAAAGACCAGACAAGCTCTGCTTATTGAAGCTAAAGGGCCTCCTTGACCTTCTAAAAAGAGAAAAGGAAGCAGAAGGGGAGAGAACTGCCGACCCAGGTTCCCATCCCACCAACATGGTGGAGCCTACAGTCACAGTGTAGTCACTCATTTTTTTTGTTAATATTTTTTAGTTGTCAATGGACCTTGACTTTATTTATTTACATGTGGTGCTGAGAATCAAACCCAGTGCCTCACACGTGCTAGGCAAGTGTTTTCCCACTGAGCCACCGCCCAACCTCTAATTACTCATTTTTCTGTAGTGGGTTTCTGTCTAAGGATTGAAGGAGCCACTCTGGGTCCTTTAACAAGTCTCTGGTCTCTCGCTGACCTTGTTTGGTGCCATTAAGTGTCCAATTCCCCAAGCTTAGCAACACTGAGGACATCACTGTGTAGTCTCCTGCCGAGATGCAAAAGTCATTTGGAAAAATGGCTCAGGTTCATGGAAAAACAAACTCGGGGTTTATTTGCTGTAAGTATTTGGTCTGCCCTCATTTCCACCTCCAGCTGCACCCGAGAGAAAAGCTTCATTTCCAAAAGAACACTCAGGGACCTCCTTCCATTTAGCATGTCAGTGTCTCTGACATCAGAACCAAGCAGCCTGTGTGGGTTTATGGCCTCTCTCAATCTCCCAAGGGACCTGCCGACCATTCTGAAACAATTTTTCCATCTCGTCCAGATGGGATTTCCAAGTCATAATTATGGGATAATTACCATCCAGGCAGCTGTTTTGTGCCTGACATTAGGTTCAAGCATTTGGCAGTGAGGAATGGATGTACTTTTACAGATTTTGACATTTCTTAGCACTCTGTGGCCTGCTCAGAAGCCAGCTAGTTACCTAAGTGCCCAAAATAAGAAATATTTCAAAAAAGTTAAAGTTTGGAAAATGAGCACTTCTTATCCAATTAAGGTGATGAATGACTGTACACTGAGATTTAACAGAATAAAGAAGTCACCAGGCAGGCTCCAGGAAGCCAGGAAGAAACTCACATTTCTGAGCTAGGACTTAGAAATGTAAAATAAACCTGAAAAGTAAAGGAGGGAAGAGAATATCTTTCTCTTTCTGAACAAGAGTCTACCTGACTTATGAATCCCCAGAGGTAAAAAGAAGAGGTAACCAAAAATGTTCTCACTCAACACTTTCTACCTAGATCATTCTTTCTTATATCAAGCATTAATTGCATGCCTGTTTTGTGCCAA
Organism: Spermophilus citellus; assembly: GCF_964194105.1. Classification (NCBI taxonomy): domain Eukaryota; kingdom Metazoa; phylum Chordata; class Mammalia; order Rodentia; family Sciuridae; genus Spermophilus; species Spermophilus citellus. The sequence goes on from NC_138185.1 coordinate 44,799,134, forward strand.
AAAGCTATGATAAGCAAAGATGATAGGCCTGTGCTCCTGGAATAACAATCTGTGAAAGGAACTAAGCAAGGATATAAGCAATTCTAAACAAAGTGTTTTTGTGCTCTCTCAGGACTTGTTGTGCGGGAGGTGGCAGTGTGTGCCAGGGGCCAAGGAAACCGAAACACTAATGAGAAATTAATACTTATTCTGAGAATCTGAGATTATCAGGGCAAGCGGGTAAAGAGAATTGAGAGGACTTTTACCCAACAGAATAACAGCTCATAGAAGACCAAGATAGGATGAGGATAGTTGTTACCAGTTAGCTGTTGCTATCATAATGCTGTGTAACAAGAGTTCCCAATACTTGTTAGCATACATGCATTAGTTTATATTTCTCATTTATGCATTTGTGGATTGACAAGTATTTGGCTGATCTGGGTTGGCTCCAAGCTTCAGATGGGTCTGCCCCATGTGTCTCTCATCCTCTTTAGACCAGTGCTTCCTGGATCACATTTTTCTCATGATAAAAGGGAGATGCACAAGAGGTCACGCCCAACTATAAAAACATATTTTGAACACATGCTCATAATCAGGTTTTCTTCTAATCTTCCATTGGCCAAAGTATATCACAAAGTCAATCTCAAATTTAGAGCCAGGGAATAATTTTTTCCCACCTTGAAGCTATAGAAAGTATACGAACATACCATCCTCCTACAGAGGAGATAGAAGGAAATCAGTAAGTCATTCTGACTCAGTAAAGTAAGAGAACTATGGAAGCAAAGCAAGAGAGCACAGAAAAAGAAGAAGTGAGGTTTGGTGATTGACTTAGCATCAGCCCCTAAACATCATCTGTAAATGAGGAGGTGAAACATCTGTAAATGAGGAGGTGAAACATCTGTAAATGAGCAGGTGAATCAAGTGAGACACGGGCCTGGTCATTCAGATTGTTTTGGTTATTGTAAAAAGTTTGGATTTCAAACTTTTCAAATTTCATTGAGAATTTTATCTCACTTTACATTTTAAGATCATATTTGAAGTTCTTTGTAAGGTCATTAGAAGAAAGCAAGACTGGAAGAGAGGAAACAAGCAAGGAAACTGAAGACAAGAGATGCTGGTGATGTGGGTTAAGGGTATAGGAACAGAAATAGAGACAAAAAAGACACATTTTCTAAAGGAAAAATTGATAATATTTCCCAATGAATACATGAAGGGGATAAGAGAAAAACCAGAGGTAACTTCTGGTTCTTTGATTGAGCAACTAAGTGTCTTGTGGCGCCATTGATGGGAATTAGTCAATGGAGGATAGGAAACGCATTTAAGAAGAAGAATCAGGGATTTCATTTAAGGTGAATTATGTCTGATAGGTTTGAATGCCATCCAGGTGGAGATGTTGAGTAGGAAGTGGAAAAAATGTCTGAAGTTCTGAGATGTCTCCTTTCCAAGTAAGAATTTTAAGAGTCAACAGCACTATTTTGATTTTTAAAGGATAAAACTCATAAAGGAAGTAAATGCAGATAGAGAACTCAAAGCAATATCCTGATATTGGATAGGGGGAAAAATCATCCAGCAAAGGAAACTGAAGATTGATCAACCAGAAAAGTGGAAATTTGGAACAAACTGGGTCTATGGAGAACTGGGAGAAAATGGGTCAGGCCTTTTCCAAGGTTCTTCTAAAGCCAGCTCTGCCAGGAAGCCATCTCCTCCTTGTAGAAAGTCTATCCCCAGCTAAACGTAATAGTCCCATAATAATATGGGGCTATACCCTCTGACGTGTCTCCCCTTAACTCTCCAGCTGAGGACAGGAACTGTGTCTCACTCAACTAGTGCTCCCATTTCCTAGCTGAGAGCCCCTGAGGAATGGATCAGTGAACCAATCCTTTTGTGATATTTCCCTGTTTTTCCTTCTCACCTTCTCATCACAGATTCCCCAGTCATGTTCTCAATACCTGGAACCTGATTCTATCTGCTAGAACCAGTTTTCCTTCTCCTGAAAATCCCTGCCCCAACCCAGGGACAGTAAGGCACTGGAGTCCAGAAGCTCAATTATGTGGAACCCTTTCTAACCCAGCTTCAGTGATACCTTGTTGATGGTTTGAAATTGGCCATGGGAGTGTTTATACCACAGAAAATGGCATAATGACAGAATGTCACTGCTGGGCCCAGCTACTGACTGTTCCAGCAGAACCTAGAAAGACGAATGGAAATTATTTGGTGATATCTTGATGAATGAGATCTCTTGAGGATGTTCTAAGAGAGCTCCTGGGACCTACAGTAAGACCACCCAATCCCTTGTCTTAACTCTTGGGTTCCAGATTGGGAAAGGAAGGATTGTGACCGATCCTGCAATGGAAGAGCTGACTGAAAAGTGATTCAGTCTTGTGAATCCCAGAAACTGTTCAATCCTGAGACAAGGATTCAGGGTGAGGAGTTTATTCAGAAAGGACAGAAAACTCCAATATGAGTGTAGGAAAGTGAGATGGGAGAAAGTGGCAGCCAATAGCAAACATATTACCATGGGCAACTGGAGCTGAATCCCCCAGAGGAAGCTCTAGGAAATGATATACACCCCGTCTCTGAATGATCCCACCTGGAGGGGTCAAAAAGGTACACCACGTTCATCTTTACTAATCTATTCCTGCTTCTGAGAGTCCTTGGCAGAGAGGATTTTCTAAGATTCATTGCTGGGTACTTCCATGGTTTAGGACAAAGCCCTGAGGCACAGATGAGGATCCTGGAGGTTGGCAGACTGCTGGCACGCCTAATAGTAAACACTGGGAGTAGGGGGTATGGATGGTGCAGGGGTATGGATGGTGCAGGGGTTTGAATGTATCCCTCCAAATTTTATGTGTTAGAAACTTAATCCTCAAAGTTGTATGTTAATGGTGTTTGAAAGTGAGATTTGGAGGAGCACATTGGGATTAGAAAAGGTCATGAGGGTGGAGACTCCATGCTGGCATGTGTAGCTTTAGAAAAAGTCAGAGACTCAAGCTCTTCATGCAATGCTCTCTGCCATATTAAGATGCAGCAAAGAGACCCTCACTAGATGCCAAACAGATGCCACCATCATGGTCTTTGACTTTCTAGCCTCTAGAACCATAAACCAAATAAACTTCTATTCTTTACAAATCAGCTGGTCTCAGGTATTTTGTCATAGTAACAGAAAACGAACTAAGACAGATGGGATATCAATTGCATCTGCTGAAGTGGCTTCTGTAGTCCTTACAATTCATTCAGGACTCTTACAAAATAACATGTAGGAAAAGTCCAGATTTCACTGCTGAAACCTGGCTTTTCTCCCATATCTGGCAGAGGGTACAATGAAGAGTCCATGATTTGTAGACTGCACTCTAAGCCTAAGCACAGACTTGACATTTCACAAACTTTGTAGCATTGACTAAGTGCTTTAATCTCTCTGAGCCTCAGTTGTCTCATCCTCAAATGGGGAGAACAAAACCCTCCTACTTACTTCATAGAGTTGTCCCTAGAAGTAAGTACACATTGTGTTATGAGAACACCTTGAAAAGGAAAGGACTTAAGAAGGCCAGCCATTACTAATTTGTTTCTTTTCTGTGGGCCTGTTCACTTTCTTACCTCATTTATTGTTCAGGGAAAGAGATTCCTACCCAATGATACTATACAATGTCAAGCCAAGGTTAGCAACTTCTATTTAGAAACTGTACCCAAGCAAGTGTTAACTCTGACCAAATAAGAAAATGCAAAGCAACATGTGTTCCAAATTATAAATAAATTAGAAAAAATCCAGGGGCTTCTTTTTTTCCAAAAGAATTCATTGGTTGGGTGGAGCTGACCTCAGACCATAGAAAGATCTTAAGTTGTTGTATAGAGGAATCAGAATTTTTAAGGCTGGGGGTTTGGGATTCCTTAAGTGCAGTAGGGTTCAAGAACTGTTTTATGAGCAGCAAGAATGCATGACTCTCGGTGTGAATGGGTCTCTGTGTGTGCATCTGTTCCAGAAACTACGCATGCATTGTGGGCTACATTCCTATTGACTTTGGAAGTAGCCAGAGTTCTGTTTCCTCTGCAAAGACTGCCCAAAGGGAATTGGAAAATGAAAATGCATATTTCTGAAGGCAAGACATAAAAACAATGTTAAATGTCAGGACTGAACATCCTGAGATGCGCCTTGCATGCTCTCCAATCAGCATTGCCATGAAATTTTTATGCACTTGCATTTACTGTGCCTTGCATCTATCCAGCAGAGAGCAGGGAAATAATTGAGCTTGACTGTGCAGAACTGGAGCTCAAAGGCTTTTTTCCCAAGGTAATCCAGAAATGAGAAGGGTTTGGTGCTGTTGTCTGGCTTACCATGTCCCCAAGGAAGCATGCCTGGGGGATGGAAATGTTTCATATTTTTGTTGAGGTATGTGTTACATAAATGCACGCATTTGTCAAAACTCATTTAATTATAAGTACACTTGAAATCTGTATGTTTAACTGTATGCAAGTTAGGCTTCAATTAAAAAATATCTGGTGCTTTCTTACAAAGACCAGTTTAAAGCCCACCCTCACTATGGTCTGCCTCTATGCTGAAATCTCCACTCTTGCCCCTTGCCCCCAGTCTTATTGCTGCCCAACATATACATGCACACACATGTTCAGTATCACTGGAAGATGTTCATTTAAACACACAGTATGAGGAGCTGGGGAAAATTAGATGCTAGGATGAGGAAAAATTCAGATCTGGGCATCTGCTCTCAGGGCATTTGGACAGCTGGAGAGATAAGAATGTGCCCCAAGCACAGGCAGGAGGAGATCTGCACCAGATGTGCAATAGTGACCTTGAAAGTGACCTATGGACTTGGGGCAGGATGGGCAAAGTAAAAGTGGGAAGGAGGGGAGTAAGCAACCTACCCGGACTGAAGCTCCCATATGGGGGCAAGAGTGTGGGAAAGGTGAATTACTCCACTTGGTAAAGTGCCATACTCAGCCTCAGAGAACAGTGATAGGACAGGAGAGAGTGTTGTGAGGTCCTTAGCAGAGTCTCTAACTACATTTTTTTCATCTTTACCAATAGCCATGGTATTGATGAGAAGGAACCACCATAGGCCTCTTTTCATGTTGATTTTGCATTAAAACACAAAACTGGAAACAGCTCAGATGTCCATCAACAGGAGAATAATTGAACAAGCCATGGTATATTTACACTGTTACTGAATAAAAATAAATGAGCTATTGATGCAGTGAAAACCAGGAAGGAATCTTAAAAATTGTGCCGAATGCTCATGTAAAACAGCACGCACTCTAGGTTTCCATGTGTAAGAAGCTCCAGGACAGACCCAACCAACCTGTGGTAGAGAAGTAGGGACTGCCTTTGGGTGAGACTGGCAGAGGCCAACAAGAGAACTTACTGGCGTCAGAAACACTCTTTGTCATAGTGGGAGTTTTAGTTACATGAATATATGCAATTTTTAGAATCCATTCAGTAGTGCAGTTATGATCTGTAAATTTCACTATATGAAGATTGCATGTAAGAATAAAAACACACCCGAACTATAAATGAACTCCACTTAATGAGAAGCAGGCGGGAGTGTTCAGGGATCAAGTGTACTTGTGTCTGCAGCTTATTTTGAAATTTATTTTAAAAAATTACATGATATAATTATTTCAACTTTTCTGAATGCTTGAACATTTTTGGAATAATATATTGGATTTTTTAAAAATCTATACATGCTCATAAGAAATTAAGTGAAGGGAGACAGGACTCTGGGTAGAGATCATATTGCTTCTGGAATATTATCAAGGAATTGTCCCCCAGGATCTCTGCTTCCAATCTCTCTCTCTGACCAGTCCCAACTGCCCCACTGGAATTAACCTTCTTGTAAGCCATTGACATGATCCCTCAAGGTCATCCATTATTTATTCATCAATTGTGTATTAAGCACATGGTCTGTGGAGGGTAGAGCCAGATATAATCCTGCATTTGTAGCTTCCAGTTAAGACATTGATCTGGGAGCTATAGGTGATGAGTTTATAGGAGATGCCAGGAGTGCTGGGGAAATGGGCCCAGGCAGCTTGCCAAGTGGTAGGGAATACAGGCCCACACTTATTGAGGATGTGTTAGATAGACTCCATGGTCTATTCAAGAGCTTTACTGTGTTCATTAATTCAGTTAATCCTTACAAACATCCATAAAGTAAGAACAGTCTTATCCCCGGTTTACACACCAGAAATCTGAGACCTGGGGAAAGTTAAGTGATCTGCTCTTGATTGTATAGCAAATGAGTGACTGAGCAGGGATTCAAAACCCTGGAAGCTGTGTCTGAATCCTGTGCCCTAAACCAGGGGTTGGCATTCTTTTTCTGTAAAGGACCTGAAAGGAAGTATTTTAAGCTTTGTTGGCTGAATAGTCTTCCAAAACTATTCACCTTCAATACTGTAGAATGAAAACAGTCACAGACGACACATATATGAACAAGTTACCTCCAATAAAACTTAATTTACAAAAACTAGTGGTGAGCCAGATTTGGTCCAAGGATCATAGTTTGTCAAACCCTGTCCCAAACCTCCCATAGCCTCCAGTGGCTGAGAGATGTTCAAGTTAAACCAAATGGTAACTGGGGGAACCCTAATTCCTGACTACAAAGTTTGTGTGGCAGTGTGGGAACAGACACTGAGGAATAAATACAAGCTCTAAGAGGTCAGGTCGCTAATTAACAGTGAAAACAACAACAAAAAAAATACATACCACCTGGGTGCATGTAGCAGTCTACTACCAAAGGAAGACTACAGAGTGGGGGAGGGAGTGAGAATGTGGAAAACTTTCAGAAACCTCAACAAAGAATTGTCTTTCCTCTCTGGAGCCAGATTTAGAATTTCAACAACAAGTTCTTTGACACTGTATGTGAGTATAAGAAGACTAAAGTTCAAAAGCTTTGATTTAACATGATTCATTTTGAAAATGCTTAGCTAGAGAGAATGTTCCTGCTTGAATCATTACTCTCACTGGCCCTTGGTTTCTTAAGGGCAAGAAATCACTTTAGTCAATTCTTGTTGCTGACAAGGGAATCAACCCCAGAGCTCAGAGGGCAAGCTGGCCTGGGAATACACTCTCTCCTGTTCTAGGAAGAATCCAAGTAGTATTGAAAATTAAGAGCTCAAAGGATTTCTGAGTATTTATTCACAGTTTCTGAATGTTTATGCACCACCCGTGGACCAGAAGGCGTAGGGCAGCTCCAGCCGGAAGTTCCTGCCTCTGCTTTGGGAGAGTTTTTAGGGGACATCATGATGCTCCAACATTGGGCCCACCTCTCCCCTCTAACATCAGCCAGGGTCCATGTACATGTGGGATCACAAGAGAATTCGTGTGGAGAGTATATTTGGGGAAGAGAATCTTTTTCAATACAATGCACTGGTGGATATACTCCTGGATATTGACTTCTCTGTACCAACCCCCCTGATATAGGGAGATAACTATGCCCACAACCAGGCTGAAGTCTACAAGAAGTTAAGCTGACAGCCAGACTGGGATGAAGTCAATCTCTCATTTTGTACACTCAGTTAACCAGATCAACCCATTGCTTTCATGCCACAGAGATATGACTTGATTCCTTTTTTATTCTTAAGAAGGCATTTGGTGATTGTGAACCACTTCCCAGCTGGGTTTCAAGCAAGTGGTGGACTTACAGAGACTGTCAAGTTGCCGTGGAAAGAGGCATTCCCTCTGTGACACAGCATTGCTTACTTAGGGTTGACGGTCCTATCTCCAAAAGATGAACCCAACATTCCTACCTTTGGGGACACATACATTTTCCTAAACACATACCCCGGTGGTGAACTGTTAAAATCAGGACATGACAGACCTTGAACCTTGTCAGAAGGCCAAAACTGTTCCTACTCATACTCACCACTTAGTTCTCTAAAGAAAACGAGAGACAAATCAATCATTCTCATTCTCCCTTTTTATGAACCAGTTGAGCTTTTCACTCCTTTAGGACCATATGCATTGATGAGGGGGCTGTAGCCTTCAAACCTGAAGATATGGAAGAGATTCTAAAAGCACTTGTAAAAGTGAATGTCAAAGTTCCATCCCCAAGAATCCTTCATAGATCAAAAGAAGTGGATTTAGGTTTTCTACTTTCCACAAATCAGTGGTTCTTAAGCTTTCCCAGGCAACAGAATCACTTTGAAGGGCTGTTAAAACACAGAAGGCTGAGCCCTACCCTCCCACCCTCCCACCAGAACTTCTGACTCAGGAGGCCTGGGTAGGACTGAGATCATGCATTTGAACAAATTTCCAAGAGATGCTTCTTCTATCCCAGGACCACCCTTTGTGAACCACTGCTCTCAGGCACCCCTTCTATTTCAGGGCAGACTCGGGACAGAAGACTTTGGAAGTAATTCTATGATCTTTGTGGGTCAAGATGGCCCCTCAGTACTCTACTTTCTCCTTGCTTCTGGAATATTATCTTTCTCTGCCAAATTCTGTAGCAACTAACCACACTCTTTAAATGAAATTTAAATTAATTCTTTAAAAAATTTAGGATGAAACATTTTGTTCTTTTACTGACCAGCTACATGTGCCTAATGGCTACCACACTGGAAGCACAGACATTGTACATTCCCATCATTGTGGAAAGTTCTACTAAACAACATTATTCTGTAACAATTCAAAAAACTGCTTCTCTATTCTAACTTTTTTCTCTTATATGTTGCTCACTATAGCATCTCATTCACCTCTTTCCATCAAGTTAAGAAAAGAACACAAACAAATATATGCAGAAAAGATTAAAAAAAAAACCTATTTACATTCTCCTATCACCCATTTTTCATCATGTGATAAAATTCACCCTAAAAGTAGTATGAGTTGGAGAAAGCAATAGCTCTGTAGAGATTGGGTTGACAGAACGGTCTTGTGAACAACAAAAATCATACAACACAGGATGGAGAATTTGAGTGGTCATTTGAATAGTCATGAGGTTATCCAGCCTGGGCGCCATTCTTGAAGGTAATGACAGGACCATGCTAAGAATGGACAAGAGAAGGATAAACCTACATTTCTACCAAAGCGCACATCTCAAGTACAGGGCATGGTTGCCATGACTGACATTGCTTTGCCATTCTTGAGGGGAAAGATTTGGATTCATGGTTAGGTGATGCCTTTTTCAGGAGCCTAACTCAATTTAATCCTTTCTTACAGATTCGACTGAATAGCAGGGGGCTGATCTACTCTGTGGGTTTGCTCCTGGCTTCCGTCTTTGTTACGGTAGGTTTGCAAATCTCTTTCCATTCTTAAGTTCATATATTCTTCCCTTCTTCCAGGTTCTTTGGAGACCAGATGGACTTGGCCTCTTGGTATATGGGAACAGTAGACCTCCAGATGTTCTGTCCCCTGGCTATTTCTTCTGGAAGTGGATTCTAGCAATCCACTAGAATGACTCTTTTTTTTCTGAAAGGAGCCAGCCTTCCTCTCAGAAGAATGGCCCTGCCCAAAATATTTTACCAAAAGCAAAGAGGAGTTCCCAGTTTTTCTATAATATTGTCATCAAAGGGTAGATTGCAATTAATTTATTGTTCTGGGTTACAAAACTGTTCCATAAATCCATGGGTTTGACTAAAACTCAGGAACTAAGAATATGTTTTATTGACAATGTGCTTTTATATTTTTCCACTATCTCCACTATCGAACCCGTGAGGCCCGGGTTCGATCCTCAGCACCACATACAAACAAAGATGTTGTGTCCGCCAAGAACTGAAAAATAAATATTAAAATTCTCTCTCTCTCTCTCTCTCTCTCTCTCTCTCTCTCTCTCTCTCTCTCTTTAAAAAAAATATTACCAAAGCAAATACTGCCTTACTATTATGTCAAAAATGAAAGTTTACATAATTGATCTTTTCACAGTTTAGAAGGTTCCTCAGATCTAGTATGACTTGGAGTTCTGATATTTAAAATAACCATACACTGTGCTTAATGCTTTGCATATACTTTCCCATTTGGAGCTCCCATGAAGTAGTCACTAATATCAGCCCCATTATACATACAGATTTTTTGGCTGAGGCCTAAGAAGTTAATTGACTTGTCTTTACTGACACTGAGTGAATTGTGGAGCATGCTGGCTGATGTTTGAGTGCATGTTTGTAGACCCTGTGCTTCTCTTTAAGATGTGCTATAGTTGTACATGCTACAGGATCCTGAGCTAGCAACCACCTGTGTGGTCAAAATGAGGTTATTGAAAGAAGAAATGGGTTTGAGAAGAAAGAACAATTTTCAAATGCCTATTTTGACCTCCAAGAAGAAAGGTCAAGAAAACCACTGGAAATATGAGTCTGAGTTCAGCAAAAATATCCAAGCTGGAGATACCAGAATGTAGATGTAGCTGTAGACAGAAGCCCTGCTATTTGATAAGCTCCCTAAGAGAGTGAGTGTAGACAGAAAAGAGGCCCAAGGTCTAAGTCTTGGTGTTCTCCAATGCTTCAAGGTCAAAAAGATGAAGATGAAGAATGTAAAGAAACAAAGAAGGAGCAGTTGTAGAGGTTGGAAGAAAACCAGCAGAATGTGTCATCCTGGAAGCCAAATGGATAAGGAGTTTCAAAGTGGGGGGAGTGATCAACTGTGTCCAGTGAGCCCTGAGTACAGCCATTAGTGTTAGAATGGCAAAGCCATGGATGTTCTTGATGAGGGTGTTTTTGTGGCATGATGGGCAGAGGGTTAGTGGAATAAGCTAACAGAAAATGGGAGAAGAAGTCGGAGACAGCTGGTATTTGCAGCTCTTTCAGATAATCTGTGAGATAAATTGTAAAGTACAGAGGAAAGGGAATCTTTTAAGTGGTGCTTTTTAATATGAGAGAGAGAACAGCATCTTTGTATGCCAATTGGCATAATCCGGGGGTGAGATATGGAAATGTAGATAAAAGAGAGGGGAGTTGTTGAAACCACGTTCTTAAGCAGTATGAGAGAGGGATCTGGTGCCCACATGGAGTTGGCCATGGACAGTGAGTCTCCACTAATGGGAGAGAGGTGGGGAGGCCTGTGTGTGATGAGAGTCTATGAAATGGAAATGAGGGTGAAAAGGGAGCATTGGAGGCTTCAGGAGAGAGCAAAGGTGAAAAAAGAAATCAACGAGGGAGTAGGGAAGGACAGGATGCTTGCTTTGAAACATTAATGAACCATCTAAGATTAGTGTTCTCAAATTTAAAGTGAGGCCATTCAAAATAACTGGGCATTGTCCCCCAGCCCTGGTGGTCAGCTGTGTGGATGGAGCATGGCTTAGATAAAAACATGGCTTGAACCCCAAAGGGCTTTGGCTTAGCTAAGCCAGGACAGAGAGGCCAGGAATCCAGATGGGTGCTCTGAAGTGATTCTAGCAATTGCCAGTAGAATAAAAGCAGGGTAAGGAGAGGAGGGAAGGATCAAGATAAGCAAAGCCCAGTGAAATTATGATGGTAACAATAGGTCGTGGGGGGCTTGCAGAGTTGTGGGAGTTGGGGTACCACATGGAAACAACCACATGGAAAGGAAATTGCAGTCAATATAACACAGATGTTTCTGCTCTCGATAAATATAGCAAGGTCGAGGCCACAGCCTTGTACAGTAGAACTTTCTCAAATGAAATGGCCTGAACCTGTTCTGGATAGTAGTTTCTGATTCTATGTGAATATTGAGCACTTGAACCAACTGAGGAGTCTGCATTTTTATCTCACTTCATTTAATTTTAAATGGGTGTGGAGGTGGTGACTGGCTGATGCAAGACAGAGGTCAAAGACTTGAGAGAAAGGCCAAAACAGAGATAAATGGTTGTGTGACCATGAGCTGAGACATAAAACTCCTTGAGAGGCCTGCAGGGGTGGTGTTCCCTAGCGCAAGCCAAGGCCTGTTTGGGCAGGACAGTGGAGGGCCACACAGGAGATGCTACACAAGTGCCCTACAGCCAAACTATATCCCTACCAATAGCTCTTTTTGTTTGTTTGTTTGTTTGTTTTCCTTCTTTGTTCTGTGTGGGGGGTGGGGAGTGGGTACTGGGAATTGAACCCAAGAGAACTTGACCACTGAGCAACATCCCCAGCCCTTTTTGTTTCAAGACAGAGTCTTGCTAAGTTGCCCAGGCTGGCCTCAAACTTGTGATCTTCCTGCCTTAACCTCCTGAGTAGCTGGGATTACAGGTGTGCACCACCATGCCCAGCTCATTTTTCCTTTTTAAATTACTTTCCCCACTGCCCCAACTGGTCTGTATTTCTTCTTTTCTCGATTCTGACATTCCTATCCCCCACCATCTAAAGGGATAGACTTTGTAGGCTCAGAGAGACTCAGCGCCCTATCCAAGGCCCACCACCCATAACCCTTCCCAGTGCCCTCTGACCCATTCTCTCTGTTGCAGGTGTTTGGGGTTCACCTGAACAAGTGGCAGCTGGACAAGAAGCTGGGGTGCGGCTGTCTCTTCCTGTATGGCGTGTTCCTGTGCTTCTCCATCATGACGGAGTTCAACGTGTTCACCTTCGTGAACTTACCCATGTGCGGGGACCACTGATCCTCTGGCCACCTACAGAGGCCCAGATCCTTCTTTTCTGTGCAATACGAGACCTGGCTGCATCCCCCAAGTCATGCGGGCCCTCAAGGGCTGCGGCGTCCGTCTCTCCTGTGCTGTCCACAGGCCTCCATTTCTGTCCTGGTGCCAGGCTCTCCCCGCCACCTCCTTCACTCCCCCACCTCCTTGCTCCTTCGTCCCACCTGGCCCCCTCTCACCTGCCAACTGGCCCCTCCCTGCCTCTTCCGTCTGAAGACATCTACCATCCATGTGAATTTTCAAGCTCCATTTTTGAACCGTGACTGAGATTCTAGAACAAAACTGGCTGCTAACTGGCCCAAGCCAGGCACAATTTATTTACAATCCCTCTTCCTTTTTTAAGTTATTTGATGGAAGACTACCCTAATTTATGACCTAAGACTGTTGAAGAAATAGAGGAGAGGGTCCATTGATGACGAGGAATGTCTGGGATTGTGTTTTGTTTGGAGGTAATTCCTAAGTTACTGGGCTTGAGGGGTTGTTTTATTTTGGGGGTGGCTCCCCCTTTGATTACTTTTCTTCCAGAGATGGAGGACATCCCTTGCGTCTTCTTTCACTGGGCCTGGATAGTCGATGATCCACAGGTTGTACTGCTGTGTCTTCTGGGAGTGAATCCCAGGCACAATGAAGTCTGCATGGATTTAGTGCTTAGTCGAGGAACGGCTGGGTAAGGCCACAGAGAACAGATGTATGACATTTTCTGCCCAAGGATGCTTCGCTAAGTCCTGTGGGCTTCACTTGGGGGCTGGGGGTGCAAGGTGTTGGAGGAAGAAGACTGCTTCCCACCTGTTCACTAAGACCATCTATTTCTCACTAGGTTCTTTCTAGTTTTACAAGCAATAGTTCTAGCCTGCCTGAGGCCTTTGACACAGGGGCCCTGGTTACACTGTCCATCCACAAGGCACCAGGCAGTCAACGACAGAAGCGTCCCCAACATGTGAGTCCTTGAGATGTGCTCTTGTTGCTGGGTTATTTGGGGTGACAGGGAATGACACAGAGGCCACCACTGCTTTCCATGCAGGAGTTACAGACACTGGTTTCTTGGAAAAATGGAGAGAAGCGCATTTTGCACAGACCTCGTCAATTAAGTCCCAATTTGCCACTTGGTATCGAGTACACTGGACCCTGACGGCTGGCTCTTGGGCAAACGTCCTTTCTCACGGAATGCCACCGCCAAGTTGACCTGGCTCCACCCCTCCCATCCTGGAGGGATGGCCAGGGAAGGAGAAAGCAGAGAGACCTGACACCTTGGAAACCACAGAATGTGTTAAACGCAGACTCGCTCAAGGGCATAAGTTATTGTGAACGTTTCTTTGCCAATCACTGCTCAACAGCCCTGCTAGATTTTGTATGATGCTGAATTATTATGCAGACCAATTCCACCAAGTTGAGACACACCCATGCTTGTTACACTAGTATTTATTGAAACTGTGGATTCTTGCCCGTGCTGTCCCTTGTATTTACTTTAAGCACTGATCACTTATCCATTCATTCGGTATGGTTTTCCCAGTTCCTTGTACACATTCTGGTATGAATTGTAAAAAATAACCTGCTACAAATTGGTTGATTGTTTTCTGTCTGCGGTGCAAACCCAGGGCAGCCCTAGCTGCGGGCGCACCTGCCCAACCGAGGAACAGGAGGGGAAATCACTCATTTGGGCTCTCAGAGCTAAGACACACTTATTGATTCTGTTGCACATTTTGCACTGGTTTATGGCGATTGTTTTCTTGGACGGATAGTGTAAAATAAACTTCTCTGTTCTGTATCCTTCCTCAAGCAAAGCGCATTCCTTTCTCCTCTGGAATGTTGTCCCTTTTCTGATGAGGAGAACGCACCGCACAGAAAGCAAAATGACTGCAATCATTGCATGGCCAGGGATTTGCACTTCTGCTGATCCTGAGTTGGTATATTCTGAGTTTAGAAGGCGGCTATCTGTCTGTCCGATTGCAAGAATAAAGTGGCAAGTCATGCATCCTCTCTAAATACTGAAGGAAGTTTGGACCTGTGGTCCTGTCATCAAATTCTGGAACTCCACCTGTCACAGAATCCATGTGACATTATGTTAGGAATTCCTCCTTCAGGTGGACAGGAGAAGAAGAGCATCACAGTCCTGATGTTGGTGCTTGGCTGTGGTCAAGTTCCCTATCCTCTCTGACTTTATAAGCTTTTAATCATGAAAAGTAAAACATCCTCCAAAGATGATTTCTTAAGAGAGACACTAGTACTTAGTTCTAATAAGCCACTTTTGAGGGAAGGGTTACTGGGGATTAAACCCAGGAGTGCTCTAGCACTGAGGTCTTCTTTTAATTTTAAGAAGGCCCTGCCCTGGGCCCTTCTTTTAATTTTTGCTTTTATTTTGAGATCAGGTCACACTAAGTAGCTGAGGACCTCACTAAATTGCTGAGGCTGGCCTCTAACTTGTGATCCTCCTGCCCTCAACCTTCCGAGTTGCTAGGATTACAGGCATGCACCACTGGGCCAGACTTAAGACATTAAGACTCTATAAAGAGTAATTACTAAGATCCAAAATTGGTACACAAACCACATTTTCACCTGAAATTAACACGATTTATTTGGAGGAATCAGAAGTAAAATAGCTACTAATTCACAACGCCAACTTTATTTAACTGTTTAAATTTTTTTTTTTTTTTCCTGGCGGAGAGGTAATTGAAGGTACTTGCCTTTGTCTTGAGTATTTACATCTTAGAAAGTTTTACTACAATATTTGCATATTTTACAAATACCCTAACCCTAACTCAGGATAGTGTAAAATAAATTTCTCTGTTCTGTATCATTACACTGATCGGTGCTTACAAAGCATTAGATAATTTCATGGGTAAACATTTTGCTATGTCTTAAGCAAAGACTTTGATCAGAAGCTTTATGTTAAAAAAATACATTTTCTATGAAATTTTTAGAAATTGTTATTCAGTTCTCCAAAGTGAAAATCGTGGAATGAGACAGTGTGCTTATCTTCATCCACAAGAATTGCTGGTCTAGGAACTATGAGTGTTTCCTTTCTGAAGTGAGAACTTAGCCTGTAGCTGTCAAGATCCCAACCATGCACAAAAAACGCCTTGAATTATTGATTGAGAACGTGGTTTTCAGGGTGCTGACAGCCCATTAATATGGAATTGCTGGTGTTACCATATCCCTTGCTTCTGCTGGAAGCTGAGAAGAGTTGAGATGTGTTTAATGAAAGAACTTTTTTCCATATCCACAATTTGATAATGTCCCTAAAGAGACCCCCTTTAGTCAGGGGTGAGGGTATTGTTAGGTTTCCCTACACCTTTTGCTTCAAAGTTTAAAGCCAAAAATTGGATTTGGAGCTAGGTGTATACTAAACAGTAAATTTGAATTCATTTTAAACACTCAGACTTCAAGGAAAAGCCTAAATAAAGGTTTAAAGGGGAATGGGAAGTGATAGCAATGTAAAGTTCAGAGAGTTTTCAGTTGTGCTGTAAAGTCGGGAACAACGTCCAGTTACAACTCTAGTCAAATATGGCCTTGGAACTTTACCTTATTATTCATGCAAATGTTCAGATTGTTGGCAAAAAAGTAAAAGTGGGAAATTGGTCATAATGAATTTATTTCTCTCAATATTTATCTTCCCTTTTCAAAATGGGATAATTATTCCATTATTATAGAATACTCATTTCATGATTCTGACCCATTTCAGCCAACTATTTTCAAATAGATGGGACATTTCCATATTGGATTTTGGTGTAAGACTCATATTAATTAGTGTCTTATTGGTGATCTCTGCTGTGGTTTCTCAATGCACAACAAACACATACCATCTCTCTGATACCAAAACTATATGAAAACAGTCCAGTGGGCACTTAAAATTTTCCCAAATCTGTCTGTTATCAAACAACTGCAGGAATAGAATGGATTCAACAATTATTTTCTAATAAATAAAATTTATTCATTGTTTCATCATCCAGAGATGTAGGCACTTCTGAGATTCTGAGAGTCAAGAGCTGAGGACTGAAAATGGGAGTTCTGTAGTAAGTAGAAGATAAATTGTGCCATGCCCCAAGACTGATCCCACGTGGAACTTTTTGCTTAGTTTCGGCACACAGGGCAGAGTAATAAAACTCCACCAACATTTTTTAAACAAGCCACTGTTGCACTTGAGGTATTTATTTCTGTAATAAATTGCACCCAGTAGTCTCATTAATTTAAGAAGTTCTTACTAAACCTCCACTTAATAAACATTCTTGCCAAGTTGTAGAGATTTTTAGACACAGTGATTATTCATAGTTAATGCTCCTTTAGTTTGGGTCTTTGGGTAGGAAAGAAGGGAAGATTTAATTGCAATTTTGGCATGTATGTCATTTAAGGAATTTTTTTTTACTTGAATTAATTTGCATAGGCATATGTACCTATTGCTTAAATTTATTCTTTACATAACTTCCAACTTACCCTACTTATCAAAAGCTGAATTTGGTGATGTATTTTTGGTTGGTTATTATAATAAATTCAATAACTGATTCCAGAAAACTGCACACAAAACTTGGAATGAAATGTGATGAATCCTTTTGGTTGCTTTTTGGCCACTTCAGAGCATGCTTATGGGTCATTGCTAAAAACAGATGCATTTGCATCTGATTTCAGTATAAAACTAATATTTCTTTTAGTTCAGAAAAAAAATGAACTCCATTCTGTTTCGTATCTTTCTCTTTGAGATGTTGGCTATTTCATCTCTTTTCCATGATTGAGGATGATCCTTTTTTTTTTTCCAGCAACATACTAAACCTGTACTCTTCAATCATCTCTCTAACCACCAATGGGTTGAACCAACATGTCTACTGCTTTGTTCTTAGGAGAATGTCTTTGATTATAGATTTATGTTATATCAATTCCACCATCTAAAATTTTGTTATCATAGCAGGTGAAATTGTTCAGCTGCTTAAATATTCTACTCAATTTCATCTATGAAAACAAATCTGTTTGCCTGTATTTATCTATCTTCTTGTCTAAATCTGCATTTTTAACCTTTTGTAGGCTTCAGAATTGCCTAGAGGCTTCTTAAGATTCAGATTTCTGGGTCCTTCCCCTGAGTTGCTGACTCAGAAAAGATTGAAGGATGAGCACAAAATATTTGTATTTCTTACCAACTCAAAGATACTAATAATTCTGGATCTTTGAGAATTACTGATATAAATAATTTTGCCCACTAAGCCACGTTTTTCCTACATTAACCTCCATCAATATTCGTTCACAGATTGTGAAACACACATACACACACACACACACACACACACACTCAAACGTATAATTTATTGGGTATTTTTGTTTTTGTTTTGTTTTTCTGGTGGTGTGGAGACTAAACCCAGGGCCTCATGTATTGCTAAGCAAGTACTTTACCCTGAGCCACACCCCTAGCCCAATGTACAATTTCATTCTTTCAAAATTTTTTTTTCTTCTGTCTCTGTCTCCACAAAGATCTATGAACGGCCAAAAGCAGAAAAATAAATATATCCATTTCTTCATAATTTACATTTTCTATCATCCTGCAGCCTTTCTGCTTCCAAATAGAATAAACTTCCAAATTAAAATCAAACAGATCAAAGAACATGGTTTAAGATGAACTTGCAAGAAAGCCAAAACTCTGAGTGAAGCCTTCATTACACAGACATGGGGCCAGGAAACCACCAAATTAATTCAAGTTAAAAAGGAGTTAATGTAAATGACAAGAGAAACTAATAGTGAATATAATTTTTTTTTTTTTTGCAAATGAGCCTATATTTGCACGTCATAATCATGGATCTCTGACTTCCTAATCTAAATGTGTTATTTTGATGCAAATCAATCCAACAATATGTCATGGCTTGGGAAATAAATAAATGCTTTGCACCAGAATGGGCCTCCAAATACTTTAGATAATCACATGTGCCCCATTGTGATATTACCTAAGAAACTAGAAGAGCACACCCAACCACACATCTTCCTGGGGTTCAGAAATCATCATGCACAAACCATGGCCAAGGGTCAGCCCCCAAGTGTAAAATGATTGAAACTCTCAGGGGAGAGACAGAAACATGCAAGTCCTTGCCTATGGCCAGACTGTAACTCACGCATGAGCTCTTGACTAACCCACAAAAACTCAGGATACACTGCACTCCAGAATGACCTGATAAAGGCCCCAATTTTATAAAGCCCACTAAATATTTTGCTCCGAGTCCAGGAAGTGGGCTTGAATGTTGGTACACATAACCCAGAATGGACAAGGAGGAAGATTGGAGCCTTCCACTCCTAAAATAGAACATTTGATGCTTGAGCCGTCAGCCCAAAGGCAAGGATGAGCACTACATCACTCTGAATACCTTGGTGGTCTAAGGAACCTACCTTCCTAAAGGTGGCATCTCCAATCAAGAGACGCGTCCCATGGTAGCATTGTTAATTTGAGACCCACTCATGTCACCACACAATGGTTTTTAGGCACTCCTTCCTATTTATAAGGCCCTCTTTACACTTCTAGGCCAAAAGTTAATCTGTCAACTAATTTTTCACTAATAACACTTCTTGGCAGAGAAACCAGGAAGTTTGGAGAAACAGAATGCTGAGATCCATGCTATTTTGGCAAACTTGGCTTCACTGGGAACAAAAGAACTGAAAAGAACAATTCGAGGAGGAAACGTTTATTTGGGGAGTTTCCAAGATTCAGTCCATCGTGGACCACATAGCTCTGGACCCAAGGTGAGGCCGAACATTATGGTTGGAAGGATATAGCAGAGTAAAGCAACTCAGGACATGAGGGCCAGGAAGCAGAAGTAGAGCTCTGCTCACAGGGTTAAAATACCAACCCCAAAGGCACACCCTTAGCAACTTGCTTTCTCCAGCCACACCCTACCTGCCTACAGTTACCGCCCAGTTAATCCATTTTAGTAGATTAATCTGCTTATTAGGTTATACCTTTTGTAATATAATCATTCCACTTCTGAAAATTCTTGCACTGTCTTACACGTGAGCTTTTGGGGGACACCTCATATCTAAGCCATAACACATGCCAAGAAATACACTCATATGTTTTAAATGAAGCAAATCAATTACTCAGAGAGATTGGTACCTAATGTGCCTTGGATGAATATGGTAACAGATCTATTTATGCTATTTTCAAAGGGAACCTAATAGAATTCCAAATTTCAACTCTGCTTATTTGCTTAGGAAAGGAATAACGTCCCCTGAGTATTTTAGCACGAGTTGACTGGCTATGCAGAAAATTTTACAATTTATATATGTAAAGTCTGAACTAAGACAGCCTTTGAGGGTGAGTGGTAAGCATTTCCCTGGCCTTCATGAGGGAAATCCAAATCATGTATCATTTTTTTTTTTTCTGAGAGTTACTGCTTGTGAGCCCTGGTCCAGGAAGCAACAAGGTCCCTAATGCTGCTGGGTTCCTCCTGTTTCTCATTGCTTCACACTAGTCCCTGCCCTGACAATTCCTACATGGCACCTTTCATATGTCACAGACAGTGTGACTTGACTTCTCCCTTCTGCTGGCTTGGAACTGGCAGAGGGGAGGTTTTCAAGAGTTGTCATGAAGAGGACTCACACTATCAAGAGACCCCACAACAGGGAGGGCTGGATTTATTTTGGCTCACTCAGGTTCTATAATGCATGGAATAAAAAAGGGGGGGGGAAGGGGAACATTCCTACTCCAACTTTCAAACTCTCAATAAAATTGCAATAGCCATAATATTGTCCTTCTTCTTAAGCAAATAATAATTCAGAGGAGTCAGCAGGCTCTGGAGTCAGGGATGGGAATCCTGAACTGTCCTCTCATTCTCCATGTGAATGCATCAGATCACATGATCAATGAGGTCCCTCTGCAAGCTCAAACATCCTATCAATTTAAACAAGAGAAGAGAAAAGGTGATTTCCCTCCAGAAGTTAAGAATGTTGTAAAGATAGTGAGACTTGTATGAATTTTGATATGATAGCTCACAAGTTACTCTGTATATTTCCCTTCAGCTTCATCTGAAATTCATCTTTATTTTTATTGGGTTTTTTTAATAAGTACATCATTTTGGACATCATTTGTAAGGAAAAAAAAAAAGTTTGGTCCCATTCCCGTGTCATTATCAGGCAGAATTTTCAGATTTTTCTAAGGACTAAATACACTTATTCTAAAGGAGATGTAAGTTATATGCTTGTTGCCTGGCAACAGCTATGGATAAGTTCATCCTTTCTAATATCATATGTGTGTGTTCAGGACCTCTGAAAAAAGTGAAGTCTCCAAAGGGAGCCATCTAATGGGTGATGGGAAGCTCCAGAAGAGGCAGAGACTTCTGCAGCTAAAAGAATCCACAGGAGACAAGCCAAAGATGGGTGGCTCTCAGCCAACAACGTGCTTCCAAAGTTTCCAGTAGACTCATGGCTTGGAGAAGAAGCCAGGCACCATCACGGGCTTCACCAGCCACTCTAACACACACAGAAGTTCAAGAACACCTTGTGTGGTTGACTTCCCTTGAGTACGAAGGGAAGCATGGAAGTCAGTTTAGGGATCAAGAGTATTTTTTAATAGTTATAATACGTACAGGAGGCAAAACAATGCAATCCTCTGGGTTACAGGTTACTTACTTTCTAATCATCCTCTGTGTGTCTTATGGTCACCAGAAGGTCTGTGTTGCTTTCCTTTGTTTATGCTTCAGAGTCACTATCTGATGTAACACAATGATAAAGTCAGTTACCATAACAGGCCAAAAAATGGCTAATGTTGTAAATATATTTTTTAATAACAGTGGTGGTCTTGAGATTGGGGGAGTCGCTAGTTATCTATTCACCCATAGCATCCTTTCTTTCTAGCCAATGTCAGCCTTGGGGATAAAATGACAGTGTTTTGTTCAACTCTTACTTAATTGGAGAATTTTCCCCCAAAGAAAATCAGAGTCATAGATGGTAAAATCTGCACAGTATATTAGTAAATGATCACGAGGTAGTTTCCCAATTCACCCTTAGCTCAACATAGACCATCAAACATGTTCGAGATGGCCCGGCAAACAGCAGTGAGAGATTCATTGAACTAACTACAAATATCATGTGTGGAAATCATCATGACCAAGGATCCCTTGGCATTTCTTAGGCTTCATTTTTAATTGATATTAAGTTATAAAAGATAGAACATTAAATGGACCAAGTTCCCAGTGTGTTTCCCTCCTGCCAGGAGAAAAATGTCTATGGTAGCAGATGGCCAACTGCTCCAAAAAAAGGACATAGTGATTCCAAACAAAATAGAAGCCTTTTCAGAGTGTATCAGGTATACATGGACTTGTGATTCTGCTCAGATACTCATGTTTACATCATCCATCATTTGAATGATGTCAATGCTGCACAAATGCTAATTCAGCAGAAATACTTAAGTTTTCTTTGTTGTAATTAGTGTTTGTATTAGTTCATATTTCATGACTATAACAAAACACCAGAGGCAGGCTAACTTTACAGGGAGATATAGAGAGACATTAATTTTGCCTGATGGTACTAGAGATGCAAGTTTAAGAACTTCCATTTGGTTACGGCATTCTTGCTAGCAGAGTCCCAGAACAAGAGATCACACAGTGAGAGATAGGGAGTATGCATATATCTGTCTCTTTGTCTGGTCTCTCTCCCTCTTCTGATGAAGCCACCAGGATTCAATTACTGGGGCTCCACCCAAAGACCTCATCTAATCCTAATCACTTGCCAATGCCCCACCTCTACATACCAGACCTAGATAAAGTTTCTGCCCTCTTAATACCATTATGACTTGTGGGATTTAAACTCCAGGGTAAGTTCAGGTAGTAAACCACAGTAGTTCTGTTTCTAAACAGTTCTTTCTATATTCCCTCCCCATTTCTCTGTATGTAGTTTTGCAAGTGTAAGGTAGAAGTCAGGAAACTTTGTTTTTCTGTTTTTATAAAACATATTTTCTTAATGTATGTATGTAGCATACAGAATTCAAAATCCCACGACCAACTCGAATGCTTCCCCCACATCCAGGTAGTCACCAGTTGGTAAGAATAATACAATTCCCAGAATAGCAAAAGCAATTCTAAGCAGGAAGTGTGAATCAGGCGGTATAGCGATACCAGATTTCAAACTATATTACAGAGCAATAGTGACCAAAACAGCATGGTACTGGTACCAAAACAGGCGGGTGAACCAATGGTATAGAATAGAGGACACAGAGACTAATCCACAAAGTTACAACTATCTTATATTTGATAAAGGGGCTAAAAGCATGCAATGGAGGAAGGATAGCATCTTCAACAAATGGTGTTGGGAAAACTGGAAATCCATATGCAACAAAATGAAACTGAATCCCTTTCTCTCGCCATGCACAAAAGTTAACTCAAAATGGATCAAGGAGCTTGATATCAAATCAGAGACTCTGCGTCTGATAGAAGAAAAAGTTGGCTCCGATCTACATATTGTGGGGTCGGGCTCCAAATTCCTTAATAGGACACCCATAGCACAAGAGTTAATAACAAGAATCAAGAAATGGGACTTACTTAAACTAAAAAGTTTTTTCTCAGCAAGAGAAACAATAAGAGAGGTAAATAGGGAGCCTACGTCCTGGGAACAAATTTTTACTCCTCACACTTCAGATAGAGCCCTAATATCCAGAGTATACAAAGAACTCAAAAAATTAGACAATAAGATAACAAATAACCCAATCAACAAATGGGCCAAGGACCTGAACAGACACTTCTCAGAGGAGGATATACAATCAATCAACAAGTACATGAAAAAATGCTCACCATCTCTAGCAGTCAGAGAAATGCAAATCAAAACCACCCTAAGATACCATCTCACTCCAGTAAGATTGGCAGCCACTATGAAGTCAAACAACAACAAGTGCTGGCGAGGATGTGGAGAAAAGGGTACACTTGTACATTGCTGGTGGGACTGCAAATTGGTGCGGCCAATTTGGAAAGCAGTTTGGAGATTCCTGGGAAAGCTGGGAATGGAACCACCATTTGACCCTGCTATTGCCCTTCTCGGACTATTCCCTGAAGACCTTAAAAGAGCATGCTACAGGGATACTGCCACATCGATGTTCATAGCAGCACAATTCACAATTGCTAGACTGTGGAACCAACCCAGATGCCCTTCAATAGATGAATGGATAAAAAAAAAATGTGGCATTTATACACCATGGAATATTATGCAGCACTAAAAAATGACAAAATCATGGAATTTGCAGGGAAATGGATGGCACTAGAGCAGATTATGCTTAGTGAAGCTAGCCAATCTCTAAAAAACAAATACCAAATGTCTTCTTTGATATAATGAGAGCAACTATGAACAGAGTAGGGAGGAAGAGCAGGAAGAAAAGATTAACTTTAAACAGAGACATGAGATGAGAGGGAAAGAGAGAGAAAAAGAAAATTGCATGGAAATGAAGGGAGACCCTCATTGCTATACAAAATTACATATAAGAGGTTGTGAGGGGAATGGGAAAATAAACAAGGAGAGAAATGAATTACAGTAGATGGGGTAGAGAGAGAAGATGTGAGGGAAGGGGAGGGGGGATAGTAGGGGATAGGAAAGGTAGCAGAATACAACAATTACTAATAGGGCATTATGTAAAATTGTGGATGTGTAACCGACGTGATTCTGCAATCTGCATTTGGGGTAAAATTGGGAGTTCATAACCCACTTCAATCTAATCTATGAAATATGATACATCAAGAGCTTTGTAATGTTGTGAACAACCAATAAAAAGAAGAAAAGTAAAGGAGAATCCCTTAATCTTGACAAAAAAAAAAGAATAATACAACTAACGATAACAGCGGTACTATGGGTGTAAGAAATGTGTTGATATAAAAACATTTTAATTTTCCGACCTGCAGTGGATGTCAGTTATTTAGTCCCTGCCAGAATATTAAAATATTTAAAACATTCAAAGCTTTTGGTCTTGACTCTCAGATTCTTCATCTGGGAAAAAAAAAAAAAAAACTATGAGGAGACTAAAGCAGACTTCTGCTGGCTGTTCATAGAGTTCCCTGGAGGGTTGTATATTTCTTTTCCTTTTTTATTTTTAATCAACACAGACTATTTGTAGATATTTATGGTATACAGCACAATAATTCAATACATGTATCCAATGTGTAATGCATTTCAAGTTCCTCAAATATTTATCATTTCTCTGTGCTGGGAACTTTCAAGTCATAGAAAAAAAAGGGAGTAGAATAGTGATCAGTAAAGACTAGGAAGAGTAGAGGGGAGGAATGATAGAGACTAGTGTGTGTGCCTACTGTGTGTGCCAAATTCACTTAGCTGGGATGTAGCTGGCGGGTGGAGCTCTTGCCTAGCATTTATGAGACCCCCAAGTTCAACTTCAGAAAAAAAAAACACAGTTAGATAATAGAGTAGTCTGTTTTGATGAGAACAGAAAACAATTTCCTAACCCTCTCTGCTCTATGGGTCAAGGTAAATCAGGGTACTTCATTCAGACCTAAAGCAGTGATTCTTCACTTCAGTCCCAAGTTAGAATCACCTAGAGTGCATTTAGGAACAATAATGTCCAACTACCCTACCAACCAACAATTCTGATTCCGATTATTCAGTTGCTTGATATACCAGGACCTTGGATTTTATTTAAGCCCTCCTCCCCCAGGTATTTCTAACAGCTATCCTTGGTTCAGAACCACTGACTTCAGGAAGCATAATCAGATCACTTGGAATATTTTCCTTTGCCCAGATTCCAAAAGGATTGCCATGAGTCCTGCACCTCTGTTACACAGTGTGGGAAGGCCTTGACCTTCAGCTTTGATGTAGGGTGGTGGGTGGATAGAGAGAGAATTTTTGGAATTGCTATAGTTCATCATTGACCAGTAGGACTTCCTGTGTTGTCCAGCAGGAATGGAATGTTCTATATCTGTGCTGTCTAATACAGTAGTTATTAGGCACATGGGACTGTCAAGTACTGGAAATGTGGCTAGTGCAAATGAAATAAAGTGTTAATCTTGTTTCTCACTAATTAATTTAAATTTGCATGTAAAGAGCCACAGCTGATTAGTGACTACAACATTGGGCAGAGCAAGTAGACAGTATTTCAAGGGGCCCATTTGGCCAATAAAGATCACAGATTCTTCCAGAGTGTGGAGAAGCTACCACTTTTGCCTTAGACCAAGGTTATGAGGCTGCCCTGAAATAGAAGGACTGCCCAAGAGCATTGGTTCTCAAAGGGTGGTCCCGGGCAGCAATGGCTGCAGTGACTCTGGAGAACTAGTTAGAAACATAGTATTGTAGGTCCCACCTGGTCCTTCTGCCTCAGAACCTGCACTTTAACAAGACCCCCCAGTGTTTTGCACAAACATTTCAAGTCTCAGAAGTGCTGCCAGTAGCTGTCTATTCTGCTTTACAGAACACAAATAGCCATCAGCAGAGTCTTTTTCCATGGGGTCTCTCTGCATTGTCCAGTATCAGAGCAGGTTTCCAGAATTGCCAAAGTGGACCCGCAGTTATAGACAGCAGCACATTTGGAACTGGGAATGGATCGGTGAAATGCAAAAGGCAAAATAGTCACATTTCAGTTCCAATAAGCTTTCATTTTGATAGAGACAAAGGAGGAGATGTATACAATTCAACTGAAAGGCCAAGATCTAACTCAAGGTGGATCTCACCTGATTTTCAAATTCACCCCACTCACTTCTTAAGACATGGACGCACATCAGATATGGGGTCAGATATCCTGCTAATGTTAGAAATCCCTGAGTTGTACTAATAAGCACAATGGGCCTGACCTGTTTCCATGAGGACTTGGGGACAGATGCTATGTTTTTCTTTCTGAAGTTCAGCAAGGCTTTGCCTCACTTGAAAGAAAAGAGATTTCTCCTTTGAGACTCTGAAAAAAAAATTTACCCGGAAAGTTAGCATATTTAACAAAAACGGGCAGAAAACGGAGCAAGAAACAGAAAGATTTTATGTAACAACAATTTTTGGAAGATGTTTGAGGACAGGTCCCACCAGAGGACATTTAGGCTATTAATTTTGATATGATAATTGGGACCCAGCTGAATAGCAAGCAACTCTCAAAGCCAGAAACAAACACAGTCAGGAAATAGAGGAGCAGATGACTTGACCCACAGGCACAGCGACTGGGTAATTTCTATGCTCAGGGGAGTAGTAATTGTCATCTGCTGTGTGGGCATCACCAAGTGCAATCATGAGAGTGAGAATGGAAATCCGTTCTCGGCAGCTTGTGAATTGAATTTAATCACAGCTCTCTGCATGCTCCATTCTGAATCTTAAACCCAGGCAGTCTCTGAATTTTCCTCTAGATTGAGTTTTCCTTTCCTAGGGACTTCCTGCTGTCCTTACTGCACCCCAACTCTCCCTTTCCTATTTTGCACCCCCAATTCAAATAGAAAGCAAAACAAGTGGGTAGTGGTATTCAATGCCTCTTTCACTTCTGCTGGGTCTGTCATTACAGAATTACATTTGCAAAAATTACAAGATGAAAACAAATGAGGTATATTATTCTGGCACTTTTATTTCCTACGACTCACATAGAATACCAAAGCAGTGAGGAGTTTTGGTGTGTGGTCTCTTCTCAGGATTAACAAGGACCTGACACAAGAAAATACATTCTTGGTGCTTTTCTAAACAACCTCTTTTAGTCCACCACCAGAACAAAAAGACAAATTTAAAAATCCAAAATTGTTTCAAGTATAGTATTCCAAATCTTTCCAAAATGACTCTTGCACAAAAATAGAATATGTGTAGATTTATGAATTCATTAATGCGGGAGCCAGGTAGATGATAAAAGTGGTTTCAAAAGCAATCTGAAGATCTGGGGATTTATAGGTATCTACAAAGACTGTCAACAAAAGAATGCTAGATATGAGACTGATAAATGAGATCCCGTGTATCCAAATTCACAGGATATTATCATCTTTATTGCCTGGCAGAAATCAATTGCCCATCTCCAACAAGACCCACAAATTAACTTTAATTAACCCACAAATTAATGTAACTTTGTGATGTCTAGACCTTTAACAACAAATAGTGAGTGACAGGTATGTTCCCCTCATACACACACTAATCCTTGGGTGAGTCTGCTAAGCAGTTTCCCTTAATCCCAGTCCTAACCATTTCTGGGCCTTATTTCCAAGTTTTGGATAATCATGTGAAACTCCTTATAGTTTTTCAATTAAAATCATTCCTTACACCTGTGTATTCACAAGGGTTTGTGCCAAGCCTAAAATTGTTCTAGTTTCCTGGAAATGTCATGAAAAGCCTTTTCTCTTTCTGAAATGTTCCCCTAAATATAGTTAAGATGTTAATTCAAACGAACACAATGCAAGCACTTTGATTTCTTTTCACCTGTAAAAAAAAAAAAAAATGCTCTTTTTTTTCTTCTTCTCCATGGTACCTATATTTTATTCAAAACTACACAAAAAAAAAAAGAAAGAAAGGAAGGAAGAAAGAAAAAGAAGGCACAGAAAACTAAGCAGAGTTTGTTTAGAGGTCAGAATGAAGCAGAGATATTGTGCTGGTTTGAATTAAAGCTTTGCTGCTTCATTTTTCAGAATTAAAATTTCATGATGTTTCCCAAAGTGTCATATGTACATGAAAGTATAAAATTGGGGGAAAATTACATGGTATACTTTTAACTTCTGTTTTAGGGGACTATCTTAAAAGAAAGAAATTAAAAGAATTATGAAGGTAGAAGTTCATTCTCAAATATCATTTTCTTCATAAGTTTTTTTTACCTTAAAAGGAGATGTAGCAAGAAACTTTAGTTATCTTTTTAGAAGAGATAAACTAATTTTTTCATATTTGCACAAATATGAATATGATTTTTCTACATTTGTTTTGCCATTTGTTGTAAAACTACTTGCCTTTATCATTTTTTCTCCTGAATGTACCTTTTAGGGGTTTAAAGAGAGGTAGAGAAGTAATTTTCCCAGTATTCTAAGTATTTATAAGTCAGTCTTTCTGTATTTGAAAACGTTATGACTGTTAGTAAAACCTGGGAAAATTTTACAGGCTTGCTGTTACTCAAGGAATAACAAGATTGATCACATTTTACTATTGTAATTATTTTGAGACTTATTTTGATAATGATTTGGGAGTCAAATTTTGCCACTCTGATTTTGCCACCTCTGAAAGTATTTTGGTGAGAAATTCACTACAAGTAGTACTTGGAGATGCCAGGGATACAATGACACCAGCCGTCATCTACACACACACACACACACACACACACACACACACACACACACACGAGATGTGGAAATAGATCCCTCTATGATTATACCAGAGGATGGGCTTGGTGGGATGGGGCTGAGAACTGGGAGTGCTAGGAACACTGTCTAGTGGGGATGGGGTGCACAAGGTAAGGGGTATTTCAGTTTCCTGAGGGCTTGTAATATCTGGTCAAACCCATATAAGGTGACTTTTTAAAATTATTTCATACTTGAATAAATAACATCATTTTCCAGTAGAGGATACAATTCATGCATGGACTAAGACTTGAATTGGAATATAAGAATTGCAAAATGTGTTCATTCTCCAGCGTCAGGCATAGCACTGAACACTCAGAGCTTGTACAGTGAGCTGCTCTTCTTATTTCCACCCTCCACTTGACATGCCATAAACACAGGACTTATGGAAACACTCCAGAAGATGGTGGAATATGATCAATCTTTTTTCATTCAACTAGAAAAGTGATGTTCCAGATGGCTTAAAGGCAGAGCACATGAAAATCACTCTGACATCACTTCCTTAGGCCACTAGTGAATACTGTGGAAGCCACAGTTCCCCACCATGTAAGTCAAGGATCTCCAAGTCCTTCAGTCTTCTGGGGCTGTTCTTCCCTCTAATATACAAAGAAAGTACCTGAAGAAGTTGAGTTCAATTAAAGGTTTGTGTAAGACTTATTAGAAAATTTAAACTATACAACAGATCTATAGTAACAAAAACAGCATGGTATTAGCACCAAAATAGACTTGTAGACCAATGGTACAGAATAGAGGACACAGAGACTAACCAATTATCTTATACTAGACAGGGTGCCAAAAACATTCACTGGAGAAAAGATAGCCTATTCAACAAATGGTGCTGGCAAACCTGGAAATCCATATGTAGCAAAATGAAATTAAACCTCTATTCTCTCACCCTGCACAAGAATCAACTCAAAGTGGATCAAAAAGTCAGGCACTAGAACAGACCCTGTGGCTAATGGAAGAAAAGATAGACCCAAATCTTCACCAAGACTCCTAAAGCGCAAGAAGTAAAATCAAGAATCAATAAATAGGATGGATTCAAATTAAAAATCTTCTTCTCAGCAAAGGAAACAATAACGTGAGGAGAGAGTCTACAGATAGAAAATTTTTACCACATGCACCTTCGGATAAAGCATTCATCTCTAGGGTATATAAAGAACTCAAAAAGCTAAGTACCGAAAAAATAAATAACCAATCAACAAATGGGCCAAGGATCTGAACAGACACTTCTCAGAAGAGGATATACAATCAACCAACAAATATATGAAAAAAATGTTCATCATCTCTAACAATTAGATAAATGCAAATCAAAACTACTCTAAGATATCATCTCACTCCAGTCAGAATGGCAGCTATTATGAAGACAAACAACAATAAGTGTTGGTGAGGATGTGGGGAAAAAGGTACACTCATACACTGCTGGTGGGACTGCAAGTTGGTGCAGTCAATATGGAAAGCAGTATGGAGATTCCTTGGAAAAATGGGAATGGAAATACCATTTGACCCAGCTATCCCTCTCCTCGGTCTATACTCAAGGACTTAAAAACAGCATACTACAGGGACACAGCCACATCGATGTTTATCGCAGCACAATTCACAATAGCTAAACTGTGGAGCCAACCTAGATGTCCTTCAGTGGATGAATGGATAAAAAAATGTGGCATTTATACACAATGGAATATTACTCAGCAATAAAAGAGAATAAAATCGTGGCATTTGCAGGTAAATGGATGGAGTTGGAGAAGACAATGATTAATGAAGTTAGCCAATCCCCCCCAAAAAACAAATGCCAAATGTTTTCTCTGATATAAAGAGGCAGACTCATAGTGGGGTAAGGGGGGGAGCATGGGAGGGCTAGATAGGGCAGAGGTGTGGGAGGGGAAGGGAGGGGGCAGAGGATTAGCAAGGATGGTGGAATGTGATGGACATTATTATCCAAAGTACATGTATGAAGACACAAATTGGTGTGAATATACTTTATATACAACCAGAGATAAGAAAAATTGGGCTGTATATATGTAATAAGAATTGTAATGCATTCCGCTGTCATTTATTTTTTAAAAATCAATTTTTAAAAAATTTAAAAATAACCATTTGGCCAAGAACCTCTGGAAAAAAAAGAATGAGAAAAAAACTTTATCACTGAGGTAGTTGGAAAACTAACCCCACCCCCTCATACCCTTTGAGTTGTACTGTCTGTTGTGCAGAACTCCATGCATAACCCTACCTTCACACCATTAGCCCTCTGTGCCCTCTTGGAGCCTCAGCCTCTTCTTCCAGCCCAGTGAGACCTACCCTTCAGACTCCAGCCCATGTGTCAACTTCTCCATGCAGATTTCTTTGGCAACCCCAGGGCACAGTGATCTCACTGCTGAAACCAAAGGGATGTTTGGGAACTGCTCTGCAAACTCAAACTGACTTCCCAGATGGAGGATATGAATAACATTCTCTTAATGCTGCTTATAAAAGCAAACACATGCAAAAATGTGGTATCAAAGGAAAGTTTCAACTTGCTTGCTTGGAAAAAATTTTCCTAAAAGTGGGGAATCTGATCTATCCTTGAATTAATATTCTTGATGATTTCAACTTTAAGAACAAAAGCAGCACAGATCCGGGTGTGCTGACTGCCTCTTCTCTTAATAATATTTAAAACTGGACAGCTGCCCCTTTCCTTACTGAACAGAGCAGAGGACTGAGGTCTACTCTTCATGAGCATTTTACTACCTGGATGTGAAGTTGGTGGTTTTCATCCTTGGAGAGCTTTAAAAACTCCCGATGCCCAAGCTAGAGCCCAGACTAAAGACATCAAGTCTCTAGAGTGTGTGTGTATGTGTTTGTGTGTGTGTGTGTGTGTGTGTGTGTGTGTGTGTGTGTGGGTATGTTAAACTTTTCAAAGGATTCCAATGTTCAACCAAGACTGGGAACTGATGTAAAATTTGCTTCTAGGATAATGAGTCGTATAAATATATATATTAGAATCACCTGGGTATTGATAAAACTTGTTATACCTGTGTCCCGGTTTAAAGACTTTAATTTAAAAGGTCTGGGATGTGGCCCCGGGCATCAGGATTTGGTGATTGTACTATGGAGCCAGCATTGGGTCCCACTGTCCTAGAATATGACAGAGTACTCATGGGGAAACTCTGGGCTAGGAGTTGCAGGACTCCTCACTTGAAGACAGTAGAAAAGACAAGGAAGGCCGGGCAGGCCTAGCTGATTATTGAGGACCAGCTTTTTTCACTTACGTTAGCATTAGAAAGCCAGAGAGAGCCCGGGAGTGAATTGGGGATAATTACTGTTCACTGAACAGAACAGGCCAGATCTGGCATCCAGAGAACAGTTTGTAAGAAAGCTTGTCATTTCTTCTCTAGCTTTTCAATCTGGTTACCCTGTGACACTTGTTGGCTGACCTCTTTCCCTCAGAAATCAACCACCACTGCCCAACCACAGGTGTTAGAGAGAGAATATGAGGACATCATCACAAAAGGCTTTTGCCATGAGGAATGTTGGAAAGAGGCCTCCAGGGACGAGCAACACTTTGCTGTTCTTTCTACCAGGCCACCAGGCACACAGAGTGACTATGGGAATGTCTTTCTTCCAGAGTTCCTTCTAGAGGTTTAAAGATGAAACCCCAAGCAAAGGCGTTGTCTGGTGGAAAGCCAATAAATTGCAGTGGCCAACAGCTGTCCTCCAGGGCTTGGGGCTTCCCTTAGGGGGCCCATCCTTTCTCCTTTTGGAATAGGCAGAATCCTGGGTAGTGGTAAAAAATGTCCCTTGATCTGTTTCCTAAAGGTAAGCCCTGGTGTAATCCTCTTCTCCTCAGTTTGAGTAGTTCCTGTGTTTCTGGTTTCTAGTCAATGGAATATGGCAAAAGTGAAGGGCTGCCACTCCTGGGACAACATAATGTCATGCATCTAAAACTCCAACTTTCCAAAATGCCTCAGAGTGAGCAATGCTGTTCTACTGACCAGAAGAAGCGAAGCGCCACATGGTGAGCTGGCTATGGAGAGGGCCACATGGTAGGGAACAGCAGATGATCTCTGGGAGTTGAAAGGCTGGACATCCAAATGAGCAGTGGCCAGACCATATGCAAAAAATAGAACTCTAACCTACAACCTTTGGTTTTCTAGCAACCATCTCCGAAAACCAAGCCATTATCTACAGGAGCCAGCCCAGGAAGCCAGCCTGGGACTTGGAAGTCAGTCCAATAAGTGAGATCACCATGTCTAAAAAATAACCTTTATAACCATTAGTCCCAAACTACCAGGGTTTGAAGAATAACTGACAGCTTCCACAATTTTGTCCCCATTTCCAACTGGGGACTGCCTATGGAAAATAAAATATGCACCCCTAGCCAATCACAAAGGATGCCCCACTTCCTGTTAGCTCACCAACAGCTTCTCTAGGCCAGCAACCTCCCGTCAGGGAACACCAAGGCCTTCCATTTTTGGTGCTATAAAACTTCCTAACTCCTGTACTTGTCTTTGAGTCTTTTCCAAAACACAAGCTCACCTACAATACAGCCAGAATTAAAATGACTTCAGGCTTCTTGAACAGCAACATTCAACCCAAGAAGACAACAGAATAATGCTTTCAAGGTATAAAGAATGGTAACTTCACATCTAGGACTTTGTAAATGGCCAAACTATCACTGAACTGTGAGGACATAAAAATAATCTTCAGCTATATAAGGTTGTTGTGGTTTGAATATGTGGTGTCCCCCAGAGCTCATGTGTGAGACAATGCAAGATTATTAGAGGCATAACCCAGCCAGTGGACTGATCCACTGATATGAATTAACTGGACCATAACCTTTGGCAGTTAGGGTGTGGTTAGAGGAAGTAGGTCACTGGGGACTGTATCTTGTCCCTGGTGAATAGGGCTCTCTCTGCTTCCAGGTGGCCATGTTCTGAACTGTTTTCCTCTGCCATACCCTTCTTCCATGATGTTTTGCCTCACCTTGGTACGAAAGCTATGGAGTGAGCCATCTATGGACTGAGGCCTCTGAAGCCATGAGTCCCATCTAAACTTTCCCTCCTCTATGTTGTTCTATTCAGGCCTTTGGGTCACAAAAGACAAACACATGCATGCACACACACACACACACACACAAAAAAAAAAAAAAAAAAAACCTAACTAAAACAAAGGTCTTCATAGTTGTGCCCTGTGGAAGATGTATATATGCATAAAGCCATGAAGAGGGTGTTCCAGGAAGAGAAAATGTCTGGCTCAAAAGCACTGATGTAGAATCAAATACAGTGACACAAAGAAAAGCCAAGAGCAAAGTGGCTGGGAGAGAGTGGCAAGAGATGGAACTTAAAAGCAGGCATGGCTCAGAGACATGAGGACTCTGTGAGCCATGAGAGACACTGTGGATTTCTTCTCAGAACAATGAGAACCCCTAGGTTTGAGCAGATTTGGGTGAAGTGAGCCAATTTCTCTTTGAAGTACATCATTCTGCCCAATGCGTGCAGAATGGCCAGTAGGGGGCAGGAGTAGCTGCAATATCCCAACCAGAAAGCTATTGCAGGGGTTCACTTGAGAAGGGATGGCTTGACCCAAATTGATGGCATTGGGAGTGAGGGAGGGAAAAAGGAAAATTTCAGGCTGCCTCTTGTGGGGAGAGCAGGGAGATTTGATTGCAGTGTTGGTAGTATGGAGTAAATAAAAAGCAGAAAATCAAGGATAATGGTAAGATAAAGAAGAAAAACCATTTGGAGATTTAAAACTCCTGAGTCTAATTCTGACATGATAATACTGAAAACAACTGTGATGTCTTGATGCATAGAAGATATAAGAAGGTAGGTGTGGAAGTTGGGAGATTGGGCGTAATGTCAGGGCCAGCATCAGAGATTCGTAAACATTTGCAGAGGTAGTGGTTAAAGCGAGAGGAAGAATGAATTACCCAGAGAGAAGGAAAATGTGCAGAAAGGACTGGAGTGAATGGAGGCAGGGAGGAAAGAAAACAGGAGAAGCCAACTGGAATCTGGTGGCACAGGTAGAGCCAGGAAAGCAAAATAAAGAGCATTGCAAGAAGTAGGGACAGATCCATAGAGCATGACGGGGGCATGGAAGCCAAGAGAAAACAGCACTTAGCAACATTGGAGAAATAAGTCAAGTGAAGAAAAATGAAGATAGGGAAGTAAGCATTCACGGAACTGGCTACATCTGGGTATTGTCATGGGCCAGGCTCTATGGGCAATGTCCAAACAGGATCCATTTTACCCTGAGACTCCACATCATGTAAGAAATGCCTCTCCGGTGGGAAAGCTCCACCTCTGTACCCATTAGCAGTTACCGAGCATAGCATACTTGGCAACACAACATATCAATTCTTATACCACTTAGAATCGTTCTCTCTGGTTTCCATTTTTCTTGGGCGATGATGTACATTGTCAGAGATTGATTGTCTAGACGTTCGTAACCATTCTCTAAGGTGTACTGAACTAGGGTCATTTTGACTAACTTCCCTTCTGCTTGCTTGCTGCTCTGCCAACCTGGAAAGTCCTGTGGGAAATTCCAAGGTACCCATTGCGTTGTCTCGCTAACTGCCCAGTCCAGCTTCTCTACCTGCTTGCTTACAGCTGCATCAACCCAGATGTAGTTTTTGCCTTTAAGTATCCTAAAATGCTCAGGCTTGGGGCTGTTCCTTGCAGAGACGGTTATGGGTCCTGCGGGCAGCAGCCACTGACTGGCTGGCTAAATAAAACTCTTCAATTTGGATAAAACTAGGACTTGGTGTGTTTTCTGAGTGACCTGCCCCACAACAGTATTATCTTTTGAATTTAGAATGATCCCCAAAACTCAAGTGTTGAAGACATGCTCTCCACTACAGCAATGTCCAGAGGTGGCTTTTGGGGAAGTGACTGGATCCTGAGGGTCCTAAACTCATCAGTGGGTCATCCATTTGATGGATTTGAATGAATTAGTGGGAGGTGGTGGAAACTTTATGCAGGTGGAGCATGGCAGAGTTGTGTTCCTGAGGAGTATGTCTTGTCCCTGGCCCTTTCCTTTTGGTCTCTCTCTGCTTTCTGACTGCCGTGAGCTGAGCAGCTTTCCTCCACCACATCCTTCCACGTGATGCTCAGCCTCACCTCGGCCCCAAAGCAATGGAGCCCTCCAACCATGGATGGAAATCTCTGAAACTGTGAGCCAAAATGAATCTTTCCTCCCTAAGTTGTGTTTTTTAAGAGACAGAGAATTATTTAATATTTATTTTTTAGTTTTTTCAGTGGACACAACATCTTTATTTTATTTTTATGTGGTTCTGAGGATCAAACCCAGCGCCCCGCGCATGCCAGGAGAGCGTGTTACCGCTTGAATCAAAACTATTGTTGAAACATGAAAGAAACTGTACCACCATTATTATGTAAATAAGTGGATATGGCTAGGTTCCAATAAAATTTATTTACTAAATTTATTTGCAAAAATAGGTAGAGGGCCACTTTTGTCAAGTAGTTACTAACCCTTGTCTAGATGAAGGAATCAAGACAATTAAAACAGAAACAATAATCAAAGATATCACTAAAGGAAACTTTTAGAACAAAAAAGACTTAGAGACCAAATAGTTTTATTGTGTTGATCACCAGATAAATGGAAAGAAACCCATACTTTAACCTATCCTGAGGAATCACTTAAATTAGGAAGAGGAATAAAAATTCTTAAAGAACTTAAAAGCCATATGAATAGTGATGAGGAAAAGCAAATCAGGCTGAACCTAGACTTATCACTGAAATTAAATATTAGAAAGTAGTTGTATTAGTCCATTCTCAGTATTATAACAAAGTACACAAGACTGGGTAATTATAGAGAAAAAAGAGATTTATTTAGCTTATAATTTGGGGTGTCCAAAAATATATGCTGATATCTGCTTGGCTCCAAGGGCACTTTTGTCTATACAACATGTCAGCAGATGGCACCATGATAGGAGTGCTGGTGAGAGGGAACAATCACATGGTGTGCATTAGCTTTCTTCCACTATAACAAAATACCTGAGATAATTAATTATAAACAAGAAAGTTTATTTCAGCTCATAGTTCTAGATGCTCCATTTCAAGATGGGAAGGAGAGGTTCATTTTCTTTGGGACTGTGGCAATATAGCACATCATGGTGGGAGTGAAGCGGAACCTCTCACCACATGACCAGGAAACTTAAGGAAAGAGGAAAGAACCAGAATCCTACAATCTCCTTTGAAGAGACACCCCCAATAACCTAAGGAACTTTTACCATGTCCCACTTCCTAAAGGTTTTATCACCTCCTAGTATTGCTACACTGAAGACCGAGCCTCCAACAAAAGAACCCCTGGGGGACAGACTCCCCATGTCAGCAATGAATCAACGTCCTTAGAGTTTTGAAAATAAATGGTCTCAGTTATCTATTGATTTGTAACAGCTCTGAAATTTAGTGGCTTCAAATAATAATTATTTATTTGTATCATTTTGGATGGGGGTTCTTCTGCACCATGCTTTGACAGCTGAAGTCACTGAGGAGGCTGCAGTTGGTTGGAAGCTCTGCTAGGGCTTGATAATCCAAGATGGTCAAGTCATTGGCCAGGGTAACTGGATGGCTGGAAGCTGTCCAGAACTAACTCACTCACTCACTCACTCTCTCTCTCTCTCTCTCTCCCCCCCACTTCACCCCACCCCCACCATCACCATCTCTCTCTCCACATGGTACCCCACCATTCAGTAGCCTATCCCAGGATTCTATTCATGGCATTGAATAGAATAAAGCAAGAATGGGGGCCTGGGGTTGTGGCTCAGTGGTTACCTAGCACATGTGAGGCACTGGGTTCCATCCTCAGCACCACATACAAACAAATCAATCAAATAAAGTTATTGTGTCCATCTACAACTAAAAAAAAAATGTTTATAAAAAAGAATAGGAGCTGCCAGACCTTTAAAGTCCTAAGACAAAAGTCACACAAACATCACTTTCTGGCCACATTCATTTGGCCAAAACAAGTCAGAGGACAAAACTAGATTCATGGAGAGGGAAGAAGGACCAGCCTCTTATGTGAAAAGTGACAGATATGTACACACCAGGATGGGAGAAACTGTCAAGGGCCATCTCTGCAGATAATCTACCCCAGAAAATGAGAATGCCACACTCATTTGCATGTGAAGAAAGAAGATTTTTCTCAGAAGCACATATGTTCAGAAAACTGAGGTCCTACATCATTCCCAATAATAATAAAATAAAATAAATAACTATTTTATGTGATAATCTAGCTCATGAAAAGGTAGATCATTGTGCATGATAAAGAAAATATAATGAAAGCTAGTTGTATAAATACAATAATTAGGCCTGAGTTGAAATGTGAAGACAAACAAAAATAATTCCTTAAAGATGAGTCATGTAGTCTAAAAATAATGATCCACTAACACGACTATCTGTCTGAAAGTTCAGCAAATATAAACAAAGACTAGATAGACTGAGGAAGCAGTTCCTGGGGTGTGAGAAGAGAGTTGGAAAGCAAGATAAATTCCATGCTGTATATGGGCAGACCCACCTATTTCTTTATTTTGGTAGTCATGATAGGCAGTTTCAAATAATTAAAGATAACAAGAACTCTTTATTTTTTCCTCCCCTCCAAATTTCTTCCATCTCAGTAAATGACGCCACCATTCACCCAGGTGCTCAAGGAAAAACCTCAGTGTATGTGTCATTTCTCTTTCCCTCTCCTCTGCAGGACTTCTGCAGTGTCCCCTGACAGCTGGTCCTCCGAAAAGGTCTGGGGTACACACACACACACATACACACACACAAACACACATATAAACACACACAGAGTTTTACATGCCACCTGTCTCTTTATAACTTCTGGTTTTTTCAAGATTGCAAAAGAGACAATATATTTTTCAGATAATGGAAGCAAATATTTGCTAATTTAAGTCACCCTCCAAGCTTAACAAATTTATTGATGGCTAATTTCAGCTGAAGTGTGATCTAAATGGCATCCAAATGCACTCCAGGAAGATGATTAAGGATGCTTGCCCAGGGGGTCCAAACTTCAGAGTATGCCTTTAATCTTCCCACCTCCATCTCTAACAGTCTGCCTAATCCATCCCCCCTCCCTGGTGACCCCAAGCCTGCCTCACTTGTTTCCTTTTTCCATTCCTTGTTCATCTCCACCCAGCCATTCTTTCTCCCTTGTCCTCATAGTGATCATTTCAAAATGCAAATCAAGAGCCAGGAATATAGTTCAGTGGTTGAGCATTTGCCTAGCAGACCCAAGGCCCTGGGTTGATACCCAACACTGTAAATTTGTTTCAAAAAATGCAAATCAGATTGAGGCATTTTCCTGCTTGAAACCTTCCACAATTCTCCCTAAGCCCCTTAGCTCCAGCCACAGTGGTCTTCTTCCTGCTCCTGCATGCTCACCTTAGGGTGGGGACTCTAAATGTTCCTTCTATCTAGACTGGAATGTTCCTCTCCAGATAATTAATCTGTCTGGGTCCTTCTGATTCATACAGCTTAAGCAACCTTCTCAGGGAATTTTCTCTGTCCAAAGTAAACCCTCAGACACTCTGCTTCAAAACATCCTGCTTAATTTTTTTCATGATATGCACCATGCCCCATGTATTTTCATACTTAATTTTTCATGTGTTTATTGTCTGTCCTTGTTTTAGATTATAAGCAACTAAACGGAAAGATTTTATGTTTCATCATATCATGCTACAAGGTAGAACAGTACCGGCACCAGTGGATAGTCAAAAGTTGTATGTTGAAGAAAGGGAATATTCAGGGGCCAGGGTTGTGGCTCACTGGTAGAGCTCTTGCCTAGCATGTGTGAGGCACTGGGTTTGATCCCCAGCACCACATAAAAATAAAAACAATTAAAATAAAGATATTGTGTCCATCTACAACTAAAAAATATTTTTTTTAAAAAAAGAATGTTCAAATAAGAAGTATGCTTTTCAAACAACTGGAGAATATATAAAGAAATAAAGTACACTCAGTTTAACCATAAGGCATAGAAGAACTTTGGAAATGGAAGGGTTTTATAAAACCCCCAAATCATAAAACAATATGGTAGAAATTGAATCAAATTCACCAGTTGAATTTAAAAATAAAACTTAATTGTGATGTATGTTCCTTCAAAAGAACTCATCTAAAATAAAGTGATGCAGAGAGGTTTAAAATAGAAGGTGGACAAAATTTTATTAGCTAATGCAAATGTAAAGGAAGAGGGGTCATGACATGGATTTCAGTCAAAGAATAAACTCAAGCAAACACATTGAATGGGGCAGAGAGGTTTATTATACTGATGACTAATGCAATCCACAGTGAAATTATAGTACACATAAATATTTATGTCCTGTGTAATACAGCATGAAAATGCTGGAATGCAAATGGTTGAAAGTCAAAGAAAAATGCCAGAACTCTAGTCGAAATGGAAGATGTTAACACATCTGCCCTAAATCTGTTTTATTCAGGAAAGGGGCTAGGGGAGAAAGCAAGATATAAACTAGGAGACCAGCTGACAACTAAAATCGTAAAAATCAATGACAGAGAGACTTTGAATAAATACACAAGATAAATTAATATTTAATTACGTAATGTTCATGTTCACTAAAAAAAAACAATTTTCTACTATATGCTGAAATTGAACTCGATTAGGGGGGTGCTTGATATACCTTTTATATGATAAATAAGGAATTTTTTTTCAAAATTGATCTTATTCTAGGCCACAAGGAGAGCTCTAATGTTTCCAAAAATGCAGAAATCAGTACAAGTGACATTGCTTAGCCACAATGCACAATGCAATAAACCTATAAACTAATAACACAAATTAAAAGAACAGTAACACAACTCAATGCTTGAAAATTGTTATGATTCGTATCGTAAATGTCTCTAAAGGCTCAGGTGTTAAAAACTTGGTCTCTGGCCTGTGGTGCTATCCTAGTGGTGGAATACTTAGGAAATGGGGGCCCGGGGAAGGAACTGAGGTTATTGTGAGGTAGAAATGAAAAGAAATAAAAGAGAAATAGAAAGAGGACGAAAGGGAAGCAAAAATAGTCTGTAACTTTAATCTGGAAGCATTTTGCTAAAATTTCTCAGACATTTCCCACCGCCCCCCCCCCCCCCCCCGCTGGTTTTTTCCTTAGGCTTGTCACTCCCAATTTTGAGAGATCTAAATCTTAAAGTTACTGTAAATTGACTCAAAAATCTTAGTTACTTAAAATTCATTCTTAATGAAAATTGCTCTGGCACTGTTATTTAGCCTACCTAATATACTAATACATGTATTTTTAGAATAAATAAAGGGAGATACGATATTTTAAGACACCTATAACATAGCTACATTCCCAACATCATCTATTGATTAGATAGAGGAAACATCGACCTGAAGATCCTGAGAATGGCCAGACCACCAAAAAACATCTTGTTATCCCCAGGCCAGAACCATCCACACACCACCACCCTATACCCACACCTTGCAAAGTTTCCCCTCAAAGAAGAGCCCAAGACTGCTGCTCATTCTCTGAGAATGTCTACCTTCACCTTTCACTTACTAACAATGCTCTTCCTTTTTGCTAAACCTAATGAATCATTGTTGAGAGCCACAGCCAAAGGGGCCCCAGCAAACTTCCAGCTGCCAGCAAACTTCCAGCTGCCAGCTGATGATTGGCTCACAGCTGCCCCAGCAACATCTAGCTGATTGGCTCCTCTGCGGTGATGTTCATTGGGCTGTTTCCCTGCCCTTCAGACTGCCAGCTGATGATTGGCTCACAGCGGCCCAGCAACATCTAGCTGATTGGCTCCTCTGCGGTGATGCTCATTGGGCTGTTTCCCTGCCCTTTCAGACCGGAGCTGCTCATTGGGGGACTTCTTTGGCTCCGCCCACGTGACCCAGCCAATCGGCCTCAAGAGCAGGAGGACTGGGGGAGGTGGAGAGGCTTTTGGGAAGCCGGTGGTGGCAGTTGGGCTCTGAGGGGTTTTCTTGAGGAGCTGTTTCATTTGGCTTATGTGGTTCTAAAAATAAAGTTAGTTTCTTTTGACAAGTGGCTCCTGAATTGTCAGACTTCGGCAAACCATTAGATTATTTTCTGTGATATTGTCACAGGAGGGTAGGAACCTGAAGCCTCAAACCTCTGTACATGTGTCCTGACAAAAGGAAATTTAAAGTTAGACACAAAAAACCAAGTAGGAGAATTTTCTTATAAGGAAAAATAAAGTGACAGTAAAGTAAAACTCAAGTTGAGAGCGCTCTCTCTCTCTCTCTCTCTCTCTCTCTCTCTCTCTCTCATCCACATTATTTTAGGTCTTCATTTCTCCTACAGATAATAGGTAGTTTGCTGAGGAACGTGATATATCTTATTCACTTAAGTCAGGCAGGAGAGAGAGAGAGAGAGATCTCCAAGCAGAGAACAACGAAAGAAACAATGCTGTCCCCAAATGTATTGCTGTTTGACGTTTGTTAGAACTGGATTCCACCTTCTGTAGTCTTTACCAATCAGCAGTTTTCCTTTTCCTTCAGGATGGAAGTGGGTGTTTTTGACCCTGGTTTTTCCTCTCCAGAATTGTCATGGTGGCCATCCTATTCAGGGGGCCTTCCTCTACAAGTCAATTCTGTTAATGCAAGTGCTGGGGTCAATGATTGGGCAGGTTTTATCTTAGTGCCTCAGTGCTATTAAGGAAATTTCTTTTTTGAAATGCACTGAGAAACCTGTGGCCAGAAGCCCTGACTTTACAGTGACCTAATAGACCCTACCAGGAGTTATCCCCATTGATCTTTCTTTCTTGATGAATTTCTTAATAGACTTCCTTTGTTTCTACCCGGTTATTCTCAGGATTAGTACACCTGTTGTTGTCCTACAAGTCATTTGATTGTTCATTATAGGCAATTCAAAGAAAGCCCATGACCCTACTATGTTACTGATAGGAGACAGACAGATGCCAATGGTGGGAACATGAGGTTCAGGGAATAATTCTATAAAACGGACCTACTGTGCTGATCCCCACATGCTTTCTTTTCCAAGAAGCAATTTATCTGCAGCCCTGCCTGACTTAATTGGATAAGGTATGTTATATTCCTCCACAAACTAACTATTATCTGCAGACCAAAAATAATGTAGATAAAAGGAAACTGAGTTAACCTGTGACCCTTTTAACAGACCGGATCCTGGAACTCAGGGAGATAAGGATAATTCCTTCTAACCATAATATCGTAAGAATTCATGGTTAGGAATCCAATTAGAAAAGAAAAGAAAAGGGAATCCAATTAGAACCAGTCACCCTGGGCCAAGGTGACCTAGAGTTGTCTTGGCAGTGGGCACTTGGAAATCTGATTATCACCCTGCTGTCAGTCAAAAATCAAGAGACAGATCTAGGTGGGACTCTGAAAACTTTTCTGGGATCCCCAATAAAAAACTGGCATATAGGAGAGACACATTGCCTCTCTCCTTTCTGAGAGGATCCACCTCTCCCTTGAGAATGTCCCTTTTCCTTTTCCCTATCTCTTCAATACACTTATGCCTGTTCCTCTGAGCAACATGTCTGAAATTTTTCTGACTTGATTGCAAGAATCAGGGTTTGAAGGGGGACCTTTGTATTGCCTCAGTTTCCCAGAAGTAAAAGCCTGGAGTTGGGGTGGCGGGGGGAGACTAGAAGTTCATTGGATTTGACAAAGGGAATTGAAGGGAAATGAGGGGGACAGGATGGTAATGAGACAGAAAGTAGAAGGAATTGGTCGTAAGTTCCTCAAGAATGGGAAGCTATACTCCATGTATAGATAATATGTCAAAATACGCTCTACTGTCATGCATAACTAAAAGGAACAAATAAAAAAAATTCAAAGCCTGGAAGTTTTGGGTAGCGATCTCCTCTGCTTCTGGAAAGACTTCCTCAGACCCCCCTCATGGTGATAATCAGGGACATACACTTGAAAAGAATATTGGGGCTCCCTCTCTTTGCTTCCCAACTGCCATGAGATGAGCAGCTTTGCTCCACCACATGCCCCCTGCCACCATGTTCAACCCTGCCACAGACCCAAAGCAATGGGGCCACACCATCATGGATTGAAACCTCTGAAACTGTGTGCCAAAATGTCTTTCCTCCTTATATTTATCTCAGGCATTTTGTCACAGCTACAGAAATCTGACTAACAGAGACATTTTAAAATTATTTAATTAATAAAATCAAAGAGGGCA
Organism: Spermophilus citellus; assembly: GCF_964194105.1. Classification (NCBI taxonomy): domain Eukaryota; kingdom Metazoa; phylum Chordata; class Mammalia; order Rodentia; family Sciuridae; genus Spermophilus; species Spermophilus citellus. Next base: position 44,843,014 of record NC_138185.1, read on the forward strand.
TCAAAATATTGGGTGCTTATATGTTTACTTTTATACTTGTAATTTTATGTGTAAAGTTCAACCTATAAAATTAATGCTTTATCGGATTAACAAAACCTTAAAACACCATTTTAAATATTCAAACAGTTCATAAACATACAACTCAAGAAGTTAAAGTCCCAAAAATTCCTCTAGAGATGATCACTGGTACTTCATTCTTTTAGATTCTGAAACAAAGACACAAGGAAAAAAAATTTCATATATATCCACATCAATCCGAAGAACCACCTTCTCTCTATTTAAGAGAGTGACAGGTATTTCTAACTACTGTAACTACTAGGAAATTTCTAATACTTGGAAATGTTAACTCCCCACTGATAATCTCTCTATCTCAGGATGGCTATGGAATGGAACAAGGCAATCTCACACAGCACTAGCACAAACCATTAAATGATAATAATTGCCACAATTGTTATTATACTTACTTTATAGCTTAAACCTTGGAGTTTAAGCTCTTTCCTGGGCACACAACACTTATCTCTTCCTGCCCTGCTCAAAAGAGGAGAGAAACAAATTGCTGAGTTGCCAGCTTTGAGCAATGCTTCCAGAACCATTGCTGCTTGGTTTGCTTTAAAGGAGGAATAACTTCATTAGAAATGACATTTCCTTGGCTAGCTGGTCCCCTGCTGACAAAAGTGTCTCAAGAACACTTGTGCTTTCTGCAGATGACTGGAGTGGCTACTCCCGTGTCTAGGGCCCCTGGGGTGGGAGGTCAAACCTACCAAATAGGAGATGAGTTCACGTGAAGGACTAGGGTTAGTTTTTTATACTATTGTAGTTCTGGGGTCTTCTCTGACCCAAGTCTCTAATTTAAATTGCAGCATCCCCAGCACTCTCTCTTCCTCTTTCCATGTTAGTTTTTCTCATAGCTCATAAGTCACCATTTGTCTGATTTATAGTCTCTCTTTCTGCATTAGAATGTGAATTTCAACAGGGCAAGGTGTTTTGTCTGGTTCATAGCTGTAGCCCCAGTGCCTACGTGATGCGCCCCTCCCCTGACTCAGGCAATGGCAAGGCCCTACTGAGATGGATGGCACAAGGCGTCCATCCTCTGGAGGGGTGCAGTATGTTTCTGGGAATGGGCTGGTTTGTTTTTGTATTCCTTTAATAAGTATAGTTGTGACTTCTCATATGACTATTAAGTATGAAGGAAAAACATGACTTTCCCAATGAATGCAACTACTTCTAAAGAATAGATCTGTTTGCTCTAAATGCAATGATTCAGCTGTGGAGCATAAATTGTTAATGTTTAATGAAAAACCCCCTGTAGGAAAAACAGTCAAGGAAGTTTTTGAGAAATTAAAATCTAGAGAAGAAGAATTAATGTCAAGAAGACAGATTAGTGCTTAGTACTGGGCAACTTGTTCTTGTTCCTGTGCACAATGGTTTGTGCTCTTGCTCTTGTTTGATTACAATTAGTAGCCTCTCTTTTCAAGTTAACCACTTGCCATAACCGTGGCGCCAATTCTAGTCAGTAAGTCGGGAAAGAATAGACAAGGTATAGGCCAATAGTCTGGGACATTTCTAACTATTATTAAAAGTTAACTAGCAGAAACAGCTCAAAGCAAAACACGAACTGAAAGTAAAAATGCTTGCTTATGCATAAGCCAAGATACATTCTTCTTATCTAATTGTAGCTATGTAATATTTTGTTTCTTTGAATAATGATTCCTGTTTTGTAACCACAAAGTACTGTGAGCTTGCCAAAATAAAAAGTATATATGATTAACTTCACAAGTAAAGATTGGGATTCAGCACCTTCACTTTGGTGCTTGTGTTGTTTCTCCACCCCCTTTCACGCACTCCTCACCATCCGTTTGTCTCCTGAGACCCCCTGTTGGAGCTGGACTCGGACACCTACATCACTGTTGGGTATTAGCAGTTGTTATGGTTTAGAGCTGGATGTCCCCTAAAGGCTCATGTGTTGAAGGCTTGGTCTCCAGTGCAGCAATGTTTAGAGGTGAGGCTTTGGGGAAGTGATTGGTTGTGAATGCTCTGAACCCATCAGTAAATTAATCCACTGTTAGTTGAATGAACTACTAGAAGGTGGTGGAAACTGTAGGTGGTGGGGTCTGATTGGAGAAAGTGGGTCACTGGGAGCGTACCCTAAAAGGGTATTTCTCGTTCCTGTTCCCTTTCCTGGAACACAGGGTGTGTGGACACTGGAGGATTCTTGTCTCTCACACCAGAAGAATGAAGAGAATGAAGTACACACATAGACGATGGAGGGTAAGAACTCAGTAGCAGATTTATTAGAAGCAACCAAGGAACGCATCAGCAGCATGGGAGAGGTCCCAAGGAGGGTACTGTTGGTAGCTCTCTGTCTAGGGCTTTTATACTCTTTTGATAATTAACTTTCATTAGAAAGTCTCTCTTGATTGTTCTCTTCTTCTGACTCAATTGAAAGTGTTTAATTTTAATTTCTTATTCCCATAATGGGATATTTAATGTGCTTTTTTAAACCCGAGTTTGTCCTATACTTGCTCCTTAAAACAAAAGAATTGCTTGGGTTCAGAACAACTCTTTGGGGTTGACTAATGTCAGAGTTGTGAAGGAAGAGCTTGGAGCAACAACAGAATGAATTGGCATCCAAGCATGAGTGGGTCCTTCCAGTCAGATAGGCAAAAACAAATCAAATGAAACAGAAAAAGCTTTAGCCCAGGGTGGAGTGGCAGAATCCCTTTCTCTGAGGTCCCCATTTCTAAAAGCCTATAGGCAATCTATCTTCTGCTCCATCTCTGCCTCTCAGCTGCCATGAGGTGAACAGCTTTCCTCCACCACGTCCTTCTGTCATGACGTTCTACCTCATCTCAGGCCCAAAGCAATGAAGCCAGTTGACCATATGCCGAAATGTCTGAAACTGGACCAAAATCAATCTCTGTTCCCTAAGTTGTTCTTGTCAAATACTTTGGTTACAGTGATAAAATGCCCCTATTTATTTATTTATTTATTTATTCTAATTAGTTTCATATGACAGCAGAATGGACTTTGATTCATTGCACACAATTGCAGCACAACTTTTCATTTCTCTGGTTGTACACAATGTAGCATCCCACCGTATGTGCAGTCACACACATACCTAGGGTAATGATGTCCATCTCATTCCACCATCTTTCCTGCCCCCCATACTCCCTTCTCTCCCTTCCCCCACTTTGCCCAATCACAGTTCCTCCATTTCTCCCATGCCCCCCTCCATAATGGATCAGTATCCACTTATTAGAGAGAACATTCGGCCTTTGGTTTTTTAGGGATTGGCTTACTTTGCTTAGCATGATATTCTCCAACTCCACCCATTTACCTGAAAATGTTATAATTTTATTCTCTTTTAATGCTGAGTAATATTCCATTTGTGTGTGTGTATGTATGTGTGTGTGTATCACAGTTTCTTTATCCATCCATCTATTGAAGGGCATCTAGGTGGGTTCCACAGTTTAGCTGTTGTGAACTGAGATGCTATAAACATTGACGTGGCTGCATTACTATAGTATGCTGTGCTGTTTTTAAGTCCTTTGGGTATAGACCGAGGAGTGGGATAGCTGGGTCAAATGGTGGTTCCATTCCAAGTTTTCTGAGGAATCTTCACACTGCTTTCCAGATTGGTTGCACGAATTTGCAGTCCCACCAGCAATGTATGAGTGTGCCTCTCCCCCTCCCCCAGTCCTCACCAACACTCATTGTTTGTATTCTTGATAACAGCCATTCTGTCACCTCTTAAGTTTCAATAATTTTAGTCGTTGAAATAAACTAGCAATAAACACATTAACAGGAAAAATAAAGCATATTTCTTTTATGAAAATAAAAGAAAGATATTTATTAATGTGCAGAAACATGGGAGCCATATGCCAAGTATGAGATTCAAAGAAAGGGCCTGATAGTTGAAGCTTCAATAACATTTTGAGCTATAGAAAGAAAAGAGGCTTGAGACCACTGTAAAGGAGGTGACAATACAAGTCTTGGGAAGGTGAGAAGAAGCAAATGTATCCAGCAAAGATCTCATTATGCAGATGAAGTCTTCCAGGTATCAGTCATCAGAAGACCACCTGTGGCAATTCTGTCTGGGCCAAGTGTCAGACCCCATCCCTTCCTATGAAAAGATCTTTCCTAAGCAGATAAGGAAGCCCCAGGTGTCCTGTTATGGAGAAATTTGTAGCTCTTCTGAATTGCCCCTCTTAAGTTATGCTGAAATATATTTTTGATGGTCACTCATGTCTATGTGTCAATTAGAAAGATAAGAAAGGTGCTTGAGTCATGGCCATGCTGGAAAAGAACAGATATAGGGATACAATGATCAAAGATCTATCTTTAAAGAACTGACAGAAACTCAGAGGTTGTTTGGCAAATTGGAACAAAGACGGGTTGGGGGTTTGTATGGTTGGGAGTTTGCACAGCTGGTAGAGTAAGTCATGCTGGTTAGACCATGATCTGGTTAATCATTATCTCAGGAGTGGTTCTTTGAGGTGGCCCTGGAGAATTTTGTATCACTTGAGAGGGAAACCTGGTTCCCAGGAGATGACTGCTCCTGCCCTTAGGAAGGAAGCCTCAGTTCCTGTCATGGGGTATTTGCCTCCCATTTAGGGGGTGATCTTATCATGGGGTGATCTGTGAGGCTCTGGTGTTCCTAGAATCAAAGGTGACTGCAGACATAAGGGAATGACTGAAGACTTTTAGTTGTCACTCCAGGGGTCTGGCAATTGAATGTCTTCACATATCTTCAACATATCTTAGTTACTCTGATTTAGATGCCCTCAGTTTTGAAGGTGGATGAGATAGGTTAGGTAATTTAAGTGCTGAATGACCTTGCATTATACCCCTTAAGTATCAACATGCCTATCTGATGAGCTGAGCAGGTCACAAACTTTAAGATAATAAAAAGGAGACAGACACAAAATGAAGGCAGAGATGTCAGGCTTTATCCTGCCTTCAGTTAACAATTGGGCATCTACAGGCCTAAATGAAGAGACTGCTTTTAGCAAAAGCAGCCTAAGTCTCTGTTATAACATCTTCTAACATTCCAGATAATTTACTTATTGACGTTCATGACTTCCCTTCTGTCTCCAGCCTTGCCCCCAAGAAGGTCCACTCCACCAGGGCAGGGAGATATTTCTGTTACTCCCCGGACACATCTCAAGCATTAGAACAGCACCTGGCACATAGCAGGTGCTCATTGTTCATTAAATGAGTCACTTGAAACAAGAAGAGGAGCGCAGCAGCTTATGTTTTGCTGGAACCTGAGCTAATGACAAATAACTGATAAATATTGAGATTTTAAAAGCCACGATTCACAAGCACCAAATAACAATGAAATCCATGTTCCCTCTGTTATTGGTCTGCATAAACAAAAACAAAAATAAAGGCTTTGTCAGTTTCTTTTCCACTTCTGTGCACCTGTGAGCTTCCCTTTGTGACACAGGCTAGTATGGTAATTCTAACACTGTCACCAATTATCCCCCAAAGGAGTTGTACCCTCCAGGAAGGGAGAAAATTCAGCAGATGACCAAGGACTCGCCTGACTCAGAAAAAATAACAGCTGGTTCCCAGTGAGGAACTGGCGGCGCACCTCCCTTCTTCCCAGCCTTTCTGAGAGGCCTCCAGTGGGGTTACAAAGGGCCAAACCACATTCCGCACCCTGCCTCTCGCGCTCAGTCAGGGCCAGGCGGGGCTGGACAGCCCAGCACACATTCAACCCTAAGCAGTTCCCTCGCCAGCTAGGATCTTACAGACTACCCTCAGCGGGGACGCAGCAGTCGCCAGAGCTCCTAGAGCGTGTCCTATGCTAAAGACCCTGCCTGGGACAAAGGACTGCAGAGAGCGCTGGCCTCCCGGGTGCGGGGTGAGGCTGCCCCAGCCTGCGCTGCTGATCCCGGATCCGAAGCTGGGCGGCGACGCTTGTTACCCGGAGTGGGTGAGCCTCTCTGCTAAAGAAAGGAGAATGGGAAAAATCTCCAAGAACAAAACTCGGGTCCTCCGTGGGGAGTGCAAAAGAAAGGGGCGGCGGCGCGAGGCGGATTGCAAGGCGGTGCGGCCAAGTTTGCTCCGGGCTAGATAAAACTTTCGGATCTCAGTTTCTTCTGGCCTCGGACCGGGTTTCTGGTAACCGGGTAAGTGCCCCGGGCGGACGTCAGGAGGGGCGGAGGGTGGGCGGTACCGGGGGGATGGTAAGGGGATGGCCAGGCCTGGGGTCGCGCAGGCGCTTTGCTCGCCATCTCCTACCCAATCGCCCCCGCCCCATCTCGGGGAGTCTGGAGGGTGGCTGGGGGAGGAGGGGGGATGGCTAGCGCTTCTGGCGAGGGGAGGGCGGGAGGCAAACACAAAGCTCTTCCCTCCCCTCGTCCTCCTTCTCCTCCCCTCTCCCCCTCTTCCTCCTCTTCTTCCTCCTCCTCCTGCTCCTCCAGGGCGGGGAATCCCAGCCCCGCGCTCCTCTGCGGGGCCACCGGTCGCCCCCGCCTCGGGGACCTGCGGGGAGGGCCCGCGAGAGGTAAGGGGCGGCAGTAGCAGAGACCCCACCCCCTGTGCCCGCACCAGGTCGCGAGTTGGGGGGTTCCAGGCTAGAGTTGCTACCTCACACTCTCCTTATCAGGAGGAGATTTGCGGGAGAGAGCCTTCGAGCCTTCTCCCCAGGTCGTACAGGGCGGATGGGGGAGGAGGCACCAGAGACTCCGGAGGTCGGGATTGAGAACAGGGTGACGTTCCCCAGAGCAAGGCGGCCTCTGGTCTTGGAAGGGTCACGGGGTGGCCTCCGCAAAACTCTGCGGAGGGGTGGGTGAGTGGCAACTGCAGGTGGTGCAGGCTCGATGGCGGGAGGTGCAGGTGTGTGTGTCCCTGAGTGTGTGATTGGGCACGTGCACGGGAGTGGGGAGATGGGGACCTTTGTTGAGTTCTACCTGCGGCCCCCTGCGGCGTGTCAAGTACGCCCTATGCCTGTGTCTGGGACCCCGGCCCTGAGTCGCACACACTGGGTGCAGTGCTGAGACCCCAGCGGGAGGGTCAGCGAGCCCGGGAAGCGGGCGCTGGGACTGCCAGAGTGATTGATGGAGTCGCCTCAGGCGGAGGAGGAGTCCTGGGTTCCTGCCGGGAAGGAACGGGGTCACTTTTCCATTTTAAGGCCTCCTTGCCCCCTTCAGGGCTCGGCCTCCACCCTTGGCCTCGGCTCCCACGAGTGCGGTGTCCACCCACTAGCGATGGCGCGCCCCTGGATGGCCGGGGAACCGCAGGGTTTCCAAAACTTAAGCTTTAAAGCCTGTGACATGTAGCCAAGAAATACAGGGCAAGATCAGCCCCCTGGGCCCTGAGAGGCGCCTCTCTTCTCAGAGCTCTGAAATCCCAGGGGATTTCCTAGTTCAGCAGAAGAGGTTGCACACAAACCCCCGCACACATTGTAACCGCACTTTCTGGCACATTGGGGTTTCTTAGGAACATGTTGTGATCAATAAGAAAACTTCAGAGCATTCCTTCACCAACAGGACTTTATAAATAAACATTTGACAGCACTCAGTAATTAAGTTTAGTATTTTAATGTGGTATTTTTAAAAAAAGAAACGAATGTAAAAATATTCATGATAAACAATTCATGATCAACATTTTAAATAAAGATGGGTTGTTATGATGCTGCATCGTTGTGCAATGGAAGCAGTCGTTTACAACGCCCCCCCTCTCCCATTTGTCTGGTTTCCCCACTCCGGTTTTTGAGGGGGGACAATGGCATGCCACAGATTGGGTAACTAGTCATGTTTGTTGACTCTGGAGCTTCTATTGACTTTGTCTCTAGTTCAAGCATAGAAGGATGTTTTGATAAGTGTTTATAGAGGTACTTACTTCCCATTATGCCTCAGGCTTCTCATGTCTCTTGGACACTGGTACATTCTTCATGCTTTCACCTCCTTAGGGGATGTCATAGGCTGTGGTTTGGGAGGGGTCTGAGTAGTGAGGGGCTTTGGCATGTGGGATTTTGGGGAGAAGGCTGTTGACGTATGCTTTGGGGTTTGCTTTCGATATTTGGAGGCTGAGGACAATGGGGAAGACCGACCAGGACCTCCCTGTCTGAGACATTCTCCTTCGGACAGTTAAACAGAGTAGAGAATAATAGCCCCCACTTGACCTCTAGAGTAGGAAAGGTGGGGAACCATGGCTCCTTCCAGGACAACTTGTGTGCTTGCTGAGAAGGAGCATCCCAGCAGCTCTCTTATCTAAAGGTGCCCTCTCCCACTACCTACTCTAAAGAGGAGTTTCACTTTTTCAGAAACAACCTCCTTACTAGGCTAAACCCTCATCCTCTATTTGGAGGAGACAGACTAGTCATTTCTCATCTGTCAAGGGGAGGTCCACATTAATTGGGCCCATTCTTCACATAATCCCTACATTATGTCAGTTTGATGTTTTGCCTACTTCTTCTCTTGTATATCCATCCCACCTAATCTAATGATCCTTCAAGAATCCTCATAGGTTCAGCAAGGAAGTTTTCCTTGACTTTGGAAAGGCAACCCCCCAATGCCATCAGAATTCCTTATGTACATGTGTATATGTATCCCTTCTAGGTAATATGCAGTGGACTCCACTTGCTGAAGTCTATGAGCTTGCTAGGTTTCAAAATCGTATCATAGCCTTACGACCTACTGCTGAAGGAGTTAAGTGTTGAATAAATGAATGGACAAGTTATCGATTTTTCAAAGCACTTTGAGGACTTACACAGAAAGAAGTATATACTTAGAAAGGTCATACTTAGGTCCCTTTTGGGAAAGTAGATAATATTTTCATAGTTTTAAAAATAGTAGCTCAATTGTTTCTCACAAAAATAACTTTAATTGCATTATTTGGTGAAGAGATGGAACCACAAAGGGGTCCAAGCACCAAGGCTAGAGCCAGGATCCAAGTCATTCTGCTGCATCCCAGCTAGACTTGTTAAAGGTAGTCGTGCTCCAAGGCAGACTCCAGGCAACATGGTCTAGAACAGGAGACACCAAGCTGTGTGTTAGGATGCAACTTTATTAAAGAATTAGTAGAGATACAGTGGTAAAATAAGTTAGGAAATGCTAATGATAAACTGCCTTTTTAAAAGGGCAGGACTTCTCAGAATCTTTATTATTATAATGTGCATTGGGACTCTAGGGTGACATCATAGTGTGGAATGGGGAATGTTCACCAACTTCATCTGGCCACAGAACACACTTTCCCGCAAAGTCTCTTCTGAATCCAGTGCTCCAATAGAGTCCACTTGGGGAAATAGTACCAAAAATCTTCACCCAAAATTTGTAGCTGATTAGATCAGTTTCCAAGGAAGCTGGAGCCCATCCGCTAGGAGTACTCAGGGTGGTAAAACTAAGCTCTGGATATTAAGCAGGCATAGTAACCCTTCTTTGTAAATTTGGAGTCAGTTATTGGTTTGCCAACTCTGTGCATCTGATTGACGTGAATCATTTCCCCAGGTTTTGATCAGATCTGGGACTGGGGAGCTGCCCTCATCCTACCCAGAAGGGCTTGTTGGGGGATTGGGCAGAGTGCAGCAAACCAGCCTTTCCAGCTCTTATGGTCTCAAATGCAGCTGTGCATATGGGATAGAAACCCTGGATTCTTGTACTAAGAGCACCATTTCATCTTGGTTTATCACATCCACTGAATGAGAATATAGACCTACTCAATGAGTTTTCAGTTCCCTTTCTCCCTGGGTACTGGCCATGTGCATTCTCTAGGTGGTTCATGTTTCCGTTTACTCCTGAAAAGTGCCCTAACAGTAGATTGCAGGCAAACACCGACATAGATGCACCCAGTTTCAAAAGAGAGTGATATGAATTGGGGGCTGCTAACAGTAGATCCTTCATTCCAGGAGGTATATATGTTCATATGCACCCATTGTTTGAAATTGGTTGCTTCTAAGATTTGCCTGCAACCGACTCTTAAGGAACTTTCCACAGATCTGTAACCTTGGCTATTCAGGCTCAATTGCAATTAAAGAGAAGGTGAAGTGGGGAAGCGGAGTTTGTATTTCAGTGACTCAAAGGAGAATTGTGGGCTAGCAGAGAAGCCCCATGAAAGGTGATAGATACAGTAATCAAAAAGAAAGCTGCATAAATTTAACATTCATCTCAGACAATTCTAGTTTTCTGATGCTGAACAAATCTCAAGATTTGTTTCATAGAGTTTTCCGAAGTATGGAAAGCAAGGAGTCTCATTCAGAGATAAGTATTAAATAGGGTGGTATCACAGAAGTCAAGGGAAGGAGTGTTTTGTGCAAAATAAAGGTGGAGTGGGGATACCAAAGGGAGGTGAGTTAGATAATTGAAAGGATAATGACTTTTGAGTCAAGCCAAGGAGTTCAGGAGAGTGTGTGTGAGAGTGTCTATGAGTGCATGCACACTTTTATGTTTTTGCATGTGTGACCAAGCAAGAGGGTAGGGAGGAAATACATACTGAGTGTGATTGTTAACCCAGTGAATTTAAGAGTCCTGTATGTCACTGACAGAAAGGTTCAATATGCAACAAGAAACACAGGGAGTCCCTGGGGCCCAGCAGGGAGAGAATCGGGAATAGGTGAACTTGCCCAGGGAGAAACCACAGGTCAAGCAGGAAAGGGGTGAAGGTGTAATTCTGGAAGCTCATGTCTAGAGGGTGTGGAGAAGGGGATTGTGAAGCTGGGGAGGAGGAAGAAAGAGGCTGTGCTGATAAACTGGACAATCTAGAACTTTCAGCCTGCTGGTTTATGGCCAGTGTCTATTGTGATTGGTCAGGACCCAGGGTATTCTAGCTTAAGCATTTCTAATGTTAACCAGAAGTGTGGAGATTCTACAGAGTGTGAACAGAACCACCCAAGTTAATACAGTTCTTTCTAGTGAAAGGACTCAAGAGCATTAAATGCATGAATGATTAAACCACACTGCTTTTTGTAGTAGAAACTGTTTTTAAACTCACTAATGTTTTGGTAAAATTTTAAATAGAGCTATTTTGTTTTAAGACTCTAAGAAAATAGAGCTATATTTTTGTTTTTCTTTTCCTCAGTGAAACCAGGGCCTCCCACGTTAGGCAAGTGTTCTATAACTGAGCTACATCCACAGCCCAGTTGGATTTTATTTTTTTAAGTGAGGATATATGTGTATATATATATATATATATATATATATATATATATATATATTTCAGCCTATATAAGATATTATATTTCTGGTCAAGAATCTGGTTATCAACACCTCCATTACTAATTTTGAATACCCCCCCAAAATTGGTGGACCCTAATTGAGAACCTCTGATTCTATATTGGGTAGAAAAGGTTAAAAAAGCGTATTGCTATATATTTTAAAACCATCTTAAGACTGATTTAAATGATATCGCTGAGATTTACAGTATGCAAATGAGAAATGAATTCAAGAAGTATGCTAATTACTGCTGTGAGTTTATATGTCATTCTTATTTGATGACAACACGTGGCCAAGTAACACTTCACAGAGGTAGATATTAGCCTGCAATCCCCCACTTGCCTGAAATTCTCAGAATTTGAGTCATTTTAAAAATCAGACTTGGAAACATTTGTTTTAATGAAGAATTTCCTTTAATTGAGTAGATCCACCCAAGGAATGGGATAAAAAGATATTTTGATTTTTACGGTACAGATAGAATTTTATTTGCTAGATCAGAAATTCAAAATTCAGAAACCCAAACATGTAGCTGCTTTAAATAGCTAGATGAAATTCAATTTGTTTTATGAAGCATTTTTCTTCCTGGTGAGAGAAATTATCACATTATTTTTTTCCCGATAGCTAACTCCCCATTGCATTTAAATTATGACTGGCTTACAAGAATACTTTTGAAAAATGAATGGAGGCCAATGTCTGTCCTCCGTTACCTGGGTGGTAACCGAGGGCTGCTGCATGGTTGGTTGCACCTGAAGCTTTGAGTCTCCCAAAGTCAGCCAAAATCCCACACCTGGCTCAGAGCTGTAGTCAGCAGCTGCCTGTGTACAGGACCAGCCCTGGCCTTTAGCTGACCTCCACACACAGGTGTCAAAATACAGGAGGCATCTCAACACTCATCATCTTACCATCCGGATGTTTGTCCCCAAAGCGCTGCATGTTCATGACTTTTCATCACCCAAAAGCTTTACTCTTCTGCATGCATAGTCTACTGTTTGTACATTTCCTCTGGATTCCTTTCATGGCTCCTGTGCACAGAAGAAATCTTTCCAAGTTCTCAAACAACTACACATTCATATTTTCTTTAAATGTCTGTGGTTTCAGTTTTACAGATTACTGTTTAAATTCATTTGGAATCATTTGGCAGGTAGTTTATGAAGGAAGAAGGAAATTTAATTCTTTTTTTTTTTCAATAATTTGCCCTCAGGCCCAGTAACATTTGGTGAATAAACTGCTTATTTCCAGCTCTGTGACACATGCATGTGGAAGGGTAAGTCCCATTCCAATTTCTGCTCCTTTATCCTCTCACTAAAAATTTCTTGGCAGATTTGCTCATTAGTCCTGTGTGTGTGTGTGTGTGTGTGTGTGTGTGTGTGTGTGTGTTCGCATTTTTTTTTTTTTTGTACTTGGGATCAAACACCTCAGGCAGTTTTACCACTGATATCCCCAACCTTTGTTGTTGTTGTTTATTTATTTATTTGGTACTGGGGATTGAAATCAGGGGCACTCTACCACTGAGCCACATCCCCAGCCAGCCTTATTTTGTATTTTATTTAGAGACAGGGTCTCACTGAGTTGCTTAGTGCCTCCCTGTTGCTGAGGCTGGCTTTGAACTTGTGATCCTCCTGCCTCAGCCTCCTGAGCCACTAGAATTTAGGCATGTGCCACCATGCCTGGCCTTGTTTTTTGTTTGTTTGTTTGTTTTTGTTTTTTTTTTTTATTTTTGAGGCAGAGTCTTGCTAAGTTGCTGAGCCAGGCCTCCAACTTGTGATCTTTTTTCCTTAACCCCACTGTCTGCCAATTGCTGGAATTACAGATGCATGCCACTGTACCCAATTCAGTCTTTTTTTTTAATTTAATTTTTTATTGGTTCTTATTAGTTATACATAAGAGTAGAATGTATTTTGACATATTATACATATACGGAATATAACTTCTCATTCTTTTGGCTGTATATGATGTAGAATTACATTGGTCGTGTAATCATATGTGTACATAGGACAGTAGTGTCCAATTTATTCCACTATCTTTCCTATTCTCATTCCCCCTCCCTTCCCTTCATTCCCCTTTGTCTAATCCAGAGTACTTCTATTCTTTCCTACCCTCCCCCTCTTATTGTGAATTACCATCCACATATCACAGAGAACATTTGGCCTTTGATTTGGGGGGGGGTGGCTTATTTTGCTTAACATGATATTCTCCAGTTCCATCCATCTACCAGCAAATGCCATAATTTCATTCTTCTTTATGGCTGCCAACTCAGTCTTTTCAATCTAATTTTATTTCATAGGATTTGTTTCGACTTACATTAAACCTACACACTAATTTGAGAAGAAACTGGATAGTTTTGGACCCTCTTCATCTGGTAAACCAGGTCCCTGAAGCCTGCAGGCATCATGTACATTCTGACCAAGTGTGTTCACTGGTCTCTGGGCTGGTGATACGACCGGGCTGCAGAGATATGGCTTCTGGTTTCAGCATTTCTGGGAGGTGTTGGATCTTGGCTGACTCCAAGGTTCATTTGTAATCTGGCCCGTGCAGGGCTCCCTTTATGATTCTTGGCCTCAAGGATCTTGTAGCCTGACACATTACTGGCAAGGACAGAGCTGTGTGGTCAGTGCTTGACTTGGGAGACAGACACACTAGTGTGAGTTTGAACTTGAAAATCTTTGTTATTTCCCTTTGCAATGGTTTTTCCCCTTGGAAATGGAATCCAAATGAGAATAAAGGCAGAGATTCTAGAAAAATGTATTTTTTTTTTTTTTTGCTCTTGTTTTATTAAGAAAACACAGAGAAGATGGAAGAGGTTCCTCTGATTCTAGGCTTGACTGTTGTTGCCAAAAGATAGAGACTCTACCCCTGTGGGCCATAAAAACATCAGGTTTCATGCTTATGAGCAAAGAAGTCTAGAGAAAAGTCTGGGAGAGAGGGAGGGATTGGCAGCCAGTGCAGTGGTAGAACAGGAGCAGACGAGAAGGGTGTCCCTCCCAGGCTGAGGAAAGTGCTTCATTTAGAGTGGCTTCCTCAAAGCTTCTTTTTTTTTCTCTCTCTCTGTCTGCTGATTTTGTTTTTTTGATTAATTATTTTTTTTATTATTTCTTACATACATCACAATAGAGGAGTGCATTACTTTCATAATTTTTTTGCATTTCAATTCTTAATACATCTTTATACCACAATTTATCAAATCTCTGTATATCAGGTATGTCAACACCAAATTCACATCTTCATACATGAATTTTGTATAATGATGACCGTCTCCTTCCAACATCCTTGCTATTCCCCTTCTCCCTCCCTTTCCCTTCCACCCGTATTCCCTATCTAGAGGTAATCTTCCTCCCTTGCTCTCCCTCCCAACCCCATTTTGAGTCACCCCCCTTATATCAGAGAAGACATTCGGCATTTGTTTTTTTCGGGGGGGATTGGTGGAACCACCATTTGACCCAGCTGTTCCTCTTCTCGGACTATACCTAAAGGAACTAAAAACAGCATACTACAGGGACACAGCCACATCAATGTTTATAGCAGCACAATTCACAATAGCTAAACTGTGGAGCCAACCTAGATGCCCTTCAGTGGATGAATGGATAAAAAAAAGTGGCATTTAAACACAATGGAATATTACTCAGCACTAAAAAAGAATAAGATCATGGCATTTGCAGGGAAATGGATGGCATTAGAGAAGATTATGCTAAGTGAAGTTAGCCAATCCCCCCTAAAAAATGCTGAATGTCCTCATAGCTTCTTATCTTCTCCATCAGGGTTGGGTGAGGTCCAGCATACAAAACGACAATAAGACATCTCCCTGTCCCTCCCACAAGGTGGAATCCCGTTCCTGGCCATCTGTCCATGAGGTGCCCTGCCCATTCTTTCCATATTTTGGAATTCCTGCCTTAACAGTTAGTGTGTTCCTAGTATTCCAAAATAATATTATTCCCTGGGTACATATCATGCCCCAATTATGCCTAATATTTTTAGCCATTGTTTTTCTGTAAACAGTTTACAGGGTGGCCTAATGCTATACATATGATCTAAATAGTACTGTTAACCTACTCCAGTTTAATGTTGGCTCAGGTGATCCCCTTCTCTTAAACTGTGGGACTCGGGGATTGGAGGTGGAGGCATTTCCAAGAGCAAGGCTAGGAAAGGGCAGGAACAGGGTGGGTTCTAGTCTTCTTTCTATCCAAGGCTGATGTGGTCGCCTGTAGAAAGGGCACTCAGTCCTGTCCTGGCATCTGATAATGACTCACAGTGAAAGGAGTGGCTAAGCTGTGATGGATGGATTCATTGGTCTTAGTTATTAGCAACAGGGTTCTAGGCAGGAATACCAAGTGCAAAGAATGAGAACCAAGGGGGGCATTGGAGCAAGGAACATATCATCCATTCGGGTTCCACTTAGGACGCAAGGATCCTGGTTGGGTTCCACAAAACAAGCAGAGATAGATGGTCAGGGTGTTGAGGACATGGTCCAGACCCTCTGAAGACTTTCAGTCGAGGAAGGAGAGGTAAGGACTCTTGGATCAACATCTCGTCTTAAAGAATCAGACTGTATGGGAAGAGGTGAAAGTCTGAGGGAAACAGTCTAGACAACAAATAAATGCTTAGGTCTTACATGGACTTGTGCCCTATTTTTTTTTTTAATTTAAGTAGAAACAGCCTCCTTTGTCTATAACTGGAGATTTGGAAGATCTCTGTCTTAGGCCAGGTTCCCTAGAAGCAGCCCCTGAGGTGGGGATTCATGTGAAAATGGACTAGGACATGTCACAGGAAAATAGGGGATGGAGAGATGACAGGGAGGGAAGCCACGCAAGGGTACATATCCCACAAAGGCCTCAGAGGCAAACTTGGGCACACTTTCACAGGAAAGTTCTGGAAACAGTGTGGACCCTCATCAGAGTAGCCAGACCAGAGGCCAGATTACTGGAGTACTCATACCCTTGTGTCAGTCACACTTTGGCTGAACGCCACCCCAGGTACTTCCAGCTCTCTCTGTATACAGGCAAATCAAGCCCCCAAATCCTGAGGGCCATTCTCCACCCAAACAGGTGCCGCCTATACAAGTGAAAATGCACAGCAACATGGTAACAAGGACCTGAGGATATGTGGGCAGACCACTGGCACCTGTGGTCTGGGATGCCTGTTCTCAGCTGCACGCAAACTGGCAGGGCAGAGTCTATGTTAGGAAGAATCTAGGCTTTTTCATTTCCTTGTGGTCTCCTAAATGTGTGATGAACAGGAGGTTTTTACTACCCTCAGCCAGGCATGATAATATGTAGGTGTCAGCTTTCCACCCCTCTGACAAAATATCTAAAAGAATCAACTTCAAGGGAAAAAAAGTTTGTTTTGGTTCACAGTGTAAGAGATTACAGTCTGTGGTTGGTTGGCTGTGTTGTTTGGACCTGTGGTGAGGCAGAATCTCATGGCAGGGAACACATAGCAGAACAAAGATGTTCACCTCACTGAACATCACAAAGATGTTCACTTCACCTTGCTGCTGAAAGTGGGGGTGGGGAGCAGGGAGGGAGGGAGGGAGGAAGGAGTGGAGAGGGATCCCAATATTCCCTTCAAAGGCATACTTTCATTGACCTCACTTCCTTACACTAGGCCTGACCTCCTAAAGGTTCTCACACTTAACAACAGAGCCGTGGGCTGGGGTCTAAGCCTTTGTGTATGGGCCTTTGGGAGACATTTAAGATCCAAACCATAACAACATAGCTGGCCTCCTGGTCTGTGAGTCATTACACCAACCCACCAGAAACCATCTTTTCCAGCAGTCTTTTGCTTCTGACAATTCTGCTGTGGAATTTTATGCATTGGGTTTTATTTCAAATATTCTGTGTAATCATTGGATGCCTATTGAGATATAAATATCCTTCTTGGAAATAGTTAGCTTTCTGTTTCTATTATTATTGGCTCCAGGTTCCCTGAAGAGTAACTGATGAGGTGTTGGACAGAGAATGTTGACTTCTTTTTTCTTTGGGCTGGGGCTTTTGGAGATTTAACCCAGAGGTACTTTAAAACTAAGCCACATTTCCAGTCCTTTAATTTTTTTTTTTTTTAATTTTAACACAAGGTCTCACTAAGTTTCTTAGGCCCTCACTAATTTGCCGAGGCTGACCCTAAACTTGAGATCCTCTTGTCTCAGTCTCCCTAGCCACTGGGAGTTGACGAACAACTTGTGTACATTGATCCAGCAGGAGTGGGAGCCGTTTATTGTAGGACAGGAGCGGTATTTATACATTCCACACAGCTTATCTTAATTAGCATAAACTAGATACATCAGTCAACCAATAAGAAATCTCCACACTTAATGGCTCGCTGGCCTTACTTCACAAACCACTCCCTCTGGCATTTTGCCAGGCGCCATCCAGACTTGTTTACAGACTCTAACATTCAGGCATGTGTCACCACACCTGGTTGGATAGAGAATGATGAGAATGTTGGACTTAGGAAACCAGAGAATGTAGATGATTGGATGGAAATTTTCCTAGTCATGTCAGGGCACAGTAACGCACACCCTCACTCCCCAGGCCAATGTTTTTTTTTTAAATCTTTAGTCCCTGAATACACATAACAGCATCTGAGTCCATATATATCATCCTTCCTCCATCCTTGCTGTGCTGGTCTTCCTCCTTCTCCCCTCCCCATCTCTGGCAGGTTGCACAGACCCTACCAATAGAAGCATAAAAGGGCTAGATATGCAAATTGTTTCAAACTAACCAATCCCAGGAGGCTGCAGAGGTGAAGCATGTTGTTACCAGGAGGTTTTAATTTAATGTGAAGATCCTAACAGGGATAAACCACCAGGAAGAATTCCACACATCTGCTTTTCTGAACAGGCAGCAGCTGAAGTGGTCCTTGAGACAAAGAAGACAGAATAACATGGCAGGACCACATGGAATCCGAGGAGATTTTAAATATTAGGGTTCAAGATCTCAAAAGATACATCATGAATTTAAGCTATTGTTCTAAGATGGAAATACATCGCTTTAAGTTTCTTTAAAGGCATGTTTTTTTCATCAAGTTTAAGAATCAAGAAATAATAAAAATGGTAATTGCAAGAGAAAAAATTATCAACTGTAACAACAAATGAAAAGGCACAACACAAAAGGAATGGGCAACATTTTAGCTACTATTTTCCCATAGCTCATTTTAAGCTCTGAGTTGAGCTAGGCAGTGTGGTAATCCCAGTGGCTCAGGGTGACCAAGGCAGGAGAACTACAAGTTCAAAGCCAGCCTCCACAACTTAGTGACACTTACAACTTAGCAAGACTCTGTCTCAAAATAAAAAGTAAAAAGGGCTGGAGATGCGACTTATTGGTTGAGTGCTCCTGAGTTCCCTGGTACCAAAACCAAATAAGCAAACCAACAAACAAAACTAGATTGTCAGAATTATTTATATCTCCCATGGAAGAAAGTATAAAGTTTGAAAGGCTTCTGGGAAAGACATACTAGGGATTTCCAGAGAAAATAAATATGGTATAAGAACCAAGACTTCATATTTTTCCAGGATTGTGATTGGGATGTGATGGGGATTGAATCCAGAGCTTCATGCATGTTAAACACATATTCTACCAACTGAGCTCCACCCTCTACCCCAGGGTTATGATTTGTTTTCATAAAATAAACATTCCAGAAACAGACAAAAACTGATATAGCAAAATAGCAGTTGAATGTTGACTTAACTGAAGTTGATATATGACTGTATGATCAACTCTGTGGTTAAGTATTATTTAATTTAACAAAACTTCTTTAGAGGAAACATTTTTGGTGAGTACTGAGAAAACTAACACACACACACATACACACATATGATAAAATTTGATTTCAAAAATTTTTAATGCAGCATATGAAAATCCCAGCACATAAATAGATAAACCAATTAACAGAAGATCACTGTGAATAAATGTTTGCAAAGAATAAGATTTCCCTTGCTCTGAAGCTTAGGTAGTATGTTAGTCAGTTTTCCATCACTGTGACAAAATTCCTGAGATAAACAAAAGGAGTGAAGGTTTATTTTGACTCACAGTTCCAGAGTTTTCAGTCCCTGGTTGCTTGGCCTGTTGCTTTGGACCAGAGAGAGAGAGAGAGAGAGAGAGAGAGAGAGAGAAACAAGAGAAGGGAAGGGGTTGGTGTCCCAATATCTCCTTCAAGGACATGCTCCCATAACAAACTTCTTTCCACTGGGCTCCACCTCCTAAAGTGCCACAGACTGGGGACCAAGTCTTTCATTCATAGACCTTGGGGAACATTCAAGATCC
This sequence comes from Spermophilus citellus, assembly GCF_964194105.1. NCBI lineage: Eukaryota > Metazoa > Chordata > Mammalia > Rodentia > Sciuridae > Spermophilus > Spermophilus citellus. The sequence goes on from NC_138185.1 coordinate 44,862,428, forward strand.
AAACTATAACAAGAAGAAGGCAAGAAGTGTGATTTTTCTTGTAGAGTTGTATTAACTCAGCCACCACCATATGCCACAATCCAATGACCCTGCCACCTGGTCTGTCTTTTGTCCCTTTCTTGTCTCATGAGCTACTTCCTTCCTGGGTGCTGTTTTCATGTTCTGCAGTTTTAACCCCTCCTTTGCATAGACCTTGATTCTCTTGCCTGGTCTCCTCCAGGATACTCTCCTGACTACTTCCAACCCTGGCTGAAGCACACTTCCCCTGGGCTGTGCCTGTACCAAGCAGATGGACATGGCCAGCAAACCAAGTTCCAGGGTTCAGGTTCAAGGGGTTCTACCATTTCCTGGTCCATCTACTCTCCTCTTCAGATCAGTCTTTGAGAAACTTGGTTTTAAAGGTGCATTTATATAAGTAGAGAAAAAGAATTAGGAACTAATACAACCCTAGCTTCATAATGGTGTTTTGGATCTAATATATCACAGGGGTCCCGTAAGATCGTATCACCTAATGATATCATAGCCATCTTAGCTTGTGTCAGTGCACTCTGGGATGTTTGCACAACAAAATCATCCCATGATAGCATGCTCAGAACATATCCCTACCACATATCTCCATTGTTACACTCCATATGACAGTACTTGCCCCTCTTTCCTTTCTCCTCTCTTTGATCCTATGTTATTTCATTTAATTAAAATATTCTGAAGGCAGCCTTCTAAATTGATTTCACAATCCACTAATGAGTTATGATTATTCCACTCTGATTCTTCCTTGCTTAAACCTTCCACATCCTCCTTCCCTCCTTGTTATTATTTCACCGAGAAACTAGAGCTAATCAGAGGAACTTCCACCCTTCCCACCCTGTGCGATTCTCAGACTTGCATCTGCCTCTCTTTCTCTGCCTCCACGTGCTCTGCTTCCCTTTCTCTTTCAGTGGATGGACATTTTTGCTCCTCTCTTGGGTTCACCTTCTGCTTTTGCAGTAGATCCTGGCTTCTTTCCTATACTCAAGGACTTTACTGTAGCTATTGTGACTCTCTCTACTGGATCGTTTCCATTTAGGCACAATTATACTAAAACTCTGCCCATAGAAACTTCTCTTGACCCCTCATCTGCCTCCAGCCCCAACCTCTTCTCTCTACTTCATTTCCCAACAGAATCCTTGGCAGGAGTTTCCATGCTCATCCCCCAGCCCTTCCTCCCATTCTTTCTGAGCTCTTTTCTAGTCAGGAGGCTGTACCCAGAACAGATCTGTCAAGGTCACCAGTGACTTCTCTGCTACCAGACCCAATGGTCAGTGTTTGAGTCCCATCTCATTCAATTCTCTAGCAGTATCTGATGTTGAACCTTCTGAACACAGCTCCTTGCGTGACCGCATGTGTCACATGCCATGGAGCTGGCCCTGGGAACATGCAGATCTAATGTTACATGTTGCATGAGACATAAGCTTCATCTGACAAATGCTTAAGGATCCCAAGTAATAATTATAGTCGGTAAGGGTACTGAGTGCTCCCCATATGCCAGACTCTCTGCCCTGGGCTTCACATATGAGGCCTCATTTTAAAATGCTAACAAGCCTGTTAGGTGGTTCATGTGTCCTCGTGGTACTCATGAAATAGTTGTATTTTCCCTTTTTGTTCAGATTGTAGAAACGGAGACACAGAGAGGTAAAGTGACTTTCTTACTTAATAAAGTAAAGAAACCACAGTTCATATCAGATCTGTTCAAAACCAGCTACACTCAGGAACTACTCTGTCTCCATAATTTTCCCACATAGAAAATAGTGAATATCCATTTTCTCGGGCTACAGAACAAAAACCACAGACTGGGCAGCTTAAAAGAGAAATTTATTGTCTGACAGGAGACCAGAAATTTGAGATCAAGATGTTGGGAGGGGTCATGCTTTCTCTGAAGATGCTAAGGATGGCTCATTCCAGGCCTCTCTCCTAGCTTCTGGTAGCCTCCAGCATTCTTTATCTGGCAACTGATTCAATCTAACCCTCAGTGTTCACATGACATTCTCCCTGTGTATGTACCTTTAATCATTTTCCTTCTGCCCATGTCTATGTCCAAATTCCCCTTTGATATTGGATTAAAGCCGACCTCCCAATCTTATTTTAACTTGGCTAAATCTTCATAGACTCTGCTTCCAATAAGGTCATACACTGGAGGTTAGAACTTCAACATAACCTTTTTGGAAAGGTACAATTCAACTCATAAACAAGTGTAAATTGAGAGAGACATCAGATATCCAGAAAGTGCAACCAGTTCACAAAATCAGAAAACAGGCATTCTCAGTGAGAAGTAGTTATTCCATGGTCAAAATGCCCGACGTGAATTGCCTGTGTCCTGCCTTGAGCAGCCAGGTGAGTGGGGTGCAGGGGGTGCTCTGGCAACCTCCTCTGGAATGTGTACAAGTAAAGAATGGGAGCTGAAGGCTTCCTTGGACAAGTGAAGTGAGTGATTCTTGACCATGGATTTGGGGACTTGTTTGTCCATTAAATCCATGTCACTGGTTTCCATGATCTGTTTTTTTTTTTTAAATATAAATTGTATTGGTATATTAACATTATACGGATGAGTGTGACTCATTGTTACATATTTGTACATGCACACAATGTAACAATATAATTTGGTCAGTTTCATTCCTCGTGACTTCCGCTTTCCCTCTCCTCTTCCTACTCATTGGTTCCCCTCCATTCCTCCACTGGTGTCCTTTTTATTTCACAATCTTCCTTTAATGTCATTGTTAGGTGCCAGGCACATGTCTCTTGAGATCTAATCACTTAATTCACTTTAACTCCTTCCTGCTGGCTTCAGTTCACTAGATTCCAAATTACTGTATTTGGGAGGTAAGTAGTAGAATCTCAAAATTCCTGATAATAGAGTGATTCTGATCACAATCACTCTACTATCATGGATTATGACAAAGAAAGAAAATAAAAACAATTCAGTACCGATTCATAATTATATACAATACTATGATAGTATGATTTAAATAAAATGAATCATTTTAACTTCTGTAAAATTCACTACCGTGCCCTTGATTGGCACCTGACCAGCTGTAGTTGCTCTGACCTTGTAGGTTCCTTTATTCTAACTCTGAGGTTCTGTCCCAAGGAGCAATTGCTCTCAAGGGCTGTCAATCAGCTACCACAGGCAGGACTTACAGGCCTTTGTCTCCAAAAAATTGATAAAGAAAGAGTTCAGGTATCTAAACTCAGCTTACATAGGGCATCAACAATGACTTAAATATCAATTTTTGTCCCTTCCTACCACCGAGTAGCCATGCACAAGTTTCCTGAAGCAGGTGAGAGAAGAGATTCTTGGGATTACTTTAGAGGACAGGATGATGGAATTACGTAAAGAGCTCAACACAACCAAACTCTGATTTCTGTTTCCAAAGAAAGTCAGATAGGAATGTGGACTGGGCACATTGTATTTTTCTTAGAGCAGCATGTGATAAAAGTGATGTTTTTGCAAATAGAGAAGAAGTGGAGAAAAGACCAAGAGTCAAAGATTGCAGTCAATGCAAGAGGCATATTTGCCATTAGGAAAAGCTATGATTCTCCCTTATCTTCTACCATTGTGGCATGTGATGGGGTTGAACATATCTATAAAAATCATCCATATTCAAGAAAAATGAAAGAAGGGACTGGGACCCATGCATGCACTGTAGAGTACTAGTTCTTAGTTCAACTCCGTTGAATGGTAGAGACTTCCTGAGTATCCAAGACCATTGCTCTACTGCAAGCCATTGTCCTCTGTGGGGATGATGATACAATAGGATTTTGTGTTATAAGAGATCCCCCTGCCTGCTGATTACAGATAGGATTTCAGTGGAGCAAGAATGACGTCAGGGAGACCAGATAAGAACAGAATGTGGTTGTGCAGAGAGTAGTGCTGGACTACAGGGAAAAATTAGGGACAGAATTTGGAGAATGATCCAGCAAAACTGTGATGAATTGGATGTGAGGAGCATGCAAGAGAGACAGAAAGAGAAAGAGAGCGAGTTCAGGGCCAAGAATGGTGCTGGGCTTCTCCTGACCACCAGCACCAGAGGAGGAACTAACTGTTAAGGAAATTGTAAATGTGGGAGAAGAAGAAGTCTTGACAATGAAGAGTTTCATCTGATAGGTGTAAAATTTGACAAATCTATGAGAACCCAACTGGAAGTGTCAAGGGGAGTTAGTTCCAAGAATCCAGAGCTTGAATGAGAGCTTTGGGCTACAAAAAGAATGGAACCACCTAAGAAAAGGGTATGCTAAATAAGGTTTCTGAAATTCCCAACATTGCCATTCAAGTGTTTATTTCCCTTAGCTTCCTGCTTTGAAGTGGTATTTAAGACATTAGCATTTGGTTCCCATTAACACCAGAGTCTAGTGGAGGTATTACTGCCTTCTAATTTGGGGCTGAACACATCATTTGATTTCAGCAAAAGACCAGAGACAGAGTCCTGAGGACTAAGATCACAAATGGTCATCATGAGAATCAATATTTAGTGAGCATTCTGGCTGGGGATGTGGCTCAAGTGGTAGCGCGCTCGCCTGGCATGCGTGCGGCCCGGGTTCAATCCTCAGCACCACATACAAACAAAGATGTTGTGTCCGCCGAAAACTTAAAATAAATAAATAAATACATATTAAAATTCTCTCTCTCTCTCTCTAAAAAAAAAAAATTTAGTGAGCACACAGATGTGTGTGTGTGTGTGTATATGTGTGTGTGTGTGTGTGTGTGTGTGTGTGTGTGTGTGTGTGTGACTTCTAGGCTGGGCATAGTTTATGCCCTGTCATTAAATATTTATTCCCATATTAAAGATGGAAACTCTTATACCCATTCTACTCTGGGGAAACAGAGGCTTAGAGAACATAGGTAACTTTCTCAAGGTCATGTTAATCAGTTGGAGAAATAGGGTTTGGGCCCTCCTGTGCCCATGGCAGAGCTCAAACACCAAAGCGACCCTTTCAGTCCTCTGGAAGTCAGATCTAAGGAACACATGCATTCCATGATCCTCCATCATCATGCTGAGTGTGGGACTCTGTATTCAAAAGCTGCATCCTTTAAGGGGTACCCAAATCTCCAGTTCTGGTCCAGGAGAAGCTGTGGAGAAATGCCTAGGAAGTTTGATTTTATAGTTTCCCTCTGAAATAGAAATGCTAATAACAAATATTTGTTATATTTGACTTCAATCCTCTGTATGCCCTCAAGTCTACCATTAACTTCTTTTCAGTGACAGTGATTTCCCCTTATTCATGATCTCCCCAGTTTTAGTTACCTGCAGGCTGAAAATATTAAGTGGAAAATTCCAGAAATAAACAAACCCTAAGTTTTAAATTATACACCATTCTGAGAAGCATGATGAAATGTCACTCTGCACATCCTGCTGGGAACATGAATTATTCCTTCGTCCAGTGTATCCATATATTCACTATCCATCGCTTAATCATTTAGTAGTCTTCTTGGTTATCAGATTAACTGTAGCCTTATCAGTATATTGCTACAATTATTCTATTTATTATTATTGTCATGGATCTCTTACTATGCCTAATATATAAATTAAACTTTATCATAGATATTATGTATAGGGAAGAAAGTTTCCCTCTACTTTCCCTGTAGTTCTATGAGGGTTCTTTGGCTAATCTAGGAACCCCAATTACTACAAGAGCTGATTAACAAGAGAAAAGCACAAATGTGTTATTAAATGTAAATGTTCATGGGGACCTTCACCAGAGAATGAAGTCCAAAGAAATGATCAAAGCAGGATACTTTTCTAAGTTTTAAACAAAGAACAATAATTCTGTGAAGGAATGATGAATGGATATCTGGATTAGGGTGGTAGAGTCTAGGGATGTCACTAAGAGATATATGGTCAGGGAGTGTGGAAGCTCAGGGAAGATAAGAGTTAGTTCAGAGTTTGTTTATTCAGGTTTATTGCAGCCCAATTGCCAGTCTCTAGTGAGTAAGATCATTTTCCAGCCTTGGTATGAGAAGAACATCCCTCCCCAAAGAATCTTTATGGCTTCCTGGCTATAAGAAAGCAGTAGAAATGGCCCTTTCTGAAGTTAGTTTGTTATAGTTCTGATCTGGAATGTCCCCCAAAGGCTCATGTCTGAAGGCTTGTTCCCCAGTTGGTGGCACTACCAGGAGGTGATAGAACTTTAGGAGGTGGGGCCTTGGTGGAAGAGGTGAGTCACTGGGGGTGTGCTTCCCATCTCCTGTGAGATAAGCACCATTTATTGACTCACCCCTCTGCCATGATGTTCTGCCTTACCACAGACCCAGAAACAATGGAGCCAACTGACATTGAACCAGAAAACTCTGAAACCATGAGCCAAAATAAATCTTTCCTCCTTTAAGTTTATTTTCTCTGGTATTTTGTCACAGTGGTAAAAAACTAACACAGGGTAAAAAACTAACACATGGTTCCTCAAGTGATTTCAGCCTCAAACATTCAATAACTTCAATACAGCCTATCTTGACATGGCACATGCTCAACTCCTTCATGTGTATAGGGAAAAAATCATAGCTTGTATAGGATTTGGTAATGCCCATAGTTACAGATGTCCACTAGTGGGGTCTTGGAACATACGCAAGACCACTGTAGTTGATTAAAGAGAAAAAAGAAATAAGGGAGGGAGGTGTAGAGCCTTAGGTGCTGGTCCATGTAAGAGGGAACACTTTTTATCCAGGCATCTCTAACCATCATTAGTGGCAGAGTGTTTTTGGTTTTAAATGCTGAAACTTTAAAAGGGCTGTGTGATCAGGGACCAAGGGAACAGGGGGAGTGCTGTGGTTCTGGTCAACTAGTTGCTCGGCTACCTTGTCATGGGGGATAGAGATGTGGAATCAACACACAGACCCCGGGAGCTGGTGAGAGAACTGGCTGGAGACCCACCTCAGGTCGTTGTCCAGTAGCTCAGTTTATTTTTGGAATGTATACAATTGTTATAGGGTTCGAGTGGGGCATGCCCATCAATCATACACAAGCAAGAGAGTATCCATAAGCCAATCATCTTATGCCTAATGTAACCACCTATGAGGATGCTCTAAATAGTGCTATCATCAGGAAGGGTCTTTGTCCCTAGGGGAGGGGGTTTCTAAGTTAGAAGTTCCATGTCCAAGCCCCTGGATATCAGTTTCCTGGCCCCGCAGCTTGGTAATGCTAACCAGAAGTGCTAAGGATGAGGTTTCACTAACAGCTTGCTAGAGCAGAGCACCCCATCCTGCAGGCGTTCCTATCAGGCCTGAACGAGTGTAGATTCTTCAGCACTCCGTGCTGCTCATAGCTGCTAGCTGCTAGCTGTAAACCGAATGTTATTCCAACAGGGGAGGACAGAGGTGAAGCTCTTAGAAATATCTGGAAGGAGGCTCCAAGCCCCAGGAATAGATTACCCTCCACATCCACCAGGTCCCTCCTGCCTCCTGCTCATAACCGGCTGGCTGCTGCAGATGGGAGCAAGTCTCACCTGTGGGGAGCCAGAGCCGGCTGAGTTCCCGGCCTCACTCACAGAGCAAAATAGTGTTCTAGGATCTCAGCTCTGCATTCTTCACACATTTTACCAGGAGAGTAAAATCCCACGCTTCGGCTAGTATAAAACTGCACCGCAGGGATTTAACAGGCTTTTAAAAGTTGTTGATTGGATCTGACCTCTCCATAGCCTTATGGCTCCAAGAAATGGCCATTTAAAACTAAATCTTCAAGTAAATTGAGGCTTTCCTCACAGCAGAAATAGCCACCATTATTTCCTTCTAACTTTATATTAGTTTCTGGCTGAGAACTGATCTTCCTTGTGATATATGGGAGATTTCCTATTCATATGAAATCTTTAATTTCTTGAGTGTCATTTTCATTGTACATGAATTTGAAAAATACTGTGAATAATCAAAATGTACAAGTGGAGCAAAGGCTCTCTTTGTGGAATTCCCAGTTTGTTTTTTTTTTTTTTTTTAGAAAAAAAAATTCATTCTTTATAGTCAAATTTTACTGTTAGGAGCAAATGGAATATTAATTGACTTTTGAGAGGCTTTGGGCATGTGATCACCATCAGCACCTGCCATTATCCACAGTCTTCCTGGTGTGTATTTCCAAAAACTAAAGACATTTCTCAAAGGGAAAATAATGCTGCAGAAGCTATTTTGCAATTGTGGGTGGGGGGTGTGGGCGGGGCATGCCTTTGTTTGGAATCTACCTGAATATATTTTCGTTTCTTTGGGAAGGAAAAATAAAGTCTCCTGATAAAGGAGTGGTAACATTAGAAATGTGAAGGGTTGGCCCTGGGTATTTGTAAATTACCTGTATGCACCTGCTTCCCTTCCAGGTGCTAGAAAAGAGGCAGAATGTTCAGTGTTGAAACAAGATGGCAAATTAAAGTTGCCTGAGCACTGACATGGACCAAGAACCGGAAATAACAAAAATACTCCCAGAATCATGGAATCATATCTGCTGATTTTACAAAAGGGGACACAAATCTTAGAAAAGTCCAATAATGTGCCCAAGTTCTTATGCCTAGCACCTTTAACATTTGGAGGCTGTTTGCTGTGTGCTGAGCATTATGGTGGGAACTCTTACCTGCTTTACTTCCTTGAGGGTCCCCACGCAGTTTTGAAAGGTAAGTACTTAATCCACAATTTCCATATGGCTAAATAGGGATTCCAAGAAGTTAAGCAAACTCATCTTAAGTCACAGGCTTAGTAAATGGTGCCGGAGCCAGGATGTAGAATCAGGAGTGGCTGATTATAAATAAAGTTCAGCATGGGCTGTCCATGACACATCTGAAACACAAGCTGCTATTTAACTCAGGGAAGAAACTAGGTAGAGAAAACCCTGAGCCCCTTTGAAGTCAAGAATTGAGGAATTTCCTAGCTCCTGCAGACAGTGCATGGCATGGATAGGTTCCCTAAAGTAGTGAGCTGGGAACATTGGGAGGAAAAAGAACTGGAGAACTTCTGGGACCTCAGAGGGCACCTTGGGGGGTGCAACTTAGGATTCTGAGGCCCAGCGAATCACATACCATGTGGGATTACATTCTGGTACTCCTGGCTTTTCTACAGCTCTGGGGGTCCACCTTTGACTTTTTGTCATAGCCAAAAACCAGCAGAGAAGAATGTGGAACTTGATACAGAGTAGAGTTTGGACTGAGAACACTGCCATGTCAAAAGGCAAAATTTCCATCTGGAAATTATAAGTGACTTAAAAGAGAAAATAGCACCATGTGGCCAATCCAGTGAGAATACTAGTAGTGTCTGGTGTTGTGAGGATGCATCATCTTGGATCATCACAAAGGAGACCTAGTGGCATTCTTTGCAACTCTCAATCAAGCCCAGATAAGTATCTGGTGAGATGATGAGAAGGTATCTGACTTTTGGCTCAATCCTCACCTCAGTCCAGCCAGGTCTACACATTGAGACCTGGCAAAGAGCAGATAAGAATAACCTTCAGGGCTGGGGATGTAGCTCAAGCGGTAGCGCGCTCGCCTGGCATGCGTGTGGCCCGGGTTCGATCCTCAGCACCACATACAAACAAAGATGATGTATCCGCCGAGAACTAAAAAATAAATATTTGAAAAAATAAAAAAATAAAAAGAATAACCTTCATAATCATTAACACTAGTCCCGGATACTTATTCTGTTCTCCCATGGAGAAGGTGCTCTTTTCCAAGCCAGGCACTGAGCGGAGTGTGCCACCTGCATTGTCACATCTCACTTTGACAGCACAGTCCTGATGATTATCCACAGTTCATGGGTCAGTGGAACTGAACCTCACATGGGTATAACTAACTAGCTTAAGATCCCAAGATGGGACAGTTTGGAAGCTGGAATTTGAATAAGGAATTTGATTCCAAATTCCAGAGTCTGTGTTGCCTCCCAAGATGAAAAACTGATTCATCTGGCAATAATTATTAGTATTTTATTTTATTTCACTTTATTAATACTGATGATTGAATCCAGGGGCACTTTACCACTGAGTTACAACCCTAGTCCTTTTTATTTGTTATTTTGAGACAAGGTTTTGCTAAGTTGCTGAGGGTTTTTGCTAAGTTATTGAGGGTGGCCTTGAACTTGGGCTTCTCCTGCCTCAGCCTCCTGAGTTTCTGGGTTGTTCATATTTTAGCCAAGCAGAAAGCCTCAGATAAGCATTAGATCCAATATAAGTGCTTTTTCATACTCAGGACACTGAGATTTTCTAAAATCGAGACCTCTGGAGATTATACCGTCTCGCCATCCCCTGACTTTCAACAGTATCACAGTCATTGCTTTCAGAGCTCAAGTTAATGTGATTTATTGGTGCCAGAATATTTGGTGTCTTTACAGAAAGAATACATCAAATCTTAAGTTTGTCCAAGCATGCCCCAAACAGCCTATTTCTGGAGGCCATAAAGAAGTGATGTTATGGCTTTTGTAATTGTTGGGTCACTTTCCTTTCTGTGGGTATCTCATTAGCTGATAATAGTTTTTATATCTGATTATAAAGATAACAGCCACCCATTGTGCATAATTTGGGCAACTTGGAAAAATGCAAAGTTGAAAATATGAAACACAATATGAATCGATGCCTCATTGATTCAACTCTTGGGCCAAAGTATAATGTAATTCAGAGCCTGAGTTGTTAATATAAAAGATATAGCTTGAGAAATTTCATTCATCACACAGGCAGCTGTAATTTTAAGTCTGTATATGCCTAGAATTCTGCTAAAAAGAAATCCTTAAAATAGATGGAAGCAACTATAATCCAGGGTTGTCTGCAGAGACAGCTTCCCATAATGGTCAGAATTGATAAGTTTTTGAAAAGGCAGTGCCTCCTTCAAAGTCCAGTCTCAAAGGGAGAGGGTGTTTCATTCCATGATAGGTCACATTTCCTCCCATCCTGAGATCTGGGTACAATAATTTTTCTTTTTTTTAAATATTGGTTCTAAGTGGACACAATACCTTTATTTTATTTTTATGTGGTGCTGAGGATCAAACCCATGCCTCATGCACGCTAGGTGAGCATTCTACCACTGAGCCACAACCCCAGCCACCCGCCCCCTAAGCTTTTCTTAAAGCAGAGTGAATCAGGAATGTCACCACAAGATCTCCCAGCAGCCAGTGCAGTATAGTGAAAGTGTGTGGTACATAAGGAGGTGTCTGATGCTGAAACAAAAGTCCAGATGGAGAGTTAATACAGTGTGGCATGTGTGCCAGAGATGGCAGCCTGTGTTCCAACCCTGGGGACTCCGAATACTGGAGTAGATTTCTGAGCAAACTAATTAACCTCTCTGGGCCTCATTTTCTTCATATGAAAAAAAAAGAGATAAGAACAGCACCTGCCTTAAAGGAGAGGAATAAAAAAAAGTTATGCACGTGTAATACTTAAATTTGGTACATGGAGTGCACCCATCATTTGTTGTAGAGAATTTTTACATGCCATATGGACAAAAATAGAAGTCTCAAATGGGGAGGCAAGGCCTTTGTTCATTTTACTTCAAAATTCATAGTAATAGAGAGATGAAAGGTGGCTGCAGTCTGGCCAGATGGTTATATGTATAGAAGAGGTCAGCAAATAAACCCCAAACTGTCAGGGATGTAACGCATGAGTTTTTGTGTAGATGATGATATAGGTGGAGAAGTTCTTCCAGGTAGTGACTCAGGGACCCAGGTTGCTTCCTGAGTTTTATCTTGCAGGATGTTACCTGGAATTAACCTCATCTGGCCAGAGGGGTGGAGGGTGCAGGGCCTGATATGGATATGCAACTCCTGTCAGTCATAAGTTGCATACTGTTAGTGGCCCATCAGGGTCGAATCTCAGCACTTCAGTTCTCCTTTGGGAAAAACCCACTCCATAAGCCAGAGAAAACCTCAGGCAAAATGATGTAGGCACTGGCAATGTGGAATTTGGCCACTTGGTGCAGAAGAAATGTGGCTAACACCTGCAGGATCTATTGCAGAGCTGTGGCCCAGGTTAAAACAGTGAGAAGCTGGATTGTGAGTTGGTACAGGCTGGCATGTGGCACAGATGAGCTCTGTTCAAAATCTGTGAATTGTCCTGTTACCCTAAAGCAGCTTGAAAATCAGATGTGATTTTTCTAATAACTTCTGTAAACTGGTATTTACTTCAGGACAGCAGATGCTGTCAAGGGGTGCTGCTGCAGTCAATGTGGAAGGTTTTTCTGTTTTGGTGATGTCTGATGATATTTAAAAATGTTAGCTTTATAGTCAGAAAAGAATTTAAACAGTTGTGAACATGTGTTAGTTATCATAAAGAAACCTTGGTTTAAAAGTTGTGTGTGTGTGTGTGTATCATTATACAACTGACCTTCAGTATCAGTGGATTACATATCTGTGGATTAAACCAACCTCATATGGAAAATATTGAGAAAAAAATTCATCTGTACTGAACCTCTACAGACTTCTTTTTCTTATCATTATTAACTAAAAAATACAGTATAACAAGTATAATACCTGATACACATATACACACACACACACACACACAACATACTCCTACTAGGTTTGTATGTATGTATGTGTATATTATATTTATAAATATATATGGTATATTTTTATATATAAATACTCATAACAAGTATTATAAGTAATTTAGAGATGATTTAAATGTACTAGAGGTTGTCCATAGGTCATATGCAAATACTGTGCCTCTTTCCATAAGGGATTTAAGCATCCTCAGATTCTGCTTTCCTTGGGGATCTTCAAACTAAGTCCTCCAGGATACTGAGGGGGTAACTGGACTAAGAAATGCCTGTGGAGGTAAGATTGTGGAGGCAAGATGAGTATTTTAAAGCACAGTAAATGGCACTGTTATTTAAACACATAAAGCATTATTTGCAGTGGAGTAATGGTGGTTGCCTAGATACAAACCTCTTCTCATAATGTGAAAAAACAATCACCCTAATCAAGAAATAAAGCAAATCAAATAATCATTTACACATGCCTTCAGAATTACTAAAGACAGAATTCTACAAATTTCAAATTGCCTGTGTCAAGATAGGCACCCAGATCTAGCCAGGCAGATCTAGCCTTGAGAGCCCACCCCTCTCAAGGGCACTGGGTGCAGACCACAGAGGACAAGTGAAGGACAGAGGGTACAGAGCCTAGGGTGATGCAGCCCAGACACTGCCCTTGGAAAGTCAAACCCCATCCTGAATGGTCAGGAAAGGTGAAACCCCAGAAAAGATGGGAGAACTTAAGAAAGGTACTGTAGCTTGGAGACTCGATGATGTCAAGAAAAAATACAAAGTGAGTAAAAACAGAGTCCTGCAGAGGTCAAAGAGAATCACAAAACCACAAGACACACCCCTCCCCAAGACAAAGCACTAAACAATGAAATGACACTTCACTATTTCAACAGTAGAGGGCGTGTTTGAATCAGGAAAACTAGCTAGTCACTCACATGCTGTCCCTTGTCTACATCAACTAAGAGCTGGTCCAGAAAAGAACTGTAAAAGGAGCAGAAAGCAGCAGAGATCATGCAGCAAAGCCACAAGCTGAAGAAAACAGCATTTGAAAATCAAAGACTTCAGACAATAAGTTCTCACTCTCTCCAACTGCCCCCACACAAATACCCCTCAAACAGAAGAAAACACTAATATTTCAAGTATTTTCATATATATAATATATATGTACTTATGAATCAAAGTTATTATACATATGTAATATGAAAAAAAGAGATAAGAATGAATATGTGTGTGTGTGTGTGTGTGTGTGTATGTATGATAACCTTGATTCATAAATTCAAAATATCAGAACTAAAGTAGAAATAACTTAAGAAGATGTGAAATGAGAATTGATTAAACTCAGGAGAGAAAATGAAGAAATCCTATTTTTGAATTCTTAAATTGTCAATGGGACCATGCTGCCAGTGGAAGCAGACTGACCAATCACCCAGCATCTCTCGTTTTTGCCTTTTCCCATCCACAGGTCTTTCTGCACTGCAGTCCCAGGCAATCATTTCTTGCATAAAAGTATAATGACTTTTCCCATGGGAAATGTTTGGTAAAGCCAATCTTGGCTATAGTGTTTATTTTCCAAGTTCTCTATTAAATAAGTGAAACTGCAGCAAACACCCAAATACTTTCCCAGGGCAAATCAAGTAATACTTGTTGAATAGACTAAACTTTACAAGGAGAGTTTCATTCTCTTTTGTAATAAATATGTCAAGGTTTCAGAGATGAACTTATCAAAATTGGTTCCAAATTATAATAAATGACCAACCATAATCAGTCATGCCATATTTTATAGCTGAAGAAGTAATTTCCATACATTATATTCATTGTTAAAGTTGTATTTGAGTCAAAGAACACATGTGATTGTGTCTCCCCCACCTCTGTATGATCAGGGCAGCCTGGTCATGATTTGCTTGTTTTATATACCTGAAGAATGAGAATGGCAGTGACATCTGCTGTATACTATTATTAATTTTAGTCTGTGGTACGGATAGTATTTTTCTACAGATGGCCACAATAACATGACCTACTCATCCTATACATTCTCTTAGCACCTCCCCAGCAAGAGATAGAGTCTAATCCTTTCCCCTTTGAATCTGGGAGGGTTTGTGTCTCATTTGTAACCAATAAGATGTGATAGAAATTATACTGCCTTAGGTCTGAGGATAAATTGGAAAGGAAAAGAAGGCAATATTCACTTTACTCTCTAGTAGATCTTACTGGAGCTCTGACCTGCATCATATAAGAAAGGGAGACTGTTCGGAGGCCACCATGTTATGAGGAAGCCCAAACTAAACCATGCCAAGAGACCACATGACAAAGCCTTGAAACAACATGATACGAGTTGGAGATGTCCTACAGTCTCCAGCTGTTCCAGCTGTGCCTCCTCCCACCACCACTCTTTGTTCCAGTTCCAGCTACCATCTGGCTGTAACCACATTTGAGAACTGTCAGCTGGAACTACCCAGCCAAGCCTTTCCTGAATTCCAGCCCCTAAGAAAACCAAAATAATAATGAGATGATTATTGTTTTAAGCCACTGAGTCTTGTGGTCTTGTTGTGCAGCAACAGATAACTAGGGTGAATGGATCCTCAAGGAATAAGAACTGTTCTAGAAAAGGAAGAGCAACTTGTCTAATATCTTTCAGTGATCATTTTTGTTTCATATAATTTTTGAAGAGGAAGCTATAGACCAGAAAGTGTATCTTTTGAGAAGAATCATGTTTCCCTCTAGATTTAGCTTATAAACTAATCTTTGCATTAAAGAGCAGTTGAGGTTTTTTTTAGATGATTTTTTTTTTTTTGGAGCTGCAAAGCTTTAAATATCTATTGCTTTTGGCAGAAATAAATGGAGGGTCAGGTTGCTAGAGAGAACTATTTACTTTGTCCTTGGATGGAATAAATCTAAAAAGATGAAGGAAGAATTGTTCTGCTTTCAAGGATTGCTGATGAAGCTCAGCATTAGGTAGCTCTCAGTTTGGCTTTATAGTTAGCAAACATGTCTAGCATTCTAGGCTGTAACAAAGAGAAGTGACTTCACTTAGAGGGCTAAAAGGAGAATATTTTATTCCTGGTGGGATATAGGTTAATGTGGAATTAGGGACAGCCTGGGTTTGAATCCTGCCTCCACTGTTCATTAATTTGTGACTACAGGCAGTTAAATTTATCACATCCTGCCTCAAATGCCATGCCTATTGTTATAAGGGTTATCACAAGGACTGAAAGCAATAATGTACGTGAATGGCTTAATGCAATGTCAGGCATATAGTGTGTGCTCCATAAATGGTAACTACTACTGTCGTTATATTTTATCCAGATTTTAAGTTTGAGATCCAGAGACCCAGATCTAGTGAAAGACTTAACAGTGCAGAGATTAAATGGCTTGTCACAAGTATACGTTGACTGTCTACCGTTGTATTACCCTATGTAGTATGAGTTTGTCCAAGGTGATAGTCTTTCCAAAATAAGACAGTTCTTGATCAATGATGTAAGATGCATTGCACTCTTGATGAAATTATTCCAAATTATTAAATGTCCGTTGTAAAATTTAATGCTTAGATTAAAAATACCTCAGCTGTCAACAAACTAGGATTAATTAATACTAGCCACCTTAATATAATAAAAGTTCTGAATAAGGCTAAAAAAAATAAAAGTTCTGCACTAGTCATATTTAATGGTGAAACTCTGAATGATTTTACTCTGACCAAACAAGCATGCACTCTCAACTTTTATCACGTATCACTTTTATTCAACCTTGTATTGATACTTTTACCAAGGTACCAAGGCAAGGAAAAGAAAAGTTTCTGAACTTGTGATTATTCAGAAGTTAATATACTAGTAATAATTAGAAAAATTTTAAAAAGCATATGATTTGCAGTACCAGCAAAAAATGCCAAATAACTAGGAATAAATTTAACAATATATGTGTCAGAATGATACACTGAGAACTATAAATTATTGAGAGAAATTAAAGAAGACCTAAATAAATAGAAGGGTATATCATGTTCATGAACTGGAATACTCCATGTTTTAAAGATGTCGATTCCTCCTCAAATAACCTATAAATTCATTGAATTTCTAATTAAAGTCCCAGCAGTTTATTTTCTGTATAAATTGACAAGTTGATCCCAAAATTTAGATGTGATTATATGTAAGAGAAATTGTAATAGTCAACACAATATTTAAAAACAACAAATCTGGAGTTCTTACATCACCAGGTATCAAGACTTGCTATAAAATTAACTAAGTAAAACTGGCAGCAGAGCAAGGATAGACAAATGGATCAATGGAACATAAATGAGTATCCAGAGACAGATGTACAAGATATACAGTCACTTGACTTACCTACAATCAGACTACATTGCAACTAAGTGGGGAGAGGAGAGTCTTTTTGACAGATGGTGGGAGGTCAGTCAGATATTCAAAACAATGAGACTTAAATCAACCTTCTAGAGAAGAATATAAGAGAGTTCTTCATGACCTTGGAGTATGCAAGGATTTTTAAAAACAGCTCTGTTCACTTAAGATTTATGCACCTTATCGTTTAAAATTGTTTTTTCCTAATGTGGCATTCTTGATTTTCTTCCTAGTCCTATGCAGTGCTTTTATCTCCACGAGCTTCTTTCATTTTGTACATGATTACTTCTGCAGTTCATTTGTTTTCTCTCAATACAGTGTGTCTCCTGGGCATCTTACCTACTTGACCTTTCACCTGCCCACTCTCTGTAGGTAGCTCTTCACCTCACATCTGTTGCTCCAATCTGCCTCCAACCATGGGGTCATGGGACTGACAGGGAGATCTGACTGTTGAGTAATTCTCATCATAATCTCCAGTCCTCTTTATAACAACCCCCAGGGCTATTGTCCAGTTTGGGCTTTAATCTTCCATGAAGAATAAATTGCCCCCACTCTAAAGTGTTGCAATTTGCCTGCCTCCAATTTCTAACCATTGTTTCTATGTCTGCCCCTTACTGTTACTGATTGAGTCTAATTCCACCTTCACAGGACGGAGGGAGACGTTTGTGCTTTGCTTTTCCCCAACTCAATCATTCAAGGCTCCTTCAAATGTTTCCTTAAATAGAGTAACATATTTCATTTCTGTCCACCTATGGACTGTCCCCACTTTTATCATGTTCTTATCAAGTGTGGCACCTCTTATAAACTGAAGTGTGGTCTGGTTTCTCTAAACTATGACCTCCCTCCTTATAGAAGTGTTGTTTTCTGGATATCGGGAGATGCATTTGTCTCTGGTGATTCTTCGACTTGTCTCTTGCATTTCCCAATCTGGAGCTCCCCTAGAACTTCAGGCTCAACTTCTCCAAAAATGAAATAATCACATGGCCACGGACACCACAGTTCTCCCAGTCTTCATAAGACCAAGCAGGTCAGGTTGCTTATTGTCCCACACAGAAAAGTTGATCACTTGCTTTACTAAATAGGGGGAGCAGTTGTTACACCACTCCTCCTTTATTCTCTATTTGTGTATGTGGGCTTTGAGGAAGAGGATTTTTCAAGTTGTATTCAACTTACCTAATAATATAATCATCATCCACCTGTTGACACCAGTTTTTCTTCCCAATTTTCTTATCTTCTGGGTGGCCATTTCTGACCCTCTTTCCATCTGCACAGGACAATGAAATGCAGTCTTCTCCCTCAGTGACTCTCATGCCTGCACCTTCTTTTCTAGTTCGAGTTTATAGTTTGCATCTCCATTGCCTGCTCTAAAGGGCCCTTTCCTCCGGCATCCTACTTCCTACTCAGAGATTCTCAGTGGTTCCTGAAGCTTGCATTGTAAATAGAAATCTTTTCTCCTTGTCCAGGCCTTTCCACGGGAATCCCCCCAATTAGGGTCAAGTGGCACATCTACTTTGGGCTAAATAATTCTATCTAAACTAAAATGCTTTTGCCCACACTCCCCCAGCCATAAATGCACTCACCTTCTCCATCCCTGGCAGATGGCCCAAATCTAAAAGAAGACCTCATTTGTGTCCCTACAGTGTCCAGCTTAGACCTTGAACAAAATCAACCAGTGTTTGTTAAGTTGAATGAACACATGAATTTCTTGTCCCATTTCATTAATTCATTTAAAAAAATTAGAAATGGTCAAAAAATTGCCATGGATACATACATATTCTTAGAATCATTTGCCATTTCTGAAGATTTGGAAGTTTCCAAAATAGCAAATGTATTTATTTCAGAAAATGACTCAAAACATCTTGTGGTTTTTATTTCATTTAATCTTATATATTTAAAAAGACCCAAAAGAATTTAATCTGAGTTTCAGTGCTGATGTTTAGATTATTTAAGGTCAACAAAATTCTTAGCTTGATCTTTGAAAGAGAACATGCCAGAGTAAAAGGTGATCCAGTCTTTCATAGGCACTACAATGTCCTTTACCAACAATTAGTTCTTCCTGGGGATGAGTGTTCCCAGAACTGTGAACAGGAGATCTTTGGGGTTGGGGAGAAGTATTAAGGTTCTCATGCTAACGTCAGCATCTTTATTCCACTTTCATTATGTCCGTTTCAGACAATGTCCATGTTTTAGAATTTCCCATAGTTATGATCGTAATTCTGTAATTTTTGAAAAGGAAATATGTACTTCCTTCTTTCCTTCCCCCATCCAGCTTCTTCTCCAGTAGTTTTTATGACTGGGAAGGCCAGTCAGGCAGGAACCCTGTAAGGACACAGCCAGAGCAGTGGACAAGTTCAGACTGACAGGGTGGGCTGAGAGAGAGAGGAGTTATTCCTTGTAGACATAGAACTGCCCTGGGGAGGTCTTAAGAGGGGAAATTAGAACTCTGGCCGGCTTGGCTTTTCTTTGTAGGTCCTACCTGTGAGAAATTGACTCAATTCTCATTTTTCCATAGCAAAACTTTATATGTTAAAAAGGGGTTCAGGCCTGGAGATATAGCTCAGTTGGTAGAGTGCTTGCCTGGCATGCACAAGGTCCTGGGTTCAATCCCCAGCATCCCCAAAAAAGAGGTGTCTAGCAGTGGACATTATAATATGCTTTACATTAATCAAATATTAACTGAGGCCTCCAAATGTGATTTGTCCTGATGATTTAAACCAGAGCAGAATCCATCCTGGTCATCAGGGGAATCATGTGGGTTAAACAATGATAATATTGTGTAACAAGTATGTACTGTGACAAAGATATATAAGCTGAGATCTATAAACAGGACAATGAGGATTCAAAGGAGAAAGGGGTCCATGGGGTTAGGAAGTAGGAGCAGGAGCCATCAGAGGGCCAAATGGGGAGACCATGGCGACTGACAAACCAAAGCGAACCTGTGTTTTGCCAACTCATGGCATTAAGCAGGTCTTGTCACCTCCTCCAGTTAGAGAATGAGAATACAGGTTCCCCACTTTCCAGGCTGCAGGGTGGTTCAAGGGAGAAAAGTATAATCATTTCTTTACGCCAGCAATTGCTTGTTTTTTAGATGGGCAGGATGTCAACAGCAGGTGGCAGCAGAGAGTAAGGTGTCATAAACTGGGTGGCTACTTTGTGTTTTTTTTTTTTTTTTATTGGTTGTTCACAACATTACAAAGCTCTTGACATATCATATTTCATACATTAGATTGAAGTGGATTATGAACCCCCAATTTTACCCCAAATGCAGGTTGCAGAATCACGTCAGTTACACATCCACAATTTTACATAATGCCCTATTATTAATTGTTGTATTCTGCTACCTTTCCTATCCCCTACTATCCCCCCTCCCCTCCCCTCCCATCTTCTCTCTCTACCCCATCTACTGTAATTCATTTCTCTCCTTGTTTATTTTCCCATTCCCCTCACAACCTCTTATATGTAATTTTGTATAGCAATGAGGGTCTCCCCTCATTTCCATGCAATTTCCCTTTTCTCTCCCTTTCCCTCCCATCTCATGTCTGTTTAATGTTACTCTTTTCTTCCTACTCTTCCTCCCTACTCTGTTCACAGTTGCTCTCATTATATCAAAGAAGACATTTGGTATTTGTTTTTTAGGGATTGGCTAGCTTCACTAAGCATAATCTGCTCTAGTGCCATCCATTTCCCTGCAAATTCTATGATTTTGTCATTTTTTATTGCTGCATAGTACTCCATTGTGTATAGATGCCACATTTTTTTTATCCATTCATCTATTGAAGGGCATCTGGGTTGGTTCCACAGTCTAGCTATTGTGAATTGTGCTGCTATGAACATCGATGTGGCAGTATCCCTGTAGCATGCTCTTTTCAGGTCTTCAGGGAATAGTCCGAGAAGGGCAATAGCAGGGTCAAATGGTGGTTCCATTCCCAGCTTTCCCAGGAATCTCCAAACTGCTTTCCAAATTGGCCGCACCAATTTGCAGTCTGGGTGGCTACTTTGTATGTGGTATCTGTGTTCAGAATATAGCATTGTGTGCATGTGTGGGCGCGTGCATCCTGTGTGTCTCGGGCCTTTGTGCTGTGTGTATTCAGAAGATAACATTGTGTACATACATTCATAATTTGGCATTGTGTGTCTTTAGAATGTAGAAAATAGCCTAGGGCTGTGGTTGTGGCTTAGCAGTTGAGCGTTCTCCAAGCACATGCAAGGCCCGGGATTCAATCTTCAGCACCACATAAAAATAAATAAATAAAATAAAGGTATTATGTCCAATTACAACTAAAAAAAAAAAAAAAAAGAAAGAAAGAAAATATTCCAGCTTAGCCAAGGGATACTTGTGACCAGAAAGGCTTTGGGGACTATTCTATAGAGCAGCACCATCCAATAGAAATACAAGGTAAGCCAGGAGCAGTGGCACATGCCTGTAATCCCCGCGGCTTGGGAGGCTGAGACAGGAGAATTGCAAGTTCAAAGCCAGCCTCAGCAACTGCGAGATGCTAAGCAACTCAGTGAGACCCTGTCTCTAAATAAAATACAAAATAGGGCTGGGGGTGTGGCTCAGTGGTTGAGTGCCCCTGAGTTCAATCCCTGGAACAAAATATATATATATATATATATATATATATATATATATATATATATATATATATATGGCAACATATGCAGTATTTCAAATTATTTCAAAATGTGATTAATATGAAAATTTTTATTGAAGTTATTTATGTTTTATTTTCTTAAGTCTTTAAAACCTAGTGTGTATTTTCTACTTAAAACACATGTCTGCTTGGGCTTGCCACCCTTCAAGTAATCAAAAGCACATATGGCTGGTGGCTTCTGTACTGGACAGCCAAGAATAGGTCTTAACTCTAAAAGAACAGCAGGGTTTTCTTTGAATATTACTCTTTCTCTTTCACTTCTTCCTCAGAAAGATGGTTTATGCTGTAATTTAGATCTTTGAGGTCTCTAAAGACCTGTGTGTTAAAGGTTTAGTCCCCAATGTGGGGCTATTGTGAGGGGGTAGAACCTTTAAGAAGTGGGGTCTAGTGGGAGGTCTTTAGGTCATTAGGGGGCATGCCTCTTTCCCACTGTCTTTTAGAATGATATTTTAATACTTTATAAGATTGGGAATACAGAGTTAGTAGTAAAAACTGTGAGAAAAGTTGAACAAGCTTAGATTTGAGTTCCAAATCGTGGATACTGAGGCATCTGTAGGTAAGGAACTTAATCAAATTGGTAACTCAGTCTTTTAATCTGTGAAGCTTGTACACAGAGATGGAATGAACCTAACCAATTTTACCTCCTTTAAGAGAAGATCAAAGAAAATAATGTTCTTCATCCGTTTTCTATTGCTATAACAAAATACCTGAGTTGGATAGTTTATTAAAAAAAAGGAAGGTACATTTAGTTCATACTTCTGGAGGCTGAGGAGAAGCATCTGGTTGGCATCTGATGAGGGCCTTCTTGCTACATCATAACATAACAGAGGGTATCACATGGTAAGATGGCAAGTGGGCCAGAGAGAGATCACTTTTATAACACCTTCCCCAAATCTATTAAACTACGAATCCATAAGTGGATTAATCCATTCATGAGTTCACAGTCCTCATGATATAGCTGCCTCCCAAAAGCCCACTTCTCAACATTACTGAACTGGGAACAAACTTTCTAACACATTAAATTTGGGGAACATATTCAGCCCATCACAGTAATGTACCCATGATCACCATTAACAACTGTGAGAATAGTGCATCTATAGTCAGTGTATACAGAATACCACCCCTCAAAAAAGTGGTCCTTATAGAAGTTCTAGTTTGTTGATGCACGTATGCAAGTTTGGAAGGAATGGGCACTTCTCTTAGAAACATAACCCTGTTCAAGTTCAGTAACAATCTAAAGCAGATGCCCTTTGCCAGAGAAATGCTCTTGTATGCACACTCTGACAGTACCCCCAAAAGGCTGGGACAGCTTCCCAAGTTGTTCCAGCTGCTCAACTCTGACTCAGAGGGAAGGCTCAGCCTGTTTCTCATTTTAATACATGGTTATGTTTTCTTATATAAAACATGTTTTAAGTGGCCAGCATTATAAGTGTTTTATGTAAGATTTTATAGCATATGTCATATGTAGTTAGTGTAAGTCCAGTTTAGTGAGTCAGTCTCTCTCTCTCTCTCTCTCTCTCTCTCTCTAATATTGTTTGAGTTTGACTTTTTATTGTTTTTTAAAGCCAAAACCCCTTTGGAAGTTGACTAATAGCATTCTACCTTGTAGGGTGCCCTCCTCTTGGATCCTCAAAAAGTTTTGAAACACTTCTGAATGCTACCGCGGCGACATTCATACAAACCATGTCTTGTGGAGCAACACTCAATTTTGTTTTGCTTATGTGGGAAGTAAGGGCAGTGGGGACCTGAAACCAGAGAACCGCATGGTGGAAGGGTCCTAGGCTGGAAAGATGCATAACTATTAAGATACTAGTAGTGACCGCAAATCTCCTCTGTGAGGCCACATGTGCTTTTTATCAGTCTCCCTAGAGGGCCATTGTCTTAACTCCCAACTGGAAATATGTGCCAGAATGCTAAAACTCAGCCGAGTATTGATACAAAGACCTACATCCTGCCATATGCTGGGATGCACCATGGTGTGTGGGCAAAGAAAAACTAACACCAGGGCCCCACACAGCATCCAGAGCAACAGCATCATTCTAAGTTCAAGGGTCCACAATGCAATTGTTTAAGGATTTTTTCAAATAGGCAAAATTATGCATGAAAATATAGATATGAAATAGCAGCTAGGGGGCAAAGCAGAACAAACACAGTCATGTGTACCTACAAGAGGGAAAGCGAACATGAATTTGACCTTTTCCTATTTCACAAAATGAAGGATCTGGCATATAATACAACTGTTAAAAATGGGCATGTACAAATAAGGACTTATTCTCAGAGATTCACATATTCTTGGGGGAATTTTTGACATACATTTTTATTTCAGGGCATAATCTTGAATAATTTATCAGATTATGTTCTGTGTTATTGAGAGCAATGTTTTTAAACTGGGTCATAACCTCTAATGAATTTTTACTCCTTGATTGGTAAAGCTGAGCACATTCAACATTGCTTTATTTATTTTTAAATTGAATTTTTTTTCAGTATCAGGGATTAAACATACATAGAGAACCTAAGAGGTACTCTACCACTGAGTGACATCTCCACATCTCTAGCCCCACCACCCTTTTATGTATTTACTTATTTATTTTTGAGACAGTATTTTGCTAAGTTACCCAGGCTGGTCTCAAACTTGTGATCTTCCTGTCTCGGCTACCCACATAGTTGGGATTATAGTGTGCCACCATACCCAGCTCTAACATTGTTTTAAACAAAAGTGAAGGGAATGAGAAAAATCAGAGAGTATGATTGGTAGAAAGAGCTAAGTATTATTTTATAAAGTGTTTCTGTTTAACATGTATGTATTTGGGTATGGATTGTGGTATAAAATATGTTTATCACTGTGGATGGAAAACAAATGAGCTTGAAAGTCTTAAATCACTAAGTCACCGATTCTCAACCTCTACTTGGAATTGTCTGGGGAGCTTTGAAAACAGGGCTGTACAGGTTCCCCCTGCAGATATTCTTCTGTAATTAATTTGGGATGTAACCTGTGTTTGGTGCAGGCTTGAAGCTTTTCAGATGTGTAGCCAGAGCTGAGAACCCCTGAAAATTTGAACTTTGCAACCAAGTTCTGCAGTTAAATGACTGCCTTTGGGCTTGAGGTTGTTTAATTTTATTTTCTTTCAGACTAAGTCATCCCAATTAGGATTGTTGCAGGGTATGCAGGGACAAAGGAGGGTTTAGATATAGATAATGTTTTTGCCTAAAGCCAAGGTAAACCAAAATCTACTGAAGGTGAATGAATGAAAGAAAACTTCATGGTAGTTCAGATAGGCAAATCACTACCCCAAGCCTCTCTAGTAGAGCATATCAGCTTTCAGGTAATTATTGATTAATTCTCTTATTTGAGCCCTTTCCCTCATAGAAGGCACAACTCCGTCATATTGGTGTGCAATGACTTAATTACGGACAAATGTTGTTCATTGCATTAAGTGAGCCAAGTTGCTTTTTTTGGTACTGATTTACATCCTTGTTCTTATACAATTTAGAATTGTGCTTGATTTTATAACTGTATAACAGTGAGAATATAGAGCATTTATGCCTATTTAATTTGTACACACTTTTAAATTCTGTAACAGAAACAAATTAGGAAAGAAGCAGTAGAATTTCTGTTCCTCAAAAGGAAAACCTGATGTTATTCACGGGCTCTCCTTCGCCTGCCATTTGTGCAGCCCATCCTGAAGATAGTGGGATGATACATTAAATTCAAAATCTTATCTATTAGAAGGTGTTGTAAAGTGATATAAATGAAGCTTAGAGTTTGTTAAGAATATTTTCCAGTAGTTCTATCTGTAAAGTAGGAGTTCAGAGGAAAATCAGGATCAAGAAGGAAAGTTTAAGCCCAGTGTGGTGACATGGGCCTGTGGTCCCGGCAACTCAGGAAGCTGAGACTGGAGGGTCACTTCAGCCCTGGAATTTGGGGCCAGTTGGGCAACATAGTGATAATTCATCTCAAAATAAACAGAAAAGAAGAAGGAGAAGGAGAAGGAGAAGGGAATAAATGTTTCTGAAAAAGGTGGCGATGTTGGTGGTGGTGGTATTTGATATTACTATAACCATTTACAGAATAGCCTTCAATGAGCCAGTGTATTTCGTGGATTATTTTTCTTGATCTTTAGGACAATCTGTTTTTTTTTTTAATTGGTTTTTTAAAAAAATAAATGACAGCAGAATGCATTACAATTCTTATTACACATATACAGCACAATTTTTCATATCTCTAGTTGTATATAAAGTATGTTACACCAATTCATATCTTCATACATGTACTTTGGATAATGATGTCTATCGCATTCCACTATGCTTGCTAATACCTTGTCCCTTCCTTTTCCCTCCCACCCCTCTACCCTATCTAGAATTAAGGACAATATTTTTAAAATATATTTTTCGTTCTAATTAGTTATACATGACAGTAGAATGCATTTTGACACATCATACATAAATGGAGTATAACTTCTCTTTCGTCTGGTTGTACATGTTGTAGAGTTGCACAGGTCACGTAATCATGAATGCACATAGGATAATGAATTATCCTATCATTCCTACCTCCATACCCTCTCCCCTCCCTTCAGTCCCCTCTGTCTAATCCAAAATATCTCTATTCTTCCCCTACCTCTGATTGTGAATTAGCATCTGCATACCAGAGAAAACATTTAGCCTTTGGTTTTTGGGCCTCGCTTATTTCACTTAGCATAATATTCTCCAGTTCCATCCATTTACCAGCAAATACCATAATTTCATTCTTATTTAAGGCTGAATATTATCCCATTGTGAATACATGTCACAGTTTCTTTATCCATTCATCTGTTGAAGGGCACCTAGGTTGGTTTCATAGTTTAGCCATTGTGAATTGAGCTGCTATAAACATTGATGTGGCTGTGTAGGACGATCCTGTGAGATAGATTATAATCACTGCTATTAGGCAGGTGATAACTGCTAATATAATCACCTCATTATATACACGAGGATCCAAAGTTAATTTGTCTGAGGGATTCATCTGGAACTCAAGTCCAAATATTTTGCTTTGAGGCCTGAGAACTGAATCTTCTCATGTAACCAGAGAGGGCCAGGGAGGATTTTCCAGAACAGAAACCTAACAGGGACCTAGACTTGAAGGAAGAGATGTATGTTACATCTGCAAGGTGCCAGAAATATGTTGGTGGAGAGTTGGAGGTTATACTCCATTTATGTATGATGTGTCAAAATGCATTCTACTGTCATGTATAACTAATTAAAACAAACAAAAAATATAGTTGTAGGCAGACACAGAGGACCTGAGACAGTGAAATATTATGACAGTATTGGGGAAAATGAATAAGAGAATCTTATAGTGGTTTAGAAAGTTTGATAAGACATCCTAAGAATGGAACAAGTGAAGAGACTGAATTCATGGTAGACATTTATGTAGAAAAGGAAATTGTGTGTGTGTGTGTGTGATTGAATGCTAGAATACACAGAACAACATAGAAAGATATAACCCAAATTAAAATAGTGTCCACCTCTGCTGAGGATATGGGCATTAGTGGTGATGGTCAAAGAGAGCTTGAGTTGTGATCTAATAATTGTATTTTGCTTTCTTTGTTTGCAAGCAGAATGACTGCATTCGTGGACTTAGGTAATTTTGAAAAGGGTAGAGAGTTAATAGAAATGGTTAAAATTAAATACGAGGTAATATGGGAATTGCATATCCAGGCACCTAGACTGGAAGACTGTGGGGCCCTTTTAGAAGGAGCTGAGTGATGCAAGGTGTAAGGGAAAATAGGAATTGTCACTTAGTTGACAAAGATGACAGAATGGTTTTTAAAACAAATGAAAAACCATTTGGAATTTTAAAAATTTGAGCATCAGCATGAAATTTAGAAAGCATTCTGGTCAAGGAAGCCCCCTCCACAGTTTCCTGGTGCAGAGGTGAAGATAGATCAGCATGGGAAGGAAAAGCTACCACTGTGCTCTCATCTGTCAGTATCTCCTCCCAGAGCCAGGTCCTTCCTCTGTGTGGTTGTTTATGGTGGTTTTGAAATGCATACAAATCTTAAATGGTGGATTCTTTGTGTTGTAGATGGAGACTAGAGATCTGGACTTCTAAACTTCAACCAGAAAAATCAAATATGCAAGCCCTTCAGCCTGGTGGGGAGGTCGGGATGAACTGAAGTGAGAGAAGAGATACCTGAAGGGGTATGTACCTAGTGCTTGGCACTCTGGAATTACATTTGTTTCCAAGCTTGTCGGTGTGAGTGGGAGGATGATGTTGCAGTGGAAGTTGCTTCCAGGTGTCATGATGCAGTAGCAGCAGGGCTGCCCCATGATCAATAGGTCAGGAGCTCTGAAAACATAGAGTCACCCACATGTAGCGGGCATGAACCACTTGCTAGGCATGGCTTAAACATTTTAATGGGTTCATTCATTTAGTTCTTACCACACAGTGTGATCTAGATACTGATGTTGCTCCACAAATAACAAATAACAAATAACCCAGCTGGCAACTTGGGGACAGAGCTGTTATCAATAGTACCCATTCCATTCCTCTCTCCCTTTCTCCTACACTTTCCATTACCTTTCTCCCCTACCCACTTTTTCTGTTTTTTTTTTTTCCTTATAGAATTGTAAATCTCCATCTTAAAATGAGACTCAAAAGGGCATTGGTCTGGGTCACTATGGAAGATCATATGCTCCAAAAATGGTCATGATGCTATTACTTCTCTTCTAGAATCTTACTACTCCCCCATCAGGAGGGGAGGTCTACTTTCTCTCCCCTTGAATCTGGACAAAGACTTGGTGACTGCATTGATACATACAATGTGGCAGAAGTGACACCAAGTGATTTTAAAGCCTAGATCGGCAAGAGTGATGTGACTGCCACTTGGCTTGTTCATAGTCTTGGGATGCATGCCCTGGAGACCCAGCCACCATGTTGTGAGGAAGCCCAGATGCTGCAGAGAGGCCATGTTTAGGGGTTCCAACTGGCATGTGGGGGAGGCTCTAGTAGGTTGGTGCCAGACCTTCCCCACATTGATACTGGAAGAGCAGAGACAAGCTGTGCCAGATGATCTGTCCCTGCTGAACCCTGCCCCCCATGGCAGATTCATGAGCAAAATAAACACTGTCCTTTTGGGCTCTTCATTTAAACTCACAGAAACATAATTAAGGTAAATATCATTATACTCAATTATAAGTACCAAAATGAAGGTCAAGTGAGCTGAAGTGACTCATCCAAAGCCTTACCACTAATGAATGTGTTGCTTGGATTCAAACCCAGGGCTGCCCAGTTTCAAGCTTGGGAGATTCATCACTGTTCCAATACCATGTACCTCTTAAGCTGGATCCCTTCAGACACAACTGTTTTCAAAAAGCAAACTCTTTTGGAGTAAGCTGGCAAAACTTTAGAGGAATAAGAGGACAAGAGAACAAAACTATAGAGATCTAGCTTTCAACAATATGTTCATGTGGCCCCTGGTTAAATACCTCCCAGCTTGGCTTAAACATAAAGTTCTCTTGGAAAGCTGTCAATCTTCTCTCCATGAGCTTAGATCCTGTGGCATCTGCTCCTGTTACAAAATATGCTTTTCTCTATCATGTAAAATAATAGTCATTGTGTGACATTTCTATCCTTCCTTTAACCTTTGAAGGTCAGGGATTGGTCTTCCTCTCCTATGCCTCACCTCATTTCTTACAGCACAGACCTTGACCTATAGTCGATAATTGGTAAGTGCATACTACATACATCCCAGACAGTGTTAAATGTGAGTTTTCTTGACAGTAATCACAATAGGATAAGGATGTGAATAGTTTCAGATATAAATACTGAAGCCTTATCTTGATGTTGAAAGCTTGTCTTTTGAGGCTGTTAAAAAGTAAATTAAAGCACAATAACATTTTAAAGAGTTTGAGCAATCAACAATTCATGAATCACACAGTTCTAAACCAGAATGGTGCTGGAGCTTCACCAAGGGAAATGGGGGGGGGGGGAGGGCTTTTACAGGACGGATGTAAAGCAAAGAAAACATTTGTTTAAAATCATATGCTTGTCTTATTTGGTTTATCACATTGGAAATACAGGAAACAACTCAAGTTAAGTTTCACTTCTGTTTACAAATCAAGCAAAGCTTAGGTCACTTCAGAAACCTGACTGGTTTTGCCTGCTCAGGGATTTTTTAGACTTGGTCCCCACTGTAATGCACTTTAACAAAGCCCAGGATTTCTTTCTCACTTCCTCTGTCTTTCCTGTTAGATAAAACATCTTTATGTTTGACTTGTATGAATAAATAACTTCAGTAAAATGCAACTAGACAATAACAGAGCTCTAAAACACCATATTTCACTAGGTTGTTATCCAAGTGGAAAAATTTCAAGGGAGGAGAAAACAGATATACACCACGGACAGAGAACTGACATTGGCATATGCTGTGGTTTGTCCTCACCAAAACTCACATGGAGGCTTGACTCC
The DNA here is from genome assembly GCF_964194105.1 of Spermophilus citellus. NCBI lineage: Eukaryota > Metazoa > Chordata > Mammalia > Rodentia > Sciuridae > Spermophilus > Spermophilus citellus. The sequence continues at coordinate 44,892,325 of NC_138185.1, forward strand.
CTAAACGGCAGTGTTGAGAGTGTTTAGGCCTTTTAAGAGGTGTGGGCTTATTGGGTCAGATCCTTCATGAATGGATTAATGCTTTTCTTGCAGAACTAGGGTCTTTCTCTCTGGATACTGGCTGGATTACTGAATGTGTTTTTCTGAAGCAAGAAAAAGTGCCTCCTTGCCCCACCTCTACCTAATTTATACCATGAGGCCCTCAGCAGAAGCCAGGCAGATGCTGCTCTATGCTCTTGGGGTTTCAGAACTGTGAGCCAAAATAAACTTCTTCCTTTATAAATTACCCAGTCTTGCCCAGCACAGTGGTACGTGCCTGTAATCCCAGAGGCTCAGGAGGCAGGAGTATAATGAGTTCAGAGCCAGCCTCTGCAATTTAAGGAGGCCTTGAGCAACTTATCGAGACCCTGTCTCAAAATAAAGCATTAAAAGGACTAGGGATGTGGCTCAGTATTTGAGCACTCCTGGATTCAAACCCTGGTACCAAAAAATAAATTATCCAGTCTTGGTGTTCTATTATAGCAAAAGAAAATAACTAGGGAGTTGTGGAAATATGAAATGTGTAACTTTTGGTCAGCCTTGGCTCATGGAAATTGTGGAATTGTGTTTTTTAACCTTTCATTTAGGTATGTGTGTATATGTTACTGCAGTTGCTTGAGAATTGGGAATAAATCCTACATTTATAATGTTCAGAGCATCCAGTATTCAACTATACCCTTAAGAACTATAAGGATGTAATAATACATATTTTTTAATTATGAAGGATGGAAAATTCATGCAAAATATTAAGTGAGTTTAATTTTTTTATACTGGGGATTGAACCCAGAGCCTTATATATGCTAGTTAATCTACCACTGTACTACTACATCCCAGTCCTAAGTTTAATTCTTTTTTTTTAATATTTTTCAGTTGTTTATGTACCTTTATTTTTTATTTATTTATATGTGGTGCTAAGGATCAAACCCAGTGCCTCACACATGCTAGGCAACTGCTCTGCCACTGAGCCACAACAACTGCTCTGCCACTGAGCCACAACCCCAGCCCCTAAGTTTAATTCTTTAATTGTATTTTTATCGTCTAGTCAATTAGCTTTGCTACCTAACAAACTGCATCAAAACTGAAGACAGGTTGAATAACCTTTTTCTGAAATACTTAGGATCAAAAGTATTCAAGACTTTGGATTTTTTTTTAAGATTTTGGCATACTTGCACAGATTATTGATTGAGTATTCCTAACATAAAAATCTGAAATAAAAAGAATGCCCTGAAAAGTTCTGGATTTTCCTATTAGGGATGCTCAATCTGTAGCTTAAATTAATAGCCATTGAGGGTTAGGATTGTAACTCAGTATTAGAGCGCTTGCCTAGCAAGTGTGAGGCACCACATATAAATAAATAAAATAAAGGTCCATCAACAACTAAAAAAAAATTTTTTTAAATTAATAGCCATTGATTTATCTCCTTGTTCAGCAGGTTGGCAACATGAGCTGAGATTGCCTGGTCTAAGTGAGCCTTCTGGGCTCCTTGTGCCTCTTTGGTCCTCTGCCAGATGGTGGGGAGCTGACCTTGGGGCAGGCTTTGGTGGGGTGGCTCATCTCTGTTCTGCATGGCTCTCAACCTCTAGCAGGTTGGCTGAGCTGGTCCACATAGCAGCAAGGCTCCCAAAGAGGCAGCATAGCATGAAAGGCCCCTTGAGGCTTGAGCTTAAAAATGATGTCACTGCTGTCATATTCTTTTGATCAAAGCAAGTGACAGGCCAGGCCAGATTCAAGAGATGACAGTTTTAAGCCTTTGATGGGAGGAACTGCTAAGCCACCTTACAAATACAGGGAGCTTGGAGGTGTGGCTGTCTCTGTAACCTAGAATGCCACTTAAAATGCAAATATTTTTACTGAGAGAATTAGAGGCTTTACAATAGAGATGGTGGAAAGAAAGCCATTTGTATGTTTTATAATGTGATATAAGCCACCTCACAGGATTGAACAAAGAGGATAGTAAAAAGGGACTGAGAGAGATGCAGCATAGAAAAGTCATGGGTGACCCCCATTTCTCCATCTCTCTAAGTCTGTGAAAGGGAGAATTGCGATATGGGCAGCAGAGCAGGGTCGACATTTGGTGATAGGAAGTTTCTTTTCCTTTGCTGTTATTTTCTCTCCTTGTCAGCTGGGGATAGCAAATGATGAGGGATTGGCAGACTGATTGGAGGGAAAGAATAAGCAGCTTCTTTCACCGCTGGGTCAATGGAAAGAGACCCTCCCTGAATTTGACAAGCCTGAACTGATAGGGCACTATTTCTTCCTGCCTTCCAGCCGCTCACCTTCAGCTTCAGGCTCCACTTGGTTTATCTGATGGGTTTTGTGTGTTGGAAGAGTGTGGGGGCAACCTGACCCACATTTCCCACTGGACACCCCTCTTTTATATTGTTTGTATTACGGCTTCTCTCCCCTCGGTGCACTAGCATTTCACTAAGTATAATCAATGGAGAATGCTTTTTTTTGTTGTTCTCTATGCTGTTTAGTGAAAGGTGGGTGCTTCCATCAGCTGGCTGAGAATGTTAAAGTGATTTAACGTGAAAGACTATATTTCTTGTCTAGTCATATTCTCTCTCTCTTTTATTTTTCTCAATCCTATTCCATCCTTTCCAACATGAGCAGATGTAGCTTGGAAGCCTGAGAGTAAGGATAAATAAGTCTTGCTTGAAAATAAGTAGCATTTATGAGTCAGGTCTTAAACATATTACATGTTCTTACCTCACACGAGGGAGGGAAGTGCTTGCTATTCTTGTCTCCATTTTACGGGTAAGAAAACTGAGGCTCGGAGAGATGAAGTCATATGTGTCATGGCATCTGACACATTCAATTGTGCCATGAGCGTTAGTCTTCCTTTGTAAAAATGAGGCTGTGTCTTAGTTTGGGTCAAGAATTAGGGTACAGATATCTATATGGACAGTGATTCCCAGAAACAGAGTGAATTGGGAGTGAGATAAGAAGGGAGAACAAGACCACACAGTCTGCAACTATGAGCAGGTTACTGTGTAGGCTCTGGGCTCAGTCCCACTGGGCATTTTCGAATCATCCTACTAAGGGACACAACAGTTGACATATTTGGGGAAGAGGGTGTGGAGAAGTTTTTTAAAGCAATTGTGAGCATCATAATTATAATCCGTCTCTTGCTACCCATTAGCCTAGGGAAGGAAAGAAGGTAAAGTCTATTTTGCATTATTTCTTTGGTTTCTTGTACGTCCCCCATTGCTCTCTTCACCAGCTCTTACATGTGCCACCACCCCCAAACTCAGTGGGAATTTTGAAATAAGGTCTATTTCACTCATGTCACTAAGTGTTGACCCGGCAGAGGCTGATGTAGATTGGGCTCAGTGGGACAGATCTTGGTTGAGTAAAGCACACATCTAGGAGTTGGCTAATACAGGCTGGATTCAGCTAGATGACTGTGCTTCTGGCCTAGATGCAGCTCAGTTCCTTGCTGATAGCTAAGTTAAAGTTGGAAACACCTAAGTACTACCTAAGACCAGGTTGGTGGGCAGTTGCCACCTGAAGGCTCCTCTGTTGTCCAGGAGGAGGGCGAGTAGAAACCCAAGAGGCCTCTCAAAGCGTAAGCTTGGAATTGGCACACAGACACTTCTGAATTCTTCCAGTGGCCAAAGCATGTCTCATGGTCAAACCTAAGTCAAGGGGCAGAGTAATATATTCTGTCTTTGCTGGAAGAGTTTTTAAATTATTGACTTTAAAGCTAGTAAGGCAGTATACCATTCTTCCTCTGCCTTCTACCAAATTAGGCAACTATGGTGTGAAATTTAAAGCCAGTTTTATTGATCCCTTTGGGAAAAATCCCAAATCCTTAATGACATTTTAATCTGTTATTAATGGAAGATAAAAATGATATTAGGGGGCTGGGGTTGTGGCTCAGTGGTAGAGCACTTGCCTGGCATGTGTGAGGCACTGGATTTGATTCTCAGCACCACTTATAAATAAATTAAAAAAATAAAGTTCCATTGAAAACTAAAAAAAAAATTAAATGATATTAAAAGCTGCATAACCTTAGGTTTCAGAAACCTCTTCATGATCTCAGACCTTAGCTGGGAATTAGCTTATCTTGTATGATGACTTTGTTCATCTTAGATTTATGAAGTGTTTGGAGTTGCTGAACTTGTTTCTCTCACAAGGCCAACCTGTTACCACCCCAGCAGCTGCCCAAAATGCTTTGACTTAGAATCAGCACACACCAGTTGCTCTAGCTTGTCAGAATGAAATAAGAGCAGCAAGTAGAATGAATTAAATTGTCAATTTTATGGATGTGTATGTTTTTCTACATTTTAGGCGAAGGCTTTGAATTCTATAAAAATGTCACTTCTTTGCTTCTCTCAATACCTTGGCGCTCTCATCTGGCATGGATAAAATTTAGCTGGAAGAAGAAGAGGCAAAACTTTCATATTGGTTGGAATTTGCAGACATAAATTTGCAGGACTTTTTCCAAGTTAGCATGGAAAAGGCTTGCTGTGTTATGCTTTTTGTGAGTTCTAAGTCATAAAGCATATGCTAGGAGTGACATGACTTTGTGTTCCTGGCTGTGTGTAGAAGACCTGCAGAAGAAACCCAAGCATAGCATCATTAAATGTCTCATAAGTTATTTGTATCGCAGCATGGATTATCCAAGCAAACAGGCAAATGAGCACAGACCCCAAGATCAGTACCTTAATGATGCCCCCTTATTTGCCCTGATAGAGCATTCTCATTAAATTACAAATGAAATCATATGCCTTGTTAATACTGTTAAAATGCCTGTGTACTCAGTGGTTTCCATCTGTATAAATTCACAGGGAATGAGTGGAAAGTACTAAATATATGAGCCAATTAATAAATGTCACTTTTTGGTGGTGTCTTATTTTGAGGTTCCCCCCAAAGCAGACCCTGAGTTAAAGATTTAGATGCAAGTAATTCACTTGGTAAATTCCTTCCAGGAAGGATTGTGGGAATAGAAAGAGGTGGATATGGAAGGGAAAGCAACCAATATTCCTGATTCATATCTTGACTTATGATGGGGTAAAAGTCAGTAGAAATGATACACTGAATTTTGAATTTTGACCTTTTTCTGGGTTAGTAATACGTGCAGTACAACACTCTCTTGAGATTCTGGGCAGCAGCAGTGGGGCAGAGCTCCCAGTCAGCCATAGAACATAAAAGAACGAACAAGGCTCTCATTGGAGAAAATGCCCAACAGCTCTGCATATTTAAAGAGCCAGGGGTGGTCTGACAGTTATGACAGTTTAATGGTTGAAGGGTTTGACAGTTGGCATGGGGTGCTTTCTGATTGGTGGGTAAGGATCATGTGAGCCAGCAGGGCTAGTCTGATTGGTGGGTAAGGATCATGTGAGCCAGCAGGGCTCACCATTGTACAGCTCTTCTCAGGGGGATGGGGAAGTTAGTCTTTGGAGCTGGGGCGACTCCCAACAGAACATGAGAGAAAACAACTAATGTTTTCTACAGTGGACTGTGTTGCTAAGGTAGGATAAGTGTATTAAATGCATTTTTTTAATTTTAATTTTTGGATTTTTTTGGTACCAGGGATTGAACTCGGGGGTACTCGGCCAAACACTGAGCCACATCCCCAGGCCTATTTTGTGTTTTATTTAGAGACAGGGTCTCACTGAGTTGCTAAGTGTCTCACTAATCTGCAGAGGTTGTCTTTGAACTCACTATCCTCCTGCCTCAGCCTCCTTAGTTGCTGGTATTACAGGCATGCGCCACTGCATCCGACTTTTAAACATATTTTTGACTTATGATATTTTTACTTGATGGATGAGATGTGATCCCATTGTAAGTCAAGGAGCATCTGTAATGCTAATGAGCAGGTTCCTACTGTGGGCAACTGGGGCTCAGTCCTACTAGGACATCTGGGAGATGGTATAAATTCATTGCAGGGTTGTTTTCACCCAAGGAGTGAGGGAGTTGGGTGTGTATCCACAACTCTCATCCTTCTTTGGTTTCAAGTGGCAATGACCCCCTGGCATTTATGGACTACCCATGAGTGATCCAAATATGCTCCTATTCACAGAGAATCAGGAAGAGTAGTCATGGGGACCTGTGGAGGGAAGCCCTAGACATATCTTGGAATGGTGGGTGGTGAGGGGACATGTAGCATTTGTTACAGGATTTTGAAGAGGTTTTGAGGAATGGATGGAAGGAATATATTGCTTTTAAAACTGAGGACAACAGAAGCTAAATACCTCCAATCATTATACAGTCAGTAAAAAAAATAAAATAAAAAATAGAAAGAGCTGATGTAAAACTCTTTTGGGGTTATTGTTTTGAGTAGACGAAAAAAACATAGTACATAACAGTGTTTAGAGTATGCTCCCATTTTTAAAAACAGCGTCATTTGGTTATGTTTACATATCATAACATTCACCCAGGTATACACATGAGTGATTTAATAAATTTATGCAGTTTTCTAGAAATTTCATGTAAATAGAATCATAGAACAGATGGCTTTTTAGTGACAGACTACTTTTACTCAATATAATGTTATCAAGGTACCAATAGTTTGTTCCCTTTAGACTAATGATTGGTGTTTCATTGTATGAATATATCTCATTTTGCCTATCCATTTTTCAGTTGGTAGACATTGAGATTGTTTTTAGTTTTATTATTATGGATAATGCTGCTATGAACATCCACATACAAGTTTTATGTCTAGTTGTTTTGAGTAGAGTTTCTAGGTGATATGGTGAGTATATGCTTCTTTCTTTATAAAATTGCCAAACTGTTTTCCAAAGAGGATGCACCAGTTTATACCCCCAGCAGCTGTGTATGAGAGTTCCAGTCTCTCTGTGTGTTCCCCAACAGGTGATATCCTCAGTCTCTTTTACTTTAGTCATTGTCATAAGAATGTAGTGGCATCTTATAGTGGTTTTAGCATTTCCCTAATGATTCATGGTGCAGAGCATCTTTCCACGGGCTTGTCATTCATATGCCTTCTTTGGTGATATGTCTGGTCATGCCTTTTGTTTATTTTCTGTTCTGTTATTTTCTTCTCATTGAGTGATGAGAGTTCGGAACATTCTAATTTTTCCTGTGAGTTCAAAATCATTTTCAAATAAAAAGTTAATAAGCTATTCTAGCACCCGTCACTTCCCCACCCCCACCAGAACGGCACACTCAGGAACTGTCTCATATTCACTAAAAGAATCAAAAGGAAGGGCAAGATCGGATCAGATTTTAAATCTTCTGCCAGAAATAGTCATTGTCTGGCAACAGCACAATGGATCTTTATTAAATCAAGACAAACTTCCTTGACTACTTTTTGTCTGTGAATAGGAAATTGGTGACTTAAAGGGTCCAGATGGTAGATAAAGAGAGATATGAAAGTGCTTTTTATTATCTTCCTTTCTTCAGTTCCTGCAGAAGTTACTCAGCTTCCTCAACCTTTTCTCTTTGTATATGATTGAGAATCACTTGCTCTGTGTTTTCCTAACAGTATAGGAAAACTGTGAGGATGGAGGGATTCAGCAGGAACCCAGGTACACATGTGCTCCCTGACAGACTTGCCAGTTCACCCTACTCCAGGGTGGTCACCTGTACAATCAGCCCCATTTCTAGGTGTCTCCTCGCCACCACCAAACTCACTACTTTTATCATTTTTCATAGAATAAGTGAACCAGATACATGCTAGTAGCTATTTATTGAGTTATAACAGAAATCAATGGACTAATCAACCAATCACGGATAAAATGATGTGGAAAGGAAAGTAGGTTGTAATATTACAAAATGAAATAAAACATAACAAAGAGGCAGAGATAGATGGTTACACAAAAGTTCTGGAAGGATATCCTTGAATTTGTTAATTTGAAGATTAACAAATAGACCTATAGATTTTTAAATCTGTATTATCTAATTTTCAATAACAAACTTGCAATGCATAAATTTATAACCAAAATGTTGAAAATTTTCAACTGGAAAATAATGTGTCTTTATTGTCTGGGGTGTGGTCTCAGCATGTTTTAGAAATTTCAAAATTTGAAAATATGAGACAGATGAACTATAGAAAATCAGAATGTTTATAACATGACTACCTGATGGGTGATTTATGTCTAATAAGTAACAAAATGTGTTAAGTAGGTCAGAACTGAAAAATGGTATTATTAAATGCAGGATACGGAGAACAAATATTTGAGACCGAATTACTGTTCCTGGTAGTGTTTTGTTATGTTTTTATTGGCAACTGGAGGGCAAATGTGTGTTTGAGAAGTCACACAGTAAAATACAAAGTAAAGGTTTTACTGATTTGGGTTGCTTGATCGGAGAAGACTCCTAGATGTGGAAAATATCAAACAAAATAATTCACTTTAAAACCTAATCGGCTATGTGCTTTGGACCCAACTCTCTGTAGCATCTGGATACATGGATGGATGGCCATATTGTACACTCACCCCATCCGTCTTTCCTCTTTCTCCTCCTCAGTTTTTCCACAAGCCTGAGTTTGCCTTTTCACTCATTGAAATCACCTTCTCCCAAAAGGTGATATGTTTGTTTCTTGATATCACTACAAATTATCATAATGACGCTCACAACACCTTCTCCCATCCAAGACATCTACCCAAAGCCTCTCCTTCCTCCCCTCACTGTTAAAGCCATTCAATCCCTGTTCTACACCAATTTTAAAATCCACTTGTCCATTGCTGGTGCCAGAATAAACCAAATCCTAACCAATATTAACTTCATAGTATGTTTTGTCAAGTTAGTCATGTCAGATTTCAGATTTCAAAGTAACTGATCCCCAAAACTTTGAAGCTTGCTTTTAGTTTGTTTTTTTTTTATTTGCTTTTTCATTGATTCTGATGAGCCTAATTTTACTCTCTTATTGAGGATTCCTAGATAATTTATGACTGAAAAATCAAATTATGCTAGTTAAGAGAAGACCTACAATGAGGCAAGAATTCTATTCATGAAGGAAAAGTAATTTAAGCAAAAGTTAAAATTTTTTAAGTTTGATAATATTCAATGAAAATGAAACAAGGTATTCAAAGGAATATTTGAGATTGGGCAAAAACGATTCTATTGGCTCCTCTTATGACAAACACCAGCTTCACTGAAAATAATCCACTTCTTTGTGAAACTACATGTGATATTATACTGGTTCAATTTTGCCATCAATAGATTTATTAGGCTCTGTTTTGAAAATTTGCTTTTCTTCTTCTTTTTTGGACTTTGAAAAAGCAGAAGTTACCCTGGCATGCACAGTGGGGTAATTTTTCAAGTGTGAGTTTGTGTGTGGTTTTAGGCTTTAGTTGCTTTTTCCCCCCACTCCATCTTTTCTTTTAGTTAATGAGTCAGTGCTGGGCACTGTGATTCATCGCTGGCCGTTTCCTCTAGAGCACGCTAGACCACAGAGTCCTCTGGGAAACTAGTTGGTCATACATAAGCAAGATACCTAGCATGCCCATGACTAGTATCAGCTGTGGGAGCAGGGTAAAAGTGGTTGTAGCATCTTCCTTTGGAAGAAATAATGAAATCTCAGTTTGGGGGTTTGTGTGGTTTGCAGTGATGCATGGATTCACCTTTGTTCTACGACATACAGGTGAATTCACTGTATGTCGTAGAACAAAGGTGAATCCACTATTAAAAAAGACAAATGTCTCATTTGGTTAAGAAGCTTTTGGGAGGTGCCAAAATCATGCACTGGAGAAAGGACAGTATCTTCAACAAATGGTGCTGGGAAAACTGGAAATCCATATGCAACAAAAATGAAAATGAATCCCTATTTCTCACCATGCACAAAAGTTAACTCAAAATGGATCAAGGATCTAGGAATTAAACCAGAGACTCTGCGTCTAATAGAAGAAAAAGTAGGCCCTAATCTCCATCTCGTGGGGCTAGGCTCCAACTTCCTTAATAAGACGCCTATAGCACAAGAATTAAAACCAAGAATCAACAAATGGGACGGATTCAAACTAAAAAGTTTTTTCTCAGCAAAAGAAATAATCTGTAAGGTGAACAGGGAGCCTTCATCCTGGGAACAAATTTTTACCCTTTACACATCAGATGAAGCTCTAATCTCTAGGGTATATAAAGAGCTCAACAAGATAAGCACACACACACAAAAAAAACAAATAATCCAATCAATAAATGGGCCAAGGACCTGAACAGACACTTCTCAGAAGAGAATATACAATCATTCAACAAATATACAAAACAATGCTCATAGTCTCTAGCAATCAGAGAAATGCAAATCAAAACTACTCTAAGATACCATCTCACTTCAGTAAGAATGGCAGCTCTTATGAAGATAAACAACAAGTGTTGGCGAGGATGTGGGGGGAAAGGTACACTCATACATTGCTGGTTGGACTGCAAACTAGTGCAGCCAATTTGGAAAGCAGTATGGAGATTCTTTGGAAAGCTGGGAATGGAACCACCATTTGATCCAGCTATTCCTCTTCTCGGACTGTACCCGAAAGACCTGAAAACAGTATACTACAGGGACACAGCCACATCAATGTTTATAGCAGCACAATTCACAATAGCTAAACTATGGAGCCAACCTAGATGTCCTTCAGTGGATGAATGGATAAAAAAATGTGGCATTTATATACAATGAAATATTACTCAGCGCTAAAAAAGAATGAGATCATGGCATTTGCAGGGAAATGGATGGTATTAGAGAAGATTATGCTAAGTGAAATTAGCTAATCCCAAAAAAACAAATAATGAATGTTTTCTCTGATATAAGGGGGGTGACTCAAAGTGGAGTAGGGAGAGAGAGCAGGGGAGGAAGATTACCTCTAGATAGGGAATAAGGATGGGAGAGAAAGGGAGGGAGAAGGGGAATAGCAAGGATGGTGGAAGGATATGGTCATTATTATACAAAATACATGTATAAAGATGTGAATTTGGTGTCGACATACCTTATATACAAACAGAGATGATAAATTGTGGTATAAAGATGTATTAAGAATTATAATGCAAAAAATGAATAAGAGAGCTCATGTTAATGGCATAATTTGGTGTGAACATACTTTATATACAGAGTTACGAAAAATTGTGTTGTGAATGGATAATAATGAATGTAATCCATTCCACTATTGTCATGTATGAAAGAAATAAAAATAAAATAAAACACACAAAAAGAAGAAGAAGAAGCTTTTGGGGCACTCTTCTGCTCTTAGGAAACAGACTTAAGAGTTGATCACAGCCCCTTTGCCTATGGCATATGCATAGTGTCTGTGGATGCAGTTTTGAAAACCTTGGAACAGATTCATTTATTTCAAACATTTTTATCTAAACTACTTGATTATGACGTCAAAAAATTTCAAGCCAAGGGATGTTTCTTCATAGACTAGATTTCTAAAGACATCCCTAAAGTCATATCTTAATCAACTCTGTTATTATCAATAGGTTTCCACTTATTTGTAACATTTCTCACTGACAGCTTTGACCCTCCACCCACCCACAAAGGGTAGACATGATTCTGCCTTCATCTGATATCACCTAACCTGAGAGTGCTTCGTCTGCTATCTGCAATAAAGAGAACTCTATTTTTTTTTTTTTTTAGAGTAAAACCTGTGCAAGTAGTTACAACACTTTATGAGCAGGGGCAAATGGCTAGGCCAGTTAAATAGGGAAAACAGGGTATTAGAAGATCAAATTTTAGTTTGAGCCCTGGGTAGCATTGGGAATCTATTTTTACCTTCCTAGACCTCAGATTTCTTATAAGTCTCTTAGCGTGGAGAGTTAGAGATGGAAATGCCAACAGAAAAACAGTACACCCTGGTAAAGGTTGGACATGGTTGACCTGAAAATCAGAACTGGGTCACACAAACAAAAAGCCTGATCAAACATTAAGTGAACATAAAGTATAATGCAACACTTGCAGAAACAAAGATTGCCAGCTTTATCCTGTTGAGACAAGAGAACCTTGGTTGGTATTTCTGCTCTGGCCTGCACTGTCAATCATGTGGTAGCTCGGGGTAATACAGAGCATAGTAACCTTCCCACTCGGAATTAGAATTTAAATGTTGACGTGTGGTTGAGGATAGCGCTCTTGGGTAAAAATCAAGAACACACAAGTTCCAATCTCAGCTCTGTCTCTGCCTGGCATTGAGATTTGGGGTATATAATTTTGCTTCCTGGGCCTCAACTTTTTCATCAATGGAATTGAATTAGGGGAAGACCTGCAGTACAATATGGAAAAGAATTTTGGGGCACCACACTGGGAAATAGTACCATAAGTAATTATCCAAGGTTTACAATGACAGAGAAAAGGGAAGTCAGTCAACCAGATATACACTTTAATTGTACTCAAGGATCTCTCAGCTTTCTGCCAGGCTAATCACACTCTAAGAGTTGTAACTTACCAAACTCTAGAAGGTCATATTTGTTGGCAATATCATAAATAACACGCTAACCTGAGCATAGGCCATAAACCTAACTCAATTAATATCAGAGGAAGCCCAGGTCTTAGATTATTCCCCCTAATTTGATAATTTTTAACTGTAAACTACAATGCCAGTTGTGTGGGTCTACCATGGAAGCTAATGCCTGGTGAGGAAACTGGAATACTTGCTATTCTGGAATTTGCAGACCAAGAAAAATATACAAATCTTAATTTTAGCATTTATTTTATTTTATTTTATTTTATTTTATTTTATTTTATTTTATTTTATTTTATTTTTGGTGGGGGGGTTCTGGGATTGAACTCCAGGGCACTTGACCACTGAGCTACATCCCCAGCCATATTTTGTATTTTTATTTAGAGACAGGGTCTCCCTGAATTGCTTAGTGCCTCGCTTTTGCTGTGGCTGGCTTTGAACTCACAATCCTCATGCCTCAGCCTCCCAAGAGGCTGGGATTACAGGCGTGCACCACTGTTCCCAGCTAACTTTAGCATTGAGTTTTTTAGTATGTGTTTGGAGACAGAGGGAAACATTTTTTCATGTCTATTTTTTCTCATTGACTGCATGGTGTATTGTAGATGCTGCATCATATTGAATAGAAAAATGATTAAATGAATTATGGGCCATGTATCACCCTCTTCAGTACATAAAATGGAAAAGAAATAACTGAAAGATGAAAACTAGGTGTTTTTTTTTAATTATTTTATTGTTGGTTGTTCAAAACATTACATAGTTCTTAATATACCATATTTCACAGATTGATTCAAGTGGGTTATGAACTCCCATTTTTACCCCGTATACAGATTGCTGTGTCACATCAGTTACATTTCCATTGATTTACAAATTGCCTTTCTGGTGACTGATGTATTCTGCTGTCTATCCCATTCTCCACTGTCCCCCCTCCCCTCCCCTCCCCTCCCCTCCCCTTCTCTCTCTCCATCCCCTCTACTATAAATCGTTTCTTCCACTTATATAATTTTTCTCCTACTCCTCCTTTCCTCTTATATGTAGTTGTGTATAACCCTGAGGCTCACCTTCCAATTCCATGAAATTTCCCTTAACTCTCACTTTCCCTCCCGCCTATCATCCCTGTTTAATGTTAATCTTCTTCTCCAGCTCTTCGTCTCTACCCTGTCCTTGGTTACTCCCCTTATATCAAAGAAGACATTTGACATTTGTTTTTTAAGGATTGGCTAGCTTCACTTAGCATAATCTGCTCTAATGCCATCCATTTCCCTCCAAATTCTATGATTTTGTCATTTCTTATTGCAGAGTAATACTCCATTGTGTATAAATGCCACATTTTTTAATCCATTCATCTATTGAAGGGCTTCTAGGTTGGTTCCACAATCTTGCTATCGTGAATTGTGCTGCTATGAACATCGATATAGCAGTGTCCCTGTAGCATGCTCTTGTTAGGTCTTTAGGGAATAGACTGAGAAGGGGAATAGCTGGGTCAAATGGTGGTTCCATTCCCAGCTTTCCAAGAAATCTCCATACTGCTTTCCAAATTGGCTACACCATTTTGCAGTCCCACCGACAATGAACAAGTGTACCCATTTCCCCGCATCCTCACCAGCACTTGTTGTTGTTGGACTTCTTAATGGCTGCCAATCTTACTGGAGTGAGATGGTATCTTAGGGTGGTTTTGATTTGCATTTCTCTGACTGCTAGCGATGTTGAGCATTTTTTCATGTACTTGTTGATTGATTGTATGTCCTCCTCTGAGAAGTGTCTGTTCAGGTCCTTGGCCCATTTGTTGATTGGGTTATTTGTTATCTTATTATCTAATTTTTTGAGTTCTTTGTATACTCTGGATATTAGGGCTCTATCTGAAGTGTGTGGGGTAAAGATTTGTTCCCAGGATATAGGCTCCCTGTTTATCTCTCTTATTGTTTCTTTTGTTGAGAGAAAACTTTTTAGTTTGAGTAAGTCCCATTTGTTGATTCTGGTTGTTAACTCTTGCGCTAAGGGTGTCCTATTGAGGAATTTGGAGCCTGACCCCACAGTATGTAGATCATAGCCGACTTTTTCTTCTGTCAGACGCCGTGTCTCTGATTTAATATCGAGCTCCTTGATCCATTTTGAGTTAACTTTTGTGCATGGCGAGAGAAAGGGATTCAGTTTCATTTTGATACAAATGGATTTCCAGTTTTCCCAGCACCATTTGTTGAAGATGCTATCCTTCCTCCATTGCATGCTTTTAGCCCCTTTATCAAATATAAGATAGTTGTAGTTTTGCGGATTGGTTACTGTGTCTTCTATTCTGTACCATTGGTCCACTCGCCTGTTTTGGTACCAGTACCATGCTGTTTTTGTTACTATTGCTCTGTAGTATAGTTTGAAGTCTGGTATCGCTATACCTCCTGATTCACACTTCCTGCTTAGCATTGTTTTTGCTATTCTGGGTCTTTTATTATTCCATATGAATTTCCTGATTGTTTTATCTATTTCTACAAGAAATGCTGTTGGGATTTTGATTGGGATAGCATTGAACTTATAGAGAACTTTTGGTAATATCACCATTTTGATGATGTTAGTTCTGCCTACCCATGAACAGGGTATACTTTTCCATCTTCTGAGGTCTTCTTCTATGTCTCTTTTTAGGGTTCTGTAGTTTTCATTGTATAGGTCTTTCACCTCTTTTGTTAGGTTGATTCCCAGGTATTTTATTTTTTGGGGGGATATTGTGAATGGAGTAGTTGTCCTCATTTCCGTTTCAGAGGATTTGTCGCTGATATACAGGAATGCATTTGATTTATGCGTGTTGATTTTATATCCCGCCACTTTGCTGAATTCATTTATTAACTCTAATAGTTTCTTTGTAGACCCTTTTGGGTCTGTTAGGTATAGAATCATATCGTCTGCAAATAGTGATAATTTAAGTTCTTCTTTTCCTATTTTTATGCCTTTAATTTCTTTCGTCTGTCTAATTGCTCTGGCCAGTGTTTCGAGGACTATGTTGAACAGAAGTGGTGAGAGAGGGCATCCCTGTCTTGTACCAGATCTTAGAGGGAATGCCTTCAATTTTTCTCCATTCAGAATGATGCTGGCCTGTGGCTTATCATAGATTGCTTTTACAATGTTGAGGTATGATCCTGTTATCCCTAACTTTTCTAGAGTTTTGAACATAAAGGGATGCTGTACTTTGTCGAATGCCTTTTCTGCATCTATCGAGATGATCATATGGTTCTTATTTTTAAGTCTATTGATGTGGTGAATAACATTTATTGATTTCCGTATATTGAACCAGCCTTGCATCCCAGGGATGAATCCTACTTGATCATGGTGTACAATTTTTTTGATACGATTTTGAATCCGATTCGCCAGGATTTTATTGAGGATTTTTGCATCTAGGTTCATTAGAGATATTGGTCTGTAGGAAAACTAGGTGTTTGAATTTAGGATTTTAAGATAGAGAGCACCCTTAAATGATTAAGAGAGGTACAGTATGAAAATAAAGCTTTTACTACCTGTAGATCCTGATGGGGTACATTTCATGCCTGGAGACCGTACAAATGGATATTGGGGTGCATGGGCAGGGAGAAAAAGAGAGGGAGAGAGGGAAACAGAGAGAGTGTGTGTGCCTCATTGGGCCTATTGATATGACAATAATTAATGCACACAGGTATAGATTGATGTGTCTAATAACACTCAAGGGTCCTTTGAGAATCTTCCCTTCCTCATGGTGCCCTTTATGGGGTCTGTGGGCATTTTGCACTAATAATTTTGTATTTTTTCTCATAAAGAGGGCTTCCAAAATAAAATAATCCTCAGTCTTCCTAAAACCTAGATCTGCCCCTGCATGATGTAAACTTCATAAACTATTAAAGGAGCTTCTCAGAATCTCAGAAGAAATATTTTTATGAATTCTGGCTGCCAGGGACACAGTAGTAGACAACAAGAAAAAAATGGCCTTTATCATTTGTAAAAATGAATCCAAGACATGAGTTACAGAAACTCAAGTCCCACCCCTCATCTTCGAACAGAAAGGAACACTCAGAGGCTACTCTCTTAAACTATATTTGAAGCTAATCCACTATGATTCCCTTGGCCAGGTGGAGGACCCACCCCTCAGCTGCAGTGGGTATTGAAATATAATGATTCTCAGTAGCTTGCTTTTTGACACACCTGCTCTAGGCCAGTGGGGACCTCCTCATCCAGAAGAAAACACCCAGCAGGACCAAAGAATGATACAAGGGTGTAAAGTGCAGCCCCTCCCCTCAACTCAAATGGTATTACTATGTGGTGTGACTCATGTTGCACAGCTCCCTGTGGGGTCAGGCCAAGACCAGCCTTCACCTGTGGTGACAGTTCTGCTCTTTATTCTGCCCCACCCTGCTTTCCTTGTAAGACGCTCCCAATAATCCACATGCATCTGAATCCCCACCTTAGCTTCTGCTTCTAAGGAAATCTGATTTAGGACTCAGCCTTTCTCAACAGGCTCCATCAAATGGTTGATCAGCATATTCTTGATCTTCCCTAGCCATTCAAAGCCCTTTAATTTTCTTGGCAGTTCATTCCATGTGTAGGAAGCTCCAATTATTAGATAGATCTTTCTTAATAACTGAGCCAAATAGGTGGAGCCTAATTTTAAGAAGGCAGATTCCTCCCCTCACCCCAATCCCCTTCCCACTCTTCCCTTTAACCTAAACCTTCCCAGGTTCTTCTGCTAACCACCCTCCGCTGTCTTTTTGGACAGATTTTATTCTTCTTTTACTTCCTGGAGTCTTTCCTTATCTCAATTCGGTGTGGTAGAGTCCCACCATTGGTGCCCATCGATACTGAGCCCTACTGTCTCACTGAGAGCTGAGGATTCATGGAAGTGCTTTGGATAAGCCTAAATGCTTATCATTTACTCAAGCAACTCTATCACCTTGGGCTAAGATGGAACTTCACACTAGAGTCCCTTTCATACATGCCCTGGAGAGGCTGCACCTTCTCCCAGCATGTGCTCTGCAGTGTTCCCTGAACTCCACTCCCTGGAGTTCGAATTGTCTGCTACATTTCATTTTGTGAACCTATTGTCTCAACTAGTTGAACCGTATTTTGTATCCTCATTGTGTTTTCTGGTCCTATTTTTTCCAAAGTGTTACAAATATCACTAGATAGAGCTCAGAAAATTTCTGGATGGAACTCCAATTAACATTTTTTTTACATTTTTATTTTAATTCTTATGAATTTAATTTTTGGTATAAATATGTAATTAGCACACAAATCCATTAAATGACTTTGACATCAATTTGAGTTAAAAAGTGAGCAAATTCAAGGAAAATCCTTAATCCCTTACAGTACATCATGTTAGGAATTATGAGTGCACTACATGAGTGACTGATACTTAGGAAACATTGAACTATAAAATTTACTGTTTCTCTCCAAGATGTTTGTCAAATTAACATCCACAAAACACCTCTCCTTTAGCTTTTAAATAAACATCCCAGGCAGCACAGGCTGGTTTTTTGGGGTAGCAATTTAGCTACCAAGGCTTTTTGTGGGGGGACACTTAGCCACTGTATCATCATCCTCTTATGCATAGTTTTTCATTTAGCTAAAAAAGTGTCATTATTTGTCACTCATTTTTTGACATTCAGATTTATATAACAATTTTTTTTTTACATTTTTTTTAAGTCTAATAGCTCTGCCAAACACATAAGAACTGTTAGCTAAACTGATAGGGCTTATCTCTGAAAACTCAAACTGACCCCTGAATATGACCACTTTTTGTGGTCACCAAACACTATGACACCAAAAATCTCATCCAGAGTCATATGTAAAATGGCCCTCAGCTTCATAACAGGAGGTGTCTATTACCATGTTCTTGTGGGAAGCAAACTGGTCAAGAAGCAGCAAAGGTTGCTCAAAGAATGGGAGAACTCAAAGTTTACTTTTATGCTGGCAGGCCCAGAGGAGATCAAACTCCAAATTCTGAGCCCCCTGCCACCCGCGCCCCCCCCCCCACAGTTTCTTAAAACATTTATAGGCTATCTGGTGCCATAAAATTTCAAATCTACAGAAGGTCCTGCCTGGGGTCTCTAGCAGGAAGCAGAGAGCAATAAAGGGGAGAAACTGGCCCTTCTCACAGGTCTCAAGCCTTGTGCCTGAAGCCTCTCACAGGGGTGTTTACACTTCAAAAGTCTTGACTTCTAAGGAGAGTTATTTGCAATCCAAAAGGTAGGGACCTATGATTAATCAGGTTCCCTGAAGAAAGGCTGACAGAAGGGGAGGGCAACTAACCCTTTCCCAGGCATCAGTTTATCAGGATAACATTCTTGTAAAAATTCATTTTACAATGAGGTGTCTTTTGGGCACAACATTTTCTGTTTTTGGAACCAGGGCTGTATATTATCTACTGACTTTATCCAGCACCTTCTCAGTTCTCTTTAATGTTAAAAGATGGTCACAAATAACCTCACATACATCTTATCTTTAGCCACAGCTTTGCATGTGATGGAGATGGAAATGCCTATAGAGCATTCAGATACCCTCTTGCAACCACCTTCTGGACTTTAGGATTCAATCTACATATTAATAGATTCTTCCCAACCTTGTAGTCTTTATTCGATCATACTAAGTGAATTCAGTACTTAAATGGGCAAGGAATTTAGTAGATTCCCTTTGTTCTATAACTATTCAACCTTACTGTATTTTACAAGCATCTTTACAAATTTATTTTATGGTTCACTGAACTCTTTTTGTTTGTAACACACTCTCTTTCTGGACATTATTTTTTAAGACATTATTAATATAGATCCACTCCACTATTTGGGATTCACCTATGTCTCTGGAACCTTTACCATACTTTTGTCCTTTCTAGCTATTGGCTCATTGCAACGTTGTCCATACACACATGTCAATCCATCCATCTGCTTGTTGTGATCCTTCTCCTTTAGTGATTTGATTTGCTTATTTGTCATTGTGGTGTCTGAACCTCACTTGCCAGAACTCCCCATTCTGCTTGATGGGAACTAAGACATTTTTTAAATAGACTCCAGCTCACCTTTAAACTTCTTGAAATCTCTGCTCATAAATGACAAAATCCCCAGCCTGACGAGGTTTCCCATTCTCAGCTGTCATGGCCATGAAGTTGACGTAAGAGTTGCCTCTCCCAGTGCCCATCACTTCCACTTCTCCATTCAGTGCCTCCTTGCTGATTGGAAGTAAGTCAAGAAGAGAAGTTCCTCTCACTACTTTCTCAATCTTCTAAAGATCGAATCTGCCAGGGAGTTAGGTCAAGGGTGTGTCATCCATGTTTTCATCACAGCAGTGCCATGAGAATGTGTGTGAATAATCCGATCCCACCACCAGTGGTGTCTTCTACCTCTCCTCCTGATTTCTATAGCAGGATACATTCCTCACTTCCTGCCTTTGACAGGTGGCTGTGATGTTATGTCATTAGGTAGCTCTTTGGTACTTTTTCTCCCCTTCATTCATTCTTACTTTCTAACATGAAAACTCATGCACAAATACATAGGATTTGTTTAAAAAAAATCGATTTCTTTTCAAGGATGTGGGGAAAGAGATACACTCATATATTGTTGATGGCACTGCAATTTGCTGCAACCACTCTGGAAAGAAGTATGGAGATTCCTCAGAAAACTTGGAATGGAACCACAATTTGACCCAGGTCTCCCACTCCTCTCAGTATAGACCCAAAGGACCTAAAATCGGCATACTACAATGATGTGGCCACATCAATGCTTATAGCAGCTCAATTCACAATAGTTAAGCTATGTAACCAACCTAGATGCCCTTCAAGAGATGGATGAATAAAAAGACTGTGTTATATATACACAATGGAATATTACTCAACCCAACCATAAAAAGAGTGAAATTATGGTATTTGCCAGTAAGTGAATGGATCTGGAGACTATCATGCTGAGTGAAATAAGCCAATACCAAAAAAAAAAAAAAAAGCCAAATGTTCTCTCCGATATTCAGATGCTAACACACAGTAAGAGGGGAGGATAGAAGTACTTTGGATTAGGCAAGGGGAATGAAGGGAAGGGAAGGGGGATGGGAATAGGAAAGACAGTAGAATGAATGGGACATAACTTTCCCTTGTTCATATAGTAATACATGACCAGTGTAACTCCACATCATGTACCACTAAAAGAAAGGGAAGTTATACTCCAGGTATGTATAATATGTCAGGATATACTGTCATGTATAACTAAAAAGAAAAAATAAAAAATTTTAAATGGGTATCTTATGAACAGAACACCAGAAAGTGGTATTCTCATATAGTGGGAGAACGTTATACCTCAGCAGGTGATCTTCATCACATTGTTCAAGGATGATGCATAAAAAAAAGGCCAAGACAGTATTTCAATGTCAATGTCTCTCTATCATGTTGTAACCACAGCCCATTCCTTTCAATCTCACTGACTTTTATGAGGTTCTGTTGAGTTGATCGTTCCATCCAACATCCCTAGATTTATGCCTGCCTCTCTGTGACTCAGTTGGGTTTAACAACTGGCCTGGCCCAATTAGTTATGTTCTCTCAGGCTCCCTTGCTAACTGGCTTCCTGCTAGCTTTGGCTGATGTGAAGCCCTGGTGGATATTGTGGGTAAAAGGAAAAGAAAAGTCTGGGCAATTCAACAGGGTTTATTAATGATTCAAAATGCGTGTCTCATCAAAATTTACAGATTATCTGAGATCATCATTAGAGAATAATTCCATCTGGAAATGGTAGGCCCATGTATGCCAAGAGGCTATTGAAATTTACACCCATGAAATGGGAAATATTTGGTGAGAGGTTCATGGAGATTATGATTGGTCTGTGTCTTGAAGAATACATAAGCATTTTCCTGGCAGATATATTCATAATGGACATTCTAGAAAGTGAAGAGTAGATGAACATTTATAGAAACCCAAAGTTTTAGAGTGTGTTTATATATATTTAATGTTAGAAGATAGACAGACAGACAGGCTGGGCCCAGCATATGAAAGACCCTCTTTATTCTCATTGTAAAGGAGTTTGTCTTCCTCCTATAGGTGAACTCCAGGAACCCTGGAGTTCTAGAGGGCAAAAGATTGGGGAAACCAATCTATGTTAAAACAACTCCATTTATAATCTACTTTGTATACTGGGTTTCTATAGCACACAGACAGTCCCTGGCTTCCACTTGTTCAGCTTATGTTTTTTTGTTTTTGTTTTTTTACTTCACAATGGTGTAAAAGTGACATGATTTCAGTAGAAATCCCATTTCTGATTTGAATTTTAATCTCATCCCAGGTTACCGAATACAACACTGTCTTGCAATGCTTAACTGGAAGCTAATGTAAGAGTTCTGAGCAGGTTTAGGTAGTCTGGGCTAGGCTAGGATAAATGGGTAGGTTAAGCGTATTAAATGCTTTTTTAACTTAGGATATTTTCAATTTACACTGAGACATAGCCCCATCCTAAATTGTGCATCAGCATCGTGCTTGATGAATGTATACTGTGGGGCTTATAGTGTTCACAATCCACTGTTGTGGGTGACAGGATATGTGGTGGTCAGGGTTTTTAGATGCATACTACTGAATGGCCTCTAGCTGGTTTAGGCAGAGAGAGGTACAGAGGAATTGTGGGTGGATCCAAAAGTCGGCTTCAGACTAAGCTTCCTAAGAGATTCCCAGGATGGCACAACAGAATCATCCTATTAAGGGGCTGGTTAACTGTAACCAGGGTCAGGAGGCCGCTGAATCAGGAAATTTCCTCCCTAGCTGCTGCTTGCAGCCACACCAGCTCTGTTATGGCCCCGACTCTAAAATGATGCCCCGACCCTGCCCGCATCTCTCAGTTCCCAACAGAACCTTTCATGAGCTCATCTTGGAAGGGTTTTATTTTTGAATTCTGTGTTAAAAAGACGGGAATTATCCCTCAAGGCATTGTCAATGTGTAGGGAATATGGTCCAAAGATGTGGGACATACACAAATGGCAGGTGTCCAGATACATATTTTTTAAAAGGAAACAAGTAAAGGATGAAATTTACATTTTTAGATATCATTTTGATGCAATCATTTGGTTTTTCAGCCAAGGTCAATCCTAATGACTTTGTATGAGGTCCTGAGACTGCTGGTTTCTTTAGTTTCAGTTTTGTTTGTTTTTTTAACAAGTCCCTGCATCCAAGTTAGTAGTTCATTAATTTTTTGTTTGTTTGTTTTGTTTTGGTACCAGGGATTAAACACCAGAGGCGGTTTACCACTGAGCCACATCCCCAGCCCTTTTACTTTTTAAGACAGGGTCTCACTAAGTTGCTGGGGCTAGCTTTGAACTTGTGATCCTCCTGCCTCAGCCTCCTGAGTGAGTCAGTGGGATTACAGGCATGTACCACAGCGCCTGGTGAGTGGTTCATTAACGTTTATGCCACATCCCAAATCAGTGTTTCAGTTGCAAGGTGTGACATTGAAATACTGTCTTGGCCCTTCTTTTATGTATCATCCTTAAACACCTGCTAAGGTATAGAGTTCTCCCACTATATGAGAAAGACCCTAGAAGTATAAAAGTAATAGTCAGCCATAGATCTTAGCCCTTGGCAATGTTATTTTTTATACAAGCAAATGTTTATCACAACATACTGCAGGCCAATAATTCTGTCTTCAGGACCCTAAATGTGGTTGGGGTGGAATTTCCTGTTGTTGTGGAATAGAGCATTTGTAATTGTTGCATTATGTGTTGCTGAAATGAGTGAAGCATCATTAGTGTGGTAACCCTCTGATGTGCCTCCTGATCTCCCCTCAAGGAGGGACTTCTTGCTCAGTTGCTGGGAATTCTGACAACAGGTATCCTTCAATATCGATATTTTAAGGGTACCATAGCTACAGAGAGCTACCTAATGCAAAGTCTTAGCTATAACCAGGAACACTAACATCCAATGACCAAGGGTGAGGGGAGGGTAAAATGGCATGACATTTCAACCCACCTCAGGACTCCTCCAGGGTTCCCACACGGGGCTGACTATGCCTGTACTTCCTCTCCACTTCCCCCTCTGCCCACTTGCTTCTGTCCCCTCCATTCCACAAACAGTGATCATGGGATTCATAAACCTATGCATACTAACCTGTCTTGGAGTCTGGTTCCTAGAGACCTAACCTGAAATAATTAGTATCTGTGGGAAGCAAATAAACAAGCATTCCAAGTGATGCTCCACCTTCTAAAGGCATTGAATTTGCCTTAGGAACTTACAATTGCCAATTGCTGTCAATAAGGTAATCTGGTGCGTGGTGCTCGGAAGTAGTTTTCTTCATTTAAAAACTCAGTGTAAATTTTTACATTAATTTTTTAAATCTGAAAAGCATGAACTCTAATTAATGATACACATGGTAAGATATTTAAGGGAAAGCAAAAATATCTGCAGTTAACTTTAAAATGCAAAAAAGATAGGACGGGTTGAGGATGTAGAGATGGATAAATAAGTGATAAAACAAGTATACAATTGTCCTTTAGAAGTTTGGTTCCAGGACCTCTCTAGGAGACCAAAATCTGACCATGCTCAAGTCCTTTACATAAAATGGTATAGTATTTGCAAGTAACCTACATAATCCTCTTGTATACTTTAAATTATATCTAGATGACTTATAATACCTACTACAATATAAATGCTCTATAAATAGTTATTATACTGTCGTATTTAGGAAATAATGACAAGGAAAAAGTACAGGCACAATTTTTCCCCCAGATATTTCAATTGTGATTGAATTCACAGTTAGAGAACCCAGGAATGTGGAGTGCTGAATGTATGCCAAAATGGTAAAATCAGATAGTGTGTTGATAGATGTCCAATGAAAATTTCTTTCAGGCTTTCTCTTTTTGAAAAAAAAATATAACATATTAGAAAAATAACTAGGTACAACTGTCCTAGGAAGGGCAAACTGAGAAGCTTTTATGAACTTATTTTAGAGATAAATTCAAATCTAGAACCAGAGAGTATACCAGTGTGATTTCCCTGATAAACCGAAACCATCATTTATTCTGCAAACATTTACTGAGCATGTGCTATGAGCACATAAATATACAGTAAGTGATCCAGAGAGGAAAAAAGAAATAGAAAAACCTTATTCTGTAGGTTTATTATAGTAGAGAAAACAGCTATATAAAGAGTTAGATAATAAGTTGTTTATACCATATTATTCTAGACTTTTTAAATACCTTTATTTATTCCACTGTACAGATGTTTCTGGCAATGAAAATGATAATAATGGCAGCTACTTACACAATGCCCACCACGTCCCTGACAATGTTCCAGGGACTTCACACATTTTGACACATCTGTTCCATACACTTGTGTGGCCAGGAGAACGTGCCCACAGACTTGGAACTGAAGGGAATGTAATTGACCAAGGGTGTCAGCTGCTGCACTCTCCAATTCCTCACTGAATTCCCAGGTGGGTGACAGAGCCCAGCAGGGATGATGGTAAAGAAGATCCATTTCCGAGAGTCAGGGGACTCCTCAGTCAGCCAGGGCTGGCTGGCTCCATGACACCCTGATGGCCCTGCCAACCCCTCTTGCCTGCATGGTAGTCTATGGTGCTTTCTTCACCCTTCCTTCTGTTTCTCTCTTACAGGGACAAAAGCTGCATTATATGCAGCTTGGTGGCACTCATGGCCTTCCCAGGTTCCTTCCCCACTGCTCCCCTTAGGCATTGCTCCTAATAAAATTTTTTCACATTTAGTCTTATCTTGATGCTTATATCTCAGAGGACCTGGAAGAGCATATTACTCTTGAGTAGAACTATCATTATCTCCATTTTATGGATGAGTAAATTGAGGCATGGGATTGCAGGGCTGAGCCAGAATTCTGACCTCTGTCCTCTGGCAACATCTTCTTTCCTAATAAGATGATCCTTATGAATTAGAAATATGGCCTTTAGGGGCTTTCATTAATAATGGTAATAATAGTGACAACTTATATTAATGGTGCATGCAATGTTATCTACACAGTAACCTTGTGGGTAGGTATTATTGTTATTTTGCCGTGCTAGGGATTGACCCCAGGGCTCAGGCATGCTAGGCAGATATTTTACCTCTGAGTTACTCCCCCAGGCCCTATCATCTCCAGTTTTAAATCAGGCAACTGAAGATTAGAGAGATCCTATACCTTCCCCCTGTCACATGCTAAAAACTGCTCAAAGTCAGATCTGGATCCTCCTTTATGATACTACTTTCAAGCCTTGCTCTTGACCTGAATCAAACTGCCTACATTTCTACCAAGAAATTTGGTATTTGAATCAGACACAGTGGTGGATGCCTGTGACCCCAGTGACTTGGGAAGCTGAGGCAGGAGGATTGCAAATTCAAGGCCAGCCTGGGCATTTTAGTGTGAGACCTTGTCTCAAAAAAATATTTTTTCAAAGGCTGTGGATGTGGTTCAATGGTAGAGTGCTTGCCTACCATGTGGGAAGCCCTGGTTTCCAACTCCAATACTAGGAGAAAAAAAGGTGGGGGGGGATTTGGTATTTAAAAAATCTGATCCCTTAAAAGATGATTGGCACCAAGAAGAACAATGCTTGAAGTTACATTCAACTTTAAGTCAGTAGTGTGATTCTTTTGGAGCAGGCCTTGAACTTAAGGAAATACATAAGTATAGTATATGAGATTTTGAGGCAAAGGAGAGGCTCTGGATAAGTCCTCTATCACAGCTGTAGAAAGTGGGTACTTGAGATACAGAGGATCCTGAGAAAGAGACCATGGCAACGATCTGATGATCAGAAGAGGCCTCCCCAAAGTAAGCTGCCTGGGCTGCCAGTTGTCCTTGATGACTGGGTTTGATTGTCTAATGGTTTTCCTGCAGTTTTCCCTGTGTGTCTTGCTTTCTGATGCTTTGACACCTGGAACTTTGCTGACCCAGGGAACTTCCTTCTAAGGTCTAATTCATAAAGAGGTCACCTGTGAGCATGATGTTCACATGCAAACCACCTGATCCACAGCTCACACCCAACCACTCCTTTGTTGTGCTTTCACACTCTGAGCCTCTCACTGTTCACATGCCGTAAACATCCCAGGGCCAGATACCTGACAATTAAGGAGAGCCGCTGTCATAGTCTGTTTGCATTGCCATAACAAAGTGCCACAGGCTGCTGGGTGATTTATAAACAGTAGAAATTTATTTCTCATGATTCTGAGGTTGGGAGATCGAAGTTCAGTGAACTGGCAGGTTCAGTGTCTGGTGACGGCTGCTCTTTCTTCCAAGATGGTGCCTTCCTGCCGTGTCCTCTGGAGTGGAGGAACATTGTGTCTTCACATGATGCAAAGGATGGAAGGGGCCAACTTGCTCCCTCAGTGCCTTTAATAAACCACTAATTCATTCAAGAGGGCAGAGCCTTCGTGGCCAAATCATCCTCTAAGAGTCCTTCCCATTAATACTGTTTTTTTTTTTTTAATTAGTTACACATGACAGTACAATGACCTTGACATACCATACATTTGAATCAGATGGGGTATAATTTCTCATTTTTCTGAGTGTACAGGTTGCAGAATCACATTGGTCATGCAGTCACATATAAACACACCACAATACTGTTTTTATTAGTGATTAAGTTTCAACATGAATTTTGGAGGGATACAGAGAGTCAAACTATACCAGCCCCTGGGCCACAGAGCTCGCTGAAATTTAAACTGGTTAATCTTAACCCTGTTTACCCTTCCTTTCCTGTTCCTTCCTCTAGAAACCCCGTTTCTCATTTACCCTCTGCCTCCTGACAGTCCCTGGCACTTCCCCATGCGGCCCCCTGTGGCATTGCATATCCCCTCCCAGTCACATCTGTGAGTATCTTAGTTTGTTTTCCATGGCTCTTACAGAATATCTGATACTGGGTAATTTATAAAGCAAAGAGGTTTATTTAGATCACAGTTCTGGAGGCTAGAAGTCCAAGATGTAGAGGGCATATCTATTTGGCTTCTGTTGATGGCTTTGAAGAAGAAGAGCAAGTAGGGGCGTGCTAAGAGAGAAGGAGACAAGGGGGGCCAGATGCTTTAAAACAACCTGCCTTGAGATAAATGACCTACTCCCATGGGAATTAGACTAATTTTTTCATGAAGGCAGAAACCACATGACCCCAACCACTCTAAAAGGCCTCATCATTTCTCAGTACCATTACACTGGCGATCAAGTCTAAAACCGGCTTTGGTGGGGGCAAGCCACATTCAAACCATAGCACTGAGTAACAGGGCATTTTTTCCATGGCTGTCACCTCCTGATCTTTTGGCCTTGCCACACTGAAAAAAATAATAATAAAATTTATGTTTTTAAAAAGTCAGTTAAGTACAAACATCCCTCGTTGTCTAGTTTCTCTGAGTCATTGTTTGCAACTTGTTGAACTCTTAAAATAGCAAAAATGCTGACAATGTTTTGCCCTCAAGTACTTGGTTCCCGTAATCTCACGTGCATAGTGAGCAGAACAAAAGATGATTCTGTAAAAGTAGGTGAGTATTAGCAGTTCTGTTGGGTCCCACTGGATCCCTCAGCCCACTCTGCTGGGAGTGGCTGGCTGCTAACTGGTACCCCTCCCCAGGAGAGTGTCCCTTACAGGGGAGGGGAACAGCCCACACCAGTGGCTGTCTAGCCTAGAGGTTTGAAAAGGCAGCCCCTGGCCTCCATGCAGGAGGCCTCTGGCTCAGCTCAAACCTCATCTCAGCTCAGAGATGAGGCTGACTTCCTGCTGAGACCCTATTTCCCCACCCCCTCTTGCTTACCCCACTCCCCTTATCCTGAGCTTTCTCTTCTTTTTTTTTTTAAATTTATTTATTGGTATGTGGTGCTGAGAATCGAACCCAGTGCCTCACACGTGCTAGGCAAGTGCTCTACCATTGAGCCACAATCCCAGCCCCCTGAGCTCTTCTTGAAACCACTTGCCCAAGAATCCTCACCTCAGATTCTGAGTGACAACTGCAGTGGCCCTGTTTACCTTCCGGTATGCATCAGATGAAGTGCAAAGTGACCGTGAGCTGGGGAGTAGAGCTCCCCCCTGGTGTGGACTAGTTATGAACCATTTGGTGAATCCTGCTAATCTCTCTAGTACTGACTGTCATAGCTAATTAGCAACTTCCTAAATATCCCATCTCTAAAGAACAATGAAGAAACCACTAGTGCAATTAGCAAATTACATACCAGCCATTTCACACCTCTCCCTTCAACTTTTTACTTAAGTGACAAGATAAAATGGGGGCCCATTTTGCCAATGTAGATGCTGATGATGATGGGAAATAACAGTGAGGAAGGACAGCCCACAATGTGGGCTCTTTATTTTGTGCCAGGTATTCTGCTGAGCACAGGGAGGATGAATGCCCAAATTACTCAGCTAGTCAGCAGCAGTGCCCAATCCTGACACATATAACTACCCCAACAAACATTTATGCTCCTGATATTCCCATCCAGACTCTGCCCTCTGCCTACGCTACCCCTGTGAAATGTGAGGAGTGAATTCAGAATATGGGTGTGAAGGGAGGTGGGCTGACCCTGTGGGTTATATTTATTCTTCAGGATTCACAAGTATGCACATTAGGAAATTAAATTATCTTCTGTTTTTAAAGTTGCATAATAAATAATACCCATTATTAGTGTGATACTGGGAATTGAACCCAGGGCCTTTCGCATGTGAGGCAAACACTCTACCAACTGAGCTGTATCCTCAGCCCCACTCATCATTCTTTTTACAATATGTCTCCAAATATAGCTTAGAAAGATTTCTTGGACTAACTCCCACACTGCATGAATAACTTCCTCAATGTCTGCATTAGTATTTATGTAAACTATCTATAACACCTTATTTTTCTGTTAATGTATATGTAGTGGTGATGGAAAGTATCTATGCATGTGTGCATATGAAATATATATGCATGTGTTTGTATGCACATATATAGTTAAAAAGGAAATAAATGGAATTTCATCTCATTTACATGAAGCGATTAGAAATTTGGCTTTTAGAAAGCCAGACGGTAGGATAAGTAAATTTAGGTTAAAGAAAGTCAGCAGAGGCAGTTTCTCTTAAATACAAGTAAAAATGATCTCTCTTCGAGTATGAGAGCAAATATGAATGGGAAATTGAGTGTGTGTTCAGAATTAAATTTTTTCAATTATTCTATTTAGTGAACCAGGATTGGTAGAAAGTCCCTGAGTTCAATCTTTTGTAACACCCTCCCCCCTCAAAAAAAAAGAATGCAAGTTAGTGAGGGATGCCATGATGCATCTTTGCAGTCTTGGCACTGTGCAAAAACCAACACAGCTGGGTGCCTTAATTTATTTGGTTCATGGTTGGGCTATCTTGAACAACCAGACAAGTTCACTCATCCTGTGCACTCAGAGGAACACCTAAGCTCTGCATCAGCCTTGTGCACAACAGACTGTTCCCATAATGTCCTCCCATGAAGTTATAGTTCTGCACATCCATACTGATTGTGCGGATCCTTGGGGAAATATAGTTAACTTCCTGAAAGCCCCAGCAATTATAATGTTGAACCTAATAGACCCCTTTTCTTTCATGTTAATTCTTGTTTCAATCATTTAAAGTTACAGTAAATTCATAAGTGACTATTTGCTAATTAGGCTTGACACCAAAACTAAAGAATCCTCAACTCCCACATCAGCAACTTAAAACTTATAGCACTGTAAGATGTGCACTTTAATGAAGAGATTTGTAATTCTTGTTACGTATCACCAGCATGTTCTTCAGAAAATGAAATTAATTAGATTTAACTTAATTTTTCACAGTTATGTGGCTATTTTAATTGGAATTATATTAAAGCTTTATATTAAATTAGGGAGTCTTTTTGTTGGTAGTATTTTTTAAATACCAACTAGGAGAACATGATCTCTACCTCCATTTACTTAAATTATTCTTCATTTCTTTTATTAGGGCTGTATAATTTTGGATGGTTTTTGCATTTATTGAATTACATAATTTTCACCTATTTAAATTTTGTTGCTATTATGATGAGGGAAAATGATGAGTTTCTTATTCCATTACTGAAGTTAAATAGTGCAGTTGATTTTTGTGTTTATAAGTAACAGCTTTTAATTTTGCTGAACTTTATTTTCTCAAAGAATTCTTTGTCAAATTTTATGGTATATAATCACATTATAAAAACAGTAACAGTGCATTAGAGTCATCTAACTCTGAAAGTAAGTTGTAAGGGATTAGGAGATATTGAATAGCATCATCCTGGTTACCTGCTATAGTTTGGAGCCTAGGTGTCCCCAAAGGTTCATGTGTAAAGTCTTGGCTCCTAGGGTGGTATATTTGAACATAGTAGAAAGTTTAAAAGTTGTGAGGTCTTCAGGTCACTGGGGATATGTCCTCAAAGGGGATCATGTGTCCCTGGCCTCATCCACTTTCTTTTTTTTTTGCTTCCTGGCCATGAGATGAGCAGTTTTGCTCTGCCATGCACTCCCACCATGATATGCCACCTCACTATAAATCCAAAACAATTGACCAATTGAACACGGACAGAAAATCCCCAAATCATGATCCAAAGTTAACCTTTTCTCTTTATAAATTGGTTATCTCAGGTATTCTGTTATAGTGATGAAAAGCGAACACACTACCCCACTTAAATGTTAAAAGTACCATTTACTGCATGTCATATGTAAACGTTTCCCTTAGAGGTTTATTTGTATGATTTCAATGATTCTTTGTAGCACTGTAAGATGTGTACTTTAATGATCTAATGATCTCCATTTTCCATAGCTCCATTTTAAAACTGAGGAATAGCATCATCCTGGCTACCTGTTATAGTTTGGAGGTTAAGTAACACTGACCACAAGCCGCATGTGTACACAGACAGACAGACAGACAGACAGACACACACACACACACACACACACACAGAGTAACTTAGAACTTGGCTTTTAACCCATCTCTGCTTGAGCCCAAAGCCTATATGTGTAATAGCACAGGAAAAAGGAAATACTTGAGAATTAATTAAACTTGAAAAACATGAAAAATCACTCAAAGAAAATTAAAATACTTCAGAGGGAAAATAAAGGCTCTGAGAAATCAACAAAAGGCCATTATCTCTTTCCTAATCTTGGCTCAATTCCTAAGTGAGAAGCTCTCTGTCACTGTCAGTTTCATTTGCATTTGTTTTACTGGCAAGTTTCAACATTCTCCAGTCAACCACATATCTTTTCTATCCTGTGGTTTTTCAGGGTTGTTTTTCTTTTCTATTTATATCTTCCGATTTCACCCTTGGGATAGTAGAACTTATATTGATTTATTTGAGTTAACTCTAAGTATATTATCTTTTATCAAATTCCCAGCAAATGTGAAGCCATCCTTTTACTTTTATAACGATGCTGATGTGTACATGCCTTAAATTTTTATAGAATCAAATCTTTCTTTGGTAGGATGTATGCTGACAAAATGTAGAAATGAGTTTTGTGCCTGTATTTTTCCATCTAGTTTTATTTTTTTATTTACTTCATTCTGTATTATATCTGAAACATTTTGAGTGGAAGAGGAGTAAGAAACAGAAAGTAATTTATTCCATGTCTAACTTCATGAAAATCAGGTTTGTTTTTTTGTTTTGTTTTGTTTTGTTTTGTTTGAGGTGCTGGGGTTTGAACCCAGGACCTTGTGCATGCAAGGCAAGCACTCTATCAATTGAGCTATAACCCTAGCCCCAGGGTTTTCCTTTTTTAAGTAAAGAAAAAAAAAATCTTCTGAGATTTTTAGCTGAGATATAAAAACCCATCTTCTCTCATCAGGAGGCTATTAACATGAGGTAACTTTTGTTAGTAACATTCTGGCTTCTTTCTAAACAGATTCTGTAATAAATCCATCCCAGATGAATTATATTGTACGGTGCTGGGTAAAATATGATCATCTGAGCTTGGATTTGTTTTGTGACTTGAGGAATCTTTGAAATGTTCCCTGGAGGAATAGAATGGAAGCTGTGGCTGATGAATCAGTTTACCCAAGTCTAACAGTGGCTTTGACTTTAATGAGACCTTTACCTATTTTTAACTTTATAAAAATAAAGATATCATACCTGTATCATGAAATTCACCTTTTAAAATTATACAATTTGATGGCTTTCAGTTTAGACACAAAGTTTTATAAACATCACCATTATCTAACTTCAGAACATTTCCATCACTCCAAAAAGAAACCCCATAACCATGTGTAGTCATTTCCTTCTTCCTTTTTCCTTCCAGCCACTAGCAACTCCTAATCTACTCTCTGTCCTAAGGACAAGTTACCTATTTTGCACATTTTGTACAAGTAGAATCTTACGACATGTGGCCTTCTGTGTTTGTCTCTTTCACTTAGTATTTAGGCCTCATCAGTGTTGCAATACATACCAGTATCTCATTTCTTTTTTATACCTAAATGTCATTTAATCATATGGATATACTGCATCATATCTGACTATTCAATCGGTGGACATTTGGGTCCTTTCCACCTTTGGGCTATTATGAATAATGCTGCTGTAAATATTAGGTCTGGCTGTGGTTTTAGCCTCTTTCTTTCCTGCTGGGATTCATCCCAGGGCTGGGAGCTGCCTGTGTCTATTCACACTTCTTTCTCCAATGACTAGGGATAATCATACTCCCAAATGTAATAAAATCTGAACCAATGACTGGGATGAGTTTATTGCAGATAAATTTGGATTAACACCTGTAATCTTGCATCTGTTTCTCCAATGTGGGATGTGATGCTAAGGCAGAGCTAATGCTGGTGGGGCTACCCCCACCCCTTACATTGAAGGTTCAGAAGACCTCACCCAAGCCTCCTCCCCCAATCCCCATAACTGCGTCCAGTGGCCTGACAACCCAAGCTTGTCATCTTGGAGGGCCTGTGAGGCCTCCGGGATCATTTTGAATCCATGCATGAGTGGATCATGAAGAACAGATTCCAGCAGGAACTGTGCAGTGAGATTGTTTACTTAGTGGGAGGGTCCCAGGTTCAAGGCTGTTCGTGCACCTGTGCTTAGTGTCTCACTGATGTGCCCTGGTATTTGTTCTTATTTCCTGGTTGTCTTTGACCTTTGCTTGACAATCATATGGTTTCCATGAGAGGAACAAGATTACTGGCAAGAAATGTAACTGTGCACAAAGTCTCTTTAGTCGTTACATTATTGCCTGAATACTTAAGAAGGAGAAATATAAGGGAATAAAACAGAAGCAACAGCAGGGCCTCCTTTCTCATGCAATGAAAATAATTTCTTGTTGCACACTTCAAAACCTGCCCACAGTGTGCAGAATCTAGATCCACCGTGCCTTTATGACCACACAGTGAGGTTGGCTGGGTCGGATCTATTGTCTACATTCTCCAAACGAAGAAATGGGAATTCAGGGAAGTTCCATCACCCACTTGAAGTCAAAAAACCAGCTTAGCCATGGAACCAAGCATTTCTCCTGTCCCCTAGCCTATTGCTATTCCTCTACCAATGGCCATTTACCTGCTTCAGGTCTGTTGTGTCATTGAATTGCTTGACAAGAGATGGCCCTTTTTCGTCTTTTCTTTTCAGCCCTCTTCCAGAAAATGTAGTTCAACTGTCACCTGGCTTCTCTCTTGTGCTTTTCTTCCTGCATCTGTACATTCCCGTTCTCCCACCTTCCCACTTCTGCTGGAGTGATGTGGTCCTCAGGGCCCTTCCAGCCTCACTCAACCTCTGAATGAATCCTCTAAAGCGTGGCTCCAACCTGAAAAGGATAGTTGAAATGTGCAGTAATGACAGGTTTAAAATGAGACTAAACAGGGTTTTCAAATCAAAAGTGCCCCTGTATATGCTACAAAGTTGAAGCCAAATATTCCTGCAGTCACAAAACCTTAGAAATGTGCGCGTGTGCACACACACACACACACACTCCACACCCCACTAACTCATGTGTGAGTCAGTGAAGGAATGTTCTGAGATGAGATGATCGGATTATGATAGGTATGACCTAGTCAGTGGATTAATCCACTTGATGGAATAATAACTTGAAAGGACTCCTGCTCTGGGTGGTAGCAGTAGGCAGGTAGGATGTGGTTGGAGGAAAGTGGGGGCACACGTTTGGGGTTTGGTTCTTGTCCCTGGTACCTCACTCTTTCTCTGCTTCCTGGCTGCCATGAGCTGAGCAGCATTATTTTCCCACATCCTTCTTCCATGTTGCTCTGCCTCATCTGGAGCCCAGAGCAATGGAGTCAGCCAACCATGCACTGAACTTCTGAAACCATGTGCCCAGACTAAACTTTTCCTCCTCTAAGTTGTTCTTATTAGGTATTTTGGTCACAATGATGAAAAACTGACCAATGCAATTCCCAATAATGAGCATTTGTTATTTCTATCGTCAAGGGAAAAAAACCTAAAAACTAATATTTGAATAGCAACAACTCCAGCCTTCAATAAAACAGAAACTTGGAGAGAGCATGCCTGGTTCAAGTTCACGGGGTGAATTTTTACCAGTGGAACTGATTGAGTCCCCATCTCAAAGCTGTCATCCATCCCCAGGGTTTTCCTGGGTGCCATCCCTTAGTAAGAGACTGGTCCAGCTTCCCATTGCAGTAGTTTTGAGTTGGTTGTTCATCTGTGCCTAGTAAGATGCCTATGTTTCCCAAGTGTGACAATGAGCAGAAAGTTTGGGGAGACATAAATTGAAAGCCAAAAAAAAAGTTCTCTTGTTTTTAATATGCAAATACCACCATCATTTCCTTTTCACAGAGAACATTTTCCCACAGTGTACAAGAGTGCGTTGTAATTGTTGACATCGCCCATTCATAGACTCCTTTCAAAACTAAGTTTTCATGCCTCTGAGTCAAACAAACACAAATTTTTCAATAATAAAGGAGATACCTTTGCATTCAGTCAGACCTTGTATTGCTGAGAGGACATGTCATTCAGCATGAGCAGAGCACTGTGACCACCCAAGCCTCAGATCTGTACACATTCCCTGAGGCCCAGTAGAGCTTGTTCTGCACAGCCAGCCTTTCCATGGTTTTCTCCAGATTTCACTGGCTCCTCTCATGGACACCTCATTGTGCTTGGAGTTATCCAAAGTAACTGGTGAATAAATGTCTTTTCTCTCTAGAAATTCAGATATTTTGTGGTAGAAAATTAAAACATGAGTCACATTTAGAAGTATTCCATCACCCACTATGGACCTTTTGCACAACTTTGCTCTTTTTCATTGGCCCCTCTCATTCCCTTAAAGATACCTGTTCTTTGGGGGAGTATTTGATCATGTAGGCCATGTTGAATGTTCAATTCTTCATATAAACCAGGCAAGGATTTTTTTCAAAAAGACTTTGTTATGTTTACATAATTTTATTTTATTTTTGTAACACAGCTTGTACACAGATTAGCTTTTTTTTTTCTCTCAGTTCTATTAAAGTGCATTGAATCTACCTGATGTTGGGAATGACCACACCAGCTCCATAGACTTTGCCAGCTTAGGGAATAAAAAGGGTAATGTTGAAATGATGTCTTGACCCGTAAAAGCAGAGTACCTTCTTTCTCGATTACTAAGAGGAGTTTCATTTATTTTGGAAGATGATCTAAATGTCCTCATTGTGAAGAAGCTTATGGGATCTCAGGGTGGTGGCATAGGCCTGTAATCCCAAAGGTTCCAGAGGCTGAGGCAGGAGGATTGCATATTCAAGGCCAGCCTCAGCAACTTAGCCAGGCCCTAAGCAACTTGGTGAGACCCTGTCTCAAACTAAAAAAATTAAAAAGGACTGACGATGTGGCTCAGTGATTGGGTTCAATCCTCAGTACAAGAAAGAAGAAGAAGAAGAAGAAACAGCTTGTGGGATTAAGGTGACCTTTTCAGAGATCAAGAGCTTCCCACTGTTCAAAGTCAGAGAGGAACACAGGCACCGATGTGGAAGAACAGGAAACCAATGAAGGAAGTGAAGGGAGCCCCGGATGGCAACTAACCAGGACCTCCCCTGTACCTGTTCTGTGTGTCGGTGCTGTTGGGGTGACTGTTGATTCCATAGCAAGGTCTCAATGCTTCGTGGTTAAGAAGGGGACTGGCCAGATGTGAGTCAGGGTGGCACAAAGCGAGTGAGGAAGTTTTCTAGCTAGACGGAGGTGTGGCTTCAGACGCTCTTGACTGGGTGGGAAAAGCAGAAAGGTGTGGAGAAGAAGGAAACAAAGGACAGTCCAGGCCTTTGAAGTCCCTGGCAGAGGTGCGTGGAGAAAGTGGCCAGGAGGACAAAACAGTGTGATGGAGTTCTGAAAGGCCTGCTGTGGTCACTCTGGACAACTTTATTCTTTGGTGTAGAGGTTGTGCTGCTGGACAAGGACCCGAGCACTCAGGCAACCCCTTCTGTTCTGTTGGCAATGCGAGTGGAGTGAGGGGTGGTCCACGTCAGGTCTCACGTCCTCCCCCCTCAACCACGGCAGCTCTGCCAGATCTGGGGCACTTCTGGGGCTTTCATCAGATGGAAGGGACTTTGCTGCAAGTAAAAAAAAAAAAAGTTGGGATTCACCAATGTATCTACCTGCCTCAGATTAAGTGTAGAGATACTGAAGCTCAGAGGAGGTAGCCAACTCGTTTCTAGAGTGCGAGGCTAGTCAAAGACAGAATGCTATGGCTTGAATGTAGTTTGTCCCTTCTGAAACTCATGCTGAAATTCGATTGTCCTTGTGGCCGTGTCAGGAAAGGGTCTTCCTTTGAAAGGTGATTAGGATAATAAGAGGAATTAATGCGTTCCTGTGGAATTGGGTTAGTTCTCATGAGAGTAGGTTTTTATAAAATGAAGCTGCTCCTTGTTTCTTCTCCTCCTCTGTCTCTTCATTCTCCTTCTCCTCCTTCTTCCTTTCTCTTTGCTCAGGATCAACTGCATGTGCTCATTTGCCCTTTCTCCTTCCACCATGTTAATATGTCCTTGCCAGATGCTGCCACTAGGCCCTTGCTCCAGAACAGTTAGCCAAAATAAATCTCTGTTCTTTTCAAATTTCTCAGCTGCAGGTATTATAGTTTAAAAAATGAACTAACACACAAAGTTATAATGAAATACCCCTGCCATTTTGCCTGTTACAGCAATCTTTATACTGCCACCTCCCAACAGCACACTAAAAATCAAATATCAAGCAACTTTGAAAAAAAATAGAGTCATATTCTTTGAATTTCTTTTCAGAAATAAACAATTATTCTGACAAAGTAATTTTGGTCAGTGTATTGGTCAGTTTTCCGTTGCTATAATGAAATGCAAAGGCTGGATAACTTTATAAACAAAAGAGGAATATTTAGCTCACAGTTTTAGGTTCTGAAAATACAATATAAGGTGGTCCTATTGATTCAGCATCTGATAACAGTCTAGTGGCAGGTGGCAAAATGTTGAGAGCCTGTGTGTGTGTGTGTGTGTGTGTGTGTGTGTGTGAGAGAGAGAGAGAGAGAGAGAGAGAGAGAGAGAGAGAGAGAGATCACATGGCCAGACAAGAAGCCACAAAGGGGATGAGATCTCTTATAACCACTCACTCTCAAGAGAACTCACTCATCATCCCATGAGAACTACCTTAATCTCCTCTAAAGACAGTGCTCCCAGTGACACAACCAACTCCCACTAGGCCTTACCCCTTGAAAGTCCCACCGTCTCTCACATCACTACACTGAGGACCAAGCTTCCAACACGTAAGCCAAACCACATCCAAACCATGGCCATCATCAAAACATCTTCAAATAAAAGATGTTGACTTTATAAAGAGTGCATTTTATGGTTCTATAAAACATGCAATGGCATGGCTCATGAACTTTTAATAACTCTAAAAACAGCATGATTTAGGCAAATTAACAAACTTCGGCATACAGATACTTTAAATGGGGATTCCAGAAGGGAATAAAGCATTCATTTCCTGATTTTTCAATTACATTTAAATCCTCAAGAATGTCAAACTCCAATGCCACAATAATTTAAGCAAGAATAAATCTAGAAACGGTGTTGGCGGAGTATTTTTCCAGCTTGGCTGGTAAGATTGGAAACAGTTTGTAATTGCAAGCATATGCTTTTGGAGCTGCCTCATTAAACCCT
This sequence comes from Spermophilus citellus, assembly GCF_964194105.1. NCBI lineage: Eukaryota > Metazoa > Chordata > Mammalia > Rodentia > Sciuridae > Spermophilus > Spermophilus citellus. The sequence continues at coordinate 44,930,669 of NC_138185.1, forward strand.
TCGTTGCCTCAGATATTTGAAGGATTAAAAAAAAATCACTTGCCCTTTAATCCAGCACCAACTATTCTATTAAGATATAAGCTAAAAGATCAAATCCCTGAAAGGTTTACTAAAACCACTGGAATATTAAGCCTCATAAATAGTAGTTTTTACTTCTGCCAAAATTTTTCTACTGCCAATAGGTAATAGTATTGTTTTCAACATTAGCCTGTAATAACTCAGTAAGGCACCTCGGTGTCTCAAAAGCATATCCAATGTAAGAGGAACAAGCTCAAAAAACAGGTAGTCTCATAAAGGATTCACATTGGTGTGTGACAACTGGGAATGGTGGGAACTGTGGCCAACTAAAGAGATCCTTCCCCTGTGAGAGAGGACTCCAGCTACTCTATCCAGCCAACTGATGTCACACAGACTATAAGAGCTGCGTTCCCAGCTCTTCTAATTTTTTAAAAGATGCCAAATGCAGATTTATAGGTGGTAAACATTAACAACAAATTTTTCTTTTCTTTTCTTTTCTTTCCGTGTGTGTGTGTGTGTGTGTGTGTGTGTGTGTGTGTGTGACATTGGGCAGGCTGACATGAAATTAGTGCTTTGTCCTGCAGTCAGCATTCTTTTGTTGCTAACAATAATGGCATGGCTGAGTTGCCAAAGACGCTCTTCAGGGAAGCTCATCAATTCCTCTTTTTCTTTCCATCCTTCATCTTAAAAATATTTAGCATCTAGTATTATTTTTCCTTGAATAAAAAACCAAAAAGTGTTGATCCTCCCCATATTCTGCCCTTGCTTGTAAAGCTGAGAGTATAGGCAGATGTTCTGCTCTCTGTCCTTGGAATACGCTGTATCTAAGAGTCAGATTTCTGAATGAGTGTGTGTGTGTGTTTTAATTCACATTTTAAAGAATTGTGGATATTTATACACAAAAGTCATGCAGTGAAAGGGTAGATACCTGGTCTGAAATGAGATCAGAAGGTAAAGTTGCTGGTGCACCAGCTTTAGAGACTCAGAGGGGGTATCCACATAGTCAACCCTGGCCCCATGGGACCGCTGAGCCATTGAACTTCTGCTAAAGTGAACCAAGAAGTGCTGTCAAGACAAAATGCACACTGGATTTAGAAACAGTATAGAAAAGTGATCACATATTCCTTTTAAATATTGTTTAGCAGTGGAAATGATATTTTAGATAACATCAGTTAAAGAAAATATACTATTGATATTAATTTTACCTGTTTACACTTTGATCTTGTCACCAAAACAATTTAAATTACATCTGTGACTCAAATTCTATTCTACTGATGGATGCTGCTTGAGAACAATGGCCTGAAACCTTTTGCAGAAAGATCCAGATAGTAACTCTTTTTGGCCCTGCAGGCCAGATACTTGCTCTGCAGTCTAATACAAAAACAGCCATGGATGACAGGTAAATGAATGGGTAGGTCTGTATTCCAATAAAACTTTATTTACAAAATCAGGCAGGGGCCAGATTTATTGACTTCTTTTTGATAAAAGGTAGCGGGAAGGAGAGGATGCAGTCTTCTGAAGGGCTGGTGGCCTTATGTTTCATGATCTCATGCTGATTAAGTGGATGTTCTAACTTTTTGAAAATTCATCAAGCTATATTCAAATGATGTATGCACTTTTCCATATGTATGTGATACTTGAGTAAAAAAACAAACTTAAAACGAGACCAAAATGTGTATCTGCTCTTGTCTATCAATGATAATTCTCCTATTTGAAGAATGGAGTCATGTCTTTCAGTTCTCTACTCACAGTCAGTTGTTCATTTGTCCAAAGTCACTTGGCCTTTCCCCAAGTCTGTAAAACTCTCATCTTACTATACCTGCTTTCCCTTCAATGATTGTTACTTTGGGGAAAATCATATTGGCACAAAATTAGAACTACTGGCTATTTGGGGAGTTGGAAAGAAATAGGATTCACTGGATAGCAAAAGAATAAACTGTACTTAAAAACTGCATATGCTTATGCCTCCAGATTTTGCCAGTTAAAATAAAATTCTGGTTCCCCATGACCTCATCCTGTCTGCAGAATGAATAAACGGGTTTTAATATTTTGCCATCTGAAAACAGACCGCCAGAAAAGTATGACTTTGCCTTCTGGACCTTGAAACTGACCAACTATCAAGGCACTTGTTCATGGCCACTCAGACTGGATAAGAAAGCCTGGTCAGAGGATGGAGAACAGGACACCTGTGAGAACAGGGTCCTGGTTCAGATGAGAGGCTCAGAGAAGTCAGTCCTGGAAGCCAAGAGCACATCCTTCTACCCCAACTCTTGCTCCTGATTTGCAGCGAAGTTGCCCAAAGGGAGCTTCCAGAAGTGGAAACATTTTTAAATAAGTCTTTTAACTTTTCGCCTGTGGATACAGCTGCATTGACACAAAGCCACATTTGAGGCCTGATGTCTCAGAAGCCTGGCACCACGGAGTGTTTTTCTACTGGGACCCATAATTGCTGGCTTTTAAGAGTGGTCCTGTGTTCAGTTTTATCAATGTGGTACTTGAACTGGACTTTCAGCTGACCTCCAAAAGGAAATAGTTTTAAAAGGAAGAATTTTAAGTCTTCCAAGAGCCAGATAATGGCACAGCACAGAGAAAAGCCAGCGTTTTGTGGTTTTTATATTAAAATACAAGTCTCTTAATGCCTCAAAACAGCGGGCTCCAGAAAATGTGAAGTTTAATAGATGAGGCTAGAAAGACCAGTTTTAAATATCGATATTTTCCTCCTTTTTTTCCTTGTGATTTACCCAAAAAGAACAAATTCCTTTCTCCTGAACCTCCTTCTATATCTATTTTTTATTTTATTCAACTGACTGTTCTCATTAAAGCAAATTTCAAAGTATCCTGGAAATGTTCATGCTGAACTCCAAGCCTGGTACCTGAGGAGCTTCAGACTAATACTCTAGAATATTTTCACCTGTTCTATGTTGATCATTTTTTAATGAATATATATTGTCGAACAAAAGCTTTTCATTTTGGTCAAACCCAATGTATCTTTTTCCTAATGGTTTACCTTGTTTAAATGTTTATTTGTTATTTTGGAAATAAAAGTGTTATTGAAGTGGTGAGTGCTTCTCATGTCCCCTTCACGCCACTCCTCGATCTCCTGGTGTCTTCATCCCTGTTTCTCTTGCCAATTCAATGGCAAGTCAAAAATCAACATACTAACTTGAATGAGGAGTATGGAAATCAGGTTAGGTTAGATCTAGATGAAGCGAGAAGTGTTAGAGGGTTAAATTAGGAAGGCGAAGTCAGCAAATTTGCAGTCTAAATCAAAGCAGGAAGGGGCCCAACACTGTCAGGTTTTTGGTTCAAGGAACCTGAAAGGAAAGATGTATTCTAGAGACTTTGGGTTTGGGCGGCTACATGACTAATGGTATCGCTGTCCAGCTCACATGCCCACATTGAATCTCTTAGCCTGTTTTGAGAAGTTTGTCAGACTCCCTCACGAAATCAGATTCTTCCATGGTCACAGCTTCTGATCTTTTGCCTAAAAACATTAAGTCAATGAAGCTCATGTTTTAGAGACACCATGTGAATGCCTGGTAGCCATCATTTTTCTTCTAAGTACTTAAAAACCATCATCTTAACAATCCTCTTTTGACCGTAACCAGAAAATAAAATCTCCATTGGAATAACATTTACCCATCCCTAATCCTCTGACTCCTCCTCCATGCTCCACAAGTTCTCCCAAAAAAAGATCCATGTCATGGATTCCATGATCTCATCTGTTTTCCTACAGTCCAGGGCAAATGTTTGGGTCTGCTTTTCATAATGAGACCCTGGCACGTCCTGGACTGAACTACCCAGACCATGAGGCCCAGAGCCAAGCAGGAGTTGGCAGGAGGTAGAGGACATGCAGGAAGAGGGCCGGACTGCTGAAACCTGGTGGAGGACAGAAACATATGTCTTAAAGTGGATCTAGATCGGGTACCAATAGCCAAACTGGGACCCTGGGGCTGGGCTGGGAAGATGATCTCTGGAGGTCATGGGGCTCTTCTATGAGGCCTTCCTGGGAAATCAGAACAGCTCTGCAGGGAAACATACTTCCAGGCCATTCCAAGAGTTTTGTCCTTGGAATTCTGGGGCCAAATGAATAGAATTAAGTCTGCTAACAGGTAGTAATTGGCAGGAAGAAGATGGAAAGAAGTCATCTATCTTCCAAAAGTGACCTGGACAAGGATGTAGAGATGCCTGTGGGCCTCTACCTACAGGTACCAGGCAGATGAGCATAATAGTGGAAAGAGGACTCTTGGGTGTCATTCATCTCTTTTTAATCTTGGTTCTACTTTAGCATTAGGCCAATCATACTTCCATCCTAAGATTGACAAGAGGATCAAATAGGATAGTATGTATAAAAATGCTAATTTTCCCATTTTCCTCCCATTTTTGTTTTTTTCTTCCTATTGCCATACCCAAACAGATAGCTTTTCATCCTTATCTTTCTTGCTCATTTTTTCAGCATTGGCACCATTGAATAGTCAGAAGGTCTTGAAAGGAAACATTCCCTGGCTTACATGTAGATCCCACCTGTTCTATAAGAACAGTTAACCATGTCTGTGCTAAAAACTCCCACACCCATAACTACAGCACAAGTCTCTTTCCTAAGAGCCAGATCTATTGGTGCACCTACCTCCTGAACCTTCCACACAGATGTCCCACTGATGGCTCCAACACGATTGCAAAACTCAACTCATTATCTTTTCCCTAAATCCTTCTCTTCCTCATCTATATCTCCATTCTGTAAACCCAGCAAAAAGCCCCAAACTTTGGGCTCATGGATCCAATTATAAGTGGTTTGTTTGGGAGATTGTCAGTAGGGAATTAGGAAAGTGAAACACAGAAGGAAAGGAAGAAAATATAGGGGGTTTTCTCAAGCTTGGTACAACCGTAAACAGCTGGAACTTGAATCCATGGAAGAATTCTGAGATTCTGGGTAGAGCACAAGCTTCAGAGGCTCCCGTCCCACAGATCAAAGGAGCTGGAGAGTTATTCACCAACTTCTGTCAATCATTGGTTGTCTCCATCATTGCCTGCCCCCTGGAACTTCTGGCTTCCCATACCTATGCTAACCCTGGGTCCCATGGACCAAAGAAAGCCCTCAGGTAAAATAACACAGGCGCTGACAGTTATAAGTCTGAAACAGGGCTCTTGACTGCCTTCCAAGGAAGACATCCACTAGAAACTGGACTGTGTCTCCACTTAGGCAATGCATATCTTATTTTCAGGCTTCCTTCTGTCACCCTCACATATTCACCCTCCTCAGAGTATGTACAGCATGCATCCTTCTCTTTTAGCACTGATGACCTTGTATTTTAATAGTTTCTGTATTTAATGTGGCCCTCACTGGACTAAGAACATCTTGAGAATAGAAATCAAAACTTCATTTATCTTTATTGCCAGAGAGGGAGGAAGGGAGGGAGAGAAGGAGGGAGGGAGGGAGGGAGGGAGGAAGGAAGGAAGGAAGGAAGGAAGGAAGGAAGGAAGGAAGGAAGGAAGGAAGAAATGAATCATAGCAAAGGTATCACAGTGTACAGACTCTTTTGTGTTTGATAACCTAAGAAGGCAGCATACTAAGGCCAGGGCAAAGAATGCTTTCCTTTCCTTATTTCAAACCCTTAGATAATGTTTCACCACTTCTAAACCAGCAGCCAGTTTTTTCTTGCTAAGTTCAAGGTTAACAGCTCCCCTTGGCTCTGTCTTTCTCTGGAGGAATAGTATGGTCAGCAGACTAAATTAATAATTTTTCAAGTGATCTACTTTAAACACACTTGTTTCCCAAAAGATGTCATGCTGTTTCCTCTGCCCTTCTCAGTCTTGTCTACCTCCTAAACTCCTATCCATCCTTTAAAGCTCATCAGGAATATCCTTTTTATAACTTTCTCTGACCTCCTGACCCTCTGGAGACAATTTATTTCTATGCCATCTACACCCCACTTTCATTGGCAGCCTTTATCACAAAAGCTGTTTTTCCACAGCCTTCCCCTTGACAAAGACTTTGTTTGACCAAGCTTCAGTCAGGTTAGGCCCATTTGTGTATTTCCTTTAAAAAAAATCCAGTTTTAGCAAAGTTAGCAAGACTCTCCCACCCTCTATCTCTGATCTGGTTCCCCATCCTCCATTATCCCCTAGGTGATGACTGATCACCATGAGTGTCTTCAGCAAGATTCCTGTTAGGAAATACCAAATGTCTTCTTTGATATAATGAGAGCAACTATGAACAGAGCAGGGAGGAAGAGGGGGAAGAAAAGAGTAACATTAATCAGTGACATGAGATGGGAGGGAAAGGGAGAGATGAGGAAAATTGCATGGAAATGAAGGGAGACCCTCATTGCTATACAAAATTACATATAAGAGGTTGTGAGGGGAATGGGAAAATAAACAAGGAGAGAAATGAATTACAGTAGATGGGGTAGAGAGAGAAGAAGGGAGGGGAGGGGAGGGGGGATAGTAGGGGATAGGTAAGGTAGCAGAATACAACAATTACTAATAGGGCATTTGTAAAATTGTGGATGTGTAACTGACGTGATTCTGCAACCTGCATTTGGGGTAAAATTGGGGGTTCATAACCCACTTCAATCTAATGTATGAAGTATGATATGTCAAGAGCTTTGTAATGTTGTGAACAACCAATAAAAATTTAAAAAAAAATAAAAATTAAAAAAAAAAAGATTCCTGTTAGGTCAGTTTCGCCAGAATCCCTCTCACTCCTGAATTTTCTCTTAGTAATTTTCCATCCACTGTTTCCCACGGTTCCTTTACTATAAATTCCCACTTGCCTGGGCTGTATTCAGAGTTGAACCCAATCTCCCTTACTGCAAAATCCCATTGCCATGCTCCCTATCCCTATTGTGATGGTCCTGAATAAAGTCTACCTTTTCATGCTTAAACAAAAATCATTGAATATTTTTTCTTTAAAACCCTATGCAAACTATGAGTTCTTCAAAGTTAGGGCCAGGGCTAGTCTCATTCACTGTGTGTTCCCAGTACTTGGGAGCTCAATCCTCAGCATTGAATCCTTGTCAAATGCCTCTTTACTGACTTCAATCCCCTTTGACTCCTAGATCTTATTTCTAGGCTGGTTTTATAATGACTTAAGAAAGTGGTACCATACATCAGGCACAGTGCACACTGTAATCCCAGCTACTTGGGAGTCTCAGGCAGGAGGGTCATATGTTCAAAGCCAGCCTTAGCAACTTAGCAAGGCCTTAAGCAACTTAGCAAGACTCTGAGAAATAAAACGGGCTGGAGATATAGACTTGCCTAGGATGTATGAGGCCCTGGGTTTAATCCCTGGTGCCTAGGGGAAAAAATAGAAAAATAAAAGAAAGAAGGGTAAATATTTGAGGGTGACAGAAGGGTTCCCAGGGGAAGAGGAGCCAGAACACTTGTGCCTATGTGATGCTCTCAATTGGTGGCATCTCATCTACTTTTCTCTCTTCTTTTATCCTCTTCTCTGCGCCTTCCCTTGTTTTCCCAACTGTGCATTGGTATAAGGCAAGTGTCATCAAATACTAGTCATTGGATTGTCGAATCAGTTTGAATAGGAAAAATCAAGAAGAGCTACATGTATGTGCTAAAAGTAAGGCAATATAAATATGAAACCCAGTGTTTAAGCACGTGGCCTCTGGAGCCATCCCTGATCTCTCCCACTTGTTCCTCATTGGCCCTGGGAACCATATTTAGCATCTTTACCTTATTTTTGTATCTATTATATTTGGGCTGATTGGAGGCCAGCTTCTCTCGTGGATGTTGTAAGAATCCTAGAGACCATGAATGTGCTCCAGGTTCATACTCTGGGCCTTCTTGCACTTTGTGCCAGTGTCATCTCTGGATGCTAGCATTTGCATTTCTCTGCCTCAAGGGTCCTGGGAGATTAATGCCCACCTCCCCACCCTCCAGGAGCAGCTCTCAACCAATGTCTAATGCGAGTTGATGTCGAAATCCTCTGGCTCCCTCTCCTTTTCAGATGGGACCTCTCTGAGGCTCGTGTTCCATGCTGTTTACCAGAGTTACTTTGTGAAACTAAATTCCAGTTGACCCTCCTTTTCCTGCCTCATATTCTCAGTCACCAACCAGTATTTCCTGGAATGACCTTCCCGGTAATACCTCACCTGCCCTGTAATCCTTGTCTACTTCTGCAAGAACCCAAACCAGGCCAGTATGTTAGATACTAGTTCAGAGGCTAGAATCTAGCAAGCCCAGAACTCTTATTGTCTCTGCTATTCTCAATCCCTTGTTCAGCAGTAGAAAGTAAAGATGCCCATAGAGGAGAGGCCCACCCCATGTTTGACACTGCATCAACAAGTCCCCTGTGGATATCAGTGGTCAGAAGTAATGATCAGTGTTCCACCTGCATGTTCAGATGGGACCTGCATTGCCCTGGGGGTGGGGACCATGACTGGGGATTAGCTTAATCCGAATACTTGTAGGATTAAGCTTTAATGGGGGAGCTGTCAGAAAAAAAAAATCTGAATAAATTAGGAAACACTGGCTTACAAGCAGCAGGGAACTGACTGTTGATGTTCCCCTGCTTTTGAGCCTCTTGGGTTGCACTGTTTACTTTTCAGGGTTCGTGTCCTCTTTTCTGGAGGGAAGAGTTAAGAGTTGAACTTTCATAAAGTTGTTTGGTTAAATTTGCCCAAGGAAGCACCAAACTTTTGGGCAAAACATCCATCTGTCTGTGGTGAAGATTTTCCTGGTTCTTATTACATCCAGGCTTGGTTATGTTTCAAGAATCATGATGCTTGGTTCTAGGAGCAAACAAGACTACCAGGTCACCGAACACCATGTCCTTTGATTCTTTCCTTCCCTATTTCTCTAAATCTTCTCCTGGAGGGTGTCGAATTTAATAAGAAGAAAAAAAAGGACCAAAATTCTCAGCAAACATTTTTTTTGTCAAAATATGATCATTAAAATGTTTAAAAATAGAGGTCTCCTACAGACATATAATGAGGATGGGGTTCAAGATTTCTGTCACTCATTAGGGAGCCACAGAGTGGCAAAGCTAATGCAAAGTAGGATGGAAATAAGAGACGGATGCATATGCAATTAGTTCAAAGAGAGCTGCTGAAATATATTCAGCGCCTCACTAACTGAGGTCAAAAACTGCTTACCGTCCCTACAAGATCATGAAATCATCATCTTTGGAGTGGTTCTCTACCAGACAAATGTTATTTGTGAATTGTACTTGGATGATTACATATTCATATTTTGGACACTTTGTCTTGATATCATCTGGGTTCACCTTAACACTTTCTATAGAAGTCTCTCTGGACCATAAAACCTTCACAAGTTTTATTTCTTCGTTTTTCTTTCTGGGTCTCAGAAAGACTACCTGGAAAACTTGAATTAACTTCTTCCTTTTACATCCAGAACACCCAGGAGCTGGGTGCATTCAGTGGTTTGCTATAAATGTATACAACATTCTCGTACGCAGCCTTTGCCAGTTCCAATGGTATAAATACTGCAACCATAGTCCATTTCACAGTCTTCACATGATGTTGAAGCAGAGTTGAGAAGGGACACACAATCACTATTGCAAGGTGCATTTTTTTGATTCCAGCAGTTGTGTGCTATGAGGAAAACCATATCACTTATCTTCCAGTATGTTGACTGCACTCCTGGTGATGTTACCTCTGGTTGCTTGGTTCAAGGGGTGTCCTCCAAGCTTCTTGGCAGTGGGAGCTTTCTTGAGAGTCATAGTTTGACTAAAAGCGAGAGATGAGCCCAAAGTGGAGGTTACGTAGACTTTTCTGGATGATGGCTCCTAAGTTGCTCTGAAAACACCATCCAGCCAGACCAGCCAGCCTGCTAAAGTGGGAGGCATTTTTGTGGCCTTAGAAAGGGCAGCATCAGCAGCCTGCTTTGTGGCCGGGCTGTGGAAGCGGTCAGTGTCGGTATGTCTGGTGTGAGGCACCCCGCTGCACAGAGGGAGAGCCCTGTGAAGTCCTCCATTAGGAGCCGACACCAGGCCAGGCCGGCCAGTGTTGCTGAGAGTGTTGCTCCTGGGTTTCAGTGATGTGAGATTTGTTCAGTGTAGCTTTCCTGAGGTTTTCCCACTTTCCTGAATAAAATGAACACGGTCTTTCTTCTGAGTCAGGGCTGCTGGAGTGCCGAGCCACAAACCACACATCGCCTGACCAGCTGGGACAGTGACCTCTCAGAGAAAAACAGGAAATTAGAACATATGCAATTTCCACATATTGGCTACATTACGCACTTCTCAGTGGTTCCATGTGGCTTGAATAACAGGGTAATTTTCCTTCAGGGAGGAAAATACCCACATGAATTAAACTGCATTTTATTGAATAACATTTTATTTTAGTAAATTATTTTGCATCCAGTGCTGTTTTAAGCACTCTCGCAGATTTACTCATGAATTCATGCCACAGACTTTTACCAGGTTAGGAAACACGAGGGTGTGGGATGGGCGTTCGGTACCATCTCCTTCACAATTTTTTGATATGCTGGGCTCACTTGAAACAAGGGCAGTGCCCTGCCCTGGAGGAGCCCACAGCCTGTGGGTGATAAACAGGACCCTATAATCGTGATGTCATGGAGGCTGTCAGAAGGGACCATGAGAACCCAGAAAGGGGCAGGTCTAATGGCAGGGATTGGGGTAGAGGCAGATTGCACAGAGCAGGTGATCTTTCAGCTGAGTCTTTTTTTTTTTTTAAAGAGAGAGGGGGGGGGAGAGAGAGAGAGAGAGAGAGAGAGAGAGAGAGAGAGAGAGAGAGAGAGAATTTTTAATATTTATTTTTTAGTTCTCGGCGGACACAACATCTTTGTTTGTATGTGGTGCTGAGAATCGAACCCGGGCCGCATGCATGCCAGGCGAGCGCGCTACCGCTTGAGCCACATCCCCAGCCCCTCTGCAGAGTCTTGATGGGTAAAAAGGTGTCTACCAGGGGATAATGGGAGTGGCGTTTTAAACAGAAAGGCTGTTTGCTTCAGGGATCCAATGTGTGGGGGCGGGCCCTGAGAAGGGGTCAGAAATGGAAAAAATTATTAAGTCCAATTAGAGAAGACCATGCACTCTGTATGAGAGTTCAGACCTTATATTCTAAGTATCAGGGGCTTCTTGATTGGATTTTGGATTTCCCAAAGTTGAGGGGAAGGATTTCTAGGAAAGAAGATCCCCACTTACATTTCTGAGGGTGCTGGCATTCATCAAATGTGAAGTGTGAAGGTGTAAAGCCACTGCAGCCACTTCCCCACCAGCCACAAGATCACTAGGGCAAACAACTGAGACCCTACAGAGAGTACTGTGTCACTAAGTAAGCTAGGATGTTCAGTAGATTAGGTGTATCCTTTTTTGACTTAGGATATTTTTAGCCTATGGTGGGTTTATTGGGATGTCACCCCTCTATAAGTCAAAGTGGATCTGTGGAACGTGTTTTTTCCTCCAGTCTGAGAAATAGTGCAGGAACATGTCTTTTGGGGGAATCTCAGTGATCTTTAATCTCTTAATCTGGAATGGTTCCTTAGCCTTTTCCAAGCGAGTATTTTTATAGAATGTCCCTCAGTTGGGGTAATCACTGTGTTTTCTCATGATGAGTTTCAATGTATGGACTCCCTGTTGGAATGTCCTATAATCAATGCTGTGTTCTTTGGATATCATATCTTGAGGAACACAGCATCTGCCTGTCCTCACTAGGGATGCTGATTTTGATCACCTGGTCAAGGTGTTGTCTCCTGGCTTCATTGTGTGGTTATTAGTTCTCCATGAAATTTACTAGCAATCTGAAGAGACCTTGCTATTTACTCTTAAGCCCATTTGAACTGGGTTTTCTCCTAAAAACCTCCTAACTGATTCAAGAGCCCCTTTTTATTTCAAGATTAATTGCCAGTTACCATGAAGAAACAGGTGAGGCATTGTGAGAGATTGTGAAGATAGGTCTCTTAAAATCTTTCGTTGTGGGCAGATGGGGAGCAGAGCTGGACCAAAGGACTAATCTTTTCGTGATATTTATTCTTTGAATGTATTTTGTAAGGGCTGGACACACACACACACACACACACACACACACACACACACACTCAGATTCTCTATCAATAAAAATTACACCCTTTATTCAAAATAGACATATCATTAGTTGCACTGAATGTAACATAACATTTTAATTTATTTGCAATTTGCAATGTTCCTTTATCTCAGTATTTTTATCACTCTTAAATGGGTAATGTTAGTATATTCAGAAAAGGTAGTGCTTTTTTATAGGGACATGCAGATTGTAATAAAATATTTATCTGATTTTTTCCCTGAATTGTTAAATTGGCAAAAACATGTCCATTAGTTGAAAATACAGTAGCAACTGAGCAGCTTTCCTTCATAGTCTTTAAAGAAACCAAGAAACCAGACACTGAGAAAAGATTCAAATGCAAGTAATTTATTGAGAAGAGGTCTCAGGAAACACCCATAGAGGGAATAGGAGACAGGGAAGAGGAAGGAAGTGAGTATCCAGAACTGTCTGTAATTGTCCTGGTTTGGGTCCCTGGAAGCAGACCCTGGAACAGGGATTCAAGTGCAAGTAGTATTATGGGAGGTAAAGGGGATCCTGGATGGAGAGCGTAGAAGTGTGGAAGAAAAGGCAGCTGGGGGGGCTGGGGTTGTGGCTCAGCGGTAGAATGCTCACCTAGCACGTGCGAGCCCTGGGTTCAATCCTCATAAATAAATAAATAAATAAATAGATAGATAGTATTGTGTCCAGCTACAACTAAAAAAAAAAATTTAAAAAAAAAGAAAGAAAATGCAGCTGGTGAAGTGTTTGTTATCAAACCAGCCCCCAGTAGGTAGCTGGAGCTTAATATGATGGGGACCCATAGAGACAGTTTAGAACACGCACCTGAGATGAGATGAGGGCGCAGGCTCACAGTGAGGAAAATCACCATTGCTGGTAAACAGCAGTGCATGGTGCATTGTGTGGCTTCAGAATTTCCCCAGCTCAAGAAGCTGGTCTAGGCCTGGTCAGGAGTTCAAATACACGGATACCACATGTGAAGATACTCAACAAGACAAGGTGGTATTAGTGAGGAATGGCTTCCATCTCCATTTTTGTGAGTTCTCTACCCTGGAGGAGGCAGAACCTGTCCACACATCACAGCTTCTCCAGGTAATCATTCACAGGACCCCTGCTCAGTAGGTATTGATATTTCTAATTAAAAATGAATTCCCAATTTATTTCAGTGATATTGAAGGGAAAGACACTAAGATTTAGGAACTGTAGATTCTTAACGTTATGTCAATGGAGCCACTGGTTTGCTCCATAAATCTTTTAATTTTTCAGAGGTTCAGTTTATTTGTATATGAAATATGATGGAGTTGAATCATTATGAGAGGCAGTGGCCTTGGCAAACTTGATGGAGAAAATGGTCTTAGTCTTGCAATAGCTGTATCTCACCCACCCACCCCCGCCCCCAGACTGGGAATGGAACCCAGGGCCTTGTGCATACTAGGCAAGTGCTCTACCATTAAGCCACATCCCCAGCCTTTGAGATGGTTCTTGAAGAACTGTCAGGATTTGGGTAAGTGAGGCAGAGCTGATATGGGGAGGCACTCTGATCAAAATGCAAAGGTAAGTGGTCAGGAGGTTGGTTCAGATGCTAATACACTTGGGCCCTACCCACCACCCCCTTCCCAGACACACCTACCTGCTTCTTCTTGCAGCTCTCCACCTAGCCACCTGACAGCACCACAGACTTAATACCCCCAGGAGCAAATCTCCAACCACTGACAGGAGCTGGTAGATCAGTGACCCAGTTTCCTTAACCTTCATGCGATGACTCTGGAGTATACTCATTGCTCACAGTCTCTCCACATTCTCCAGTGGCATCAAGCTCTGGTTGCCTCAACTGACAGGCTCAGCCTGAAAAGATACATTTTCAAATATAAAATCATAGGCTGGGGATATAGTTCAATGGCAAGGCACTTGCACAAGGCCTGGGGTTCAATCTCCAGGAAACTCATTGCATACTAGGCAAGTGCTCTACCATTAAGCCACATTCCTAGCCTTTGAGATGGTTCTTGAAGAGCTGTCAAAAAAAAAAAAAAAACTGCATCAAATATTTTTTTTAAATCAAAGGAATGAGGGAAACGTAAACTTCACAAATTATTTAAAGGTGGACTCAATTACAACTACATACAAGTATATAACAGATTTTTTGGAAAGAAAAAGATAATAAATATTTTAGGGTTTGTGAACCATGTGGTCTCAATTCTACCACCATAGACTGAAACAGCTATAGACAATATGTTACTAGAGGAATAATAGCTGTGGTTCAATAAAACTTTATTTACAAAAGCATGTGGCAGGTGTGTTTGGCCCACAGGCCTTCTTTGTAATTAAGAATACTCAAATTATGACTGTGGTTGTGGCTCAGTGGTAGAGCACTCGCTTAGCACATGTCAAACGCTGGGTTCCATCCTCAGCACAGTATAAAAAATAAATGAATAAAATGAAGGTATTGTGTCCATCTACTACTAAAAAAAATTTTAATACTGAAATTACAAGTGGTTAATATTCATAGGGCAATGATAACTGCCTTTCCACAAAACAAAATCTGCAAGTTCTGTATTTGCAAATTTGCCTACTCACTAAGGTTTATTTGTAATTTCCACATTACTAATTATGGAGCTTTTGTAGTCATTAGTACACATGCCCAGAGAGCTGACAAATTTGAGTCACCCAGCATGCATATTTCCAGCTGAGCTGAATAAATTGATGCTCTGCTTTCTTGTTCCAGCTCTTATACTATAAAAAGGGTCCTTTTGTGATCTATTTAGTGCTGCATTTTTCACATTTTTGGGCTGTGCATGTGTGAGTGTGTGTGTGTGTGTGTGTGTGTGTGTGATTTCACTGTTCAAAATGGCCCCTAATCACAGTGAAGTGCTGTCTAGCACATTCCGATACACGAGAATGCCATGATGTGCCTTAGGGAGAAAATGTGTGTGGTAGATGAGCTTCGTTCAGGCATGAGTTAGCATGCTGTCGGCCATCAGTTCAGGTGGTTTTAAACAGAAACACACATAAGGAGAAGTTATGTGCTACTCAGTTAATGTAATGTTGTGACCACAGACTGATAGGAATGAACCTAGCCTTGTGCTTCCCCTAGGAGCAGTGGTTCAGTGTTTGCTAATTAACTGTTGACCATGACCTCATAGGACACAATACCATGAAGTTCTAGAATTGACTGTAACTCAAAGACAGTGAAATGGGGAGATAACGCAGAAGAGTGCTTGAATGACATTCTAATGATCCTTGCATGTTTTCTGATGTCAGTAGCACACCCTTTCTTGGCCTCCTTCTCTTGTCTGATTCCCTTTCAGTACCTGTCTTCCCACCCTTCTAGTGTTTTCCGGGATCACCTCCCAAATAAATGACTTGTCTCAAAGTCAGCTTATAGAGAACTGAAAGTAGGTGAGTTTACATTGATCAAAGGAAGCCTAATGAGATTTGAGGTATGCAGAGCAAAAGAGATGCATTGGAAAGATTGGAAGTTGCATTGGATACAAAACAAAAGGGGCCTTGAATCAAGTATAGTGGTGCACACCTGTAATCCCAGCCACGTGGGTGATGGAGACAGGAGGATCTCAAGTTCAAGTCCAGCCTGGACAACTTTGCAAGAGCTTGTCTCAGAATAATTTTTTTAAAAAGGGCTGGGGGTATAGCTCAACGGTAGAGGCTTCTTGAGAACTTTGGTTCAGTCACCAGTACAGCAATAAGGGGAGAGGGACTGCTGAGTACCTAATGAGGGACTATGGATATGAAATTCCTAAAGCTGAACTGTGAGCAGGGAAGCAGAATGCTGGTAAAAGAACTGATTAGTCCATTTTCTGTTCTTAATAATTCCACAGACTGGGTAAATTATAAGAAAAGAGGTTTATTTTGGCTCACAGTTCTAGTCCAAGGTTGAGAACCTATGTCTGGTGATGGCCTTCTTGCTGGCAGAGTATGTTTGTGTGTATCCTGGTCTCCTCTTCCTTCTCATAAAGCCACAAGGGGCTTAGAGTTTTGCTCAATGGTAAAGCACACACTTAGCATGTATGAAGCCCTAGGTTCAATCCCAAGCACCAAAAATAAAATAAAGCCACCAGAATTGAATCACAAGTATTCCACCTTAATGGCTCTATCTAATCCTAATCACCTCCCAGAGGCCCACCTCTGAACACCTTAATCAGATTAAGTTTCTATCACCTCAGTATCTCACAAATGGGCATTAAATTCCAATACATGAACCCTTGGGGAATACCCTCAAATTATACCCAAACCATAGCAAGGCCATCCCTTCGGTACAGTCTTGCAGATGGATGGAGTTGAGACAGACAGTGACAGTGCCCAGACATTCAGGAGCTGCTGAAGTCATTAAGGTTGCCGCTGTCCAAGGCCTGAGTGGGTGTGGGGAATGGGAAGGAAGATGAGAGACTTTTGGACCAGAAGACTCAGCAGAACTGCAGAGTGATTGATGTGCAGAGCAGAGTGAGGGGGAGGAGCCAGGCCCCTCCCCTGAGGTTTCAAGCCTGGGGTTGTCATTAACAGAAGAGGGAGCAAGAACTTCAGAGGAACGGAATGTGAAGTGGAAAATCAGCATTTGAAGCTAAGTTTGAGAGAAAGAAACCAGAGATGAGTGCTTCTTACACTTTTTGGTAGACAGATATTTCTGAATCTAGAAAGAGAGGAAAGCAAGAACAGGACTCCACAAATCTTTAGTGTTTGGTTTTTGTTTTATTTTTATTGGAACCAGACAAAACAAAGTGTAGCATTCCACAAATAATGCACAAGTCGGCTAACAGGACAATTTGACTTCTGTCTACTCTTTTTGCATCCCTCGATGATATAATAAAGGGATAGAAAATAATAATGAAAAATAGGAAACAAGAAAGAAAAAATGTTAGGGAAACAAATACTCGTAACTAAGAGAATAGGGCCTAACTGAAGCACTTCAAGCACTGCAGGAGCAATTCGTGTTTTAGACAGAATATATAGCTTGTGATGCCTTGGTAGGCAGGTAAAATGTGAATGTGTGAGTAAAAAAGCCTTTGCAAATCAAAATACCATAAACTGACTGGGTCACTACCCCCAGAGCTAGCATTAGCTCTATTATATTTGCACCCCTTTCTCCTATTTGGGTTAAGTCCATGAAAACCGCGAAAGGGCTGGTTTGGCCCTTCACAGAAGCAAATGTAAATTATCTTTCTTGGGCTTTAACAAAAAACTTCCTGGAGAAGAGTAAGAGGATAAGGTCTTCAGGAAGATAAAAGCATTAACTTCTAATTTTCCCCTTGATAAAGATGGTGTTATAGTCCAGTCTTCCCCAAAAAGAGTGGGTAGGGGCTTGGTTTACCAAGACAGTCTGCTTTGGGGCAATTCTCAGGCATGTTATCCACTTTTCTATTATCTACAAAACTTGAGGTCAACAGAAGCTGACTGCAGGGAGGTCATGAAGTTATTCCAGCCCCAAAGATAGTGGGCATATGGCATGTGGATCTCAGACACTAAGCAGACATCTTTCAGTGTTGACTGGGTGTGTTTTGACTCCCAAGAGGAGGGTGCTTGGAGGGGAAAGACAGCTGGTTTAGAATAAGAACAGATTAGAGGGGGAGTCCAAGATGATAGGTCCAGAGTGAAGGGGCTGTAGTGTTTTAGAATAGCCCAAAGAAGGAGCCATAGGTGAAGGAAAGAGCACGGAAGCCAGGAGGCTCTTAAAAGAGAGAGCATGACCTGATATTTGTAGTTAGGGGTGCAAGAGAAATTAGGATGCTTTGGCCTGTCAAATCTAAGCCCACGTGCTTTCTCCAAGAGTCACAGGGTGTAACCAGGGCCACACAGGACTGAACCTTACACTTCTGCAGACCATGGTTGGATGAAAGGAGGAAAGGATTGAAAGCAGTTGGGGAAGCTGTGGTTTTTCTGTGGTTCTCTAAGGTGATCCTTCCTAGCACCCATAGTGACTTGAGACCTGGGACGTGCACTTTGTTCTACTCCAAGCTCACCCCTCTGCATGGAAAGAGAAATTTCTGGGGGCAAAAGAGTTGGACCATCTTGAGCCCTGTTCCCTTCCATGTCTTGACTATGCTTCACATGTCCAGAATTCTGGAATTTCCACCTGCATGGCTCAAGCTGACTGCACAGGCTGCCTCCAGATCCTCCTCCCAAGAGCTGACTCTGCTGCTGGTACAGCATTCATAAGCTGGGAGGTGTGAGAAGGGCCAGAGAGGGACAATGCTTGGATATGAAAGTTGAAGTGTCCACACAGCTGTCAGAGGGAAGACAGGAGTGATAAATGATGAGGCAGTTTCAGGGTAAGCCCATGTCCCCATGTCTCCATTTTCAAGGGCAGAACAGTGAGAAGTTTGAAAACTTTAACTTAAAACTGGGACTCCCAACTCCTTATAAAGGCGCATCCATCACTGTAGGAAAATAGAATATATTTTATATATTCTTCATTCTTGGGGACTGGGGATACCGGAGATTGAACTCAGGGGCTCTCAACCGCTGAGCCACATCCCCAGCCCTATTTTGTATGTTATTTAGAGACAGGGTCTCACTGAGCTGCTTAGCGTCTCACTGTTGCTGAGGCTGACTTTGAACTCACAATCTTCTTCCCTCAGCCTCCCGAGCTGCTGCAATTACAGGCATGTGCTACTGCGCCCGGCAACACTTTCTATTCTTGATTTATAATTTTTTGACATTCTGATATAAGGTTATATATGGGCTTCCATTTGCCCTCTGGCCCCAGGCCCTGAAAATATTACTGTCCACCCAGCATCCCATTGGGTGGTATGAGAATCTAGACAAAATTCAAGGGCTCTGTTTTTACTGTGCACTTAGACCATCTATCCTTGGATCCATTTCACCCTGCATCCTTTGCTTTTCTTTTTCTACAAGACTGACCCCAGAGCTACTATTATGATCCAAAGCGGTTCAACCGTGTGTCTTCACCCTTAGATACTCCCAATGGATAAGAGGTAAACCTGCTTTCTCCCCATCTGCCTTGTGCTCTATTCTAACTGTGTCTGCCCTAAAGGGCCCCCTGCCATAGGAAAGGATCAGACATGTGAACAAAGAGGCTAGAAGTAGGATCCTGTAGTCCATTGAGAGGAAGACCTGAACCTGCAGATCTTAGGAGAAACTGTTTGGTAATTGCAACGTGTACAAAATATGAAATTGGATTAGTGAAATACCCTAATCATATGTACTTGTCATTCTCAATAAAAGACATGAATGCCATCGTTCAACCAAGAGTGAGACTTTAAACATGCCTAAGCTTCTGAGGCCCAATCATTCACACAAAACCATCATTTAGATGATGGCAGCAGATAATACTTAGAGCATTATCTGAGTTTCCATAACTCTTATGAATCCATAAAATATTAAATTATTTTAGAGAAGAACTGTTTATTCTTATACCTTTGTAATTTCCAGAACTAGTTTTGGCACAGTATTAACACATGCTATTTGGAGCATTTATTACATATAGAAGCTATCACAGTATTTATTTATTTATATTTTATTCTAATTTGTTATATATGACAGCAGAATGTATTACAATTCATATTACACATATAGAGCACAATTTTTCATATCTCTAGTTGTATACAACATATATTCACACCATTTGTGTCTTCATACATGTACTTAGGGTAATGATGTTCCTATCATTCCACCATCTTTTCTACCCCCATACCCCCTCCCTTTCCCTCCCACCCCTTTGCCCTGTCTAGAGTTCTTCTAATCCTCCCATGCTCCCCCTTCCAACCCTGCTATGAATCAGCCTCTTTATATCAAAGAAAACATTCAGCATTTGTTTTTTTGGGATTGGCTAACTTCACTTAGCATTATATTCTCCAACACCATCCATTTACCCACAAATGCCATGATTTTATTCTCTTTTATTGCTGAGTAATATTCCATTGTGTATATATGCCACATTTTCTTTATCCATTTATCTACTGAAGGGCATCTAGGTTGGTTCCACAGTTTAGCTATTGTAAATTGTGCTGCTATGAACATTGATGTGGCTGTGTCCTTGTAGTATGCTGTTTTTAAGTCCTTTGGATATAGACTGAGGAGTGGGATAGCGGGGTCAAATGGTGGTTCCATTCCCAGTTTTCCAAGGAACCTCCATACTGCTTTCCAGATTGGCTGCACCAATTTGTAGTCCCACCAGTAGTGTATGAGTGTACATTTTTCCGCACATCCTCACCAACACTTATTGTTGTTTGTCCTTATAATAGCTGCCATTCTGACTGGAGTGAGATGATATATTAGAGTAGTTTTGATTTGCATTTCTCTACTTGCCAGAGATGAAGAACATTTTTTCATATATTTGTTGATTGATTGTATATCCTCTTCTGAGAAGTGTCTGTTCATGTCCTTGGCCTATTTATTGAGTTGTTTTTTTTGTTTTGTTTTGTTTTTGTGTGTGTGTGTGCTTAGCTTTTTGAGTTCTTTATATACCTAGAAATTACTGCTCTATCTGATGTGTGAGGGATAAAACTTTGCTCCCAAGATGTAGGCTCTCTGTTCACCTCACAGATTGTTTCTTTTCCTGAGAAGAAACTTTTTAGTTTGATTCCATCCCATTTATTGATTCTTGGTTTTAATTCTTGTGCAATAGGAGTCTTATTAAGGAAGTTGGGACCTAATCCAACATAATGGAGACTTGGGCCTACTTTTTCTTCTATTAGATGCAGAGTCTCTGGTTTAATTCCTAGGTCCTTGATCCACTTTGAGTTGAGTTTTATGCATGGTGAGACAGGAGTTTAATTTCATTTTGTTTCATATGGATTTCCAGTTTTCCCAGCACCATTTGTTGAAGAGGCTATTTTTTTTCTACAATGTATGTTTTTGGCACCTTTGTCTTATATAAGATAACTGTAATTATGTAGGTTAGTCTCTGTGTCCTTTATTCTGTACCATTGATCTACCAGTCTGTTTTGGTGCCAATCCTATACTGGATTTTTTTGTTGTTGTTGTTTGTTTGTTTTTTACTATTGTTCTATAGTATAGTTTAAGATCTGGTATAGTGATGCCACCTGCTTCACTCTCCTTGCTAAAGATTGCTTTAGCTATTCTGGGTCTCTTATTTTTCCAGATGAATTTCATGACTACTTTTTCTATATCTATGAGGAATGTCACATTAAATCTGTATAGTGCTTTTGGTAGTATGGTCATTTTTGCAATATTAATTCTGCCTATCCAAGAGCAAGGTAGTTCTTTCCATCTTCTAAGGTCTTCTTTGATTTCTTTCTTTAGGGTTCTGTATTTTTTATTGTATAGATTTTTCACCTCTTTTGTTGGGTTGATTCCCAAGTATTTTTTTTGAGGCCATTTTAAATATTTTAAATGGGGTAGTTTTCCTCCTTTCCCTTTCATAGGACTTGTCACTGATATACAGAAATGCCTTTGATATATGGGTGTTGGTTTTATATCCTGCTACTTTGCTGAGTTCATTTATTAGTTCTAAAAGTTTTCTGGTGGAATTTTTTGGGTCTTTCTTCTAGGTATAGAATCATATCATCAGCAAATAATGCTAATTTGAGTTCTTCTTTTCCTATCTGTATCCCTTTCATCTATGTCTAATTGTTTTGGCCAGTGTTTCAAGAATTATGTTAAATAGAAGTGGTGAAAGAGGGCATCCCTGTCTTGTTTCGGTTTTTAGAGGGAATGCTTTCAATTTTTCTCCATTTAGAATGATGTTGGCCTGGGGCTTAGCATAGATAGCTTTTACGATGGTGAGATATGCTTCTGTTATCCCTAGTTTTTCTAGTGTTTTGAACATAAAGGGGTGTTGTATTTTGTCAAATGCTTTTTCTGCATCTATTGAAATGATCGTATGATCCTTATTTTTAAGTCTATTGATGTGATGAATTACATTTATTGATTTCCATATGTTGAACCAACCTTGCATCCTTGGGATGAATCCCACTTGATTGTGATACACTATCTCTTTTTATGTTTTTGTAATTCAATTTGTCCAAATTTTATTGAGGATTTTTGCATCTATGTTCATTAGAGTTATTGGTCTGAAGTTTTCTTTCTTTGATGTGTCTTAGCCTGGTTTTAGAATCAGGATGATGTTGGCCTCATAGAATAAGGTTGGAAGTGCTCCCTCTCTTTCTATTTCCTGAAATAAATTGAAGAGTATTGGTATTAGTTCTTCTTTAAAGGTCTTGTAGAACTCAGCTGTGTATTCATCCTGGGCTTTTCTTGGTTGGTAGGCTTCTAATGGTGTCTTCTGTTTCCTTGCTTTAAATTGATCTGTTTAAATTGTGTATATCATCCTGACTCAAGTTTGGCAAATCGTATGACTCTAGATATTTGTCAATGCCCTTGATATTTTCTATTTTATTGGAGTATAAATTTTCAAAAATAATTTCTAATTATCCTCTGTATTTCTGTAGTGTCTGTTGTAATGTTACCTTTTTCATCATGTATGTTAGTAATTTGAGTTTTCTCTCTCCTTCTCTTCATTAGCATGGCTTTCAATTAAACTTTTAATTTGGTTTATTGTTTCTTTCATTTCAAAGATTCTCTTTGGTTTTTTTTTTTTAGAACCTCTATCTCCCTATTGAAATAATCTTTTGCTTCCTATATTTGCTTATGTAGCTGTTTGTCAAAAATGATCTTTTGCTGCCTGTACTTGCTCTCTTACATCATCCTTTAATTCACAGAATATTTTAATTATGTACATCCTGAACTCCTTCTCTGTCATTTCTTCTGCTGTGCTGGATTCTAATAATGTGGTATCTTGATTTGTTTGGGGCACTTTACTCCCTTGTCTTTTCATATTGCTTGTGTATCTTCCCTTCTAGCTCTGTGGATCTGAGGCATTACTGTTTTTTACTGTATAGGCTAATAATTCCCTGTAGGATTGCAATACCTCTCCTTTGAGGGGAAGGACAATGTTAACAGATCCCAATATAAATAATATACAACCTTAAAAACAATTAGTTGCTATTAAGTTTGGTCACAATGTACAGAAATGGTGAATTCAATTATTATCTACAATATAATCAGTAGGCTTGTAAAAGGGTTTACAGTTTTTGATGGTGGACAAAGACCAGGGGTGAGATGTAAGATGATCTGCTGAGGAGGTAAGAGGTGAGGATATTTTAGAGTTATTATATCTTAGGAACCGTGGAACAGAAATCTAAAGAAGAAGATTAGTAGCAGAAGAATAGGGAGAAAGTAATTTGGGGTAGACAAGTAAGAGGGAAGACAGTAGAGAACATAGAACAAACACACATATATATTAATAAAAATAAAAAATGTTAAGATAGTAAAATTGGAGGGGAAAAAGAATATACAACACAACTGTAATATACTATTCAGACATCCCAGTCCTCAAAATCCTAATTCACACAAAGTATTTGGTTTCACATATGTTGGGGATTTGAGGGCGGGAGAATGGAGAGGGAGCCGGGGAAAAAAAATCTTGAAGGAAGAAACAAGGATTGTTTTGGATGGAGATCATTATCTTTCCTGCTTCCCTTCTGATCCAATAGGTGGGGTCATCTGTTGTTAGCTGGTATCTCCACCCTCAGGATGGAGAAGGTAACCAGAGTGTTACTGTGCTGGGTTAGTGGCTGCTGAGGAGAGGGGGGAGTTCGAAACTGGGTACCTGGCCAGCTGGAGTTCCAAACTGGGAGTTGCCTCCACTAAAGATGGTATTGAAGGTGACCCAAGTTGGTGGCAGATGCTTTCAGTGATGGGGTATTGGTTCAGGTGGGGGGAGTCAGGTGATGCATTGGAGATGGACCATGTGTTCAGAGAGAGCTCTGTGGCATGCAGTGTGAGGTTTTGCCTGTCTTCAGAGCCTGTGTGAAGTTCCCAGGTTCAGGTAGGCTACTGTGCGTAGGGGACTATCTCTGTTGTTGCAGAGTCCTAAGACAGAGGCAACTTAAGGAGCCCCACATTGGTGGTCCACATGGGAGTGGCAGCCGGAGTTCCTGTGCATGGGTAGCTGCTGAGTGTCCTGCATGGGAGGTGTCCGGGATTTGTCCTTGAGTGTGTGGCTGAAAGTTCTGCATGGGTGCTGCTGCTGGTGGTCCTGCTCAGGCTGGCACCTGGTAGTCCTGTGTAGGTGAATAGTTGGGAAACCTACTCTGACACTGAGGCCTACAGCCCTACATGGGCACAGTGGCCATGATTCCTGCACGGGAGCAGAGATATTGCTTGCAGAGAAAGAGTATTTTCACTACTTGAGTCCAGATCATGGAGCGATACAGAATGCTGCCTCCCTCCGGCCCGCCATCTTGGATTCCTGTCATGGTATTTTAATATTGGACAATGTGGTTCTCCTGACCATCCCAATGCAACCTGCAGGCTTAGAAGGAGGGCATTCTTTGGAGGAGGCCCAACTATTCTCCAACCCACTTCATTTTTTTTCATATTTTTATTGGTGCATTATATTTATACTTAATGGTAGATTTTGTTGTTAGGTATTCATGCATGCACATGCTGTTACAATATAATTTGGCCAATATCATTATCCAGTATTCCAGCTTTCCCTCTCCTCCTCCTGCCCTCTGGTCTCTTTCCTCTTATCTACTGGTCTCCCTTCAATTTTCATGAGGTCACCCCATTCCATTTTCCTCTTCTTTTTTTATTTCTAGCTTCACATATGAGAGAAAATATATGACCCTTGGCCTTCTAAGTTTGGCTTTTTTTTCACTTAACATAATGTTCTCAGGTTTCATCCATTTTCCTGAAAATGACATAATTTCATTCTTTTTTATGGCTGAATATTTATGTATATACACTACATTTTCTTTATCCATTCATCCACTGACAAACAGGCTGGTTTCATAGTCTAGCTATTGTGAATTGCGCTGCTATAAAGGTGGGTATGCTTGTATCACACTATCATAGACTGACTTCAATTCTGCAGGATAAATACTGAGGAGTGATATAGCTGGGTCATATGGTGTTTCTATTCCTAGTCTTTTGAGGAACCTCCATGCTGATTTCCATAGTGATTGTACTAATTTTCAATCTTACCCACAGTGTTAAAGTGTTTTCTTCACATCTTCTCCAGCAATTATTATTGTTTGTATTCTTGATAGCTGCCATTCTAAATGGAGTAAGATGAACTCTCAGTGTAGTTTTGATTTGCAATTCCCTCATTGCTAAAGATTCTCCAACCCACTTTTTAAGAGCAAGATTGGAAATTTTAGGGCTCTACTCTCCACAACACTTGGATGGACATACATGGACAAACACATGGGAAAATGGATTTGCTTGGCCAGTTATATTTCTCTAAGAGTTTGCATTTGTTTCTGTAAATTTTTGTTTTGTTTTGTGATCTCCAATGGTAATGAGATGGCTTGGACACTCACTCACTTGGAGACTTCTCTAATGTTCTGATTTGTGCAAAAATTCAAGAACTGGGAAACATATTTGGTTAGAGACTTATAGAGAACAAAGTGGGTCTGTATGTGATAGAGTTGGAAAAGGCTTTTGGTCACAACCTCTAGGAAATAGCCAGTCACAGAGAACATAGAGACTCCCCAAACCAGCTTTCTAGTATTTGAAAGTGGTGTAATTTTTTTCCAGCATGTTAGATGAGTCAACAGCATATTATGGAAGTTGTTGACCTTTTTATCTTACCTTGCATTCTTGAAGCTATGGTTCATCCTGTCATTTCATACTTTTGAGAAAAGTTCCCTAACCCCCCAGAGGATGCCTAAAACTACAGAAAGTACTGAACCCTAGTCTATGTTCTTCCCTATGTATACACAAATTTAATGCTTTTGTCATCTTAACTATGCACTTACCACACACTGTGGCCATAATTTTTACAACTTGAGGTAAGACTTCAAAATTCCTACAAATTTCTTTTTCCTTCTTCATAATTTCATAGATAGAAGACTCAGTCTTACTGTTACTCTTAGCAACCTTGGTATATGATTTATTTTTCTTATTGTCAACAACTTTCACATTTTTCCCTTAATGGATCTACTTTATAAGGCATGTCTTTGGTATATTAGAATTGTCGGTATCACTGCACTTGTGCTTTGAGGTCACTGAGTTACTTGAACACAAACACTGTGATATCATGACAATCCATCTGAAAACCAAGGTGGTTACTAAATGACTAATGGGCAGGTAGCATATACAGCATAGATATGCTATAAAAAGTAATAATTCACATTCCCAGGTGGGAGGACACAAGATTATATGATGCTATTCAGAACAGCACACAATTTAAATTTTTTTTCTAGAATTTTCCATTTTCAAACCATGGTTGACCTCAGATAACTGAAACCATGGATAAGGGAGGACTTTCTATGAATAAGCAGATAGGATCTCCAATATCTGATTAGCTAAATAAAGATCTTTTTTTCTCCTCTTCAGACTCTAAAGAAATCAAACTCACCAAGTCTAATGTAACAGACTGAACATATGAATTCCTTTAAGTTTTCCTGAGGCACCATTTAACTTGGTTAAAGGACAGAAATAATTCATGACCTACTAGTGACAAATAATGTGGTTTCATAGATAAAGCACTGGTTTTAGTCTAGGGATCTAGTTTTTTTTTTTTACTTTTGCTATCTATTATTACTTTAGTATGAAGAATCAAATACAAGCAACCTCTTTAGAGACATTGTGGCTTGGAATGGCGAATTAAATACAGTGGTCTGACTGCTCACTAGAACTGATTATTAAATTTCTGTGAGTCTTGCCAGTCTGTTGATGTCATGTTGGAAGGTCAAAATCAGCCACAATGCAAGTATTTACACCACAAAATAGGCAAATGCTAAAACTTAAAGCTTTTAGTCCCAAGAGAACCAGTTGTTAAGCATTTTCCGGCACATCACTGTTTTAAAGGGGAGATTAATCTTAAGGATAAGAGTGAAAGTTTGGAAAGTCTTCAACACAGGATCCAAATTGAGAAAAAGGGTAGAGGGTAGAGTTCAGTTGTAGAGCATTTGCATAGTATGTACAAGGCCCTGGGTTCTATCAGCAGCACTTGAAAAAAAAAATAGGGCTGGCAATGTAGCTCATTGGTAAAGTACTTCCCTAGCATATGTGAGCCCCTCGGTTCAATTTCCAGTGCCACAAACAAACACAAAGGAAAAAGAAGCAAATTAGTCATGAGATTCCAGGCACCATGTACCAAAGGGGCTAGTTTAGTGCAAGGTGAAGATGTCCTTCCTTTCTTCCTTCAGAGAGGTGACTGTCATGACATTTTGACACAAGTCATTTGGACTTTGTGTATGTTCTTTACTCTTTTTTTTTTTTTTAAAGAGAGAGTGAGAGAGGAGAGAGAGAGAGAGAGAATTTTTAATATTTATTTTCTAGTTCTCGGCGGACACAACATCTTTGTTGGTATGTGGTGCTGAGGATCGAACCCGGGCCGCACGCATGCCAGGCGAACGCGCTACCACTTGAGCCACATCCCCAGCCCTGTTCTTTACTCTTTACCAATAACGTAGGTCATTAACAAATATAATAAAAATGTATTAGAAAAATAAAGGATATTGACTTTAGAATCATACTAGTCCATTACCAGGCTACAGAGTATTAGAATGAGGACAGTTTGCTTCTATTTGTCTTATTGATTATCCAAGAATTTAAAAATATTTAGTATTGTAGACATTTCTTAATGAAATAGGTAAAGCTGCATCCAACCTCATTTATGAGAGGTCAAAACTCTGCCTGATGAATGACATCTTGATTATAACTTTAGGAAAAAAACAAAACCTTGGACTACTCAGAAGACTGAGGCAGGAGGATCACAAGGTCAAGCTTAGCCTGGGCAACATAGCAAGACTGTATCTCAAACAAACAACATGGAAAAAAAAAGAAAGAAAGAAAGGAAAAAACTTGGCCTGAGAAAAGTTATACTGATAAAATAAAACCTCAAAAAAGCTAAAACTATGCAGCCATATTTGATATTCACTAAAAATGGACAATAACATTAAATAATTATACAAAATTTAAATATTTAACAGAAAAAATAGAATTTTGTAGAAATAATGAAAATAACAGCCACATATGGAACAGGAATCTTGAACAGTAAGGTTTCATGAGGACAAAAATCTGTTCAATCAATCACATTTTTTATATAAAGTTTATGAGGAACAGAATTCATCCCTGAAAACAATTTCCATAAAATTAAATATCCATATGGAAAAATAAAGACTCTCAGCTTTCTACTTCACATCATATATAGAAATTAATTTGAGATGGAGCACAGATCTATGCATAGGAGCTAAAACTATAAATCTTTTAGAATAAAACATAAAGGGCTAGGGGTATAGCTTAATGGTAGAGCGCTTGCCTAGCTTATACAAGGTCCTGGGTTCCATCCCAGCGCTGCAAAAAATAAAAAAGACTAAAACATGGAATCCTCAGTAGCTTTCAATTCTTTTATATTAGAAAAGAAGAAAGGGGGCTGGGGATGTGGCTCAAGCGGTAACGCGCTCGCCTGGCATGTGCGAGGCACTGGGTTCCATCCTCAGCACCACATAAAAATAAAAAAATAAAGACATTGTGTCCACCGAAAACTAAAAAATAAATATTAAAAAAATTCTCTCTCTCTCTCCTCCCTCTCTCTCTCTCTCTCTCTCAAAAAAAAAAAGAAAGAAAAAAGAAGAAAGGTACCAAAGTCAAAGAGAACTTTTAAAAAAATGGTTTTAAGCAGTTTAATTGTACTACATAAGAAAACTGACCAAAGAATTAAAATGGGTTAATGGACTTTGTTCCAGAAAACATTTTCTCCATGAATATTATTGATACTGACATCATTCCAATCAAAATATTTCCTTGAGGTCACACAAACCAGATTAAAATAATAGGGTAAAAACATCTTTTCAACAGTCCACAACTCTGTCCCTTGATCAGAAGGAACTGATCCATTGCATTTGATTTAAGTCAGTAATTTAAATAAAAGAGAGCAGAGACTCCTCTCCCATTTGTAAGGTGACAGAAGAGGCGAGAAACCTGGCTTCAGTCTGTCTTCCTCATCCCCAAATTGAAGCATCTTCTATCAGAGGATCTTAAGCTCTCCCTCTACGAAGAAGTTTTCATCAAAGGTGGCATCTGCAAATTCTGCTCTGTTTGAGGGACTTTTTCTTCATCAGTTTATTCTAAGATCTTTGAATTAAACATCTGATTAGACCATAATAAGATCAGAGTTCTACCTGCTTCTGAGAACTCATGGTCTTCTTCAGCCTTCTGAAGCTATTCTGGTCCAAATACACTTGGAACAGAAGGTGGTTATACAATACATTACTTAATAAGTGTAATACAATATGCTACTTAATATAGATTGTGTCTGCAGTGTCTGATGGGAAAGAATACCAATCCACAAAAACAGCTGAAGACTACCGCTTGCCCACGCTCTCCCCTTACCTCTACCAGTTATGGTTCAATGGATTCTTGTATCTCTTCACTCTGGTTATTTACTTACCATCATTGAACTGCCATATGACTCCCAAACCAGCTTTCAAACATACGCACCTACTCTGTGACTCTCCACTCAAGTTCTTGAGCAGAAAATTCTGTTTCATCTTAGAACATCCAGTGAAATGACTCGCCAGGGTCAGTTGTCCATCCAGCTCCAATTGGCTGATGGAATGTGGTATGCAGAATCAGGCACCAGATGTGAATCACTTTCAGGTGTACTCTGGGCTGTGGATGGGTCATGCAGGGCACAGGAGTGGGGGACGCCAATCCATGGGCCCTGGTGAACTGGAAGAGTTTATATCCTGTCTCAAGAAATACTCAAGGCAGCTAGTTGTGGCCATGCTAGAATGATAACAGCCTAAGCAGAGGAGATTGACATCCACACTTTATGCACAATGCCCTGATCATGCTGCGATGGTTTGAATAAATGTCCCTTAAAGTCCCATGTCTTAATGAGTTGGTCCTCAGAGTGATGCCTTTGGGAGATGGGGAAGTAGGACTTACTGAGAGGTCCTTAAACTTTGGGGGCATGCGTTTGAAGAGGATTGTAGAATCCCAGACCCTTTTTTATTTCCTTTTTGGTTCTTGGGTGGCGAAATGAGTGATTTTACTCTATTGCGGGCTCCCACCATGATAGGCTACATAGTCAGAGGCATAAAGCAATGAGCTTCCCAAATTTGGACTGGAATCTCAAGAACTGTGAGCTAAAAAAACCTTTTCTCTTTACAAGTTATCTCGAGTATTTTGTTGTAGTAACAAAAAAATGACTAATAAAATTATCAATTTTAGCAGACACTGCCAAGTCCTTCCCATGCCTGTGGGGTACTTAGGAATTCCATGCATGCCAGCCTGAGCAGCCAACTTTGCCTGAGCACTAACTTTGGCAACTGGAGTCTTTCTACCCACAGCGGGGAATATCGGAAGTCCTGCTGAACCAAGGTCCTTGGGAGCTGTTCTCAGCGAATGACTGGGAAGGAATTGGATAACAAACACTCCACCTCCCTTTTCCCTTTTGGGAGATAACTCTAAGGCATGGTCTATAGGACTCCCAGAATTCCTCAGAAGGGTTCATTCATGGTTATATGTTAGGTAATGTACCTTGTGCATTATACTAGTTGCCTTCCCTTTTCTGTATCACAATCCCCTTTATACCAATTTTATTGAAGTCATTTTCAATAAACTACTTGTACATGAGTCCTAGTCTCAAGATCTCTTAGAGATAGTTAAGTCAAAAAATGTCTAAATGTGACCAGGGTGTAGCTCAGTGGTAAGGTAGTTGTATAGCTTGCATAAGGCCCTGGGTTAAAGTCTCAGCACCCCCCCACACACACACACACAAATTGAAAATAATTACTTAACATATTGTGTCTGCAGATAGACTCAATCCAAGTTGCAACTCCAATTAAAGTGGCCACCTGCGTGGATTCTTTTTACCATCATGGACAAGAGAGTCTTGGAAAAGAAAGCACTAAATTCCAATGATAACAGATTGACAAGTAGAACCTGGGAAAGACCTGGAGTGTGTGGCTTCTTCATCCATCCATATGTCCCTTGGGTTAAGAGCCCAGGTAGATTAGGATAAGTCTACATCATATGTGTGAAGACACTGCACATGTGCAGTACTTTCTGACCACTTAACAGGTAGAGCTTTTCAAGTGAGAAGGTTTGAAAATGCACATATTGCAATGGCTTTTGGGATTGCACCCCTCTCTCCCTCCTCAACCCTGATACAGTTGGGCAGAGTCCACTAGCCCTGAGGTCTGAGCCACAGGCTTAGGAAAACTGTCCCTCCAGAGAGGAATAGTAGTGTCTGTAAGAATGTAGAAGAGAGGTGGTATGCTTTGTCCCCTCCAAAAATTATATTGGAATCTTATCACCATTATTAAGAGGGTAGAAATTTAATCCAATTATAGTGTATAGAGGTGGGCCTTGTGGAAAGTGATTAGGATTATATAAGCTCATCAGTTTGGAGCCTCCATGATTCATAAAAAACAAAGGCTAGAAGAAATATATATTTATGCTCCCTGTCTCTATGTGATGTCCTGCACCACCTTGAGACTGACAGCAAGAAGACCATCTCCAGATGTGGCCTTTGAACCTCCAGTACTAACAGTTAAATGAACCTCTTTTTTTTATAAAGTTACCCAGCTTCAAGTGTTTTGTTATAGTAGTGCGAAACAAACTTATACAAGGGATTTTCATGAGGCTAATTTCCCTATTCAAGAAAAGGAGGATTTTCTAACCACTGGAGTTGTCCACTTTTCTCCCTTGGTTCACTACATGGCCACCAGCTACAGCACTGGTAGAGCAATTTGGATAAAGTGGGAGTTTTTATGACTCTATGAATCAGTTTTTCAATTAGGAAAGGGATGAATGCTAGAATAAGCCCCATTTGCACACTAACCCTATAATTATCAAATGACCATTTATTTTATCCTCAAATACCTTGCTAATGTTTCCTTTGTTACTTTTAGGAAAATTAAGGTACTGAGCTTTGTTCCTAATTCTATTTAAAGAATATTGAGTAAGGGGACTGGGAATATAATTCTCTGCCTCTGATTTTTTATATTTCCATAAATTGTTTCTATTTTCAATGAAAAGAATTTTTATTACCTTAAAACTATTATTTAAAAGTTTGACTATTGAATGAGGGAAAACCAGTGCTGGACAGAGATATAAGACACTCAGAACATTTTTTTTTTTTAATTCACATAATTCAGATTGTCAAGCCAGAGCCTGGAATAACGTTTTTTTCTGTCCAACTTGTAAAATCCATGGTAATAGACAGATAATCATGGAAATATTCAGAAACCTTCCTTAGATCCAGACTCATAGCTGCCCTGATTGCTTCTACCTCTCCGAGGAGAGAAGAAAGCATTTGAAAGAAAGACCTTCCACCAATGGGAGCTGTTTAAGGAACCAGGCGAAAAGGTGAAATGCATTTGTTGTATTTGGCCTCTACCTGACAGGTGCATTGGGGTGAGTCATTTTCTTTTATGTCTGCCAGCTGGGCTGTAAAATGACTGTAATAACAAGATCTTGTTTACTAAGACTGAAGTCCATATTTCCTTGCCTCATTCTGCTGGTAGAAAGAAAACATAAAAGCAGGGCTAGGGATAGAGCTAAGAGGTAGAGTGCTGGCCTAGCATGTGCAAGGTTCACTATGCTACAGAAAGAAAAAAAAGAAGAAGAAGAAGAAAGGAAAGGAAAGGAAATCTAGGCTGGGAGCACAACTACAATGTCAGCTACTTAGGAGACTGAGGCAGGAAGATTGCAAATTCCAGGTCAGCCTGGGCAACCTATCAAGACCCTGTCTCAAAATAAAAATTTAGAAAAAGGGGTGGGAGAGGTACTAGGGTACTAGGGTACTGAAGCTCAGTGCTTACCTAGCATAAGTGAGTCTCTGGGTTAAATCCCCAATGCTGAGAGAAAAAGAGAGAGAGAGAGAGAGAGAGAGAGAGAGAGAGAGAGAGAGAGAGAGAGAAGAGGGGGGGGAGAGAGAGGTGGGGAGGGTAGGGAAGGGAAAGAAAAAAGAAAAGAATGATTAAAAAGCTCTTCTAGCCAACTACAGCTTGGAGATGAGAAACCCAGATCTCAAATAAGCTAACTTCTTTTAAACCAGATTTGCGAGTGATGGATTCCATTATAGTTGGGATTGCTGTTCTCTTGTGGGCTTATGCTTGTGACCAAAAGCAAATAAAATAGGAAAGAGAGAAGAGATGGGGGTGATGTCAGTTCAAGATAACAAAATTTCAGTTCAACAGGAGGAATGAGTTCAAGAGATCCATCGTACAACATGGTGACTATAGCTAACAGCAATGTATTTTGTATTTGAAATTGCTCAGGGAGTATATTTCAAGTGTTCTTACCACAAATAAATGATAAGTACATGATGATGGATATGTTAATTATCTTGAGTTAGCCACTCCACAATGTAGAAATATTTCAAAACTTCATTTGTACACTACAAACTTTACTTGTCAACTAAAAAATTCTCCCCATCCTCTGCAAATAGGAAAGGTACAATTTGACCAAAGAAATTAAAAAGAGAGGAGAGGAGGGAGGGGTTGGGATCAGATGGGAAAGGCCCATCTCTCAATCCAGTCATGCCCTACTGTCAGTAACAGACCCTATATCAGACGGTGGTTATATCACCTAGTGACGGTGCTGTTGTGGCCGTCTTAGTTTGTGTAGGTACACTTTATGATGTTCACATAGAACATATCTCCCTGGGGTTAAGTCACTCATGACTAAGCAGTTCAGACCCTCAATCTTGCCTGACCTTGCCCTAGGTAGCACAAAAGCTGAAGAATGCTTGACTCGCCCCAGCTCCACTAATTGGGAACCGGAAACTGGGAACTCTGTGTTAGAATCCCCAAAGCCCAGGCTGCAGCCAATCTCCAGGCAGTGGTGGCCTCAGCGGGTGCCTGTCCTCAGTCGCTCTGGGGAGAATGAGTTGGACAGCCAGTCTTGAATGGTCTTTCTGAGCGTTCTGCCAGTGCAGCCTGGAGCCTGGCCAGGGGACCTGAGTGTCATTTTCTCTTTTAAGGACAGATCTTCCTTTACCTCATCATTTGCTCCGGGAGCCACCTAGGAAGCCACAGTGAGGCTTCCTCTAAAGGGACTGAGCCTGCTGTGACTCCCTGCCTTTGTCCTTTAGCCCCCCCACTACAGCTTCCTTGACATTCTTTCAGGGGTGTTGTGGAAAAGGCTTGGCAACTCCCAACCATTTGCAGTGTCCTTAGTCCCCTTTGGGTTTTTTTTTTTTTTTTTTTTTTTGCTAGCGTTTAGCTAGCATCTGGAAAGATCACTGGACATGCTGGGCTCATTTTTCAAGAATTTGATGCTTAACTCTTCAAGGAAATCAGGAAAAGTTTTCACCAGTCTGAATCTGGAGGGATTTTGCAGCCTCTCAAACTACGGTACATTTTTGTCTTTTAGTCCAGCTGTTACTGGGCGGTTTTAGGATGCAACTGCTGGGTGACATCTGCGGGGAGGGACAGGGACCAGAAGTGGAAGGGAGTTGAGGTGGTGCTTTAAATGACGTTGCTATCAATGTTGAGCCCAGGTGTTGGAGGTTATGGTTTGGGAGGAAACTATTACGACAACAGGAAAGACTGTAAATCACAACTTCTCCTGGGTTAAGATCTTTATTTAAAATCATCATCATCTGTGCGGGTACCCTCTGCTTGGACTCCGGAGCCATTCTTAGCTTCCATTCTTTTTGTTCTGCTGTGGCACTTTACAGTGTGTTCCTGTCACCTGTGCCCAACTCCCACCTTGGAGCAGCCTGTTAGTAAGGGCAGATGCCACCTGCATCAGTTGAAGAAATATGATGCATCTGCCTGTCTCGTGTAGGAATCCAAACTGGAGGTAGGAACTGAGGACTACTTGAGGTTAAAGTATGCACATGCCGTTATCCGGATGCTTATTAAAACTGGTGAACTTCTCGGAATCCAAACTGCTCCATTGCTGTCAGCAAAATTCCCTGCCTGTCTTGGCTCATCAGAAATGGTTTGTAGATGGAAAACTTCAGAACCGAACAAAGAAAACTTAGGTCCTGATGAGGAATGAAGCCTTGGCCCTTACTTCGCCATTCCTAAACTGCCAGGCTGCTGAATCCCTTGCCGAGAAAATGTCTGAAAGAAGGATAACAAAATTTAGGCTTGGTTTAAAGCAGCTTTTTTTTTTTTTTTTTTTTGAAAAAAAACAATTCTGTGCTTCTGAGGCTAAACAGTTAATCATTTGCTCCCCAAGGTTTTCATCTTGCTCTTAGCTCTGAACACAGCGCTGTGTTTTCTTTCTGGAGTGGCTCCAATCTGAGGACTTTGCTAATGAGGGATGAACTTCAAAGGTCTTGGAGCTTGGGTTCTATTCAGATGCTGAGCTGAGAATCTGAACCTCTGGAGTCAGCAAGATTCCCAGGAGAAGTTCACCACCTTCTCAGGAGGTTTTGGGGTGTTGGCCTTCATCCCATTACAATTGCAAGTGGAAAGAAACACAGGGAAGACACTGCTGACCCTTTAAAGTGACCGAACCATGGAGCAATGTCTCAAATAGGTGAAAGGTTTGGAAGCAGGGGTAGGTGTACACTGTTATTATTTTATCCTAAAAGAGATTTAATGCACAGGTCATCCACAGCTTACTGTCGATGTGACTCATGGGGCCAAACAAGTCTATCTGCAAAGGTTCTTGCTCACTCATGCACATGCACTTCTGTGCAGTGATTTTAAGCTTTTCCACTTATTGAAACATCCTTAATGCCACTTTCAGTGTCCCTGTAGTACTTCTGGCCCAACTCATAAAGAAACAGCCTCAGTAAACCTGCAGAGAAAGAAGCTGCCTCAATTTACTGCCTCCCCCACTCCACACTTTTAAAAATGAACCACTTATAATTATTTTTTTTAACTGAGATTTTTTTTTTAAACCCAGGACTGTAGCTAAAGTACTCTACATTAGCTACACCCCCAGCCCTTTTCCAATTTTATTTTAAGGCAAGGTCTGGATGAATTGCTCAGGCCAGCCTGGAACTTGCAATTCTCCTGCCTCAGGCTCCAGAGAAGCTGGAATTACTGGCATGTGTACTACCACTCCCAGCTTGAACCACTTTCAACATTCCTTAATGGCCAGACTAGGGAGGTAGTGCTGTTGTAGGGTGCTGGTCAAGTATGTGCACAGTCCCAGGTTTGATCCCCAGCACTGGAAAAAAAAATGTAAAAATCCTTAATAGTATAAGAGGTTTTTTCACTTCCTAGTTTCTTTATTGTCGTTCCATTGTGTTAGTTATGGTTGGGATGAGCTATATCCTGTGCATGTTGTGGCAGGAAGTGATGCTGAATGTGGAGGGCAATTTTCTGTGTAGCCCTAATACAGCTTCACTGGATGAGGAAAGTTTGGGGTACTCCCCCATCCTCCTCAATGCATGCTGGTCCGGGCCACTTTGGCTGCCCAAGGTGCATTTGTATATACCTTAGAAGTGAAGGTTGAAGGCTTTGTGGTCCAGAGGAAAGGATTATAGGTTTCCAGCAGGGGAAATTCCAAGGTCAAATAGGCATGATGATTCAGGACTCTGTTGTTATGCTGCCTTTAAATTTTCCATAGTGAACTCCCACCTTCCTTGGTTGATCCAAGACGCTGTTTACATACTGTCACCATACACAAACTGATCTCCTTAAACAGTGACACAGGATCGAATCCCAGGCTTTCTGATCTCTAAGGAAAAAACAGGAATTTCTTCCTAGTGCCCTTCTGCTGACCTTGCCTAGAGGGGAAAGGGCTAAACAGAACTAACAATGACCTCATCCCCTTCCAGCAGGATTTCCTGGGACATACAGAACCTCTTTCTTTCCCTGTCCCTTTGTGATCAGCCACATTAAATCTATAAGCTTTCGGAGCAGATTAGGGGGACATCTAATATTGGTCCCTTTAGGACTTTATCGGGAGGTCAAGCAAACACACAAAGCAATCATTATGCTCTCCACAGTCCTACGGACCTTCTACGTCAGCTGCTGAAGGAGGGGGTGGGGCAGCGAGGTGGGGCACGGTCTAGGAACAGTGCTGGCCATGGCAGGAAATCAGGCTGAAAGGAGATG
The DNA here is from genome assembly GCF_964194105.1 of Spermophilus citellus. Classification (NCBI taxonomy): domain Eukaryota; kingdom Metazoa; phylum Chordata; class Mammalia; order Rodentia; family Sciuridae; genus Spermophilus; species Spermophilus citellus. The sequence goes on from NC_138185.1 coordinate 44,967,690, forward strand.
TAAGGGCTTTGGTGGGAAATAAATGGCACTGTGTTGTTGACGGAAAAAGATCTTGGCAGGACTGTTGTTGTGAGTGTTCTGTGGCTTAGAAAGGAATTTCCTACAGGCTGGGCTAACCATTAAAAATGTCTGTACCTTCAGGAGTCCCCGGCATGCAGTAGAGCCTCGCTGGGGGAAATGTCAGCTTGGACCATGGGCGCCCGCGGTCTGGACAAGCGAGGAAGTTTCTTTAAGGTAAAAGGAAGCCCCGATTGGGATCTCCACTGGGCAGCCTGCTCCCTTTGCCTGCTGCCTCGGGAGCTGCAGGCACTCAGTGCAGCTGCAGGCGGAAGCCTGCTCTCTGAGCCAGCTCCGACCAGCTGGGTTTGCCTGAGCGCAGCCGCGGGTTGTTACCATGTTTTATAGCAGGTTGGGGGTTTTGTGATTCAGTGCTCCAAAAAGGCACGGGACTCAGGCACAGAGAGATACCACACTGTGTAAGATACTCGAGGGGATCTTTGCTAACTGCCCAGCTTTTCCTTCTCCAGTTGGGGAGATTTTATGACAAAAGCTAAACTTGGCTTCCCAGTGTATTGATGTTGTAGACCTGTGTGTTCTACCTTTTTGATTGACTGTATGAATCAATTAAGTGCTTTTAAAAAAGAAAACAAACCTGAAGACAAAAAGCACAACACCCACAGATTCCTGGGCCTCACTTTGGACTGATTAAATGTTGTTTGATGATGTATTTTATCCAACACCTCCAAGGTTTCTTATGATAAGGAAAGAGAGCTATGCAGCAGTTTTAAACTATACAACTTTTCTGTATCTTATTGATGGAATTAAATTGCCTTCTTAGCTTAACAAGATTTTAAATAAGTATTATATATATGTGTGTGTATGTGTATATATACATGTGTGTATGAACATATATGTACACACATAAATACTGGTTGCTAACCACCAGTAGCAAGCTTTCATTTGTGTGTACATATGTATACATATATGTATATCTATATTGTGTGTATACTATGCTAGCTTAAGATTTAATATGGATATTATATATGTGTATTATTATATATGTATATGGATATTTTATATATATACACACATGCTGTATGTATGTGTATGTTTCATTAAAACTTGGTCATTTCTAATTTATACTTGAGGATTAATTCCTTTCTTGAGGCTCTTTGCTTTGTTTTATTTAACTCATTCTCAAATTAACTCATTGTAGAAAACTTAGAAGATACAGAATCATGTAAAAAAAGAAAAAGAAAAATGGAGATAAAATGTGTATTTGATATCTGTTACAGGTAGGTGTTCTAAACACCAGGTCTTATCCCCAGAGGAGGAACAATGATGAAACTTTATTACTGGGAAGTGGTTGTGTTTAATAATTACCCCAACATTTAAGGCCTGTAAGGATGTCTTTAGTCTTATTTGTTTCCAAGAGACCAGAACTGATTTGCTATGTCAGCTGTTGACCATACAAAAATTAATCAAAGAACCTGTTGATAGAGTAAGCTAAGTTCATTACTGAAATCAGGGGACCTACATAGGACACTCTTATTAGTGTATAAACAAGTGGCAGCTGGGAGGCATATTTATAGGATTTGGAGATCTAGGCCCAAATCAATTAAGGTGCATTTTGCAAGGCAGAGAACTGATTGGATTTCAGGGAAATTTGTGACATAATAGCTTAGAATTGGTGGGTAGCACAAAGCAATGTTCTTGAAGTGAGTCTTGGCAAGTAAATCATTAGTAAGTGGGCTGTTTCTCTCCAGCGAACAAACTATTGGCCAGGACAAGTTGTTTTGTAGAAATTTCCTGCAGTAAATAGTGAATCCACTTATAAGCTTATTGTCTTAACTTTCTGGGAAGAAGATTCTCAAAGAGTTAAATTATATTGACACAGATGGTCTCAGTTCTCCTTCCTAATAGTTAAGCTACTGGGACATAAGTTGTTTAATTCTCAATTGATTTACTTGGTTTTAGTCAAACGACTTTAACATCTACCCACGTGAGGTGGAACCCTGCAGGTTCATGGATTGCATCTTATGCTGAGATATTTATGCATACAAGATGATCCCAAACCCCTCCTTAACCCAAAGCATTGCCTAAATTAGCTTAAATATTGGCTAGTCTGTAACTACCACCTTATGATGCTCAGGAAGCATAGTGGAGTTGTGTCTTAACATAGTAGTTAGACTTTATAGTCAAAGCAAAACAAGAAAATTGAGGATGGTCAAAATTGCTGTTGAAAATTCCTGAGGTGAGGTGCAGAAGTGCATGCCTGTAATCCCAGCTACATGGGATGCTGATGCAGAAGGATCTCAAGTTCAAAGCCAGACTGGACAACATAGCAAGACCCTGTCTCAAAATAGAAAATAAAAAGGGCTCTAGGATATAGCTCAGTGGTAGAGCACCTTTGAATTTAATTTCAATATCACACACACACACACACACACACACACACACATAAGAACCAGAAAAGAAAGAAAATAGTTCATCACATGTGAATATATAACCAAACCTGTAGTTCCAGAGGAATGTTTCTTAAAGACATGCACTTTGACTGAGAGCCAAGGTTGACCCTATGTTATGTAGGAAGGTGAGAGTAGAACTAAATTTCAAAGTGACTCTCTTATGCTACTGTGATGAGTTTCTCAAAGACATCAGTGGTGCCCTATAACTACTTGGATAATTTCATAAAGTGTGAGGGTTCTTAGCTCAGAGCTGAATTCCACATTATGCTTATTATTCCTTTTTTGGTTATTAGTGCTCCTGTGATTTTTGTGTAAAGCAGAGATCATTGAACATTGAACTTCATTTTCATCTTTAAATTCCGCTATCCAGTTTGTCTTTCTAAACCAAAGTTTCTAACCAGCAGTAGCAAGTTTTGATTTGTGGTTTCCCATATGTCCTGGCTCAGGGAAATGACTCAGACAGGTTGGGAGGACATGGGGCACATGGATAATACAGTGTCTGAGCATTCTGGGATAAATGAGAATGCCCTATGGTTATTGTTCCTATGGAATCACACCCTGGTAGTCTGGCCCCATAAATCCTATGCTGGACAAACACATTTTCCACAGTCTTTTGCAGCAACATGTTTAATTTTCCTCAGCCACTGTGAAAAGCAATATTTTCCTGCTCTACAAGGTCATGGTGAAAACATATGGGATACTGGAGGTGGGGGGTGGGGGTGATGCTCTAGAAAAAGAAGTCAGATTTATCCACAGCTAAGAATAGATATGTACACCTATAGCTATCAAATATCAAGGGTGTATTGAATAAAGGTTATTATATAAGAAAGATGTCACTCTAGACTAGAGAAGTCCCAGGTAGTCCTGAATTAAGGGCAGGAATGCTTAGAATCATCCCTGACCCATCCTTTTCCTGAATCTTACAGTTTTCCACAAGCCACCCCTACCTCCTCCGCATTCAGACATCCAGTGATGACAAGTCTTTCTGAAGTTCCCAAAATCCACACCCCTTTTTCCTCTCCTACATCCCTCTCCCAACTTAGGTTTCCCTTCCTTTTCTGGTGGACATTACAGATGATGTTCATAGCCCATCTACACCACCACCAAATATGTTTGTTTCATTGATTTCTCCCAAAACATTCCATTGATCCATGTCACCTACTCAAAGTCTGGCTCCTTGCTAGGCACTGGACTAAGTCTGTCTTCACCTTGAAATTTGAGGACTTAAAGACTGTGCTCCGTCTACCCGATCTACCTGGCAAAGCTCCCCTATCCATCCTGCTGCTATTGCTTCATGGCCTGCTCCCAAGGTCAAACCTGCTGATACCTGCCCTCCAGGTTTTGCCCACACCTGCACTGCCTCCTGCTCCTCATCCCACCTCCTACCTCTCCTTCCAGACTGACAAAGCTTTGTACACTGACAACAGAGCTCACTCAGGCTGAGCTCACATCTGTCTCTGCTTTTATCTGCAGATAAAAAGTTGTGGTACGGGGGCTGGGGATATGGCTCAAGTGGTAGCTCGCTCGCCTGGCATGCGTGCAGCCTGGGTTCGATCCTCAGCACCACATACAAACAAAGATGTTGTGTCCACCGAGAACTAAAAAATAAATATTAAAAAATTATCTCTCTCTCTCTCTCTCTCTCTCTCTCTCTCTCTCTCTCTCTCTCTCCTCTCTCTCTCTTTAAAAAAAAAAAAAAAAAAAAAAAAAAAGTTGTGGCAGGAATGGTGGGTAGGAAGCTTAGATGTGACCCTAAAGTAGTGCCAGGAAGTAAACTTCAGTTCATAACTCCATGTCCTGCCCTTTCATCACCACAGCCTTGATCCCAAGGGGGATCCTCTTACAGCAAGAATGATGTTCAGAAGAGGACCGAGGTGAATTATCCACCATGACAGGAATGACTGAACTTCCTGGGAAAGTCTGCCCTTACCAGCCCCAACATCTGGGTAGAGCACCCTGTTTCTATGTGGCACTTTCTTAAAAGGAAGTGGCCTCTGTGACAGGGTGAGTGTAGGAGGCTGAGTAGCACGTGACTGTCTGACTCCCCTCCTGACCAGTGTGGCATCCTTTGGTCAGGGTCACACTGTGATCTGAATAGCCCCAGGTGCAAGCGACTGTGTCTTCGTGCAGGGGCGTGTCTTCCTACATCCCCATGGGTGGAGCTATGCTCACCTGTTTCTTTGTAATATTACCCCTCCCTTGCCCTGTTTAGAATACTGTTCCTTGGAAACATCCTTTGTTTGTCCCCTTCTCTTACTGTACTCTTGGGTGTGGCCTACCTAGAAGTCAGTCAACCTGCTGACAGCAGACACCATGAAGCTAGACTCAGCCCCCATTGAAACCTGACCCCTTGCCTCATTTCAATAGCTTCTTCTCAATAAAAGGGGTCAGCAGTGTACTCAGCCCTTGCACTTGCTCTCTCTCTCTCTCTCTCTCTCTCTCTCTCTCTCTCTCTCTCTCTTTCTCTCTCTCTCTCTCTCTCTGCAGACCTTTAAGGTCAGAAAAGCTGTCACAGCACCCCCAAAGAAAAAGGTATTTCTGTCTCTTTTGTGGAGAACACGGGGCACATGTCCTCCACACAAGAGCCCAATTAGCCCAGTTCCCCTGGAGTGACCCCTGAGTGTTTTAGTCACTTGTAACCTGGCAGGTGAGAGTTGGTCTTAACTGACTAGGAAAGAAATGTATTGGAACTGCAGGACCATATGCTCCTCTGCCTTGGAACCACTAGTGCCAATGGGGACCAAGCAAAGCATCTGGGGATACTTGAGTGTCCAGATCAGAGGCAGAGGCTCTTTGATCACTTTGCACAATTTGGATGGTGGTGCCAAACCAGGCTAAATGGAAAATTTGCAGTTACATTTTGGAGAAGCCGTAAAAGAACTCTCTGACACAACCAAATTGCAAAGTTTGGCTCTACCAATGTATAAATGGTTGGGAAGGGCCGATGACTCACTATACCTCGGCTGAGTTCCCTTGACTCTCTCTTCTTGGCATTCAGTCTTCAAAAATTCTGTCTGCAGAATACATTTTCAATTATCCAGAATGACACAACTGTGTCTTGGGCTTCGGTTTAATGTTTAAGTTTTCAGAATGTTTTTTTATGGTGAATGCATTTCTCTGTGCACAAAGACAACAATTTACTATTGTGTAAGTTGACAGAGATAGCAGAGGCATGAAAAATGATTGACAGAACCAGTAAGCCCATGTTAGTAATTTCACTGAGCAAGTCCTTACATGGATCTGTGAATGTTTCAAAGCCATGTGTTGTTGCCCCTTTGGGTTCCCAGCATGTCTCCTGGATGGTGAACAGTCTGACATCACCTGCCAGTGTCTAAGAAGGCAGAGCCATACAGTCTGTCACCAGACTTATGGAGGAAACAGTAGTGATTAGAGATTTGGTCAGAGCCATTATCGTGGTGACAATTTGCTTACAATAATATTAGAAAGCAGGCCTGACATCAGCATTTGGGTATGTCTTTTGTTTTCCATAAATAAAATTGTAATAAACATTGACCCTGGAGAGGCACAGAGCAGTGCTTTCCCATAGAAATATGATGCAAAGCACAGGTGCAGTTTTAAATTTTCTAGTAACCACATGAAAAATGTTAAAAAGAAAATAAACCAGATGCCATGGCACATGTTATAATCCCAGCAACTCGGACAACTAAAGCAGGAGGATCAAAAGTTCCAGGCCAGCCTCAGCAACTTAGCAAGACCCCATCTCAGAATAAAAAAATATAAAGGACTAGGGATGTAGCTCAGTGGTAGAATGCACCTGAGTTCAATTAATCCCTAGTACCATAAACAAAAAGAAAGATAGAAAAGTCAAATTTATTCCAACAATATATTTTATTTATCTTCATATATCTAAAATATCATTGTGTCAACATGTCATAAATATAAGTATTAATCAGATATTTTACTACTTTATACCATGTCTTTTTTTAATTGAAAAAAATGTGTGTATTTATCATATACACATGTTGTTTTGAAATATGTCTTGTAGCCTGTCTTTGAAATCCAGTGTGTATTTTACATACAGTGTGTCTCAGTTCAGACCAGCTGGATCTCAAACTCCCAGTAGCCCTGTGTGGCTGGTGATGCCATACTGGACAGCAAAAGTTTAGCATTTGTATGATCTAAACCCCCTCCTATTACTGATGGGAAACTGAGAGGTAGAGTTGGTTGGTACAGCAGGAATGAGAGTCAGCCACAGCCAGACTGTCCTAGGAACCCACACCCCAAGTGGCCTCCTCCAGGGTGCACTCTTACTGCTTTTTCCTTTTCCAGCTTATCCTCCCAGGAAACTCCATCTGGAGAAGCCAAAGGGATCACATCCTTCTCTGGAAGAGCTGTTGACTTTTTTTTGCATATGCACACAAACGTTTTACCAGCTGCTTCAAATGCCTTTAGGTCCCAGGTCATCCCCCCCAGGGCATGACTTTCCAGGAATCCTATGAGTTTATTGGGTAGCAATTCCTGTTAGCGTTTACAAAGAGCAGTGGATTGCATGTTTTTTGTTTTGTTTTGTTTTGTTTAACAGGATATTGTCTCCAGCACATTGTGGTCAGTAATTTTTGATACTAAACATCGTCAGTAGCTTTCAACATATGGTCAAAGGTACTTTGTTTTTAAAAAAATCAGGACCACATATTTCTCCAGCCTTCCCTGTAGGCCTAAGCTTCATAATTTGGAGGATGTCAAGGAGAGAGATATATTTGTGCAAGACTGTTATGTCCATGGATAATTTTCAGGAAGTTAAAATGTGACTCTCATAGAATATAAAATGAACATCCGTCAAAAATTTTTCCATCTCATGTGTGAGGAACCCAGTAAGATGATTCCAAGAATGTTTTGACAAATAACATATTTTTACTCAACTTAAGCCTCCTGTAAGATGTTTTCTAAGTTAAAAGTCAAAACTGGTTACATCCTAAAAACCGTAACATACAATAAAAACCTTTAGGTTTTTCTCCTTTTTTTCTGAACAGAAATCTGCAGGATGACGTTGTCACAGGGCTGGAGCCTTCTGAGAAACTAAGGTGGTGCAAAGCCCACCCACCCCCAACCCCTGCCCCTTCAAACTCTGATTATTGCAGTCAAGTCAGAAATATTTCAGACATGTCACTCATAGTAACAAGCATGAGTTTAATGAAGCGATAGAAAAAGGGAAAGGGAACACTTTCAAGGGAGAGAGTAGGTCCTCTCAGAGAGGAACAGGATGGCTTGCCTCTTCTGCACTCCAATTTTATTGGGGGATCCCAGAGAAGTTTCCAGAGAATCTTGCCCAGGTTTACTTCTTGACTTTTGACCGACTGACAGCAGATGACATCAGATTTTCAAGTCCCCACTGCCATGACAACTAGGTCACTTTGGCCCATACTGGGTGGATTCTTAACCATAAATTCTTACAGATTTTATGGTTAGGAGAAATTATCTTTATCTCCCTGAGTTCCAGAATCTGGCCTTTTGAAAGAGTCACAAAAGTCTCCCACTTCAGTGTAACTTGGGTTTCTCTTATTGACATTATTTGGGGCCTGCATTTCTCCTGCAGAAAGTGTGTAGTTTACTTAGGAATGTGACATAGCCTGTCCATGTCAGCCAAGCAGGGCTGCAGGTAAATTGCTTTTCAGAAAAGAAAGCATGTGGGGGGTCAGCTCAATGGACCCATTTTATAGAATTTCTTTAACCTATTGTCCCCACCACTCATATCCATCTGTCCCCTACCAACATATAACCTCAAAGTATCTGAGCCCATATTTAATAGTCCATAACAAAGTTAAATTCCTGGATAATTAAATAATCTTTAGGCAAACTTCAACAATGCTCCAGTTTGGCAAAGAAAAGATGAACCCATGTTCAATGAATTCCTTTATTATGTATAATTATAATGCACCAGTAAAATAAATAAATAAATAAATAGGAAGAAAACAACACCAACAAAAAAGATAAACTCCAAAAACAAAAAGCCCTCCCACCTGGACATATAAAAAAATTTCTAATTTACAACTCTGGGGTAAAAGCAGAACTATAAACTAGAATTACAGAATGCTTAAAAAAATGGCAGTCAAAACACTATCAGAACCAATGGAATATACCTAAAGCATCAATTGGGAAAATTCATAGTGCTAAACTCTATCAGAAAAGACATGCCCTTTGTGCCTAGTTTCCAAGTTTTAAATAATGTTTCTTAATAATTAACAATGAAATTATTTATTCCTCACCATTTCAATACCTCTCCTTCCCTCATCCTCAAATTTACCCAGCCAGGGATTTTGCCTTGAAGGAGTGAGTGCCCTCCCGTGAGGGCATAAAACATGGGAAAGCTGGTTCTAAGTTGATTGATTTCAGTTCAACTACAGGACACAATAATCCAAAATTCCCACAATGGTTGGACCAGCCCAAGGTCACCAGAGTGCTTAGGGCACATAACTAACCTTAAGTAGTAGAGATTCTTCCTCAAAGAGTAACCTCTCAAGATTAGCTAACAAAGTTCCTTGAGCCCAACTGTCCCAGATGGAAAGGTGGGCAGGATACATTCTTCTTTCTTCTTTCTCTTACTTTCTAAAAAGGAGAGTGGGCTACCAAACAACATATTTCCCACCTGCCTCTAATTCCAATTGGATATTCATTTTTTAGGGATGTTCATGATGTTTATTTTTTTTTAAATACTTGTTTCTAATTAAGCGATACAAATTGTATGTATTGATGCTATACAATGTGTTGTTGTTGTTTTATCATGAGAGCACTTAAATCTACTCTGCAGATTTCAAGAACACAATATACACACCTGTAACCTCAGCAACTTGGGAGGCTGAGGCAGAAGGATTGTAAATTTGAAACCAGCCTTGGCCATTTAGCAAGACTCTATCTCAAAACAAAAATTTAAAAGGATTGGGGATGTAGCTCAGTAGTATAGCACCCCTGAGTTCAATTCTCTGTACCCAGGAAAAATATGAAAAAGGACATAATACATTGTTATTAACTATAGCCATCATGCTTTACAAGAGATGCCTTGAACTATTGCTCCTATCTAACTGAAGTTTTGCTACCTTTTAAACAACATCTCCCCCAACACCTCTTTCCTTCCTCTGGTTACCAACATTCCATTCTTCATTTGGATGAGCTCAACTTGTTTAGGTCACACATGGGATAATGTAATATTTGTCTTTTTGTGCCTGGCTTATTTCACTTAACATGATGTCTTCCAGGTGTCTCTATATTGTTACAGATGACAGGATTCCTTCTTTTTTTTTAAGGCCAAATAGTATTCATTGTATGTGTATACATACATACATACAACATATACATATATACCACATTTTCTTTATCTTTTTATTCACTTTAACACTCAGGTTGATTCTATAATTTGTCTACTTCGAATAATGCTATGGTGAACATGAGAGAGCAGATATCGCTTTCTCGTTGATTTCATTTCCTCTGGAATATTGTGGGATTATTAAGATCATATGATTGTTCTTATTTATTTATTCATTATTCCTTCATTCACTTATTTATTTATTAAGTACTGAATAATGAACACAGAGTCTCACACATACTAGGCAAATGCTTCACTACTGAGCTTTATCCCTAGTCCTTTTTTATTTTTAATTTTGTGACAAGGTATCACTAAGTTGTCCAGGCTGGCCTTGAACTTGCCATCCTCCTGCCTCAGCCTCCTGAATTGCTGCCATTATAGATACATGCTACCATTATAGGCATGTGCTGCCATTCCTGACTCAATTTTAATTTTTGAGGCGCCTCCATACCATTTCATAATGGCAACCCTAACTTACATTCCCCAAAACAGTGTGCAGGGCTCCTCTTTTCTCCACATCCTCCCCACCACTTATCCTTCATCTTTTTGATCACAGCCATCTAACAATTGTGCTGTGATATCTCATTGTGGCTTTAACTTCGACATTGATTTTGACTTTGTGAGTAGCACTTAATGGCAGAGCACCCAATGGAACCACCAATCATTCATAACTTAGTATAAACGAAGGGTCTAAACCATTGGCTGAAATCAGCCTAAGGAAGAAATTTGAGCTTGTGTTCTGGAGAGGGGGGAGTAGATGGAAAATGGTAAATTAATATCTCTAAGATATGAAATAGGACTCAGGGCCTCACTAGGTGGGCTGGGCAGCATGGAGCACCTGTAATAAAGTGGGGAGCAATCAGGAGGTAGTGTCAGGAAGTGGTAGGTAACCATATAGATAAGCACATCTTCTTAGATTCTGAACCACGTGTGGCTCCCTGGGGTCTTCTACTTAGCTACATATTTCTTCAACACACAGGTAGGACAGATGAGGTTAAAAACTGTGCCTGTCTCTGAAGTGAGATAATGAACTGGCTTCTCCCAGCTTCATAATCTACTACTCATGTGACTTTGAGCAAGTTATCTAAACTCTTTGAGTCTCAGTTTCCTCATCTGGAAATTATAGATAAGGTTCTCTCCCTCATAGTGCTGCTGTTATAAAAATTCAAAAATATCTTCCTAACACAACCTTCGATAGTGACTGGTAGATACATAATAGTGGCTTACAAACATTTATCCCTGTTGACAAGCCAGTTCGCAAGGGTAATAGCCAGGTCCTCAAGCTCTGGGATCTGCATAGAGCACATCAGGAGTGGGGAAGTCCCCATTGTGCTCTTGCTTTGATTCTGTGCTGGGTCCTGAGTTTCCCTGAAGGGAAGAGACTCACCTTAAGTCAGGTGTAGTAAACCCGGGGTCCAGGGGGTCATGCCATGAACCAGGACTTGTTGGGCCAGGTATAGCCAGAGTACATTGAGTGCTCCCTTCATGCTTTCATCTCTTATGTTAAATAGGGAGTTTCAGCTGGAAGGGTTTCCTTCCCCAACTTTCTCATGCAATAGGAGTGCCTGTGCTACTAGCTAATATAAATTCCCACAGCCCACTGAGTCAGACCTCCAAGGGAAGGGAGAGGAAATCATCCCCACCAAACCCTCCTCCGCTTCCTGACATGAATAGGGCCCGGGTGATTCCTGTCTTTAAAGAGGTTTCAGTATCACTGAATTAACATAGGAGGGTTCCTTCAAGGTGAAATACCAAAGCATTTGCATTCATATTAGAATTAGAAAGTAAATGACATTTGAAATGTGGTTCCAGGAGTAGCAGCAAGGACATCACCCAGAGCATTTTTGTCAGTGATTCTCAAAGTGTGGTCCCAGACGCCAAAGTGTTACTGGAAACGAACGCTTCAACATAGAAGAACGAAACTTGGGGAACCAAGTGGGCTTATTGTACTGATCATTACCTGAAAGTATCATCCAGTTTGGGTGAAAAAATATTTGCTGAGATTTCTGGAGATTCATAATTTTTGGAAGCTTGGCAACCCCTTTCAATGAAAGGGTTTCTCGCCAGTCACTGCTTAGGGCTACATCAAGAGGAAACAAATGAAATTTTCAACAAAGAAAAATCAGAAACTCTGGAATGACTCTAATACTCATGCCAGTTTGAGAATCACTTGTATTAGACCCTGCATTTGAGCAAGTGACCAACCTATACAAGAAAAGACATAGAAAAGCTGGGCATGGCGGTGTGTTTGACCCAACTCCAAAAAATAAAATTAAATTATAAACAATGAGCCAGGTATGGTGCATGTTCCTATAATCCTGGCGACTTGGGACACTGAGGCAGGAGGTTCCCTTGAGCCTGTCAGTTCAAGACCAGCCTGGAACCAGTCTCTAAATGAATGAATGAACTAAGCAAGCATAGAAACGTCTCCTTTAAAAGCCTGACATCATGTCCCCCTTTGGAAAGGAGAGCGATAACTCACCAGCTGAGTGGTGATCATCAGTTGGTTCAGACTTAATACTTTGATGATTTCAATCAACCCATGGCTCTTTGGAAGCCCTGGTGTTCTTATTGCTGTCTGATAAGATGCTACTTCTGTTTTGTTTCTGTCTGTTTTGCACAACACCCCTACATTTTGTTAGCTCTTTCAAAGGCATCTGCACCCAAACAAAGGGAGCATCCTGAGGCAGACAGCTCAGCTGTTCAGAATCCTGTAACATACAGAAGCAAAAATCTCACTACCCTGCCTGGAACACCTGACCTCACCACTTATCCAAAGGTGCTTGCACATTCTCAGGAATGAAGGTTCCTCCCTCTCAGGCCAAAGCCCGTGGGGAATGAACACTTACACTCTCTTGTTGGTATTCCCTGCCATTAGCCAGAGGAACAAATGAACAAACAGAAGCTTTGAGTTGTTTGCTGAGCAGTTTGCATTTAAGTGAAATAAATCTGCTCTGTTGGTGCGACAGGGTTTGCTTAGCCTAGCCTTACTCCTTGTTCAACTGCTTTTCATATTCAACCTTATTAGGTTCAACACTGGTTCAGGCATTTTTCTAAGATCCTTGACACCATTTTCTCTGTTAATCCTCACAACATCATTATCCCCATTTTGAAAATCAGGAAACTGAGGCATGGAGATGTTTAGTAACTTCACCAGGGTCATAAGGTTTGCAAACTGAGTGGTGGTTTCATAAACTTGAAAGGAATTTCAGCTGACTCTCCTTGAAGCATTGAAATGCTGACTCTGTGCCTAGGCCAACTCAGAAGTGAGATATGGACACCCCTGCACTTACTGCTTCCCGGTGTATGATTGCTAGGTTGGAAACTTGTGAATTGAGCCTCCCATCATTTTCCCACTGCTCCTATCACCCAACCTGTCCTCTGATGGTAACCCACAACTGACCTTGACATCTGCCTCTCAGAGTTTCCTCTAAAGTGGAACCATTCTTCTCTTTCTCTCTCTCTCTTTTAATACTGGGGTTTGAACCCAAGGGCACTTAATCTCTGAGTTATATCCTGAGCCACCTGCCCATTTTTTTTTTTTGAGACAAGTATCCTTTTCCTTGCTGAGGCAGGCCTCAAACTTGCAATCCTCCTGCCTCAGCCTCCCAATAAACTGGAATAATAGGTGTGCAGTACCATACCTGTCAGGGACCATTCTTCTCAAAGATCACCAGAACACACCCTTCATCAATATTGGGTTTATTAGCTTGCTACAACTAGGAAGGATATAGACCCCCAAAATGTCCAGGATTCTCAGTCAGAGGGAGCTGAGAGGGGCTTCTTATAGGATTTGGGCATATGCTAACCAATTCTAAGGAAGGTAGAATAGCAGATTTAGCAAAATAATTAGGACACCAGTTACATTTAAATTTCAAATTCAGTGTAAGTACATCATAGACAATAATTAAGATATACAAACACTCAATTTTTTTCTTGTTTATCTAAAATTCAGATTTCACTAAGCATCCTATATTTTATCTGGAACTCTAAAGGAGGGCTTGGGTTTATCAGGAAGCATGAGCAGTTTGGTGATTGGGTGCCTTTTTTCTTTAAAAGTTTGGAGAAAAAGAGCTGGAGGAAGCCAGGCATTAAGGAATACACCTGTGATCCTAGTGACTTGGGAGGTTGAGGCAAGAGGTTTGCAAATTTGAGGCCAGCCCTGGCAACTTGGAGAGACCCTGGCTCAAAATCAATAAAAAGGGTTGGTGATGTAGTTTAGTGATAGAGCATCCCAGAGTTTAATCCCCAGTTTTGCAAAAAGAAAATTAAAAAAATATGAAAAGAAAAATAAAGTTAGCTGGAGGCATCATTGATAAAGAAGCAACAGCCAGCCAGCACATGCCTGTAATCCCAGCCAGTGGCTCAGGAGGCTGAGGCAGGAGGATCTCAAGTCCAAAGCCAGCCTCAGCAACTTATCAAGGCTCTAAGTAACTCAGTGAAACCTCGTCTCTACATAAAATATAAAAAGAGGATGGGGATGTGGCTCAGTGGTTAAGCACCCCTGGGTTCAACCTCCAGTAACCAAAAAAAAAAAAAAAAAAAAAAAAAAGGACACACTTATATGTTAGAAGAAGGAACCATTATTCACATTGTGGTGGGAGTGCCTTGGTTTTTGTCTTGTTTCAAACCTCTTCCTTAAAGACCTTGAATAATCAGAAGTAAACAGAACCAGACAACACGGAATAATCTGTGTTTATATTCTGTGTGCTTTTTTTTTTTTTTTTTTGCCAGAGGTATTTCTCACTTTCTCATTCTACTTCCAGATTCTGGGCTGGTTTCAGTTTAGAAGGGGCAGGTCATTTGGGGTTCTGTTCCAGGACAGCTGGTTTAGTCTAGGACACTGGTTCTCTGGAAATATTTCTGGTTGCCACAACTTGGGTGGGGGAGCTACTGGCCTCTAGTGGCAGAGGCCAGAGATGCTGCCCAGCTTCCTACAGTGCACAGGACAGCCTCCACCAAGAATGATTTGGTCCCACGTTTTTATAGTGCTGAGATTGAGAGATGCACTATAAATTTTCTGAGATTTCTCTATTTCGGTGTCAGGGCTTCCAGAAAAAAAAAGGAAACGAAAGTATGGTCACATATTTAGCACTATCCCAATGCTTGAAGGCAGAGATTAAGACTTACTGAGTTTGTATCCCCTAAGCTTAGCCAATACCTGACCTGTAATAGTAGGTATTCAATAAAATGCTGATGAATGAAAAATGTGCAATATCCATATGTACATGTTTTATATATATGATTCATTTATTCACCTAATATCAAATAAGCACCTAACATTAAATAAGCACTTACTATGGCAAGGCTAGTCCTGACCACTGAATGAGCAGTGGGGGAAGCTGGTACAGTTGGAGAAACCTGGGATCAAGGGATGGGGAGGAGGCAGGGAGCTCCCTGCCTGGGTAAGAGGCAACACTTAAGCTGACCTGTGCAGGAGAGAGAGAGAGTGATGAAGAATCTTCCTAAGCAAGAGAGCTGCATGTGCAAAGGCCTGACCAGTGTCTGACACTGAAAGAGGAACAGGGTGGCAAGCATAATGGAAGGCAGGCCACAGGGACTGGTATGAAGTGACCTGAAAAGGGAAGCAGGGACCAGACTTGCCAGCAGGGTGAAGCATTAGGATTCCATTCCTAGTGGCAATTGGAAACCCTTAAGGGTTTTGAGGAGGGGAGTGACATCATCCCATCTGTGTGCTGCCTTTATAAAGTTCACCTGGCATTAGCACCTGTTTTCATTCATCAACCAAGAAAACAGAAGTGCAGTTTAGACCATCTCCCCTTGAGTCTCTCAAAGGATGCCAGAGCCGGCATCCCACCCAGCAACAACGTGAAACCTCGAAATGGGCTCGCCAGTCTTCTTCTATATGTGGGTCTTCATGTGCCTAGCAGCTCTCTCCGGAAATGGCCCCTCTGTCCTTCCTGCCCATCTTTTTGGTCTTTACTGAGGTCACCTTGGCCTGGCTGGTATCTTTAGCTTTCTGAGTTTCTTCTCTGCCACTGATTCAGAATCCGCACAGCAGAACTGGGGCAAAACGACTCAAAGCTCGTGTCTTCCCACCTGGAGGACAAGAGAGGAAGGAGGATTGAAAACTCTTGCCATTTGTCTATTTTTAAAGATGGTCTTGGAGTGGAGGGTGTGGTTCAGTGGTGCAGTGCTTGTGAAGCACATGCAAAAAAAAAAAAAAACAAAACAACAGCAACAACAACAAAAACTCTGGTTTCAATCCCCAGCATTGCAGGGGGAAAAGATTCTAAGAAAAAGAAAATGGCACAAAAGTATCAGGAAGTCTATCGGGGAACAGGAAAGGAATCAAGGGAAGAGGGAAGGAAGGTTAATGGGGATTAATGTGATCCAAATGTGATATTTGCATAGAAGAACGTGCCACGAGGAACCCCATAATTCTGTAAAATTTAAATTCACCATTAAAAATCTAAAAAATATTTGCTTCCAGAATAAAAATAGAAAGAGGGCAGTATCACCATGATGGATGAATGTTGTCAATTCTAAGAGACTAGAAATTTGGATTTTTAATGTACATTTCCTGATTGGGGCATGAAATATCCTTATAATGAAATGTTAAAATGGTCTTAACCATGAAAGACAGGGCAAGTCCATGTGAGGCAAGCTGGACAAAGTATAGCTGAGTGTGTACTGTAGGCCCTGGAGTATGACCTCTGACATGTGCACAATGAACTCTGACATATGCATGCTGCGGTGACTGTTCAACCTTCCTGGGGAGGAGTTGGTCCTGAAGGAGGTGAGGAGCAGCTCTAGATAAGGCAGCTGGGGAGCTGCCCTGGGCTCTCACAGGAGAAACTTTCATTGCAGCTGTTATCCCTGGCTTCCAGACAAGCCTTTAGCTGGACACAGACAGCACCTCATACTGCTCTTATCACCAGAGGGAAGGAAATGCCACAGAGTTGAGGAGGATACAGAGATGCAGGAAGGCTGAGCTCCAAAAGGAAGTGGGAGTGGGTTTGGGAAAACCCCAGGATCTGAGATGAAGCTGGGCAGTTGTCCCCGGGCAACCACAGAGACTTCCCAGGAATCTGCACACTGAGATTTCAAATGCTAAAAAGCCCAATACTCCTTTAGTGTGGCAAAGACATGTGTGCCCTGCCTCAGGAAATACTGTTGGAAAGGACATGGATTTGTAAGTGTGAGAACGCTTGCTGCCAATCCCTATTGCACCAGCTGCATGACTTTGGACAAACTCAGAGCCCCAGTTTCTCCATCTGTAAGGTAGGATTGATAAAAGTCACTGTCCTAAGGTGCCAGGGTGATATATCAGACAAGTTGAGGAACTGCTATAGAGAATATAAAAGGTAGCTGATGTTGACTGAAATCCATTAACAAATGATATTTCTTCCCCTTCTTGATGTCTGTGACATTGAATTTCTGAGATGCCCCTAAAGTTATGACAGCTTAGGTTCATTCTTCGCTCTTTGCATCTGCAGTACTGTTGCTTTAAGAGCTGACCCCGAGAAGTATCGTGTTCTCCTCTGTGCATGGGAATCTAGCTTTGGGCAGCAAAGGAACAGGAAAAACAGAACCATCCAATCCAAAAAAAAAAAAAAAAATGCTATGGAAGGAAATTTTCATTCTCAACATTCAGGTTAATGAGGGTCCCCCAAAATTCAGGCAACCTAAATAGGTCATTACTTATTTCCTAAGGTCGCTGGTTTAAAATGTCAAAGTTTTTCAGAATCAAACTACAGAGGTAGAAATTACTCATAGGCATCAGAAATTGGAGGACCACCTTTCATTCCTTTCCAAGATTTGTAGCTATTCATTGTATATTTGGAAGGAGCTAGCCTTAGGGTGTGAGCTGTGGAAAAATACACACAGGGAACACCATGCCTGCCCTTCAGATTTTGGTGTTAATCTGCTGAGGGATATAAAACACATTTGTCACCACAGCAGCCTGATTTTAGATGCCCTCTGCAGTCTCCCCCACCCTGGAGATGTATTCCCACATGTCCTTTCTTGCCGTACTCCAAGGACCAGATCAGATGTCTTTAGAGTTTCCCAAATACTGAAAAGTCTTGATCCACCACCTCTACTTATGAGCAAATTAAAATAATCTTTATTTTTCAAGTGACACTGAAGTTAGCAATATGCTGAAATTGAGGTCATTCCTTTCATTTTCTTTGACAGGCAAGTGCTGGGCAAGTTAATCAAATATGTACATCTTTGTGCACGTGTGCTCCTCCTGTGTGTTGGTGTCCTACACACACCCAGCAGCTGCACCCATTGCCATCACTGGTGCCCTCCTCATACTAGTTTCAGATCATCATCTATTTTTTTTTTCCTTTTTGCTATACTGGGGATCAAACCCCAAAGTAGTCTACTACTGGGTTACATCCCTAACCCTTTTTTACTTAAATAAGTCTTTTTTATTTAAATTTATGTATTTATATAGTACTTGGGATTGAATCCAGGAGAGCTCTACCATTAAGCTACATCCCCAACTCTATTTGTTTGTTTGTTTTAAGACAGGGCCTCACTATATTACTGAAGCTAGCCTTGAATTTTGGATCCTCCTGCCTCAGCCTCCTGGGATCTGGAATAATAAGCATGCACCACCATGCCCAGCTACCATCACCCCCTTTACAGATGAGGAAATTGAGGCACAGGGAGATTACAGTTTCACTGCACCTGTCTCACAGGAAGTAGCAGCCAGAGCAAACTTCAATCCAGGGCTCTGTGGTACCAGGGCTCATCAGGAAGCTTAATTGGCCTGTGCCTGAGTCACACTGACTGGTGGTCCCTGAGCATTTGCTTCCCCTGGGGCACTAAGCAGGAGTCCTGGTGTGCTGTGTTGGGTGTGGTCAATGTGCACAGAGGCCCTGGTGTGGCCATGCCTAGGAAACCAGTCATTTGTGCAGGAAGAGGTGTGGCTCCCAGGACAGTTGGCCACACTTCCGCTTGCTTGTGTTCCAGATTTTGAGGGCAAGGAATAGAGCTGACTGAATGTTTTGAAGGAGAAAATTCCCAACAGTAAGAATGTACTAAGTGAGTTTCAGAGATGGACTAGGAGAAATTGGGAAAGTCGTTCCCAAAAGCTTGGTTTTGGTTCCTGGGTACATATATTTTTTTAATTTTTTAACTTGTTTTAATTAGTTACACATTACAGTACAATAACCTTGAAATATCATACATTTGAATCAGATGGGATATAATTTTTGATGTGTTTTTTATTCCCTGGGAGAGATAGAAAGTGGTGTTTATTGATATAATTTTAAACTTTCAGAAGAGTTGTAAGAATGAACAAAGAAATCCTATATACCCTTAGCCCTAATTCCATATTCACCAATTGTTTACATTTTGTCCCATTTGTTATGTCATTCTCTACACACACACACACACACACACACACACACGCATGCACACACAACTGTATGAATATGTAAATTATAAATATGTAACTACTGGTGGTGCTAGAGAATGAACACATGAGTACTCTTTCACTGAGCTACATTTAGCCCTTTATTCTTCTTATTCTTCTTCTTTTTTTTCTTTCTTTCTTTTTTTTTTTTTTTTTTTTTTTTTTTTTTTTTTTGAGACAGGGCCTCCGTAAATTGCCCAGGATGGCCTTGAACTTGTCATCCTTCTGCTGACTCAGCCTCCTGAACCTGGGATTATAGGTGTGTGCCACCACACCCGGAATAATTATTTCTCTGTGGAATTATATATATTCAGTAGTAATTTTATGAACCCCACCTGTGTACTTCCAAATTCTGGAAGCAAGGACCTTCTCTTACATATGCACACTATATGAGGAAAACTGAGAAATCAATCATTGATGCAGTACTCTTCTCTAACCCATTAATCTTCAGAGTTTGTGAATTGCCCCAGTCACTTCCTTAAGCTATTTCTTTTCCCCACATCCTGGGTCCCCACTGAGTCTCCCTCACTGCATTTAGGTTTGTGATTCTTAGTCTCCAAATGAATCAGTTCTATTCATTTGATCTTATTATGTGTTTAATTTCTTTTCAAAAAAAATTTTTTGTAGTTGTAGATGGACAGAATACCTTTATTTTATTTGTTAATTTTTATGTGGTACTGAGGATTGAGCCCAGTGCCTCATGTACCCAGGCAAGCACTTTGCCACTGAGCCACAGCCCCAGTGCTATGTGTTTCATTTCTTGTTGAAGCATCACATATATACAAAAAGTACTCCCATTGGTATTCAGCTTGATGAATTTTCACAAAGTCAGCATATCTAGGACTGGTTTTAAGTGGTACTTCTATGTGAGGTCAAAAAATGAATCCTTTGGCTATTAAAATGGGTGAAACCAGTGTACAGATGGGCAATCAGCCATGGCCTTGGAGCCGTGCAACATGGAATGATTGGCTTTGATTGAAGGGCCCTGGGAGCTCCCATTTAATTCATTCACCTTTTGCTTCATAGCCCTGTTGTAGCATGTCAGAATTTCCTCTTTAAGGCTGAATGTTATTCCGTTGTAGGCATGCATATGCCACATTTTATCCATGCTTCCACCAATGGGATTTCTTCCACCTTTTCTCTATTGTGAATGATGTTGCAGTGGACCTGGGTTGGATTCCTGTGGCTTCCTGCATCTATTTCTGAGTGCCCACGCCAAGTGTTTTGTGATTGGATTAAGCTGAACATTGGAAATAGATTCTAAAGCTCAGTCTTAACTCCAGGAGTCTTCCTCAAATATGTGTCAACTTGACCTAGACAAAAATCATCTGGCTGCAAACAAGTTTCTCATCAGAAACAAAATACTGTGACCCAGAACAGGGCTATCTCTTTCAGAGTACAAGGAAAGAAACATGAGTTTCAACCAACTGTCACAGCCCTCGGACCTGACCTAGGATCTGCTGCTCTGGGAGATCAACCCTCCTGGGTTATTTCAGCCCAGTCACTTGATTCCAGGAGGAGTGTCCACATTATAAAAATTCTTGGGTTCATTTGCAAGGCATCTGAACCATCCTGTACCACTAACAGCAGGCCCTTCTCCTCCATCCTGAGTGTTTGGCATCACCAGGAAATAGAAGATACCAAAGGGTGGGAAAGACACAGCTGAGGAGGCTGCACCTTGTCCCCAGCATCAAGAGGCCCCATTAGAGTGTGCCCTGCAAGCGATGGCCCCATTCCATGTACAGGGAAACAGTGAAAATGTTTAGGGGGTTATTTCTCTTCACATTTAGGGCCCTCTTGATATGTGCTTTAGATGACCATCACTTTCTTCAGGGAACCCAGAATTTAGATGCTGATTCAGGGTTATTATAAATTATTTTCACAGAAGAAGGTCTCTACCAACTGTATTTGCAAATAAAAACTTCTATTCAATACCCAGCACCAAAAAAAAAAAAAAAAAAAAAAAATCTCTTCCAATCTGTTTTCTAACTCTATGGTGTCTGTTTTTGTTATCATTCTGGTTTTCTGGGTTTTTTTGTTTGTTTGTGCTGTGATGAAACAAACATACATAACATAAAATTTACTATTTGAACCATTCTTAAATATACAGTTCTGTGATACTAAGTTTATTCGAATTATTGTGCAGCCATCACGATTCTATTTTCAGAGCTCTTTTCATCTTCTAGAACTGAAACTATACCCACTAAACAATAATTCTCCATTTCCCCTCCTTCAGTTCCTGGTAACCAACATTCTGCTTTCTGTTTCTGTTAATGTGACTACCCTGGGTATCTCCCATAAGTGAAATAATATAATATTTGCCCTTTTGTGGCTGGCTTATTTCCCTTAGCATAATATCCTCAAGGTTCAGCAGTGTTATAGCATGGGTCAGAATCTCTTCCCTTTTTTAAAGCTGAATAATATCCCATTATCTGGATATATTTATATTTTCTTTACTTATTCATCTATCAATGGACACTGTGTCTCTTGGCTACTATAAGTAATGCTGCCATTCATTACATGGATTGCATTCTGTTTTTAAATAATATTATTTAGTTCTCTCGCCCCGAATAAAAGTATTTTGACTTCTCCAATTAAGGCCCATGCACACACAGGTGTACACACGTGTGTTATGGTGGGCCCATGATAAGGCTGAAGGTGAATCTTAGCCACTCTTGCAAAATGCAACTCCCAGTGTTTGATAAGAATGGTTAACTTTTTGAGGAACCTCCATACTCTTCCACAATGACTGTACACATTGACATCCCAAACAGCAATGTATGAATGTTCCCCTTTCTCCACATCCACACCAGCATTGTTATTTTTTGTCTTTTTGATAACAGCTCTTCTAATTGAGGTGAGACAACATGTCACTGAGGCTTGGGTTTGCATTTCTCTGATGATTAGTGGTATTGAGTTGTTTTTTTTTTTTTTTTCATGTGTCTGTTGGCCATTTGCAGGTCTTCTTTTGAGAAATGTTTATTTGAATCCCTCTTTCATTTTTTAATACAGTTATTTATTCTCTGACTATTGAGTTCTTTTAGTTCCTTATATATTCTGAATATGAACACCTTTGTTTCTCTCTTTCTTTTTTAAGAAGAGATTGAACCCAGGGGCACTTAACCACTGAGCCACATCCCCAGCCCTTTTTATTTTTTATTTTGAGACAAGTTATCTTTAAGTTGCTGAAGGCCCATCAAGTTGCTGAAGCTGACCTCAAACTTGCAATCCTCCTGCATCAGCCCCCCGTGTTGCTGTTGCTAGGATTATTAGGCATGTGCCACCATGCACAGTGGAAATGTTTTTCTCGTATTCTATAGTCTCTCTTCATTCTGTTGATTGTTTCTTCTGCTATGCAGAAACTTTTTAGTTTGGTGTAATCCCATTTTTCTATTTTTGCTATAATTGCTCAGGCTTTTGGAGTCTTATTAAAATAAATAAATAAACAAACAAATAAATAAACCCTTACCCAGACTAATGTTATAGAATATTTCTCCTGTTTTCTTGCAGTTTGGTAGTTGGGATCATACACTTTGAGTTGATGTGTGTCTATGGTTAAATATAGGAGCCTAGGCTCATCCTGCACGTGAATATTCAGTTTTCTCAGCATCGTTTATTGAAGTACTGTCTTTACTCCAGGAGTACTACAAATGTGTGTTTTTTGGCACCTTTGTTAAATATCAGTTGGCTGTAAGTGTGAGGGTTTATTTATGGGCTCTATGTTCTGTTTCATCTTTCTGTGTGTCTGTTTTTATAGCAAAGCACATTGTTTTGAGTACTATAACTTTTTAGTATATTCTGAGGTCAGAGTGTGTAATACTCGCAGCTTTGTTCAAGTTTGCTTTTGGCTTTTCAATATCTTTTATGGTTCAACATGAATTTTAGGATTGTTCTTTCTATGCCTGTGAAGAATGTCATTGGTATTTTTTAAAAAATATTCATTTTTTAGTTTTAGGTGGACTGATATCTTTATTTTACATTTATGTGGTGCTGAGGATCGAACCCAGTGCCTCGTGCATGCTAGGCGAGTGCTATACCACTGAGCCACAACCCCAGCCCCATCATTGGTATTTTGATAGTGATTGCATTGAATATTTAGATAGCTATGGGAAATATAAACATTTTGACAGTATTAATTCATGTAATCCATGAGCATGAAATATCTGTTCATTTATTCGCAAGCCATCAATTTCTTTCATCAGTGCTTTATGATTTTCAGTCAAAATTTTTTCAATCCTCCCACTGGGTATATATCCAAAGGACATGAAATCAGTATGTCAGAGAGGTTCCTACTCTTCCATTATTCATAATAGCCAAGATATGGAATCAACCTACAGGTCAGTCATGGAAGTATAAAGAAAATATAGCATACAGTTGACCCTCCATATCCTTGATTTTCACATCCACAGATTCAGCCAGCCCCTGGGGGTTGGCTGGGGTGGGGGGTTGCATCTGTACCGAATGTGCTGCACAGATCTTTTTTGCTTGTCATTATTTCTGAAACAATACAGTACAGCAACTCTGTGTAGCATTGACATTTTATTAGGATCACGGGGATTAACATCGTATTGTGTAAGTAATCTAGACATGATTTAAAGTGTACAGGAGGATATGCATAGGTAATATGTGAATGCTATGTTATTTTATATAAGGGACTTAACCATCCATAGAATTTGGTATGCAAGAGGAGTCTGAGAACCAGTTTCCTGTAGATACTATTGGACAACTGTAGTCTGTTTGGAACATGATCACAGGAAGCTCAGATAGGGGAATAAGAAGGTGAGGCAGGAGGAAAAGGCAGCCAATACCAGGTTCAATCCCACTTGGACCCTCTGGGAGATCGTGTGAGACTTCCTTCTAAAGGTGAGGAAGTTGGGGTATTTATGCATCAACTCCCATCTGTCCTTGGCTGAGAGCTGCCCTAGGGTATTATCTCCCCAGCACCTCTGGTCTGTTCTGTACTCAGTCCCAGGCACAGAACATCCTGAGTCCTTGGGCAGAGACTTCTAAGGGCTTGTAGTAGAAAGCCATCTCAGCCTGAGGGAAGTGACTTCTGAGGGCTGTGGGCAGGACATTCATAGTACCTGTTACATATGCCCTGTCTGAAATGGCAGACTTGTGCATCAAAGCTCAGCTTCCTGGTGAAGAAAACCATTTGAGTTTCAGTAAGTTTCAAATCTCAGTGATTCATGACCCCACCACAAAGTTACTAATTGTCTTCACAAGACTGAAAATGATCAATCTAGACATGATTGGCTTACGTTCCAAATTCCCTTTTCATAGTCCCTCTGC
This sequence comes from Spermophilus citellus, assembly GCF_964194105.1. Taxonomy (NCBI): domain Eukaryota; kingdom Metazoa; phylum Chordata; class Mammalia; order Rodentia; family Sciuridae; genus Spermophilus; species Spermophilus citellus. The sequence continues at coordinate 44,992,159 of NC_138185.1, forward strand.
CTCTTCCTTCCTTAAACCACATATATGTGTTCTGAGGACATTGTAATTCTCAATTTACAGGAAAAAATTCTTCTTGTCCTACTTTGAAATTTTCATCTTGATATTGCAAGTTGTGAGTTTTTGCCCTCTTGCAATTCCTTCTCCTTTGAACTCTTACTCCATTCTTTTCAGTTTTCTTTTGTATTTTATCTGAAACCAAAATTCTAAATACAGAATTTACTGTCTTCAGGGACAGTGCTTTAAGTTAGCATTTCTTTAAGAATTTCTGCAGAGCCCTGCTTCCTAGAAATGGTCATCAGTGCAGTGTCCTCTGGTCAGTAGGTCTGGGGAATCCTGCATCCTCTATTCCCTCCCCAGAGACCTACACAAATAGGTAGAAAGTATAGAAAGTTCTGTGGAGTCCATGATAACTTTGTCTAATCAAGTGTTTAACCTAGTTGGTTTCATGGGATGTCTCCAGTGTTATAAGAGCAGCAACCTTTTAAGGTCTACACCTGTTTAGGTTCTACACTACTAGTTCTGGGTGAAATACATTTGGGGAAATGCTACATAGTACACAGACCTCAACTCTTAGTGTATTTGAAATTAGTAGGTGTTTGGAGTGGATTGTGTAGAAGCAGTGAGGCACAAGGAAAATTATAGCCCAGAGTTAACCCAGTTTTTTTTTAAACTAGGGGGAAAAAACTGCCACTTAACTGATTCCATATTGAAGTCAACCCTGGCATATAACTAAGTAGATTTTCAAGTGAAAAAAGGAAGATGGGCTGGAGTACAGCCGAGCACAGCTCTGAAGAGCAAAGCCCTAGATTTGGGGAAGGAGGGAACCAGGGAGCAAAGGACACGATAACTGACAATAACTTAACCATGATAATTGACACAACATCTTTTCCCCTGTGTTTTTCAACTTCTATATGGCAAAAGTTAACTCCTGTCACCTGAGTATTAAACCACTAAGCCCAGGGGTTCTGAATAAAACTGATCTAATTCCTCCGCTATTAACTTCAGGCTTTCTATTAATTCCACCATGGGGGAAAAAAAGAAAGATTTGCTGCAGAGAAATAAAGAAGTATAAAGAAAAATACTATCACCTATAACTATAATGCCCCATCTATAATTGCTCCACCAGAAATGAGCCCACCGAACATCCTGACACTAATGCTCTATGTGATTTTTATTCTATGTGAGTCTACATAAATCCATACATAAATGCACCTACATATACTACCTAAGTGGGCTCATAGAACGCATACTGTTCTGCAACTTGTTTTTTCTGCTTAACATGTTGTTATGTTGATATGTGGGTATACAATATATGGCTATAGATTATGCATCTCAAGAAACATATACAAGAATCACCATTTTTTGGATGCATAGTATTCTGTGATATTACTGAACCACACTTTATTTACTCAGTTCACAGGTGTTAGACATTTAGTTCTTTATCAGTTGTTCACTTTCAAAAATGATGCTGCCAAGAACATTACCTTATATGTCTAACTATTTCTTTGGGTCAGTTTCTATAGTTAGAAACACTGCATGCAATAGTTTTCATACTTAAAATGTTGACATATACATTCAGATTGCCTTCCAGAAAGGATGAGTCATTCTTTTCCCACTAGGGCTTGTAGAAAGTCCAATGAGGACAGCTGTTAGTAAGAAAGTGGAAAAAGGGAAGTGAATGTGATTACTATGTCCACACCATAGCATTCAGGAAAGGCAGAGTGGGACAGCTGGGGAGCACCAAAGTTTGAGCCAGAAGAAGTATTAGAAACCCATTGATGTATTTAATGCTTGAGGAAACTAAAGTCCAGAGGAGTTAAGCAATGCCCTGCCTTCCCCCAAGACTAAGGTCCCACAGTTAGCAAATCTCTTATAATGACCAGCCCCAAAGTTTAGGGATAATTTTCAAAAAATGAAAAAAGTTACTCTCATACAAATCCAAATGGAGTGCCATGTGTGCTCCAAAGTTCATATGTTGGAACGTCAATCCTCAATGCAACAGCCTTGAGAGGTGACCTTTAAGAGGTCATTGGGTCAGGAGAACAGACCTGATTGTATTCATGCCAATCCAGCAAGTGTGTTCCTGATATAAGGATGTCTGGCCCCTTCCTCTCTCTTGTATGCATGTCTTTTGCCTTTCCATCTTCTGCCAGAACTATCAGAAATAAATCTCTGCTCTGTATAAATTATGCAGTATTGGGTGTTCTGATATAGCAGCACAAAACAGAGTGAGTGTGTGTTTCAAAGATTGATTTAGATTCATTAATGAGTCAATCAGTAGCATATTAAAGCTGTTTCCAGATGGCAGAAACTGGTTAATAATAGATTCAGTGGGTAAAAAATTACTCTCCTGATCCTGCTTTAACATCTACTGTGAACCAGCTTTTTATATCTAACCTGGATATTGCCAACATTCAACTTTTTGACCTATAAACAATGAAGTTTCATGTAGTTTAACCTAATACAAAATTGGCTAAAGATGTACAGGACAATGAAACCAAAACCTTTGGGGTTCTGTTTTTTATCAAACAAATATCATTTGTGGTTTATCAGTCTTCCACAAATTAGTATCTGATTTTATTGACTTATAAAGTCTGGATCTTAATCCAAGTAAGACTCAAAAAAAATGATATCTTAGATGAACCTTAAATAGTCTTGTCAGTGCCCAAATGTAATTTCATTTTTTATTTATTTTTTCTTTTCTTTTATTTTTTATTGGTTGTTCACAACATTACAAAGCTCTTGACATATCATATTTCATACATTAGATTGAAGTGGGTTATGAACCCCCAATTTTACCCCAAATGCAGATTGCAGAATCACGTCGGTTACACATCCACAATTTTACATAATGCCCTATTAGTAATTGTTGTATTCTGTTACCTTTCCTATCCCCTACTATCTCCCCTCTCTTCACCTCCCATCTTCTCTCTCTACCCCATCTACTGTAATTCATTTCTCTCCTTGTTTATTTTCCCATTCCCCTCACAACCTCTTATATGTAATTTTGTATAGCAATGAGGGTCTCCCTTCATTTCCATGCAGTTTCCCTTTTCTCTCCCTTTCCCTCCCATCTCATGTCTCTTTAATGTTAATCATTTCTTCCTGCTCTTTCTCCCTGCTCTGTTCATAGTTGCTCTCATTATATCAAAGAAGACATGTGGTATTTGTTTTTTAGGGATTGGCTAGCTTCACTAAGCATAATCTGCTCTAGTGCCATCCATTTCCCTGCAAATTCTATGATTTGTCATTTTTTATTGCTGCATAGTACTCCATTGTGTATAGATGCCACATTTTTTTATCCATTCATCTATTGAAGGGCATCTGGGTTGGCTCCACAGTCTAGCTATTGTGAATTGTGCTGCTATGAACATCGATGTAGCAGTATCCCTGTAGCATGCTCTTTTAAGGTCTTCAGGGAATAGTCCAAGAAGGGCAATAGCAGGGTCAAATGGTGGTTCCATTCCCATCTTTCCCAGGAATCTCCAAACTGCTTTCCAAATTGGCCGCACCAATTTGCAGTCCCACCAGCAATGTACAAGTGTACCCTTTTCTCCACATCCTCGCCAGCACTTGTTGTTGTTTGACTTCATAGTGGCTGCCAATCTTACTGGAGTGAGATGGTATCTTAGGGTGGTTTTGATTTGCATTTCTCTGACTGCTAGAGATGGTGAGCATTTTTTCATGTACTTGTTGATTGATTGTATATCCTCCTCTGAGAAGTGTCTGTTCAGGTCCTTGGCCCATTTGTTGATTGGGTTATTTGTTATCTTATTGTCTAATTTTTTGAGTTCTTTGTATACTCTGGATATTAGGGCTCTATCTGAAGTGTGAGGAGTAAAAATTTGTTCCCAGGACGTAGGCTCCCTATTTACCTCTCTTATTGTTTCTCTTGCTGAGAAAAAACTTTTTAGTTTAAGTAAGTCCCATTTGTTGATTCTTGTTATTAACTCTTGTGCTATGGGTGTCCTATTAAGGAATTTGGATCCCGGCCCCACAATATGTAGATCAGAGCCAACTTTTTCTTCTATCAGACGCAGAGTCTCTGATTTGATATCAAGCTCCTTGATCCATTTTGAGTTAACTTTTGTGCATGGCAAGAGAAAGGGATTCAGTTTCATTTTGTTGCATATGGATTTCCAGTTTTCCCAACACCATTTGTTGAAGATGCTATCCTTCCTCCATTGCATGCTTTTAGCCCCTTTATCAAATATAAGATAGTTGTAACTTTGTGGATTAGTCTCTGTGTCCTCTATTCTATACCATTGGTCCACCCACCTGTTTTAGTACCAGTACCATGCTGTTTTTGTCACTATTGCTCTGTAATATAGTTTGAAATCTGGTATCGCTATACCGCCTGATTCACACTTCCTGTTTAGAATTGCTTTAGCTATTCTGGGTTTTTTATTTTTCCATATGAATTTCATGATTGCTTTATCTATTTCTACAAGAAATGCCGTTGGGATTTTGATTGGCATTGCATTAAACCTATAGAGAACTTTTGGTAATATCGCCATTTTGATGATGTTAGTTCTGCCTATCCATGAACAGGGTATATTTTTCCATCTTCTAAGATCTTCTTCTACTTCTCTCTTTAGGGTTCTGTAGTTTTCATTGTATAAATCTTTCACCTCTTTTGTTAGGTTGATTCCCAAGTATTTTATTTTTTTTGAGGATATTGTGAATGGAGTGTTTTTCCTCATTTCCATTTCAGAAGTTTTGTCGCTGATATACAGAAATGCCTTTGATTTATGCGTGTTGATTTTATATCCTGACACTTTGCTGAATTCATTTATTAGTTCTAGTAGTTTCTTTGTAGACCCTTTTGGGTCTTCTAGGTATAGAATCATATCATCTGCAAAGAGTGATAATTTAAGTTCTTCTTTTCCTATTTTTATGCCTTTAATTTCTTTCGTCTGTCTAATTGCTCTGGCCAGTGTTTCGAGAGAACTATATTGAATAGAAGTGGAGATAGAGGGCATCCCTGTCTTGTTCCAGATTTTAGAGGGAATGCCTTCAATTTTTCTCCATTCAGAATGATGCTAGCCTGAGGCTTAGCATAGATAGCTTTTACAATGTCAAGGTAAGTTCCTGTTATCCCTAGTTTTTCTAATGTTTTGAACATAAAGGGATGCTGTACTTTGTTGAATGCTTTCTCTGCGTCTATCGAGATGATCATATGGTTCTTATCTTTAAGTCTATTGATGTGGTGAATAACATTTATTGATTTCCGTATATTGAACCATCCTTGCATCCCAGGGATGAATCCTACTTGATCATGGTGCACAATTTTTTTGATGTGTTTTTGTATTCGATTCACCAGAATTTTATTGAGGATTTTTGCATCTAGGTTCATTAGAGATATTGGTCTGTAGTTTTCTTTCTTTGAGGTGTCTTTGTCTGGTTTCAGAATCAGGGTGATGTTGGCCTCATAGAATGAATTTGGAAGAGCTCCCTCTTTTTCTGTTTCCTGAAATAACTTGAAAAGTATTGGTATTAATTCTTCTTTAAAGGTTTTGTAAAACTCCGCTGTATACCCATCCGGTCCTGGGCTTTTCTTGGTTGGTAGTCTTTTGATGGCTTCTTCAATTTCATTCATTGATATTGGTCTGTTCAAATTGTGTGTATCCTCCTGACTCAGTCTGGGCAAATCATATGACTTAAGAAATTTATCGATGTCTTCACTATCTTCTATTTTATTGGAATATAGGTTTTCAAAATAATTTCTAATTGTCTTCTGTATTTCTGAGCATCTGTTGTGATATTGCCTTTTTCATCCCGTATGTTAGTAATTTGAGTTCTCTCTCTTCTTCTCTTCGTTAGCATGGCTAAAGGTCTGTCAATCTTATTTATTTTTTCAAAGAACCAACTTTTAGTTTTTTTTTTTTTGTTTTTTTTTTATTGATTATTTATCGCATTACATAGTTCATGATATATCATCTTTCATACATTAGACTCAAATTGTGCTTTGAACTCCCATTTTCACCCCAAATACAGATTGCAGAATCACATCTGTTACATATTCGCATTTTTACATAATGCCATATTAGTGACTGTTGTATTCTGCTACCTTTCCTATCCCCTACTATCCCCCCTCCCCTCCCCTCCCCTCCCATCTTCCCTCTCTACCTCCCCTGCTGTTGTTCAATTCTCTCCCTTTTTTTTTCCCTCCCCCTTGCCCCTCATAACCTCTTATAATTTTATGTATCCTTGAAGGTCTCCTACCATTTCCATATGCTTTCCCTTCTCTCTCCGTTTCTCTCCCCCGATTCGTCTTTGTTTACTGTAGTCTTTTCCTCATGCTCTTTCTTCATGTTCTGTTCTTAGTTTTTCTCTTTATATCAAAGCAGACATTTGGCATTTGTTTTTTAGGGCTTGGCTAGCTTCGCTTAGCATAATCTGCTCTAATGCCATCCATTTCCCTGCAAATTCTATGATTTTGTCATTTCTTAGTGCTGCATAATACTCCATTGTGTATAGATGCCACATTTTTTTTATCCATTCATCAATTGAAGGGCATCTAGGTTGGTTCCACAGTCTAGCTATTGTGAATTGTGCCGCTATAATCATTGATGTGGCCGTATCCCTATAGTGCGCTCTTTTAAGGTCCTCAGGGAATAGTCCGAGAAGTGCGATAGCGGCCACCATCTTAGAGGGCTGAAGTACCCACCGCCACTCTCCGACAGATTGCAGCAACAAAACAGGTGTGTGTGACCCAGCCCAGCCCCCAAACTTAGGGGGATTTGGCATAAAATCTCTCCTAGACTTTCAGGGGGAGGCAGTATCAGAGTGAGCCTGCATAAAGACTAAAGGGGAGATAGAGGCACCTGACGCTCAACCCCCCCTCCCATCAGTGGACAAAACAAAAGCTGCCTAGCCAGCGCTGGGGGAGGGGCAAGCAGAAAAAATCAAAACCATAGAGTGCCGGGGATCCCAAAAGCCAACGGTGTGACCCCGGAGATCCAGGCTGTCTGATACGCGCGGCCTGCCCCGAGGCTACAGAAGGCGTGGCGCCGCAGAGAAGGGGTTAACCAGTCAGCAGGGAATTAAGTGGCTGCGACACGGTGGTATCCCACCAGCCAAACCCAAGCCCGCACTGACCCCCGGGCTGAGTTCGGGATTGCAGTCGGGGAAGGAAGCCGGTAAGGCCCCGCTCCCCACAAGGGACACTCCGCTAAGGCAAACAGCGGCCACCATCTTAGAGGGCTGAAGTACCCACCGCCACTCTCCGACAGATTGCAGCAACAAAACAGGTGTGTGTGACCCAGCCCAGCCCCCAAACTTAGGGGGATTTCGCATAAAATCTCTCCTAGACTTTCAGGGGGAGGCAGTATCAGAGTGAGCCTGCATAAAGACTAAAGGGGAGCTAGAGGCACCTGACGCTCAACCCCCCCTCCCATCAGTGGACAAAACAAAAGCTGCCTAGCCAGCGCTGGGGGAGGGGCAAGCAGAAAAAATCAAAACCATAGAGTGCCGGGGATCCCAAAAGCCAACGGTGTGACCCCGGAGATCCAGGCTGTCTGATACGCGCGGCCTGCCCCGAGGCTACAGAAGGCGTGGCGCCGCAGAGAAGGGGTTAACCAGTCAGCAGGGAATTAAGTGGCTGCAACTTTTAGTTTTGTTAATTTTTTCAATAGTTTCTTGTGTTTCAATTTCATTGATTTCCGCTCTGATTTTAATTATTTCTTGCCTTCTGCTACATTTGCTGTTGTTTTGCTCTTCCTTTTCTAGGGCTTTGAGATGAAGTGTGAGCTCATTTATTTGTTGGTTTTTTCTTTTTTTGAGGAATGACCACCAGGCGATGAATTTTCCTCTTAAAACTGCTTTCATTGTGTCCCATAGATTCCGATATGTTGTGTCTGTATTTTCATTTATCTCTAAGAATTTTTTGATTTCCTCCTTTATGTCTTCTGTAACCCATTGATCATTCAGTAACATATTGTTCATTTTCCATGTGATGTAGGATTTTTCCTTCCTTCTTTTATCATTGATTTCCAGTTTCATTCCATTATGATCAGATAAAATGCAAGGTATTATCTCCACCCCTTTATATTTACTGAGGGTTGCCCTATGGCATAATATATGGTCTATTTTTTAGAAGGATCCATGTGCTGCTGAGAAAAAAGTATATCCATTTGATGATAGTTGATATATTCTATATATGTCAGTTAAGTCTAGGTTATTGATTGTGATATTGAGTTCTATAGTTTCTTTATTCAACTTTTGTTTGGAGGATCTGTCCAATGGTGAGAGAGGTGTGTTGAAGTCACCCATAATTATTGTGTTGTGGTCTATTTGATTCTTGAACTTGAGGAGAATTTGTTTTATGAATGTCGCAGCACCATTATTTGGTGCATAAATATTGATAATTGTTATGTCTTGTTGGTGAATGGTTCCTTTTAACAGTATATAATGTCCTTCCTTATCCCTTTTGATTAACTTAGTCTTGAAGTCCATTTTATTCGATATGAGGATGGCCACCCCTGCTTGCTTATGAGGACCGTGTGCATGGTATATTTTTTCCCATCCTTTCACCTTCAGCCTGTGTATGTCTTTTCCAATCAGATGTGTCTCCTGGAGGCAGCATATTGTTGGATTTGTTTTTTTAATCCATGATACCAGCCTATGTCGCTTTATTGGAGAGTTTAAGCCATTAACATTCAGAGTTACTATTGATATATCATTTGTACTTCCAGCCATGTTTGATTATTTATCCTTTTTTAAAAAAATTTAGTTTGTTTCTCCATGATTATCTTTCCCCTCGCCCTCTGTCTTTACCGAGGCACTTCCTACTGATGGTTTTGGTTATTGTTTTTCATTTCTTCCTCGTGTAGTGTTTTGCTCAAAATGCTTTGCAATGCTGGTTTTCTGGCTGAAGATTCTTTTAACTTTTGTTTATCATGAAAGATTTTTATTTCATTGTCATACCTGAAGCTTAATTTTGCTGGATACAGAATTCTTGGTTGGCATCCATTGTCTTTCAATGTTTGAAATACATTTTTCCATGACCTTCTTGCTTTCAGTGTCTGTGATAAAAAATCCATTGTTAACCTTATTGGTTTACCCCTGAATGTAATCTGTCTCCTTTCTCTTGTAGCTTTTAATATTTTCTCTTTATTCTGTATATTGGATATCTTCATAACAATGTGTCTTGGCGTTGGTCTACTGTGATTTTGTGCGCTCGGTGTCCTGTATGCATCTTCAATTTGTATATCTGTTTCCTTTTTTATTTCTGGAAAGTTTTCTGTAATTATTTCATTCAGCAGGTTACTCATTCCCTTGGTTTGAATCTCTGTACCTTCTTCTATCCAGATGACTCGTAAGTTTGGTTTTTTTATGTTATCCCATAACTCTTGGATGTTTTTCTCGTGATTTTTTACCAGCCTTTCTGAGTTGGCTAGACTCTTTTCAAGATGATATATTTTGTCTTCATTATCTGACGTTCTGGCTTCTACTTGCTCCACTCTGTTAGTGATACTCTCAATTGAGTTTTTAATTTGGTTTATCGTTTCCTTCATTTCTAGAATTATTGTCTGATTATTTTTTATAATCTCTATCTCCTGATAAAGATGCTTAACTTCTTCTTTTATCTGTTTATGTAATTCATTCTCAATGTGTTCTTTCGCTGCTTGAATTTGCTGTCTTGTATCCTCTTTAAGGTTCCATTCCATCTGTCTAAGGTGTTCCTTGAGTTCTTTATATGACCATTTTTCTGATGACTCTAGGTCCTCCTGAATATTTAGGCTGTCCTGCATTGTTTGTACTCCTTTTCTTCCTTGCTTTTTGAAGCTGCTCATGTTACTTCTTGTTCTGTTTGACTGATGAGTTACTGTTTACTCCTATAAATTTATTAGATGCTTGGGAGGAAAGGTATTAGAAGGGAAGGGAAGAAGTCACTAAAGAGAATGAGAGTAAGCAGGTAGAATTCAAGGAAGGGGGGATAAGATAATTGAAAAGAAATGAAAAGACAAAAGAAGAAAAAAATAGGAAATAAAAAAAGAAAAAAAATTTTAAAAATAATAAAAAGATTAAAATTAAAATTAGAAGAAAAAAAAATTTTTTAAAACTGTAAAAAAAAATTAAAAAAACAACAAGAAAGAAAAGTGAAAATGAAAGAAAAACCCAAATCAAAAACAAAAGAAAAGAAAAAAAGAAAAAAAGAAACTAATAAATGCAGTCTTAGAGTTTGATTAACTTCTCTTCCAGTAGGTGGCGCTGTGCCCACCAGGCCAAGTTTCTCCTGTCAATACGCGGGAACCAATCACTGTGCAGCAGCTCCTCCCAGACTGGGCGAGTCTCCAATCCTGAGTGCCTAGGGCCTCCTCTTGTGTCTAGTCACTTCCCACTTTTCCTCTAGCCTGGCCCCTCTCACGGGTGCCGCTCACCACAATACTGGCTACACGTCAGGTCTGCTGCTCCCGGGAGCCCTGTTTTCATGAACGACTGGACACACTCTCCCAGTTTGCCATTCCCTCAGACCCTAAGTTTGTAGAGCTTGGGGCTGAGAATCCTCAGCGAATTTTACTTGCCCTCCGGTAGCCACGCCCCCGGTAGTTGGTGCAAGAGACCTCAGCTGTCAGCACTGGTGGGAGTGGTAGTTCCACGCAGCGGGTCCCGCGCCACCTCTGATTCCCTCGGTCTGGCTATCGTGCTCACGGGAGAGCTGGGAGGGGCCCTTACAGGAGAGCTGGGAGGGGCCCTTAAGGTTTCCCCGATGTGTGGAGAGGGAAGGCTAGGGAATTACACACCTGTAGCCGCAGGTTTCAATGAAGTTATCTCCTCCGCCGCAGTCTGGTGACGTCAGTTCTTTGCCATGGTGGTATCTCTTGCAAATGGCGACAGTTCGTTTCCCTTTGCCGGGCGACCAATGCAACAGGTGGGTCCTTACTGTCTCTCCCAAGCCCCGTTTCAAACCTGTGGCCACTACCTATGAAGGCTCGGTAGGCATTTACCTCCGTAGGATGAGAAGGGCTGACCAGTTGTTTCAGCCGGATGGATTAGTGCTGAGTCACAGCTGTTTGTCTGCGGGAAGCAGGCGAATGGGAGCTTGAATTCAGCCGATCCGGGCTCAGTGTGTGTTCTGAGAGGCCCAGACTGTTCGCCCCAGATCCACGTCAGCTCAGCATTGCCTAGTGATCCTGAGCAAACAGATTTAGGTTGTTTACGACTCCCTATGCCTGCACAGCTGAAGAGGTCAGAGACTTGATCTCTCTGTGCCTGCCACCATGTTGGAATCCTCCCAACTGTAATTTTAAAAGAGTTTTTTCTTTCTTTCTTTCTTTCTTTATTCCAAGTTTGGCATAAGGTTGATCTTCATGGTGAACCTACCCAAGCTACTTTCTAAAGGAGTTTCTCTGAAAGCTGGCAGGCTAACAGGGTGCTATAGTCAGCTTTTATTTCTCATTTCTTATTGGAATGGACTGCAGGATTTGTGTTTCCCTAGGAAGCTGGGGAAGAGGTGCTTCCTACTATGCAGGAATCTGTTCTCCTCAGACTTCCAGCCATGACAATGGCCAAATCCCAGTGGGGAGAGAGCACTGGTCACATCTGGAATGGCACCTGGACTATTGGTCATCTTGCCAGCCCTATTTTGTAAATTCCAGGATGCTAGTCCCCACTCAGCATGCTTGTCATTAAAAGCAACCAAACAACCCCAACATTCAATCCATACAACCAGGGGCCTCCTCAATTTGAGCCCCATGAAGACATTGATCAGTGCATTTCAATTCTAAGATTTCTAAGATTTTCACAACTCATCATCTCAAATCCTTGTTTTCTAGAGTCCATCAGGTGTAATATGGGCAGATGTTTTTTCTTGATGGCACAGAGGATAAAAGTGTGTCTTCTAATTAATAGTATCACAAATTTGATGGGCACTTGATGGTTTTGTTTTCTTCCCTATTGTAACTCCAAAGCCTGATGCTTAATACATACTCTATAAATACTTCTTAGAAAGTATAAAACAAAAAGTAAAAAATCAAGTTTAAGACACAAATGCTAAAACTAACCAGTGCTATAGAAAACATCAAGGACAACTCTCAGAAAGAAAAAAAATTGTTATTTTTCCTGGTGCTTCTATCATGTAACTTATTATTGAACCTTAAAATGTAAAGTCAGAAGCAGAAATATGTTGCTATAGGACTTCTGAGGTCACTGAAAAATCTAACACAAAACTGATCCTTCAACAACCAACAAAATAAAACAAGGCCCCAGCAGAATGACTGCTTCAAGATAGGCCTCAAAGCTGCTTCTGCATTTCATATATTGAACTATAGATGCCAAATGTATCCTTTTAAAAATGTTTTTTTCTATTTTTCTATGGAAGCACTTACTTGAAGGCTATACGAAAGTATGTGTTCTTTAGGAGAATTTCGAACGTTATTTTAAAAGGAAAAAAAAACCAATCTCTGGGTTTGGCCTCTGGAAGTTCACTGAATCAATGGCACATCCCTAGCCACCGTCCTCCCAGCCCTTCAGAGCCTCCACCATATTGGTCAGGAGCGTCTAGCAAGGTGAGGCCAATGTAGGTCTCTGTTATTCGTTAGAAGCTTCACTGAGATCAGAAGAGAACTTCAACATCCTTAAAGATGCCTTTTGGTGGCAAATAACTGAAAAATCTTCAGCAGTATCTTTTTTATTGTTTTATCAGTATCTTCACCATTTCAGCTACTTCTCTATCCTGTCTAGCTGTGTTTATAATGGACTGGCCAGAGCTCTGACTCCTCTGTGTCCTGACTTACCCCCTATCGGGAAGGCAAATAAACAGGGAAGTTACCAAGAGGAAGGTGGAAGAGGGAAGAGTAGTCAATTCATTCCACAACTAATGTGTGCCACAGCCTGCTCTGAACTCAGAGTATACAGTAGTAGACTAAAAACCAACATTCCTGCACTGTGGAATTTATTTACAGGTACTGGCCATTGGGAAGCATACCTGGCTCCACAAATAACCCACAGACAGGCCCGTCACCTCCAGTGGCCAACATATAGGTTGGAGAATGTGTTCGGTTAACAGAGTCAGAGCTGAAGATTTTATTTGAAGTGTTCCCAAGAGAAACTCAGAGTAGCAAGAAGGTTGGATCTGGGGAAAGAGATCAGATCAGGCTTTAATATCATCTTAGATATCAAATATTACCCATTTTAAAGGGAGCTTCAGGATAAAGTGGTCCCAGTGAGGAGTGAGGGAATTGGAGTATTTATACCCAGCTCCCATCAGTTATTGGTCAAAGACTGACTCTGAAGTTCCTTGTTTGTCTTTATCTATCAGACAAAGCTGATACTAGTAATCTGGTTGCCTCTTCTGGCAAAGGATATGGAGTCAATTGTGTAGGATGAGGTTCTCTTGGCTTGACCATACTTCTTCCTAAGTAGGAGAGGTCCCTTGTGGTGGAAGTACTAGTGAAGTCTGATGTATAGATCTCAGGAATATCCAGCAGGCCAGAACCACGGACTCTGGTTCAACATCTTGTGGTGTCATCATACACAGGAACAATGAGTTCTTAATTTTCTGGGGCTCCCCTAACTTCAAACAGATTATCCATTGTATCATGCTTCTCAGACCCTCTGTCCCTGTGAATTTAAAGTGCCCGTGGGGACCATGTGATGTGAAGGTCTCCCTCACCAGCACTGCACAAGGACTCATGTCCCAAGCTGATACTGTCAACACATTTTGCCACCTCAGTCCCACCCAACAGTTCTAGAACCCTTCACTTCTAGACCTGTCATCAGTGAGTATACTACCAGAGTACTTAGGCAGGTCCCAACAAATCAGGTTCGGCCACTCACCCCAAAAATAGTAATGGTAAAAAGCAAGAAAGGAATTTTAATTCCTTTAATATGGCCATGTTGGGAAGGGCAAAGTGAGAGCAAATATCTCAGTCTTGTTTATGAGGTACTGACAAGAGCTTTAGGTTTAAATAGAGGAACAAAAATTGGGCAGGAGGCAAGAGGTATGCATAATTGAGTAGGCTTGATCAAAATGTGACCTGGTTGATCATTGTCTTAGTTGAGTTCTGCTAGGGGATTCTGTAGATGTTCTTATCATTTGCTTCTTAGGATGTTATTCTGCTAGACCTGTGATCCAGGAAGGGAGCAACTTGTTTCTCATGAGGTGATTGCTTCTAGGAGGACATTACCATGAGGTGATCTTTCTGCAAGGCTCCACTATTCCTGGAAGGTGTAGAACAATGACTGGAGATTTCTAGGCCACCCAAGGGGTCTGGAACAGGACATTGTAAACGCTGTCAGTTGAATATTTCTGCAAATTTTGAAAATAACCTTATCTTATTGTCCTCAGTCTTGAAGGAGGGTGAGATAATCTAGATAAATTTAGGGCTAATAAAACCTGTATTACACTCCTTGAGTGATGGATATGCCTATAAGCAGAGCCAAAGTTTAAAATAACAAAGGGGACAGATATCAATGAAGAAAGAGATGCCAAGTTTTATCCTGCCTTTAGTTACCAGTAGGCATCTGCAGGCCCAATGAAGAGTCAGTGCAAAGGTGGCCTGTCCAAGTCCCTGGTGGAGATGATATAAAGTGCTAAGCCCTCCAACCACACACACAAAAAAACATCAAATATTAAAGTTGCACATCTGCTAAGGGCTTTGCCTCATTACCTCAGTGAACTCTGACAACTCTGAGAAGCAGCCTCATCATACCCTCCATTTATGGATGAGGGTATTTAAATGGTCTAATTGTTTACTCAAAGACACACTGCTCGAAGCAGCAGAGATAAAGGAATTCCAACAAGCTAAGCATGTCATCAGAATTTTCCTCCTAAAGATTAAATTATTCATTTGTATTTGTTTCCCTTAGATTGTACTGTTTACTACTTTGAGCTAAAAATGGAAAGTTATTCACCTCAACCCACTACTTTCACTTAGCTCAGAGGATAGAATCGGGTTTAATGATTACCATTTTCTCTACGTAACTGTGTTATTGGAAGGATATTGCTTTTTATTTTTTAAATTCTGAAGTAGAAAATGGAATAAAAAGATAGAAATTTTGCTTTTTGGTAAACAGAAGGTTCTAGTTTGATTAAGTTGATGTTTTCAATCAATAGGGCTAAGATGGACTATTGCCTGAATGTTGTTGAGTTCATTTGCATTCCACTTGGAATAAAAAATTAAGGGCAAAGTTCTACCTACTGAGATACCCCAAATCTTTGTGAAAACCCAAAATGTAGGCCCCTGTGCACATTTCTGACCTGTAGAAGATACCTGAAATGGCAGAATGCAGGGCTTAGATGCTTAGGGGTTTGGGAATCCTAGCTCCAGCCATATTTTAGTTACCTTATAGTTCTCAGCTTACACCACACACAAAATTAAAATCCAGATGAATGAAAGGCCTACAGATAACTGAATCTATCATCTTTAAATAAGCAAAATTGTATATGTCTTAGTAGTAAGTAGAAGAGACTGTTTATTACTTTAAGATAAGAAATATCTTCTTGGACATGGGTCAATAAGCAAAAGTCATAGTGAAAACTTTGATTAATTTAATTTTGTTATCATTAAAAGCTTAGGGCATAAAAACAGGCATAAAAACAGTTTTAGAGAAAGTGTTTGAAATATATGAGACAATGGATTCATATTCACAGCTTATCCAATTTAACAAGAAAAGCAAAGAAATCTGAAAATGAGCAACAGATAGATGAGCAGGTAGTTCCTCAGGGGGAAAAAAATACAAATAGACAACAAAAACACCAATAGGGCAGAAATAAATTAAAACAATATAAAACAAAAATCACTTATACTTATCAGATTGGCCAAAGTTTAAAAATCAGATATCAAACAAGTGTCATGTACATTTTCAAAAATGGCAGAGGCAGTATAGAAGCTCACAACCGTCCAGATAGTGGTATAGCACCATTTATATCAGCCTTGACATTTTATTTGAGGTTTCATGTGGTGCACAAGGGAGCACAGACAACATTGTTCATTGCAACCCTGCTGGAGAAAGCAGAACATTGAAAATGACTAGTATCTATCAACATAGAATGGATATGCAGATTGTGGTATATCCTCATGGTGGAAAATGATTTCCACTAAAATAGATGAACGAGGGCTTCATGTATCATTGTGGATAAATGTCCCACGTTTTGTTGACTGAAATTAGCAAGCTACAGAAGAATACATCATCAATACAGTTCCTTTGGGTGGAAAAAAAGCACAGAGTGATACCACTCAGTGATATCACTCAAGAATGACAGACCCAGGGCTGGGGATGTGGCTCAAGCGGTAGCGCGCTCGCCTGGCATGCGTGTGGCCTGGGTTCGATCCTCAGCACCACATACCAACAAAGATGCTGTGTCCGCCGAAAACTAAAAAAAAATAAATAAATATTTAAAAAATTCTCTCTCTCTTTAAAAAAAAAAAAAAAAGAATGACAGACCCAATAGTGGTTTGCCTTTGAGAAGGTGAAAGGGAATATGATTTAAAAAAAAAAAAAGAAAGAAAGAAAGGGAATATGAGTGATGATCAGTGGAAATTAGTTGTAACTATGATAATTCATTTTTTTCAATGGGAATATATTCTTATATTATGTGTGTAATTATAATTAAATTTCAAGAATATAAATGCAAACACCCTTGACATTTATATGTTGTGGTTTTTTTGTATTTTTTGGCAGTGTCGGGGGTTGAACCCAGGGCCTCACACATGGTAAGCATGTGCTTTGCCACTGAGCTACATCCCCAATCCTCACAAAGTACTTAAAAGGCAATATTCCTCTGAGATGCCCCAGCATCATTCTCCAGGTACTCTGCTAAAAGAGGAGGGGCAGGAAACCTCCATTAATTTTTTGTTCCCATGATGATGGTTCCTGTTGGCAAAAATTATTTGAAAGTTTGGAATAAGTCCATTATTTTCCAGATGACTTTAGGAAAAAACAGCATGGGCCGTACCCTCCAGACCATGATGAAGCAGATAGGAGAGGGAATTGTGTAGGTCATGTGATTTTCTAGGTCCTGGAGATAGGTCTAATCCCACAGTGCAGATTCTGGAATTGTAAAAGCCCACAACACCCCAAGACCAAGTGGATGCAGTTGGGGAATAGAATAAATTCCATAGCTGGGAGCCAAGCACTTGACTTTTCCCACACCCTAGTTTCAAGTCTTCATCATATCAGCTACACATCCCTTTCAAACTGCTGATAACATTCCTGAGTGAAACCAGGAATCTGAAAAGCACTGTATCAGAACTTGCTCTATAAGCGCTTTCTTGTTTTATTTTTACTTGACCTTCAAGAGACATTTTCTCCTTTTATCTAACCCTAAAAGGAAGAAAACAAGATTTGGGGTCCCTCCCTTTTCCCTCCTCCTGCCTTTTCTCCCCATCAGAGGAAAATTGACTCCTAGTGGGCAAATCTCTAGATTAGAGACTTGGGCACACAGTCAAAGGGAGATTGGGGGCCCACTGAAACTGACTTTTGTAGTTCTAGGCCTTTATAGCTGAAGATTAAATGGCCTTTTTTTTCAGTCTGGGAAGTGTATAAGTCTGTTTTAAGTGTTTTAGTGTTAGCTTTCTGCTTACTAATAATTGCCAAAATTAAGAGAGAATTTATATAGGAAAGAAATCAGGCAGCACTTAGATGCCTGTTTCAAAGCTTTTAAATCTTACTGTCTTATTTAACCCTCTAGCTCCACCCACACCTCATTGTACCAGCCTTTACTTTGGAGATTTAAGGATGAGGGCACCCAGATGGGTGGATGGGTTCTTCCCTCACCCAAGGTGGTCCAGCCTACAGGGGAGGCTGAGACAGGATTTGAAGATGGGTCTCTCTGAGCCCAAAGCTGTTGTGCTCACCACCATTACTACACACTACCAAAGTACAGACCACCTTGAAACTGTACAAGTTTCCTGTTTCTCCTGCCATAGGGAGAGATTACCCAAAATTATTATAAAATGGTACAAATTAACGCAGACTCCTGCACCAAACTGGAGAGTGGCAGGCCTGGCCTTGTCCAGGCCCAGCCCTGGGTGTGACCTCAAAGGGCTGGGAAAGAACCTGTTCTTTCCCAGATTATTCTTCCACTTCACCCACTGAATATCTCATGGTTTGTTAGGCATGAATGCTCTCAAGTTAGGGAGCCTAAGGACACTGGATTTCTGAGTAGAATAAGGGACACCCAACCATGGCCTGCCTTCCTCTCTCTCCTCTTCACCACTTGGCCTTTCCCTCTGGTTTCTTTCTCAGCGGTCCCCAGCCATACCAGCAGCCCTTTCTCTTCCCCAGTATCTCATCTATTTTGCTTTATTTTATTTTACTTTTTGCAGTGCTGGGAATCAAGTTCAAGCCCTCACTCATATTAGGCAAGTACTCTACCACTGAGCTATGCCTCAGACCTAAGCACACCACCTCTTTGTTTTATGAGTCTTGCTGTGTGTCTCTACAGGGAAAAGCAAATAGCCAGGATTATGGCCTTTGTCATCACATGGTTTTGTGGATTCGAGGCCTAAGAAAAACTGTCTCACCAACTTTGTGCCCTGACAACCTGGTTTCCTGCCTCACCCTCTGACTGCACCAAAGAACAGCTGCTGGTCTCTGTGGTCACCTTCCCAGGGGTTCACATACTTCCTGGGTGGCCAAGCAGAGTTGTAGGAAGCAGGACTTACTCACCAGCTTTGTAGATGATTTGCCAGCACCCCTCCCTCCTTGAAGGCATTCTAGGTGCAAGGATGTGTTGGGGTCTTTGTGTAAGTGGATTTAAAAAAATTTTAGTTAATTGCACCAACTGTGATAAATAACTTACATTGAGTTGCCAATGGCTTTTTTTTATTTGCAGTTGGACACAATGCCTCTATTTTTAATTTATTTACTTTTATGTGGTGCTGAGAATCGAACTCAGGGCCTTGCATGTGCTAGGCGAGTGCTCTACCACTGAGCCACAACCCTAGCCCCACCAATGGCTTTAACTTGGAAAACCTTAGGTTAAAACTGGTCCCTGTTGGTGGGTGAGAAGTTCTCTCTGTTTTTCCTCAAAGAATGAAATCAGAAAGAACCAAGTATAAAGGATGAGAGGAAAAGTCAATAGAAATTAAGAACATACAAATAAGTACAAATTTATCAAGAAACAATGTTGGGAACACCTGAAATACAATTAGTGGGACCTGGGAATGACCTCAGAGAGGAAAGAATGTTTTGTGATGGTAACTTGCTGGTGAAGGGGCCTTATGGGTATATAAACATAATTCTGAAAGGCCTGACCTTGGGACATTAAACTCTGGTCTCTTAGCAAATGCCTCTGAGGCAGGTGACTCAGGATTGAATAAAGGGGGAGGAAAAAGATAGAGGGGACTGAAAAAACAAAAGCCTTCATCTGGCAGGGAAGGGTCCCATAGTGATCCAGCCAGGCACAACCTCTGTCCACCTTTGTGTCTCAGGGTCACTGCACTATAGATAAATGGCCTTAGTGATGATTTACTATCCCAGTGCTGAATAAAAGCCACATTGTTTGTTTGTTTTAATATATTTTTTTACTTTTAGGTGGACACAATATCTTTATTTATATGTGGTGTTGAGGATCAAACCCAGTGCCTCATGCCAGGCAAGTGCTCTACCACTGAGCCACAACCCCAGCCCCCCACATTGATTTTTCTTGTGTATGGCTAGGTATAGAGAAGAAAGTATAAATGGAAAATGGAGGGTTAGAGATGCAGCCAAAGGTGTCAGTAAGAGCTATATCTGGAGGATACAGTTAGAAGGGATCTAGCTGGAAGGGATGGACTACCTCTTCTGGGGAAGGCTACTAGGGATTTTTTTTTTTTTTGGTTCAAATCAATATGGCAGCTGTAGGTTGACTAAAGGGTGGAGAGGTGACCTAGTGACTTGTGTTCCTGCCAAGTTGAGAATCCTCTCTACAAGGTTTGTCACAGGCCATGGATGGCCCTGGACTGGGCAGTGTTCTCTGCTTCCTAACGGGCCAAGTATGCTCTCTTGTTTAGAGCATAGCTGTAACAGTGAAGGGGACCCAACCTTAGTGTGGTGGGGCTTTAATAGAGGCACCCAGACTCTCCTTCCTTGGTGTCATCTTTTTAGTACCTCCAGTACTTCCATTCTCCTATGCAGCCATTCTCTTTTTCTTATTTTCCTAATAATTTTGATTATGGTACATTTTAAGCATATAGAAAAATCACACGTAATACTGCAACACCTATTGCTCAGCTCAATCAAATCTTTTCTTTATTGGTTCTTTTTAGTTGTCCAATCTTATATTGCTGTTTTGTTTTTAAGAAATAAAACCCCACAAGTGACTGAGCACAACACCTGTGAACATCTGCATCCATTTTGTCTACCTAGAGTTAACCACTAGGATTAGGATTATAATCTCTATACATATTGGGATAGCCTTTACATCTATGTGTGTTATCTGTAAATAATACCTAGCTCAGTTTTCCAGAGTGTTAAACTTTATATACTCAATATAATACTTGTTTTGCCTTTTTTTTTCTTTTAAAAAAGCTTTTTGATTTTTACCTCTCTTTATATTACTACATATAGCTCTGATTCATTAATTGTATATAATATGTATATTCTGCATCTTATCTGTTTTCCTTTGATGAACGTTTGGGTGCTTAAAATTTGTGCTTTTGCAAATAATAGTGCAGCAAATATTCTTGTAAAGTTCTCCTTGTGCCCATGTGCAAGGATTTATCTAGATGCATACCTAGGTTTCTATATCTTCGACCCTAAAAATATTTCCAAATTGCTTTCCAAAGTGGACCTGTGAATAACATTTCTCCAACTGCATAAGGAAGATCCTCTTTCCCCATATCCTGGAATCGTCAGATTGTTTTCCTTGTTGTTGTTACTTTGATGTGTATGAAATGGGATCTCCTGATTCTTTTCTCTCCCAAAGCCCCAGTGCTTCTGGAAGCTCCA
Organism: Spermophilus citellus; assembly: GCF_964194105.1. Classification (NCBI taxonomy): domain Eukaryota; kingdom Metazoa; phylum Chordata; class Mammalia; order Rodentia; family Sciuridae; genus Spermophilus; species Spermophilus citellus. Next base: position 45,013,039 of record NC_138185.1, read on the forward strand.
CCCACAGTCCTCACTCCAGTCACACACACACAAAAGGGATGAATCAAGCATGAAGAACTTGGCTGACTTCTCTATTTTCTGACCTCTACAAATTGGGTGTACTTAGGGCTATTTACAGGGATCCCTTCTCCAACGATATTCTATCCTTAGATAATCTCTCCCTGTCATGGAGTGACATATAGGCCAATAACTTCTAAATGTATAAATATTACCATCCTGAATGTCAAGACTACTGAACAGATTTATCTGATAATAAGCAACTGAACTAAAATTTAGCTTGCCCAAAGTCTTACTCGATTTTCCCTACAAGCCTAATCATTCTTCATTCTTCCTCAGGTCAGTCAAGGGCATTGTGATTTAATTTCTCAAATCAAAAACTTAGGTGTCATCCTTGATCCTTTCCTTTCCACCACCTCCACATTCAATCCATCAACTTCTATAGCAAGTTGTTTCTGGATTTTCCCCTTCTTTCTGTTTCTGCTGCTCCCCTTTCTCTTAAGACAATATTGTCTTTTGCCTGGGTCACTGCATTTGCTCCTAACTGGTCTTATGTTCTCCTTTTGCTCTTACAAACCATCTCTAGCCAGAATCCAAGATGAGCTTTTACTTCCCACCCCCATGCTGGGGAATCATCAAACCCAGGGCCTTGTGCATGCTAGGAGAATGTTCTACCACTGAGCTACAACCCCAACCCCCAAAAAACAATCTTTTTAGACCATAAAACAAAATAAAATAAAAAGTGATTTCCCCATTTAAATCCCCACAATAGTTCTTATTACAGGATGCTAAAATTTATGAATACTGAGATCTGAAAGCTAGGGAAGATCTGGTACCTGTCTGCTGATTTTTCTGCAGGCTCTGGAACTTGGTTTGGTGGACTCTTCCTTTGATCTTATCATGTTCCCTTGTCATTCAGGATTCTACCACTTGCACAAAGATCTGTTCCTGATGAACCCACACTAAGTAGCATGGCCCCTTAGCTGCTTTTTATAGCATCACCCTGAACTATCTTCATTCTGGAACTTCTCAGTGTTCATTGCTATGGTCTGTCGACTCCATTGGAATGTCATCTCCATGAAAATTGAGATCTTCTCAGCCTTACTCTTCATTTATAGTGACTGGCATGAAGTGGGTTCCCATATAGGCTTATTAAATTAATGAATAAATGGATGAAGTAGGTTTTTTTTTCTATTTGAGCCTATAAGCTCAAATGAAGCATTTCACCTTGAGTCTGGGTGAAATATAAGCTGCTACTTAAGACAAAAGAACATTTATTTTTGGCTAGAATAGTAGTTTCAAACTTTTTAATCTCAGAATCCCTTGATATGCTTAAAAATTATTGAGGACTGCCAGACATGGTGGTGCACACCTGTAATCCTAGCTACTTGGGAGGCTGAGGCAGGAGAATCTCAAGTTTGAGACCAGTCTGGGCAAACTAGTGAGGTACTGTCTCAAAATAAAAAATAAAAATGGGGGAGGATGTAGCTTAGTGGTAGAACATTTACCTAGCGTGTATAAGGCCCTGGATTCTATTTCCAACACTGAAAAAAAAAAAAGTACCCCAAAGGACTTATATTCATGTAAATTATGTCTATAGATATTTGCCATATTAGAAAGTAAAATTAAAATTGTGAATGTTTTTTAAATTTTTATTTATTTTATTTATTGTATTTGGGGGAGCCACTAAGGCTTGAACTCAGGGGATTTCTACCTCTTAGTCATATTCCTAACAGCCCCTCACTTTTTGTTTGTTTGTTTGATTGTTTGAGGTAGGATTTCAGTTATCCAGGCTGACCTTGAACTTGTGATCTTTCTGCCTCAGCCCAACAAATAGCTGAGATTAGAGGCATGTGCCACCATACCCAGCTAATTTTTGTTGTTGTTGTTATTGTTGTTTCTAGAGAAGCAGTAATAGGCCTATTAGATACTAACACAATCCCATATGAAAAATAACAACACTTTCAAAAAATAGTGAGAGAGTAACAAACTTGAACAGCTCTTCTACACTTCTAAACACTTAATAATGTCTAGAAGATGCCAATAAAGAGGAGCTGGAAATGTATTCAGTGATAGAGCCTTTGCCTGGCATGTACCAGGCCCTGGATCAGCCTTCAGGGTCTGATGCAGCCCTTTCACAATTTCATGGGTAGGGCACACAGGACAACAGAAATCTTTTCCAAGAAATGGTCAGGTTCCTTCCACCTTTCTCCTTAGGTGCTCAATGGCTCACCTACCACCACTAACACAATCCCAGACCAAATCAGTCCTTTTCTAATCCTTCCCTTTTCCCTGTTTTCTATCATTTAGTTTTATTTCTTAAAATTTTATCTATTTTATTCACATATTATTTTAAGAGACAGAGTTTCGTTCTGTTAGCCAAACTGGTCTTGAACTCCTGGATTCAAGTGATCCTCCTGCTTCAGCCTCCTAAGTAGATGGCTACAGGTGCAGGCTACCCCAAGTATCCTTTCTCTCACTTAAAAAAACAAATGCAAGAGTGCACACCTGTAATTCCAGCAACTTGGGAGGCTGAGATAGGAAGATCACAAGTTTGAGGCCAGCCTCAATAACTTAGCAAGATTCTCAGAAATTAGGAAGACACTGTCTCAAAATAAACTTAAAAAAAAAAGAAAGAAAGAAAATGAGTGGGGATGTAGCTCAGTGTTTGTAAAGCACTCCTGGGTTTAATCTTCAGTAAACTCCTCTCACCCCATCACCAAAAATGCAGGGCTGAGGATGTAGCTCAATGGTAGAGTGCTTACCCAGTATTTTTGCAAGACCCTGTGTTCAATCCCCAGTACTTTAAAGGAGAGAGAGATAAATAATTTTATAATTTTAAAGTCTTAGAAAGTTAATTTGTAAGTGACGTGAAAAATAATTTTGTAATTTTAACATCTTCAAAAATCAATTTGTAAGCAACATGTGACCTATCTTTTCTTATCTTTTTTCAGTTCTAGGGATCAAACTCAGGGTCTGGCACATGCTAGGCAAGAGCCTCTGCACTACATCCCCAGCCCTGGTGTATGTCTTTTAAATAAATTTATTTCTATAACCCAAATATTGATTATAAAAATTTTAACGCAGAGAATTCCTTTTGACAAAAATGAACATGGAGGCCTGGTTTTAGTAGAATTTAGTTATTCCTCTCTGTATTTGTGTTGAGCAACCAAACTGGGTGTCATATTCTTTTCATTATTATAACACTAAACTCTAAGTTCTTTCCCAATACTGAAACCTAAGTTCTTCCCCTTTTTAAGGGGAAGCTGTCCCCCCCCCCTTTTTTTTCCTATTTAGAGGAAATTCACAGAACCAAGATTTAAAAAAAAAAAATAGGTGGTCATTTCTGTTCCTGTGGAAGTGCCAGAGCTCCCCAGGCCTGTGGACGTGCCACGCCTCTGCACTTCCTGACGTCATACTATTTTTGTCTCTCAATAGCTCATTGACACAATCGCCTCGGAGATCGGAGAACTGAAACAAGAGATGGTGCAGACAGATGTCAGCTTGGAAAATGGCCTGGAACCTGCTGAAACTCCCAGGTGACCAGAGACACCATTAGGTGATGGTGGTGAGAGAGGGACTCTGTGAAGTCTATTAGCGATGAGGGCTGAAGTTCCTCACTCCTCTGAAGTTTGGGAACTGGGAGTGCTGTGGAGGCTCCAGATGAAATTCTCTGTGGGAGGTGGGAGTGGCCTAGAGCTCCTGATCTGCTTATTTTAATCACTTTGAAGGCACTTGAACTTTATACCTTCTCAATTCCTCCTGGCACCAGAACCCGGAAACCTAAAATTGTCTGTGCCATGTCCACCTACTCAAAATGATGGAAACAATAACGCAGCTGATCCTCCGTGGGCAAAATAGAATTCAGTGTAGCTGTGTCAGTCTCCAGAAGGTTTAAAGGGGAGCAACTAAAGAGGATGGACTCATTTTGCATTCTCAGGTCAGAAAAAAAAAATCAATAAAACTAGTAGTTCCTGTAGTCATTAACCTGAAAAATGATCTGGTGTTTTGTAAACTGGATGCGCTTGTAAATGGTTAAGGAAGGGGGCAATGTGCTCTGCTGGTTAAGCTTAATACCTGTTCACATATCCCACATTCTCTGAAAAAGTAACAGGAGACTGGTTTCTAAGTGGAGAATGGGGGTGCAGGGGCCAGAGTCAGGGTGGGAAGTTGGAGGTAGCCTCTTACAGTTCTTTGATGTTGTAATTCTTTGCTAATAAAGACAACAGAATATATCATCACAAAAAAGACAAGGAAACGTGGTGCCTTGGAAGACAGAACCCAGAAAGTAGAGTTGAAGCTGCTTGGAGCAGTATGAAGCTGAGATTTATGGTGCAGGTTTTGCTCGCAAATCATGGGACAGGCAGGTGAGCCAGGTGTTTCTGGTTGTCCAGGCAAGTTTCAAACCAGCTTGACTTGTTCTCTGCTGTAGACTGAGGGGAGGGAGGACCATCCCAGGGAGGTACTTGGAAGCTGGAAGGTGGTGTTTTGATGCTGTGCCTTAGCTGTGGAAGTTCTCTATGCCTTCTATTTCCCTGCTTATTTACAAAATGACTGGGGTAGACCAGATGTTCCTCACACTTCTGCCGCTACAGGCATCCTGATATCTCTTGACCTCAGTGTAAAGGGTTTTGCTTAGTTAACTTATTTTCCCCATATACTAGACAAATGTACAATGATTTTCAGGTAGAGGATTCCATCTCATATTCGGAGTAGTTCAGATGCTGTGGAACGTTGGCCAGGAATTCCTCTTTACCCTTTGCATTGTTGACCTAAAATTAAATTGGGAATTCAGTCTGAGCAACAGTGTGAGGAGAGTTTTCATAGCACTGATTTCTTCTATATCCAGGAAATACAGTGCTATGAGATAGACCCTAAACTCCTCAGGGGACGACACCCAGACATAGACCAGCAGGAACGTGTGTAAATGCTGAAGGATAAAGCTCGTGGGAAGAATAAATATGTTAGGGACCATCAAGATCTTGTTCTCTGACTTTAGAAGGTATTAGGGTGGGAAGCTGGGCAGTTGTTTAATCTGTAACATCTATTTGTTTGTTTGTTTGTTTTGTGCTGGGGATTAAACCTAGGGCATGTCCTCACCACTGACCTATACCCCCAAGCCCTAACCTTTCTTTTCATTTGTTCCTTTCCAAATTTAAGAATGATTATAAGTATGCCACAATAACTTTTTTTTTCCAGACAAATGTCACTTGTCCTTGGGTGATTCTTTGGTTAACACTGAATTTGTTAATTTTTACAGACACTTTATTTGGCTTTTTAAGAGTTGTTTAATGGGGGGAAAAAGAAAAAGCTAGATGGATTTTCTTTACTTAACATCACATATTCTGTTTGATACATGCCAGGTATAGTCTGTAGTAGCTTATAGTTACCATCTATTGCATCTACCTAACAAAACCCTAGGAGGCAGAGGTCCACTGTGACCCTCATTTTACTGTTGTAGGAACTGCATGATGTGGCTAAAAAAAAAATATGGACTACTGGGGCTATGGATTCTGTACTAGAGTCTTTTGCTGATTTTTTAGAAGTGGTGACTTTGTTTATAATCTCTCCATTTTGCTCAGTGGAAATATCAGGAGACCCAGCCGATGGGGAGGTAGAATAAAGAACACTCTGAGCCATCTCAAAAATTAAGGCAAAATATAGCTGTGGCCACAAGGAAAACCACAATTCAATCTGGCACAAAGCAGTCAGTCCAACAAGGAGAGGAGAGAAAAGGAAAGTAGATCTGTCAGCAGGGGAGTTGCCTTAATCAAAACCTGTATAGAAAAAAAGTATCCAACAGCCCCCAAGGGACCATGGCTCTGTGCATCTGATGGATCCACAGAGAAATCACAGTGAGCTTCCTCTATGAATATGAGCTGTGGTGGACCCTCATCTCCTCCAGCCACAGCCACCACAAATGTCTCTACTTCCTTAGTTGTTTAAACACCAGATTAAGTGACCACCTAGTGTTCTTGGTGATAAACCACAACTCCTTTGCCTGTGATGGCATTTGGTTATTCAAGCATCCACCCTTGAGCACTCCTTTCCTTCTACCCTTACCTGGCTTTATTTAATATAAGTTTTTCATTGAATCTGTATAGATAGGACAGCTATCTGTATAGTCAGCCTTCTGAATCCACCAGTTTGCAAATATGGATTTAACCAACCACCCATCAAAAATAGTTTTCAAAATATTGCATCTGTACTGAATATATACAGATGATTTCTTGTCATTATTCCCTGAACAATGTAGCGTAACAACTATTTATGTAGCATTGGCATTGTATTAGGTATTATATGCAATCTAGATATGGTTTAAAGCATACAGGAGGATGTGTGTAGGTTATATGTAAATATTATACCATCTTATTTCCATAAGGGACTTGAGCATTGGCAGATTTGGGTATGTGTGGTGGGGTGTCCTAGAAACAAACTCCCTTGGATCCTGAGGGACCCTTGCACTTACTTGCTTAATTGTGCAGTTTCTGCCTCCCTCCACTGAGAACTAAGCCCCTTGACTGGGTAGGAAGTTGGTTTGTCATTCACTGCTGTGATTTCAGTGCTTAGAATGGTACCTGGAATAAAGCATATGCACAATAACTATTTGTTGACTGGATGGAAGAAATGTGACAAAATTTTTTGGAGATTCTAAAGTATGACAATATCAGAGGCCTCTGAGAAAGAAGCAGCTTCCCTCATGCCAGTGCATAAAAATGGACAAAGTTGAAAATGTGTGCTAGGCCTTAGGCTCCCTCCCCAGCAAAGAAAAAGGATACATCCCTTCTCCCTGATCTCCAGCTGTGCTTCTTCCATCATTTCTGCTTTATGAGCTGTTTTAATTCTTTCTGGTAGGGTAATAGCTGAGTAAATCTGCCTCCTCCCTCTGCTAATGTTTTACCAAAAAGAAGCTGGCAAACCAGAGATAGATGAAGGGGCTTCTTATTCCTCCTGATCTGCTCTTTCTAAATGATTTTTCCTGTTTTCTTCTTCTCGTTATCCCATCCTTCTAAAAACAGAGACCATGGGACCATAAAACCTTTTTACTCTCCATACCTCCATGCTCCTTTGGGGGAGGGTGTCTCTGCTGGCATAGGTCCACCAGGCCTGAGATAGGTCAGGGCTCCACTTTCACCATCCCTGGACCCATTACCTCCTGGCTGACACAAGTCTTTAGAGATTCCTTTGTCCTAGGCAAAGTAGAAAAATAAGTGAAAAACTAACAAACAAACAAAATCAGCCTCATAGCCCCAAGAAGTATTTTCTGGGTTCAGGCTGAGTTTTCAGGATCCCTGAGAGTCCTGCCAGAACAATGTCATTAAAGCCTGTTGACTCCTCCTACTTTATTTTAACCCCCATTCTTCTTTTTTTTTTTTTTTTTTTTTTTTTTGTACCAGGGTTTGAACCCAAGGACACTTAACCTGAGCCATATCCCTAACCCTTTGATTATTTATTTATTTAAGGACAGTGTTTCACTAGATTGCTTACAGCCTCACTAAGTTACTGAGGCTAGCTTTGAGCCTTGTGATCCTCCTGCCTCAGCCTCCTGAACCCTGGGATTACAGGCATTCGCCACCACACCTGGCTATCTCCATCATTTTTATTGCCTCCTCTCTGGTACCCTCTAGCCCAGGTGGATCATTGGGTGATGCCCAAGGTCTTAATAAGGCCTCTACTCCCACCCACATCAACTCATCCCACCCCAGAAGCAGACACATGGAATTCAAAGACTTCTTGGCCAGCTCTACCCAATGCTGTTACAGTGTAGCAGTTAACTGCCCTTCTTAGCTTCTTCTGGGAAGTCTGATTTCCCAGCAGCCACATAACAATGATATGGAAACCACGTGAAGCTCCCTTGTACAACCAGGAGAGTCTTCCCATGACCTAAAATTAGAACACAAGATTAGAAGAGAAAAAATGATGCTATAATCTAGAGAGTTCCACTTGCATAAGTCTCTAGTGGGGACAGTTATGGCCATATTGGTTTCTCTGTGTACTTCTGAAGGAAACCCACCCCTCATTGATAGCTGCATTTTAAAAATCTTCCCATTGACAAAACATAATTCAGCAAGCATGCACAATTAAGTATATAGCTACGTTTGAATTCTTACAAAGTAAATAGACCATAAAACCCATACAACCAGATCAAAAAATGGGACATTCCCAGCATCACCCAAGGCTCCTTTTTGGTCTATATCCCCAAGGGTAAGCACTATTCTTACTTCTATTGCTGTAGATTAGTTCTACACGGTTTTATTTTGAGGTTGCTGTTTTTGTTGTTGTTGTTAGTTGGTTGGTTGGTTTTGTTTTTGTTTTGGTGCTGGGGAGTAAACCTAGGACCTCATGCATGCAAGTGTGTTCTCTACCCCTACTGCTATATCACCAGTGCCAGTTTTACTTGTTTTGGAACTTTATGTAACTGGAATCGTACCGCATGTGCTCTTAAAACTCTGACTTCTTTCACTGAACTTTTTTGTATAGTATTCCACTTTATGAATAAATAACAATTTGTTTATCTATTCTATTGATATTTGAGTTGATTCCAATTCGGGGCTATATTAACTACTGCTGCTATAAACATTCATGTACATGTCCTTTGGTGGACACAGTAATATAAGAGTGGATTACTGGATTATGTATTTAATATTCAACTTTAGTAGATAGGGCCCCACAGTTTTCCAGAGCGATGATATCAGTTTGCGCTTCCACCTAGAATATGTGAGAGCTTGGGGTGCTCCATTCTCACCAATGCTTGGTATTAGCAACTTTGTCACTTTAGCCATGTGGATGGTTGGGTTAATTGAGAATTTCTGAAACTATTATGGGTGAAAACAGGTAGGAATACCTGTATGTTCTGACTCAAGTACTTATCTCAGCATTGTAGGAATCAGTGATAGGAATTCTTTAGGTCTCACAGACCATCTTTAAATTCAAGGCTAAAGTCATGGGAAATTCTGAGCTCACCACCAGTTCACTGAGAAATATTTAAGGAAATTATGAAGTTACAGAAAGAATTATTTGGGGGAAGGAGATGAAATAAAGGATGAAGTAAAATAACCCAGAAATTATGGGGAAATATAAATGTAAGTACCTTTTATTATTTCTGCATTTGGATTTTAAGATTTTTACAGCAGAAAAAAAAATGTCAGTGAAATTCCTCCCATTTTTATTGTCTATTGCTTTACTTTGTCTGGTACTTATATGCAGAAATATTCATCATCTCTGAATTGATTTGGCCAAGGCCATTAACTGCATCCTAAGTAATAAATGTATGTGCCAAAATATAATACAATCACTTAGAATACTTCTGCATCCAGTACAATTTTCCATATTTAAAAAAAAAATAGGTAAGTCCTCAACTTCATGACTTCAAACACAGAACTTAAAGTCATTTTATTTTATTCCTTTTTCTACCTTTTTTTCTTCAAATGGTAGACTATAATTTATTGATTTTATTTCTTTTTGCTCTTTTTAAGATATTGGAGAATAAATTTATAAGGCCATTTGGAATTAAGGTCCAGTCACTGAATGCAAAGTCCCTTTGCATTCTGACCTCTTATGCAGTATTTGTGTCCTGTATAGTGTTTGCCAGCAAAACAAATATTTTCCTCTCCTTCCATATCTGGAAACCTGCCCACACCACAGTTCATCATTGTTCCAGGCTTGGGGCCCATGCTCAGGTCTCCCACCATCTGTAAGCAGCCTCTCTCCTCGAATCAGTCACACCTGTAAAAGAAAGATTAGTTTTGGGGCTGGGAATGTAGCTTAGTATGTGCAAGGGCCTGGGTTGAATTCCCAGGACTATAGAAGGAAGGAAGGAAAGAAGGAAGGGAAGGAGGGAGGGAAGGAAGGAAAGAAAGATTGGTTTTCTTCCTTTGTGGGTTCTATTCTGTTCAGTGGAACATGGGAGACTCACAGGAACCATTTGCTACTGCATATTAGATTTATCTTGCAAATTCTCGGGTCCCTTGAAAAAAGTGTTTGGTATCCATTCAGGTTATGGTTGCTTCTTACACATGGTCTATTTTGAAGAACTGAACGCGCACATTTCCACTCATTCTTGGGTGCCTGTCATTGCCTGCCTGTGCACATTCTTTCTCGAGATAGCAAAAACAGAATAGAGAGGTTCCTTGACTTGGGTCAAAATTGCATTCTCAGTTGCAGATCTATTGTGTGAAATACCCAAGTAATACCACAGATGTGGCCACTCTTTCCCTTAGTGGAGGTGGGGTTCGTGGGATGCCTGGTGGAACATGGCTTTGTTCATAGAGCAGGTCATGTAGCAATCATAGTTCCATGGTAAGATATTCTTCTCTCATGCTAATTAAGGATATTCTGCTATGACCAGTCCGCTCAGTTTTCCCTGGATTATTCCCAAAGGTGCTTTCTTATTTGAAACCACCAGGAACATTTTGAGTATGGTTTCAAGGAATTCTATAAACATTGACCAACTCTTTGATCATATCGTTAACAGTGTGGCAAGAATTAAGTTGAACCTAAGGGAAATATTTAGGGTGCTGTATCTATGTAGTGGAGTCTGAAGATTTTACACAACCTGAGAGAAGAAAGAATTGTAAACAAGTGAGTCTTTATATAAAGAAACGAGGATATAAAAGATGAATTCAGGAGTATACCAGATGTCCAGGGGGAAGTAGATAATTCCCAGTCAGAGACTTGACATCACCCTTAAAGAATGAGTTAGGTAGGTGTCAGAACACCTTTTGAGTCACATGTTCCAAAGAGCTATTTAATGTGTCTCAATTTGGTGATATCTGTAATATTTGAGAAAGTTTTAAAAAGTGCATTTAAGATTTCTTTTTTTATTATTACTAAAAGTCGAATATGTAGGTCATAGAAAAAGCACATAGCAGAAAGTATTAATACAAATGACCTGAATTCACCCATTAAGAGAGAACCACTTCTGCTAGTTCATTGGGTGAGCTGTTTTATTTCTTTGAGGTATACCCTTCTGATGTTTTTGCTTTGCATAACTAGACATTGAAATGGTAGCTCATGCATGAGTTTTCGCCAACTGACAAGGTCGTTTTTGATCATTTGGGAAGTGCACTGGTCCTAGAAAAAAAAAAAACTCTCTCTCTCTCTCTCTCTCTCTCTCTCTCTCTCTCTCTCTCTCTCTCTCTCTCCTTTTCTTTTCTTTTCTTTTCTTTTTTCTTTCATTGTAGTGATGAACTCAGGGAGATCCACCCCTGAGCTATATCCCCAGCCCTTTCTATCTATTTATTCATTTATTTTTGAGGCAAGGTCTTGCTAATTTGCCCAGGCTACCCTCAAACTTGTGATCCTCCTGCCTCAGCCTCCAGAGGACCTGGAGGCCTATGCCTCCTTGCCCACCTGAAATTGATTCCATTTTCTTTGAATGGTAGCACCTTGCAAGTTAGTGGCTGGTTTCCTCTATCAACAGTAAACTTCAGACCTATAATTTTATAGCACCACATGCTAGGATTATATTAATTTAAGACTGTTGTTGTTTGTTTTTTTTTTTTCCCCAATGATAGGGATTGAACCCAGAGTGCCTTTTACATGCTGGGCGAGTTCTCTACCACTTAGCCACATCCCCAGTCCTATTTTACACTCTGCACGCTTTGTCTCCCTCCTTTATTGGCTCTGCCACAAATATCTGCCTAGTTAAAATTCAGTGGATGAATTAGTGGAGCTAGGAAACAACACCAGCGTAGCCAAAGGCACTTAAATACTGGAAACTGCAAATCCAGGGAATGCTTGCCTTTCTGTGAAACAGTGTGCATGCCACTGCTCTGGGCTTGAGGGCAGCGGGCCGGGACTGGAGCCTGCCTGGCTCCTTCCCTTGCCTGTTTTCAGCTCCAAGGACAACCAGGACAACAGGTTCTTTGTTTCTATTTCTTACTTTTACAGGAACGAATGAATGCCTCTGCCAGCGTTGACTCCATATCTGCCCTTTTCATCTCTAGCGGGAGAATCAACAAGAGGAAGTTCCTAAGCAAAGTCACCACCCAATCTTTCTCCTCTCATGAAAATTGCCTCCATGCCCCCTCCCCCAGGCAGCCATGCCATGCAGTCTTATTTCTAGTTTCTATGTTCTTTTTTTCCTGTTTTCCACAGGAGATAGAACTTAAAAATCACGGAAAGCCTTCAAAGTCTTTCACAAAAATCCTCCTGCAACATGCTTCTAGAAATCTTTTTCAGGAAGTTGTTGTTTCTTCCCTCAAAAAGCAACAGCCCTTACTTAGCCCTGCAGGAATCCCAAAATATGTTACTGATTCTTTTTCCTCTTACATTTTAAGGGGACAAAAAAAAAAAGAGAGAGAAAAGGCTTTAAAGAATCAAAGTATCAACCTGTATGTTTCAGAAAACTTCAAAAGATTGGGGCTGGGGATATAGCTCAGTGGTAGAATGCTTGCCTACTGTGTCTCTCAGCACCGAAAATAACTAAGTTAATAAATTGGAAAAATAGGAATTCAGGAATTGGATCCAGTTCTATCTTTTTTTTTTTTTTTTTTTAAGGAGGGGGTGGTTACTGGGGATTGAACTCAGGGGCACTTAACCACTGAGCCACATCCCCAGTTCTATTTTGTATTTTATTTAGAGACAAGATCTCAGTGAGTTGCTGAGGCTGGCTTTTGAACTTGAGACCCTCCTGTCTCAGCCCCCCTAGCCACTGGGATTATAGGCAAGTGCCATAGTATCTTGCTAGTTCTATCTATTTTTGTTTGACTTCAGATAAGGAGTTAAATTTGATGACCCCTGATATTCCTCCAAACTCAGCTGAATATGCAGTGATCTTTACAAGAATATCCTCTCCCTCAGTCCTTTGCAAAAGCACCTTTCACATCTTGGATGGCAGATAAAAGATTTTCTCAGCTCACTGGCCAATTTCTCTGCTATAAATGGATAGCATTTGTCAGTCGGTCCCATGATAATCCAGAATGAACTTGGGCCTCCTTTCTTCTTCAGATGTTAATATTACAGAGTGGCAGTTTAATCCAACTTCAAACTCTAAAGAATTACTTTCACATCTGAAAGTGTTAAGCAATTATTGAATATCATCTACCAGGTATTTTTGATGTGGAAGCTTTTCTTGGAGTCTTTTGTTGGTTCTGTGTATGTATTTAACAGCAATTGGAATTGTTCTTCTGCCAGAAATTTTAGTATTGGTTGTTCTTTCTACCTAAGTGGCCTCTTCTATTAACATTTGTCCAGAAGCAATTGATTCCCAGACCCACCACATCTCCTCTCTCAGCCCTACTAAGCCCTGGGCTCATCTCCCACCAACCTTGATGTCTTGGCCACTGCTAAGTATTTTGATAAAAGGTCAAAGATCTACTGCTGCAAGAGTAAAACCACACAACACCAACATCTGTCTGGTCCTTAATTCTTTTTTTCCTTTCAGTACTAGGGATAGAACCCATGGGCTCACTCATGCTAGGCAAGTGCTCTACCCGTGAGCTACAAACACAGTCCTTGGTCTTTAACTCTTAAGACAACCCCTGTATTGGCCTTTGGTAGCAAGAGGCCTGGGTCCTCTAGCTGTGTCACCTCCCAGGTTGTTCCTTTCTTGCCAATGTAGCTGTTTGAGACAACTCCATGTGAAAAGGCTTTTGTGAGTCAAATGAAGCTGAGGGCTCTACCTGGGCAGAATGAGGACAGGAGGTCCCAGAGAGGCAAGATGTCCATGAAGCCCCTAAATGGATAGCATTTGTCAGGGTCCCACGATAATCCAGAATGAACTTGGGCCTCCTTTCTTCTTCAGAGGCTTGGATCAAATCCAGGGCCTTATTCATGTTAGGCAAGCATTCAGTTCCTGAACTACATCTGCCCCTGACACCATTCCTTTCTTTTGTTCTGTTTGAAAATTGAGGATGGTAACAACCAGAGCCCAAGGTTGAAACTAGCTAGATCCTAATGGTTTATAAGGAACTGCTGAGAGACATACTCTAAAATTCTGTTACAGCTCTCATAATCTAATCATTTTACCTCTGAATATTCCTGCATTAACTGGAGCTTACGTGGGAGTGACACTTCATATCCAAATCATAACAGATATAATTTTATAAAAAAATTATCAACCCTTACCAAAAAAAAAGCCACCTTGATGTTAATTCATTCACATTTTCGAGAGATGGATAGTTTAGATTTCAAGCAAATGAGAACTTGTTGAGAATAGAATGCTAAAGACCCCCTAGCTGTGTGTACAGGGGTCTCACTGTGGGTTTCTCTGGATATAATGAAGTGCACTTGCCTTACCCAAAGGACATTTTCCTGCTGATACTATCTTCTAGTTTCTCCTGTGCTAAAAGCAAGCTGCTGTCTGTAGAATCCTAAATCTCTTTCCAGTGCTAGAATAAGGCATTCTGTACTGGGTTTTTTTTTTTTGTTGTTTTTTTTTTTTTCCAGTGCTGAGATTACACCCAGGGCTCATGTACACTAGTGCACACTAGGCATAGCTGGGGACTTAAAATGAAAGCACTTCATTAATGTCCTATGTTGGTGGTCACAGAATTAGAATTCTAGGTTAAAACTGATCACTGGCTTTAACACCCAGAGCCCACCCTTTACCAGCTGACCTGAGGCTAAACAGGGAGCCCATGGGAGAAATTCATGAGCAACAAGGAAGGAGGTGATAAAACTTTGGATTTGTTATTCTGGAAGTATTGGAGCTGCCTCCTCTTCTTGCCCCAGGCTCTGAGATGGCCAAAGGCCAGAGGACTTTTAGTAGCTGTGGTGACTCTTGTCACCCATTTCCTGATAAACACACAGACAAGGACGCCTTGTCTCCTGAGAATAGAACTGAGCAGTCTGTTTGTTAGGGCCTGGCAAAAGTAAAGCCTGAATCAGAGGCTGTGAACCTTACAATCTGGAGCTCAATCCTACTCAGGCTCCTGGTCATCCTGAAAGCAGGTATTTTACCAGTGTCTGCCCTGAGCTTAGCCCGAATATGACCTGGGGGTGAGGCCAGGCTAGTAAGAGATCCATATGATGCAGAATAAAGAGGGTAAAATGCCTCACAGGTGTACAGACAGTAGATAAGGGAATTCAAGGCCACGGGATTACTTGCAGTTGAAGGACCAAGGGGAGACCAACCACTAGGACTTGAGTGCCATTTTGACAGGTAGGCAAGAGACAGGTACGTCAATGGACATTCAAGAACTGCTTAGGGCTGGGGGAGCAGTCCATTGGTAAAGCATATGCTTAGCGTGTGCAAGGCCCTGCGTTCTATCCCCAGCACCAAATTAATTAATTAATTATAATTAAATTAAACAAAAGCAGCTTAAACTCAGCAGAGAGGAGACAGAACATGGCAAAGAGAGGCTTTTACAAAATGAACTTCCCCCTGGAATCCAGTTTTCCTCTTATTTGTATGCCATTTTTACCATTAATTTGTATAGCTTTCTTTAAACTGATCTACATTTTTCATGCATTAATATTCATTTGAAAGGTAAATTTAATATCTTTGCCATCGTTGGGAAATAGTTATATATATATATATATATATATATATATCAATATATATATATATCATCAAAGGACAGGATTACAATAATTAAAGGCCTTATTTTTTATTCTAGAATCAAGCAACATATCATCCCATAAAATAAAAGTTTCAATGAGTTAGTTCAATGGACTGAAAGATTATTTGAAGAATGCAGAAACAAAAGCAAAAAAAAAAAAAAAAAAGGACTGATTTTTCAAAACTAGTTTCCTTGTAAGGCAGGAACGGAAAGACAGAACAGTAGAAAAGTAACTGATTGATTAACATCCGGTTACTTTGTGTAAAGATGAAGGCAGAGGAAACTTCATTCTCATGCCAATTGAAACTGTCCGGTTTGGCTATTATATATATATATTATATTGGAAGGACAGATAATTTGGTTTTGGTTTGACTTTTAGCATGAATGACCCCATTTTGATTTTTAGTCTGTCCACTGGGACCTGAAGCAGGAACTTAAACCATAATAATGGACCCCTCTAGTTTTACTTAATGGTCCTACACCCTAAGTCTGAGGGCAGAGCCACCCAGAGCGTGCACATCTGCCAAGATCTTGTACTGATCTTAACTGACGATAAGAATTCGGTGGTTGGCTTTGTATCTCACCCTCTTGAACTTTATTTTTGCTATTCAATAGCTGATCTATGAGTCTTTTATCTGAAAGGTTATTGACTGTATTCCCTGGGCAAGATTTTTTCTCCCACTGAAATAATCTTATACCAATTTTTTTTAATGTATATTGCCAAATTGTCTCTCATTTATTTGAAAAGACTGGACTCTAAAGTCAAAACATACACTTCAGATGTGTTTTGGGGGATGGAACTTGGGAAGGGAGTGATGTATTAAGACAGACATGGGGGCCATCTTAATACACTTTTATCTATACCCTGGTCCTTAGGTCACTTGGAGCTACACTGGTACATACTGCTGTGTTTCTAGAATAGGAAAAAAAGGAGTATCCATTATTTGGAATCTGCTGCACATGATTTCTCTGAGATGAATCTGATCTATCAATTTTAATGGAACTTAAGTCCAAAGTCAATATGGCTGTCCCACTCAGAATGAGCTTTCTGTGGCCACTTAGCCTTCTACCTCTGCAGGCTACCAACATCTGGCCCTGAAAATAAAGGGAATCCAGCCAATGGAGAAGCCATTCGTTCCACACACAAATTAGCCTTACATCAGGTGTGACCCAAGAGTAGCTGGTGTTGGGTATCCCTGTCCTCCAGAGTGGATTGAATATTTACCAGCCTGCTTCAGAGCCATAAGGTCTGGATTTGATTGCAATAGAGACAGATATAGGAGGTTTTCCCATCCGTATTTATTTTCTGTCCCTAGAGACACCTGACATCTGTGGGGCAATTATGGTTTGTATATGCTTTTATATGTGCCTCGCATTGAATCTGTATCCAAGATTCATCTTCCTATGATGGCAGTCCTGCATACATGGACATGATGCTTATGATTGAATAAATGAATTTTTGCTCATAAAAACCCAGTGACATTGTAGATATTATTGCTTTTTCTCCAATGTGTTACTTTGAGACATTTCGATCATTATAGAAACATGGGAAGAATAATACTGCTAGATGTGAGGGCGATCTGGCTATCACATCTGTCACCCATTGGTTGCCAGGGTTGATTCAGTTGATCTGGCTGGCTAGATAGGTGTTCCCTTCCTCCCTCTCTACTCCATGTGCATCCCTCCCGAAGCTGTGCACTCAGTCAAAGAGGATGACCTTCATTCATAAGAGTAGCTACACTCCCCTGCTAGAACTTCCAAACAAGCTCTCGGGAATACTACTGCTTACCAAAATTTACCAATTGCTGAAACTTTTTACACTTGCTTTATCTCTGTGTTTTTTCCTTCATTTTCTTTTTATTCTTTGGAGGGTGATGGGAGTGTCACCCTGTGACACTTTCAAACATTTTCATGCTTTGCATATAAATTCATTGGTGTGTATATCCTAAGAACTTTTAATCATAAGAAAATTATCACATTCAGAAAAGTAAACATTGACACAATATTATCTAATATATACAAATATTTCATTAGCCTTTGTAGCTCTTTTAAAAAATTATGGTGTCTGTGGCTCAGTGGTATAGCACTCACCAAGCACGGTTCAATCCTCAGCACCACATAAAAATAAATAAACAAAATAAAGGCATTAAAAAATAAAAAAATACGGTGTTATGAAAGATCAAGTCCATGCATTCAATGTAGTAATCAGATTTTTATCTTCTTTAGTCTATAGTAATTTTACAATCTTTAGAAAAACATATTTTATGGCATCTGCCTTTTTGCAGGGCCTTGCACTTGCTAGACAAGTTTTCTACCACTGACGTACACTCCTAGGCAAACATCTGACATTTCTGAAGTTATTCATTTTGCAGAAAGTCCACCAAGATGGATTTGTCTCATTGTTTCCTCCTGAATAGATTCAGGTTTAACAAATTTATAGGCAGAAAGAACTACCTGGTTGTTCTCAGAGCCTCACTTTGTAGGTGTGTGATGTCAGGGTCTCTCCTCTTGGAGGGGTTAACATTGATCATTTGGTTAAGATGGTGTCCTCTGGGTTTCTCCACTGTCATATTACCTTCTCTCTTCATCAGTAATTTAGTGATCTATGGAGTGATATTTTAAGACCGTGAATATCCTGTTTCCTAACAATCTTTGACTTCTTGGTTTTCGAGTCCATGCACAATTCCTGCTTTCATCAATTACTACCTGTGGGTGGAGTTATTATTAGTTACTATTTTCAGAAAGTCAAGGCTCAGACAGGAACCTGAACAAGGTTTTGCCTGCCTGACTGAACTTGGAGAGGGACACCCTGCTTCTAGCCCTGAGGCTGGCACTCTGGCCATTCCCCTGTGACAATGTCATTATTAGAACCTCCTGGATTATATCACACAGTGGCTTACCTTATATAAATCACATATTCTTTGCCTTTCCTCTTATTTGCATGCAGACATCTGTCTTGGAAATTATTAATTCCTATTCATTTCAGCAGGTTCTGTCATAGGTAGGGTTCTTCAGAGCCAGAAACTGATACAGGGATTATTGTGCAAGTGATTTCTATTTTTTTAAAGAGAGAGAGAGAGAAAGAGAGAGAGAGAGAGAGAGAGAATTTTTAATATTTATTTTTTAGTGTTTTGGCGGACAAAACATTGTATGTGGTGCTGAGGATCAAACCCGGACCGCATGCATGCCAGGCGAGCGCACTACCGCTTGAGCCACATCCCCAGCCCCTGTGCAAGTGATTTCTAGAGGAAGGCTGTCAGGAGCAGTCTATGAAGGAGTGAGGAACACGGAATGAGACAGAGGAAGAACAAGGCAAAGATGTTGGCTCAGCCCTCACAGGGAATGTAGAGAGCACCCTAGAAGTTATGGGTGCTTAACTTCTTGAGATAAGAAACCTAGTGGATCATAGCCACAATTAATATGCCATCAGCAGGGTGTGTAACCCAGGCATTTCCAGAAATGAGGCTCTTGAGAGCTTTTAGTGGTTAATGCCCACAATAGCCAGAGCATAGGTACCTGGCCTGGTAAAGGGGCTCAGACTGGGATGATGGAATCCATAATGCACTCCACATTTCATTAATTAATTCTTTGCTGAAGGTTGTCCCTGATAAAAAGCCACTTTGCCCTGTAGTAACACACTATAAATCTCAGATGGCTAGCCAAAATCAAGGAGTAGTCATTTGCGAGGACAAGATCTTAATTTGTGGTTGCTTCTTTAAGAGGCTCCATGTATCTTATCTACCATCTTCCTGTCTGGGGCTTGGCTTTTTAGGCTGAGGTCAATTATTAGAACAAAGGCTTTTAGCATCTTGAAACAAGGGAGGAGTCACAGGATTTGCGTCCCAAAGGAAGGAAGAAGTGTCAAC
This sequence comes from Spermophilus citellus, assembly GCF_964194105.1. NCBI lineage: Eukaryota > Metazoa > Chordata > Mammalia > Rodentia > Sciuridae > Spermophilus > Spermophilus citellus. The sequence continues at coordinate 45,032,408 of NC_138185.1, forward strand.
CTATTTCCTCACCATACATACAAGTGGCACAAATTGTTGTATTAGAGACTGTCATCTTTGGTCTTGGAAAAATATGGTCAACTGGAGACTAGAGGTGGCAGGAATGCATTTTTTTTTTTTATCTTCTAGGACTGGGGATCCATCCTGGGGCCTTGTGGTAGGCAAGCACTCTTCCACTAAGCTACACCCCAGTTGCAAAATATTTCTTGATCTGAGCTCCTAGAATTCCTTCATGGCATTCTTCCTATCCCCATTCCCCAGCCCCCTAACAAAACCAAACACCTAAATGGATCAGAGTTAACCTGCATCTTTTGTGCGTGGCTTTCAAGCAAGTACTGCATAAGGTAGGGTCCTCAGATTAATAGCGTCAGTGTCACCCATTGATAGTTTGTTAGAAATGCTGCTGTCTGGTCATGCCCTACCTGGAGAATCAGAAACCCTGGGGTAGAATCCTGGAAACTGGGGCTTCACAAACCCAAGGGGATCCCTACACAGGCTCTCAAATTTGGCATGTGCTGATCCTAAGCAGTGGTTGTAAACGTGGATGTGCATTGGGATCTCCTGGAGAGACTCCCACAAATTCTGATGTATGCTTCCCACCCCTCTGCCTCGACCATTTAATCCAGGTGCAATTTGGCCATTGTTTTTAAACTTTTCAGGTGATTTTTATGGGCAGCCAAGGTTAAGAATCACTGGTACAAAGTTAGCTTATGTGAAAGGAATTTTAATACTAGCTTCCTTTGGAAGAGTTTGTTCTTTTAGCTGCAAATATTCACTTCAAGATACCCCAAAATACTGGAATGGCATTTGCAAAATGAAGAAAATGTACCCAAAACTTGCACATACTAGAGAGGATATAAAAGATATATCTTCTTTTTTGTTTTTCTTTGTTGAGGCAGGATCTCTCCCTGTGCCCAAGCTGAGCTCAATCTGTTGAACTCAAGCAATACTCTGCCTCAGCCTCTCAAGTATCTGGGCCTGCAGGGGCTAGCCACCATGCTTGGCCTAACATAAATCTTAAATGGAAGCATGAGATTCTATAGATCTGAAGAAAGTTGAAAGACGGTTTGAGGGTAGAATGAGGTCTCTGGCCAGCCTATGTGCTAACATTGTCGCTCATGTGATGGGGTCTACACACTCAAACATAATCAGCATAGATTGGCTTTTTCTGTGTTCAGTCCCATGTCTTAGGAGCAAAGTTCCTATGGATAATATCACTCTTCCCATTCCCACTTTCCATTCGATTTCATTCTCCATCCTTCTCAGTCTTGGAGACTTTATCCAGGCCACACACTCCAGTTCCTTTGGGCTTAGATGTTTGAAGACTGTGTTCCCCAAGCTGAGCTCACTCACCCATTAGGACATGAACGGTAAGATCTGATGTTTCTGCTGGCTGCTCCAGGGCCATGTTGACAACCTGCCCCTTGAGAGCCAGGGAATTATCACTTCTGACTGTGGGAGAAGGAGAGAAATACCAGTGCCAAGTAGCCTTGTACTAGAATTTCAGCCCTTTCCTTCTAAGTAGGGGCATAACTTTGAAGAAGATACTTAACTGGTCTGAGCCTCCTGATCCTCTTTTTAAAAAATCAGAATCAAGCCGGCACAGTGACACACACCTATAATCCCAGAGGTTCCGGAGGCTGAGGCAGGAGGATCACGAGTTCAAAGCCAGCCTCAGCAATGTTGAGGTGCTAAGCAACTCAATGAGACCCTATCTCTAAATTAAAAAATATAAAAATGGGGCTGGAGATGTGGCTCAGTGCCCCTGAGTGCCCCTGAGTTCAATCTCCAGTATCCCCCCAAAACAAACAAACCAGAATCATAGTACCTATGGTTCAGGGCTATTATGAAGAACAAATGGGAGACTGTAAAGAGCCTCGCATATAGTACCATGTGGATACCAACAGTCCTGTGTTCTAATCCTACTTGTTACCCACAAAGTTGGATCAACACCAAAACCTTCTTTTCAATTTTTAGCTCTGCCATTGTTTGGCTATTGATAACCCTGGACAGCTCAGTAAAACAGGGATTAAGGGGTCCCTGACAGAATAGGTATCTAAGGAGGTCAATATGAGTTATTTATTGATATGATTCACATACTCTAACATTCACCTTTTTCAGTTAGTTGTGTGATTCATTCAGGGTTTTCCGTATATTCACAAAGTTGTACAACTATCACTGCTGCCTAATATCAGTACATTTCCATTGCTCCAAAAGAAACCTGGTACTAATTTACAATCATTCTCCATTTTCCTTTTCCTCCATTTCATGGTGACCACTAATCTACTGTCTGAGGAATTGCCTATTATGAACTTTTCATGTAAATGGGATATACATGACATGGCCTGTGTGCCTGGCTTCTTTCACTTAGCATAATGTCTTCAAGGTTTATCTATGTGTTGTTAATTCACTCTTTTTATGACTGAATAATATTCCATTGTGAGGTTAGACCACATTTTGTTAATCCATTAATCAGTTGATAGGCATTTGGGTTGTTTCCATTTGTTGGCTTTTATGAGTAATGTCAATATATTTTTATGAATAACAGAGCACCATGCCGCTGTGAGGTTCTACTATAAATAGGGGTAGTAAAAATGCTTAGATTTGGAAGAAAAAGCAAAATCCAATCATTCAGTTCCAAAATGAACATACATATGTGCATTTTGCCTTTAAAGTGGGGCCATATTTGTGCTTATGACGAATGCTATTGAACATTAAGACCCTGTGGATACCATATGTAGAATTTAGTATTTAGAATTCTGTCCTCAAAGGAAGAAATGGTTTATACCCAAAGATAAAACCTGAACTAAACAGTATTTAGAATGCATAGAGCCTTTTGAAAATGGGATTAGAAGAAGCAGGTTGGGTCTCTTGACTACAAAGTACTCTCTATTATAAAGTAAAATAAAAGACCTATCTGCCCGCAAAGCTTTCAGTCTTGAGTAGAAGACAATAAGGTGGTGACCCAAGATGGTGCATGTGTTCTGATAGGTCTGCCCTATGAGATTATAGGAATGGTCTCTTTGTTAGGGACATTAGAAGCAGCCATTTGACCCTGGCCCTTCCCTTTCTCCCAGCATGGTAAGACACAAGGATGGTGGCTATTCTGAAGAAAAGGATGTGAAGATCTGTCCCCGGGACTCTGGCTATGACAGTCTCTCCAACAGGCTCAGCATCTTGGACCGGCTTCTCCACACCCACCCCATATGGCTGCAGCTGGGTCTAAGTGAGGAAGAAGCAGCAGAAATCCTGCAGTCCCAGCCTCCAGGGGTAAGACAGGTTGAAGCAGCCAGGGTTTCTGCTGCCTTAAAGACAAACACTTGGAATTAGTTTGGGAAAGTTCTTGTTAGCTGGTAGGGAGCATGTTTCCTGGGATGGGTCTCAGCTGAAATGCAGGGAAATTTTGGAAACTATAGAGGCAGCTCCCAGGAAAAAAGCCTTTCACAGTTTTTCTTTCTGTCTTTGTCTGCTCTGTTACCAGGGGAGGTACAAGGTTCAACAGGGTCCAAGGTCATCTGCATAATGAAGAAGAGTGCCAGCCAGAGGCCATACACCTCACTTTTTGAGTCTATATATAGAGGATGAGCCTGATTCTGGGGTCCTCAATTGGCCCTGCAGCCCTCCTTTCATTCTGAGCCTGGGAACCCTTTAGGGCTCAGCCATCCTACTTGGGAACCAGCTTTCTATAATTCTATGTCCATAAACATGACTGCTCTGGCTACTGATGAGATTCTCTTTTTCTTCATCTTTCTTTCTTTTTTTTTTTTTTTTTTAAAGAGAGAGTGAGAAAGAGGGAGAGAGAGAGAGAGAATTTAATATTTATTTTTCAGCATTTGGCGGACACAGCATCTTTGTCTGTATGTGGTGCTGAGGATCGAACCCGGGCCGCACGCATGCCAGGCGAGCGCGCTACCGCTTGAGCCACATCCCCAGCCCTTTTTCTTCATCTTTCTCAGAGGCTTTTCATATGAATCAAAATTTGATTCAGTTTCTTCAAGTACTGTCTGTCCAAGACCATTATGTCATCAGGGCCACTCCATAACTCTATAGAAATTCCACAAAATATGTTATTCAATAATTCATATATTCTGTTTTGTCTGATATGGTAGCCTCTTATCCCATGTGACTATTTAGACTCTCATAAATAAAATTAGAAATTTAGTTCCTCAGGAACACTAGCCACATTTCCAGTGTCCATGAACCATAGATGACTGCCACATTGGATGGCACAGAAGAGAGAACATGTCTATCATTGCAAAAACATTCCTTTGTGCAGTGTCTACTTCCAAAAAAAAAAAAAAAAAAAAAGATGAGTACAACCATCACAGACTTAAAACACATGAAAATAGATAAAACTAAGAAACAGGTGAGGAGACAAGATGAGAATTCCTTCAGTAGCTGGCTGAGAAATGACATAATACTAGGGCACAAAACTAAACTTTTAAGTTTCCTTATAGCCTGAACCTGTCTGTCATTACTTTTTCACTTATAAGAAACAGACAGAAACAAACATTATTGAAACCTCTTTTGGAACATGCTCATGGTAATGAAGCATACAGTGTTTGATCATCCTTGTGGAGAATTCCTTGGCCGGCACATCAGGTTATTGCCACCAGTTTTGGTGTGTATAATCAGAAACCCCCTTCTGAAAGGCCCTGCTTTTTGCCAGTTGAGTTATCTGCTCTTGCATTTCTGCCAAAAATGCTGAAGCAAGACATTGCCATGTTGCCAGGCAACAGTTCCCCTCCCTGCCCAGCTCCCCACCTTCGGTAGGGCATGTGTATTCCTGCTGAGACCTGCGTGCAGAACAAGCTGGGCAGAATGTTCTCTCCATTCACCTACCTGATCCCTGGACAGGGCTTTCCTGGTGAGAAAGAGCAGGCTGAGGACAGTGAGGATGAAGTCAGACCAGCAACGGGAGCGATGCTTCCCCTCCAACAGTTGCCTCTCAGGGGTGCTTAGGCTCCTTACCTATCAGGATACTATTTTCGAAGCATCTGTTTCAATTTTGGGGTGGCCCAGAGATATTGAGTCTCCAGATAAATGAACTGGATGGATTCCACAGATGCTTCCCTATGGATACTAGGAAAAAAGAGAGCTGAAAGGTCTTCCTGGGTCACTCCTCACCAAATACCCAATTCCCATATTCACTCCCTCCCCAGTAAAGTATCTCAGGAGCTATTAACTTAATGTAATGAGAGTAAAGATTAGATGGGGGAAGTGAAGGCTAGAGAAAGATACAGGAGTGAAGACTCAGATGTCCAAATCCAGAAAATAGAAGTAGCTAAAGAAACACAACAGGAGAAGGGTCATATACTACAGGAGGGAGCTAGGACCTAGCCAATGCTACCACACAGCACACTCCAGAAAGCAGCACGTGGTTGGTAGGCCAGGCAGATGATGCCTACTGGAGTTACGCAGTACACAGCCTGCACGGTAGTATGTGGAGTATTTGCCTCTGCAGTGACATACCAGAGTGGTGTTCTGAGGTCAACACTGGGAGTTGGGTTAGTTTAAAGTACAATATTGGGACCTAGAAGGAACTGTTCAAAAGTGAACTTAGGAGTAAGTGGTTAGCCTTGGTTTTAACCAGGGTGAACATCAGAGCACACCCACCTCCCTTCCAATGGAGCAGCCATTTTTTGTCTCTGGAGGATCACACACACACACACACACACACACACACACACACACACACACATATTCTCTCTCTATATATATATAACTATTATTATATATATTCTATATATAACTATTCTTATATAATTATACATATGTAATATAGTATCTATTTATTTATTTATACTGTGGATTGAACCCAGGGGTGCTTAACCATTGAGCCACATCCTCAGCCCTTTTTTATTTCTTATTTAGAGAAAGGGTCTCACTAAGTTGCTTAGGGCCTTGCTAAATTGCTGAGACTGGCTTTGAATTTGTAATCCTCTGCCTCAGCCTCCTGAGCCATTGGGATTATAGGTGTGTGCCACCACACCTTATGCCCTAAAATCTTATTTTTTCAAGAAAATCTGGAAATTCACATTTTTAAACATTTATTTTTAGTTTTCTCTGGACTTTATTTTATTTATTTATATGCAGTGCTGAGAATCGAACCCAGTGCCTTACACATGCTAGGCAAGCGCTCTGCCACTGAGCCACAACCCCAGCCCCTAGAAATTCATATTTTAATGTAAAAAACAAACAAACAAAAAACCTGCTTTTTCTCTGCTGGCAACAAATTCAAATTCCTATTTTGAATACACCATGAGCTAAATGAGTCAATAAACCTCCAATTCACCACCTATGGTTTAACCATGTTACCTGTGATTAGAATTTACAGAGGCTAGAGAATATGTAACCATAGCAGTGAAACAGTCACCACATTTAAAATGCTTTTTCTGACTGAAGGAGTTCTTAGCTTCCTGGAAAAGTTTGGTTCAAAGGAAAAATAAAATTCTTTTGAAGCCAATTATCAAAAAAAAAAAAAAAAAGGAATCTTCAGCATGCTCCATGAGCACCCTTTCTTTGGGGTATCCTGTGGTAGCCATGTAGTACAACTGGGAAAGGGGTTCTATTCCTGGAGTTGGTTGTCTTAAAAATCATATGCCCAGGTTCCAATCTTCTAGATGTTTCCTAAGCTTGAATTTCTCCTCCCTCTACTAGATCTTTCTGGTTCGTAAATCCACCAAAATGCAGAAGAAAGTCCTCTCCCTTCGCCTGCCCTGTGAATTTGGAGCCCCACTCAAGGAGTTTGCCATAAAGGAAAGCACATACAGTAAGTGGTTATTGGATGGTGAGGTCTGGGTTGACATGAGAGCCTTAGGTCTCCTGAAAGGGGCCTGGGCTTTCAGACAGACAGACATGGGTCTGAGTCCTGACTTTGATGACAAGGCAGGTAACCTATCTTAGGAGCCTCGGTTTTCTCAACTGTACTAGGGGGAAATGATTGTTAACAGGCCTCTGTGTTTATAGTGTACTGTCTGCTGCTTGGCATATGTCTGGGGCTTAATAGAGGTTGGCTTCCTTGCCCTCGTCCCAGTTAAGTGGAGCATGGACTTGGTTTCAGGTTTGCTATGATGAAGCCGCAGAAAAGACTGCAGCAACAGAGACCTTTATAGGATCTAACACCAGAACATGTATTTGCACATCCTTATGAATAACTAACTAATCCTGGAGCAGACAGTCCCTCCAGGCAATCACCAATCACCAATCTTCTGTAAAAATGTAGCTACTCAGAGGCAGAATCTATCCCTCTGAATAACTAACTGACTGAAGTTTTGAAGGGAGAGTGATGTTCAATAGTGTTAGTTTTCTTTCAGCTGTTTCGTGATTATTGTCTACTTTTTGGTCACTGGAAATGTGAAGTGTGGACAGGAGGCCAAGTTTTAAATAAAAAAGGGAACACGCAGTTCTGATGTACTGCCAGCCTCCAAGAAAGGATCTGAAGATGGATCTGCACACTAAAGGGGATGGAGGCTTTATTGCAAATCTTGAGTTAGCAAACTGAAGGGTGAAGCCCAGGAATAGTGTTTAGAAGCAGTCTGAGACCAGAATTCTCACCTGCTTCGCTATTTCCACCTAACCATACTGCAGTTCCTGCATTTGAAGAAATTAGAGGTACTAAGGTCAAGTCAAGGGCAGAAATAAGATTATCCTTAGCCTGGAGTTCAGAGCCTCCCTGAGCCAGATGAACTATAACTGAATCCATGGAGGAGGTAAAACCTGCCAGTTTCTATCATCTGCTTCTGGTTCATTTGCAAATCCAGAACTCACAAGGTCAAAGATGCCAGTAAAACACTTCTTCCTGAGCAGTAAGAACCAGGAGAATGATGTAAATGCATTAGGAGGTAATTGGAGGATATAATTCAAACACGTTGTTTTAAAGATAACAAATTTATATGAAGCAAATTATTGGTTTTTATTAAGTGATAAAGTGATTCTGAATTGTTTTTTAAAGCTTTGCTGGCCACACAACAAGAGATATCTCCTGCCCCCACCACTTATGTGTGGGACTAGGCTTTGAATGTAGAGTTATTTAAGCCTCTGAGCTACATCCCCATCCCTTTGTATTTTTCGACAGGGTCTCACTAAGTCACTAAGGCTGGCCTTGAAGTTGCAATCCTCCTGCCTCAACCTCTCGAGTTGCTGGGATTATAGGCCTGCATCACCATGTCCAGCTAGCAACAGATCTTCCTAGTTATTAAATTCTTTCTAATATCCAGTGTTCAGTGTGATGAATTGGCCTGAAAGCCACCTCCTTTATCTTCTAGAAGCACAGTCAATGTTTGTCAAAGCTTCCTTAGTGTTCATCAAGGTCCCTATGGCCAGAGGATTTCCCTCCCTAGTATAGCAAAACCCCTATTACTTCCCTAGCTCTCTCCAAGTGACTTCAAGTGATTGAAAGAACTAGTTTGGACAAAGCATTAAAATGGTCATAAGTAATACCCACAGGCCTGGCTCCCAACCTAATGGCACCTTCCCAGACAGGCCGTCTTCTCTATTCATTGGGGTGGAAAAGAGTTTGCTGTAGAAATGCATAAATAATGTTGTGGTGTAATTCAGTGATAGTTACATTCATGAGGCCCAAGGTCCTATCCTCAGTACCCCAAAATAAATTATAGATAGATAGATAATTTTGTCATTATTTTTGGATTATATGATTTTTTTTTCTGTTTATATCAATGTATATTCTGCTCACATTTTCTTTTTTTTTATTTTATTTTTTTTTATTGATTATTTAAAGCATTACATAGTTCATGATATATCATCTTTCATACATTTGACTCAAATTGTGTTTTGAACTCCCATTTTATGATTTAATGAGCCATATATATTTTATGTGATTTCATAATACACACCACCTCATATTTATATATAGTGCTTTCACATAAATTATTTCACTTTTTAAAAATTCAGTTCCCATCATTACCCTTTTAGAATACAAGGAAAATGTTATTATTGTCCAAAATACTATTATGAGAAAACTGAGGCTCTATCCAAAACAGGTTTCCTGCTACTGAACTCAAGAGATTATGGTACACATGTGGGTTTGTTGTTTGTGTATATGTGTATGTCTGCCTGTGACAGTATATGTGTAGAGGTATGGATATTTTGGGGAATACTTCAGAAATATCAAATAAGGCCAGGTACAGTGGTTGTACACCTGTAATTCCAGCAGCTGGGGAGGCTGAGGTAGGAGGATCACAAGTTCAAAGCCAGTCTCAGCAAAAGTGATGTGCTAAGCAACTCAGTGAGACCCTGTCTCTAAATAAAATACAAAATAGAGCTAAGGATGTGGATCAGTGGTCGAGTGCCCCTGAGTTCAATCCTTGGTACCCTCCCCCTCCAAAAAAGAAAGAAAAGAAATACAAAATAAACAAAATAAGCAGGTGAATAATGGTTTAGAGCATTAAAAAAGGAAATACCCAGCATCTCAGGAGGCTAAGGCAGGAATATCACTATTTCAAAGTCAGCCTCAGCAATCTAGTGAGGCCCTAACCAACTCAGCAAGACCCTGTCTCTAAATAAAATACAAAAAAAGACTGGGATATGGCTCAGTGGTTAAGTGCCCCTGTGTTCAATCCCTGGTATCAAAAAAATAAAAAACAGTAAAGGAAACAAAGCATATCTGATTGAGTACATCTTTGTAACACTGAGGATTTTGGGGGACGCTTTTGGAGGGAGGACAGTATGAGTAGAATCTCTGCAGAGGTGGTGTGAGGGGCAGTTGATAACCACATAAGTATTCCAAGCACACTACTCACTGCCAAACCATTTGGAAGAGGAAAAAAAATGGTGCAACTTCTTGCCAGAATGCATTTTCCATTCAGAAACTTGTACAATGGGACCAGGTGAGAGGACATGGCTTTAGAATCTTTCATACTGAACTTCCCCAAAAGTTCATTTCTGGGAGATGTGAAAGATCACGTCCACATTCCTTTATCATGTGACTTAACCAGAAGTACCCTGGTTTGGCAGAAAGGAATGTAACCCAGGAGGTCCATGTTTACAGGGATCAAGGGTCAAGAGCATGGTAAGTTGTGCCCCAGTATTGTCAAGTGCAAACTGGTCCCTGCCCCATCCTACCTTGTACTCTTGACTTTGAGGGGAAAGAAACATAGTTGTGCAATTCAAGTCTGTCTAGTCTGTTTACCAAGCCTTGGAGCATGTGCTTGGCGTGAGTCAAGGACTGAAGCTCTGGGCCACCCGACTGTTTACTGGCCTGAGCCTGCCTGTCACACATCCTCCTTGCAGCTGGTTCTGATAAGCCACACAGTAGTTTGAGAGGACCAAGATTGTCCTGCACATGCTGCATTAGAAGGCCTTTCCTTTCCCAAATGCACTCAGGGAAACTCAGCCTATTTCTGAAATCTCTCTTTTCCAGCCTTTTCCCTGGAAGGCTCAGGAATCAGTTTTGCGGATTTATTCCGGCTCATTGCTTTCTACTGCATCAGCAGGTAAGGCCTCTTCATTTCTTATGACTTTGAAGACCTGCTTGGTGTGTGCAAAGTTATCAACTGATTCAAGCTAGGAAGAGGGATCTGGGAGGCTGGTCACCTACTAGATGTCAGAGGAAGGACTGACTACTTAAATCAAATGTTCACCAAGTCCATGTACCAGGCTCATGATGGAAAAAACTACCTGGCCCCTCCAGGTGTCAGGCCACATTAATAGGGTTATTTCTTCAAGGTACTCCTGTTAGCATGACTTATCAAGCAGGAAATATACATGCACACATACACATGCATGTGTTCATGCGCACATGTACACACACAAGAGTACACACACATACACTCAAGAAAAAGAACCCATATGCAAACCTTAACATTTAAAGGTCCTTAATAATGTTTTTTGGAAACTCTCCAGGTCATGGAGTTCATTCTACAACTGTGAGTTCTTTAAACTAGTCCATAAATATTGCACAATTGTTCCTCAGCCAGCTGGGTGCTTATGTCCTTTTCAACCAAAGTGACTGTTTTAATCTCCATGAAATTAAGCCCGAAATCAAAAGGGTTTGAGTTGTAGAAGCCTTTCTATTATTGTTATTTTTAATATTATTTTCCTTCTAGCAGTAACAGCTTTTCAAGTCAAGTGAACTCTCAGAGATAAAGAAATGGAATTCTTGTTATGTGCGGAGATTGGCATTGCCTCCTCTTATGGGGCAGGGCTCAGTTTGGTTTCTATGGCTGGCTTTTCTGTTTGCTCATTGCAGCTGATACAGTAGAGACAGGGCAATCCATTGCCATAGTTGGTCTCAAACATCACTCCTCACAGTTATCACACACTGAGGCCGAGGACTTCATTTAGGTTGGTTTTGTTGTTGTTGTTGTTTGAGTTTTGTTTGGATTTAGGAATAAGGTTATTCCTCAAAGACTGTACATCCTGCCTGTTGACTAGACCCTGCCAGAGGACAGGCACTAAACTCTCCAGGTTACTAGAGCTACATAATACATGGCTTGAGGAAGAGGAGGCATTTGCAGAGGGAGAATTCAGAGCTGCCTACTAGCAAAAAGAAAATAAGAGCCTTCCCCAGGATTGGACCACTGCCCTGTGTGTCCCATCCAAGGGGATGTCACCTGCCATTGTTGGACTACAATCCCATGGGCTGTATAAAGAAATTTGCTACCCAAAGAGAGAAGACTAGTGCTGAAGAACATCCCCCCAGCACTCCCCAGCCTCCTGCTTCCCTGGCCTTCCCCACCCCCATTCCTAGAGAACCACACCATTTCTGATCTAACCCTAACCAGGTCAGAGGAGAATATTTCATTGTGAATATGTCAGCTAGAGGTGACGATGGCTGACGTTTATCTTCAAAGTTTGTGTGTTGGTAATTGTTGTTCAGAAAGAGGCTTACACTCACAAAAACAATAGTTGGCAGCACCCCAAAAAAGATACCATCTTTCCCCTCTGCATTCATAACAGACTGGAGTACCTGCTGTCCAGGACTGTCTGATAATTAAAGGATACAAGGTGTATGAAAGCATTTTGTAAAATACAAAGCATACTTACAGAAAAATCCCATCATTGACATTTCAAAATTATTGGGGCCTGAGATTAATTTTTTTAAAAAATTCAAAGGAAAAAAATGCAAAAGAGATTGATGTTTTTGTTTCTCTTTTGATGCTACTCATCCGTGTTCTTGATAATCAGTAGTTCATGTGACCCAGTCTTACCAAATTTATTTTTAAAATATTTCAATTGGTTATTAGTCCACAAATAATACTCAGAGAATATGATTGGATTATCACACAGAATGTGTCCCATATGCACTGGACAAAGAGATTGCATGGATCAGTAAGTTCAGGATTTGCCATATTGGGAAGGCCTGATGGAAAATATGATTGAAATACAAATGATGACTACGAATGACCACCTATGCCTGGTAGCTTGCTGTCACTTTGGCGTAATTAGGGTGGTAATAGAGAATTGAACTTCAAACTTTCATGTGCACTAGAATCACTTAGGACTTTGTTAAAATGCAGAATGTGATTCAGGGGGTCTGAAGTGGTGCCTGAGATCCTGCTAACCAAACAACTCCTGAGTGATGATGATGCTGGTCCTCACACTGCACTTTATCAAAGGGATAAAGAAAATATCTACCTGTGTTGGCACCAAGCATACATTGTCTCTAATCTTCACGACAACCCTCTAAATCAGGATTTTGAGACACTGAGTCTTAGAGTGAGGCATTTATTTGCCTATAATCATCGGATCAAAAATAGCAGCTATGGGATTTTCACCTCTATTTTCCCATTAAACTCTGCCAGATGCACAGACTTTGGGGTCCAACACTAATCCTCACTTCACCTCTATGAACTCCATGGGAGTGTGCCAAGGATCTCACCTATCTGTGTTGCTGTATGATCCTGAACCCATAGAATTCCTTCATGGTGTTGTTTGGGCCCACAGGAACAGAAGTGCTTGGAATAATGCAGTAGTAGTTGCTTAATAATGTTAATCTCTTCCTCTTTAGAAATGCAACATATAGAAAAAACAAAATAATAATTTAGACTGTGTGTGTCTTGAAACTCTTGGGTGAAACAGATGATGACTTTTTACGCAAGATTTAGGATACTAATGATGGTACACACCCATAATCTCTGAAGCAGGAGGATAAACAAGTTCAAGGCCAGTCTGAGCAGTGTAGTGAGATCCTGTCTAAACAAAAATAACTAAAAATGTCTGGGGATGCAGCTTGCTGAGAGCGCTTGCTGAGCATATGTAAGGCCCTGAGTTCAATCCTCAGGACCACAAAAAGGAAAAAGGATTGGGGTCCCTCTTTTTAATAAGGCATAGGCAAGAAGGAAGCGTGTGTGTGTGTGTGTGTGTGTGTGTGTGTGTGTGTGTGTGTGTCTAGATGTTGGGATGCTCCTTGGCTGGCACAATGGGAGAGGACTCATGTACAACATCTAATTTTCTAGCAGATGAAAGCCTACAACCATCCATTAACAAATGTCAGGTGTGGCTTCCTGTCATATATCATTAAGAAAAACCTAAACCAGTCAAGTGATGTTTTAAACTGCAGGTACTCCATTGAGCCACATAAACACTTGAAATAAATAAGCTGGTTTTGGTGTATGTGCCTTACTCTCAAAATTATCTGAAAAAAGTCAATTTTCATTAAGTCACTTCAGCCATATGAACATGTATTTGCAGGATACTTTGATATTACAAAGTTCTGGTTCCCACTCATCTTCATCTTGGATTATAATCAGGGTCACCACCCTGTCAAGTCAGGCAGTAGCTATTAGAGATGCTGCTATCCCTTGCAGCTCCACCTCCTTCATCTCAAACAGATACAAATGGACAAGCATAAAAGGGGGGTGCTCATAACACTTAGAGGACGGATGAAGCAGGAAGTGATCTGAGTTGGATACCCTAGGAAAGAGCTCCCTCTTGATTTTATGTGAGCAGCATGGTAGAGATTTACTGACACGATGAAGTGTCAAAACATCCCGGTTTTGTTCTTTCCACTGACTTTACAACTTTGTTATTCAATGTCAACAGCTTTGAAGAATCCAAAATTATATCTAGTCATCCAGATTTAATCTGGTTCATTCTAGAATGTTGCCTAATCTTACTATAAACAACAGGGCATTTGGTATAGTTATCCTCTACAATAGAAATTTTTAAGACTTTTGTGATGACCAAATGCAGGCAGAAGCTCCAAGTTTTGTCCTTCACTAATTGCACCCCAGTCACAGAGTCCTGTCTGCTTGATGTTTTTATATCAGACCCTCTCCTACCCTAGGGCCTTTGCACCTGCTGCTGCCTCTGCTTGGAATATTCTTCCACTCAAGGTTTACTCTCTAGCTACACAGAGATCTTCAGTCAAACATCTTCTCATGAAGCATTGTCTAGCCATCTCTTACCCTCAAAAATCTTTATTGCTCATTCATATGTAATGTTTATCTACAACATATGCCTCTTCCATTATGTTCTCATAAATTTTGTATTTGTTCATTGTCTTTTGATATCACTGGAATGAAGCCCCATGCTGCCAGAGACTTATATGTTTTTTCCCAGCTCTGGAACGATATTTGACATACCCTAGATGATCACAAACATTTGTTGAATGAATTGAATAACTATTTTTTTATAAGGACCATTACCACTACCAAAAAATTAGCACCTTTTCAAGTAAATCACCACTTTCATTGACCATTCATTTTATTCATTTATTCATAAAACATTTTCTCTCTGTTTAAAGCAAGATGATGTGCTGAGCCCCATGGGAAATTCACCCATGAACAGAGCATGGTCCTAAGTCTTGCATATGAAAATGAGAAAATGCCTTTATCCTTTCTGAGAAAGCAATTCATGATCCATGAATTTACTCCTGGTGACTTTATGCCCTGTCTGAGGCAAGATACTGCTGTGAGCTTAGTTCCATCCGTTTGGGCCTGTTGCTGTGTGATGCCTGTGCTTGCCCATCTTTACATGGCGCCACATTGCTTGGGCAGTTGCTGACATGAGGTGCCTTAGACTTGCCTTCAGTGCATGGTCCAGGGGGTCAATAGCATTCCTCACCAGGAAAGTTGGCAGAAATACAGATTCTTCAGTTCTACCCAGACCTCTTAAACCAGAGGATGCAATATGACAAGACCCCAGAGATTCATGTGCACACTAAAATTAGAGAAGATCTGTCTTAAAATAGAGGAGAAAGTTTTGTCTCCAGCATACAAAGGACAGTGTGTGGGCTTTACTGGAAAATGACACAAGTAAAACCGGTAGATATTTGCTGAGTACTGCCATGTGTTAATTAATGGTCTAATAAATCCTGTCAGGGAGTTGGAACCTGATGTTCAGATAGGCATCTAGCAAATTAATACAGACTATCTAATAGGTATGATGAACCTACCAACACAGTCATCAATTCTGATATTAACTCTACATGCCTTTAAGCTACCCAACAGGGAAATTTGATCCTCACTGTGGATGTTGAAACTATGTGGGCTTGTTTCTTGGTCTGTCCTGAATGTGATAATATAGACAAGGATTGTACATGTTGAGTCCTATCACCAGTTTAAAAAAAAAAAAAAAAGGTCTGGTTGGATACAGTGTGGTGTCTATTTAGGACATTTTAAAGATTGGAGCCAAGACATCTCTAGGATTAAAATGAATGCAAAAGATAGAAACCAGATATGTAATGACAAACATTCTCTCCTTTTCTAAAAAATCAGGGATGTTCTGCCATTCACCTTGAAGTTGCCTTATGCCATTTCAACAGCCAAGACCGAGGCTCAACTTGAAGAACTAGCCCAGCTGGGACTAAGTAAGTGTGTATCCCTGGTACAGATCTATCTTAAAATGAGTCAATGGAACAGAGTCAGTGTGGAGCTGGTTAAGTCTGTGTTGTTATGTCACTCCTGTGGTCAAGAAGAATCCCCATCTCCATGGCAAAACCCAGCCCTCAGGTCCATATGGCCTTGAATTCTTTTGGGTTTCTCTTTGGGATTTTTTTTCCATGTCATATGTTCAGAGGGACCTGAGTTTGTCTATGTAACCCCCAAATTTCCCCTTTGGTCTCTGTCAATGGTTTAAACTACCCAGATGTCAGAATCCTAATGCACATAACATAAACAACTGTGATCCACCAGGGTCTTCCCTTTCTGTGGCATCTCTCTGGAGAAAGGCCATTGCTGACAGAAAGAGAAATCCAGGACCAGGATGGTACGTCTCATATGCCTTGTTTCATTTTGAGGGCCACATGGGCATGGACAATATTTCTGTGCTTTGAGGAATTTGACATGAAGCCATCCCAACTAACATCTGTCTCACTTCCTCCCTTATTGTTCAATTCCTGTCCTACTGTTCTGTGTTACCTCCCTTCCCTACCAAGGATCCTTGTCTGACAGCTGAGTACTTGCTTCCCACTTCTGTGTCTCTGCCAGTGTCCCCAAAAAACTCCAGTTCAATTGGACAATGAGTGATAATGAATTGAGACATTCACTCACCCGGTTTCTCTGTCTTATTGCTTTGGGGAATCAGTATGAGTTTCACTTTTTCACCAAATTTTCCTCTTAGATGGAGAAGAGAAATTCTCTTAAGATTTAAGGACCTCCGTCTTTGGATAGATTAGTAATCAGGCCACAATATTTGAATGGAAGTTTGGGATTTTGAAGCCCCAATACCTGAATTCCTAGAACAAATAAACTAGGAAATTTGACCCAGAAAATAAAAATATCTGTTCCTCCTTTGGCATATTTTTCTTTTAGTCTAAAGAACTTATTTTGAAGTGGGTGTCATTCCTGAGGGAGCTTCCCTAATTCATAGAGAAGCCTGACAGTAGCTCCAAACTCCCTTCTGGAACTCAGTTTGCTTGAAAAGGATTACCATATGTTTCTGAGTCCTTTCTGGGTAATAAGACTGGGAAAAAGAATGGGGGTGGAGGCAGAACCATTTTTTAAGATCCTACTTAAAAGCTATGCCTTCTCTTGCAAATAAGTTCTGCATACCTTTGGAGGAAAATTAAAATACTTCCTGAAGTTAATAACATCAACTAGCTTATAGGCCTTTTTAAATTTTTATTTGTTTATCCTCGGTGCTGGGGATTAAACTGAGAGCCTTGTGTATGCTAGGCAAGTACTGTACCACTGAGCTATACCCTAAGTCCTAAATGTAGGCCTCTTGAAAGTATGCACTGGGTCTCATTTTTCTCTGGCGACCACCATCCCCATAGCTCTCTCTGGTATGGTCAGCAAGCAGTATATGCTTAGTTGCTGGACTGAAGTGTCGAGAGCAATGTCTGAGGTGTGGTACAAAGATAAAAACAAATATAGCCTCTTCCAGTGGCTGCTAACCAGATACAAATGAGATCTAATGAATGTATATTCAACTATGATTCTTACTGTGGCCCTGATCCATTTGGGGTAGAAATAGCACATTTTAAAATTCTGCATCTCAGCCGGGCATGATGGTGCATGCCTGTAATCCCAATGGCTCCAGAGGCTGCAGCAGGAGTATTGCGAGTTCAAAGCCAGCCTCAGCAAAAGCACGGTGCTAAACAACTTAGTGAGGCTCTATCGCTAAATAAAATATAAAATAGGGCTGGGGATGTAGCTCAGTGGTCAAGTGCCCCTGAGTTCAATCCCCAGTACACACACACACACACACACACACACACACACACACACATTCTGCATCTCACTTATTCATTCATCCAACAAATATTTCTCAAGGGTTTGCTATGTGGCAGATACCATGTCCCACACCAAGTTTTGATGATTAATAAATCTCTCCTCCCCTTATTAAAGCAGTTCATAGTCTACATAGGAGATATACATACATGTGAACCACATGTTCTAAGCTATATAAGGTCTTACATAGTCTTACAACTGTGACAGAGGAATCTAAACAGTATCCAAAGGACCTGGGAGTTGGAGTTAGTTCCTCCAAAACTTGCTGTGTTGGCCAACAGAAACAACAGGCAAGTTCACATATAATTTACAATTTCTAATAGCCACATTAAAAAACATCTTAATGTTAACATTTTTTATTTAATAAATCCAAAATATTATCATTTTAACATGCAACCACTATTTTAAAAAAAAAAAAGTATTCATGAGCTAGGCACAGTGGCCCACATCTATAATCCCAGCAATTTGGGAGGCTGAAGCAGAAGGATTTCAAGGTCAAGGCCAGCCTCATCAATTTTGCAAAGCCCTAAGCAATGTAGTAAGACTCTGTCTTTAAAAAAAAAAATAGATTAACAAGAGGTGGGGGATGTAGCTCAGTGGTAAAGCACCCTTGAGTTTAATCCCCAGTACAAAAAAAGAAAACAAAAATTAATCACAGATTTTTGCATTCTATTTTTTTCATACAAAGTGTCTGAAATCCAGTGTTTATTGTACACTCATAGCACATCTCAATTCAGAAATATAATCTGTGTTTAGATTTCATTAAATTTACAGTTGAAAAAGTAGATCCATGAACCTAAATTCCTAACATGCTTAAACATTTTCCTGAATTGAGCATGTTTTAAATTTTACTTTGAATTTTATCTTAAGTTCCTTAGTTCCACCAACCATCTTTTAGGTGCTCAGGAGCCACC
Source organism: Spermophilus citellus (assembly GCF_964194105.1). Taxonomy (NCBI): domain Eukaryota; kingdom Metazoa; phylum Chordata; class Mammalia; order Rodentia; family Sciuridae; genus Spermophilus; species Spermophilus citellus. The sequence goes on from NC_138185.1 coordinate 45,050,958, forward strand.
TGGGATTTTCGGCTTTTGTGTTGGATGGCACAGAAGGAGAGGAAGGGAAGGAAGAATGTAAGAAAGGCCCCACAAAATGGTTGACACAAATACTAACATCATGCATGTCACCACAGACAAGACAGGACCTGGGCTCCCAATGTGAACTTTTCTCCAACCCCTCCTACCCCACTGCTCGCAAGGCTAGCCATTCTGGGCCCATAAGAAAGAAATGCAGGTAAAGCAAACCCAGCAAGAGAGAAAGAATATAACCTATTCCAAGTGGAAATTATAACAGATACATTTATCATCATCATCACCTCCCCCTAAATGCATGGAAAACTGGGTCCCTTCTTTAAGACCCAAGTAGTATAGATACAATAAGCCACTGGCACTACTCCAAAGAGTGCCAAATATTTATAGCCTTTGTAAGGAGGTGACAGGATTTGGGAAGGAAGAGTAACAAACCACAAAGATAATTGGATGTATGATGGAAACTGCACTTGGTATTTGCATAAATGTCTTTTTTTTTTTCTTTTTCTTTTTTTTGCTGATGGGACCCATGAGCATAGTTTTCCTCTTCTTGAGGCTTTAATGCTGAATGTGTAAAACCCCAAGCAGATTGTGTAACATCCTCCAGGCCCAGCTGCTGGTCCTACCCTTTAAAGCGGAACTTTGAGGCCTGATTCCTTGGCTGGCAGCTGCCTCTGTGGAGGGCATCCCAGGAGAAGTTGATTGGAAAGGGTGGTTATTGCTTCGTGAGCTGACTTAAGTTTTTGCAAAGCAAGCTCTGAGCCCTGAGGTCCTTTTCTGAACTTATTCTGTAACAATTCCAGTTATTGTCTTCCTTTTGATTTACCTGTAAAAAGAGGTGGGCTGGAGTTGTCTGTTAGCCAAACCAACATTTCTCAAGGGCTTTGAATGTGAGAGGCCGCTGGAGCCTCCCAGCCAGCCCACAGCTGGGCCTGGCAGCCTTTCTGCCCTTTCCAGTAAGAGAATGCAGTAAAAGTAAAAAGAAGAAAAGCAAAAAACAACTCCAAGGTTAGCACCTCCCCTCTCAGGCACGTATTGTTACCGTGTGTGTGTGTGTGTGTGTGTGTGTGTGTGTGTTTTATTGCAGGAATGGCCCAAGTGTACTGTATTTACATTCTTGTGTTCACTGATAATGACTTTCAGATTTTTGGAGCTCCTCAGCTGACAACAAACCCCCAAACCCTCCACCTCCCCATAGGCCTTCCTTCTCCTCCTCCTCCGACGGCATCTGTCCTGCCTCCCTGCGTCAGCTCTGCCTTATAAATGGAGTGCATTCTATAAAAACCAGGACGCCTTCAGAGCTGGAGTGCAGCCAGACCAACGGAGCCTTGTGTTTTATTAATCCTCTTTTCTTGAAAGTGCACAGCCAGGACCTCAGTGGAGGCCTGAAACGTCCGAGCACAAGGACTCCCAACTCGAATGGCACCGAGAGGCCTCGGTCCCCCCCACCCAGGCCCCCGCCACCCGCTATTAATAGTCCCCACACAAGCCCTTGGCTGTCCAGGACTGAAACCCAGACGAGCATGCCAGAAACAGTCAACCATAACAAACATGGGAACGTAGCTCTGCTTGGACCGAAACCAACTCCCATCCCTCCACCCCGGCTGAAGAAGCAGGCTTCTTTTCTGGAAGCAGAAAGCAGCGCAAAGACCTTGACCGCCAGTCGGCCGGGCCTGGACCGGGAGCTGGAGCTGGGCACAGCTGGCCCCGCAGGTGGAGCCCCGCCTGAGGACGCCCCCGGGGATTGCACAAGGGCCCAGCCTCCCAGCTCTGAATCACAGTCCCCGTGCCATGGAGGCAGACAGAGGCTGAGCGACATGAGCATTTCCACTTCCTCCTCCGACTCGCTGGAGTTTGACCGGAGCATGCCTCTGTATGGCTATGAGGCGGACACCAACAGCAGCCTGGAGGACTATGAAGGGGAAAGTGACCAGGAGACCATGGCACCCCCCATCAAATCCAAAAAGAAAAGGAACAGCTCTTTCGTGCTGCCCAAACTCGTCAAGTCCCAGCTCCGAAAGATGAGCGGGGTGTTCAGCTCCTTCATGACCCCGGAGAAGCGGATGATCCGTAGGATTGCGGAGCTGTCCCGGGACAAATGCACCTATTTTGGATGCCTGGTGCAGGACTACGTGAGCTTCCTGCAGGAGAACAAGGAGTGCCACGTGTCTAGCACAGACATGCTGCAGACCATCCGGCAGTTCATGACCCAGGTCAAGAATTATCTGTCTCAGAGCTCGGAGCTTGATCCCCCTATTGAATCACTGATCCCTGAAGACCAGATTGGTAAGTACCCATTTTTTTACCCTGCAAATACAAAATCTACTATATGACCTTGCCAGACACTGCATCCTGTGTTAGCTATTTTGGATAAGATTTACTCTAAAGTTCCAAATGACACAAAACTCCACCTTGATTTGAATGTCTATATATATATATATATATATATATATATATATATATATATATATATATATATATATGGCTTCTTAAGGTAGCTGCTACATACCAGACTTGAAAATGATTGAGAGAGTGACTGATAAGAACTGCAGAATGATTCTCCTTGGGGATGGAGTCTGTGCCACTTTGGAGAGTCTCAGTTGCTGCCTGCTGTTGCTGTGTGTGTGCTACATCAGTTGAGCAGGCTGGGCTGAAGTGTGCAGGATGGGTATTTTGGGCTGTCTTCTGAGAAGCAGTGGGTGTTCTGCTTTGTTTGAGAAGTAAACTTTTTATGAAGGTTGTAACATATGTTCTGGGAGGGACAAGGTCATATATATACAGAGCCATGAGCACACCTGTGATCAAGTGCCAGCTCAGTCAGTGTAACAGGACTAGCATCCAGGGACCCTGGGATCCTGTCCTGTCCCAAAGATAGCTTCCTTGCTGGCCTTGCATCCCACAGAGTTCTGTACCAGGTCCAGTATTGGAGCAAACAAGAAAAAAAAATTGTTTAGTATACCTTTAAAAGAAGTAACATAGTTTGAGGTCACATGAAAGACATTTTTTTTTCCTCCACCAAATCAGGGAGAAATGCTTTATTATAACCTCCTTGGAGGATAGAACTGTTAATAATGACTTTGGCAAATAACTGGTTGCCAAGGCAAATTTGAATTTGGCAAGCAGACTTTTTTTTTTTTCTTCCCCCACAGGGAGAGAAGACTGAAAGGTTTTTTTTGTTTTGTTTCAGGTTGACTCTAAAAGGTTAATTTCAGAGACTTCATTCACTGGGTAGCACCAGCCAAAAGAGATTCCAGACATTTCCAGGCAGTTTAGAAGAGGTTAAGGCAGAATTTCTTTTTTCTGATTGGGTCTGTTTGTTGAAAATAGTAAACAGTGTGTGGCAGAGTGGCTTCCCCTCCCTCTTTGTCTCTTTCTCCCTCTTCTTTAAGTGAATTTGAGCTGCTCTTTGATTTGTTTACAAAGGAATCAAAGCCTTGTTTGTTTTCTTGAGGTTTGATCTGGGCGTGGTTAGAGCCCTGGGTGTTTCTTTTGAGTGGCTAAAAGGAATGTGTCCTTTTGATGTACCTTAGAATTAAAAAAACTTGCAGAGATGGCAGGCAGACTATCCATCAAGCTGCCTCTTTCCTCTGCCTCCCCCCCAGACCCCTCTTTTAAGGGAGACCAGCTCTGACTTAGTATTAACCGAGACCCCGACCTGTAGGAGAGACTTCCTGACCAGGGTTGGGGGACAGCCAGCAGGCACTGATGTCAGGTCTGAACTATGTGGCAGGCAGGGCCAACCAGCCCACAGAGAAGGGGCTCCTGAGGGAACAAGGGCCTTGGGACTCTGCTTCCCTGCTGATGTCTTAAGCATCAATCTGAGTCAGTCCTGGGACAACAGTCTTCTGCCAGCTTCTTTTGTAATTAAGTTCAGATATGGTATTTGCTCTTAGAGCTCAGGGCCTCATTTTCTCCAAAAAGCATGCCGAAAATTACACACATCCCTGCTGCAGAAGGAGGCAGCTTTTAATTTAAAAGCTAACATCCTAATGAGAAGGGAAGCCAAGATCCTTGGAGCCTTTAATATGAGCCAGGCAATGTTCAAGCTATTTCAGGGGGTCCTCATCACCTCACCCCTGTGAAAGAAGCATCTGCATCACTGTAGGAAGCAGAGCTGTGCCAGGGGGAGCCATTTGTCCCAAGGCAATACCAGCTAGGAGTTAGCAAGATCTGTATTTGAACTTCTGTGGGAGCCTAAACTCTACCACCACCACCACCACCACCCCTTTAAAAAAAAAAACAAAAAAAAAACTAACCCTTCTGTCATGTTTTTATTTATTTGAATTTTTTTTCACTACTAGGGATTGAGCCAGGAGCACTCTACCACTGAGCTCCTTCCCTGTGCCTTTTTATGATTGTTTTTATTTTTATTTTATTTTGAGACAAGATCTTGCCTAGTTGCCCAGGCTGGCCTTGAACCAGCAATATTCCTGCCTCAGCTAATAGTTCAGGTGTGTGCTACTGTGCCAGGCTGTGCTTATGTTTTCCCATCAGAAGTTAAAGGAAATTGTAATATAGGCTGACCCTTTGTTGAGGCAGTGAGCTTCCTAAAGCTCTCTGTTGAGGTGTGGGTGTGATCTCTGGGAGCCTTGCATGTTTATTTGTTTCTTGTTTGTTGATTTTGTTGGTTTGAGATGGGTTCTTGCTATGTTGCCCAGGCTGGCCTCAAACTCCTGGACTCCAATGATACTGCTGCCTCAGCCTCCTGAGAAGCTGGGAATACAGGCACACACCACCACAAGCAGCCTGATGTGGTGTTTTTTAACATTTGCATGAAAGCAGGCATTAGAAACCTCATTCTCTTTTGAAAGTATAGTTAAATGTGGGGATTAGAGCAGAGGTCCACCTAAGAAACTCCTCGTGGGGAGGGAAGGATGTGACCTTAATTATTAGAAAACTACTTCCCTTATATATGCAAATTACTAGATTAAGAATTCTGACCAGAATGTGGAGTTAGCTCAATCTGTGTTTTACATCTTCCTAAATGAAGGGCTCACTGCACTTGTTAATGCAGTGACACATTTGAGACTCACAGCTCAAGGTTGGTATATTTCTCTAGAGAGTGTTTGTGTTTTGCAAATTCAGGAACAAAGGCCAAGATGTGTAGAGTTATGTGCAGAGGTGATGCCCTGAGTGTGCACCCACCCCAGGTCTCCTTGTGTCTGTTGTACACTCATTCCTACCACATCTTACTTCCTGGGAGTAACACCAGATAATCTTCACTTTGAATGCCGTCTCCAGAATCTCAAGCCTCAAATTTGTTCTGAACAGGTGTCTACTAATGCTCACAAGAATGCCAGCTGGGTTTCTCTGCTTTAAAAGAATTTAGTCCTGTCATCCTTTCACATAACTTCTGGAGGACACAGCTCCATACTAGGAGACAAGAATTTTAAAGTCTTGATTTACAGAGCATCCATCCTGAAGTCAAGGTTGTATAAGGAGGCATTTCAATGGTTTAACCCCTGTAGAGTTAGAGCAGTCATTCATAGGTGAAAAATGACCATTTGGATATGTGCTTATGGATCTCTCTAGTGTAATGATCACAGCGATGATCTGTTTTCTTCAGAGGGTGGTTCTTTGGTTGCATAGAGAAAAGCCAGTGGGAGTTGGGAGGATGACAAATAGTTCTCTCACTTTCGTTTTTCCCATGTGCTGATGCCACTGTCCTTTCCAGTACTTTCTAGGCAAGTATAAATGATAAATTAGATCAATCTCCAAATTGAAAAACTGCCACTACAAGTGGTACACTGTAAATGGTTATGGGTTTTCATGGAAATTCTTCATTCTATGTATTTATAGTACTTTCACCCCAAAGTTCCGCCATTTAGAGATTCTTGGATACATATTAGTTGCCTGACATTAGTCTGTTCATCCTGGTAGAAAAATTAAGTTAATGAGGGTAAGATATGGGCTAGTTTCCATAGGAACCAGCTCTTCCTACTTACCAGGGGCACCCATCAGGTTTCACTTTGGGGCAGCTATCACAAACTCATCCTTTAAGTATGGTGTATCAAAGAACAAACCAGGTGTTTTAACAAAAAATATACACAGCTCTCAGGTGCTATACAAAGCCCTGGGGAGAGTTCCTTCATTGGCAGAGTGAGTTATGCTCATTATTTGTGACCCACACTATGAATTATATAGATAGGGGTGCCATTACTGGTTACCCCAACATTTGTTTCTCATTATCTGATTTTCACATCATGCCATTCTTGTTTTGGTGTTTTTCAAACAGTGGGAGACACATTGGCTAAAAATTTCTGGTAAAGAAATCTTTTTTTGCAAAACTTGTAATGTAGAAGCCTTGTTTTAATTTTAATGAAATAATTTCTATTTCTGATGACATCAATCTTATGAAATACCTCTGTTTTCAAGTTTTGCTTCAAGAAAAGCAAAATCTCTTCAACCCCCAAAATGTTAGTCATCACAAATTTTCTATTTCATTCAAACTATTCACTAGACTATCAACTGGAATAAAAAACAGCCAACTGTTCCCATTCCTAAAAGTTGATAGTGAAAAACAAGGTGATACTTTTTCTTTAATTGCTATAAATCAAAATATGTGTTTTCTCCAAAGATCATTTTAATTATTTGAAAAAGCATCCTTAAGCTCAATTTCATATGTCAAAGAGCACATCAATTTACATATTCAAGTGTTGGTTTTGTTTTTTAATAGAAAAAGGGTGCTGAATATGTGGTTACATACCAGAGAATAAAGTATGCATTAAAAAGGAGACTGAGAGCCAGGCACAGAGGCACATGCTTATAGTAGTTTCAGCTACTTGAGAAGCTGAAGCAGGAGGATCACTTGAGCCCAGGAATTTGAGACCAGCCTGGGCAATGAAGTTAGACCCTTCCTCCTCCCTCCAAAAAGTGGGTGGCAATTGATGTGATTCCCTCTGTAGGAGTTAAATAGTCACAACTACTGTGGTTCAGATCCATTTGTTAAAAAATGAATATTTAAGTCTGTCTTAAGTTCCAATATCTAATGTGATTTGTTTTAAATTTTTTTAAATTCACAATATGATTTAGGGCCTGGCATTATTTACCCTTTTTGTTTGTCTTGTTTTTGTTGTTGTTCTTTGTTTGTTTGTTTGTTTGTTTTGTACTAGAAATAGAATCCAGTGTGTTCTACACTGAATAATATCACCAGCCCTTTTTGCTTTTTATCCTGAGGCAGGGGCTCACTAAGTTGCCCAGGCTGGCTTTAAATTGCAATCCTCCTGCCTCAGCCTCCCAAGTCCCTGGGATTACAGGCCTGCACCACTACACCTTGTTATCTGCCTTAAAAACAAACAAACAAAAAACAACACAAGAACCATTATGAGAGATATGGCCAAAAAGACTTATATGTGCCAAACTGAGATTAAAACCTTGAATCTTTTGATCTAGTCTTGATCCTTGGATAGCAAACGTTCTTGAACAACTAAAAATGTGTAGAAACATTAGAGAAAGATTGGCTTCTCGTAGAGTACAAAAAGAATGCCTATATAATTTGGAGAATTAGCTACATAGAAGACCATAACATAAAGTGCCTTCCCCTATAAGGTATAATTTCTTTGATAATTAATATAGGAAGGCATCACATTTAAGTCATTTAACTTATATCAACCAAAAGAAGGTTTACAACTCTGCAGATGAGAACCTCTGAACATGGGTCACCAACTCTCGGATACTCCAGGAGGAAGCTGTCAGCTCAGTAATTCACGCAGCCCTTGCTCATGAGGTGGGACTAGGGAATGGCATCACAAATCTAGTCATGTCTGTGCTAGAGTGTTTTCTGACATATCCCAAGAATCTCCCTTCCTCCCAGCAGGAAACATATCAACTAAAAGAGAAATTTACGCAGGATTCAAGGGAATTGGACCCAAGAGACACCAAAGATGCTGCATTCATTGAATGCAAGAAGCATTAGAATCCTTAGGGCTTTGACACCTTTTTTCCCACCGCTTTACTCCTGCCAAAAGACGGTTCCAACTGGGTGTCTCTGTGAAGCACCACCTAGACAGAGTCCTCACTGATCCGTGGGTCTGAGCTGTATTCTTGCCTTGCACGCCCAGTCTCTCAACAGGGCACACCTCCTACTTCCTCTCAGCATCGTGTCCACTTTGGAGGTTCTCAGTTACTGTTAAGGCCCTGGGTGAGTCAGGGAACTGCCTCATCAGTAGGGTCAAAGAATAAATATAAATGCATACAGTTATCCTTCCACATCTATGTGGCATTAATTGGTTCCAGGACCCCCTTGGATACCAAAATCCACATATGCTTAAATCCCTTATATGAAATGAGGTAGCATTTGCATATAACCTACATATATCCTTCCATTTACTTTAAATGATCTCTATGTTGCTTATAATACCTAACATAATGTAACACTATATAAACAGTTGTTATACTTCATGTTTTTTGTTTGTATTATTTTTATTGTTGTATTGAGCGGTTGGTTGGTTGTTGTTGTTGTTTTTTTTTTTCTCTTTCCAGATATTTTCAGCTCTCCGGTGCTTGAATCCATGGATATGGAACTCATGGATTTGAGGGGCAAACTGGACTGTGTTTTTAATAGAACCAAATGAAAGCACTTTTATGTATAGAACCCCCTTTAATCCTCCCATCGCCTCATTTATTATTTTCATTTTTATAGAAAACAAAAGTTCAGCCAAGTTAAGCCAAAATGAAAATGAGACTGACGCCATCCTTTTCTTGCAGTTCTCGTGGGCGTTTGGTTACTGTTGCCTTTCTTATTTATTTCATAAAGGGAAGGGAGGATTACAGAGGTGACGTTTCACCATAGGAAAGAGCATCTGGTATCCACAGGAGTTATCACTGATGTTGCCCACCTCCACCGTTGGCCAAGGCCACGTTCGCCAGATTTCTACCCTTTAATATTAAACATACCCCTTACTCTATTCTTTGTAAGCAAGTCATAAAGCATTGTCCGCACTCAATGGGTGGGACAGAATTAAGCTCTAGCCCCTGGAGGATCTATTTAAATTAGCTGGGTTTTATTTGGGGGGGGGGGTGTTGTTTATTTGTTTTGCCACTGGGGATTGAACCCAGGGGTGCCTTACCACTGAGCCACATCCCCAGCCCTCTTTATTTTTAATTTTGAGACAGGGTCTCACTAAATTGCTTAGGGACTCACTAAGTTGCTGAGGCTAGCATCCAAATTGTGAACGTCCTGCCTCAGCCTCCCTAGTCACTAGGATTACAGACATGTGCCACCACACCTGGCTGGGATTATTTGTAGGGAGATTCATCTCTTCTTCTCCACCCCCCCCCCACCTTGGTTTTAACTGGCCTTTTACTAGAAGGTATTGAAATCAGCCTGATAGATTCCTTACATAAAATACTATATGAATAGATCCTGTGCTTCCATGTAAAGGCCTTCATTGATTCCACCAAAATGAGCAAAAATATAAATGAATCATAACCCCTAATGTTTGTCATCTTTATTTTGACATCAGCTTTGCTGGGCTGGTGGGATCTGCCTTAGAATGATAAAGCATCCTTCCTTATTTATTATTTATGAGCCGAAGTATGCATTGCTGACAATTTTATAGTAAATCCAGGTTACAGGCCATCCCTGCAGAGCTGCAGGGGACACTGGCTGCCCCACACCTTGGCAGTGATGCCATTACTTGAGTTATACATCTGTATCTGCAGGAGCAAGGATAAGAAGCCTCTATCTATCTATTTATTTCATGCTTCCAGGGCTTTAACTTAGAGATACTTTACCACTGAGCTATATATCTCCAGCCCTGTTTTAAATTTTATTTGGAGAAAGGGTCTTGCTATGTTGCCTAGGTTGGTCTGAAATTTGCAATCCTACCTCAGCCTCCCAAGTAACTGGGATTATTCATTGTGTGCCACTGGGACTGAAAAGAAGCATCATTTTCAGTAGGTACCCAAAGGAAGGATTTTCTGGCCAAAATTCAACAAATAGTTTTAGGACATATGCTACATGCCAGGCTTGCACTAAGGACTGTGGCTTGTTTGTTAGACCCCTAGATCTGGTTCTCAGAGTACTTCCTGTTAAGGAGGGAAACAAACCCCCAGGAGCTGTCTGAGACCTTAAGGTGGTGGAGAACATTCTAGAAAGATTATCCCAGATAAGGTAAGGGTCAGAACACTTTAATATCCTCTCTATCCCAGGTGCCAACCAATCAAAACAGACACTAGTCATAAACACCTGTGGACCATTGTGGCCAGGTGCCAACCAGTCAAAACAGATGCTAGTCATAAACACCTGCAGACCAGTGTGGCCAGCCAGGGTGCCAGGGCCTGAAGTGGACAGACTAGAGCAGGTGCAGCAATGTGACTTGGGTTTTCCCCTGTTGGTAGACCAGGAGCTTCACTAGTGATGAACTGAATCCACCTTCATCCCACACACAGCAAGAAGCTGAGTGTTTTTCCAGCCCCCACCATGCACCCTGTTTTCTCATATGAAATACGAATGGGTCTCTCTCCCTGTGCTCAAACCCCACTGCCCTGAAGGATGCACAACTGCCCAGCTAATCTGTGGTTTCCAGGATGTTAGGGATAGAATAAGGCTGGGTTTAAAAACAAACAACATCAGAGAAAAAAAAAATACTAGGGGGATCAAGGCAAAGAAAAGTCAGCAGGCCAACTTCAGATCCTCATTCTCTGCACCTATGAACGGGAGGAGCTGAGAAGAATAACAAAGATATGAGTGCTTGAGAGAGAGAAAGAGAGAGATGATCAGGAAACCAGAGGGCTTTTGATTAGTTTATCAAAGCACTTTCACTTTCTATTTCAAATCTAACCAAACCACAGATAATACTTGGGAAGGAGTAGAGGGAACAACCTGAATCGTTAAACCTGTTGTCTCTTTTCAAAGCATCCACCCTTTGTTCCCAAAAGGTGTCCAGTGATTTTAGCCTGCAGTGTCAGTAGGTACCATCCATGCCAGGTGCTCATGGAGTGGGACCTTACCCAGTTCCTCCCAGAATCTCACTGGGAAGTAGTGAGCCACCCCATTTTACAGATGAGGGAGCTGAGGCTGAGGAAGATCATGTTTTCTCAAGGTCAGAAATCAGAAAACTGGCCATTGGATTTTGCATCTAATCTGAGTTCTTACGTAATACCCATTGTTCCTCAGTTAGAAGAGTTTGTAGAAGAGGACTAGCAACGTGCTGTCCTGCCTGGCTGGGTTGCATTTGCTGCTTCTCAGGATGGCACCTTCCATTTCCCTCAGCTTCCAGCTCTACTGAGATGAGATGGAGAAATTTCTCCACTGAAAAGCAGGAGTCTGTGGTAGGTCAGTGGAAGAATTCAGGCTGCCCTGATGGGTTTGGAGTCCCTGCTCTCATGAGGTGTGTGCACTTGGTCATGTTTCTTCTTATCTCCATGCCTCAATTCTTCACATGTAACAAGATGCTGTGGACACTGCTGTGCTCTGCCCACTAACACTGGTTTGCCAGTCTGATGTCCAATGGCTGCATCTGTGATATTTTTCTTGAGGCTTCTAATGTGGCCAGAGCCCTTGCAAGGCAATGGGGAAGACTGTCACTCCACCCCCTAGGAGCAGACTGTCCTCTAGATGGACAGCTCCAAAGCATTTTCAACACTGTGTCTTGGAGTCCCCAGCAGGGCTGAGTTCCAGCCACCCAAGGTGATAGAGAAGTGCACCATATTGACTGTTCTCCTTCCCCTCTAGTACTCCTTGGGATCAGCTCCCAAAAAAACTCTTACATGAAAACCCTTGCCTTGTAATCAATCAGTTTCTGAGAGAACCCAAACCAAGACAAGTAGGGAATGTATGTGTACCCATCTTAGTCAAAGGACTATTTGAATACTTGTGACATGTTTAATAGTGCTTGGATCATACTAAGCACTCACTCAACTTTAGTTTTGATCCTTACTCCCATAAAACAGCCAAAAGGAAACATTTAGCTCATAAAAGAAGAATCGACTCATTTTGCCCTCCTTGAACAGAGGGAAGACAATTATGCCATCCCTTGCCTTGCTTGGAGCAAGAACAACCGGGTTTGCACCTCATCTCTGCCATCCTGGGAAAGTCACATGTCCCATCTGCAAAATAAGAATGACAATTCTTTCTACTTTGTCGGGCTAAAATGAAGATTAGCAAGGTAACATGCATATTCTTAGACTAGGAACTACACAAATGAATGCCCAAAGAATAATAGCAATTATAAATATTTAAATTTGACTTTTCTATACAGAAAGGCAGCAACTAAGGCTCTCATCTTGTTATCATATATTCACTTCTATTTCTACTTTAATCTTCTTAAAATAAGAAACAACAAATTATACATTGTGTATATTTATAATGGACCGATAAAAATATGAGAAAAAAATTTTTAAATAAAAAAAAGTTATTAGAATGCTAGAACTAGAATAAATCAAAAGGCCGTATGATTGGAGCTCATTTTTTTTCGTTGTCAGATAACTTTAAATTATAACCTGTGTGGGGTTTTGTTTTGTGGTGCTGGGGATTGAACCCAAGGCTTCACACATGCTAGGCAAGTGCTCTACTACAAGCTACATCTCTAGCCCAAAACCTGTGCATTCTTAATACAGGTTGAGCATCCCTAATATGAAAATCTAAAATCCGAAATGCTTTGAAATTTGATGCTTTGTGTTATACGCCCAAAATGTTTTTGAATTTGGATTTTCAGATTAAGGATGCTCAACTGGTAAAGCCTATTCAGATATTCCAAAATCTGTAAAACTCCAAAATCTGAAACACTTCCAATCCCATGCATTTCAGATAAGGGATATTATGTTATAGTATGTATTATATTGCTTAGACTCTGGATGCTGGAGAATATTAATTTTTATTGCTTATTGTTTTTACATTCAATCTAGTTAGGTTCAGACTGACCATCTGTCTTGGGCAGATGCCATGAGTCATGATTCTGCTTGCAGTCCAGACTGTTAAGGGTGAGAGGTGAAGAGACTTGGTCTAGGTCGCTGAGTAAGAAGGGGCTGGGCTGGCCTGGCTGCTGGGCCTTGTGGCTCCCAGTGCTCTTTCTAAGACAATCTGGACTTCACCTTTGCCCCTCAGTTTCTCACTTCCCCCTAGCAGCAGTGGGTAAGCATGAAGTGCCCAGACAAAACCAATACACTATTGGGGCTTGTGATGCTTCCTTGTCTGATCTCTGACCCCTGGAATCTATGCTATAGGTCAGAGGGAAGGAAAAAAGACAGTCTTCTGTCTCTTTTTTTGAACAGGGGAGTAAATCAATTCTTGTCTATCCGTTACTATAGAAAGTGACATTTAAGACAAGGAGAACCTCAGCAGCTGCCATGGTCTTTACTTACAGATCATCCTTGAGACCAATCGATAGGAATTTATATAAATGTGCTCAGAAAATGTGTTTCCAGTTTTGGTCACTTAGAAAACTTATTTCTAGGTTTGTTCTAACTAACTTGCGGCTTTTAAAATTCAAAATGTTATGGTTCAAACAATTCTCTAGTATTTTCTTGTCATTAGAAAATTAGAAGACATTGGCTAGCTTCAAGAAAACATGTCACCTATTTTGTTTTCCCTTAAAAGTTTTGGGGTTGTTTCCAAGTGTTTGTTATGTGTCTCTGTGGTTGAGTACAACTGAGGTAACTTCAAGAACTTTGGAAGTGTATGTCTTGCGGTGGAATCCTGGCTCCCGCCTCTTTTAGCTGTCTGATATCCATCTCTTAGGGTTTTAGTTTCCTCATCTGTAACCTGAGGATATAAGAGTTCTTCTTGCACGGGTTTATTTGAGGATGTGCAGAGCCAGTGTATATAAAGTGCCTAAAATAGTGTCATTGTTCCTAGTTTAAAAGATTTGTTTTAGTTTCTTGGAATTAAAGCAACCAGAGATAATGGAAAACAACAGAGAGTAGTTTAAAAGATTTGTTTTAGTTTCTTGGAATTAAAGCAACCAGAGATAATGGAAAACAACAGAGAGTAGTAATTTACAAGAAACGTGCCAGGGTATTCTTTCTTTTTTTGAGTTAGTTCTCATTCTGAAAGATCTTTTGTTTCCTGTGTTCCTCAAATCACTTCTTACTATTTCTTTAGGAGCAGAACCTTTGTTTTCTCACTAGAAAGAACAAACTGGATCACAAGTCTCTTTTGATTTGACTTCCCCTAAGCCTTCCTTAAATTTAATAAATATTGGTGGAGGTAATAACAGGAGATGACTGGAAAAGAATGAAGAGACCAGTTTTATTTCAAAATTGTGATCTTTTAAAAAATCTACTTTAAGAAAAGTCTCGCACTGTTACTGAATGAACCTGTTTTGGCCACCATGCCACATGCCCAGCACTAAAGCAATGAGATTGGCTGAAGAGAATGTTTATTAATGAATTGGCCAAGGAAGCTACTCCATTTGCTAGTGATGAGGAGATGGAAACCCCAAATCTCCAATCTGCCTCCCTGAGGATTAGATTTAGGGGTATAAAGAAACAGGGTGGTCCAAGTTGTGGGGACAGGTGATTGGAGACAGGGATAAAGGAAATTATCAGTGGTCTGTGTTCAAAGCTTATGAGTTTTCACAGGATGAGTGTTCTGAAAATGGCAGCCTTGGTGAGTTCTGATGGTAGAGTATTTGACCCTCAGATATCAATCCATGGGACACCTGTGCAGGCCAAGTGAAGGGTCACTGGTTTCAACCAGTTTGAGCTAGACAAGGCTACTTGTGAGTTTCTGAAAGATAACTTAATTGTTACCACAGTAACCATACCTCAGTGATATTTTCCATAGTAAAGCTATTAGGTGTCTATTCCCATTATTACCTAGTTAAGTAGCTTCTAAAACCTGTGAGAAAAGCAAATAACCAGAAGCAAGTGAAACTAGATGATTTATTTGGGCTTTTCCCTCCATTTCAGTAGTAGCAATTATTTTTTCATTTTAGGTTTTAAGACAAGGACAAAGATCAGCATCATTCCCTGGCAGCAAGGATGGGCTGGCAGTACAAGGGAGCCACCCCATTTGCTAGTAATGAACTCTCTGTTCGTCACCCAAGAGTAGCTCAAAGCCTTTCTGAGATGATTCTATTAACACTGGGGCTCAGAGGTGACCAGGCTTACTCTGAAGTTAAAAGGTGGTCTTGGAGTTCAAGGTGAAAATACCAGGCTGGTCAGGAGTTCATTGATGTATGCATGTTTATTGAGATTTAACTTGCATCCATAAGGTGCATAAATCTTAAATGCCCAGCTACACAGATTTTTACACATATATGTGTACACTCAAGTAGTTACCACTCAAATCTAAAAATACAACATCCCCCTCCTCAAGGGTAACGTCACTCTTACTTCTGATGCCAGAGGTGAGTTTTGCCTGGATTTTAGGTAGATGAAGTGCTGTAGAAGATATTCTTAGATCTGGCTTCTTTCACACAGTATCGTGTCTATGAACTTCATTATCTGCATCTGGAGGGATAATGCGTTCTTTTTCATTGAATAAACATATTCCATTGTCTGAATTCCACTGTATGAATATGTGCAATGTATCCATTCTGTCAGCCAGCGCTTGGGGTTATTTCCAATTTGAAGCTATTATGAATAACACTACTGTGAACATTTATGTATATTCCTAATTAATGATCAGCATGACTTTTGCCCTCTCCTCTTGGTGACCTCATTCTAACAAAGATAGGTTGCTAATAATCAGGAATGTAGCTTCTAGAATCTTTGGATGAGAGAGAAAAAACCTGGTGAATGTTGTTTTTTTTTAACAACTTTATTTTATTTTTTTAGTTGCAGTTGGACACAAGACTTTTCTTTTATTTATTTATTTATTTATTTATTTATTTATTTATTTAATGTGTTGCTGACGCTGAAACCCAGTGCCTTGCACATGCTAGGCGAGTGTTCTATCTCTGAGCCACAACCCTCCCCCCATCCCTCTTCCCCTGTGAATGTTTTAGAAGAACCTTGAACTTTAGAATTAAAAGACTATTTACTGGGGCTGGGGCTGTAGCTCAATGATAGAGCACTTGCCTGGCATGTGTGAGGCACTGGGTTTCAGCCTCAGCAACACATAAAAAATAAATTAATAAACAAATATATTGTGTGTTCACCTACAACTAAAAAAAATATTTAAAAGAAAAAGATCGTTTACTTTGAAAAACAGTGAAAAAATTGTTTACAATAGTTGTATGGTCTCAAGCAAGCCATTAGATATTTCTGAACCTCAGTTTTCTCATCTGAAAAATGGGTGTAGTATTAGTGTTCTGCAAAAGTGTTGGAGTTGTCACAAGGATTAGATGATAATGAAGTGAAGTATATAGATGGAGCTTACCCATATGAGTACCCAATATTAGTTACTATTACTTTTTTATCATAATGATAACTTACAGTCAAAGATATTATGAAGTCACACAAATTTATTAACACACAACAACCAATGCAAATCAAGTAATCTATTTTAATGCCAGGTATAAAGTGAATACGTAGTTCTGCTTTTCTTCTTACTTTATAACTTCATTTGCTTCAATCTTGATTTCTATAGTGATACAAAACTCTATATTTAATCAAAGAGCTCTCTCAATCAAAGATGATATGGAGGTAGAAGAAAAAAAGAAAAACCTGGGCTGGGGAGTCTGATCACTGCATTAACTTCTGGACTCAGTCGTAGCTTTGGGGTATAGGAAAATTGCTTTCAGTATTTGTACATCTGGCAGAGATTTCTCTTTGTTCCTGGACTTCTAATAATAGACAATAATTTGGATTCAATATGATCTGATTCAGTGTCAGGAATTCCAAAGACCCAAGAGATAAGCCAACTATTTCCAATCTTATAAGTAAGTGAATCCATTGGCTTTTAAAATAGAATCACATTCAAATGTCATATTTCAGGAGCAGTTATTGCAATCGAACTCAGGTGACTTTGATGTGATGTAGAAATGTGAAATTAAAAGGTTAGTGTTGGAAAAGCCGGGAGCTTATCATTGTATAAATCACTTTCAGCCTATGGTATTGGCAGTCTTAGACTCTCCCAAAGAAGTTACTCTAGTGGATAGCCAGCCACAAAGGAGGGGAAGAATAATACCACCCACACCTAAACATCTTTCCTAACTCTGAATAGAAACACACTTTAAAATTTTCTACTTTTAATTTTGAAATCATTTCAGACTTACAGGAAAGTTGCATAAATAATACAGAGAAATGTCTTGCTTTCCCCCAGATTCCTCAATTTTGCACTTTGCCCTTGCTTCATCCTCCTCCTTTGTCTGTGTACATACACACACACACACACACACACACACACACACGTACACACACACACACTTTTTTTCCTGACCATAGAGAGTACATTTTGTCCCTCTGCCCTAGATATTTCATTATATATTCCTAAAAACAAGGCCATCTATCCCATAATTCCAGTACAATTATCAACCCCTAAATTCATATAGAAGCTATGTTCACACTTTTACCTAATCCACAGTCTTTGTTCAGATTTCATCTAATGCTCCACTGAAATGATTTATAACAAATAAAGGAAAGAATGTTTTTGCTCCAGAATTCAATCCAAGATGTTATATGTAGTTGAATTTTCTTCCTCAGAAAATATTTTTTAGGAATCTTGAATTTATACTAATCACGAAAATAAAATCCTTCCTTTAAAATAACATATTCGTGTGAAGGTAATTCAAACAAATATATTTCGTTGTACTGATTTTATGCAAGATATTGTTAGAGAAAACCCTCTCTTCCTGGCTCTTGGAAAACAAAAACAAACAAAAAAACCTGTTGCCATGTTAAGTCTGCTGGTACTACGTGCCATCTGTTGGGTTCTAATTTACAACTTGTCTACCCTCTAACCAATGTGTGGAATTGCAGATGTGCATTCCCTGAAAGCAGAAGTTGCATTTCTTCTTTCTTTAGACTCTGGTCACAGTGGCTGCACTTTCTTTGGCAGATGTAGTGTTGGAAAAAGCCATGCACAAGTGCATCTTGAAGCCCCTGAAGGGTCACGTGGAGACCATGCTGAAGGAGTTCCACATGGCTGATGGCTCCTGGAAACAACTCAAGGAGAACCTACAACTTGTGCGGCAGAGGAATCCCCAGGAATTAGGAGTCTTTGCCCCAACCCCTGATTTGGTGGATGTGGAGAAAATCAAAGTCAAATTCATGACAATGCAGAAGATGTATTCACCAGAAAAGAAAGTCATGCTGCTGTTGAGAGTCTGCAAGCTCATATACACTGTCATGGAGAACAACTCAGGTGAGGATGCTGAAATTCAGGGATTTGGTTGCTACCTGCCAGACCCATGTCAGGATTTCTGATTCCCTATGTCTCCTCCTTTTAGTCTCTTGATTTCACCAAGCAGTTCACAAAAATAAAGTTACTCTGGTACCTATCAAATTAGTCACATGCCAACTAATAGATTATTACAAATAGCACCAATAAATGTAAGTGGATAAGGGTAATGAGATTTTTGTGTAATGCTGATTTAATTAAAGACTTAGTTCAGGATGGTGGTAATGATTCAGTCGCTGGGGTCTAGTTCCAGATCCTCCCTCTGGGAATGAGTTCACTGAGAGAACTTGTCCATCTTAATCAACCTGCTAAATTGCAGTTTCTGCATCTGGAGTTGGATATGGCCCTTTCTTTCTTTCATAAGGTGGTAGTTGAGACACTGCATTGACCCACATGGAGTGGCAATATTGACAATAATCATCACTATATTTTAGCCAATAAGGGGCCCTGTTAATGATCTATAGCTTGAGTCAGAAACTGAGAGCATTCAGTAACAATGAGGTTTCATTAGAATCATCCTGTTGGCTGGCCCCCTCTTTGATACAAGCTGAAACAATGTAATTGGAATTCACCAAAGACAAGTAGGAAAATAAGCCCTTGGATTTCCCTCTTGCTATTTCCCACAGATGAAGGAGAGATGAAGATTCATGGTTAGTGACTGAGCCCTGCATTGTTCGAGGTCTTCTGTGAGCCTGTAAATCTGTGGATGATTATCACCATTTTTATCTTATTTTATTTTATTTATTTTTGCAGTACTAGGGATTGAACCTAGGGGTGCTCTTTCACTTAACTATATCCCAGTCCTTTTTATTTTGAGACAGGATCTATATCCCTAAGTTGTTTACGGCCTCACTAAGTTGCTGAGGCTGGTATTGAAACTAGAATCCTCCTGCCTCAGCCTCCCAAGTTGCTGGAATTGCAGGCATGCACCCCCATGCCCAGCAATTACCAACTTTTTTTTTTTAAATTGCTTAGTGGAAAAGCAACAGAGAGAAATGCAGGCTCTATTAACCTCTGCTTAAGTAGATATGAATATAAATGCACATTGCAAATTGTCGAATTAGGAATCATTACAATCTGAGCTCTTGGGTTGGAAATGATAGTTTGTGAACATGGTCCCTAAAATTTGTAAGTGTATTTCACATACATGAATAAATTTTCTAGAGTTCCTGAGATCACTTCTAAAAGTTGCCCCAGTAATCTACACAGGATTATGTTCTTCTGAAGCACTTCATGAATGACGTTTTAAACAGAGTAATTTTTTTATTGGGGGGGCTTGTCTACTTCCTGTAGGAAGTTTAGCAGCATCCTGGATGCTATTTGTAATCTTACCTTCCAATTGTAACAGTGAAAATGTCTCCAAACTATGTCCATCACTCCTTGGGGGAGCAAAATCACCCCCAGTTGAGAACCATCCTTGTAAATAAAAAAAATAGACATAATAACTGGAGTTTTTTTCCTATTTATTGCTGCTAATCAATGTGTATCTCCAACATACACTGAATTGGCACATTTAAACAAATTAGCTGTGTTCTTATATTGAGTACAAAGCAAAATTTATTCCTGATTTGAATTTGGTCTTGCCATCACATTTATGATTCAGGTGCACAGAAATAAAATAGGAAATCAAATAAAGAATTGGCAGAATAAATATTTTATAAATGTTTAGTAATATGACTGGCTAAAAGGTAAAATGTTCAAAGGTAAAACATTCAAAAATATTGCTCTGTCCTAGTGCATAACTTTATGCATTGAAGAGGGGAGGAAATCTGAACCATGTTCATGGCTCCTAGACATTCATTCTGAGAGTGCGAGTAAGGGTTGGTCTCTCCTGTCAGCAGCTGGGAGGGTCACGGACAACACAAGATTCCAGAAACACCCACCTCTGTTTATAAATAGCTCATTTCCTCAGTGTGACTCCCTGCTGTCTAATAAAAGCAGCAAGTAGGATATGAAATAAAGTTGTCCTCTCTCTCTTTTTCTTCTTAATCCCAGGGAGGATGTATGGCGCTGATGACTTCTTGCCAGTTCTGACCTATGTCATTGCTCAGTGTGACATGCTTGAATTGGACACTGAAATCGAGTACATGATGGAGCTCCTAGACCCATCACTGTTACATGGAGAAGGTAACATGCTTTTGAAAAAGTTGGAGGAACTTGGTGGTTTGTTTTTTTGTTGTTGTTGTTTTCATTTCATTTTAAAATCTGAGGTGACATTCACGGAGGGTAAAATCAACCATTTTAAAGTGAACAATTCATTGGCATTCAGTACACACCCAATATTGGGCAACCACCACCTCTTTCTAGCTCCCAAAGACCCCTCTCACCCTAAAATAAAACCCTGCACCCATTAACTAGTCACAAAGGTACTTTTTTGACATTTTAAGGCTTAACTGCAATTTTAACTCTTTCTTTATTTAGAAGTGTAGATAGACTTTTTTCTGATTATCAATTAATAAATATTCATCACAGAAAATTTTGGAGTCAGAAAAAAGAAAACCAAAAAATGCAACCCTGTTATAATTAATACTTCATTGAGATTGGCTAGTGACAATTTAAAAAGTACCATTTAATAGAATAAATGTCATTTTTTAAAGCAATGGTTTCTTTGATTCCAGGAGGAAGTCGTAAATATTTTACTAGAGAGTAGTCTCATTGCCAGAAAAAAAATGGTCATATTTTTGCTATTGAATTGGTGAAATAAATGAAGACCTGTTTTTTGTTTTTAATCTTTTTTTTAATTTTGTTTTTTAGATTAAAAACATCATTAATTTTCTTTCCATTTCAAAAATGATGTCAGTCTATTGTTAAAATTAAAAATACAGTGGAGTAAGATCTGGGTGATTTGCTTCGAACTTATGTTAGTAGTTCAGGTTCCTCTTGGTGTCTGCCTAGCCCCAACATGTTTTAGCAGAAGTAAGGTGTTTTATCATGGACATAATTTGGATGCTTGGCACTATGGCTCACAGCCTTGAGAACAAACAATCTCTGGGACTCTTGTGTGAGCTTGTCTTTCTAAAGGAGAACAAATCAAGACCTGTGCATGGGAGAGTCCAGACAGACCCTGAGGGTGAGGTTCTGTTTTCTTTTCTCCATTGAGTTTCAGTCTGGGCTGGAGTACAAAGGTCCATGTGCTGAGGGACTTCCCAAGGGCCTGTGTCACCCCAGCATTTTCCAAGGAGAGATCTTGAATGCATTTTTACCATGGTGGGGGGGGGGGTGCACCATCCCGTCCCAGTTGTTAAATCCATTGTGTTATCTTAAATGCAAAATGGCTTTAATGTCCTCAGTCATCAAACTGAATTCCCTAGATCTCAGTTTTTCTATCAGAGGGGCTCCCCTCCCTTTAGCCCAAATCATGCCCATTCCACCTGCCCTAGTGCTGACTCAGGATGAATGATGAGTGTCTTCTATCCTATCTGCTACCCCAGACACAAATGGTCTCTGTCACCCTTTTACCCTCTCTCTTGTTTATGTCTCCTCATTAATATTCTTAACCATGGATTCAGACACTTCATAAGAAGCCACTAACATCCTCCCTACACCTTTCCTTCTCTGGGATTGGACAGAAGGGGAAACGCAAGAGGCTTTGTCCAGCCACCGAGAGAAGCATATGTTAGTGTCAATGCCATACTTTTATTTTTTCCCACTGTGTTATTACTGCGATTTTTTTTAACTTCAATCATGGATAATTCTAGTAATAAGTTAATTCCAGTAAGATCTAGAAGATCTCTTGGGGCTTGGGGGAGGGGCATGCCAGTCTCACTGAGAAAATCACCATTCTGTTGCTGATGATGAATCCTCAGGACAAACAAAAGGCTTACACCTTATGGCCCAAGGATTGGGACAACCATTTTCTACCTCCTTTTCTTCCTTGCATTGCTCCAGAGTGAGCCACTGTTGCTGACAGATGGGCAAGTGACTGTCTTCACCTCCAGGGATCCCACATGAGGAAAACACAAGGACACTAGCAAACACACAAAGGGGCCCATGAGTGTGTGCAGGAAGTAGAGCCTGTCTCTACTTCTTTGTGTCTGGGCCTTTTTGGCTTTACTCCTTGGGGCGCCCAGGCAGGCCAGGCGGGTTAACTGTGGTTACAGACCAGGCTTGCACAGCTTCTAACTGCAGCTCTGCAGAACTGCCAGCAGCCTGTTACAGATCTGTCGCTTCCTTGGCTTGCCTAGAGTCCTCTTTGGTTTGTGCAGCAGCAGCCACATGTCTTTTCTGCTGTTTAAGCAGGTACTCCCATTTACGGGACAGGCGTCATAGAATCCCTTCGAAACACACAGTTCTTATGGTTGGGTTATAGTTTTGCTGAAATTGAAAACCTTCCTCTAATTGCATCCACATGTTTCAAAGTGTGGTCAATTTTGTGCTTCCAGCATTTTCAGTTTCTCCTTAGTGGCCAGAAGACATCAGAGCAATGGAGTCTAAAATCTGAAGTCCAAAGAAACCCTCCTCCACCCCCACAGGATTATAACAGCCTTCCAAGTCATAGCTCAAATACTGGCACCTCTACACAGCCTGATTTGATTACTTATGTCCATATAGATTTCTCCTGAAATCTTCTGGGTAACGTTTACTCTCGCCAGCAACCCACGCAGATGAGATGAACTGGGTTTAAAAGAGCTAAGAAAACAGCAAAAAAGCACAGGACACAGAAGTAATTTTCATATGGAGGGTGGGACTGCTCTGCGACCTTATAGGTCAGCTTCCACACTGGAAAGACTTCTGGAAAAGAGAGCGTGTACCTGGAATCTCTTTATTTTTATGGGGGTGGGGAGCTCACAATGGAATTTCAATAGAATGTTCTCCAAATAGGGCAGGAGATAAGGTTTCAAGGGTGGAGTCTTGCTCTGTGATGTCTTGTGGTCAGCAGATTGATTGACATCTTGGCAAGTCACACCCATCTCAGGTTCTGTGTGGGATCTTCACAGTTCTGTGAGGGCAGAACTGAAGGGAAGGCACACTTGCATCTCGCAGCCCAGTCAGTATGCAATGCCAGACCTATCTCCTCACATGGCTACTGTGCGCATAGTTCTCTCACACACAGCCCACTTGTGCAATTTACATTTTATACTTCTCATTTCTCATTCAATCACTTGCTAATTTGTTCTGGAGCAAATATTTAGTAAAAATGAATAATCTGGATTCAGCATTTTGTGGGGGCTGCCCTAGAGAACTTTCTCCCTGGGCAATAAGGTCAGGAAAACGCTTAACTTGGGCTCTGGGCATATCTTAGTGGTAGAGCAGCTGCCTAGCAGGCACTATATCCAATCTGTAGCACCTCTCTTTCACCTGCCAAGAAAAACTCAACATATTATAACCATGCATGGAAAGCATATTGCTCACAGTAGGCTAATTATGCTGCAGTTTTAAAAAAAATTACCCCCAAATTTCCATCAGTGACCTGAAAACAACAAATACATTTTTCTTTCTCAAGTTTATGTCTGATGCAAGTTCATAGGGTACGTTGCCTGTGATCCCAAGGCATAGAGTCATTTACATCATGCACATTGATTAGAGAGTGTTCTAAAGGGTTTTACATGAGTAGTTAAATACTTTGGCCATGAAAGTGCCACTTCTTGGGGGGGGGGGGGAACCTCACCTAACCACAATGCTCTGTTCTCTGCATGAATACATTTCGAGGTACATTTATCTGTGTTCTTTAATAAATTTATAGATTTCTGGAAAGCAGGAACTCAGATTCTATTTCTTATGAACACACTTCCTTTTTTGTGACTGACTTGGGCTCATGGTAGAGATTCAATGGATATTTTTGACCGAGAATGTCTCTAAAAATAAAATGCACTGTGCCTAATCAAGACATTTTTAATAAACCTCCAAGGCGCCCCCTAGTGGCTCTGTAGCACAGAATTCACAAATTCTTCTAAGGCCATTTCATTAAATTTTAGAACAAAACTGATCGAATTATGTTTGATGCATGTATGAATATGGCATAATGAATCCCACCATTATGTACAATGTATAATTATGTACAGTGTATAATGCACTATGAAAATTTGGAAAAATTTTTTAAAACATGAACAAATACATATTCATCTCACCATACTATAAGTCTGTTAACAGTTCTCAGAAACACAAGATTATCCCTAAATGTACCATTAAAGGAATGTCACTTGCTTTTCTTTGTAAATCATTTTCTTAAATGTCATATTATATTCATGTTTTTGAATTAATTTTATTGGTGAATTATAATTCTACATAGTAATGGGATTCATTGTGACATATTCTTATGTACATATAGTATAATTTGGTCAATTACATTTCCCTTTCCCTCCCTCTCTCCCTCCCTCTGGTCCTCGTCCTCTACTAGTCTCCTTGTATTTTGATGAGATCCCAACTCCCTTTTATTTTTTCCTAGTTCTCTAGCTCCCATATACGAGACATTAGTCTGTAAGTAAGGATAAGAAAAAAATCTGGAGGGAGAAATTATTTTGAAGTACTCATATTTTTGTGAGCACATTTGTTAGGTGCTGCAGTTCTTTCAGAGTGTACAGTTCACTTACAGTTCAGAAAACAGGAATTTCTAAAAGAAAAGCCGAGCAGATTCGCAGACAAAAGTAGGTGATTCTGGCCTTGGAACAGTTGACCCCACCCCCTCACCTGCCTGATTTTGTCCCCACCTCCCTATCAGGTCGCAATACCCCTGACCTTTTCTGGCAGACCATTTTCATAATTACACTTTAATAATATAGAGGTTTTGTCTGTTTCACCTATGGGAATGGAAATTCCATCAGTGGAAACAGAATTGTTGTCAGCTCTCCAGGGCTCCCCCCGCCCTGGCACAGGCCCGAGTCACTCCATGGGTGTTTGTGAGATGCATGTGTGGAATTCATGGATGAAGGAGTGAATGATGTGTTCTCCTGCAATCCCACCAGGAAATGCATGTGGAAGAGATGAGGAAATTAAAGTCAACTCTCCATGTCCATAGGTTCTGCATCTGTGGATTCAACTGACCATGGATTGCAAATATTTGGAAAAAAAATTTTTAAGTCTGTACTAACATGTATAGATTTTTCCTTTATCCTTATTTCTTAAAGAGTACATTGTAACAATTCCTTACTTAGCATTTACATTGTATTAGAG
This sequence comes from Spermophilus citellus, assembly GCF_964194105.1. NCBI lineage: Eukaryota > Metazoa > Chordata > Mammalia > Rodentia > Sciuridae > Spermophilus > Spermophilus citellus. The sequence goes on from NC_138185.1 coordinate 45,076,309, forward strand.
ATTATTTAAAGTATATATACAGGAGGGTGTGCATAGGTTATATGCAGATACAATCCTTTTTTACTTATTTTTCTTTCCATATACAAGGCCATTTATTTTGATATTCAAGCCATGGATTTTGATACTCAAGGCAAGGATTCTGGATCCAATTTCCTGACGATAGCAAAGGACAACTGTATGCACTATTTCTTCTAACATTAGAGCACCTTCACTGTTACTACCAGAGTATGAAGCTCATGGAGAACCCACTTTTTCTGCTCTTTCCAGGAGGCTATTACTTGACAAGTGCCTATGGAGCACTTTCTCTGATAAAGAATTTCCAAGAAGAACAAGCAGCTCGACTGCTCAGCTCAGAGACCAGGGACACCCTGAGGCAGTGGCATAAACGGAGAACCACAAACCGGACCATCCCTTCTGTGGATGACTTTCAGGTATGAAACTGAGTGCCCCAGGGTGCTTCCTCTATCCTCTAGGGAGACAGAACTGGGTCCCCTAGCACATCCTGGCTCAAGGCCCCAGAGTCCTTTATCGGTTGAATCATCTGATGGAAAGGGGATATTTTAAGCCACCTCTGACCTCGTTGTTTCACTTCTTTTTTTTTTTTAATTTATATGAACAGACACTCTTCGACTTTTGATGGGATTACGTTCCCCATAAACCCATAGTAAATTGAACATATTGTAAATGGGAAATGCATTGAATACACTAACACATTGAGCATCTTAACTTAGCAAAATAGTATACTGTACAGGATTGGTTGTGTCCCCTCACCTGTTTGACTGGCAGCTGCAGCTCTTGGCTGCTGCCAGCATCATGAGAGGATCATATCACTAGTCTAGGAAAAGATCCCAATTCAAAATCCAGGCTGGGGATGTAGTAACTCAGTGGTAGAGCACATGTTTACCATGTATAAAGTCCTAGGTTCAATCCCTAGCACACACAAAAATCAAAAATAAAAATAAAAAATTCAAATCTCAAATTGCAGTTTCTACTGAATGGGAATCACTTTTGAACTATCATAAAGTTGAAAAATCATTAAATCAAATGGACCACTTGTGTATATAAATGGGTTGGCACAAATTTTGCTGCCCTTAAGAAAACAAAGTCAAATTAAGGCAGGACTTCTCCCAAAATGTTCTGCCTGGGTACTGAGTACCTGAGAAGATGGGAAGTAAAAAAGGAAGAGGAAGCACTTGGCATGGGCCTTGGATATTGTATTTCATCAGGAACCAGCAGCATTATGAGCTGCAATTTGGCTTGCCTCCCTTTGGAAAGAAGAGGGGTTCAGTGATGACTTCCTCCTCTCCTTCCCCATTCTCTCCTTCACTTACTGAATCTCAGTAGCAGAGGCTATGGTACTTGCTCAGGGAACTGAACTGGAGACAACATCTGACCCAAGTCCTGCTCAGGTCTCCCGATAGGAGTTTTCATGCCTGGGAATGTGGGATTTTCAATGAGCTTGTTTCTCAGAGAGTAGAGATGGATTAAGGCTTCATAAATCTTTCTCCGACACAATTTCTGAATTACTTGTCATCTATAAAATGACAGGTAAGTCTGCAAACATCTTTGAATAACATTTTGAAGGTTTTGAGTGGAATTACAAAACCCAATTGTCCTTTGTTTCTATGGGCCAAGTGGCAGGTTTTCCATCAGGAAACTGGACAGTCAAGACAGATGTCCCTTCATGTCCAGATTCACCTTCCTTTGCCTTCCCCCCGCCCTTCTTAATGGTCTGAAAATAACCTAAAAGTATATTTGGTTCAAAGTCAGCTATTGTTGAAAGGCAAGATCAGCATGGTCTTCAAGATTGCAGTATTCTCAGAAATTCCTTCCAGACACATAAATCTAAAAATAAATAAGTAAATAAGAACACATACTGTCTGTTGCTTCTTCTGCCCTCTTGGGTTGTTTAAGAATACTCATGTGCTAAGTGATTTGGTACATGCAGATCCCTGGGCTATTCTGTATTGGTTATACAAAGAGGGCATTCCTGAGGAGCTGTACCTTCTGAGAAGACCAAAAGTTAGAAAAGTGCATTCTTCCTTCTCTCCACCTGCCACTAGACCTTTCCTCCTGTCATTTCTATCCATCTGTAGGTCACCAGATACCACACAGCCACTTCCTTCAGCACCATCCCCCTAAATCCGTGACCTTGCTTCCTTTGAAGATGAACACCTTCTCAGAATATAATTCAAGATGGAAAATGTTAGCACTCATTTAAGGGGTAAAAGCAAAAACCCAGACATGTAGTTCTACTTGGAACTCCTAAAGCAAATGTCCCAGACATGGATATCTCCTCACATTGGAAGAGGGAGTACACCCTAGTGGTAAAAGTGGAATCATGCTGACTCTGCCATTTACTAACTGTGTGGCCTTGGGCAAGTTACTTAGCCTCCCTGTGCTTCAGTTTCTTCTCTGGTTAAATGAAGAGAATGTAGACGTCTCTCACCAAGTTCTTTTCAAGAGTCATTGAGTAGATGCATATAAAGTGTTGGAGCCAAGTTATTAGCAGGATGGGTGGGGTAGGTTGGATGGAAGAGCAGGGTGGGGTCTGATAGAATATGGACACACTCTAAAGAAAGACATTCAAGTCTGTGCACACCCCACTCACTCCTCTCTGCAGAGTCATCAGCTGGCAAATGTCCTCCCTAGAAACAGACATAAAACACATCTCACATGTGCAGAAGACATCATTGTCCCCAAGAGCCTGCCCTGCTGTGATCCCAGCTAGCCTTCATGGCAACCATGTGAGAACGGAGGCAGAGAGCATGCCTTCCCCTTGCTCCTAAGCAGGGGCTCCAGATAGAGAAGGAAATGCATGTGTTTCTTAGATGCAACTCAAATATAACTGGGTGTTCTCTACTTTTATCTGAGAACCCCACTCTTAAAGAAATGGAAATTGAAGGAGTTATCTAGGGTCACAGAATCCAGGAGAGTCTGGCATGAGTTTCGGATTCTTCATGTCTCATCTGTGCTTTGTGTTGGGCGGCCACGGGTTTATTGTATTCCAAGACGGTGTGCACCTGGCCCCCTTCAAGGTGCCATGCCTGCAAATGTCTCCTTTTGCTTCTCTGCAACACCACTTTGCACTTAATCAGCTCCGTCTCCAGAGTCTTCTGGCAGAATCAACATTCTCCTCCCTCTGATTTTTTCCAGATTATACTCAGAGCCACTTGGCACCTGGTGTTAGGTTGAACCACATGAAATGCCATTTGGGGAGCTCAAAGAATAGTCAAACATGGGTGGTTTCTTGGGGTTCCGCCTAACAGTATTGCCCTTGCTTATGCTGCATAGAAGAGTGTGAGAGGAAGTGAGCCCGGTATGTGCTGTTGTGTCTAGATTTTTAAAATCTCTTCCTGCTGGCTCCTGGTTCAGATTCTTCTGTTGTCTGGTGTGTTTTTCAAGCTGGGAATAATCCCAGCTTTGGATGTGGTTCACATTCTTACGCAGGGATTTCTTAAGCAGGCTTTATGAGGGATACTGACAAGATGAAAACCAGGGCTGAATGGGCTTCCTGTTTCTTCTATTTTCAGTGAGCTCAAATGTGGCAGCTCAATCCATATAGTCATCTTCCCCACCATCCAAATTCAGATCAGCCTTGCAATGTGAGTTTTGTGAACTTACGTTAGACATTGTGATGAACCAGAGCCCTGAAGTAGCTCACAGGTGCAGCCTTTCATTTGCCTCTCGTGATGTGACTTATTGCTCTGTCTGGTGTTCCCTTCTGACTGTCTCCAATGTCTCTTTCCACCTACAGAATTACCTCCGTGTTGCATTCCAGGAGGTCAACAGTGGCTGCACAGGAAAGACCCTCCTCGTGAGACCGTACATCACCACTGAGGATGTGTGTCAGCTCTGTGCTGAGAAATTTAAGGTGGGGGACCCAGAGGAGTATAGCCTCTTTCTCTTCGTTGACGAAACGTGGCAGCAGCTGGCAGAGGACACTTATCCTCAAAAAATCAAGGCCGAGCTGCATAGCCGCCCACAACCCCACATCTTCCACTTCGTCTACAGGCGCATCAAGAATGATCCTTACGGTGTCATTTTCCAGAATGGTGAGGAAGATCTCACCCCCTCGTAGAAGCCATGGGGGACTTCCTGTGGATGCATCCAAAGGGGAGCTGAGAGCCTGGCCTTCTGGTTGCCACAAGCTTGAGCTTGGAAGGCAGTCACCTCCAGGAGGACCCCTTGGTGCATTGACTAAGCCATCCGAAGGCTAACTTAGCCCAGGGCATCTTTGGCCACATTGCCCATGAAAGGTAGCTGAGGTTGGTAAAAATAGTAGGATTCTCCTCCTACAATGCAGAGTTGCATTTCACGGTTCAAGTGTCCTGAAATTGTTTGCTACCTGCCCCTAGCCAGGTTCTAGGTTGGCTGACATGTGTGTATATGTGCTGAATGAACTTTTAAGGTACAAGCTCTTCTCTTGAATTCAACAGCAGGTGTTTGACAAGACTGTCCGATGCAGTGCGTCAGGTACTTCTCAGTTCTGTGGATGACTCCATCTTCCTTTTTACTTTTTTTTTTCCTTTAAAAAAATTTTTACAAAGAGCCTTTGTGTTTTTATATATTTCATAGAAATTTTTATAGCAGTTGCAGGTAAACTGTCAGGATTGGTTTTTAAAATATTTTTGTAACTTTAAAATATTGTATAATTATGCATGTGATTTTAACATTTAATATTGGAAAAATAAATCTCTTGCTGGATTTGAGAGTATTGCATTTTAAAAGTCTCTCTTCTGTAACTGGATGTTTTGGCAACTTTGTGGGGAGAGACTGCTGGATTTCTTAAAGCAATGTATTCCTGACACTGGCCACAGAATGCCTTTGGAAATTTGATGTACTGTTATCTTGTTCACATTTACTGGTATTGTGCTGTTTGTTTGTTTGTTTGTTTGTTTGTTTAAACAGGTGATGCTGAGAATAGGAGAGAAGTGAATGTAGAGACAGGTAGAGAGAGAAATACAGACAGACTCTAACTAAGGACTGAGGAGTGTAGTCTGCTGGTTCAGGCTCTGCAGGATGTAGGAAATAGAGTCAGAAGGAGCCACCTTTGCTTAAGATACTGTAAATATGCAAGAAGATTTGGCAAGAATCTATTCCACTTGTTATCCACTTTTGAAAACAATTTTGAAAATCCCACACATTCAAAAAAAATCAAGGTTAGCTCTCCCTCCCCCCACATTTTCACATAAATCAAAACTAACAGCATACAATTATTTGGAACAGAAACCAAGAACAAATTAATGCATAATGTAACTTTTGTTGAGTTAAATAAGATGCTGTTGGGAAAAGAATTTGAAAATGCACCAAAAAACAAAACAAAAACAAAAACACCCATCTGCATTGTAGAATGTACAGTGGCTGGGGATGCAGCTCAGTGGTAGAGCACTTGCTTAGCATGTGCAAGGCCCTGGGGAGCACCACCAATAAAATAAGTGAATAAATAAATGTACAGTGAGGTTAGATTTAGGTTTTATAAAACCAGTTTGGAGTGCACAAACTAGGAGGGTTGTGTGTTGACGTGACAGGTAGTTACAAAAACATGTTATTGTACTGTGTAAGGGTGCAGAGTCATCTGATAGGGTGGGCTTTGTACCTTGTACCTTTTTCAGCCGTGGCTTTTGTTAAACTAGAAGTCTCAGCACGTACTGTCTTGTACATCCTTATGTAAATGATTTTTAAATGGAATTTTGCACATAATACATTGTAATACTGTACCATAATCCTGTGTGAAAATAATTTTTGCTGTATTCTTTGTCTTTTTTTTTTTTTTTGAGAGTCAGAATATAATCAAACCTCACACTATGTCATGTAAATCTGAAATCCCAGCCAGCATTTGTGGTAAGATAATCTATGGAGAATAAACAGAAACACATTTTTCAGAAGCTTGTGGATCTGAGATAAAAAATTAAGAAGCAGAAGAGAAGGAAAAAAAAATCATCCTCTGCCCTGAAAGAGTTTCCACAGTATTGGCTTAATTGTATCCAGAATAAATCACAGTTAATCTGAATGCGGAGTTAGCTAGGGCCCTGCGGACAGCTCACTTTGTCCTTAGGCCACCTTTGTAATGTCTTGGCTGAGTTCAGCTGGTTGCAAAATCAACAAGGGCGCAGGCCTGGTTTTCTTTGCTGCGCTCTCCCCCATGTTTGGAACCATGCCTGGCAGATAATCAGGGCTCAATAATCCTCGTTGACTGAAGGAAGGAAAACACAGGTTTAAAGAGTTTATATTACCATCTCAGGGTAGCTACTTAGATCAGCATTGAGGCTGAATGGACACCTGCTTTTGATATTTACAGTGAATTAAAACAGGACCCCTGGATCCGTTCATCCAATTGTTCTTCCTTCTCTCCAAATTAAGACCATCACTGTGTCCTGGCACTTAGAAATCATTAGGCTGTTGATCAAAATGGGTCACGACGTCTGGATTTGGGACAGTTTGAGCAGGAGAGAGAGAGAGAGATCAGAACAGGAAAAGTTACTGTGAACAAAAGGACACATCACGAGATCGTCCCTGGTTTTGTCATTGGGCAATGCTTTCCTATCAAAGTTTCAACACAACATGTGTCTTCATTTTTTTCCCCCCACGCAGGCATTTCTCACTTCTCAAATTGCCAGGAAACAGACTCTGGAAGTTCGAAAGACTAAGAGGAGAGAGTAAAAATATACATGCTGGGTGGAGGGAGTGGAGAATGCATTTCCAAATCTAAAAATACATTTTAAAAGCTGAACGCCAGCCAGAGGAAGGGATTTTGTTTTTGGTCTTGGATGCACTGCCAAATACGCCCCCCTTGGGGACACAGGATAGAAATAGAAACTCTAAGTCGTTCATATCTTGTGGAAGTTACAACTTTAGATCTGTAAGAAAACACAAAGGACAGGAAACCCGGCCTGATGCTTCCATTCACAAATCTAGTTTCATCTCCACAGCAGCCCTAACCTTCATCTTCTGAAACAGACCTGAATTAGGTGAGCCTTCCAATTTCTAATAGCATGTCTGATTACTTCCCCCAAAGTGTGAGAGGCATGGCACAGGAGACTCTGAAGCACACAGGGCACAGAGGGCATGGTATTTTAATCATCTGCCAGTATCTGACAGTAAAATCCTGAGTGTTATAATTTTTCAGACTGTTTTCATATGGGTGGATCTGAGACCAAAGTGACTTTGCCATTTAGCGACTCCTAATCAGGTTCAAAATATGAAAAAAAGAAATCATATAACATTGCAGAATCCTAAGCAGATGATGGGGAAAGGAGAGGGAGAAGGAAAATAGTTGGCATTTGTCTCAGGAAACAGGTTGTTTTGTTGAAAAAGATCTATTTTTTGACATCAAAGGATGTGTGGCGGCTAACACAAATTTTTCCCACATGAATACTGACTTTGCTAGAAAACAAGGCATGGAAGTTTAAAAATACATATTCAGAAAGGTCAGGGCCGGAACCCTTTAATAAAGGGGTAACCAAGGTCTGCTCTCAGAAATCTTCACCCTGGAACTCTGGTTGGGGTGAGATAGCTGGAGGGAATGGAGCAGCTTTTTGATTCTGAAAAACTCTTCTGTTCAAAAGGGGTCTGACACTCTCAGAATTATATTATTATATCATAAGGGAGTCTGGGTATTTCTTTTGCCTGGACATATTAGAACAGGTGTGGCCAAGCTCTTTCTCACTGTCCTTAGGTGAGTTGGAGGTTTGGAGCTGGGAATCTGACTCCCAGCATTGGCATTCAGAAGGGACTGCCCCTTTCTAATAGCCCTCGAGTTCCTGGGGACATATCACTACACACAACAGGAGGCATTCTTCAGCTTGGACCCCCTTCTTCCTGCTTCTTGAACTCTAGTCTGTCCTTTTTCTCATGCCTACCCCCATGATGACTCTCTAGGGTGAGGTTTCCCTCCCATAGCAGGTTTTAAATGCATTCTAATGCTCCTTGCTGGGACAACAGGCTCTGACTTGCCCCATCTTTTTACAACTGGATTCTTCAGCTTTTCAGAGACTGGATTGTGAACCAGGCCCTACGGCATACATTACCCCCACACCCTGTCTGTCACTAACTCTTAGTGTCCACTGTTCCTATTTAGACAGGTTCTCAGCTTAAGCAGCTGTCAAAAGACCACAGAAGATGTATTTCTAGTATGGCCCCATCCAGTAGAAACATGAATCCAGTCACGTAGGTATCCTTAAAATTTCTGGAAGTCACATTAAAAAAAAAAAAAGCAAAGAGAAACGAGCAAAATCAGTTTTAGTAAAAGATGTGAATAACATCTATTCCATGATATTCCAAATTTTGTATTTCAAAAATTAATCAAAAAATGTAAAAGAGGAATTTTACATTCTTATTTGTCTTCAAAAAATTGTGTGTGTCTTTTATACTTATATTTCATTCACACTGCAGTCTCAAATGCCAATAGCCCCAGTGGCTAGTGGATACCATTGGATAGTGTAGTTCTACCGTACTAACTAGGAATGATTTTAAAACTTTTTTAAAACTCTGTATTTGTATATAAAATAAAATCACCTCCATCGGTTAGATCTACAAAAGAACCTACATTTGCATACTATCAAACATAAGTATTTAACTAGTAGCTGAAGATAATAATAACCATCTTGCTTTGTGCTATTTTGGATCTTAAAATGGCCCCAAAGGCCCACGTCCATGGTAAAGGTTTGATTCCCAGAGTGGTGCTATTAGAAGGTGATAGACCTTTAAGAGATGGAGCCTAAAGGGGGAGGTCTTTAGGTCATTGGGAGTATGTCATTTGGACACTAGTCCCTTCCTTTCTCCTTTCTCTATTGCTTCTTGGCTATAAAGTGAGTGGTTTTACTCTGCCACAAGCTCCCCTCCAATTTGCCATTCCCATCAAAGTCCTTGAAGCAATGGATCTGCCTGATCATGGACTGGAACCTCTAAAACCATGAGCCAAAATAAACCTTTTCTCTTTATCACTGATATTTGTTATAGTAAAGGAAAACTATATCAGGGTGCTGTAAGGCCAGCATGAATTGATCCAGGCCAAAGGCTTAGAACAGTACCTAACACACCATAAGCACTATTAAATATTAGGTTTTATTATCATTAGATGGTCTACTGCTTTGACACTTTCCTACTATGGTTTATTTCTAATTCATGTTATTATCTGCTAGTTTCTTATGACATAGAAGAAAGGCAGTGAGAGGTATCAAATTAAGAAAAATTTATTGGGGTGGAATGCCCAATATGGGAGGATCAAAAGTAAATGCTGTGGTTTAACTTTGTTTATGCTGTTGATGGTGTTGATGGTTATGGTGGTGTGTATGTATGAGAGAGAGAGAGAGAGAGAGAGAGAGAGAGAGAAGGGCGGGCAGAGGCCACATGCATGCAGGTTTTTCCCAGAATCCCCTCCTGGTCAAGAGCATCATCAGGTGCGATTATCAGTGGTAACTTTTGCCAAGAAGGGGAAAGGGGGGGCTGGGGTTGTGGCTCAGAGGTAGAGCGCTTGCCAACCATGCGTGAAGCACTGAGTTCGATCCTCAACACCACATAAAAATACAATAAAGATATTGTGTCCACCTATAACTAAAAAAATAAATATTAAAAAAAAGAAGGGGAAAGGGAGGGAGGGAGATTGCAAAGATGAATCTTGCTGGTTTCCCAGTCATGGCCAGAGTGAAATTTGAAAGGAACAATTTCTGCCCCCAATAGGCATCTAAAATAATGCCTACCAGAAAGCAATTATTGTTTAGACTTTTCCCATATTTTATTTATTTTGTATTTAGCTATTAATGTATGCATTTATAACATTTTAACAAAGTGACTGTTAAAAAGTATAAATCATGCCTTACCAAAAACAATAAGACATTTGATGGAATTACTTCTCATTATTTCTTTTGTCCATACTTCTTATTTCCTGCCAGTACTACAAATTATGAGAGAATGAGCCAGGTCATCATTTCAGTCAATTTTATCTTTCTAAGCTTCTTTTCTCTGTAATCTACTGGTGTATAATTGCATGCAAAAAAAAAAAAATGCATCCATTATGAACTAAAAGAAAGAAAAACAAGAAAGAGTGATAAATTGATAAAGGCTCTTTAACAGATCAGAAGTAAATATGAAAGTAGCATAGAACAGTAAGAAAGTTTCTATTTATCACTAGCACATGAAAGTAAACACTTGGTGAATTGCAAAGGGTTAACAGATAGTTTTAAAGTTTCACAGCTGAAGATAAAGTCCATTGACCAAGCCTCCCATCTGCCAGGAGTGTGTTAGAATTTCAGGCCACTCTCAGACTTGCTGAGTCAGAATGCATGCAAAATTTGGGCTGGGGATGCAGCTCAGTAGTAAAGCCCTTGCCTACCACGTGTGAGGCCCTGGGTGCAATCTGCAGCACCACAATGAAACAAAACACTAGAATCTGCATTTTAACAAATTCCCATCTGATTTATATTTGCAGTATGGTTTGAGAAATACTCTTTTGAGATATACGTGGGGTACTGGCACTTGTACAGCTGAGTAGTAGTAATAGTAGTAGTAGTAGTAGTAGTAGTAGTAGTAGTTGTAGTAGCTGTCTTGCTGTTACAACCTGGAAGAAAGGAGAAGAAAAGAGGTTGTGATGCTTATTAAAAATCAGGCATACCTTGCTTAAAATCACCTACTTTACCTACAAGAGGCTTAAGATGCAAATGTCAGTAAACAAATTTTTATCTCATAGTTATACATCATATTCTTCTTGCTTTGATAGGGGAAAGGGCATGGGGAAAAGACTCTAAAAATGAGGAGGGGTCACTGAAGACAAACTTACTGTGATTTTGCCAGGCATTGTGAGTCAGGAAGGCCTTTCTGTCTAGACCAGCTCACACACGTGTATGTGTGTGCATGTCCAGGGACACGGTCGTGTATTCCCAAGCAAGCCCCTCTGGAATCACAACCAGTAGGAGATACACAGGAAGAGAGTGGTGCATCTGCAGAAGGCCTCCATTTGTCTGGGTCATCACCATTCCAGAAAATCCAGAGTCCTCATCATCCTCAGATGATGTTGGTTAATTCTCATGATTTCACCTTCCCTTTTGTAGGGGAGGGAGGTATTTTTGAAAAATAAAAACAATACATGATTTATGAAGTCAAATATTAAAGGGATTTAATGGAGATCAATAGGTCCTGTTCCTGAATCCAATCCCATTTCTGGTGCCTCCTTCCCTAATCACATCTCCATCAATGTCTTCCATTATTAATTTCCTTATTTTTAAAAAACTATGCTTACATTGTTGCTTGTTGATTTGTTCCTATTACTTTCAAGTGCCATACTACATAGGTGAAGATTTAAGCTTTGTTTTTAAGATTTTTATGAGTGCATTATAGTTATACATAACAGTGGGGTTCATTTTGACATATTCCTAAATGCATATAGCATAGTTTGTGCCAAGATTTATCTTTCTTAAACAGTGTCTTCCCCCCGGGGCTACCTGATCATTTTATTGGAGTGATGCACAAAATGTGAATATTTGTGGGGCTTTTCTCTTGGGTCAGGGTCAGGTGGTTGTCCTCAACGTCAAAATTCTCTCATATTCACCTGGGGTTGCAGAGAAGGTTAAATCTAGCTGCCAGCATTATTAGACCTAAGCAAGCCCCCACTGGGCTTTTGCCTTTCAGTACTCCAATTTGTTTATATAAAATAGTTTTTATTGGTGCATTCTAATTATACATACTAGTGGGATTTGTTGTGACATATTCATGCAGGCACATAATTTGGCCAGTTTCATTTCCCAGACCCTTGCCTTTCCCTCTCCTCTTCTCTCCATATTCCTACTTTGCCTCACTCTCCATTTTATATTCTATTGGAAAAGAAGAGTGAGACAAACTTGGAATGTCATCTGTCTCCCCTTTGCCCTTTGCTGTCTGTGCCCTGAGCACAGGGCACAGTGTCTTGGTCTCCTCAGGAAAAAGGGTCCCCATCTTCTCCCCTCAGTCATACCTGCTGTCTCATCCCTCAGCCTCACCAGATTCTGTACCAGAAATCAATTTTCAATTGCCTTTCTGCCAGCAGTAACTTAAATCTTTTTTAAAAAAACTTTCTACTAAATGCATTTTTAGCATCCAAACTGTTGTTGCCCCGTTTCATTGGCTCTTGTCTCCTCTTCCAATCTCTTTGTCTTATGGATTTAGGCCTTTTTTAAAAAAAAAAAAAATTTAAATTCTCTTTTATTCTTAGTGAGGTGTGGTACAAAAGAGATGTATACAGCCTGCCTTGCTTAATTGAAACCTGTCATCAGTTTTTAATTTCCATAGTGAATGCATTTGTACATCCAAATTAGCAAAACTGAAAAATAGATTATCATATTTATGGTCAGGGCCAATGCTTTCATCCTGTCCAGTAATTGTTTTATAATAAAAAAAAAACTTTTAAGTGAAGGCACCCACCCATTTAAGCTGTTTTATTGTCAAGAATGTTGCCTAGCACATATCGAAATATCTATTTACAGTGCACTTTGTGCTTCCCCCGTAATCTGAAAGAAAAGAAACAGAGCAATAACAGATGAAGCACTAAGCTGTTTGCTTGTTTTAAATGTGGAATTTTGCAATGATGGATGTGAATCTGGGTCAGCACTATTTACAGAGAGCACATGGTGTTTTGTTTCAATGAGCAGGAAAATGTTTTGTGATTAAAAGTGGTAAAAGCTTGTAGTTTTTTCCAACTAAGCAGTAAAAAAGAATTACTCAATGTAAAATGATAAATAAAAAGTTCTATGAGTCATCTTTAATGTAGGGAAAATGTGCAGCTGGGACAGAAACTATGTTTTCCTGCATGTTAAAAATAAAATTGAATGCTCTGAAATGGAAATTGATAACAGCATGTCCCAAATAACTGTGGGACTCACAGGGACTTTAAGGTACTTGTACTTTTCAAATAAAAATATTGAAATAGTGGCAACAATAATGTAAAGGCCATTTTTAAAGTGAGGTTTATTAAGATCTAACTTACACTCAGTCAAATTCACTTTTGTGGTATACATTCCATGAGTTTTGACAGACACATTCAGTCATATTGCCACCCACCATGATGACCAGACCCATTTTCGCTCCTCAATTCCTAGTGCTCTCTCCAACCCAGTCCCAGGCAGGCACTGATTTATTTTCTGTTCTTAAATTCTGCCTTTTCCAAAATGCCATATAAATGGAATCATCCAGCACATAGACTTTTGACTGGCTTAAATAGTCAGGTCTAGTTTTTACATGAACATAAGTTTTTATATTTCTGGGCCAAATGCCCAGGAGTTCAATTGCTGGATTAGATGGTAGTTATATGTTCAGTTTGTAAAGAAACTACCAAAAAGACTATACCACCTTACATTCCTTCCAGTTATATATATGAGTGATTCGGATTTTAATTTGGGGGTAAGTTTCAGTGATAAACTGCTGAAATTTTCAGAGATTAATTAGGTTTAAAATGTATATATTATAAAAAAGTTTATTTCTGGGAGTGTTGTAATTAATGACGCTCCAGTATATTCACTCACAAAAGAAAAAAAAACACCTCATGTTGGCCTTATTCTTTTCCCCCAGAAACTTTAAACACAAAACAACAATGGAGCAATGTGTTTACAAAGTTCTGGAAGAGAGAACATGGAATTCATGAATATTCAGCCAGTATCCCATTCAGGCCTTCTGAACAGTCAGGGGAGCTAGAGGATCCCAGCATCCAGGAGACATGAGGAAGAACAAAGTCAAGAAAACACAGGGGAACAAGACAAAACAAAAACAAAAAAACAACAAAAAAACCTCTGTAAAGAAACCCAGTCACCCATTCATAAACCAAAGTGAAGAATGGAATGGGAAAATTCTAATAACAAATGGTGATGAGTGTGACACCCACTCAGTTATCAATTTAAAACCAAACCAGTGAGAGACACAAGAGTTTTAACACAGATATATAAATCCTGAAAAGTGACAATAATACAACATACCTAATCAGAAGGATAGAGGAAGTGATAAAGAAACATATCAACTTATTTTTCTTTCGTGAAACTCAGTTCAAATTTGATTTCAATCTCAATGATTTTCATTAAAGGGTTGAAATCATATTTCATGCATATACATATTACATTCTTAAACTTAGAGGAAACTTTTAGGTATCAATATTTCTGTGTTCAGCAATCCCTTTGGTTTTCATTCTTTTTCTTCTGCTGCTAAATTTAAGGAAAATTTTATTTTTATTTTTTGTTCTTTTTAAAGAAATAGCTCTTATTTATATTAACCTATACAATCTGAACCCCTTTTTTGTAAAAGTCTTTCTTGGCCCCCTTAAATTACATAGAGAGATGTCTGAAATTCTTCAAAGATTAAAGCTGGCTTGTTCTTGGGTGGTAAAATGTTGAGTGACTTGTTACTTCTGTCTTTGAACATTTCCATATGTCTTCAATTTCTTAATATGTGCATATATTCCTTTTATTAAGTCAGCACAGGCTTCAAAAATATAAACAGTCCTCATATATATATTTGTATTTGTAAAACTCCATAAAAGTATGCCACATGTACACCCTTCTGGCTAGTGCACAGAAAGCGAAAAGGGAGGTGGCTTCAAAAGCCACATGCATCTGATATAAGCTACTCATTGGGTGATGTGAGCAACATGCAATCATTCCTGAGCTGAACTTGTTAAAGTGTCTATGGCTGAGGATTTTCCCTCTTCTACAGTCTACATTCCAAGATTTCAATTCTTAAATATGCCAAATACTTCATGTCATTGATTTTCCTTAACAAGCACTTAGATGACACGTAAGGCTGGCAAGAACTGTTCTAAGTATTTTACAGATATTAACTCATTGAATCTGCACAATGGTCCCATGAGATAGGTACAGATTCGAAATAATGTGAATACCATTTGTAAACAGTGTCTTCAGTACAGTCAGTATGCCACCTTTTTCATTCAGCCATTCAACTGATACTTGCTGGACACCTACTGGTCACCCTCTGAGGTGCTAATTCGTAGAAGATGCTCAGCTAAGATGTTCATAACAGCTTTAAAATAGGTAGACACAAAGGGAGAGAAGCAAGTTCCAGCTTGTCTCCAGGATATACTCTGAGCTCTCATGCACGTTCTCTCTTGTCACTGCTATGGTTATGGGATAGTGTTGATCTATGGCTCAAAATGATAATTCTGAATTACAATTTCTATCAGTGGTTGTAATCTAATGGTCTGCCTTTGTGTTAAATCCACAGAATTTTTTTAAAAATCAAAATCCTATGTGTTATATCATTAGTTAAATAGTTACAAAGATAGCTATAAATCTCTGATGTTTATAGTGTTATGTGTATAGTTAATAAATCAGAACCAGAGAAAAATTATGATAACCATCAAAACTTCACAACTAATAAAATTTAAATCAATTAAAATTTAGTTCCTGTCAGAAAAAATTGTGAAACACTTTGACATGACCAAAAAAAAAAAAAAAAAAAACAATAAAGGATAACTGGGTATCTTGTTCAGTAGACCCTTCTAGATTTTCTCTTTTATTGTCTTTTACCTATTTTACAAATCTGTAAGCTGTAGAAGCTGTAGGACATTGGTATTGATGAAAATTATTATTCTCCACAAAAAATATAAATGCATCATATTGTGTCCAGACGCACTGGATGACTGAGCAGTCAACATTGACCAGTTTTACACCTATCCGTGTATACATTTTAGTATTCCTGAGTGCCTTGTGCATTTAAAATTCTCCTTGGAACTGACTGTTACATCTTTCTGGTTCTTTAACAAATGAGTCAACATCTTTGACATATGTTCACTTTACATTTGTATAAGAATCACAATTTTACCTTTTCTAAATTTTTTTCTGTAACATTTATTTAATGTGACACATTTTACTGATAGGAAATGGCCTCTATAATTTCTCCCTGTTAAAATGCTTAGCAGGCAATAACCAAACTCCTGGTTTTATATTCTGCCATCCTTTGGTATTTAAAGTACCTGTGGTCATGAATTTGAAACTCCTAGGGGTTATTACATTTGCATTTATATATATATAGTTGAGCTTTTGGAAACAATGTCTGGAGATGAGCTTGGGCCTTGGAGATTCTTGTTATTGGGGCTATCTACTTCTTCAACCATTTGATTTCTTTACTTCTGGCATGCCTGGGCCACAAGCGCGGCAGGGGGCTTCTGTGGAATAACTTGGGCTCCAGAGTAATTAGGGATGAGAGGACTTTGGAATTGATACTTCTTTTTGATTCGTTATTTGACTTGGTTTAACCTCTGCAATCTGTCCCGCAAGACCATCTTAACAGGTGCTCAGAAAGGGGGTGGAAGGGAAAGAATCTCCCAAATCAAACTAACCTCTGCTATCTACTATGGTAGCCACTACCCATGGGGCTATTGGGTGCTTAAAATTTGGCTGATATGACTGAAGAATAGAATTTTAAACTTTTAATTTAAACTAAATTTAAAAACTGCAATTCAATCCAGTTATTTGAAAATACTATGTTTGGGACCATTTGAATGTGTGAATCTCCTTTTTAATCATACATTTTATGAAATCAAAATCTGGAGCATGATAATCGCTCTTTCGAGTTGAAATATGCTGAAACGGAAAATACACACCAGGTTTCGAAGTCTCACCACTAAAAAAGGGTAAAATATTCCATTAATACCTTTTGTATTAACACGTTGAAATGATAATATTTCAGGTATACTGGGTAAAATAAAATATATTCTTAATATTAGCCAAGTGTGGCGATATAAACCTGCAAACCCAGCTACTCGGGAGGCTGAGGTAGTAGGATTGCAAGGTTGATCAATAACTTAGTGAGACCCTGTCTTAAAATAATATTTTGAAGGACCCAGGATGTATGTAGCTCAGGGTAAAGTGCTTGTTTAGCAAGTCGTGAGGCCCTGGTGCTTAACCCCCTGCACCGCAAAAAAAATAAAAAATGAAGTATTTTTTTTTAACATGGTATTAGAAAAGATAAGATCACTTTGCGGTTAGCATCTTTGGATCGGGACACCCAGGAGGAAGAATCCTCTCATTTCTCTTTATCTGGTTTGCTATGGGGCTCCCTTGTGGTTCTGGATCTTTTATGCTTTGGTTTTCTAATCCCTAGCAGCTTTTTTCTCCTTCCTGGGTGATCACACTGCTCTACAGTCGGTTTTAAAGTTGTGGGCACCCAACAACAGTCTCTTCCACTCCCCACCTGTATGCTCCTGGAGCCCCAAGACCTTAGAGGAGTGGTCTTGCAATTTCTGACTCTGCCCGCCAGAGGGAGCGCAGTTGCTGCCGTTGCTGTCTACCAACCTGAGGCCCGGAAGCAGTTCTTCTCGCGCGCGGGGCGACTTCCGGCGGAGTGAGCACTGGGTCGCGACGTGCCGGCTTTCTAGTGTGGCGGCGGTGGCGAGATGACCACGCTCCGGGCCTTCACGTGCGACGACCTGTTTCGCTTCAACAACATGTGAGTAAGACACGTCCTGAGCCGGCAGCTCCTGCCCGGGCCCCGCTTCCTGGACTGCCAGCTCTGTCCCTAGCTGCGACCCCGGCCAGACCCCCTCACCCAGGCCGGGGCCTGGGAAGTTACCCCGCCGGCCGACTCTTGCGTCTCCTTCGGGGCTGCGGGGGTCCGAGGCCCGGTGGGTCCGGGACTGATTGCGCACTGGCATTGGTGACCTCAGCCAAGGCACTTAAATAACTTCATCCTTTAACCCTGCGTGCCCATTGAGTACTGGGCAACGCTGGGGCCGACTCCAGGTCGTTGTCAGGGTGCGCAGGGGTGGCGGAGCGAGGTGGGCGAGCGGTCCCGAGCCGCGGGTCTGGGCTCCACGCTTAGTTCTGGGGCTTACCGGTTAGTGACTTTTGGGTACTGTGGACACACTAAAGTACCCGCGGCGGAGGCTGTTGCAAGGTTCCGACTGAGGTCAATAGCTAAGTGTTTGCTGGGAACAAATCCATTGGTTAAATTGTATCCTAATGAAGTAACATTGTCATCATTGTGTCCCACCGCAGCAGGTGATGTCGCAGTCGTAGTGTTTGAACGTTTAGTTACTGTATCTGCACATCCCCGGAGTAGTCAACTTTTTTTTTTTTTTTTTCTGTCGTGAGAAGTCCAGGAAGAGGGCAGATGATTGTAGAGATCCATCGTATGCAGAGTCCTGGGTTCAGTCTGAGTTAAGGCAAGATCCGTGACTTGCAAGTACTTTAAAAAACAAAAACAGTTTATTATCAAAATTCCTAAACATTTAGAAGAGTTGAAAGAATTTTGCCTTGAGCTCCTATAGGTACCACGTGGATTTTACAGTTGAAATTTTATTTTTACTACACTGGTCTTATCTCACGTTTGTCTGTCCATCTGTCAGTCTCCTAATCACTTTTAAAAACAATAGTGCAATAAGTGAAAACTGTGGGCCAGTGATTCAGATTCAAATGTCAGGAGTGTGGAAAAAACTTTAGGATGAGGTGGATAGGAACATTGAGTAAGGCTTGAAGGATGAGGAAAATGTTGGGGAGGAGGAAGTTCATTCTGGAGAAGGTGTTTAAGTGAGAAAACAAGAAGTTTAGTCAGATAGCTGGTATCAGTGTAAATTATAGTAGTTGACTTCTGTAACAGCAGTCAGGGAAAAACAGGTGAAGCTGGTCTTTGGATCCATCGTAGAGGGGTTTAAATGTGATTCTGTGGGAAGAATTTTCTGTTGGGTCTGACTTGTGTTGATTTCTCCCTGTCCCATACACACCTGTTCTGAATGCTCATGTAATCACTTAATCCACTCAATTATGTGGTGCTGACATCATTTTACTTTATTTTATTTTGAGTAAGGTATTGCAAGCTTATATGAATTGTCCCAAGTGATGGAGCCCAGAGGTGGGAATGGGTTGAGCCAGGCATTTTCTCCAAGGAGATTGGCCCTGGTGGTTCTTGGAAAGTTGGTCCCTGACTATAGGGACTGTTTTAAAAATGCAAATTCTCTGATGTTTGAGACCATTGCTCTAAAGAAGTCCCTTGATATCTGTGGGGGATTTGTTTTAGGATCCAACATGGATCCCAGAGTCCAATGATGATCAAGTTGCTTATTTACAATGGCATAATATTTGCATATAACCTATGTGCCTCTGACACACTGTAGATTGTCTGAGATTTACTTATAATGCTTCATATAATGTGAATGCCTTATAAATAGTTGCTTTACTGGGTTATTTGGGGACCGATGACCAAAAAAGTCAATACTCAAAGGCACGAATGCAATTTTTGTCATATATTTTCAATCCAAAGTTGGTTGAATCCAAGGATGCAGAACCCACAGACATGGAAGGCAGACTGAACTCTTAACCAGTGTGCTCTGTGGGGTGTGAAGTAATTAGAGGAAATGAACCAGGCAGGTAAGCCACTTAGGAGTCCTTGGCAATGACCCAGAGATGATGACTTGACAAAGGCGCAGGTTTGGGAGGTGCAGGTGGGAGGTGACATGGTGGCCGAAGTTTGAGGAATAGACAAGTCAAAGCTTGTAGAATCAAAGATCTAGAAAGGGACAACACTGTTTTATATGAAAATGAATAAAATTGAAGGGTATAATCATGAACACTATAATCAAACTTTAGATTCCAGGTCACTTTGCTTGCTTAGCCTTTTCAGCATATACCAATAAGGTATATAGGAGCTCACTTTGTCTCCACTTTTATACTCCTTTTATTGTCATTTTGGTTGGAAACAAAATCATGCAGGGTAGGATTGCAGAAGGAATTGAAAGAAGCATTAGGTATAGACTTTTGCAATTATTTTAACTGAAATTTTATTCTTGGAACAATATTTGAGTGCCTAATAAGTGCCAGTACTAGAGCAGCAATGAAAAGAACAAAAATATTGGTGTCTTTATGGAATTTACATTTTTAGAGATAAAAGTGGTAAATACAACTTAGTGTTCAGTATGAAGGAAGAAACAGAAGCAGGGAAGGAAAATTGGAAGTGCTTAGGAATTCAACTTTACGTAGGGTGTTCAGGGAAGATGCCATTGAAGAAAGACCTAGGTGAAATGAGGGAGTGAGTCATTTGGATACCAGGAGCTTCCAGATCGAGGGGACAGTAAAGATATCTGTGCAAAAGATATTTCAAATAGGAGGCAGCAACCAGTGTGGCTGGTATATCGTGAGTACAGGCGTGTAAGAGATGAAGTCAGAGAGTCAAAGGCCTAGTTCTTGGAAACTCCTTCCTGGGACTTGGGCTTCTCTGTCTTCTCATTAAGACACCCCAGTAGAAAAATCAGGTAGGCATCTGGGCATGGGGGTCTCAAGTTTAGGTCTGGACTAAAGATAGGAGTTTGAAGATCCTTACTGTGTGGATGATGGCAGGTTATCAGGAGACTATATGACACTAGTGATGGAATAACTGTAGAAAGAAAAGTCTAGAATACGCCCAAAGGTGTCAAGGAGACCGGTCACTGAGGTGGGAGAAAAAAACTGATGGAGTCTTGGAAGCCAAGTGAAGAGAGTGTTTCAGGAAGAAGGAATGAGGAACTATGTGAAGAGCTGCTGATGACTAAGTGTAAATCCTATTTGTACATTTCTTCTAGGGAAGAGACAGAAATTTGAGATGCAGATACAGGATACAGAATCGCAAGAGCAGGGAGGGTCCTGAGTAGTGAGAGGGGTGGGATCTGCTGGCTGACACTCCATGCCTAGTGACAGAAGTGCAAGCAAGCATCTGGTGGTCATTAGGTGGGTGGATTCACTGGTGGGACTTTGGTGACACTTTCTTCTCTTCTTACTGTTGTATTTTCTTTGTGATGAAATAGGAAGCAGCTGAGATAGAGAAGGGGCAACCTGTTGGAGAGTCAAGGTGAGACGAAAGGATATGAAGTAGTCAAGAAGTGTAGGAGAGTGAATCCCCACACTGTGTTAGAGCAGTGATTCTCCAGGTGAGGGTCAGGGCTCTGCGGGGTCCCCAGGATTGTTTTGGAGTTCTGCAAGAACAAAACTATTTTCATAATACTAAGATTTTTTTTAAATGCCTTTTTCACTCTCATTGTCTTAAAAGCATACATTGGGGTTTTCCTGATGTGTTATCTTTCAACAGCAAGCATAACAAATCCTTGAAAATTCAGCTGGTTTCTTCTAAAGCCAGTCATTGCAAAACTGTTAAAAGTGTCATTGTTGTCGCTAAGTTTTTGTTTATTTTCCAAAATATAGTGATTTCTTGGTAAAGTTATTAATGTTAACATATAATTGACTTATATAGATTTTCAATGAATATTTTTAATTTTAAAACATCAATATATATAACCTATCTAAACTAAAAGTTGAATACTTTTTTAGTGTAAAGGGGGTTTTTGAGACCAAAAAGATTGAGAACTTACTGGAATAGAGAGATGTAATATGGCATTGTTAAGGGTACCAAAAAACTTGACTATAAATGGGAAGAAGGTTGAAAGTTGCTGGTTTGTGTCTGAAAAAATAACAGTTCCATTAAATGAACAGGAAAGTGAGAGGCCAGAGCTGGTTGGGGATGGAGGATATAGGTTTTAAGAATGGTGTGATGATGGTGTGGTAGTACATGCTGGCACCAGGGCCAGGTTGGGGGAAAGCCTCCTTCAAAAATGCACAATGGAAAATATAGGAATGGGGTCGGTGGAAATGTAGGAGTAGGTAAGTAAAAACTGAATGTTCATATTTATAAGGTGGAAAAGAGAAAGAAAAAACTGTAAGGGAAGGTCCCACAGGCAGGTAGAATCCTTGTGTGAAATGGGGTAGCAGGCAAGTTTGACCTGCTGTCTATATTCATGATACTAGGTATATACCTAGTTGGTCCCCAGCTTCACTAACAATTTATTATCTTCTATAAGATTTATTTTGACATTTCTTTTGTTTCTTTCAGTAACTTGGACCCACTTACAGAAACTGTATCCTTTTTAAAAAAATAAAAAAATAAATGAAGATTTACCAGTAAGCAAAATGGAGAAATAAAAGGAAAAATTACACAAAAGGGCTGAAAACTTTAAAAACCTGTAAATCATTTTAAAAAACAACGAAAAACAATAGTTGCCTTAAATCTGCCTGGCAAACTACTCATATATATACTTTACATAAATCTGTAACATTATAGCTCCCTTGCCCCATAGCAGTAGCATGGCTGTATGTATATACCAGAAAGCACAGTGACTTCAGTAAGATGGCTGTTTCCCTCTGAATGAAGTCTCCAGTAACCACCCTCTTTGCAATTTTAATTATCGAATCATTCCCAGAGTAGCTTTGGTCTTCCTGTTCCAGGTGGCTCCAGAGCAAATGATCAGTATGGCAGCAGAATCTACAGAGGGGAGGTGAGTGTGTCCTTCCGTTTTAAGAGTAATTTTGCAAAGCACCATAAAGTACCTGCCTCCTGCCCCACCTGTCTAGTCTATTCGTAGTCCAGAATTAAGCCCAATTTGAAATTGGGACTTGTAACTAAAGTGAATAGAGGATTTGGGATAATAATTGATAGTCTCTATCATCATCCCAACATAAAATGGGCAGAATATGGAAAGTTAGGACATTCTTGGTTATGTTGCTATAACAGATAACTACATATCTTCAGTGGTTTAAAATGAAACATTAGATTTCTGGATTATGCTTTATGTCCATTGCAGATCGATAGGATGTTCTGTTAATTGATAATTTAATTTATGCCCCAAGAGGGCATAGTAGAAGCTTGTAAACTTGTAAAGACTTCCATCTTACCAGTCAGAAGACATGCAAACTTAAATCAAAATGAGAAACCATATATAACAGAGCAGATGATCCAGAAATTTTAAAAAAAAGATAAAACTCAATATTAATGATGATGGGGTAAAAAAAGCATTCTCATAAATTGCTGGTGACAGTATCAACTGGTATAGTCTCACTAGAAGGTGATTTTGAAATATAATACTTAGAGATTCCATTACCTGAAAGCAAAAATAATTTTTAAAAATAGAGGCAGTTTTTATCATAGGTAAGCAAATTCAGGTCCATGGGCCAAATTTGGCCCACTTTTTTTTTATGTAAATAAGATTATATTGAGATGTGCCCATGCTGACTAATTTGTTGTCTGCTTCCCTACTTAATGATCCTCCTGTATCTAAGTCTCTGTGTAGCATTTATCATCTAAGATTCTTACTTGTTCACTGTCTGTTTACTCATGGACTATGAATGTCAGATTTACTCTGTGATGCTTGGCACATAGATGTTCAATACATTAATTTTTCTATAATTACATTGGAAAATTAATGGCTAGTTCCTATTTTGGCTTCAGCCATGAAACTGACATGCAAACTTAAATTAAAAAAAGATATGCAAACACAATTATGTTTTTTTGTTTTGTTTAAAGGAAACTTTTTACCATCCGTTACTTTTCATACTCCTTAACAGGATCTAGTGTAGGATTCTTTTTAACTTATAGTACCTCACCCACTGGCCAGAGACCATATGGTCCACAAGCATAGGAAATTTACTGTCTAGGCCTTTACAGAAAAAGTTTGCTACCCCTGAGTTACATCATGATAAAAATTATTTCAGGAGAATTATATTGAAATTTTGGAATTCACACATAACAAGGATATGGTTAAATAAATTAAGATGTATCCAAGAAGGACTTACAAAGTTTTTTTGGAAACTAGAAACTCCTGACAGGAGACAGAGTATTTAGATTTGTCTTCATATCAGGGAATCCTACATAGTAGTAAAAAATAACCACAGGTACAGGCTATAAGAGGACTATAGATTAGAAACAAAATTGAGTAGAACAAGAAAAATCCACAAAGCTTTCATTTGAATTTTTAAAATTGTGACTAACTAAAAGTATCTCCCTGTCTTTAAAAGAAAAGTCAAAAGTTTTTGAAGAATTTTGAATGCCAAAGGAAAATTCTTACTGTATAATAAGGGAAAATATTAGAATGCAAATCAACTTATACAATGTGCTTTTGAGTGGCATCTAAATTTTACAGTTAAATCCCATAATCAAAGTGAGTTCATATTTGAAACTAATCTGTTAGGTCCTACTGGTTGATTTGAGGAGTAGGCAAGATGATTAAGGAGTGAGTGGCTTCATGGCAGCAAGACTGGATGGCCTGCAATGTTAGGGTTGTTTTAGTTCTCAAAATAATGACTGTTCCTCGAGGAGAGTTGGAGGATTTGAAGAATTTAACACTTGAGGAAATTTTCCAAAAACTTTTTTTTTGTAACAGCACTGGTATTAAACCCAGGGCTTTGTGCAGGCCAGGCAAACACTTTACCACTGAGCTTTGTATGATTGATGGTGTCCTCTCATTAAATTGTATCAGAGTGTTTATACTGAGAATACATATAGGAGAGTACCTATCAGTAAGGACACCCTAGGATCAAAGAGTTAAGTAATGAGCAGACATACTTGATTCCTTTAATCACATTTTATCTGCATTATTAAAATTTGAATCAGTGGAGGGGAAAAATAGGTAATTATTGCCTCTGAAAGGACTTAGGTTGTACTTATTTTCAGTTTCATGGCTGAAACCAAAGTAGGAACTAGCCATTAATTTTCCAGTGCAATTATGGAAGGATAAATATATTGAACATCTATGTGCTAAGCACCACAGAGTAAATCTGACATTCATAGTCCATCAGTAAACAGACAGTGAACAAATAACAATCTCAGGTGATGATAAATGCTACACAGAGACTTAGATACAGGATGGTCAGTAAGAAGGGAAGCAAACTGTCCAAGAACTTTGGAGTCCTGATTCTTTGCTTTCTAGCAGTCTCCATTTCACAACTGAGGTAATATGTCTAGGCAATTTTGTAAAAATTCAGTGCTAACCTAAATATTTCATGTATTGGGCATAATTAGGAATTTTACAGAGCTGAAGATAAAGTAACAATTATGTTTTTTTGTTTTGTTTTAAGGGAACTTTTTACCGTCCATTACTTTTCATACTCCTTAACAGGATCTAGTATGGGATTCCTTTTTACTTACAGTACCTCGCCCACTGGCCAGAGTATTTCATCGTTGCAGAGGCACCTGGTGGAGAATTAATGGGTTATAGTAAGTATAAAACCACTAGCACTTTTTTGGGTAGAAAGTTAAGATTTTAATGTAGATTTCAACATGATTGCTTTAGACTGTAGAATTGGAATCATGATGCCTGTGTTTTATTTTCTCTTCAACTACTCAACAGCTTACTGATCACTTCTCTTTTAGCGAATGTTCTAGGTAACAGTGAACCAGGCAGACATGATCTCATTTTTCTTGGACTTTCATTCTATATTTATATCATGGTTTATTTGGCATATATAATATGTGGATTGTATCATCTTCATTGAATTAGTAGCATTACTAACAAAAATTTGAGTTGTGAATTGTCTCTTATTGTATGCACATACCCACATATATACATACCTCCATGAAAACTTTTCCTGATTCTATAAACAGATGTGGCATTTCATTTGCAAGGGAATTTTCAAATAAATACCATTAACTGGATACTTAAAAATGAAAACTTTGGGGGCTGGGGTTGTAACTCATTGGTAGAGCACTTGCCTAGCGTGTAGGAGGCACTGGGTTTGATTTTCAGTACCGCACATAAATAAATTTTTTTAAAAATGAAAACTTTGATTTTATGTTAATCAGTGTGTCTAATTACTGAATGCTTTTGTTGTTGTTGTCGGCAGTTATGGGTAAAGCAGAAGGCTCAGTAGCCAGGGAAGAATGGCATGGGCACGTCACAGCTCTGTCTGTTGCCCCTGAATTTCGACGTCTTGGTTTGGCTGCTAAACTTATGGAGTTATTAGAGGAGATTTCAGAAAGGTGAGATCCAGTTTTTCAAAAATACTTAGTGATTTATGAACCCTCACCATTTTTGACTGTAGAACATCTGTAAGATTTTCCCCCACTTCTGGCTGAGTAGCTGCTGTGTCTTTATACTTTGCAGGGTTTTATTTTCAACTTCTAGTAGTTCTTAGAACTGTCTGTCACCTATTCTAAGTGATGTCATTGTTCCTGTTTTGTTATTGAGGAAAATTAAGGCAGAGTGTTGCAGTGACCTGTCATAGGCCTATACACTGGATAACTGGTGAAATCAAAGATTAGCCTTCAAGGAAGGTTTATTTTTGTGTTCTTGCTACTATGGCATAAGTTCCTAAATTTTGTTATCATTGTTCTGAGTATCTTAGTAGAATTTTCAGTGTTCCTGTACCAAAAGAAAATAGTTCCATCTTATGTTTAATAAATACTTACAAGCCTAACAGCTTGTAAAATAGCCACTTTGAAAAGATAAACTGAAATAACATGCATATTCATTTCATTTTTAACTGTGTGGTTATTATCTATTAATGATATGTTCACCAAGGGCATTGAATGGTTTTTAAACATTTTTTTTTTTTTTTGTTCTAGAGTGCTAGGGGCACTCTCCGTGAGCTACATACATCCCCAGCTCTTTTTATTTTTATTTTGAGACAGGGTCTTGCTAAGTTGCTGAGGCTGGCCTTGAACTTGTGAACTTGTGATCCTTCTGCCTCAGCCTCCCAAGTAGCTGGGATTAACAGGTGTGTTCCAGTGACTGAATGACTTTTTAAACCTTGGAAATAGATTCACCATCCTGTTTCCATTGCTATTCATGTGGCACTAGTGCTTTTTAAAATTACAGCAACTGCCAAAAACCCAGCTTCATAAAAATATTATGTAATTAAAAGGAATGTAGCATAATGTTGAATTTGTTAACTACTTTGAACTAGAATTTTGCCAGTATCTGACATAAAGTTTTACTGTGTTTTCCCTAAGCATCTTGAAAATCCTATAACCCTTCTATGAATTTGGGATACCCGAGTGCACAGTTTGGGAACTGCCAACATTATGACATTTTAAAAAGGGAGAGTCATATATTAAACACTCTCACTATGTGAGATAAAAAAGTAGTAGAGTAATTAAAAGGAAGGCTTATCCCATTTCTCATTCTAGAAAAGTCAAGATAATGTAAGTCTGACCAATTATTCAGATGCCATTTATTTCTCAAGGTAAATGTCTGAAAGAGTAGTAGGAAAGTAGATTGTTATGAAAAAAAGGTCTGGAGGCTTAATTTTCACATAATTCTTGGATTTAATAAAGGCAAATTTTAAAGAAGTAACTGTGGCCACAAACATTCTGAGTCAAGTAGGATGCCAATTCCGTTAGAGAATAAAGGAAATGGTGTTAGCTGAAAAAGAAGTTGACTCTAGACTTTACAGTTTTTTTTTAAAGTTATGCCTAGACTGAATAAGGAAGGGAAGAAAATTTTTAATACATAGTTTATACATTTATTAATGACATCCTTGTTGGAAAAAAGTTATTTAGCATTCTTGTATAGCAGATAGAATGATAGGAAATAAGTTCCAACTGTAACCTTGCACATGTGTAATTAATTATAGGATAGATTCTCTATCTCTGAGTAGAAAACCACTAAGCTTCTTCCCTTCTAGTTTTAGAAGCTTCATTATTTTAGGGTAGCTGTTAAGACTTAAGTTATTTGTATGAGTGTATGTATAAATGCATGTATTTAAATGTATACATTGAAAGTAGAAACAGTAGATAATTACCAAAAGAGGAGACAAAAAATTTGATAAGAATCAGTCCAAAAGAAGAGAAAGGAAATTTAAACTGGCAATACAAAAAGTATGAAATAAAGCAGTAGCTATGAATTCAAACACTATCAAATACACAAAGATTGAAAGAAAAATTTAAGGTATCATGTCATGCAAAGTCTAATGGAAAGAAAGTTGGTGTACTTCCATTAAGTTACATTATTACCAGAGTAAAGAAGGGTCATTGTATACAGATAAAAGATTTAATCCATCAAAAAGATGTGTTAGAAATTTTATGTACCCAGTGATATAAATTCAAAATAAAAATCCAAAACTTGACAAAACAACAATGATAAATAGATGATTATTACAGTGGGAAATTTGAACATGCTTATTCCTGATAGAACAATAGACAGAAATTGGTTAAGGGTATAGAATGAAGGTCAGTGAACTTTTTCTGAACCAGAGAGTAAATAGAGTTTTCAGGTCACCTGAGATCTGTTGCATTGTCTTATATTAATTTATTTTTAACTCTTCAGAATTGTAAAAGTCATTACTTACCTTGAGAGCCAATTCCTACCTTAAAGGATTTCAATTAGGTACTATAACTTTCTGCAAAGAGAGCTTTGGCTTTTCTGGCAAATTTTAGCAAACATTTAAGAAATGACTATAGTAAGGTCACTTTTACACAAGCAAAAAATAAATCTTGGAACATTCTTCAACTTATTTTTTAAGGCTAGGATAACCTTGATAACAATACCTGACAAAAAACATGAAAATGGAAGAACTGAGGAAATCTCATTCCTTAAGTGCAAAAAAATAATCCCAGAAAGATCATGGGGCAAAATGGGTTCAGTGGATAACATCAGGAACAAGGTTGTTTTAACTTCACACTAAATGAGAACAACTGTTTTTTCATTAAGTGCAGTAAACTTGATACAATCCAATATTCATTCTTGATTAAAAACCAAAAACAACAAACTGTTAGCCAACTAGGAAAAAGGAAGAGAGTATCCTTAACCTAAAAGAAAAATTATTATCAATAATAAACCTCTAGTAAATATACTTTATGGTCACTGGATGAACATTCACAAATCAATTCCAGATTTATTAAAAACTTAGATGTAAAAGGCAAAACTAAAAAGCTCTTTGGATATAAGATAGAAGAGTGTTTATGTGACCTCAGGGTACAAAAGAATAACTTGGAACAGGCCGAAACGTGCTTAACTGTAAGAAGAAGGTTTTATGTTCAACCTTACTAACAACTGGAATAAATTTGATCATCAAAAGACACATTGGAGGGCTGGGATTGTGGCTCAGCGGTAGATCGACCGCCTAGCACGGGCGGGACCTGTTTTCAATTCTCAGCACTACATAAAAATAAAGGCATTGTGTTGTGTCCATATACAAAAAAGATATTTTTTCTCTCTCTCTCTCTCTCTCAAAAAAAAAAAAAAAAAAGATACATTGGAGATAATGATAAGACAAACCACAAACAGGGAAAAGATATTTCTAAAAATATTATATAATGCTGAATATCCAAAATACACAGACAGCTGCAGCTTGGGGGAAAATTGTGTGAAAGACTACTAAGTATTAAATAGGAGAAATCTAAATGATCAATAACCAGAAATATATTCAGCCTTGTTAGTAATCAAATGCAAATTAAAATCACACTGATATATCATTATACCATTAGTGTGGCAAAAATAAAAATGTCAGTTGCATTAAAGCTTGTTACTGTGGGATTGGAGTCTCATCCACTTCTATAGAAGGGTAATAAGTTTTACAAGCAGTTTGGAAAACAGGTTGGCATTATCTAATAAAGTTGAAAACGGTTATGACACAACAATATATATCCTAGTTATAGATCTTAGATGATACTATTCCACAAGATGCTCAATAAAAAAGTTTTCATAGCAGCATAGTTAGTGGTAGTGGTTGTTTTGTATGTGTGCCTGTGTGTTTGGCGGTACAGGAGATTGAACCCAGTGCCTTGCACATGTGCTAGGCAAGAGCTCTCCCACTGAGCTACATCAGCCTCCACAGCATAAACTGTACTAGTACAAACTGGAAATGCTTTTCAGTAGGACCATGGATAGCTTGTGGTGTATTCATACAGTGGAATGCTTAACAAAGTGAAGATGAACAAGCTCCAGCTCACAGTGCTGACTGAGGCGAATCACAAAGGAATGCATAAAGTCTGATTCCATTACATATAGACAACAAACAGGAGGAACTAAACTATAATAGATGGTAAATTGACAACAGAAAGCAAACAGAAAATAGTCTGGTCACAAGGGTCAGATGTGGAGACCTCTGAGTAAATGAACGTATATTACCACAAAGACCTGTGGGCTTCAGGGCTGCAACCAGCATCCTGCTATATGGCTATTTGCCGTTTGTGCACATGAGAGAAAACATCATGTGCTATGACTGTTTTATAAAATAAGCATATCAATTACTGTGATATGAAATACACAGTAATTTTTAAAAACCAGTAGCAAAATTGTAGGAAAAAAATTATATTTTAAGAAAACGTATTACAGCTTTTGACTCTTAGCAAAAACAGTCATCTTTTTGTACCGCAGAATTGTCAAGCTGCAAAGTCTTGTTACTGAGTAGTAGTCAAAGCAAAGTAAAAACAAGTATTGTTTTTAAAAATCTGTATTTATTACTTCCTAGGGTTTCTCACATTCCAACATCTTTCTTTTTTTTTTTTTTGTTTTTTTTTTTTTAAAGAAAGGGTGGATTTTTTGTTGATCTCTTTGTAAGAGTATCTAACCAAGTTGCAGTCAACATGTACAAGCAATTGGGCTACAGTGTGTATAGGACGGTCATAGAGTACTATTCAGCCAGCAACGGGGAGCCCGATGAGGATGCTTATGGTAAGCTCCCTTCCAAAGCAGTAACTCCAAGAAGAAGCCAGAACAGTTAAATTTTTTCTCCAGGTTAATATATTAAAATAATTGAATATTTCAAAGAGAACCATATTGGACTTGGATATTTAAATCACCTTTAACATGTTTATGAACCTTATTAGTGATTAACTTACATTAACTAACCAGTGGTCAGTTTTTATAAATTATTATTTCATAATATTATGAGTATGGTATTTAAGATCGAATGTGTATGATGAATTAAATCCTGGGTGGGGTTTGGTTAGCATCTGATACACTTAGAATTGGAAGTCTTACGTATAAATATATTTCTCGTAGAGTCTGGAAGTGGGAGTATAGGACAAAATCTTTTATGGGAACTTTACCTACATACATTTAAAATTTGATATGAAGTGTTTTGATACTTGGATACTTCACATTAAACTTTGCTTCCTAACAGATATGAGGAAGGCACTTTCCAGGGACACTGAGAAGAAATCCATCATACCATTACCTCATCCTGTGAGGCCTGAAGACATTGAATAACCATAGGCAGTGGTTCTTAGGCAGTTGTTCCAAATAGTTTATGGACAATATTATTTCATTGGATGATCTTGGAGCACTATTAGGAGAAAAGTAATCATTTAGGTCTTAAAGACTTTAAGAAAATACAGGATATAAACATTTTCAATCTCATTGTTTCCATTTAGCAATATCACATGTCTTAAAGCTGTTTGCTCTAATAAAATTCAATCAAGAAGGCAGCTAGGTCAGAAGGAAGCTTTCCACTATCATGATTCATAATGTCCACTATATGCCGGGAAAAGACTTGCTCCAGCCTCTTAAATTCTGTGCCTGAGAACCACTGCTGCATATATATATATATATATTTTTTATTTTGTATTGAACTGTTAATTGAAGCTTTAAAAGCATATATGAAATGTATAAATCTAAGATGTATAATAAAATACATTGTTGATTCTATGAATGTTTTCTGGGTGTCTGCTGGTCATTTATACAACTAAATCAAGATTATGAAAGGGCATCAGATATATTTTTCTTACTTTTTTTTTTTTAACTACATAAAAATAAGCTGCTTGTCTGTACAGATTCTTCCTAGTTGTTTCCTGGATTTTTTTCTTTCTTTCAGTACTGTTTAAATCCTGCCTTCCTAAATACAAAAAGAAGCTGATTTTTTTTTTTTTAAAGAAGAAAAGGAACTTAATTCCTAAAGAAACCAGACCATAGGCTGACCATGTTTTCATACGTAGTTTCATTACTTCTAGCATTTGAAAATATCCAATAAGTAAAAGAAAAAACTAAAGAAAAATCCACATGAAATGATTAAAAAGCTTTTACTGTAGAAAGGATTTTGGTGAAGTTCAGGAAAAAGATAAATGCATCTTTTATGTTCTCCCATAGGAGAATAACTTTCCTTCCAGCATTTCACACTGGCACGTTTGTTATGACTTTGAGAACATGATCCCTAACTTTTTCTTATGTCTACATGCAACCTAAACAGAACAGATAATTCTAGGAAGACTGGCTGGTCATTAACGTTCAGACCTATTTTTGTCTTTCCCCTTGACTGCATATTTAGTAAAGGACAATCAGATTCTCCTAAGACCTCAGTCAGTATAACCAATCTGACACCCCAAAGTGTGAGGTCCAGTAACAAAAGCAGAAGACAAAAAGGCTTATTATTAGTTCTGTTTTCTTGTGCCCTCAAATGCCCTAATTTTCAAGATAGAAATTAATAACCAAGTCTCTTACTCCCTTGGATGAATTTATACATTTAATATTAAATTTACTTATTAATGGTCCTACAGGTGAGAGTCTTGAAAATACAGCTGTATGTTTGTGTAGTAAACAAAGCAAAACAAAAAAGTATGCTTGAAATACCAGTTAAGTTAAATGAAACAGATCAGTTTTTCTGCTTGAGAATGTAAGTAATACATCATAATATTAATAATGTTTTCATTCTTGTGCTACTTTAAGCTTTCATTATTTAGTATATGGTACCTTCAGTGTTTTTACGTATGCTCTAAACCCCTAGGCTAAGTTTAACATGTTGGGTGTTATGAGTAAACTTTTTTTGTACTTAGCACAGAGATAATATTCTAGATAAAATTTATAATTCCATTGTTCATTAAATTTGGGAAACAATAGGACAGCATCATTATGAAGATTCATGATATATAGCAGTATACCAAAGGCTCCAAGAAGACTGATTTTAGAGACTCCATTAATAGTTTAAGCTTAACTTGTCTTCATTTACAAAACTTTGAAAGGGGGCATCATTTTTCACAGCACACCTTATAAAACAAGTCAAAACTCAACTACAACACTCAAACCAGTTTAAGGAACTAATAATGGTATAATTGAAACTAAATGTTATTGGTAAAAATGACTTCAGAAAAATAGTCACTGTAAGTTAACTTTGCAATGTTTTTAATAGCTTTTGGTATAACTGGCCACTATTGAGAAGGTAAAGATGTTTTGATGTTAATTCAAGCATATCCTGATTTACAAGGAATGAACATATTTAAGACTGGAAAAGAACAAACGTTTTATCCACTTACTGTGCACCAGGTATTTTTCTAATATAATTTTGAAATGTGCTGTCAAAGAATTGGCCTATTTTACGAGCAAGGAAACTGAAAAAAAAAAAAAAAAAGGTTAAAATACACAATCACTAAGTGGCAGTGCTGGAAACTGAATTCAAGACTGACTTTGAAAACAGTAAAAAGTTATAGGTTTCATGAATGCATAACATCAGAAAACTATATCTGAAAAATTACTGCAGACTGTAACCTGAAAAATAAGTCAAAAAAGTCTGCAGGTCCATCTAAAATAGATGCTAAGCATAACCTCAATTACATTTCCTAATGCATGATATAGACAAACATTAGGAAAGTTTGGAGTCAAGTGAAGAAATCCGGCATTTAAAAAATGCATTTACTTGCAATTCCTCACCCCTACCTAATCAAGAGCATTTTAAAAATGATTCAAAAAAGTAGCCATCAAAAATCCCAAATAATTCCTTGCTGGTGAATATAAAAACTTCCAGGAGTCTCAAGAGTTCCAAAAACACTTTTCAATACGAAGAAAACATCAGGATTCACTCTCATCCACATCCTTATCTGGATCTTGCTGAGCAGCCTCCTTTTCCTGTTGCTGTTTCTTCCAAAGTTTGGCCATGGCCAAGAGCTTGAGGTTAGGTTGGTTGGCAGCATCTTCTGGAAAGATGTAATCATAGTATTCTTCCCATCCTGCATCAGACTATAGAAATAAAGCAAATTAAAAGGCAAGAAAACATTTGGCTTAAATTTTAGTTAAAGCAGAGAGTTTTTACTGGAAACCCAGAGTTCTAACTCAACTTGTCTTCATTTACAAAACAATATCAAAATCTACTACAAAAAACTCAAAAGCCAAGCCTGAAAGAAAGGACATGAATAAGCAGCTGCTAGGTTGGTGTTGCTGGAGTTGTAGCTCACCAAAATGGGAAAATCTGGTGGAAGAAAATTCTGCTCCACAGTCAACCAAGAAGATAGTGTCTCTAACTACATTTTGCAGTCTTATGTTTAAGATTTACACTTTTAAAGATTTTTTACTTCACATGTATCTAACAGCAAAAGCTATATACCTGTGCATTATTATTATAATTCCTGCCCCTTACATCCTTACCTCCAACTGACTACTGATTTCACTTGCCAAAATTTGCTCTTCTAGGCCCCACTTCTACCTGCACTTACTTAGCTTACAAAAACAGCTTTCTCACAGGTTTTCTTTATGCAATCTAAGACTCTTAAGCTTTCCTGTATGAAATAACAGCAATCTTGTTATGTCATTTTCTATAAAAAGCTTTTAATAAATTCCCACCAAACTCTTTCCTATGCCTACAAAACTTTGTCTGGATTAGCTCCACTTGGTGAGTTTATTTCCCTCCACATTGACTTCCTACTTTAGAAATATCACATTTTATATAGTTCCTGGACTCAACTGTACCCCAAAAGCTTTTGCCAATCCCCATCCCAATCCTCTACCCTGGCTGTCCTTCCTTAGTAACCGGACTGCAAGTGACTCTTATTCTAGGCTGTGTGCTCCCATTCTCATGTTGTATATATGCCAATTGCACAAACTTTAAACTTATACATTTCTACTCATGTAACACATAGCTTCAAGGCTCAGCTCTTACCCCATCATCAGCCTGGACCTTTCTTCTCTTCTTGACTTTTTCTGGCATGAGTTTGTCTACTCTCTCCTTATCTGATGCTGTTCCAAATTCATCTTCAAAGCTTCGCCAGGATTCTAGCAGCATAAGTCTCTCTTCCTTTTCTTCACAGTTTCGCATGGTTTTGTTAGCCTCTTCATAAATCTGTCTACATTTAGCCACACTTCCTTCTTTCCCTGAAGACAACTCAAACTGAGCAAAACTGATCCATACCTTAAAGAAAATTATTAAGGAATCAAATTAGCAATGTCATCTAGATGGCAGTCATAATAATAATAAAGCAAATTTCTAGTTCATGATATCTGAATATGATATAGTCATTTCTAGTGTTTCACAGAATACATTGACTATATGAGTCAATGTAAGCATGGAAGTAATTTGTTTCTATATCTGATAATAACCATGAAAAGAAGAACTTTTTCCAATCTCATGATATCCAAGATATTCACATGCAGTATAAACATATACATTGTATAAGTTTAACATTCACAAGTCCTCTTGAGACTTGGGTTCTCATTAAAAGCAAAGAAATAATTTAAAATAAATTTTCTTTTTTTCCTATGGTACTGGAGATTGAACCTCATGCATGCTGGGCAAGTGCTCTACCACTGAGTTACATCCCAAGCCTTTCTAAAATTTTTACTTGGGATAGGGTATCAATAAGGTGCCCAAGCTAGCCTTCAAGTTCTGACCCTCCTGCCTCAGCCTCCCAAGTACATGAGATTACAGATGTTTATCACTATGTATAGTTAAATTAAATTCTCTAATAAAAAAATACACAAAGTATTTTTTTTAGGACTGCTGATTCAAGCAAAATCAAAGATCAACAACAAATCACAGGATACCTTGACATGTTGTGTTCGCTGAAGCAATTGTCGATAAAGATTTCTTGTTCTTTCTGTTTCTTCCTGTTCAATTTCAAAATCAATATATGATTTCCAAAGCACCTAAGAAAAACAATAGGTCAGTCTTAACATTTACAAAGCAGATGCACCCATCCAAAGCACAAATTACCTATACTTTAATTTACATTCAAGAACAGAACTTATGCTAAGAAGTTAATTGACAGCAAATGAATGAAATAATATCTGCATTTATAAGCTTGCTAAAACTCGGCTAGAATTCTAGACTACAGGCCAAAAGACCATGGATTCAGTTTTAGATTCTCCTTTGGAGTTTTTCCAGAATGTTCAATTTAATCAAGAACTGAGAAATAGCAAGTGTCTCCCAGGTACTTTTATGATTCTGCCACATGCAATTAATCATGAGGGAGAAAACTGGCCCAAATTAGCCAGTATGTCTTAACCTTTACTGTAAATTCCTTGTTATTTGAGTTAAACTCAACAAGCATTTATTGAATAGGTGCCTACCAGTCAAGCACAAGGATAAATTAACTGGCCTGGACATGTGGGAGCAGCAGTCTAGTGGAAGAATTGAGGCTAAGAGATGGAACCAGAGATACAAAGCACTGTCCTGATGTGGTCAGTGGGGCCTGAACCATTAAATGTAGGGTCATGTTAGGTCAATACTGACAAAATGGCCAAGTGAGTTGTGACTCTAGTGTCACTCAAATCAGTCCTATAGTCTGGCGCCACCATGTGGCTAAAGCTTAACTACTGAAAGCTGGCCAGGACAGCAGCAGTTATAATTCTAGACACGTTATGGTTTGGTTGGAGCCTCTTTTATTGGTCCGATCCAGGCAAAACTGTACTAGAACAGGAATGTGCAGTCCCCACCTCTATTTCTCCTGTTCTCCACATAGGCTACCTGCTGGCTGTTTGCTTGCCTGGCCTTCTCTTCTCTTCCTTTCCAGGCTTGAGGAAGGGAGGAAGAGAGCTCATCATCCATGCCATTATATCCTAATTCATTCTGGGTGTCTACTGTGCTCTGGTAGCTAGCTAGAGGCCTTCATTTTCCAACTACCCTCACCCCCACCCATCTTCCTATCCTACAAACAGAAAAATCCTAATCTGAGTAGAAAAGATTGTGGCTAGTCAGATCATGTTTATATTCTAAAACACACACTCTCTCTCTCTCTCTCTTAGATGATTATCTAAAGGAATACTAGAGAAGTCTCTAGAACAAAATATATGCAACTTGAGATCCTCACCTCTGGCATGTCTAAGCGTGGTTGGCTGATGGCTAACTCATAAATGGCCCGGGCTCTTTCAATATCACCAAGGATTGTCTCTAGTTCTGCAAATTTAATCCAGGAGGTACAATTTTCAGGCCCAAATTCCAGGAACTTTTCATAAAGCTTCCGGCATCTGTCAAATTCTCGAAGCTGCAGCTCCAATTCTATGTAGCCTTTAAATAACTTGTTCTTTGGACATTTGCCTATAGAAGTTCCCTGAAAAATAAAATGATCAGATGACTGCAATACCTCAGTGGGTTGCACAATCATTTCAACATGGCAGTCCATAATATTGCTCTGTGGTATAACACTGTTCACAGTGGCTCTTGACAAAAGACCAGAAGACTCTTCTCTAGCTCAACCAGCTGACAAGATGGCCTGTGCTCACTGGTACCTAATCCACTATTTTGGACTTTGAACTTTCTCAGAAAAAATGGATATTAAAACCTCCTTCAAATAATAAGCTAATCAAAGAGTGAAACTAGACTTGCTGTCCACAGCCAAGGTAATAGTAGCTTATCTGAAGAGAAATCACAATTAAATATAGTATTTGATCCTATTAAAATTTCAGAACAATTTTTAGGAGGAAGATGCATTTAATACACCAGAAGTTTGCACAGGACCAGACTACTGCATCTAGTCTGAGGGCAGATCTAGCAATTGGTAGCTATAGATATTTCCAATATTGAAAGAGAATGTTCACTTGCCCTAGGTAATAAGAATAATTTAAGCATCATCATCTGACGAGTTTTTCTTAACATGTCCCAGTTTATGGTGATAGGAATTTCTGTTGTTGTTTTTAGTAGAGCAGGAACTGTACAACTTGTAAGCATTAAGATTTTAAATTCTTTCTCAAGAAACTTCATGAGGCATCTGATCCTTTTTTACTTACCAAAGCTCTTCTGGCAAATGGTAAATTTTTCTGTCTTATTTCAAATTGTGCATAATATAACCACATTTTGGCAAACGTGAACTAGGAAACAAAAGCATAAAAATATTTAACTGAAGAAATTCATTTAAAGTAAGTTGAATTAAAGAAAATTTAAATTAACAAAAGGCTATTGGCAGTTAGATTTTCCTGAAACTTCTGAGGCAGGATGTATTTTGCTTACTTACAAGTAAAGATTTCACAACAGTTACAAACATCATGATTCAGATACTTTACTGTACTTCATGACACTGCAGCCTCTCCTTGAATAGGCCTTGTTTTGTGGGCCGCTTGTATGTAGACAGAACATCCTATGTCTATTCTGAGAAGATAATTTGGCCAATACTTCAACAGCAGGAAAGACTTTGTTTCTTGTGCTAGGAAACATGGCAGAGGTAACATCTCAACCATCTCTAGAGAAGCAAGGGATGCACTCAATTATCAACAAACACAGTTCTGTGTCTCTCACATATGTTGTGTGAATTCTTGTCAATGTCTTCCTTTCTACTCAGCCTATTCAAATTACCCAGCCTCTGAATTTTTACATTATCTATATTATTAATTTGTTTCTCAATACAGGTTATCCTCTGTGTAATCTCATTCTTATTTATGTTTTCCATGGTGTCTAGTCCAGGGAAATAATCACTAAATGTTATTTCATCCTATCATTTCACAAGTAATACATGAGAATTTTGTCCTGGTTGGAGTTGAACACTTTAGAGCAAGCATACCTTTTTGTGAGGAATTAGTTCCAAAGAGGCTTGATACACCTGTCTTGTCCTTTCAGGATCCTGTATAAAAATTTTTCACAAAATTTTAAGTTTATTGCTAACATTAACTTCACTAGTTACTAATTTTACCAGTAAAAATGTACACACTCAACACTGAATATGTTTTCTCCAGTGACTATTTTCAAACCCTGATTTCATTTATGATTAAAAATGGCCAAACTTTAAGAAATCACCAACAATACAGACATCAAACTCCATGAGTGTTCTTTGTAGAAAGACTCTGCCTGACAGGAGAAAGAAAGATGTTTTATGTTCTCAGATCAATAACAGGTTAATCTTTACCTGTTAACTCACATACATGACCAATTTCTATAAATGTCATTTAATTTTAACCTCAAATAAAATCATATAATCTTGGGGCTGGGGATATGGCTCAAGCGGTAGCGCGCTCGCCTGGCATGCGTGCGGCCCGGGTTCGATCCTCAGCACCACATACAAACAAAGATGTTGTGTCCGCCGAAAACTGAAAAATAAATATTGAAATTCTCTCCTCCCTCCCTCCCTTCCTCCCTCTCTCTCTCTCTCTCTTAAAAAAAAAATCGTATAATCTTATGTGAGCTATATTTGTGGAAAAAAAAACCATAAATTATAGGAAACTATATAAAATTAATATATATAATTAACCTGAGGGCTGGTTCTTTATTCCCTTTCAAGTTCCAAACATTATCTTATTTTCAGGTTTTAAAAACAAACAGTGGGGGCTGGGGATGTGGCTCAAGCGGTAGCGCGCTCGCCTGGTATGCGTGCGGCCCGGGTTCGATCCTCAGCACCACATACAAACAAAGATGTTGTGTCCGCCGAGAACTAAAAAATAAATATTAAAAATTCTCTCTCTCTCTCTCTCTCTCTCTCTCCTCTCTCACTCTCTCTTAAAAAAAAAAAAAACAAACAGTGGTTTAGCATTTGCCTAGCATGTGTAAGGTCCTGAGTTCAATTCCTAATGCTTCAAAGAAAGACAACACACACACAGAGACACACACTACCTAAACTTTTCCCACAACAGGTATAGAGAATTTAAAATTTTGCAGAGAGAATGTATAATTTTATGGCTGAACAGAAGCCTGTAAGAATTTAAAATTAAACTTCTCTGTTTCAAGGATTATAACTATCATCCACTACCCATAACAGACAAGCTATGAGTACACACTCAACACAAGGAAATCATTAACAGCTGACATAAAATTCAATATTTTTACCTTTGCCTCTAATTCTTCATAGAGTGCATAGTTGATCCAAAGATATATGTAGCGCTTCCAGTGCCTCTTCTCCTGAATTGGTGGGACATTGGCAATGGCTCTCTCATAGACCTCACGCACAGTTTCAGCTTCTGCGTCACTTTCCACCAAGCGCAAGTAATCAAACCATGCATCATAATTGTGTGGATTAGCCTAGAAAGATAAGCTGCTTTATCAATAAAGACAAAACCAAAGCTATACTATGTGAGCTGAAAGGAGGCACAGAATGACTCTTTATAGATTAGCACCTTTTCTGTTAGATTTTACCTGTTATCTAATTTAAAAAACACTGTTTCTGAATATGTATAAATAAAAAAATAAAAGGAAACTGGTGAAGGCGATCCCCCACTCGCTGTCTTGACAGGGTCACAGTGAGAAAAAGT
Organism: Spermophilus citellus; assembly: GCF_964194105.1. NCBI lineage: Eukaryota > Metazoa > Chordata > Mammalia > Rodentia > Sciuridae > Spermophilus > Spermophilus citellus. The sequence goes on from NC_138185.1 coordinate 45,116,381, forward strand.
GTTGGCAAAGCCGCTCTCCCACTGTCTTGACAGGGTCACAGTGAGGATGAATGCTGGCAAAGCCACACTGGTTGGTGGGTAACCGAAACCATGAGACCCTTTTTTATGTAATTGTGACTTTGCATTTTCATGCTTATGTTTCTCACAGGAGGCATGAGTATGTTAAATGCCAAACAATTAAATTTCAGATGGCTAGAACAGAACAGGTAGTTCATGCCTTGGAAGCTGTTCTGCTACCCACCCCTCAGCATATCAAGGACAAAATAAAAGGCTATTCTTCTATCTTAGTACATTGTGGACAAACCTAATAACAGACAACAATCATCCTCTGAAAAACAAACTCTTTGAGAACTAGTACACCTTGACTGAGAAACAAACTCTTTGAGAACTAGCGTACCTTGACTGAGAAACAAATTCTTTGAGAACTAGTGTACCTTGACTGAGAAACAAAAGAAACTCTCTGAGAAAGCAGCTCAACCAGTTTTATGAGAATAAATTTAGGAATTAATTAAAATAGCTTTATAAGACACAGTTTTAGAATAATGTTAAAAATATTATTTAGATTCTTAAGTTTAGAAATTATTAAGTCTTTAGTTATATAGGTTTCTGATATGCTTTAAGGATGATTCATAAACTTTAGGACATTTTAAATATAAGATTTAAAGGGACTTTTTTAGATGGGAATTTTAGATTAAAAATAAAGTGCAGGTGTTACTTTAGGTTAATGATTAATTAGGAGACTTAGAGTCTGGTTACGTAGTTTGACATTAGTTAATAAGGAAATAACATCTTGGGAAAAATAGTAAATCTTGGGAAAATCTGAAGGATGTAAATTGGTGACATGTTTTATTGATGAATCTGTACTTTGATGATTGTATGGCTGGGGGTCATATCCTGGAAGAATGTAGATCGGTGTGCTCTCAATCATGGTTAAGGAAATGTCATGTCTTGGCAAAGTTTTAAGTTATATAATCAATGACGTATTGTGAATCTATAATGATGAGAAAAATTGTAATAAAAGGGGGACCCAGAGAAAAGCTGCTTTAGCTCTCTCTCTGAAGATTGCTCAAAGGGAACGACTCCTGTCTCATCATTTCGCCGACGCCACTCCTCCTTCGGGACACCCTGGACCCCGCCGGGGCTGGCCCCCCGCGGGAAACCAAAGGAGAGGTTACTGGCTAGGTGTGGCCCTTTCCTCCAGAGTCATCACTCCCAGATCACTACTCAATAATGAGATATCATCCTTATTAAGGTGCACATACATATGACTACATATCACTGGATTTATAATAAAATTACAATGGATTTTTATCATACAATTATGAAACCCTACATTTTCAGAGAATAGTAATTTTTCTTGAAAATACCTTGCTGACCTACCATAGCACTTAACACCAGAATTACTCCTTTGCTTGGAGAAATTTTTTTTTTTTTTTAAAGATAGAGTGAGAGAGAGAGAGAGAGAGAGAATTTTTCAATATTTATTTTCTAGTTTTTGGCGGACACAACATCCTTGTTTGTACGTGGTGCTGAGGATCGAACCCGGGCTGCACGCATGCCAGGCAAGCGCGCCACCGCTTGAGCCACATCCCCAGCCCTGCTTGGAGAAATTTTAATCTAAGCAAAAATAATTTTAAATACACAGCATACCAGTGAAGGAAAATGCTATTATTTTAAATTGAAATCAACACAGTACATAAAGAGATGAGAATAGAATCATATCTATGATACATCTTTTTTCCAGGCAGTTAAAGCTAAAGGGCAATAATGTGCAAAACAGGATTTTAGATACCTACAACTCTTCCATCTTCTTCCAAAAATGAACTCAACTGGTTTCTACATTTCTTTTCAAGTTCCACATACACAATCAGCAACCAATAGATGACTTTCCACTTGTGAATGGTAGAGCAAATCCAATATGGTTTGCCTGCCTTTTCTATCAGCCTCTATATTCTAACTTGTCTGAAATGTACCAGCTGATCACAGATCTTATTAAAAAGAGTTACCACTGATAGTCCTAACTAGCCATTTTTTATGCCAGAGCAGCTAGTACTAATGAGCACTTCAGAATTAACCACCCACACCAGCACCCACCTTCACTTCTTCTTCATACTGGAATCTCCGTTTGCTCACGATGATATCTTCAATACCCCTCCTGTCGCCAAACTTCTTCTCAAAGATGGTATAATTTTTAAAGAGTTCTTGGGCCTCGTGTTTTGGAATTCTATCCAGGGCATACTTATAGATGACTCGTACCCTTTCAAACTAAAAGCAGATAGGATGACTACCTTCCATTACACATTCTCATTCTAGTCATGAAAAAAGAGAGTAATTGTGGTATAAACTATAAGATTTTAAGTTATCAAAATGTCCAAAATAAACCTTTTCTTCTCTCTTTGGTTGAAAGTATTTGTGTCAGAAGCTCTTCTTTGAGCTTCACATTTAATGCTGGCTAGCTAATACTTTAAGTTGGAGGATTATTACAAATCTCAAACTAACCAGGACCCAAACTGAACTTCTTTCTCCCACTCCCAAGCTGGTTCTTTCCCAGTCTTCCCAATCTTAGTAGGCAACACTATAGTCACATGCTAGCTCACATCAAAATCTCTTTGTTCCTTTTCTTTTCTCATTTTCCACATTCATTTCTTCAACAGGCCCTGCCATTTCTACCTCTTCAACACAGTCCTTTTCTTCTCTCCCTGTTGCTGACCTATCTCCATTTCTAACCTGGATTATTTCAAAAGTCTCCCCATAAGTCTCACCTCATTCTACTTTTGCTAATCCCCCCTCCTCTGCAATATATTCTCTATAAATTAGCCAGAAGTTTTCCTTAAATATTTTAAGTTTTCATATTCGATCACCCACTTTAAGCCCTTCTATCCTTCCCTTTTACAACAGAACCTGGACTCTCCAGCATTTGTGCAAAGTCTCAGCCTAACTCTGTCAAATCTACATTATTTGAGGTACTGTCAGAAATTCTTTTGTATAACTAAGAAAGAGAAGAACTTATTTTGTGGGGAAATATCTGTTTCATTCTGAATTCTGTTCTCTGTTCTGTGACCTTTTGGCTTTTTGCTGTCCAGGTTTTTTACCTTCCTTTAATGAAGCTGCCAAAGAACTCTACAGTTTATAGACATTAAGATTTAAAAGCTTAACTTTCAAACAAATAAAACAAAATTAAGACAATTATAGTGAAATCTATAATCACTCAATTCCCAATCTGCACCTCAGCCATATATGTATGTTATTTTCTTTATGAAATTATTTTTGTCTTTGCAAAACATTTTCTCCAAAGATGAGTAAGAAAAAAATGGAAATGACCTCATTGGGCACAAGATGTAACCTTTTCTAAGATGTTTCACAATGCAATCAAGTTACTGAAGTATACTTACTTCTTTCTGATTTTCCTCAAATTTGGCAAAGGCAACATAAAGGTGTTCATCCATATGTTCATCTCCAAAGAATTCAACAGCTCTCTCATACACTTTCCGTGCATGGGCAAAATAAGCATGTTTTTCTTCAAAGCGGGCATACTTGATCCAGTTCTTCACATCAGGGTGTACAAGGACAAGTACAGGGAAATTAAGGAAATACCAGGAAAGATAACATGGCTTTAAAAAAAATCACATAAATACCAAAACCATAATAAACCCTAACACCCCAATAATTCAAACTACCCTCTAGGGTTGATAACAAACATACAAAGGTGCAATAAAACTCCTCCCTGGCCTTCACAAGGGTATTTGCCTCTATGTGCCCTCAGTGTTTATTCAATATTGTAGTAGTGGGTATAAATAGAAGTTTGAAGCCAAAGAGAAATCTCAATGCTGGTTACTAATCATGTAATTGCAGATAAGTAATTTCATTTGTTTCAGCTTTTCTTCTGTATATATGGAAAACTAATACCAACCACAATAGGTTACTGTCAGTTTTAAATGACAAAAAAATATATAAATCCCTTACCAGTTTCTGGCTAAAAGAACAGAGTCAAGGGCTGAGGGTATAACTTAGTGGTAGAGTACTTGCCTAGCATGCATGGGGTTCTGGGTTCTATCTTTAGTATTGCAATAATAAATTTAAAAAATAAGGGTTTTCAAGATGGTGGGCCAGAGAAGGCAGCATTCTGTGTTGCTCTGTAATCCAGATCTCACCTATTCGGAATACTGCATCTCTGAGAGTGTTAGAGGACCCCAATACAGCTGCTCTCCATAGAAATCAACAACGCTGTGACCCCGCGAAGGGCTCCAGACCTCAGCGTTGGAATAGGACGCCTGGCATTCGAGCAGGACCCAAAACCTGAAGTTCAAGACCAAAGTTCTGGCCCACACAAGGCTCCGGAGTGCCTTAGCAGAATCACCTATCAACACATCTGCAGATCGCCAAGACTTCGCTCAGCTCCCACGCAAGTCACTAAGCTGCTACCTACCCATAGCACAACGCCATCATCTGACTCCCCCCTACCTCACCAGACACCCCGGCGCTGAAAGGAGACTGCCTCCATCTTATTTCAACATTCTCGCCACGTTAGGTGGGGGCAGCTCCCAGATCAGATCTCCAGTGGCCAGATAACAGCTTTCCAACCCCCCCCCTCCCCAGCAGCGGTAATCCAACATAGTAGCTGCCAAACACAGGTGTGCAGTGTGACCACGGAGCTATCCATGGGAGCCACGGTGTGGGAGGTTCCTCAATTGGGAACTGCTAGGGGAGAGGGAGAAGGGGCTAAAGTTTGGAGCCTAATGGAGAAACCAGGAACTAGGAAATCTCCAGGCAAGATAGGGAGATAGCACCAGGTGCTCAAGTCATACGAGTGGTCCCAAAAAGAGACCCATATGCAACAAAATGAAATTAAACCCCTATCTCTCACCATGCACAAAACTCAACTCAAGGTGGATCAAGGACCTAGGAATTAAACCAGAGACTCTGCATCTAATAGAAGAAAAAGTAGGCCCTAATCCCCATCATATCAGATTTGGCCCCAACTTCCTTAATAAGACTCCTATAGCATAAGAATCAAAACCAAGAATCAATAAATGGGATGGCCTCAAACTAAAAAGTTTCTTCTCAGCAAAAGAAACAATCTGTGAGGTGAATAGAGAGCCTACATCTTAGAAGCAAATTTTTAACCCTTCACACATCAGATAGAGCACTAATCTCTAGGGTATATATAAAGAACTCAAAAAGCTAAGCACCAAAAAAACAAATAATCAATAAATGGGCCAAGGACATGAACAGACACTTCTCAGAAGAGGATATACAATGATTAACAACATTTGAAAAAATGTTCATCATCTCTAGCAATTAGAGAAATGCAAATCAAACTATAAGATATCATCTCACTCCAGTCAGAAATGGCAGCTGTTATGAAGACAAACAACAATAAGTGTTGGCGAGGATGTGCGAAAAAAAGGAACACTCATACACTGCTGGTGAGACTCCAAATTGGTGCAGCCAATATGGAAAGCAGTATGGAGATTCCTTGGAAAATTGGGAATGGGACCATCATTTGACCCAGCTATCCCACTCCTCAGTCTATACCCAAAGGACTTAAAAACAGCATACTACAGGGACACAGCCATATCAATGCTTATAGCAGCACATTTCACAATAGTTAAACTGTAGAACCAACCTAGATGCCCCTCAGTAGATGAATAGATTACAAAAATGTGGCATATATACACAATGGAATTTTACTCAGCAATAAAAGAGAATAAAATCATGGCATTTGCAGGTGAATGGATGGCACTGGGGAAAATAATGCTAAGTGAAGTTAGCCAATCCCCCCCAAAAAAAACAAATGCCAAATGTTTTCTCTGACATAAGGTGACTGACTGACCCATAATGGGATAGGGAAGGGGAGCACCTCTTCTAGATGAGAATAGACGAACTCTAGTTAGGGCAGAAGGGTGGGAGGGGAAAGGAGAGGGTAGGGGGTAAGCAATGATGGTGGAATGTGATATTCATCATTATCCAAAGTACATGTATGAAGACATGAATTAGTGTGAACACACTTTATATACAGAGATATGAAAAATTGTGCTGTATATGTGTGATAAGATTATAATGCATTCCACTCTCATGTATTTAAAAAATAAAATCAATTAAAAATTTAAAAACTGCAATGTATTATTAACAAAAATAAATAATATAGTCAATAAATAGTATCTATGTTATTATAAGCTCAATAACTTTAATACTTGAACATGTGATTAAGGGGAGGGGGGAATAACCACACCACATGAAGAAAATTGCCAAAAGAGAAAGTTTTGAATTACCATTTTATTTCCTACCAGAACCTATTTTTAATCTATCTTCCCTGAACAGAGAATTAATTTCCAAAGTAGTAATACATTCAAATATGGTAAAGACTTTAAGAATGTCAGTTCTGAAGCTGCTCTGCTAGGTTCAAATCCCACTTCCATCAATACCTGTAAGATCTCAGTCATGCCACTTACTCAGTCATGCCTGTTTCCTCAAGTGCAGAATGGGAGTAGTTCCTGCATTGCAGAGCTTTGAAGAGGGATTGATATTATTTTTAAAGTGTTTAGAATAATGTATGGCACACAGCAAGTGATATGAAAGCTTTTATGAAACTAATGTTAAAACAAATAGAGACAGAAGACCTTAACATTGCATGATAAAGCTGATTCTTTTTATTTACAGTAGGTAACGTTCTATAAAGTCACTGCAAACACTGAATGCCAAGCCATTACTCCTAGGGAAACTGTGTATACATACACATCTTGTATACATTATAACCTGAAATTCTAAAAATAACTCATCTTAGAAGGTTGTTTTCTTTATTGTACAAGAGAAGATATCGTCCCAAAGTGTTAAGTGACTGACCTGAGATTGCCCACTAAAGGGGTCAGAATTGAGTATCAAGTCCCATCCTAATGTCCCCAGAGCTAGAGCTCCTTGAGAGGCACAGCACTGACCTCTCCTCTCTTCACCATCTGGGCATCACTATTTGCAGCTGAAACATGGAGGCAGAGTACTGCTTTGTTGGACCCAGGGTGGAAATATGCACAGCAAGCAAATCAAATTTTTCACTGCTGTGCACATGTCCAAAAATGATTGTAAAGTACTGTAATTGCTGATTCAGCAATTGCAAATAAATTTCATCAAGAATGTAAACTTCCAACTATGGGATCTGTGAGTAGTGAGGATCATTCTGCTTCTGTTTCTAAGAGTGCTTTCAAGTTATTGACTAATCTTCAAACCAACAGAGTTTTTTTGTTGTTGTTGTGATGGGAATCACTTAGGACCTTGCAACTATTAGGCAAGTGCTCTACCACTAAGCTACACCCCAGCACACACCACAGATATTTTTATTCTGGTTTTAAAGAAGAGGGCATCAGGGTTCAAAGGAGTTAAATTTTGCAGAAAACTGCCTAGCTCAACAAGAAGTGACAGCATCACACAGCTGGTAAACAGTAAACTTCTGGGTGAACTGCAGTAACGGTGCTAATGTCCAACACAAACCTCAAAAAAACAAAAACAGGACTGGCTATAGCAGCAAGGACCTTAGTGTTATCATTTTCTACAAGGAATCAAAACATTATTACTAAAATAGAAATAAACCTAAAGCCTCACTGGAAAGGACTCAACTACCCAGATCACAAATTTTCAGTATGATCAATCTACCCCTACAAAATAAATGTGAAGCTGATGAAAATTCATTTCTGACTTCTGGTGTAATACTAATGGTTCCATGTCCTGCCCATAACAGCTCTATGGGAGGAGTAGCTCCCAGGACAATAACAGTACCACTCATATCTCATTCAAAGGATATATCGTTCATAAATTGTGCGGGCCCGTTCCACCTCTTTGTATCTTAGCTCAAAGTTGATATAGGAGTGCCAAGCTTGCTCCTCAGGCTGCCACTCCATCCAGCGCTCAAACACCTGGCGGGCACCAGCAATGTTCCCCAACATCTCCTCCATGTATGTGTACTTGTACCTTTAATAAGATCACCCAAAAATATCTGTCATGAGAATGACTTAGGGAAAAAATGAGCCTGGACAATTTTTAGCTATTCTTTTATTAATGGAAAGATTCAAATTTTATCTTTCCTCATGGTTAAATCAAACATGTTTTCCACTGAAATATAAAGTTGAAAAAGGATGAACCTTAGAGGGAAAAGTATTTTTTTTAAAAGAGTGCCTACTCCAACAAGAAGTTTCTAATGCATGAAATATTATCGTAATCAAAGTTTTAGTTTTGATTACAAAACTACTTAACATTAGGCTTATGACAATAGATCATTAAAAAGCACTCATAAGATCTTAAAAACAGGATGCAAATTTAATTATGTACAATGTTATAACTATATAAATAAAGGAAATACACAAAATTGGGGAACTTTTCTCGTCTACAAAAGGGTGTTCTATTAGATCAGAAACTTACCAGAACTGGTTGACTCGTGGCAGAGTTGTGATGGCACGGTCCCAGATATTTCGGGCATGATTAACTTGGCGATTCTTCATTTCCATTTCTGCATATTTCAGCCACAGTGTAATATTTCGATAGTCTACATCTAAAGCACGCTCGTATATGGATCGTGCCCTTAAGAAGTAAGATTTAAAGGGTATCAAAAAAAAAGTGCATGTAACATATGTAGTAATTATTTCAAACTGTATGAATTTCATTGAGTGTCTACCATGAGCCAGGTTCTGGTCATAAAATGATGAAGAAATAGCAAATTCTCAAGTATCTTATAAAGTCTTACAGAAGGATAGGCTAGCATGTAACTACAGTACAATATGATAAACATTATCATCAAGATCTGCACAGGAAATAGGGAGAAAGAAATGATGATGTGTGGTGGACATCATCTAGCCTAGAATTCTGAACTTGAAGAGAGTTCCAATGTATCTGGGGCCTAAGGTTGTGAGGAAGAGTACTCCTTACAGGTAGAGATAACAGCCAAGTGACTTGACAAGGAGAAATAATGTACTGAGGGAGTGGCAAGTACACAGGCACACTAGAGAAAAGGGAGCGAGGGGAGAATGCAGAAAGGCTACATAACACCAAGGATCAGGATACAATTTTTATCTTGTTGGTCACTGTTTTTTGGCAGACCACTTTTATCTTAAAAAAATCTCAATAACATATAAATCAGGTGAATCTATAGGCAGACTCTAGGTTTCCGTATCTGCAGTGTGTGCTGGTGGCAAGACATACCTGTGGAACCTCCTCTTGCCACGACCCTCAGGATTATCCATGAAGCAACCCTGAGGCCCTTCACGGGAACCCTTGGGTTCCATGGAACAAATACCAGAGGCATACTATTTTATTTGTGCTTTAAATTTTTCTGTTCTTTTTTACCTGTCAAATTATGACATCTTTACCTACAAAATTATACTCTCAACAACAATATTTTCTATATTTTTATATTTTTAATTTATGGCATCTTTATATTCACAATTATAATCTTAGCAATTTTACCTTTGAATCTCCTTTAGACTTTCTTCCCATTGTGCGTATTTTATCCAGTTACTAATCACCGTCCTGTTTTTTCTTATGTTATCTTCAAAAGTCTGGAAGAAGGCAAAGAGGGTCAATAAAGGGAAACTGACTTAAAATAGGATTACTTTTGCCTATTTTAAGCTTTCTTCTGAAACTGTTGTTCATTTTATTCTTATTTAAGAGAAGTTACATGCTGGAGCCTTTGAGAAATAAGAAACTAAAGAAGTTTATAATCACATATTTCTTTGAGAAAACTGTAGATATAAAAAGTTATTAGCAGAATTGTTGATATTGTCTCTAATCCATGACAACTGATACTTTAATATTGTTAAATATTATTGCTATTGTTGCTCCTCATAAGAAAATGTTTTCAAATATTACCTTTAAGTTCTCTATTGTTGCTCCTCATCAGAAAAATGTTTTCAATTATTACCTTTAAGTTCTCTCAGTAATTCTCAGAATTTCCTATGCAACTCATTGAGAATAACAAATAAGTGGACACAGCAGGATTAGTGGGTTAAAGTAACCCAACATTCTAGAGTGAGGAGGTCAAACCAGATGCCAAAGCCTTCTTGTGGTTCTTCCCCAGGTCCTAACTCTTAACCACAAAAGGTGATACAGACAGAAGTACACAATGAGCCTTGCCAAGCAGACTTCTCTTCCACGTGCCAGTTGTTCTGCCTGTTAAACTTCCACCCATCTTTGGTTCAGCACTAAAAATTATGTCTCTAGTGAATTTAATTTCTTTTAAACAGACAATTCATGGCACATTTTTTTTTTTTTTTGTGTGTGTGTGTGTGTGTGTGTATATATATATATATATATATGTTTCTATAGAACACAGTTATCTGATAACCCAAAAATATATATTCATGTGGCTAGAAACAGAAACACTTCATTACATTTTTATACATTCAAAGCAATAAGGAGCTTTCCAAACCAACCTATAAACTCTTAACATTTAGTGGATGAACTGACCTTCCTTTTCCTTAGTTTGTAATCATTTAATTCTTCTTCATCTGTGATCTTCTGTTGAGGTGGAGGTGGAAGAAGCTCAAGTTCTCTTTCTTTAGCCTCTCGTAAAAGTTGTTCAGCAGTTATTTGTACTTCAGCTGGGGCTTTATTTTTTACCTTTTAAGAAAGAAGACATGTCTATTTTTGGTAGATATTCTTTACACAGGGTATAAGAAACAAGCACAAAGTTTTTAGGATGTGAACTTCCTAAGTATGACTACAAGATGCCCTCTTGGTATGCCATGTTCACATTTCTCCATGAGACTGAATAGGAAAAAATTTTTGATCTGGAATTACACCTACTACAAACAAATAGGTAAAAGTCTCAAGAGAAAAAGGTGGCAAAAATAATTGCAAGTTTTCCCTTTTAGATGACTATAATAAACTGTGAGACTAGGTAAAATTCTCATCAGAGGTATTGCTTTATCAAGAGTTGTATAGTTTCTTACCTAGCATTATGACTTCCATTTACAGAATTCTTTTTTTTTTCTTTTGGTACTAGGTATTGAACTCAGGGACATCCAACCACTGAGCCACATCCCTAGCCCTATTTTATATTTTATTTAGAGACAGGATCTCACTGAGTTGTTTAGCACCTTATTTTTCCTGAGGCTGGCTTTAAACTCGCCATCCTCCTGCCTCGGCCTCCCAAGCCACTGGGATTAAACATGTGCACCACCATGCCCAGCCCATTTACAGAATTCTTAAATTTATTTTAATGCTCTTGTTGATTATTTGGTTTGGTTTTTCATAGCATTTTAAGTCAACTTAAACTTCCTGAACATCATTAGACTCCAAGCTTCTTGAGGTCTTAGAACTGTGTTGTCGAACACAGTGGCTATGAGTTACATATAGTGAGTCTATGTTGAGTTGGCCTATAAGTGTAAAACACTAGTTTTTAAGGCTTAGTATTAAAAAAAGAATGAACGACCTTACTAAACATTTTTTAAATTTATTTTTTAGTTGTAGTTGGACACAATATCTTTATTTTGTTTACTTATTTTTATGTGGTGCTGAGAATCGAACCCAGGGCCTTGCATGTGCTAGGTGAGCACTCTACCGCTGAGCCACAACCCCAGCCCTTACTACACATTTTTATACTAATTACATGATGAACACTTTGAATTCACTGGATTAAATAAAATATATTATTAAAGTCATTTTGCATTTTTAAATGTGGGTATGAAAAATGTTTAAATTATATTTAAATATGGCTATAAATTTTAATATAGCTGGCATTCTATTTCTACTGAACCAGTGATGACAATAAAAGTTTGCAGAATTAGCCAGGCACACTGGGCAGGAGATCTCAAATTCACCACCAGCCTGGGCAAGTAAGCAAGATTCTGTCTCAAAATAAAAATGGTTGATGATGTGGCTCAGTGGCAAAGCACTTGCCTAGCATGTGCAAAGCCCTAAATTCAATTCCTAGTACCTCAAAAAAAATTGAATAAGAAATATTCAATAAAAATTAATATTTAATGTGATGCATGGAGCAATGATGATGATGATGTTGATGATAATTTGTATTTAATGAATACAAGTGCTTTATATGCAGTATCTCTGAAATCCATCTAGACTGATATCTGAAGGTCAAGCTTAAGAAAGCCCTATGGGTTGGAAAAACAAATAGGAGAAAGAGTATCTGTACTGGTTTAGGACAAAGACTGCCATATATTAATAACCAGTATCAGCCATCCTTGAAAATAACAGATAATAAATCTACAATTAACTTATTTAAATTGTGTCACTAAGCAACTCCTATTATCTACTCTCATTCCCTCCAATATCAATTGGGCTAACTCTCACGCAGCCTTCAAGTCCTCAGCCAAGTTTACTCTGCAGACCGGCCTACACAACCCTTTTGCTTGAGTAACATTTAGCAAGACTGCCACCTCACATTTACTCGTGTTTTGAGTAGTGCCAACTGCCCGTTTAGGGTGAATTCCAGCACCTAACACTGTGCTTGGCTCGACAAATATTTGCTGAACGACCCCACCTTGCCCTGCAAGAATTACTTCCAGAACGAGGGCTATGCCAATCAGTGCAAGTCGTGCTCTAGGGAGCAAGACCCCTAGTCTCAACACCGATAGCCCCTTCCCCTAGTTTCCCCTACGGACTCTCCCAGAGAGGGCCTGTCCCCCAGACAATACCCTCTTGACCCGGGCACCACCGGGGCTGCGGGGGGGGGGGCTCTTTCCCGGACCCCCTCCCACAAAGCCCCTCTATCGCCTACCTTGGCCACTTTGGGAATGCGCTGTTTCCCGGCTGCGGTGGAGGCCGCCATGTCTGCAGCAGCTGGCTTCGGGAGATTCCCTGCCCTCACCACACCCCAGAGATCACCCCAGAAAGCTCGCCAAGACCACAAAGCTTTCCGACAACAAACCGGGTGCCGGAACCGGAAGCGGAACTCGCTGGGCTGACCTTTGGCCTTCCTCACGCGCCGTGACGAATGCGGCGCCGTTTCCGTGGTAACCAGGCTGCGCGTCCTCTTTGGAGCTGTGGGTGGAGTGCGGCTTCTTGGAGTTGCCGGTAAGGTGGGTAACGCTGGCTTGCCCCCCAGGCACGCAGGGTCTGGGTCCATCTCCGGGACTCGGTGGATTTATCCAGCCGTGGTACCCTGCAAAAAAGCAGGAACCAAGCCCGGATCTGGATGCTCGAGGGTGAGGTCAGAGGGGGCAGGTGAGGAAACTACCATTCCCAGCGTGCTCATGGACAGCTGCCGCGTTGCTTGGCTGATCGCCGCCGCGGGGCATTCTGGGTTTTGTAGTCTCCGAGGTCTTTCCCCTCGTTTTTGATTTCCCAAAAGTTGTATGGAAATAATGAATTCGGAAGATTTGGAATTTAAGAAAACAGGAGGCGTGTTGAAGTCAGACAGTAGGAAAAAGTGAAAATACCTCAGTAGACTAACAAACCACCTAGCCTTGTTTTAGAAACTGATGTTTAAATACATGATTTAAAATTTTTAGCCTCAATGTATTCAAGTATAAAATGAATTTAGTAAAACTTATTTCCCTAGGATTAAGGAGATAATCTATATAAAATGCTTAGTAAGTGCTAGCTGGTATAACACTTGACCTGTTTTCAATATCAGAGTAATCAAGCCATTATTAAGAAAAAAAATTAATTTTTTTTGTAAAAGAAGTTAACAGCAAAAAAAAATTATAAAAGAAGTTAACAGAAAATTCTTTTTTAAAAGAAGTTAACAGTAAAATTGAGTGAAAGGTATAGAGATTTCCCACCTACCTCCTCCACCTACCGAGTCCCTCCCCTGCCACAAAGCCTCTCCACTAGCAACATACTCCTACAAAGAGCACACAGTGACACATATCAGTTAGAGTCCATGGTTCACGTTAGGGTTCACTACTGATGTTGTACATTCTTTGGATTTGGACAAATGTATGATAATGTGTGTCCACTGCTATAGTAAAATACTGAGTAGTTTCACTTTCCTAAAAATCCTCTGTGTTTCACCTGTTCATCCCTCCCTCCCCCAAACCTCTGTGGACTACTGAACATTTTTACTGTCTACATAGTTTTGCCTTTTATAGAATGTCATATGGTTGGAGTCTTATAATAAGTAGATTTTTCAGATTGGCTTCTTTCACTTGAAGACATGCATTTAAGTTTCCTCCATGTTTTTTAATGGCTTGATAGCTCACTAGTTAAAAGGATTTCCACCATTGCAAGGCTCTTTGCATATTTGGAAAAAAATATATTTGTATATTTATGTATGTAGTGATATCACACATACTTACACAGATATTGCTTCAAAAAATTATGCACAGATATTGCTTCAAAAAATTTATGCAGATTTGCAAAACTCAATTATAATCAAAACCAAAATATTTTCTCTAGCTTTGTGCCATTCATTTTATTTAAATATTTTATCTCAGCTTTCAATAATTAAATAAATTGAATGAAAAAAATTTATGTCACTATCATAAGAAGAAATCACCTAATGAAAATAAACAAATATCTATTGTCATTGACTTGTAGGTGGAGAACTTCCCTTGAACTCTCTCTTCCTTTTCTAGTTGTCGCTTTAATTCATCTCTCTATACTTTATTTTATTATATTCAGAGTTTTTACATTCTTGTAGAATTAGCTTATGATATCATATTTCACAAACAAGTTGATTCATTTCTGTTTTGCTTTTAAGTTAAGACCAAAACCAAAAGTGCTAATATTTATGGATAATTTTAACAGGTTTCTAGACTTTATTCTTCATAGCAATCACCAAATTTCACAATCACAAGGATTATGGAAAATATAATTGAGTATTTAATCATTCATATAGTAGTTAGTAAGGTTGTGATCACCTCCTTTGAAACAAGACTATTATTCTAGTACTTCTAATGCTTCTATCAAATTTGGAGTGAGAAACACCTTGAGGTAAGACACCCTTCAGAGATTATCTCTCTCAGATGAGCTATCATGCCCACCCTAGCATGAAGTCAATGTTTGAGCTCATAAAACTGAAAATTGGGGGGGGGGGCATGGGAAGAATGGAGGAACTTTGACTGGGCAAAGGGGAGGAAGGGGAAGAGAGGGGACATGGGGGTAGGAAAAATGGTGGAATGAGATGGACATCATTACTCTAGGTACATGTATGACTGCACATATGGTGCAACTCTACATCATACACTAGCCGCGAAAAGAAAAGCTATGCTCCATTTGTGTACAATGAACCTAAATGCAGTCTACTGTCATGTATAACTAATTAGAACAAATTAGAAAAAAACAGAAAATTCTGAAATTACACATATCTCATCAAAAAAGAGGGTAGTGGGAAAAGAGTCTCAAAATAAGTTTCATATTAAAAATTTCTGGATGTGAATAGTAGTGGTGGTTGTTCAACTATGCAAATGTACCTAAAGCCACTAAAATATACATTTTAAAATGGTTAAAATAGTAAATTTATGTTGTGCATGTTTTTGTCACAGTAAAAAGCAGAATTGAGGGGCTGGGGTTGTGGCTCAGTGGTAGAGCGCTTGCACATGCCCTGGATTCGATCCTCAGCACCACATAAAAAAATAAATAAAATAAAATAAAGGTATTGTGTCCAACTACAACTAAAAAAAAAAAGCAGAATTGAGCTCCTTATATAAAGTTTATGCTTTCCAAAATGATGAGATACTAATGAATTGCTCATGTAATTAAAAATTCATTTTGAAATTAAATGTTAAGAACAATCTTCAGAGTATAAAATCAGTTTATATTGCCACTGGCTTATGTAAAGCCATCTTAGAAAGGAAATACTATCAGGTCATCAAAACTTGACTACAACCTGGTATGTTACTTTTTCTAGGAAAGAATGTATTAATCACAAAGGGTCCTATGGTTAACAATGTCCACCCAAGTAAATTGTCTCACCTTTGATTTTCTTGACTTGACATCTTCATAGTGGATGATGACCCTCTCAGGCTTCAGGAACTGTGAGCAGCTTCTTGATGTCCACTATTTCAGATCCTGAGAAAGTCCATACTAGATAGTGATGTTAGTCATGATAGCTAGTAAGTACTTGAGTGTTTACAGGCCACACACTGAGTTCACTGTTTTGCATATCATAAGTAATTCATAAATCTCTTTGAGGTATGTATATTATCTGTGATTTATAGATGGTAAGCTGAAGCACATAGAGTTTAAGTAACTTGCCCAAAGTCACACAGCTAAGAAGTGATAGACACTATCATCCCTGATACTCTGGTTCTGCAGCCTAAGCTCTTCACTACAGCCCCAAGCCACTCCTCTGAAAGCCACCTTCAGTAGCTGGGCTTTCCCTGTATTTGATCTAAAAAAAAAGAGAGTTCTTGAGTGGCCTTGCCACAGCATAAAGAAATCTTTATTTTTTTATCTGCTGAGTATGAAAAAGACTGAGCTAATATTTCAAGTTTTGGAGATGTTACATAAATACCAAGATTGTCTTCCTTTGCAAAATGATGATCTGTCATTATCAACCCATGCTTATGTAAGACAATGCCTGGCTGGTGTTGAGGATGGCATGAGTTCCCTAATTTGGTGCAGTCGCCTGACATCAAGACTACATGACAGTGGCCACAAAGCACACAGAATAAATCTTGTGTGCCCTGTTTTATCAAAGTCAAAGAAATCAGGTTTGTATTTAGTTCGTATAACTCTGCCTGGGCTACAGAGACATCTAGACTGTGCAGCTGTTAATTTTATCATTATAAAATGGGAAATTACTAAGAAATGAATAAATTGGTAATTTGGACCCTTTCTCAGTTTTTGTGAGCTCTGGGGGAATGGGGGCTGTCCCCAAGAGCTGGGTTTTCTTTATGGGTACTGACAAACCCCCTTCATAAGCCTGTGAAGTTGAGGGTGGTAAAGGCTACTGGACAACAATTCCTGCTGCCACCCTGCTGTCTTCCCAGGTTCCCCTCTATAGCCCCTCACATCCAGCATGTTTGATGTCTAAAGGTTTGTGAGTGGTCAAGCAGCAGTTTAATCTGAATATAAGAGGACAGTGAAAACAAAGGGACCATTTACCCACAAAGCACACAGAGGGGAGTGGCGTAGGCTGTGCTGGGAAGAAATGCCCAGGGTTGTGAACAAGCACATATATCCTGGGGCAAGTCACTTCAGTTCCTGGGCCTTAGTTTTCTTATCTGATGAAGGAGGAGCTCAGTCCAGTACTCTTTCAAGCCTCTGTAGCACTCAAGTTCTTTGGTGTATAGTAACAACAAAAAAAAGGTCAAATGACGCAGTATGTTTTATGAGAAAAATCATATATAATATATAACATGTAACATATATATATAATATATACACATATATAATTCCATTTATATGATGTTCAAAATTTAGCAAAAGATCATCTTTGTGATCGAAGTCAGATTGGTAGTTATCTTTGGAGCGGGTATTGACTGGGAGTTGCCCTGAAGCAGCCTTCCAGGGAGTAGGGAGTGTTCCATATTGTTCTATTTTAAGTCCAATGGTTAGTGTGTAATAAATCAGTTTTCCTTAGTTAGGGAAGGAGGTAAGAGGAATGTTAAAGAGAGACAGACAGATTGAGAAATTGAAACCATTTTATGACCTTTTGTTCCTGTTAGCAGCATTTCTCAAAGTGTCTAACTGGAACTTAGACTCTCTATATAAGAGAGTCTGCTCAGAGACTATGTGGGAAATGCTGGCTTATAAAAAGTAAACAGATTACATTATTCAGGAACATATCAAAGCCTTTAATGGGTGTGTTAGTTGACTTTCCATCACTGACAAAATACCTGAGATAATCAACTTTAAGGAGGAAAGGTTTATTTTGACTCATGTTTTCAGAGATTTAAGTCTACAATAACTTGACCCCATTGCTTTGGGCCTGTGGCAGCACAGTACGTATGGTAGGACCATATGATGGAGGAGGTTTATTCACCTCATGGTGGCTAGGAAGCAGAGAAACACAGGAAGGGGACAGGATCCCAATATTCCTTTCAAGGGCATGCGCCCATTGAGTTCACTTCCTAAAACTATGTCTCACCTCCTGAAGATTTCAAGCACTTCCCAATGGCACTACAGGCTAGAAACCAATCCTTTAACACATGGACTAGCCATGAGCATGATGACCTCTCAAGAATACTATTGCAAGCAGCATTTCCCACACTCATTTGACCACAGATCTTTTTTGTCTCTGTGTATCTCTTAAGATTACTGTCCTTAAAGGCTCCATGTTGGGGAACGCTATTTGGAACTTGGTCAACAGATGTCAATATTTCCCATATAACTCTTTTTAAAATTTTATTTTAATTAGGTATATGTGACAGAAGAATGCATTTTGATTCATTGTACACAGTTGCAGCACAACTTTTCGTTTCTCTGGTTGTACATGATGTAGGGTTGTATGTGCAGTCATACGTGTACCTAGGGTAATGATGTCCATCTCATTCCACCGTCTTTCCTACCCCATATATCTCTTGACCACATTGCTATGATGGCTTATTAAATATAAGAGGGTACTGATCAATATATAAGTCCTTTCAATGTTTTTCTTCCTAGGGTTAGAATATCTTAAAACCATTGGAATCAAAGAACACAGTTACAGAGATTTCTAGACAGGCCAATCCTTAAAAACTTCATTCTTAGTGTCAAAACATTTTAGCTTGTTTGTGGTGACAGTCACCACAGACAATGCTCAGGACAAAATGTGGCACACCTGTATTTCCATACTACGTTTGCTCTGGCCATATAGAAATCAAATTGTCTGATTATGTGAGTACTGTAACCAAACGAGTTTGTCATTTCAGACTAACAGTGGATTGTTTTCTCTCTCTATCGGGGACAGGATAAAAAAATGTCCATACTCACTTCTCCCCGAGGAAAGGTGGAAGTGGTTCATTGCCGAAGAACAGAATCGCAGGATATTTATTGTATCAAAAAACTCATTAGAAAATTTACCCAGAGGCTGTTTGGGAAGCTTAATATCATCTATCTTCTGTAAGTACATGACTAATAAGTAAGTTAAGAATGTTTATCAATTTTATCTTAGGAATTTTATGCCAGAAAGGGATCTCTCCCACTCCTTTGTCTTGATGGAACTTACAGTAAGGAAATGGGCAGCTCACTGCACAGTAAAAAATGTGTAGCAAGAAATCTCTGGGAACAGCCGGTCTGTGTGTTCTCTAGCAAAAAGGCTCGAGGTCTTTGGGTTCAAGCACACTTGAGTTCAAATCCTATAGTCCTGCTCACTAGTACAGTCAGTTGGGGCAAGTTGATAATATCAGCTGCCAGCTTTTGAGATTTCATTTTATTCTGGGCTCTGTGCTTTGTCAACATTATCTTACTGGATCTTTCTGATATTTCTTTGAGGTACCTACTGTGGTGTTCAATTTATAGATGAGAATGAGAGGCCTGCCCGACACCAAACTATACATTAGAGGCCATGCCTGCATTTGCTCCTAAATTTTGAAATATGAACATGTTTTTCTTAAAAGGTCATTTTTTTATCCCTGTTTTGTTCATAGACTTTGTGTTTTTGCTAGAATATAAAAATCCTTTGTACATCATTATTTTTATTGAAAATATAGGATAGCCTAATATTTTGGATTTCATAAGGCTTTATATCAAATACAATTGAAATGTGTAAAATAAAGCCAGCCTAGGACATTAAAATTTATGGTTTATGATTCCCACACACATATACACATACATACCTATACCAATGAAGTAATTTCATTTGTTGGCATTATGGTTAACTAAATACCTTCATGATATCCACTCTTTGGAAACAACTGAAATATTGATATGTACATATACAAACACAAAAGTTAAGGACTGTGCAGAGAACATTTTCAAATTAGAATCAGATACTTAACATAATAAGCAGGAATCAGTACTAGCTTTCTCCTTGAGACTTTTTGCCACGTTCTAGAAATTATAGAATTTTCTTCTCATACCTTTGCAAAGAACAGAAGATAATTAGTCCCTCCACCTAAGGAAGGAAGTATGAGATTCTTTTGAATAAAACCAGGATATTTGATGTAAAGATGGACAAGATATAAATGCACTACAGGAAAAAAGCTAGACAGTTTCAATTGCAACATGGAATGGAGGGAAGATAAAGTCTCCCCTGAGAATTTATAAGCAGATGTTGATTTGAGATCCATGTTAATTATCTTTGTAGCCCCCCCCCAAAAAAAAACTTCAAGTAGGGAATTTAATAAAAAATGGCCAAATGATACTAGTGTGTCCAGGAGATTGTTTGAAATAAATGCAGATCAGATCTGAAGGGTTAAAGCTTCGGCTCAGTCTTCAAATGATACCCACAGATAAAGTTCCAAGAAGTACAGATTCATAATCAAAAATTACAAATCATAAAGAAGCATGCACTATTAGTGAGAAACAACAACAAAATTACACAGGAGAATCAGATTCTCAAAGATTTCAGATATTAAGAGAGAAAAATATAAAATAATTGTATTTACTTTGTCTTAAATGAAATGTAATTTTAATAATGTTTAAGGAATAAAAAGACCATAGAAATGAATAATTAGGTTTGCACAAAAGTCAAAGAGGCCAATTAGAAATGAAAATATAGGTGAAATGAAAATCATAGTAGATAAATTGAAGCATCATCGTAGATGCTGTTAAATATAGAAGTGATGAGTTAGAGGATCAGTACCAACAAATCATCCATAATCTAACACAAAATGATAAAGAATAAAGTATGAGCAAAACACTGAACATATTAGAAGGAGCTAATAGGAAGCTAAACATTCAGTATTTGGGAATTTTCTAGAATTGTTGAAAAGTACTAATTCTTAGATCCAGAAAACTCAACAAATCCTAATCACAGAGAAATCCACAATTAAACACTTAGAATAAAACAGCAGAACACCAAAGCTAAAAACAATCTGAAAAATAATTAAAGAGAAAAGACAAATTATCTGTAAGGAAATAAAGATTAGCCTATATTTTAGTTAGCTTTATGTCACTGTGACCAAAAGACCTGACAAGCACAATTTAGACAAGGAAAAGTTTATTTTGGCTTATGGCTTCAAAGGTTCAGTCCATGGTTAGCTGACTCCATTGCTGTGGGCCTGAGGTGAAGCAGAGAAAGCAGCTTAGGATGGGCTGCCAGGAAGCAGAGAAGTTTTGCTCATTAGGGACAAAATATTAACCCCAAAGTCACACCCTACCTGCCCAGTTACCCACCAGTTAATCCATATCAATGTGCTAATCCACTGATTAGATTATAACTCTCACAATCCAATCATTTTACCTCTGAACATTTCTGCATTATCTCACACCTGAGTTTTTCAGGGAAACTTTCTATTTAAACCATAACAGACTGTCACAAGCAGCAATGGTTGCCAGAAAATAGTAGAATATCTTAAGTATTGGAGAGAAATAACAAACTTAGAATTGTATACCATGAAACAAATTTTCAAGACCTACGGGTAAATTAATGTATTTTTCAGACAAACAAAAACTGAGACAGTTTACCAGTAGACCCTGATAAAGAATATGCTTTACAGAAAAGAAAGAATATCTTAGCTGGAAAGCCAAGACAGAGAAGGAATGTAAGCAAAAATATGAGCAAATACGTGGGTAAATATAAGAAACATGACATAAAACAATAATATAATATTGACGAGTTTATGAGATACAAATAATACAATAAAACTAAAATGCAAGACAAAGACTGCATGTAGCTTGGGAGGAACATAACTAGAATGAAAGCATTCTTAAATTTGTATTCAAGAGGAGGGTATGGTAGATAGGATGCAGAGATGCTCCCTTTCCCTTCCAAACCATGTATCCTGGCATTTATGGCCTTATTTTATTCCCTCTCACACTTGGATTCTTACTCAGGGATGGCCCTATGTAGCCAATAGAAATAGTGACTCTTTGACATTAAGTCACACCAAGTCTTGCAACTTCCATTTGGTTGCCTAGAACACTGTCTTCCAGGACCCAATTGCCATAACTGATAAAAGTTTGAATCACATGACTACAAGCAGGTGGTCATTGGACAACCTCAGCTGAGCTTCCAGCCAACAGCCACCATCAGCTGTCCACCATGTGACCATGTGAGCAGGTCTTTTTAGACATGGAATCTTTATAACGTTCTCAGCCACAGCCACCATTTGATTGCAATCACATGAGAGACTCCAGGCAAAAACAGCTCAGTTGAACTCAATTGACCCACAGAACCACAAAAGATAATAATAAATTGTTTATTATACATCAATTGGTAACTGAAATAAAAGGTAAAGATTTTGGGGAATGCATAGTATGTTAATGTGGTTAGGATAATCATTAAAAGAATAGGCACAGGGATTATAATTTCTGATTTATAGAGGGGAAAATGGAATGAGAAACTTAATATATGCCCTGAATCTAAAAGAAGGCAAAAAAGGAAGAAGAACAAAGACACAAAATGTAGGACATGTTAAAATTACTTAAGAAGAAGATAGAAAAAAGTCAAGTCAGTAATCATAATAAGTGTATTTGGGCAGAATACATTAGTTTAAAGATTAAGGTGGGCGGTGCCAGGCAGGGTGGTACAGACCTGTAATCTCAGCATCTCAGGAGGCTGAGGCAGGAGAATTTCCAAGTACAAGCCAGCCTCATCAAAAGCAAGGTCCTAAGCAACTCAGTGAGACCTGTTTCTAAATAAAATACAAAACAGGGCAGGGGATATGGCTCAGTGGTTGAATGCCCCTGAGTTCAATCCCTGGTACTGGGGGAGGAAAAAAAAAAGAATAAGGTGGGCAGATTGGTTGAAAACAAAACAAAAAGTTTATAATTTGTTTATAAGAAATACCTATGATATAAAGGCACAGACATATTTGAAGTAAAAATTTTGGAAAAAAAGATACGCCACTCATAAACCCATGATCTCATAAAAGTAGGACTAGAACTGGGTTTTTTGTTTTTTTTTTTTTTTAGTACTAGAGATTGAACCCATTGGCACTTAACCACCGAGCCACATCCCCAGCTCTTGATTTTTTTTTTTATTTTGAGACAAGTCTCAATAAGTTGCTTAGGGCCTCCATAAGTTGCTGAGGTTGGCTTTGAACTCATGATCCTCCTGCCTCAGCCTTCTAAGCTGCTGGGATTACACCATGCCCAGTTTAGAACTGCTATTCTAATAACTGAGAAAAATATACTTTAGGGAAAAAAGCATCACTACAGATAAGGAAAGTTTCTATATGATGATAAAACATTTTATTCCTGGAGGAGTCATGACAACTTTAAATTTATGTTTCTTAATGACACAGTCCCAAAATTTACAATACAAAAATAATAAAACCAAAACATGAACTTTACATATTCACCACCATAATGGGAGATTTTAATATATACCTCTTAATAAATAGAATATCAAGGTACTAAAAATAAGTAGCAATAGAAAAGATTTTCAGAGCACCAAAATTAAAAGAACTTGATCTAATAGGCTTATATAGAATATTGTACTGAAAAATGAAGAATACAAAATCTTGTTAGGTGTTGTTTATACATGGAAACATGTATAAAAACTGATCATCTCTTGAGCTATAAAAAAGGCTCAACAAATTTCCCTACTTAATATCATATATGACACATTCTTTGACCACAATACAGTGGAGTTAAAAATCAGTAACAAAAGGATAATTTGAAATTTTTTGTTTTCTGGTATGGAGGATTGAACTCAGGGGAACTCAAACACTGAGCCACATCCCCAGCCCTATTTTGCATTTTATTTAGAGACATTTTATTTAGAGACTCTCACTGAGTTTCTTAGCACACTTTTGCTGATGCTGGTTTTGAAACTGGGATCCTCCTGGGCTGCTGGTATTAAAGGTGTGCACCATCATGCCCAGCTTCATTTGAAAAATTTTAAATGCAGTTATAACATGGGTCAAAAGCAATAGAAAGAAAATTAGAATACACCAAGAGTTGAATGAAAATAAAGAAATATATATTAAGTATAATCTAATGCAGCTAAGCCAATGTGGAGATTCATTCTTTGGAAGCTTCCACTCCTAGTACTCCTCACACCTCTTTGTATCCTCCCTGCTGCTTTTGGCCACATCTTTTAAATCTGGTCTGTGCCTGGGACTTACCCAATAAAATGTGTTGGCAGTGGTGCTGTGCTGTTGAACAGCCCAAGCATTAAGACGGCCTGGCACCAGGGCTGGCACTGGGGGGAGACAAACAAACCATTTAGGGCATTCACATTCTCAGGTTCTCACTTGCACAAACCTGAGAGTGAATATTTCCCTTCATTTTGAATCCTGAGTGCCTCTCTTGCTTCACTTAGTCTCAGCTCTGCTTGGAAGCTTTTGAGTTTGTGCTCTTAGAAACCTCATACCTCCATGTAACTAGCCTTATGGGTCTGCTGGAGAGACCACATGGAGAAACCATGAGGGAGGACATATCACAAGAGAGAAAGGATAGAGGAGAATCAATGAACCCAGGTCCGTAGGTCCTAACTGACCTCTACCCAGTTAAACCACTCTCCTGTAGGCACAAGACACATGAGTGAAGAAGCCATCTTGGAGGTTCTCATTCCTGCAGATATTCCTGCTATTCCCTTTCTGAGTTTCTAGTCTACAGAAACATGAGAAAATTAAATGGGGCAACTACTAAATTTGGAGTAGTTAGTTATGCAGAAATAAATGAACAAAATAGCAAATCTTAGAGGGAACTTATAGCCTTAAATGCTTATAGTAGGAGATGAGAAAGTCCTAAAATACAGACTCCAAGTACACCTCTAAGTTAGAAGAAAAGTAGTAGAACCAATCCAAAAAAAACAGAATGAAGGAAGTAAAGGATGCAAGCATTTAATAATGAAATAGAAAGCGATGTCTGGTAGAGGGTAAAACCAACAGTTCTTTAAAAATGTTAATAGAAGAAAGAACTTCTGACCAGATTAATTCAAGGGTTGGGGGGAGGTGGCAGGAAGAACTAAATTGAACTTCCTAAAACAAAAAGAGATAATTTTGTTTAACTCAACTTTGTGAGGCTAAGGTAATGTTAATACCAAAATCAGAGAAGGACAATACAAGAAAGGAGGGTTTGCCAATCTTATGCAAAAGGAGAAATGAAAGTTATATTCAACCTTGCTGATTAACACAGATGCAAAATTCTAAACAAAACATTAGGAAAACAATCTTGTGAGAACTGAAAAGATAACTGCATCATGATCAAAGTGAACTGATTCTGGAATTAAAGGTTGGTTTACTATCAGAACATTGATTATTCATCACTTTAACAGACTGAAGGAGGAAAAACTATAAAATCCTTCAAAAAATGAAGAAAGACATTTGATAAAAGTCAACACTTATTTTAGTAATAACTTAATAAAATAAAACTATAAGAGAGTTCCTATGACATGCTAATAGTATCTAAAAATTGTTTTTGAAAACTACACATAATGCTAAAATATTATAATTTTTTATTAGAGCAGCACGAGGATATTGGTTTTCATGGTTTCAGTTCATCATTGACTAGAGATCCTTCATGTTCCATTAAGAAAAAAACAAGAAATTAAGATGCATTGGGACATGAAAGGAAGAAATAAAACAACCACTGAAGATGATATATTCTTTACTTAGAAAATTGGAAAGGATATATGAACAAATCATTAACATCAATACCAAAACTTTAAAGTGGCTGAATGCTGAGTCAGCCATACTAAGTTGCTAGCTATGAAATAAAATCCAACTTCATTGTTATGTACAGTAGTAGCACCAAATGGATAGAAAACATTTTGCCATTTACACTCATGCCTAAGAGTTGTACCTAGTAGTACAACTGATAAAATAATTCCAAGCTCATTCTGGGGTAAATTGTCAATTACTGAAAGGCACTTGAGGAAGAACTAAGTAAATCCAGAGGTATGCCACATCTTGCTTGCATAGGAAGATTCAATATCATTAAGTCAATTCTGCCCCTAATCAAAGTCCTAGGAGGATTAGTTATTGAACTTGATAGTATAAGTATAAATTAATTTGGGAAAGCAAAGTACAGAGACAATCTGAAAGAAGAAAAATGAGATGGGGAGACTTGCTCATGAAAAGACTCAAAGGTATATTACTCAGAACAGCATAGTAACAACCAAAAAATTGACAGAGACCAATGAGCCAGAATAGAGATGCCAGAAACAGACCCACATGCATATGAAAACTTGATAAAGATAGAGCCAGCAAAAGGACATCAGGGAAAAGGATGTGACATCCAACAAATGATGCTGTGATCATTTGTTACCCCTGTGAAAAAGAAAAAGGGTGTAAACTTTGTGTGTCATACAAACTTTCAAAAAAATCAGTTCTGGCTGAATTTAAGACTTAAATGTTAAAAAATATCTAACATCAATGACAGAACCTCCTGGATTCCAAATTCATTTATCCAACTCCCTGATGGGCATGAACCCTTGGATACTTACTAGGTACTTCAAACCTAGCATGACCTCCACTTGCTTTCAGTCTCCCCTTCCCATTATTTTCCACCCCAGTATCTCCAGCAACTCCATCTTTCCACTTGTTCAGACCCAATGCTCAGTGCCATTTTTGTTCCTTCCCTCACATCTTGCTTCAGCAAAATTTGTCCGCTCCCTTTGGCTTGAGCAGGAAGGGCTGAGGACTTAACTGTCCATGTGATCACCCATTTTCATCAGCCTTCGAGGGCCAGTTCTTTTATGGTATATTCAGAAGATGGAATACTGCATGTATATATGTGTATATTACAAGTGAGTCATTTTTTACAGATTGTTTTCTGTTTCCTAAAACCTTCCACAAACCCATTTGCCCCAAGCCTGTACATGGTCACATACTAATTACCTGAAAGCTTTACTTTTGACCATCATGTATTCCAGCTGGAGTGATGTGAGGGTACCTTGAATCCATGTGTGTTTATATTTTCCAAATTCACAGATCAAGAAGTATGATTTCTGTCATAGGAGGGGAGCAGTGAAAAAATGTATGTTAAAATGAAATCCTTGTAACTGGAAAGATTGTGACCTACCCCAGAAACCAGCATACTGTCAAAAGTAAAGTAAATTTACATTTTCACGAATTTCTAAGAGCTTCCAATACAGCTGCTACCAAGTCCATGGGTGTATTTCATTTTTCTTTTTTTTTTTTTCTCAGTGATATTGGGGGTTGAAACTAAGGCCTCACACGTTAGGCGAGTACACCCCCATCCATCATTTTTCATATCAGTTAACTCCTGTCCCCTTGCCAGGCCAACCTCAAGGCTTAACAACTTATTTTGTAGGCATTTATAAAAACAGTGTTTCCCAACAAAGAAAGTGGGAGACATCCTTTGCCTCCTTCTCCAAGCCAATTCACCACCCCAAAGGCTGGTAGATAGACCATGAACATTTTCTCATGGATCTGTCCTTCTGAAATCACACTGTGTAGATGTATATAGTATCTTTTGTAGGGTGTTATTTTAATCACAAATGAAATCATGGTGTAAAAAGTAAAAAACAAAACAAAACAGTGTTTCCTTTTCTCATCTATTGGTTCAATTTTATTTTATTGACTGCCTGCTTAGTCACAGAGATACAGAAATAATAAAACTAAAATGATATTTTAGCTAAAATTATGGCTAAATTTTAGGGGTGAAGATAAGCAGATTGGGCAAAGCATAGGAAGAGATGGGGAGAGCAGAAAGAATCCTCCCTGTTGCAGATGTCACAGTGGTGACAGGAGGCATGGGTCACCTTCCCAGGCTGCTGGTCCACACATGATGAACACTGGGAATACTGAGCTCTCTTTTATTCACTCAGTTTAACAAAACAGAAAGGCATCTGCCATTTCACTAAGATTTTATTAAGTTCACTTAAATAAGTTTTGTCAGTACTTGGAAAATTCCCTAAACCAGTTGAATAAATGAGACATTCATGAAAAGAGCTCTGATTTCCATTGCTGGATAAAACATAATTTGTGTGAAATATACATGTGTGAATGACATATGTATTGCCTATATATTAATAGTGCTATTTTAGTTTGTGTTTGGATGATTGCAAAGAACAATTTAAAATCCAGCTCTTAAAAAATATACCTTCTCTCTTTTTTTCTCCTCATCTTTCCCTTTTTTTCTCTCAGGATGATTTTATCTGTCCCGTAGAGGATGTAATGGCTAGGAGGTAATAAGAAATGGAAATTATATACACAAAAGGATAATGCCGCCAAAGTTACTTTTTATTACAGTTAGCTATTTGGAAATTGTAGTGCATTTTCCCATTGAAACAAAGTTATCCCTGGCTCACTTCCCAGGCCAACCCACAAAAGCTTATTTAATCTATAATGTCTGTGTAGTATGGTACTGTGCTAATTGTACTATAGAATCCAGCCACCATCCTAAGTTTCCCATGGATAAATGCATTTCAAGTTAAAATTGGGATTCCAGGAAACACATTGTTCCTTGCTTCCCTGAGGCGATGGTGGCTGCCTGTCCCCAATTTTGCCCACTTCTTCCTTCCCACCACCACCATGGTCGTCACAGCTGACGTGCACAGGGTCTTGTACCATTGGTGTTTTCTCATCTGAACTAGAGGGAGGACTTTCAGCCTGAGATCATAGCTCAGGGGGTCGGGGACAGAAAAGTCCAGAAGACCAAGAGCTGAAGCGATAGAAGAGGGGCAGTGGCTTCAGTGAATCAGGTGGGGAGAAGTCGGGAGCCTGTATCCTTTTGCTATTGGGTTCCCTGTGTGGATCTATATTCTAGACACCCAAGGAACCATCCATTCCTTTCACTGAAAACTAAGGACTGAGTCGGATCCTTGAACCATTGGCACTCTTAAATATCACCCTGTGTCCAAGCAGTATGATCATATGTGGCTCTGTGTGTCTTCCTATGAGAGAGGACTGTGGTTGTAGGTGCTGAAATTGACATCATGAGCACAGTGTTTGCCATAGATGCCAGCATATCTGCTAGAACCCAAGGTGATATAAGCATGAGTAATTTTTTACTGAGTCTCAAAGAAAATATCCATAAACCATTGAGATGCAAAAAGTGCTTAGGAAAAATTCCAACTCCTGAGCCACATGGCCTTTGTAACATGAGGGCAATGCACAAGAGCTAAGAAAACATATGAAATTATATGGCTCCACTCTGGCTCCACCTTTAGTCACCACCCTATATAAATATGAACATCCCACACCAATGGGTTGCTGTCTGTCCCTATGGAGATAGCCTGTGTTCTCCCTTGAACGTGTATTCCTTGCTTTATCCCCAAAATGTCTCTCTTTTGAGATTGCTGCTATTCTTCTTGAATGTGTATCTACTTTCTGAATAAGCCTCTGTCTCTTCCCTTAAAATAAATAAGTAAACACTATATCTTAGTTTTTATAGTTACTTCCTATTAATAGTAAAAAATGCTGATTTTCCATTTATAATACTGATGTAAATTAAGATACCAATGCAAATTTCCTGTTAAAATATTCTTACTTAAGCCAAAAGTGAATTGATTTAAAGAAGAAAACTAAATTAGGGCAGGGGAAGTACACGTGTGTGAGAGACTGCTGTTTAGTGTACAAGACTGCTGATTTGTGTCAAGTAGGAAAAAGCAGGTTATAAACAGTACAGACTGCAATTCCATTTTTAAAAACACACAAAGTATATTTCAACATATAGGACACAGTATTTAAGATGTTTTTCAAATTTTTTTTCTCTTCTTGTTTGTATTTTCTCTGCACTGGCAATGTATTCTTTCTGCAATAAAACAATGTAACTAAAAGGCATATGTAACCTTCCATTTTCCCCTGTCTTCCTTCCCCAACTCCTCAGCTAGATGCTATCTTCTTTCCTGTTTTCTTCAATAAGGAAATTGGGTAACTCCTGACATCTTTGTTTTTTGAACGAAAGTTTAAATCTTTTTTTTTCCAAGTTAAGAGACCAGTAGATTTTGTTCAGCTGAGAAAGTAAAAACTGTTTTCAAATTATTATCAAATGGTTCTTCATGTCATAAACTCTATGCTGGCTCTTAAGTCCTAGGTCTTACTATACTGAAGTACCACAAGACAGGAAAGTAGTTGGCTAGGATCATTGAATCAGTCCCTTTAGGACAGCTACAAAAATAAGAGTTGGTAGTCCTGCTTCTCTTCCCTTGGCTTGATTAAGGCTCTGGGTTGCCTTAGCTTAAGCAATGCCTCTCAGGGTCTCTGTTTTCTGCGGCTGGACAAGGTGATACCTCAGATATTCAGATTATAGATGATTTAATTAGCTCAGGGATTCGGGATTTGGAGAAACTGCCTAAAGAAGTTTATTAGAGATGCAACTAAACTCTCAGTTTTGCTTCTGTGCGTAGGTGGCCAATCCTCCCAGTTTTCCCAGGATATTTCTGGTTTAACATTGAAAGCCCTATATCATCCTGGGCATCCCCTCAGTCCTGAACAAAGAGGGGCAGTTGGCCCCCCTTCTTATAAAACTTTATGCCAACACAGTGGTATTGGCAACATAAAGGGGATAGAAAAACTGTGCAAATAATTTTCCTCACCAACTTCTAGGGAAGGTTATTAGATATTTAATATCATAAACATGACATCTTTCTAGTAAAATGTAATATTAAGTAAAAATGTAGGCACTGGGGTTATAGCACAGTGGTAGAAGGCTTTCCTGGCATGCCCAAGGCCCTGGGTTTGATCCCTAGCCCCACAAAAATAAAAAAGAAATAAATGAAAATTGTTAGCACCAGATGTTCTGAAACAACTACCCCCAAAGTTGCTGCAATATCTTTCCCACCTGTTCCAAAGACTATCAGTCCTCATATGTTAGCTACTGTAGGTTAAGGAGGGGGGGAAAACCTGTTCTCATTACACTTACCATCTTTTTTCACATGTGTAATTTAAATCATTTCTACAGAGAAAAGGCAAACCTTGCTGTCACCCTCTGCAATGACAAGGAAGAGATCATGGCCCAGGCCACCTTCTTGGACTATCCCAACTGGAATGTTTCCAAGCAGGATGACTGGGTGTCAGTGTTCCGGGAGCTCGACAGCGGAATCCCATGCACAGTAAGAAATCATGCACTATGCTTATTTGAACAGCCTTAACTTGGAAGGGAGGGCCTGTTTGCAATGTTATTATTTTGGATTTTGGACTTAAAGGCTCAAAACTTACATAGAAAGTATATGACATCATGTCAGTTAAAAATGAAGTAAACTGGTAGAGGGAAAAAAGGATGGAGCTCAAGAGGCCAGAGTCATAGGAAATGGTAAGTGATAGCCAGTCAGCAAGCTGCTGACATAGACCAGCTCATGTTCCACAAAGAGGACTGGAAGCAAGGAATTAGTGAAAGTGTGGGATGTGTGCATCCAGGTCTCATGTTTTTCTCTGCATCATTGTCTGCGCTCTTTGACATGCTACAAGGGCCCATGCCCATGTCACCTACAGTTGCCCTTGTAATGATCACAAGAGAGCCTGAGACTTATGTCACACTATAATTTTTAAAGTGCCCTCATGAACTCTGATTCATTTGATGTCTTTTACCTAAGGGCACATGACACTTGTCAGCTCAAAGGACTTAGGTCAATGGTTCTCAGAAGCCTGCCCTGGGTACTTGGTGTCAAGTCTGAGCTTTCCTTGTACCTGACCTGACAGAACCAGGCCAGGGGCTGGTCCTAATTTCTGTAGAGAGAGCCAGAGGCTGCAACTCTGAGCGACATCTCTGCCTTTCAGTGGAGTTCAACAGTATGTCTCTGAAGCCCTGATGTCAGAAAAAAGAAAATTACTAATTGGTGTGTGATTGACTCATCCGTCCCACATGTTGTACACACATGTACATACACATACACACATATACATACCTCTAAGCATAGTATTCAGCATTTATTCAGCTAGAATATACTTTGTCCTTTATGTTCTTTTCCATCCCTGACTCCCTGTATCCTCAGGGATCATTCTTAGAAAAATTATCCCAAATTCAGAAATAGTCTAAAAGGATTCTTTCTCCTCAATGCTTATACCTTCGTTTGACTTTCTATTGACTAAGCTGTCTTATAGTTTTGTTGGAAGGTGATTAACTTGGAGATTTTTGTCATTTGAGATGTAAATAATGAATTCCTGTTAGGTGAAAATGCTAACTACAAAGGTTCTAGCTTAGGGCCCTGTAGGACATCAACCACTTTATATCTAAGGTAGTTATCTTATCCTTGCATTTCCTTATTAAATCTCCTGAACTATCCTGCTTCACAAGTGCAAGGAATTTTTTTTTTATCGTCTCACTAGTTGCCTCATTAATTGGTGAGTTGAAGTTGAATAAATTTCTGACTTGTGTGTGTACGTATGGGTTTTGTTTTTGCTTGCAGTATTGGGGATTGAACCCAGGGCTTTGCATATGCTAGGCAAGTGCTCTGCCACTGAGCTATATCCACAGACCTTTTTTTTTGTTGTTGTTATTCCATTTTATTTTTAAGAAAGGGTCTTGCTAAATTGTCCAGGATAGCCTCAAACTTGTGATCTCGTGCCTCAGCCTCTTTTTGTTGTTATTGTTCTTAAGTATTCATGATAGTAGAATGTATGGCAAATTATACACACATAGAGTATAACTTATTCTAATTAGGATCCTATTCTTGTGGTTGTACCTGATGCACAGTTACACTGGTAGTGCATCAAATACAAGGCTAGGAAAGTTATGTCCAATTAATTCTACTGTCCTTCCTATTACCTTCCCTGCTCCTTTCCCTTTGTTCCCCTTTATCTACCCCAATGGACTTCTATTCTTCTCTTCCTTACCCTCCCTTGTTGTGGGTTAGCATCCACATATCAGAGAGAACATTTGGCCTTTGGTTTTGGGGGATTGGTTTATTTCACTTAGCATGGTAGTCTCCAGTTCCATCCATTTACCAGCAACTGTCATAATTTCATTCTTCTTTATGGCTGAGTGTGTATATATACCACATTTTCTTTATACATTCATCTGTTAAAGGATACCTACATTGGTTTTTTTTTTTGAGAGAGAGAGAGAGACAATTTTTTTTTAGAGAGAGAGAGAGAGAGAATTTTTTTAATATTTATTTTTCAGTTTTTGGTGGACACAACATCTTTGTTTGTATGTGGTGCTGAGGATTGAACCTGGGCCGCACGCATGCCACGCGAGCGCGCTACCGCTTGAGCCACATCCCCAGCCCCACCTACATTGTTTTCTTAGCTTGGCTATTGTGAGTTGAGCTGCTATAAACATTGATGTGGCTGCATCACTGTATGCTGATTTTAAGTCCCAGGAGTGGGATAACTGGGTCAAATGGTGGTTCCATTCCAAGTTTTCTAACGAATCTCCATACTGCTTTCCATAGTGGTTGCACCAATTGGCAGTGCCACCAGCAATGTATGAATGTACTTTTCTCCCCACATCCTTGCCAACATTTATTGTTACTTGTATTCTTTATAACTGCCATTCTGACTGGAGTGAGATGAGATCTTAGAGCAGTTTTGATTTACATTTCTCTAATTGCTAGAGATGTTGAACATTTTTTCATATATTTGTTATCTGGGATTATAGGCATGTGCCACTATGTCCAGTTTGTGTTTATTTTATATTTGAATTAGGATCATGATTGTACCATTTGAAAATTATAAATTAATTAATTCCATTATTCACAAATTCTTTTCCCTTTTGTTTCTTGTTCTTTTAGGACTGTCCCACACCATATAGAGCTAGACTGTCCCATTGTAGTAGCCAGTGGTAACAGATAGCCATTGAGTATTTGCAATTAGCTAATCTGAATTGAGATATGCTATAATATGAAATATATACTGAATTTCAAGTATTTAGTAAGATAAAAGTATGAAGTATCTCATTGACATTTTTATTGATTTCTTATTTAAATGATAATTTAAATGTACCAGATTAAATAAAATATATTAAAAAGCCATTGTACTTCTTTTTCTTTTTTAATGGTCTTCTAGAAAATTTTAAATTGCATTTGGCTCCTATTTACGGCATATTCTTTTTCTATCAAGCAGTGCTTTAAGCCTTATTATATTTTCTGTCCTAGGAGCATTAGCAACTGAAGTAATTATTTTTATCTTAAAGTTATTTAGAGAATAAATCTTGAATTGTAATATTTCTGATAGCAGAGAGTTTGGGAGAAAAATCAAGCAGGTAATTAACCACGCACTGCCAAGGTCAGTCTTATCAGAATGGAAAGCAGATATTTGAAGAAGACTGTTGAGGGATTATTGGGTTAATTTATAGAAAATGCTTAAAATCATGTTGTTGCTGTCTTTGTTGTTATTATCTGAACTTTTAGGTTTGTGTTGTTTGCCTTTTGGGAGTTTTCAAGCTTGTAAATCAAACTCATGATTCTTCTCTTGCCATATTATGAAAAGTACAATCATTTCTAAGCATTCTGAAGTCACACACCATCTAGCAGGAGTAAAACTGAAGCACATAAATGTGCAGTTGGTAACTCAAGGCCATTTAGAAAACTAAAGTCATCCCTCTGTATCTACAGGTTCGACATCTGTGATTCTACCAACTTCATATGCAAAATATTTGGGAAAAAATTATATTTGTACTGAACACATAGAGACTTTTTTCTTGCCGTTATTCCCTGAACAATACAGTATAACAAGTATGTAAAGAATAGGGGAGGATATCTGTAGGTTATATGCAAATACTATGCCATTTTGTATAAGGGACTTGAACATTCGTGGATTTTAGTATCTGGGAGGTTCTGGAACCAATCTTCACTGATACCAGGGGGCGACTGTACTGAGGAAACAAGAAGCACAGACACACATATACTGTGCCTCACATTTGCACTCTTTCTAGAATTGGAAAATTTGCTTGTAAACACAGGGAACTACTATTTATTTCTTAGGACAGTCAAACAATTTTCAAAAGTTACAGGATTAAAAACTAGGGAAATTTAGCCTGAAAATCATGTTGGAATCTTGCTACTTTGAGCTTTCAGTTTCTGGGTCATCTGGATCTCAAGAGTAATATTTGATTCGGACTCCAAGAATGTTGAACAAAACAAGCCTTTGGATTCCTAACGTGGCATCTGCCTTCCATCCTTCAATTTCATAGGAGAATCTTTCCCTCAGTATCTCATGAATAGAGCAGCAGCTGCTGACTTGGGAGCCCCGGAGTGATTGTCTTTCCCTTGGCATAGACACCCCTAAAGACAAGACTACAGAGTTAATAATCAATTTCACTGCCCTGCAGGCTCTCCCCTGCTTACAGCTCATCCCTGAGGGCAGAAGGAAGGGTTGGGCACTCTGGATTCTTTTTATGATCCCTTTTTCCTTGAATAATTCTGAGCTTGGAGGACAGAAGGCAGCAAATTATGTTGGTGAAAGGTCTCAAATGCTGCCTGGGTATCTCATCACTTAATAAAAATGTCATCTATAAATGCTGGGCAGCTCTGCATCTGTGTCTGCCCTGAGTCCTCCTCCCACTCTGCCATGACCCAGCCTGAATGCTGACTCAGCCTTTAATCCATATTCTTTTTCCATCTGCAGCCTCTGAATACATTGTTCATGCACCTGTTTGTGGCTGTGGATGAGTTTTCCACTGGTTGTTGCAAAGAGATTATTCGGTGAGTGCATGTGGCCTTCCAGTTAAAGAGGCCATGTGGTAGTTTCAAATATTTTTTAAAGGATGTGAAATTCTTTGGGGTATTTAAATTGCTTATTCTTTAGGGATTGGGGATATATTAAAGCTTTTACTTTTATAGTAGTGATATTTCTGAAAGGAAAATAATCTTAATTCTCTATATTCTTCATTCAGCCCCCATCTTTTACTGCTATCATTTGAGACAAACAGGTAGCACAGTCATTTAAAGAAATGAATTTGAGGGCTGGATTGTGGCTTAGTGGTAGAGCACTTGCCTAGCATGCATGAGGCACTGGGTTCGATCCCTGGCCCCACATAAAAATAAACAAATAAAATAAAGGTATTGTGTCCATCTGCAACTAAAAAAATATTTTAAAAAAAGAAATGAATTTGAAGTGGTAAGGGAAGAGTAGAAAGTCACAAGTTTGGGTGTTTTCAAAAACAGATTTCTCAATCTTATCTTTGGAAATGTTTATTAACATGACAGATTTCAGAAGCAACCTGAATAATAGGGTGCATGGGAAGATGATCAGCAGGGCCATTGAGCCATGGTGATGCATCTCTGACAGCCTGCACAGACCTTCAGAGAGGTTCTCAGCTTTCAAGTCACTTTGTAATGTCACACCAGACCATCCAGATGCCAGGTCAAAGGTTAATATCAGCAGAAATCTGGTGTGCCTCATGGACATGGTGCCCTTTATTCTCTCTACCTCCATGAGACAAACAGAAAAGGGGCCCTTTGGAATCCATGGAAATACAGAGAAGAAAAAGAAATTGCCTTTGCAGCAGGGAGCAAAGGATCCCCTGTGGATTTCTGGACACCTCATGTTTTTCAGTAGTGGCATTTGTCTCCATAAGGTGCCAGCTAATGGGATTGCTTTGCTATTAACACCTGTCCCAACCTCTCCTTCCTCTCCAGGAACGTGTTTACAGCAGTGCCAGAACTACACTTCATATTTCTCACAGTGCCATCCTACATGAGCCTAGGTAAGGTCCCCCCAACCACCCCCTACTTCCAGCAGCTAACATAGGAAACTCATGCTTGGAATGGTGCTCTTGGGAATTGGAAAGAAGACTGGTCTCTAGGGCCTAAGCTTATCAAGCACATACTTGATTATAACCATTCAGATACAATTTAATTTTTTTATTTGTCCTAATTATACCTGACATATCATATATAAATGAAATATAATTTCTCATTCTTTTGGTTGTACATGATGTAGAATTACACCAGTAATTTAGTCATATATGTACATAGGGTAATAATGTCAGATTCATTCTATCCTTCCTATTCTCATACTTGTCTCCTCCCTTCACTCCTCTTTGCCTAATGCAAAGTAACTCTATTCTGCCCTAGACACTTCTCTACCCCATTGTGAATTAGCATCCACATATCAGAAAAAAAAAACATTCAGCTTTTGGTTTTGGGGAACTGGCTTATTTCACTTAGCATGATAGTCTCCAGCTCCATCTATTTACTGTTAAATGCCATAATTTCATTCTTTTTTAAGGCTGAGTAATAGTCCATTATGTATATATACCACATTTTTAATCCATTCTTCTGTTAGGATGGAAACTGCATTTTGTTCTGAAATGCTGAAATGAAGACACATTTCTTTCTTTCTGTGACTTAGGCTCAACTCTCATAACTGTGTTTCACCAAGTGGGGACTATCCCAAATTTGACGTATGATGAGGACTTCGCAGTGCAAATATGCCTTAGGCACAACCATTACCCTCAGCTGCATGTTCGCAAAGCCAGGTACAGTTGGACTAGTGTCTCAAGTAACTAAGCTTCATGGGGTAGTCACCTTTATAAATTAACAATTTTTACTCTAAGTGATCATAAATCACTTGGATTAAGTTTTTGTTTGTTTGATACTCATAAGTGTAATATCCCTTGGATGAAATAATTTGCAGTACTATCTGGTGTTATTCATTTGGTTATGTGTGGCCATAAGGTCATACATTTACTGCCAGGGGATTCTGAAAATTTTACAGTTGTTGTTCATACAGAGATGTAAAATAACTTTCAAATAAAACAAACTTAAAATTGAAGTTGCCTATTTAGTTTTCCCAATAAAATCTACCTATATTCTGACATTCAGTGAATGAGGATGCTATTGATCCCAAAGAAGAGTTTTTCCAAGTTGAAGGTCTTTGCCATCAATGCTCCCCAGGCCATGCCTCAAGTGCAGCAGTCTTAAGGGGATAGCTGTGGCAAATTGCATTTTTCAAAGACGGACCCACACCATCTCCTGCCCCAGGGTCTGGTCTGATCCCTCAAAGTGAAGAATTGGACAGTGGAGATCAAATTGCAGTGGGCTGAATAAATGAGGGTAAGGAAATGAAGACAGGAACAACCAGCTACTTTTTAGACAAATTTGCTGGAAAGGGAAAGCAGAGGAGGAGGCCAGAGACTTACCTGCAGAGAAGAGAGTCTAACACTATTATGTTTTTACTATCTGTATAGAGAGCATTTAATTTGCATTTGGAGAGCCTAAGGGCAATGTATGTTAAAAAAAAAAAAAAAAAAAAAAAAAAAAAGCTCACCATGGAGGAGAGTAACTTCAGATAAAAATTATCCACCTGCTTCCGGACAATAGGGAAGACAGTTCCTCCTAGAAAACCTTTTCTTTACTTTCTTATTATTAATAGCTAAGTACATTATAATCCTCTCCTTATAAAACCCCTTTGATCATGATACAAATACTAATGCAACCAAAGGCATTCTAAAGAAGAGTGAAATAACATTTTAATTGATTCCCTGACTCCTTTCAAATCCTTGTTCCTCAATTATGAAGTTTCTCATTAGTGCCAGCAGAGACAAATAGGCCCTCTGCCCTTTAGGAAATTACATTCTTTAAGGAAATTTTATTTTAAAAGTATTCACAAGTACACAGTTTCTTATTGTGAGCAAGTTCTGTAAATTAATTACTTAGGATCTTGTAAGTAGTCTAGTAGTTGCTATAGTTTTATCTTAATTGTTTTAAAATCTCACTTTTCCCCCATGCCATGTACTACTTATTCTGGAAGATGAATTAGTAAATGAACTATATTCTCAAATCACAAAACTTGTGACAATAAAGACATTCATTTTTCTATGTGAGTACATAAGTAGTCACACATATGCAAGCATTGTCAGCTCTCCATACCTGCAGCTTCAACCTCTGTGTATGAACGTGCGCAAACTTTTTTCCGTCTCATTTCTTAAACAATACAGTATAACAACTGTTTACATGCTATGAGATGATTCAAAGTATACAGAAGGATGTACATAGGTTATATGCAAACACTAGGCCATTTTATTTAAAAGACTTAAGTATCTTCAGATTTTGATATTTTATGGGGCAGAGTGTGGAGGTTCTAGAATCGATCTGACATGAATGCCAAAGGATGACTGTATATGTATGCGTGTGTGTGTGTGTATACACACACACACACACACACATATATACTGCATATTCTCTCTCAGTGTGTGTGTGTGTGTGTGTATGTATGTATATATATATATATATATATATATATATATATATATATATATATATATATATATAGTGTGTGTGTATGTATGTGTGTGTGTGTATCTTCCTCTCTACGGATAGATACACACACAGTAATGTGATCATATAATTCTGTTAATGGTATTTTTCACCTAATAAAGCATCTCATCATCTTCATAGATTAATTTTATTATTGTTATTTTTTGGAGGGGTACTGGGGCACTCGACCACTGAGTCACATCCACAGCCCTATTTTTGTATTTTGTTTAGAGACAGGGTATCACTGAGTTGCTTAGGGCCTCACTTTTGCTAAGGCTGGCTTTGAAATCATGATCCTTCTGCCTCAGTGTCCCAAAGTGCTGGGATTACAGGTGTGTGCCACTGCACCTGGCTGAATTTTATTCTTTTAATGACTGTCTGGCCCATGATGGATTGGGCATTCTATGGCTGCAATATACTTCATTTTGTTATTCCTTATTTATGGAAATTTAAATTATTTCATCTTAAAACAAATAATATCATGTCAAATGACCTTGTACACATATCATCAAGTAGTCAGACTATTTTTTTT
The DNA here is from genome assembly GCF_964194105.1 of Spermophilus citellus. Taxonomy (NCBI): domain Eukaryota; kingdom Metazoa; phylum Chordata; class Mammalia; order Rodentia; family Sciuridae; genus Spermophilus; species Spermophilus citellus. The sequence goes on from NC_138185.1 coordinate 45,155,944, forward strand.
CTATAGCATAGGTACCTAGAAATGGAATTTATAGGTAAGACATACTCAGATATTTGCATAAATACTAATATTTTTAAAATAAATACTATCAAATTATTAAATCAGAATTTAATGTCAATATACATTCCAGCCTATAGAATTCTGTGTCCTTTCAGCCTCATCAATGCGGGATATTTTTAGTTATTAAAATTGTCTCTAATCTGTTAGACCAAAACAATATTTTGTTATAAATGGCATTCATTCAAATATATGTGCCATTTTACAGATTTTATTTAAAATGAACAAAATATTAGAATTTAAAGAAGTTTCCAGCTTAGAAATTATCCTGAAAGATGATTTAAATGTGTCTGCAATATAGAAAATTCTTTAGGGGAGGTTGGGGATAATGAATTAGTTATAGGTGTGGGCGTCACATTTCTGAAAGAATCTTATTATTTATGCATTAGGATTTGGCTAATTATTTTCTTGAGAAACACTAAGGCTTAAATAATTTCAATATAGACATGCAGCAAGTATGCATAAAGGAAATACAATTGAACATATGGTTATAATACTATATCTATAGATAGGCAGATATAAACACACATATATACAGAGAAAGAACATGTATATACACATACATACATATATATATATATATATATATATATATATATATATATATATATATATATTTATACACATACATATAAGTTTTATAATAGAAAACTTTTATATAAATCCACAACTGAAAGTGACAAGTACAGAAGCAGCTCATCTAAAAATAATCTTTTTCTTTGACATCTTTGTTAGTTTGTTCACTGATTGCCCACTTGCCATTCAGGATATAAGTGACAGGAGAAAAGGCACAAGGTATACTCAGCCCAGTGCCTGACTCCTATAGGAAGCATTTGTTAACCAATGGTTCTGCTTTGGTTTACCTCCTTCTCTCCCTTGATTCTTTCCACATCCCTTCTTTTCTGCCTTTCTTTCTCTTGAAAACTTAGTGGGATGGACTCTGACCTTATAATGGACAGAGCCCATGAAGCCTGAAAATTAACCTGTATGCTTCAGCCTGAGGTCTTGCTCAGACAACTTCTGATAGTAAATGTTTTGCTTGCCTAGGCCACAGAAAATCTGAAAGAAACAAATCGCAAATGGGATATAGTCTTAATGCAAAGAGGTGACGGGGTACTCTGTAACAAGGTAGTGAACTTTATAAAAAGATAAGTGCATTGTAGTGAATTCAGGTGGAAATTGTGACATCATGTCGGTTCCTTTGCCTGCAGAAAACGGAAAGGTGTGATACATTTTAAAAGCTCTTTATTCAAAATGTTTAAAATAGAGTTCTATATTTGTGAGTATAGAATGTCATCTATCTGAAAACTACTTTTATGTAGACAGTCTCACTCCAGCAGTGAAAAAACAAAAGACATTTCTGAACATGAGATGGGTGTGGCCGTGTGCCTCTTAGGTCATTTCTTTTATTTCCCACATGTTTATTTTTGACATCTGTTTCATCAATAGTTACTTGCACTGTTAATTAGTGGTAAAGAACACAATTCTTAAGATACTAAACCAGTGAACGGTTTGGGATGTAATTATCCTTCAGTCTTTTAACTAGCAACATATTCAGAACCAATGAATTAACGCCATAATCCCATCCTGTTTCTTTGATTTACCCATGTGGAAAATTATGCTGTAATCTGCCCCTCTACTTAGGCTCTAATTAATGAAGTTACTCTTCTGTGTTTTTCATTATATCTGAAATAAAGCCTAGCTGCTTCTGGACACACCTTTACAAACCTACAGCAGGCTTAATTAATCATCAGTGGTGGATCTGAGGTGTTTGAAGGTTTATAAACCATTGGCATGGTCTTTCTGGGGGAAACCTTTTTCAAATCCTCTTGTGCAGGGTGGGGAGAGATCCAGCCAAGGAAAGGATTATGTCAGTGTTTCAAAATAACTAGAATTTCTTTTATACAATCAGTGCTTTTTTGCTGATAACAATGCTTAACCATATTGGCTCAACAATATTGCTCTAAAAAATAAATAAAAATAGATGAAAGGAAAAACTTATTCTTTTTGATAAGAGGCCCCCAGCATAAAGAAGTAATAAGTAATAAGTATTTAAGGAGATAGAAATACTAATTACCCTGATTTGATCATTATACATTTTATACATGTATCTAATTATCACACTGTATCCTCTAAATATATACAATTATTATGTATCAATTACAAATAAAAGACCTTTAGAAATAAATTTTATTTTATTTTAACCACTGAGCCACATCCCCAGGCCTCTTTTTTCGTTTTTTATTTTTGAGACAGGGTCTCACTAAGTTGCTTAGGGAAAAATAAATTTTAGAAAATAATAAATGAAAGAAAAATTAGTTATTTAAAAAATAAGGTTGATGTTTTTATAAATAATAATTTTTAATTTCTTAAGGTAATTATTTTTGAAATATTTAAGAGTCTCATGCTTTTTAGAAATCCACTTAAATTTGACTTCTGAGGAGTTTCACAGGAATGAACGTTTCATTGTTTAAATTACAAATATCCTAATATGTTCAAAAATAAGAGATAAATAAATTGCAGAATTTCAGCAATGATCTTCTTACATCCTGGGAACTGACCCAGCAAATAGTTTGATGAGCAATCCAACTGCAGCAGTGGGATGCCAAGATCAACTTTTGGATCAGATTCTGGTAGTATAGATGGCATGGGCCTCTAATTGGCTTTGCACATGCTTTGAAGTCATTCAAAGCACATGGAAGATGTGGTTTTAAAATCCTCCATAGCTTTTAAAACAATGACATTTTCTAAGCCCAGAAGCTAAGTGACTCTAAAACCATTTTGTAGTTCTAAAATGAAAAATGTAGTTGAAAAATGATAGATTTGATTTTCTTAAGGAAGACCACTAGAGGTCATAAGAGATCTTGGAAAGAAACAGGTGCTTTGTTTTATACATCTGAATAAAAAATAAAATCTAGTTGACATAGCCTGTAAGTTCTCTTACCCCATGTTGAGACAGTGTTCACGTAAAAGAATGGCTTAACAAGAACATACTGCATTCTTTATCATTATCTCTGAACTGGATTCTCTATGAAATTTTCATTGATTTCTTAAAATACACACACACTTGAAATGTATTTCTGGAAATTAAAATGGCAACAGAATTACTCTTATAACAGTACATTTTTAAGCCTAGGTAATTAAGTGAAAATCCTCTCTGGATATGTAAAATGATGTCAGACAGGAAAGTGGAGGCTGTGCCAATATTCAGAATGTGAAGGTGGCCTGTTGCTGCTGTCCAGTAATGTGAACTGAAATGTGAACTTTCCATCTGTGAATTTGTAGTGGTTTCTTTGCTGGCAAGAAAGCAGTGTGTACCTCTCTGACTCAAGAGAACCTGGCCTGCGTATTTTTCCTCTAAGATGGCAATTATGTTGTAGAGCAGTCAGGATGCTGTGGTGATGAAGCAATCTTAGAATCCATTTGTCACCAAGAGACCCTGCCAGGCTACTGGGAAGAGTTCCATGGTGTCTGCGACATCATGATGCCCCTGTACATCCTGGATAACTGACTTAGATGAAATGATGAGTTTGTCCTTCCTTCTCCTAGCCTTACAGGAAGTCAGTGAGAGGCACCAATCAAATTATCTTTAGTATTGCTGTATCCTGGATTTAGAAAACACCCATTCCCCAAGTGTCCTTAAGAGCCTATTGATTTTAGGGTTTGGATTCAACTCCATTTTCATATGCATGATATTCAGAGTCTCATGGATATTTGGGTGCCTGAGAGAGCAATATGCCTTTATGACCTTCAGTCTCTTCCAAACAAGTTAAAATAAAATATTCTAAATTTATTATTCTAAAATATTCTAAATTGATTTTTTTTTTACAACTGCATCACTACTCCATCAAAGCCATTCTGAATGGAAGAAAGAAGGGAGCATTGCTTTTTACTCAAATAATTGCATTATTTTTATTGTATTTTAGGCAGTTCTCATTATTGGAATGTTTTGTGGCACTTAAATGGTGGGTACCTGTATAGCATTGTGGTGCCAAATTCACGGTGAGACCTGATTCTCCTCATGTTTGACTCCGACAGGCAGTGCTTATCGCCTGAGAGCACTCACATTTACACATTTTATTGCATGAATGATTTTCCATAGCTGGGGTGTTTTGTTTCTGTAGGGCTGGACTTTGTCATATGCCATTTGAGACTTTGAGGCTGATGTCATACTTTATCATTAGCACTTGGGCTGATGCAATATCATAAATTATCGATTACCCCAAGGAATGCATTTAACAGACCAAGTTCCTTTCTAACCATTTTGGGCAAGGGCTTAAGGGAGAGACTTCAGAACTCCAAGATTTGGATGTTTTCTTCTTATTTTTCCCAGAAGATTTAGTATTGAGGTCTGATTAGAATATAGCTGTGTTAATGGGCTGTGGAAGGCGCATGACTAGGTTTAGAGCCCTGAGTCTCTGAACTGATTTTTATATTTGTAGAGTAATATGTGTGTGTCCATCATATAAATAAAATCCAGTGGTACAGTTAATTTTGGCATCACATCATCCTTATGAATAAGATTTTGAATTGTTTTCCCATTATGCAAAATAATTAAGCATTGATGCAACCTTTTAATTTTGGCAGTGTTTGAGAATAGACTTGGCTATTCTCTTCCAGAATCTTATTTTGCACTATATCATTAAGGACTCTTTTTACAGAGATAAGCCATCTCCTGTTAGGAGTAGCTTTTTGGCAGGTTAAGTGAGAAGTGAGTTGTTCCTGGAAGGGAGCATGGTGTTCTAGGTTTTCCCAGCTGAGTTTCTAGGGCTCACACGGAGGACAAATGCCTGCTAAGGGCTGACTGTGAGTAGAGAGCAGGCTCAAGCCTGTCATTTGTATCACTGCATTGCATCCTTGCAGCTATTTGTGCCCCCAACCATTTCATAGATGAGACAACTAAGGCTTAGTGTTGAAGTAACTTTGCTGGTTCCTCAATTGAAAAAGCAAATGGGCAAGTGGTCATAAATACATGGGCAAGTTGAACTACCAGTATGGGACTGTGGGTTCAGAATTTGCATATGTATCCCCTGAAGCTTCATGATCATACCTCCTTGGTGAAATTAGTGTACATGGGACCCTCAGCAAGGTCTTGGCCAAGGTAAGGGTCTTCTTCTTGTTGACTGTTGCTGCTATACTATATACCACAGGACTGCTACAGAGCAGTCTAAAAAGCACATTCCCTGGTTGGGAAGGTGCCACGCCTTGGCCATAAGAAATTAACACCAGAACCAGACAATGTATATCCAGTGATGATCCCAGCATTGGGTTCTTGGGATGGGAGCATAGGAAGAATAGTCACTGGAGGGAGGTATGGAGTTGAGCCTTGAAGAGTGCTGGAATTTGGGGCAGTCAAGGGAGTCAGAGCACTGAATAGAAATAGAGGCAAGAAAAAGGGAAGGTGGTAAGGTCCCCTTCTGGGGACAATAAGTAGGTCATGTCATTGTTGGCCATAAGGGTGGGAAGATGGAGGCAAAGGACTTTGTGCCCCTCTCAGAAATAGTGGGGAGCTTGCAAATATTTCTAAGTAAGAAGGTGAGGTGAAGAAAGCAGAGTTTTAAGATTAGCAATAGTGGATGGAATGCCATTGTTCATACCTGCCAGTAGGAAGCTAGCACAGTGACTCAGCCTTCCATAATAAGAGACTTTCTTGCCCCACCCACTGACTGTAGATGTTCTGTATTTGTTCTTATTGGTTGTTTCTATCCAAGTAATAATTGTGGTAGTACAAATAATGCTCATATGTGTTCTTTGTAGTTACTTCTTTTATAAAAGATGAGAAGTATCTGTGGCAAAGAGAGGTTAGGTACTGTGCCCAGAGTCACAATGTGGAAAGGCAGGATCCAGACCCAAGTCAGTCTGGCTCTCCAACTCAAGCTGTGATCAGTACATTGTATTTTTTCTCTAATCTTTTTAAAAGAGCAACCAACAAGCCTTTGCTGAATTTATAACAGGGCCTTGATATACCCAGCTACAGATGACCCTGGTAATTTACAGAGTAAGCACATACCCACATAAATATATGGGCAAGTGGTCAGGGACAGCAGCTGAGGTACTCATACTCTAAATGTATAGTTGGTGCTTGTTTCTGGCTCCCTGTCCAGGCCTCACACCTGAAAATCCACTGATGCCCTGGCATGATGGAATGAGACTGTTGGTGGTGATGACATCACAGCTAAGTTGATTAAAAAAAAAAAAAAGACTCTGGTTGCCTGGATAGAGATCCTCTGCTGTATCTCTTTCCAGAGAGTTAACAAGAGATTAACAAGATGAATAGCAGCAAGGTGGGTGTCCCCAGGAGAGTGAGCAGAGCTTCATTACCTTCACCATCATTTTCCCCTTCATAGGAGATGCAGTAACAAATGGTACCGTGGGCCAATGTTTGAGAAACAGATAAACAAGGTTAAATGCTCTTTTTCATAGTGCTTCTCAGAGTCTTTCCATAGGTAACTATGACATTCCAAGAGGTGACCTGTAGGAGGTTATTGTTTTTAGACATTGTTTTTTTTTCCCCCAACACTGAGGATTGAACCCAGGACCTTGCACATGCTAGGTAAGTGCTCTTTCACTGAGCTACATCCTGAGCATTGAGATTCTTTATGCGGACTTGGAAGTCATGCTGATGGTCCTCCTTGTAGTCATCTTGTGTTCATGTTTTTTTGTATAGTGGTCTGTTTGCTTGCTCCACTGTGAACTGTGAGAGTTTAAAACCAGAGACCTGGTTTTAAAATATGTATTTATTCCATAAAGATACTGCTTTTGATAAAAATCAACATCATTTCAATAGCTGAGCCAGTGTCATCAGACATAAAGATTTCATATTGGGAGCCAGGTGAAGATTTTCACTCAGATCATTTAGTTTAAAGTATTTATATTTGGGGAGTGGAGTTGTGGAAGAGTAGGGGATTTGTTCCAGCAGGGGCTGGAGGAGTTGTGACAGGATTGTCTGGATGATGACCTGTGGCCCCTGAGCCAACCACTCCCCTCTCAACTGTTTTGCTTCCTGCTGCCAATTTTCCAAAGGAGTGTCAAAATAAAGGAAGAGTTTTGAAGTGCATTGTCAGTTTAGTATATTGTGTGTGAAGGCAGGACTTAAGTCAGTAAACCTGAGCTCATGTCATGGTTCTGCTGCCAACTATTTCTGTCATCTGGGGCAAAACATTTTATCATTCTCCTGAGCATTGCTTGCCTACATCTGAAATGTGAAGATGACATTGCCTACCTCCTGGGGTTGCTATGAGAAGAATAGCAACAGAGATAATCTGGATAAACCCCTTTATGTATATATTGATCACTCAGTAGCTGGAGCTATGGTTAGCATCAAAGAGAACATACTAGAAGATAAAATGGGACAATGAAATGGCAAAATAATGAAATAAGGGGGTGAGGAAATAAAGGTCAGTAGCCCAATCAGATATACAAGGAAAAAAATAATACACATCTGAAACATTTTTACAGGGAAAAGTATAAGCATATCCTAGACAAGCAAAATGTAATACCAACAAGAATGTAATAAAAAGTAGAAAGGAATGTTAAGTAAAACAACAAAATGGAGTCTAAAAGCCAGCAATGAACCTGGTTCTTATTCCCATGACCACCACTAGTTATCACTGACCATGGAATTCACGGTGGGGGTCCCCAGGATGATGTGCAGGAGATTTATCACCTTCACCATTTCCCCCTCACCAAGAAGTGTAGGAATAAAAGGAACCATGGGCCAATGTTGGAGAATGCATAAATAAGGTATAATATATAAGGGTGACACTCCAGGAAGGGCCCTGTAGTAGGTTATTGGTTTTAGGCATTGTAATTCTTTATAGGGGAGGAGAATGGGATTCTGGGACAGTATCATAAAGTAGTGATCCTTGAACACACTTTGGAAATGCTGTCTCCTGCTGTCATTTGGCTCATGACAAATACTGTTCTACTGTACACACTCCAACACACTCACTGTGCTTTCTCTGCCTTAATGACCCACCCCACTCCAGGTCTTGACATAGCTTCTTCCCCCTCTCTTCATTCAGGACTCAGCTCACATGTCCCTCCTCACAGATCTTCCCTGACCATTCGACTCTGTCACTCTTCATTCCAAGGCACATAGCATGATTTGAAATGTTTGAAATTATCGAAATGCTTTAAGTTTATCTGTTTCTCTCATGAGAATGTTGGTTAATTTCATGAGATCATTTCTGTGTCCTTGGTTCTTAGAACATGGGCTGGCACACATTAGATGCTCCATTGATGGAAAAGATGAAGGAAAAAAACCAAACAAACACTGAACTACAGCCTTTCTTTTAAACAGGGTGGAAGACCATGACGATCTCATGCCAATATTTATGCACTATGACACTGTTCTGAAGGAAACTTATGGTGAATACTTCCTTGCTGAACTGATAGAGGCCCAAGATGAAGAGAATCATGCCGTTGTGTGTGAGGTTAGTGACTCATCAATCTGGGCAATGCTTAGTGAGAGAAACAAGAGGCATGAGTTATGTTGCTCCTGGACTTGAAGAGGACCCTGAGAACTGACGTGCCCTCCCCGTCCCCATGACCTTCTAGGTGGTTTGCCAGGACAGCTTCTGAGCTGGGCTATCACCCTCTCCACAGGTTATTCCAGATGCCCACAGATGTGAATTCTTTGTTCTAACTCTAGAGGGAAGAGTACGAAAAGAAAGATCCTCCAAGGGTATTTAGAAGGGATTTCTGAGAACCCCAAGATGTCAGAGATCAGAGGTCACAAACCAGCATTCTGCTGACAGGTAGATTTTATTAAACTTAGGAAGAGATTAGTTTTTAACTTTTTGTTTTTTATATAATTTCGCAAGAGAATTTACATGTACCTAGGTTCCCTAGACATTAACATTTCCCCCATTTGCTTTGTCATTCTCTTGTTTGCTTTCTCTAGTCTGTCCATCTACTTTTTCAGAACCATTTGAGCGTAAGTTGCAGACATGATGCCTCTCTACTTCTAAAAACTTTAGTGTGTATTCCCTAAAATACAAGAACTTTCTCTTACATAACTCGTAACCACAGTACAGTGATGAAAGTCAAGCAATTATGATTCCTACAATCCTTTTATCTAATCCACAGACCTTATTCAGATTTTATTGACAGTTCCAACAATGTCCTTTATGAAAAAGTAAGTCCAGGTCATTCATTGCATTCAGGTGCTGAGTCTCTCCAATCTCTTTTAATCTGAATAACTCCCTGGTCTGTCATTATTTTTCATGACAATGACAGTTTTGAAGAATACAGGTCAGTTATTTTGTAGAATGTCTTTCATTTGGATTTGTTCAGTGTTTCCTTATGATTTGATCCAGGTTAGATATGATTAAATTTTGTTGAATTAGTGGCTCACACAAAAATTAGGAACTTACACACATTATATATGTATATATGTGTGCGTGTGTGTCAAAAATGGAATTTCTAGCTTTTCTGAAAAAATAAGACCTAGTGTTTGGACCCTTCAGTTTGGCAGCTGCAGACACAAAGGGCCACATTTTCTGAAAAGACAGAGAAGAAAAACTGACAAGCTAGCCAGTCTTAGTATGACCAGAGGCCCCAAGATTTTCTCTTATCCTTGACCCACCCCTGGAAGCATCTACCAAGTGGGGGGATGCTTTCCTTATGGAATTTCAGCTACCCCAAGCTATTCCATTTGAGGCTTTAGCACTCTTAAGAGTTGAAAATGCTGAAACAGGGAAAATTGTGGGGTGCTCAATGGCAGGGAGAAATTGTCTGAAAAAACTTGGGACTTTTGGCATCTTAGTCATCAGGGAGTGCATGTTGGCTATTCAGTGTTGGGAAGAGTAGGGCCTTGAATGGATCTTCTTCTCATGCCATGGGTCACATGAAGTATATGAGAGCAGTGGTACTCAAAGTTGAGTCTGCCTAGAAATTCTTTCTTGGGCTAATGAGCCCAAAGATGACTGGGCTCCACATCAGCATTTCTGACTCATTAGCTCTGGCAAAGGAAGGTTTGAGAAGCTGTATTTCTCACAAGTTCCAGTCTGATGCTGACACTCCAGGGACCACATATGAGAACTCTGTTAGAAGGAATGAAGTCTCCTGTGAATGGTTTGCCATTGACTTGTGTGCGGGACCTCACAAGGTCAACCTTTTGTTGATAATTTTAGGGTCAACTGGGAAAAAAGAAAGCAATTCACAGGTGAGCTAAGATGTTCTCCTTGCATCTATGGGAAATATAGAGGTCATTCTTTGGAAAGCCCTTTCAAAAAGTTTTATATAAGTTGGGGGCTGGGGTTGTGGCTCAGTGGTGGAGCGCTTGAGTTCAATCCTCAGCACCACATAAAAATAAATAAATAACATAAACTTTGTCCAACTACAACTAAAAAAATAAATATTTTTTAAAAAGTTTTATATAAGTTGGACTGAAACTTTTTTTTTCAATAAGATAATCTTACTTTGAATGAATTTTTGTGCTTGTCTTTTGCATACAATAATTAACAAACAGGAATAGAGTCCTTTGTTTGCTCACACATTCTGTTCATTCATAAAATCCCAAGGTTCAGATAGATGACCACATATTATGTTTTTGTTTTCAAATGGATGTTTGGCTTTCATTTCAAAAAGAGAGACTTTGTACCAGTTAAAAGATGAGAGTATAGCAGTTTTATTTCTAGGATGATTTTTAAAAGAGATTCATCATTCTCCATACACTCATTTCATTTACTAAGACTGTTAAGAACTATTTAAATACTATCATTTTTCTTTTTTTTTTTTTTAGTATTGGGAATTGAACCCAGGAGTACTTAACCACTAAACTACATCCCCGGCCCTTTTGTTTGTTTGTTTGTTTGAGATAGGATCTTACTAGGCTGCTTCGGGCCTCCCTAAATTGCTGAGACTGGCCTCAAACTTGTGATCCACCTGTCTCAAGCCTCCCAAGTCAGTGGGATTACAGGCCTGCACCATGATGCCCAAAAAAGAATATTACTTTTCTAGAAACTTGAAATCAGAAGTTCTCTAATATGTATGCCATGAGCAGTCTGTGGCTTCCTCCTGCATCAGGGGTTCTCAAACTTGGCACATAGGAGAATCACCTGGAAGGTTTCTAGATTTCCCCATGATAAAAAACTTTGGACCCAGAATACATGAAGAATTCTTACACCAAAAGAGACAAATAAAATAAAACAATGAACAAAATATGGCAAATGACTCAAATAGACATTTCTCCTAAAGAAATAAAAAAGACAAACTAGCAATAAGCATATGAAACATGTCATTCAACATCTTACTGTGTCAATAGGAAAATGTAAATTAAAACCACAGTGAGCTACTACTTACTTTACCTCTACTAGGATAGTTATAAATTTTTTTAAAAAAGGATAATAACAAGTGTTGGAAAGGATGTAGAGAAGTGGGAGCCTGTGTCCTATTGCTGGTGGGATTATAAAATGTCACAGCCATTTTGGAAAACAATCTGTCATTTTCTTCCAAAGTTAAATATATACTTACCCATTCCACTCAACGATCCTGCATCTAGAATTGAAAACACATTTTCACCCAAAGACTCATCCAAAAATGTCCATAGCAGCATTATTTATAATATCCAAAAAGGAAAAGCAATCCAAATGTCCATCTACTGATGAATGGCTAAACCAAATTTGGTACATCCATTCAATGGAATGTTATTAGGAGATGGAATGCAGTACTGACACTTGCTACAACATATTTGAACCTTGAAATCATTATGCTAAAGAAAAAAATAGACATAAGGACCATATATTGTATGATTGCATTTATATGAAAGCCCAGAATAGACAGGCCATAGAAACAGAAAGCAATTAGTGGCTAAAGGTAGAGGGGAATGGAAAGTGACCAATAATGAGTACTGGTTTTTGTTGTTGTTGTTGTTTTTATGGTGGGTATTGTGGATGAAAATATTCTAGAATTGGATAGTGGTTACAAACAGTTATGAATATACTAAAAATTACTGAGTTGTATACTTTCCAAAGGATTATCCACTTCAATTAAATCAATCTTTTGGTGTGGGACACAGTCAGAATTTTTTAAGTAAGTTTCTTTCTTTCGGTTCCACACCCCCCACCTTTACCCCCACCCCAACCTTCGACTTCCTTTTGAGACAAGGTTTTGCTATTTTGCCTGCCCAGGCTGGCCTCCAACTCATGGGCTCCAATGCTCCTCCTGCCTCAATCTCCCAAGTAGCTGGGAATTAGATGTTTAGATAGATATGAGCATAACTTCCTGAAGGTGAAAACTGGCCCTCCGAATTAGTTTCTGAGGTCCTACATCAAAAGGATTTTAATTTAAATTTAATTTTTAAAAATTCTTGCATACTGGGATTTTTGCCTTAACCTTTAAAGCATTTTTTTCATATATTCCTATTCAGCTATTGGCTCCAGGCTACTGAGAAAAGGAAAGGTCAAAAAAAATTTGGGACCAGCAGTACCACTTTGGAAAATCATGTTTATATACAATTAGGGGGAAAAGAGAGAGACTTGAAATGATTCCTGCAAACCCTAGTAGGGATTTTTAATCTACCCACCCAATTTAATCAGATTTTTATTTTTAGAAAATTTTTAATTCCCTGGTTTCAAGTTGCTAATTTTACCCCCAATCACTTGAGTTAGTGCTTTTTGCAGAAGCTTTATGTACCTCTTCCCCTTTGCTCTTTCTCTCTTGTTATACATCACACTTTCAGTATGTGTAAACATCAGAGCAAAGCCCCATACTGAAAACTGCGGTCTCTACCTTGTGAAGATCTTTTGTTGTCTCTATAGAGGCCAAGGGAGCCCAGCCTGATCTCTTCCGAGGAGCCATGCTGCCTTGGGCATCAGAGGAGATGAGACCAAGGACCTTGATCATAAAATAGAAGCGCAGAGGCAGGCCCTGTGAACCTGGTCCTGGGAGGTGATCTCCAGTCTGAACAGAGCCGTATCTGGTGTCTTGAAGACTTTTTGGGCTCAAGATGAGTGCTGGTCTAACCCTCCCACTGGCTTCCCGGGACCCTAGTCCTCAGAGGCCCTTGAGTGGTGATGTTCTGCATCCAGCTTGCTCTGGCTCTAGAGAGCTGATTTTTAAATCTTTGGGAAATTTGCAAGCTGCTTGTTAAACACAGCCATTATTAAAAACTTATATAAACTTCTAGCATAATAAATTATATTAAAAGAAAGCATTAAATAGTTTCAATTAATCAATTCTAATTATTTTATTGCTGTCTACGCTCTTGAGATTTTTTGCCTGTGGTCTTTGTATAGTGGATATATATTTAATGACATGCTTCTTCTCAGTTCTGTGTTCACTTATATCATGCTAGTAGCTAAAATTGGCCATAAGGAGAGTATTCATACCACAAAAATTGGCAAGTGCTACAAATCTGTTCTTTTTCCCCCTGAATGCTGATAAGGCATTCATCAGCACACCATGTTTTTAGGCAACCACCATTGACCAGAGATAACAACAAAGTATATCAAGTCTGTCTCTTTCCAAACTGGCCCATGGCAGTTTCAAGTCATGCATTTTGAATGCCGAAGAGCTATGCCTGAGCTAAATGGAAAACCAATGACTAGTTAAAGGGTTTTTAGCTACAAGGATTTTTTTTGTGGCTCAGTAGCTACTTCGGAAGAGTTTTGGGTCAGGACTTCACTGCAAGTTCCTTGTCACAACTCTGTCCTGGCTTACCTTGACATCTGGTGTTTACTCCAAGCTGAAATTTCAAGGAAGGGCAGTTGGAGGCCAAGGGCGGCTCCTAGAGACAGATGGGCAGAGCGTCTGCTTTGGCATCATCCAGGGCATGGGCAGCAGTGGTCGGTGTAAGCACCACTGACCTGCGGGCAGGAGAGAGCCTGCCAGGTTAGCCATGCACTTGGCATCAGGAGAAGGGGATCAAAGCCAGCAGTGGTCACAATGAGGACAAAACCCTCATTGTGGAATATTGTCACCCAAAAGGGATGGGTGACCAGCAGGCGTTTTTGGATGAAGTATAAACGACAAAGTATATGTGTGTCTATGTGTTTATGAAGACAAGGCCGGTGGACACTAAACCTTTCGCATGTATCACGTAGATCCTCCCAGGACAAACAGGAACAACAACAAAACTTGCAATTTTGTTCTCCAATATAAGGTAATTGAAGAGACTTTTGTGGTAAGGAAGTTCATAAATCCATTTATTTTTTTCTGGAAAGCACAAATACACACAAAGATGCATTTGGATCCTCCCACAAATTCATGTTTAAGAATAGTATTTTTCAAATGAGTTATCTGAAAGAGATCCAGAGCAAGGAACAGAAACTTCCAGGAAATGTCATTGCTCTGTTGCTGTCTCTTAATCATGAACTTTTTGTAAATTGTTACAACCCTGGATGAATGATGGGAATATAACAGGTTGTAGAATTGGAGAATGCTAAATCTTTGTTCCTAATGGCAAAACATGTTTTTCTCATTTTCATCAGAATGTGTGATCCATGCCATTTGAAATCAAATTCCAAACACAATGAGCCATTAGTGTAATAGCTCATTACTAACAGCGGTCTTATAAATAATACATTCTTATCATGCACATGCAGCTCGCCGTGAAGCCAGCAAAAGGTATTTCAGGCCATCGAAGTTCCGTTGCGCCAATGCGGCTGTAGATTAGAAGGACATCTCCATGTGAACCAAGATGGATGCCAATTTTCCCTGCCGGGAGTGAGGCTGGCCGCCTCTTTCTGCACATATGGTAGATGGATTGGTTAATCAGCGTCTGCTGAGTCTTGGGCCTAAAATTACAGAGAAGCCAGACAACTGCAGCTACGCAGCCTTTGTTCACGAGTGCAAACAAGACAAACAATCACTTGTTATTTGGGAAAAAAATTAAAATGTTTATTTTGGACTTTTATTAAAGTGTCAATGGCTTTGTAAAACAGCTGTGTAAATCCAGTCTTTTACATCAAGTAGCATTTGGGGGATCCTGTAAAGAAAAGAATATACATGGAAAAATTGATTTTTAAAAAAATTCTTCTGGAATTTCATGATTGAGAAGAAAACAAAGAGCATCTCACATTTATTTTTCAAAAAACCCTTGAATACAAATGGTTTTTAATTAAAGATAGATTGGGAAACAAATAGTTTAATTTTTTTTTCTGTGTCATCTAAAAGATTAAACGTTATGATTAATTGATTCTCTGTTTTAGGATGTTAAAGCATTGACCATTTTCTCTGACTGGGCACTTATGAATAAACGCAGCATTTCTGGGAATAGGGAATGCTGTGGTTATTGAGCTCTACTTTCTGAATGGAATATCTCCAAAAATTAAGTCTGAATACTTGAGGGATAGGATCTAGTAAGTTCAGGTTTCTAATAAGAGCAGTCAGAGTCTAAGCGTTCAACTGGGAATTTGCTTAAAACCCACTTACTAATCCATAGGAATTATTTGTGTGAAATTTAAAGGACTATACATTCTCTCTCTCCTTAAATTTTAAATACAGAGAGGAATGAAATACAGAATTAGTAAAGGGACATAATAAGAAACTTCTTCTTTTTAAAAAATATTTAATTTTAGTTGTAGTTGGACACAATACCTTTATTTTATTTTTATGTAGTGCTGAGGATCGAACCCAGGGCCTTGCGCATGCTAAGTGAGCGCTCTACTGCTGAGCCACAACCCCAGCCCATAATAAGGAATTCCAGTCACAATCATTTCTCAATATGGAATATGATAGAATTAAAATAGTTTGTTAATTCATAATTTTTTGGTACCAATAATGGGTCAAGATCAGTTAGTTACTCAATTTCCTACCTATGCATCTCTCGTCAAGGACCCAGAGTCATAGGACCACTGCAAGAAGATCAAAACCCTATGTCTGTTAGATGCTGAGCAGTGATATATTTGGAGATCAGAGCCATCTAGTGAACCCACCTGGCCTTACTCAGGTTCACACAACTATTTCCCACCAAACCTTTCCTCAACTTTCCTCCCGTCAGACCATCCAATCAACAAATAAACAAATTCAAGAGAAATTGAAGAGTTCCTACATGATAAGGAGCTAATAATCATGAGTGTTCTCTGAATTGAGGACCAATCATTTGGGCACTGGAACAATGATTCATCTTACCATGAAGGGAGGAAAGTGCATAGGAGACATAGGATTTGTAGGAGGATAAAATGATAAAGACACCAGATGGCAGAGGATATGGGGAAGGCAGGGAGATTGGCTAAGAAAGTAAGTTCCAATAGTTCCCTCTCCAGAACTCTCTGGCAACTTCCCTAAGTTACTTATCCACCTCTAGGATTGTCTGTAGTGGTCTCTTGTTGGACATTTCTTTGAACATGTTATATGTACTTTACATTGTGCTGGACACTAGAGCTACTTAAGGAAGATACTCCTTTCTCTCTTAAACAACTCAAAGTGCCTGTGAAGTCATCATCAGACCACGTGCCCAGGGCTCATGGAAGTTTCATGATGATAATCACTTGAGGTCTGATGGAGTAACCAGGTGTTTTGGATGTTCCAGGTGGAAGGTATAGCTGTCGGGTTCATGAGTGTGTGCTCAAGAGTGAACTTGCCCCTGCTGCACGAGTGCTTCGACTTGGGGCCTTTCCATGGACTCTGTGTCCCACATCCTGATGACATTCTGGAAACACCACAAGAAATAGATGTTCAAGAAGATCAAGGTATTGTGGCTATCTCAGGGGCATCTCAAGAAATAAAATCCATGCCTTGGACATATTTGTGTTCTTTTTCTTTTAATTATTTTTTAGTTGTAGATGGACACAATATCTTTATTTTATTTGTTTTTATGTGATGCTAAGGATTGAATCCAGTGCCTCACACATGCTAGGTAAGTGCTCTACCACTGAGCTACAACCCCAGACCCCCTATTTGTTTTCTTTGCTAAGTGATAAAACTATAGAGGGCATTTTGCTTTTCCTTCTCCACTCCCCTTTAGGAGTAGTTTCTGTGGTTATCACATCCTTATACAAATATCTATGGGCAGAGAAGGTCAAAAGTGCATTGGTATATTTAGATATGTTGGCCTTGCAGCTAAGAGCTCCCAAATTCAGAATGTTCACTGTTAAAAATAAATTTTGGTAAAATAATTGCTGGCATTTCAAGATTTTACACACATGTGCACATTGGCACACATGCTTAGCTAAAATAGAAAAAATTATTTTTTCAAATTAAGAACTCAAGAAACTGGGTATATTGTTCAGTGGTAGCGTACTTTCCTGACATGTTCAAAGCCTTGGGTTTTATTCTCAGCATTACCAAAAACTAAAACTAAAAATAAATAAAAGGAACTCAAAAGATTTTTAAAATATTAATCCCAGCAATTAATGCTTCTGTGTTCATGTCTTTGACAAAATCTTACCTAGAATAGGTCTACTGCAAGTAGTCATTTTTAACTTGCTTAACTTGTTTCTAGTTACATGAAATAATAAAATCAACTTTGAAATATTGTCTGTGTCAGGATTTTCACCAAGTAGAATGAGGTAATCTCAAACATCTGCGTTTTAATTTAACAAGGGCTCACCATATCCACGGGTATCTTTGCAGTGAAGTGTGTTCTTATGGCAGACACATGCAGGCAGGCAAGTGACTTTGGGTATGTTAATTCACTTCTCTAAACCTGGGTTTCTTCATTTGCAAAGTAGAGATAATAGTAATGTTTCCCACGCAGGGAAGCCTTGAAGTTTCACCCAGATAAGCCATTTAAAGTGCTTCTCAAATAAATTCAGTGCTCAGTAAATGTTGATCCTCATTGTTAGCAGAGTTAACTCTTTGTGATTGGCCTTTCACCTATTTGAATCTCTCCAGGGCAGAATCAGGGTATTTTGAATTGCTCTGCTTTCTCCTGTGTGAAAGAATATACCAAGATTGCTCAAATACAGGAAAAGGAATACTTTGGTTGGTGGCATAAGACTTGGAAATCTAGACAAAAGAAGGTGATGATTTGGCTGGTCATATCCCCTGGATGGGAAAACCAAGTGCATGAGTGTGCATGCTCTACACACTCATCACAGAGAACTTGTGAGGCCATGGGTGGAGAAGTGCTTGCTTGTTGTACTGATGACAACAGCCTTCGTAAAAAAGATTTGAGGTCATTACTGTTTTATAGTGAAGGCCAGCTTGCCCAGGCTTCTCAGCCAAGAGACATCATAGGAGTGGTCTGAAGGAGCTTTTCTCCATGAGACAGTCCTAAACTCTAATTTGCCACTATCCAATGCGAAACCAAATAGGAGCCTTGTTATGGCTCAATGTTCTCTATATAAAATGGAGATAAAAATAGTATCTAACCCAAATAAGTATTGGGGGGGGGTAAATATTAGAAGTTTTGTGATATGCTTAGCTCCGTGCCAAGTCCACAGTAAGTCCTACAAATTTTTAAGTTGTCTTCTCCAGGCTGCTGTTATTACAAACAAGCTGAAAAGATATAATCTCTCCCATCAAGTTCCTCCCAAGTGGCTCTGATGCTACTGCTATTCCCTACATAGAATCAATGGAAAATTCCTGTCTTAGAAACTTAATGAGGGAGGACTCAAATTTAAACAGAATCCTTGACTTAAAATCATACATATGTCTTTGTCTAACAAAAGCCCCCAAGTCTTACTTCTCTTTACTTCCCTCAGGATTTTTGCTTAAAATCAGAAGCTCTAGGACAGCTTGGTAAGTGAAAGAAATAGGAAAACTTTTCTTGTTATCTTCTGGACCTTGTTTATTTTTGAAAATCAGCTTTATGTTCACAGATACAAAGATGATTCTTCATGAAATTTTCACCAGGGAACTACTATTGTAGACTTCCAAATAACTCAGGGATGGATTTACAAATCATCAACAGCTCATTATATCTAAGAAAAGAGTCATCAACACATTTTGCTGCCATCTTCATATCAACAACAACAAAGAATGAGGCTCCAGAGAAAATTCTAAATGTACTGTGATCTACTGTGACATTTTTTTTCTGATGAAAGTCCCAAGTTAAAGGAAACATAATTTCCCTAAAATATGAACCAAAATTCTTGTTTCAAATGAACACACATTGTTGTGCCTTATATCTTGTATCTTGTTTAGTACTTTTTCCATTTCAAAGGTTTTTCATATGTATATTTTCTCATTTTATCCTCAAAACTTGCTGTAGAAGAGCTAGGACAGGTGAAGTTCTGTTCATTTCACCTCTGGTCCAAGCTCATCCAAGGTTTTAAAGCTCTTTATAGGCTGACCCAGAACTCAGATCCAGTCTCTTTCTGCTTCTGTTCAAGGTGACAGTCTTGGTAAGGTGACTTTTTATGTTTTTATTTTTTGTTGCTTGGGATAGAACCCTCTGCCTCATACATTGGTACCATCTACTGCTCAGCTTGTGCTAAAGCAGTAGAATAGGTTGCCAGAGACATGGAATATGAGACAGAGTTGATTGAGAAATGCTCAGGGGGAAGTTCTAGTGGCAACATGCTGGACAGTTGCTTTACCAGAAAGTCCAGTGGTGACAGGCTGGACAGGTGCTTCTTTGCTGCATGAAGTGCACTAGAGGCTGATCTGGACAACATTTACTTCTCCCTGGTTCTCTGATCCACACCAGTTACCACAGGGGGAGGGGTTTTATAAGTTAAGCTGCAAAAACAATGGTGTCACCAGCATTAACTTGTTTTGCTCTTTATATGACCAACATCCCAAAGAACAGCTGTCCTGGCAAACATGTAAAATAGTAGCTTTTTATAGATAACATTGACTTAATTTCCAGCATACATGAGAGAAAGCCATTGTCCTTCAAGATAGTATGTATCCGATAGAGAGTATGTAGCCTAAACTTGCTCTCATTGTTCCCTTAACTTGGCTAGGTTTAGGGGAATGGAAAGGTGCTTTCCAGGGCATGGTGTCTTACTATCCTCTTTTATTTAAGTATGATTAAGTAAGCAGGCATTCTACCCCTGAGTACATCCCCGGCCCAAGGTGAGTTTTTATCTTGGATGGCTATATCAGAAAATGCCAGTGAACAGGTCTGCTTCACTAGATACATGATCAGTTTTTTCCAGGTCAGTGAGTTATTTAATGAATAGTTACTTTAATGAGTTATCAGTGGACCCAACCATATCCCTCAGATTTTAGTGTGTATGTACACACGCGTGTGCACAGCTTCCTTCTGCTGGAATCTTCGCCTCTGTATGTGTGAACTTTTCCAGAACTATGGAAGGCCACTTTGACCTATGGTAGAAACCAGTGGGAAGTGCCAGGAAATTAACACTCCAGAAGCAGACTTTGCTTCCTAAGTCGAATCCTTATTCCCTCATGGAAGCTTTCTCCGAATACTCCCAAATAAATGGTTGTACTTGAATTTTTGGATCAAGGTCTATTTTGAAGAGAACCCAGATAAGCAATACTGCTGGTCAGGTCTTTTCCTACCAGCTATGAAATCATTTATGTATATTAACCACAATGGAGTAGAGTTAGGGTCCACCAGCTGTGAGAACTTGCAATTGCACACCAACCTCAACCCTTCCAAGCAGAAAGATGTCAAGACGGAACATTCTTTAGCTAACATGGCAGCTTTCCTTTTCTAGTTCTTTACGTACATTATGATTAGCCTACTGTTCTTCATCATTTCAGCCTTATGTTTCCATTGAATCTAAAAAGTTTAACTATGCACATTTAGTTTGCATTTTACCTGAGTTAAAATGCTCCCCATTTTGCATATCTTCACATTTGTAAATTTTGAGTTTTATGTACTGGGACTTCACTGGGACCAATGAGAACAAGTTCCAAGGATGCAGATTTTTTGTCCCAATATAGGGAAAAACTTGTAAAAGTTTATTTTTTAATTATTGGAGAACTTAGTTGAGAAGTAACAGGTTCCTGGAATGTTGGAAAAATTCACAAACAGTAATACATATTAGAAAAAAAAGGCTTTCTGCTTGTGTAGGAGATTGTACTAAGAGAACCCCTTAAATGTTTTGTACTAATTATTTAAATGTTAATATAATAAGAACCCCCTTTTAAAATAAGAGTCTCTGCAAAAAGTATGGAACCACATCAAGATGTTCCATATGCAGTTAATGAATATTCTCCTTTGGTAACAATAAAAGGGTCCCAAATGATGGTTGTTGTGGCCCTGTGTGGCATTTGCAAATCAAGCTGTGTCTTTTGTTACCTACATCATCACAATAATGATTTTGGAATCAGAATTGAGCTGGCAATTTTCTTGATGATGCATACAGCAAAATAGGACACAGCCTGTGTTTCCACAGCTGTATTGGCATCACCACGTTTAATAGTTAATAAAAAAATAAAAACAAGCAAACAAAACAAAACTTTTGTTCCTCATGTAGGCCTGTGTGTTCTGGGCAGCACAAATCTCTTTTAAAAGACCCCTGCAAGGTTCAGACTTGTAAATCTCATTACACACCCGGGGCCCACCTTACAAAATCTCTGTAGAATTTGAAGTGCTCTTTGGCAGGGAGAAATTTAATTTTATATAACAGAATTGTGGGCTTTCAAAAGGATAATTAGAGTAACCCCTTGTAACCAAGCTATCTAGGAGGTGTTGCTTATTATATATTAAAAGGCTCTTCAAAATAATAATTTTCATAACATCCCCAATGTCACCTTTAATATTATTTTAAAAATCACCTCTTACTGTCAGGAAATATTTCTTTATGTGTTATTTAATTTATTTTCATTGAACTTAACATTTGCTTCTTACCATAGTTTGTCCCTCAGCTGACCATAGTTTGTCCCTCTTCTGTTCAGCTGGGAAACATCTGGAATCACTCTCAACGTGCCAGAGCTAAAAAACAATGACTAAATTCTTATTTATTGTGTATTAAATACTCCCAGGTCTTTTATCCTCTCATCCTAAGTTCCATTTTTTATTCCCAGTCCCCTTCTATTTTACTTTATTTTTCTCTTAACACAGAATCCAAATATGAATGAAAAAACACCCATTGTGGAGCATGGCAATATTCCGGCCAATGTATTTGCGTTACATATCTCAGGACATTTTTTGAATACTAGTCATGTTCTCTAGTCATTTAACTAGTGAACCACTAGGACTTTATATTAATTTTCTATGACTGTCATAACAAAGTACTATGGATGGGATGGTTTAAAAAACAGAAATTTATTGTCTCATCATTCTGAGGCCGCAAGTCTGAGATCAATGTGTTTCAGCAGGATTGTTTTCTTCTGAAGCCTTTTTCCTAGGGTTGCCATTGGCCAATTTGTCCCTGTCTTCACACGGGCTTCTCTCTGTACCCACCTGTGTCCAGATTTTTTCTTCTTAAGAGAACTCTAGTAATATTGGATTAAGGCTCACTTCAGTGAACTCATTTTAACTTAATTATCTCTTTAAAGATCCTACCTCCAAATAGTCTTCCTGTTCTGAAGTACCAGGGGTTCAGACTTCAACATATAGAGTTCTGGGATGGTGGGGTGGGAGGAGACAGAACACAGTTGAAGAAGCAGCTCCATAGTATCTCCCTCCCTTCCCTGGTTCCTGTGTGCTATATGTTCAGGGTGGGGGCCATTTCAGTAATATTTGTGTTCTTTCATAAACCGACTTTCTTCCCCTGGCTGGATTCAAGCTGCAGTCACTTAGCCCTCTATCCTTGGAATGACTCCCTTCCCCCACCACTCCATTTCTCACTGAATGGGTTTCTCTGCTCTGGTGTGGGTTTTAGATGTCCCTCGGAAAGGAGCTCTACTCAGCCTGCTGTCCCCTAGCCACCTCACTTCCCAGGGGACAGGACAAGTTCTAGGGCCCTTTCCCATCTCTCACTTAGAGGGCACACCATGTTATTGGCACCCAATATGCCATTTTATCCCCCACTATGATTTGGGTTTTAGCATCTCAGTTCTCCCTCCTACCTCTGCCTTTTCTTTCCTTATGGTTTGGCAGTATGGATCTTCTGTGCCTTCTAGCTGCAAAGCTATGATAATAATGTGGATAGTGGCAGCAACGTCTGATATACTTAATGATGCAAAGCCTAATGAATCAACTTACATTTGTTCCAATTCACAATTTGTGTTTTATTTTTAAGCCACTCAATATCTTTAGCATCTGAAGGTAACCAGATTGCCTTCTTCCAAAGTTTTAGCTACTCTTAGCCAACTTCAGTTTTCTAGAACTAACCATGTGAATTTAGTGCTTTGCTAGAGATGTTGATAAATAATAACTTAAAATAAATAATACCAGTCCTATGCCTAGGCTGAATTGGTTATCTTCAAGGTTGACAATCTGTCTAGAGGTTCTATAGGGCTGAGCCCTTGAGCTTGTATTATCCCAGGAAGAATATGAGCCAGACCTGAAACCCAGAGCTTGCTGCTAGGGACACAGCCCTAAAAGCCCTCTGAGTGAGCCTAATGGTTATTTAGCAAAACCTGTTGCCGATTTTCCTTCTTCATTCCAATGCTGGTTTCCAAACCCTTTCCAGTATCTTCGAAAACAACAGCAGCAACAAATGATGGCAACCACTTAAGAACCTATTATTTTGCAGAGAGGAAGCCTCTCTGATCCACATTCCTATTCTCCTCTTCAGCCCTGGGAGCAACCTGTGATATGACTCAGCCTTGCTCTCCAGCAGTCAGATGCATTTCACAATGGTGGAACTACAAACGCATTTTGATATAGGGCCTGGAGGTCTTTGAAAGAAAAGTGGCTTTATTTTTATTCGTTATGATCATTATGTGCTGGGATTATTTTCTCAGTAGGCGATGTCTCTTTTGCCCATATTTATGAAGCAGGGGAGAAGGCATTTAATGAATTTCAAGAGTGTATTTGACTGTAAAACACATCTCAGCATATTCACATGTAAATAACCCTTTTATTTATTCTCTCTGGTGACCTTTTTTCTTTTGGGGGTAGATCACAGTTTGTTGTTGTTTTCCATTTCCAAATGGGAGGCTGAATGATAATAATGAAAGATTATGCAAAAAAATCCATGTTTAAAATAATGTTGATATGCCACTTGTGTTGTAGGATAATTATAGTAATTTGGCTATTACACTATATGGAAGCAGGAGTTGGTTGCTAGAAAACACGGTGATAGGGGTGATTCAAGGGATTTTCATCCCAACTGGCTGTTTGATCCCGCTGACTTTTCTCTTGAAAATCAATTGCTTGCCACGAATACTCTGAATTTCCCCTTGATTAAATTGGCTGTTGGTGGGCTGCACCCATTGCACAGGGGTCACTGTGAGTTCTGTCTGTTTACAAAGGGTTTTTGATGACTCTTAAAATATCATGGGCCAAATTTAATCTGAGCAAAGCAACTAAGGAAGCAATTACTAAAAACCACATTCTTTGCACATAGCAACAAACAAAGGAAAATTTATTAATTCTGATGTACAACATGAAGCCAGTTATTTTTTTACTGGGTTACAAGCCTTCTCCCCACTGCATTTTGCTTGAATTTTTGGTGTTTCCAGACCTCCAAGGCCACATGGGCTTGCTCACACAAAACTTGGGAGAGGCACATGGAAGCATTTTTGACAACTTTCCCATTTTCCCTCAAGGTTATTAATAGACTCAGGTCTTTATGAATCAGTGACAGTAAATTTGATTTTTCTTGAAAAGCCTCATTTAGTATAATGAAGATTAAAAATTATTAGCCTGGTTCTGAGTATAAGTCAATGGAAGAGTGTGGTTTAACATTTGTGAGGCGCTGGTTTCAATCCGCAGCACCAAAAAAAAAGAAAAAGAAAAAGAAAAGAAAGAAATTATTAGCATACAGTTGTAGAAATGGGTGTGTATTTGTGTGTGTGTGAGAGAGAATATATATATCCAATTCTGTGTGGAAAAAGACTCCAAACTTTTTTATTGAATGCTGATTTAAATCTATACAAAATAGCTTGGAGTAAAGAGAAAAATAAGCAAATCACACACACACACACACACATACACAGAGAGAGAGAGAGAGAGAGAATATGTGTGTGTGTGTGTGTGTGTGAGAGAGAGAGAGAGAGAGAGAGAGAGAGAGAGAGAGTGAGTGATGGAAGTAGTGCTCTTATTTATTTATTTATTTATTTTCTTGATACTGAGGATTGAATCCAGAGCTTCTCTAGCACTGAGTGACACTCTAGTCCTTTCTATTTTTCATTTTGAGACAGGGTCTCTCTAAGATGCTGGGCCCAGTTCTATACATTTTAAAAAGTGTATAGACCCTTAATTAAATGGAATGTTAATTTAATTTAATTATATATTGTTTAGTTAAATGGAAACAGCCTTAAATTTGCAAACAAAATGAATGTACTTTTTTATGAGAGTAAGTAAGCTAGCTAGGTCACCTTTGAATACTTCAGTGTATATTTCCTACACAGGGGGACATAATCCTTTACAACCTCCACCAAAATCAGGGCATTAACATGAATAAATTAATCAATGTCAATAGATTAATCCACTGATTAGACTATAACTCATCTAATTTTACCTCTGAAAATTTTTGCATTGTCTCCCACATGAGCTTTTGGGGGATACCTCATGTCTAAACCATAACAGTCTTACTATCTTTAAGTTTGGAATGGTTCTTTAGTATTTCCTTGACTTTTAAGATCTGGATACTTTTGAGGATTGTAGGCCCATAAATTTTGGAGAGCGTACTTTATGTTCATGATGATTTCCATGTTGTATAGAGGGCACTTTGAGTTCTCAGTTCGTCTTATCTGGGATGACACATTTTTAGTCTGTTCCATTACTGATGATGTGTGTCACTTTGATCACTTGATTAAAGTGATGCTTTTAGGTAAAAACTTAAAATTATTTCTGCTATTCTTATCTGTGCAGAGATCTATAATAATTTTTTTTATTTCCTGTGGTTCTGGTAATCAAACCAAGGGTCTTGTACATGGTAGGCAAGTACTCTACTCTATCCCAGCCCAGTGTCTTTATTCCTGATCTCTACATTGTCTCTGCTTCTATGAATTTGACTGTTTTAGACACCTTCATAAATGGATCATGCATTACTTGTCTGTGACCACCTTATTTCACTTAGCACAATATCCCCAGTTTCCTTAATGTTCTCATATATTACAGGATTTCCTTCTTTTTTAAGGCTGAATAACATTCCTTTGTATGTATGTAGTATATTTTATTTATCCATTAAAGATATCCTAGTTATCTTTTTTATTTTTAGGTTTTAGTTTAATTGCATTGAAGACAGAGAATCTACTCTGTGTGGTTTAATCTTTAACTGTCATTCTTTATTAATCTCACCAGTGGTATATAAATTTAATTGGTATTTTCTTTCCATTATATTTTGTAACTACATAAATAATTCATTGCCATAATAATGTTTCCAACAACCAAACTACAAACTAAAGTGTAATATCACAATGAACTTGTATGGTTCTTTTTGTCTGGGGTCAGTTAGGCAGCTCTGCTGATTTTGGCTGAGTTTTCTCACATGTCTTGGGTTGGTTGGGTATCAGCTGATGTCAGCTATCCTCTTCTCTGCTCCATATTCCTCTAATCCCTTAGCAAGCTATATTGGGCATGTTTCATGGTGATGGTAGAAGTGCAAAAGAAAATTAGAAACATGAAAGACTTCTTCAGATAGAGGCTTTGTATCAATATATGTCATGTGTCCTGAGCAGGGTATATGGCTGAGCCCAGAATCAGAGTAGAGGATGCTACATGGTAAAGGATCTGAATACAAAGAATGTAAAGAATTCACGTAATCATTACAACCCATGTTCACATACACAAAAAAATGTTGCTGATGATTTTTGTCTTGATCTTCCTCCTAACCTTAGGAGACAACTCAAATTTAGCATTAGTTATCTTGTTGTTGGTAAAATAACAATGGGAAAATGGTTATCTGTTTTCCTGGAGGAGGCTCAAACTATGGTCTCATCTCAAGTTAATAATCTAAGAATTACTAATGCTTTGAGCTCAAGTTTATCATACTGTAAAACCTAAAGTCTGTGCTACATCTTAGATGGGAGGAATTTAATTGAAAAATATAAAACAAGCCCTTGTCCTCTTTTATGAGGCTGCCTAAAATTTTTCTTGGTATTATTATGAACTTTATTACTAGACTCTTGCAGTTTTTTTTTCAGTCATTAGGAAAATTTTGAGTTCATTCCATATTCCAGACTTTAGGAGCCTGGTCTATATGGTAAATGTAGTACCATCCACTGGCCAAATAAACATGCAGGATAAACAAATCTACAGGAGGATAATTCCTCCTAAGGAGAAAAAATTGTGATAGAAACCATAGTAGAATTACAACTAGGTCATCTTGGGAACATTAATCAGCACAGACTTCATAGAGAAGAAAAACTTTTTTGAGTTAAAACTCAGGAACAACTTGGAGCTGTCTTATGTTTTGGATATGAGCTATCCCCACAAGCTCATGTGTGAGACAGTGCAAGGATTTTCAGGGGTGAAATGATAGATTATGAGACTTGTAACCTAATCAGTGGATTAATCCACTGAAGGATTAACTGGGTGGTAACTATAAGCAGGGAGGGTGTAGCTGGAGCAGTAGGTCACTGGGGATGTGCCCTTGGGATTCATATTTTGTCCCAGGTGAGCAGAGTTCTCTCTGATTCCTGATTGCCACGTACTGAGCAGCTTTCCTCCTCTACACCCTCTACCATGATGCTCTACCTCACCCAAAGCAATGATGTCAGCCATCTATGGACCAAGATCTCTGAAACTGTGAGCCCCAAATAAACTTTTCCTGTTCTAAAATTGTTATTGTCCATTCTTTTGGTCACAGTGATGCAAAAGCTGACTAAAACAAGCTGTCTGAGTGAGGAAATTGAAACATTTTCTTTCAGTTTATTGAAAAAAAAAAGCATGCAGAATAAGGGGGTGTTTGAGACCATGCTTATTAGAGAAAAGTACAAATTCAGAGTTGCTGGAGCATCAAGAGAGACAGTGGCGGGAGGCAAAGCAGGACAGGAGAGGGAGGCCAGGAGATTTAGGCCTTGCACCACCTCTCAGTAGGCCATTCAATTATAAACCCATCAACAGGTTAATGAGATAAAAGCCCCGCTTCTGAACATTTCTACATATCTCTCTGGACCCCTTTCCAAGTTTCTGTGAGGCTATATTCCTAGATTTATTCTTGCTGGACTTAGAGATACATGTCACCAAACATGGCAGTACCAATACTTATTATTGTCAGTTTTAAACTGGCCAGTTTGATAGGTCTGAAAGAAGATAGCATTGTTTTAACTTTATTTCTGCAAATCCTTTTGAGGATGAACACTTTTCATATGCTTATTGGCCACTTGTATTTTCAATCTGTTTTCTTCCTTTGTCTGTTTTTTCTGTTTCCTAGAATTTGATCATTGGCATATTATAGGTGTTGCAAATATTTTCTCCACATATCTACTTATTTAAAAAAAAAATTAAAGGGTTTCTTCCAACAGAACTTTAGTGTACTAAATATGTCATTATTATTCTTTTTTGACTTCTGCCTTCCACATTTCTAAGGAAAGCTTTTCCACCCACAAGGTTATGAAATATTCTCCTATATTTTCTCCTAGTAATTTCAAAGTGGTTTTTTTTAATCCTTCAAGTTGTAATCTATCTGCAAATGATTTTTGTGTCTAATATGAAATAGAGGTGGAAATTTTTTTCTCATGTTCTTACCCAACACTATTAATTGTATAGTTTATTCTTTTCTTCATGAAATTTAACTGCCATTGTTAACATTTATCAACATTTCATAACTATCTGGCTCTATTTTTAATTCCATTTTGTTCTATTTCTACTGCAATAGGTCACTGTTTTAATAACCAGTCAGGAGGTACCTGAGCTAGGTATTTGAATTTCTAGCTTAACTAACTTTGTGGTAAATGCACTTCAGATAAGTAGTCTCACTTAGAGAGAAAGCCCCAGAAAACTGTGCCTCCACTCCTACTAGAAATCACTGGTTCATAACTTCTAAGCTACTCAAATAACAATTAAACTTGCAGCTCAGTGGTGTTTTCTGTTGTGTGTTATATAATACCACTGCCTTGACTTTTCCCTGGGATAGCATGTCACATTTGAAGACCTCAGGGTGCATTATGAACATCAACTAATTAAACTTCACAAAACCCAAGAGAGGTTGCAGAGAGAGATTTAGCATCACCTCGCCCAGTTCTGAAATGCAGGCACCTCTGGGGACAAGGGTGGCAGCTGTCTAATAATAAACTGCAACACTTCACGACAGTTTAGTCAAGACAATTAGTCATTGTAGTTGGTAATTGTCTCTTGAGCACTAGTCTGTCAAATAGTTAAATCATCAGGATCATCAGTTCACTGCCAATGGAATCCATTCTTTAAGATGTTTTTACTTTCTAGTGATTTTATCCTAATTAGAAAAGAAATGTGTGTACAGTATGGGTCTACATTTCTTTTACTTGTGCTTTTTGTAGTTCTTCATATTTAAAACTTAAAGGAGGAAGAAAGTATCTCTCTCTCTCTTTTGTGTGTGTGTGTGTGTGGGGGGGAATCCCGGGGATTGGATTCAGGGCACTTGACCACTGAAACACATCCCCAGCCCTATTTTGTATTTTATTTAGAGACAGGGTCTCAGTGAGTTGTTTAGCACCTCACTGTTGCTAAGGCTGACTTTGAACTTGCAATCCTCCTGTCTCAGCCTCCAGAGCAGCTGGGATTACAGAGAAGTATCTCTTTTTTTTTTTTTTTTTTTTTTTTTTTTTTTTTTGCAAAGGTACCACTTTAAAATAAAGAGTTATTGATATGAGTGGGGTTTTTTTTCATTACAAAATTTGCAACTAAGCAAAACTAATTGATGGTAAAAGTTTGAATAGTTGTATTGATTTGTCAGGGAGAAAGGAAGCTTCTGCATGCTGTAAATCCTTCATTCACTTGTGTAGTTGTTACATAAGAGTGATATACATAGGAAAAATATGAACTCATATTTCTGTATGCATTTGCTCACAACAATAAAGTAAATCTATTTCAATTCCCTATATCTTTGTAAGAAATAGGTAAGAAACATTTGTGATACAGTAATTTGGGTTGAGAAGTGTCTGTAGGGGCTGTTGCCTTGGTGGGCATTGCAAGAAAACCAAGGAAGAAGAGGAAGCAGAATGGACACTGAGCTGCCTCTGGCCTTGCAGTGTCTGATGGGTGGTTAAAAACACAAAGAGTAGCCACAGTGTCTCTGGAGGCCTCTAGAGGGTTCAGGTCCTCTGGTGCATCTGGCTAGAGCATCCTGGGACTGCTCTTAGATAAGGCCCAAAGGCTGAGAGCAGATGTCATAGTTAAGAATCCCCTAGCAGAGTAGGCCCTGCGTGAGACAAAAGGAGTGCAGGCATTCCTATGATGATGGTGTCTCCCGAATTGTTCCCTTTCAGTCACAGAAAATGGAAAGGGGGCACTTTCTATAGAAAATGGGAATTTTTTGCTCATTGTAATTTTTAATGAAGATTAAATATTCTGATTATTGATGTTTTAGACATATTAAAATGACATTCAACTCAACTCTTGCAAGATAGAAAAGTGAATTTCATGGCTATTGGTAGACCCCAATTTCA
The DNA here is from genome assembly GCF_964194105.1 of Spermophilus citellus. Classification (NCBI taxonomy): domain Eukaryota; kingdom Metazoa; phylum Chordata; class Mammalia; order Rodentia; family Sciuridae; genus Spermophilus; species Spermophilus citellus. The sequence goes on from NC_138185.1 coordinate 45,186,454, forward strand.
CAGTATTTCCAAACAAAGACAAAGCAGCTCTTGTGTTAATCCTTGGCAGTCTATTAGCACTGATGTTGCTGATTGTGGTCTTTTCCACCTTCTGTCTTAAGATCCTTTTAAATTCTGTCATAATCAGTTGTTTGTAAACTTCAAGGGGGATACCAGCAAAGGATCTCATTGTCCAGGGACTGGCAAATATTAGGGCCTTCTGTGCACCATGCTCAGGCCCAAGACCATCATGCATAACAGTTCATCTTCATAGCTCTCCTGGGGAAGGATCAGAGAAGTTGAGGAGGAACTTTTCCTGGACCTCTGTGTCAGAGTCAGGATTGAAGTGGGCTGGAAAGAACCTGTTATTTTCACCTCCAGTTGCTGCCGTCTGAAATTTAAGTTTTCAGATAATCATAGTTTAAAATACATGATCATGCTGCCCAATTTCCTGTGGTTTCATAGATATTTATCATCTATTTTCTTATTCTATTCTTTCTCTCAAAGATGCTGAGTTCATGAGTAACAGGCTAGGAGTCCAGAGAATTTCTGAGGAGCCAGAGGAAACTCTATATATAGAGTCCATGGAGAACATCCAGGTAAGGGAGACCATTTTCCCATTTCTGGGGCCTGGAGATGGGCCTGGGGCTACTTGTGGCATTGGGAGAATCTCTGGTGCTGGGGTCATTACCCAAAAGTTGTAGCACATGGTACAGAAAGGCCCTACTAGCTAAGGCTGAAGAGACCACACACATTTATAGTGGGCAAATCAAAGCTTCACTGATATAGTGCAGAACACATGTCAGAACAAGATTTTAATCATTCCCCACCTTCATTCCTACCTATTCCCTGTCTTTAGGAGGAGGAGGCAAATAAAGTTGTTATTGGAAGCTCATTAGGAAATCTGGACTTTCTAAAGAGACTCACACACTTTCTGCATATTCAAATATGGCAGCATGTTTCTTCCTGTTCTGATTGGGCCTTATAAACTACAGAAACATCTGCCACAGCTCCCTGGATAGATGCCAGGTTTACTGCTCTAGCCTGGTCTCAGGAGTAACCCTTCTTGTTCCCTCCCCTCCTGTTATATCAGCATGACTTTAATAGAGCTCTGTGTGTGCTGCTGCCACCTATCATGACCTAATAAGGGAGATAACCCATACCTAGGGCCTGAGTGTGGTACACAGGAGGCCCCACGATTTGGTGGGAGGACTCCGGAATTCATCCATCTTTCCATCTCTGCTAACCTCTGATAGCTAATGACTTCATGTAATTAAAAATGATCACATTTTCTGGGTTCTGGGTCCTGTATGGGTTCAGTGTATGTCCCTTATATTCTTAGGAACAAGGCCACTCAGGTCTCTTCCTGAGTCTTAGCACTACATCACCTGGATTGTCCTCTCTGATTTTCATGTTGACCTTATGGAAAAAATACATGCTGATCTCCCAAACTACAAACAAACTCAACCTGTAGTTGGTTGGGTGTCGTATTTCAAATACTGATTTATTTTCTGCATGGAGATCAGAGGCCCACACAAGTGCTGAGGGTACTACAAAACCAGCCTGAAACTAGTTGTAGCATGATGGGAATAGAAGAGGGGAGACATCCCAAAAGAGGGGGCTAAGAGGGGACCAGAACCCTTTAAAGATTATATGGCATGGGTGATTTTATTTTTCAGGTTTTTTTTAATTTGCATGGATGATTGAAGGAAATGAATCTACTAATGGAATTTAAAGCAAGGAAGGGAGGGGGGTACATAGAACTTGTACTTCTAGCCAAGATGGAGAAACAGAGGCTGGATTTATTATCCTGCCTGAAACAACCAAAAATGGATAGTTTATGAAACAACAGTTTTCAAAATACTGCTCTCACTGTAACAAAGAACAGTGATGCCTGAGTGTGGTGAAAAATAAGTCAAATGAATCCCATGATCGCCCCAGCTTACTGCCTTGAGAGAATTTCCAGGCCATCTCACAGGATAGGAGAAACAATCAAACTTCCTGAAATGAAGAGACAGAACTATAAGTTCATGGAGACTAAATTCACTGAAGAGTGAAAGAGTAGCAGAGAGGAGAGAGATACAGAGAGAGCATACCATCTATCAGCAAGCATCATTTTTGAATATTCAGCTGGGTAACAATCAGAGGAGTACTACTAGGGAAGAAACTACTAAGTCAGTTTGAGGAAAGAAACTTCCCAAAGGATTAGAGTTAATAGTACTCAGCACTACTATAAGACTGGGAATATAGTTCCTGTCTTTACCAGCCAGACTGGAAAACCTTATGATTCATAAGGCACTGGGAAAATGGCACAGAAGCATATTGCCTCAGTAATGGGGAATAAAGCACTGATCCAGACCTGTGCAATATATCTTTAGAGCAAGAACTAAAAGGATGAGACTCTTCATGTAACTTAACTGATCCCAGACAAAATTCAAGAACATTATCCTGCACCTAACTAAGTGAAATTCACAGTGTTCAGAATCCAATAAAAAAATACCATGCACTCAAAAAAAAAAAAAAAAAAGGAAAAAGAAACTGGGAATATATGGTGCATAAAGTGGAGATAAATTCATCAATTGAAACTGCCCAGATCTGAAACAGATGTTAGAATTAGTGGACAAAACCAAAAAGACAGTAATTATAACTTTATTTCATACTGCCAGAGGTTAAAGACAGACATATAAAAGATAAAAATTCTCCAGATCAAACTTCTAGAAATAAAACCACAAAGTATAATCTGAAAAATACACCCGAAGAAATAAAATTAGACATTGTAGAGGAAAAGGTTAGTGAACTTGAGAGAGAAGGTTTTTTTTGTTGTTGTTTGTTTGTTTTTTGTTTTGTTTTTAAAGATCAGTGTATCTGAGATTTGGTACAACTTCGAGGACTTAAAATTTGTGAAATTGCAATCTTATAGAAGAGAGAAGTTGAGGTAGGAAAAATATTTGAAAAAATAATGAACCAAAAATCCCTAAATTTGATGGAAAACAAAACAACTCATAGATACAAGAAGTTCCAGAAACAACAAGCACCAGAAACACAAAATTGTACCAGAGCCAACCTTGATCAAATAATGAAATACCAGTGATAAAGAGAAAATCTTAAAAGCATCAGGGGTTGGGCATGAAGGAACAAGTTTGGAACAGGGACAAAGGTAAGAATGACAACAGAGTTCTTGTTGAAAACAATGCAAGGAGGCAGTGGAGTCTTCCTTCTCCTCCATATATCAATGCTCGGGATCAAACCCAGGGCATTGCACATGCTGGGCACATGCTCTACCACTGAGTTACGCTCCTAGCCCTGAAGTCACATCTTAAAATAAACTGTCATCTAGAATTTTATACCCAGTAAATACCCTTCATTTGAAAATCAAGGTGAAGGGGGAGTGATGTCAGCAAGATGGTTAACTAGAGGTGCCTGATGCACTTCTTGCTACAAAAAAGGCCAAAACAAAGAAAAAAATAATAGCTATTTCACTGGAATGTTTGAGACAGAGCTTCTGAAGGCAGTGGAAATGGATGTTAGAATTAGTGGACAAAAGCAATAAGACATGCCACAGAACATGACCTTCTAAAGAAAGGTAATACACCACAGCAACTGTCATTCTCTTCTCTTGTGATCAACATTGAACCAAGAGGGACTTCTTGTGTCTGAGAAAGTAAGTACAATGCCGTGGGCAGTGGAAGTATTCCTGATAGTTCTATGCAGCCCTCATAGGGCCTGACCCCTGGGGAGTTACTGAGTTACCCGACATTGCATTGTCATAGAAAAACATCCCAGCCCTTGTTGTGCCCTCCTCCACCCAGATTACTGCTACAAAGTGCCATTTTGAGAACCTACCCATTGGGGTCCTTCAAAGCAGCTGAGCACCCACTTCATTTGGCTTATCTGACCTATCCCTGTGAACTAGCCCACCTCCTGATGAACCTTCCTGCTTCCCATGACCTGAGGAAGCAGCCGGGCAGCTACCCTAAATGGCTCAGCCCACTGAGGCACCCAGAAAGTAGATGGTGGCTCTACTCACCTTCCCATGGCTTTAGAAAGCAGCTGGACAGCCTTCCCTGAATGACTAGGTCCACCGAGTGCCCCAGAAAGCAGCCAGGCAACCTTTCCTATCCTCCCTGTGGCCTGAGCAGCATCCAAGCAGCCAATCTGAAAGCCTCAGCATACTGGGCCTCTCAGGAAGCAAATAGGCAACCCTGCCCAGCCATGAGAAGCAGCTGGGCAGTTTTCCCTGAGTTAGTTTGTCCAGCAAGGTGCCACAAATTCACTTGCACAACCCTTAAACAGTGGTGAAGGTCTTTTTCAGGCCCACTAGTGCAGCCTGGCCCCTTAAAGCTGATGGAAACGGAAAGGCACCCTGCCTCCAGTGTTATACCAGCCACATCTAACCTACACAGCCTGCAAGAGCAGCCCCATCCTCACACAACCTGTGAAAGGTGATAGGCATCCCACATCCCCTCTCATGTGTGCCACATTCAGGGCCACTGGCAAACTCACTCCACTCATGAGAGCTGCATAAAAACTGGCTGAGCTCTCCCCAAAATAAAGCTGAAATAAAGATTTGTGCCTACGCACAAAATGTGGAAGGATTCATCACCAACAGACCCACATTATAAAATATATTAAAGGAAATCCTTCAGGCAGAAGGAAAATGATACCCAAATGGAAATCTGCATCTGAACAGAGATGAAGAGCATTGAAAATGATAGAATGAATAAATACACAAGATTTTATTTTTAATATTTATATATCTTTAAAGGATCATTGACTTTTTAAACAAAATATAGTGAGCAATATAGTGTGTGGTTTATCACATATATAAAGAAAAAGTATGACATTAATAATAACACAAAAATCAAGAGGGGAGAAATGTAAGTTTTAAGGTTTTTATACTATATCTCAAGTGGTATAATGTTACCTTAGATAGTCTGGGATAGGTTAAAAATGTATACTGTAAACCATAACAAAAACTCACTGATGTTATCTATCAAATTCAGAGAGTCATACTTAATAAGCCTAGAAAAGATAAAATGGTATCATAAAGATGTAAAATTAATCCAAAATAAAGCACAAAGTAAAGGGGAAAAAAAAGAACAGATGGGACATATAGAAAACAAAAGGCAAGATGACAGACTTAACTCCCCCACCATATCAACAATCACATTACATGTACGTGGTCTAAATATCCCCACAAAGAACACAGAAAGCAGATATAGATCAGATAAAAGGTAAGACTCCTTTATATGTTGTTGACTACCAAAATGTCTTTAAGCATAAAGACATAATAGGTTATAATTAAAAGGATAAAATGATGTACCAAGCTAACAACTCACCAAAAGAAAGCTGGAGTGGTTTTATTAATCTCAAATAGAGTGTTTTTCAGAATAGAGACTAATTGCCAGAGAAATGACAAAGCCAAGAGGACAAAACACTCCTGTGTATGAATACTTCTAACAAGAGAACTTCAAAGCCCCTGAAGGAAAAAGTGGTAGGACTGCAAAGACAAACGCATAAATAATAATAGACAGAGATTGTAGTATTCTTCTCTTAATGATTGATAGAACAACTAAGACAATCATTTAGGATATAGAAGATTTTATTTTAAGAACACTGTTGACCAAACTTGACCAAATTGACATTTAATTGTATATTTCCCTCAGCAGTGGCAGAATACATTTTATTCTTCTCAAGTGCATATATAACTTTTAAGGTAGACAGTATTCTGGTCTATAAAACAAGTCTCAAATTCGAAAGGATTCGAGTCATCTAAAGTATATTACCTTGCAAGAAAGACATTACAAAAAATAAAACTACAGATCAGTATTTCTCATGAACATTGATCGAAAAATTCTAGTAAAAATATTAGCCAACTTAATCAATATATAAAAAGGAATGGAAGGTTGGCTACACATAAGAAAATCAATGAAATTAAACATATTAATAAAGCTAAAAAAGAAACACACATTTTTTTCTCAGAAAAAGCATTTGAAAGTTCTACATCCATTCCTTAAAAAAAACTCTTAGAAAATTAGGAATAGAAGAGAACTTAATTTGATGAAATTTGTTTTTATAAAAGCCTAGTGCTAACTTCATACTTGATGGTATGACTTTTATCCTAACATCCAGAACAAGACAAGAATATCTACTCTCACTACTTGCAATTGTATGGTGATTTGAGCCATTGCAAAAAGACGTGAGAAGAAATAAAAGGCATTCAGCTTGGACAGAGAGAATTAAAACTTTTATTTCACAGATAACATAAACATCTAGAAAATCTACAAAACAGCTACTAGCACTAACATGTATTTAGCAAGTTTACTAAATATATGTAAAATCAATACGCAAGATTCAATCGTGTCTCTATATCATAGCAATGAACAAATAGAAATAGAAATAAATACCATTTGCAATAGTACAAATATGGAATATACTTAGGTATAAATTTGTTGAAAGATGTTCAAGACCTGCACACTGAAAACTACAAAATATTTCTGAGAGAAATTAAAGAAGAAATAAAATAAGCAAGGATATATCCTATGCACATGGGTTGAAAGACTTAATATTGTAAAGATGTCAGTTCCTAAATTTGATTTATAGACTCAGTAAAAGCCCAACAAAATTTCAGCAGGAATTTCTTTTTTAAATTAAAAATTTAACTGCAGAATTCATATGTAAATAGAAAAGATCCGTAATAACCAAACAACTTAGAAGATTAACAGAATTGTAGGACTAATACTAACTGATTTCAAGACTTACTATGAACTTCTAGTAATGAAAATAGTTTAATACTGGTGTCAAAGTCAACAAACAGATTAATAGAATAGGAAAAAAACACTCATAAATATATATAAATATATGTAACATTTAGGTACAACTAATTTTTTGATAAAGGTACATGGCAGTATAGTAAAGAGAGTCTTTTCAATAAATGGAGCTGAAACAATTCAATATCTATATACAACAATTTAAAAATTTAATTCATGTTTCACACCATATACCAAAAGTAACTACAAATGGACCATGGATCTTAATATAAAACCCAAACCTACAGAAGAAAATATAACATGGGAGAAAACCTTTGTGACCTTGGGTTAGGTAAAGTTACCTTAGATACAATATCAGAAGCACAATGCATATAAGAACAAATCAATAAATTAGATGTCATCAAAATGTAAAACTTATTGAAAGAGATTTTAAGAGAATGAAAAATACAAGCCTCAGACTGGGAGGAAATATTTACAAATCATGTATTTCACCAAGGTATGTTTCTATAAGTTATTTTTTTAAGCTCTCAAAACACAATAATATAAAATAAACGCCCTTTTTATTTAAAAATGGGCAAGAAATTGGAACAAACACTTTCCAGACGAAGACATATGATGTGAAATGACATTAGTCATTAGGAAATACAAGTGAACACCACAATCAGACATAACTGGACATCTGTTCGAATGACCAAAATAAAAAAGATTAAGCATTCCAAGAGTGGTGGGAAGTGGAGGAAGTGTAGTACATCTGCATCCATGAAATAGTACTCAGCAACAAGAAGGAACACACTATGGATACTTAAAAATATTGACAAATTTCAAAATAAATATTCTGAAAGAAGTAGTAGTCAGACCTCCTGTCAAAAAAAAAATTAAAAGATACCATAAAATTTCAGGAAATACAAACTAATCTATAGGACAAAGGAGATCCATGTTGGCCTGTTGTCATCAAGGTCACAAGAGATGGTAGCAAGAGGCACAGAGAAATATTGTAGCCTATTCCAGTGACTTGGGACGCTGAGACAGGAGGATTGTAAGTTCAAAGCTAGCTTCAGCAACTTAGAAAGGCCTAAGCAACTTAGTGAGACCCTGTCTTAAAATAAAAAGGATTGGGGATATAGCTCAGTGGTAAAGTGCCCTTGGATTTAATTCCCAGTACTAAAAAAGAAAAAAAAAGAAAGAAAGAAAAAGAAACATCAAAGACTGGACAGTGTTGTATTATGCATTTGGTATTTTGATTGGGGTGATATTTTTACAGGTGCATACAAAATGCAAAACTTATCACTTTAAATATGTGCAGTTTATTTTATGTCATTTATACATTTATACATAAAATTGGTTTTAAAAGAAAAGAACTTAGTGCAGTTTTCAAGTTATACGTAAAAATAAGAATAATGGAGTTATAATTAACATGTACAGAGAATTAGGAGGTACTCTCATTGTCTGTCCATCCATCTACCATCTATCATTTTTCTATCAAGCATTCAATATTTTTATCTCTATAAGTCCCTCTTTCCCTCTCGCTCTCTTTTTATTTTATCCTCCTAATAACCTTATAAAAATGCTGTTTTGCCCCCCTTTTACATATGAGGAAACTGAGGGTCCATAACTTTCCCAGTGCCTCCTAGCCAATAAGCAATGAAGCCAGGGTCTGAACATTGGCAGCTTGCTCAAGAGCTGCAGCTCTGAACCACTATAGGATGTAATTAACCCTTGTGTTTTATCATTGTCATTTGCAGGAAAAAGTCCTTGAAGAAGCTGCATCTGGGGAACCTGTATTATCAATCCAAAGTGGAATTAGTGAAACTCAGGTGGGCTTTGAGCAGGGCCTTTGTGTGCATAATAACTGACTTGCATGAAGCACCACCTCTCCCACCAGTCTTTATGTGCTGGTTACTCTCCCAGACCTCCCACCTCTGTCTCCTAGTTCATATCTACCATGGTCTTGCTCCTGTTCTACAAAGCCTCCCCTGGTTAACTCTGACCCTGCAGTGATTAATCCCTTGTCTTGTATCCCCTGCATAATTCAGACCATAAGTAACATTTTTATTCATCATTTGCAACCATTTCAGTCAATGCAGATAACTTTCTCCCTCTCATTGCCAAAAGAGAAAACATTTTGAAGAACAAAAGAATTGTAAAAGTTTTCTAAGACTATATATATGATCTGAGCATGCACACACTTTAGAACATACTTGTAATGTTTTATGTATCATTCACAAGAATCCCAGGTTCCAGTAACTGCCCCTTCCTATTACAGGTTTAGGCCAAAGGGTGGTAGCATCTTCCTCCAGTGGCTATCCCTGGGGTATTTCACCATCCTTCCTTAACTTCCCTTCACCCTATACACATTTTTGCACGTGGTCCTCTAGCTATTCCATGTGCTGTCTGTTTTCTGCCAGGAAACTGAGGATTCAGGAGATTGGCAGGGTTCTGTGGACCCAGCTCAGGATTTTGACCTTCTCCTAGGGAGCTGAGGAGGGTGTTGTAGGTTTTTGAGTAGGAGCTCGACATGCCTGAACATTTCACTTTCCAGTGTTGAGCACAGTGCAATTTTCAACAGTTTCTCAGGACACCCCATTGATAGGCGGACGAACTCTGCATGGGTCAGCCAGAGAAGAAGAAAGCTGGGTAGGGGGGTTCATCAGATCCATGGTAGCACTGGGACATTGATCATGCACTGAACATTGATCCCACACATCAGTACTCTGTCAGAGGGCCTGGCACATACAGTCTCCTCTCCAGATTCTGATCAATTAAGGAGTCCACACACAAGTCATCTAGGGGTAGAAGTACCATATCTTTTGGCTACCACCAAACTGGAGAACAAAGCTTGGATCTGGAACACAAATGGGATTCCCATTTCTTCTTAGGACAGGTGTCTGTCCCCTCCCAGGATATCTGAGGGAGGAGAGGAGAGCACATGAAGTCTGAGAGCAGGATATGCTGCCAGAAAGAGATTGGGCTGTGCAGGGGCCTGTTTTCTGCAGCTCAGTATAATGTATACCACCTGGCCCCACCCATAGCCCTCGGTACTAATCACTCCTCAGCACTCTGAGGAAAACTGAAAATACCTGGTGCTTTGTTGGTACTGTGCTTGCAGCAGTTCAATTACTTTGGGGGTTAGCCATCAGTCAATAATCAAAGGAGTTGGAGAATCAACACCCCAACTCCTTTGTCTCTGAGATGCAACAGTTGTCAATTGTGTTCTCCATAGTCTCCCAGAGATCTCTGTGAGACCGAGTTAACAATGGAAACCATTCCTTAAATCCCTGGGATCTTGGAGAGAAAATTGCCATCTCTGCTGCATCCCCATTTTCCCCTCCCGAGGGCACAAGGAATGACCTACTCGCCAGTGGGTCTCCTCAAGTAGGTTCCTCCAGTGGTGAACCTTGAGCTAAGAGCCAAGGTTCAGCAGCTTGCTTAGGAAGCCATGCCATGAAATTATACAAGGAGAATGGGGAAATGAGGCAAGAAGAGAAGACTCTTAGTTCAGAGTTTCTCTTTGGAGGAACCCACAGTGAGAGACTCATGGACCAGTAAGTCACTCCTTATACCCTGGAGAGGAAAGAGAGGAGGTGCAGTGGAGAATGGCAGTTTTATCTCCAAGATTCCTAAGAGGGAGGCCATTATTTTGTGGACCCAAACAAGGATAGAGAGGGAGGGTTGGGCTGGTCCCCTCTCTCTGCATCAAACACAGAGGGCATCTGTAACCAGGTGGATTGACCTCCCATATTTAGCTACTGCCTCTTCTGTGGGGAAAAAACTCTCACCTAAACCAACCAGAAAAAGGATAGAAAGCATATATCCACAAAGCAACAAGTCAGAGAGGAGTTATTGAAAAATAGGCACTTTAAAATACTTAGAATTAATAAAATTGACGGAGCTGATCTTGGCTTAGCCCTTCTGAGGAAGGTAAAACTTTAGTCCTTCTGAGAGGAGAATTTGGTGAAAAGTGGGGCTAAGGACTTGGAGGTTCTGCTGCAGGTGGAGTGAAGAATGAGGCTGAATATGAGGGTTCTGTTTGGCAGACTGATAAGGAGTAACTTAAACCCCAGGTTCTCTGCATCCTCCACTTAGCTCATCAACAAGACCCCAAGGGAAACAAAGTGAGAATTCTCTGGAAAAACTGAATAGACACAGCTCTATATTCAGGTCCAGCCTATACTGTATGAGGCTGGGTAATGGTGGAGGACAGAAAATAGAGGAATAAGTGAAATTCTCCATTTCAAATACAGGAACCCCCAGTCCCTCCTCCAGGCAAATTCTTTGAATGCAAGAAGCCAATTGTTGGTATGAGTTTTCTGTTGCTGCTGTAACAAATTATCATAACCTCAGTAGCATAAAATAACACCAATCTATTATCTTATAGTACAGGAAGTCAGAGGTCCAAAATGGATCTACTGTACTAAAATCTAAGTGCATATGGGGCATATTCGTTCTGGAAGATCCAGGAAAGAATCTGTCCTCTGGCCTTTGATAATTTCTAAAAGGAACTTGCATTCCTGTGACCTCTTCCCCCATCTCCAGAGCTATCAGCAGAGAATCTCTTGTCCTTTCTCTGACTCTGACTCTCCTACCTCCCTATTATAAGGGTAATCCAGGATGATCTCCTCATTTTAAATCCTTAGTTAAATGGCATCTGCAGTCCCTTTGCCCTGTAAGATAACATACTCATGGGTTCTGGAGATTAGGACATACACACCTTTGAGGGCCACTGTTCTCCCTTCCACAGTCCCTTAGGCAGGAGATTAGAGAACTTAATTCCCTGCAAAAACGGACAGGCCCAAAGAAAATAAAAGGCTTCCAGATAATGTCACGGAGGTGCCTCCCCACAGACCTGCCAAATATTTGCCTCCCAAGCATTGTTGTTTTTATAAAGCTAGAATGGTGCTTCAGTGATAAAGGGGCTAAACCATGAACAAAGAAGATGAGGAAAAGAGATGGAGCTTAAAAAACAGCAACTGCCTTAGAACAAATAAATAAATAATAAATAAAAAGATGATTTAGTGGCTCCTCCAATGAGAGCATTTTTTGGAAGGGTTGAAAGAAAGAAATTTAGTAAATATGATATAGTATAGGTATGATCACTAAGAAATAAATTATAAAGTTTCAATTAATAAAAGGCAGCTCTACATGGAGGCAAAAAGAAAACAGCAACTGTAAAACACGAACAAAAACAAAAACAAAGCAAAAAGGAAAGAAAAGATGCAAGTGGCATTGTAGGCCAGTAGAGCAACAGGTCCAGATTAGAGGAGGGGAAGAAAAAAAAAAGTTCATAGAATATTTCAACTTCAACTTCCTGATTGCTTGGAAACTCATATTTACCAATACTTGACAAATCTGGTAATGCATATGAAAAAAAAATCAGAAAACCAAGCAACTAAAAACAAAGGACACAAATGAGAATGTAGTCGAATTATACTTCTCTGTTCAGGGTTAGCAACAAAGCTTGCATATTCGTAATAATGCAAAGACTTATTGGGTTAACTGTGAATTGTGATGTAATTATACTGGGAAGATAGAGTTTAGGGTAGAGGGTTACACAGAAAGGTTAGATCAATTTACTACATTAATATCCAATAGAAAATTTCAAAATCTGATGAATTAAGAAATAGTATATAAGCATTTTATTTAGAAATAAATAAATAAATATGAAAACGTTGAAAGTGCTAGTTAATGGGGAAGGTGAATTATGGGGATAAAAGACTAATGATTTTTAATTACAAAATTTTAGTGTTAATTTGATTTTAATTTTGACTACATGCATGGATTTCTTTGATTTAAAAGAACTTCAGAAGGACCTCAGAATGAATTGTTTCCTCTGGGTTGCAACACCTCAGCTGCTTCTAAAATCAGACTGGACATACTAAGTGCTAACTTTCTAGGTGGCTATAGTGCTGGACCTTCCTGTCTGCCTTAGGAACAGTAGATAAGATAGAGAATAAGTTGCAGGAAGTAAACAGGATTATTATTGGTTCTTCCTTTCTCCTTGGTCTAGGAGGTAGAAAAACTCAGCAGGAGTTCCATTGTTGATGAAGAGGAGCAATATATCAGCAGTGAGAGCTCCACATCCATCTCACTGCACGAGGAGCCCAGTTACTTCCGCCCTGTCTACAAGGGAGAGTCAGATGCTTTTTGTATTCAGCTATTTTGTATTGATGAGAAATATGAAGCAAGGTAAGTACTGAACTTCCGGTTGTTTGTTACAGTAAGAACTTATGACATTTTCATCTTTTGGAGCTAGTGATTTCCAAAGCTGGCCCCACATCCCGATCTCCTGGGGAATTAAAAGCAAAAAACAAAAACAAAACAAAACAAAAAACTGATTCCTGGACCCCTTCCAAAGACTGTTGTTCATAAAATTTGTGTTAAGGCTGACAGATCTGGGCAAGAAAATTGGTCAGGTCTGGCCTCCCTATATTATAGTAGGGGACCAGGAAAGTTATCACCACCTTGTAACCACATGCTCCTCCCATTCTTTAAAGTTTGCATTTCTGGGAGATTATGGATTTTAACTGCTGCTTGTCTGGAGTCTTTTGGTTGCAAGTAACAGAAAATCCAATTCAAACTGGGTTTGGGGGAAAATAATGGAAGAATTGCCTCACATAACTAAGGATAAATGGTAGGTAGAACCATTTTTAACTAGGGCTTGGGCTAACTTTCTCTCTCTACCTCTTTTCCCTGGTTGCCTGTTGTTGGCTCCAGAAGAGTATTTCCAATCTAGGGTCAAGAGAGCTGATAGTCTTGGGTCTACATAAATATCCAGTGAGCTGGAGGCATTCTGGCTTGGGCTCAGTTCTCTAGCCAAAGTTCCATGGGAACCAATTGCACTGTGTGCTAATTCCTGAACCTATAACTGTGACCAGACCATGCCTCAAATTGGGCTTGCCTCATGCTCAATCTGGGGTTAGAGACTCACCCAAACCTGAGATCTGGGAGTGGGATAAGCAGAGCAGCCAGTAATTCAAGGAAGGTACTGAAAGGAGAGCATGGTACCAGGCAGATGGAGCCCAGGTGTCATCCCCCATGTGGTCCCCTCAATTCTTGCCCCTTCGGAGCCCTACATCCTCAGTGCTTGCTATACCCGGTCATTTGGATATGAACCATTGCCCTCAATGCCCAAATTCCACATCTCCTTTAGCACATTGCCTATTTTACCATGTATCCACAGAACAATCTTGAAGAGGCCCACTTTGATAGAGCAGAGGGTTCTGGAGTATCTTTTGGATGACCAAGAACAATGCTAGCCATTTCTTTTTAAAGGGTGTATTTAAATGTTTTCCCAATTTTCCGGCTTCCTCCAGAACCATATTTTACTTTTTTTTTTCCACTTAAATTTTCAGCTTTCATGGAGGTCGAATAATGTGCAAAAGGAAATCTTTTTATTCTAATTATGTTGTAGATACTCTAAAAAGCCTATAAAGTCCTTTGAGATTTGTTGTTTTATGTTTGTTTTTCCCCTGTGCAATTAGTTATGATTATGCCTAGTTGTAATTTTTGGATTTTTAAACATTGTAAATCCATTTTTAATGGATTTTAAACTCATTATGGGTTGCCTGTGAATATACATATTCAGCTGGTCAGAAAATATTTTATATATAAGATAAAAAAATCAGAATAATCTATAACATACTAATCTCTCTCCCCAGCTCTTCCAAAAAGAAAGTGAAGGATCATGTTCATAGAATAATTATCTTCATACTGGTTTTTCAGATGAGCAGAGATTATTAATTGCTATTAATCTTCAGGTCTTCAGATTTAAAAAAATACTTGGTTACTGACATATGAAGCTCATGACTTTGGTGACTGACTAATGTTCAGCCAACTAATTGCTATCTGAGGAGGAAAGAGCCATAAATCTCTTTAAACAGCCTGTGATTTTACATTTGCTTGCAGTCCAGTGACAATGCATATTTTCTTGTTTACAGGTCGTTGGATTTTATGAATTTTGTTTTCAGTCTTTTTCCTGTAAGTACATGATGAATTTTGAGTAATATAATTGGTTTTGTAGTTTAAGCAGTTATAGAAAAATAAAACTTATATTTATTGTGCAGGCATCTAAAATGCTATGAATGTTGAGGTATAAACTGCATCTGTATCCTGAGAATAAGGTCAACGGCACTCCTAAGAATAGAAAATATTGTCCTTTTCAATTTGTTCTTTGGTCATGCCATTTTAACAGTCTTCTTCCAATGTATAATTTCTTTAAAAGATAGCTTTACCAGTGCTTTATTAGAGTCAAATCATTCATAGTAGCACATGAAAATGTCAAAAATTTCACTGTTGTATCACTTTATAGCTGACATTGGCATAAAGTATTCTAAAATCATCATATTCCTTTTCAGTGGATAGGAAAGTGGAAACTTGTGATTGATTTTCAGATTGGCATTCCTTTCCCTACGGGTTCCTTGTCCTGAGCCAGAGCCTGACATGTAGAAGGGGCTCAACCCACATTGGTGAATGTATCTCATGGCCAACATTCGGGAGCCGCTTCCTCCATTCTTGTTTCATTGTTGTTCAAGCAACATTTTATTGAAGGGAAGAAAGTGAAGAAGGAAGACAATTGAGGGAAAAGATGGGTTTTTATACAGACTTTTCCCATAGCTGGCCCAACCGGAAAGTCAACGAGTATATTCTTCAATTGGCTAATTTCAAGCAAAATATCTATTGTTTTATTTTTCCTTGCTATTCTTTATACGGAAGCAAAAATAAACATGGTTTATTTATGTTGCCTACACACCATATGATCTTAGGTTTTATTTTCTCATTTCTTAAATATGATGAAACTTTATAATAAGGCAATATATCTTCCACTGTAATTTCTTTGAATTATTTTTAAGGCATTTTTAAAGCTCATAAAAACATGTAGATTATTCCAAAAATAAAATTTACAAAACCAGTTTCCTTCAAAGATGCCTCAAGGAAATCTCACTAAGTTTAATCCCCATTTTAAAGTTTACATGAAGGCAAATCTTCAGCATTAGACAAGTAATGCTGCGTTTTAAAAAGGTAGGGATATCTGTTTATTTTTAAATGCTATTTGATTTTGGAATATGAGGAACAGGACCATTACTTCATCCATAATCTTACAAATTATGGATTATGAGGAACAGGACCATTACTTCATCCATAATCTTACAAATCCAAGTCAAAGCAACTCATTAGAATCAGTCTCCCACTCCTAGTAAATCCACTGAGGCTTGGCACCCAGTCCCTATTTTCAAACTGAGTATTTCAGCAACTCAACTCTGAAGTTTCCCAAAAGGAGTTGTGTTATTTTGCTAGAAAGAAGAAAGATAAGGTCAAATAATGATTCAGTCCTTTGGGTTGCAACAAATGTCCAGAGGGTTTTGGATTAGCACAAGTAATGCCTTCACAGGGTTCAAGGGGAGGCGAGATCCCAAAGGGACAAATTAGCTCTGGGAAGAGCAGGTTGCTTCTGCAGGGACCTGGCAGAGGATCAAGTGGCTGCCAGAAACACAGGCAGCCTCAAGCAGCACCATTCATAGACACTGAGTGTGAATCATATCAGTGATTCTGAATGTTCCAGTGGCCACTTGAACAAAAAGTGAAAAGGAATAGACGAAACCCATGTTAATAACACTTTTCATCTAATTCAGTATGATCCATACTTAATCATTTCAGCATGTAATCAATATGAAAGTTTATTAGTAAGCTATTTTACATTCCTTTTCTCATAATAAGTCTTTGAAATCCACTGTGTATTTTATATTACAGCACATCTCAATACAGGTAATATATTTCATCAGAAATACTTGATCTGTATTTAGATCTCATAAGGCTTATAGATGGATGATGTTTTAGTCAGCTTTGTGTCACTGTGACCAAAATTCCTGACAAGAACAACTTAGAGGAGGAGAGGTTTATTTTGGCTCACAGTTTCAGAGGTTCAGTCCATAGATGGCAGATTCTTTGGCTCTGGGCCCAAGATAAGGCGTAATATTCTGGGAGAAGGGCCCAGCAGAGGAAAGCTATTCAGTGCACATGACAAAAAGAAATTAGGGAGGAGGAGGGAGGAAGAGAAGAGGGCACTTCAGGAAGAACAATTCTAGGGTACAACCCTGGTGACCCACCTTCTCTACCTATACCCCATCTTCGTACAGTCACCACCCAGTCCATTCAAACTAACATGGGCTGATTGGGTTACAGTTGTCAAAATCCAATCATTTAATAGCTGAATATTCCTGCACTAACAGAAGCCTTTAGGGGCCACCTCAAATCCCAACCAAAATAGATGAGGAGATTCACATCCTCAAGTTAGGATGACTAGATTCACATAACCCAAACACACACAAAACTATTTTAATAATCAAAACTGAGCACCCATTTTAAAACTTAAATAAAGTTAAATAAAATTAAATTTTAAAGATTCTGTTTCTCAGTCACACTGGCCACATTGCAGATGCCCATTGGCTGGATGTGGTCATTGGCTACCACACAGGACAGCATAGGTGTAGAAAGTCTGTGGCATCTGTTAGGACATGTAGATCCTTCTGTGACAGCTTACTAAACCCCTGACCTTGGATCTTCACTAAAGGGATCATTTCATGATTAAGACACACACACATCTGTTTATGGGTAATCATAGGATTTCAGAGCCTGAAAAGGCACACTATATCACCCTGTTATCTCAGAGGAGTGGATAAGACTGCTGTGAGGTCACTTAGTAAGGGCCAAGACTTTGCTAGGACATCAAGCTGTCTTATTTACTCAGTGATGCAAGTGAATCCTCAAGAGCAAATGGTCTTGGTTTAAAAGTCTACTTCTATAAAAGAGCTTTGCCAACACATGTCATTGTTCATAATATCCATTTATTCAGGTTTCATTTAGACTTGTGAATATTTTCTTCATATTCTTGTAGTTGCTTATCTCCATGATTACTTTCCAAATTATAGGAAAATGACTATCTTCTCCTAAATGCATTTTGCTTCTATTTTCCTTAGTGTAGAGTAGGAATCTGTTTAATGATGACATTTGACTCTTTCCATGTGTCCTGGTTTTTGATCATGTTAGGACAAGAACTTCTGCCTCATTTCTCTGCCCCATCTCACCCCTGAGTTTGTCCTCATCCAGAACTTTGTGAAGATCGTCCCCTACAACAACTGCACCCTTGAACATGATCTCTATGTCTTCCATCGGGCTGGATTGCTGAAGTAAGTGGACACATATTTGGCCAAAGGACAATCCAAAAAATTAAAATGAGAAAGGAAGCAGGAACTCCCTGCTGTGTAAATTTAATGACTTATTTTAAAGATTATCTTTTATTATCAGAGGACTAATAAAATGATGGTAATTAATACTTTTAAGGAAAGAGTAATTACTGAGAAGAGACTTGTCCTGTCAGATGTTAAAACATAGTATAGGTCTACAATAATAAAAACAATGCCACATAGATGGATTCTATAGTTGGGACAAAATGCACAAGAACAAATCCAACCATGGACCCAACACACAGTAAGAATTTAGTGTATAAATGTGTGATAAAGTATCTGTACCAACAGTGGGAAAATGAAAGATTAGTCTGCAGATGTTTGGACAAAATTAAGATGGAAATATTTTTTTTAATATTCTAAGGTAAAATAGATTTCTTCAGTAACTGAAGAGTTAAGCAAATAATGAAAACATTAAAAAATTAGAAAATTTTTCCTCAGGGCTAAGATCTATGCCAGGATCTTGAAATATAATGGTGAAAAATACCTAGATGTGGTTCCTGCCTTTTCAAGACTTATATAAGCTACAGCTGTGAGGGGCATAACTCAATGAAGTTTGTTTGTTTGTTTACTATATCAAGTTTTGTGAATCATCCTAATTTAACTAAAATGCAGTTGACTAACAAAGATATATTTTTAAGCTGGCAAAGAGAACTCTGGCCACATTTCAGCCCATGGAAAAGGGTATGTAAAGAAATGGATGGAAAGCCCAAGCCTTCTGTTCATATTCTGAGGTCAGGAACTTGGTCAAATGGCTCTACCTTCTGGCTGGGAGATATGTTGCTAGTCAGTTGGGTGTATACAATAAAAAATTCTTTGATTTGTTACTAAAAGGAGAAAGAGTAAAGGATTATATGGGGCCATTACATCTCCTTTCTATCTTGCATAAGTACCAAAGTTCTAGAAAGGTTCCCAGGATTCCATTTACCTTCTGTGCCTCTGGGAAGCAGGACTAGGGGGATGTGGTGAAGATGATGACTTATTTGCTGTATGTATATCTGTTCTGTTTGGGTTTTTTACTTCAATTAATAAACCTTAATTTTTTTAGAGAATTTTTTAGGGTCACAGCGAAATTGAGCATAAAATTCAATTTCCACATAACCCTCTCCCAACTCCACACATGGACTTTTTGATACCATTAACATCCAGCACCAGAATGGTATACTTGTTATAATTGGAGAACCAACCTTGCAGGTCATTATCAACTCATGTCCATGTAGAGTTCCCTCTTGGTATTGACCATTCTATGGATTTGGACAAATGTATAATGACATGTATAATGACTGCATTATAATATCATACAGAATAGTTTTACTTCCCTAAAAAATCTGTTCTTTGCTGATCATCCATTCTTTCCCTCCGGAAACCACTGATCTTTTTACTGTCTCCATAGCTTTGCCTTTTCCAGAATGTCTTGTAGTTGGAATCATGCAGTAAGTATGTAGCCTTGTCGTATTGGCTTCTTTCGAGTAGTAATATGCATTTCAGTTCCCTCTTGGTTTGCCCAGGAATCTGTATTGCTAATAAGCATTCAGCTTGACTTTTATGCACATTACAGATTGAGAAGCACTGCAGATGCTTTTGCTTTTATGAATGTCTTATTCAGTAGTAAAGAATTATGATTCTGCCTCTCTTCCAGATGCAGATGTTCTAGAACCATGTAAGCCACACTTACTTTAAACTTATTATCTGGTAATTTTTTGGCACTGTCAAGTTACTTGGTCACTTGCATACTATATAAATAATCCTTGAGCTAAATTTTATAAGAATATGTGGGCTATAATAGTTTTATTATGTTATATATAATTATATTATATATCATATATTAATTATATATTATATAGTTTTGTGCCTATCAAGTAATGCTTCTCATTTCCCTTACCTGCTTCTTGTTCTCTGTTTTTCCCTTTTCTCATATTTTTCTAAAACCATCTTTTGAAATTTCAAAATTCAGACTAACGGGGAGAATGCTTTCAGCTGGCATTAAGAAAATCCAACTCAAAATGGCTCCCAGCCCAGGGCATTTATCAGCTCACATAGGTGAGAGGTCTGGAGATAGGCAAGGTTTACAGTTTGTATCGCAAGAGCCTTGATTCTTTCCTTTCTTCCACTCTGCCCTCTCCTTTGTCAGCTCCGTTCTGGAATTGGCTCTTATCACATTGGCAAAATGGCTGCTGTATTCTGGGCTGACATCCCTGCGGCATGGTAGGGAAGAGATGCTGGCTGATGCTATGTGCTTTCTTTCCCAGAAGCCCCCAGAAAACCTCCTTATTTGTCCAGTAAAACAGCCAACATTGACTGCTTATGTGTTCCAGCTGTATTCCAGGTTCTGATGAAAGAGAAGTGACCCCAAAACGGACAGAAATCCTTGTCCTCATGGGGTCTGTATTCTATCTAGCAAGAGGAGAAAGACATGAATAAAGACATGAAATAATATGTAAGTGATGAGCACAGGAAGTGGTGCACTTGAGCAAAGGCCTGGGGGAGATACAGAAGGAGCCACAAGGTCAGGGTGAGGGCACAGGTCCTCTTTTTATGCCCCCACTCTTTTTATGCCATAGTTTAAAAAATATATCGTGTTATTCCATTTTTTGCTTCACTTCTCTTGACATTTGGGATGAATTGTTCCTGCTCTTAAGTTTGGTTACTTTAAATTTCATGACCTCATGTTCTGGTCTCCTACCTAATTTCCTCCTCCATCCCTTGGGAAATTATATTTGTGTCTGTCACCTGCCCTCTGGCCATGCTGGTGAACACCGGGACAAATAATTCATTCAATTGCTAGTGATGGCTACCTCTTCTGTCAACAAATCCTGCACCCAGGTTTCCTCTCGTTTTATGTAGTGACTCTTGGTCTTTAATATGAGAATACTTCCTAATGTTATGCTAACTTTGAAATTAAATATGGATAAATTAAATGTTTTCTTTTTTAGCACTTTTACTTTATATAGTAATCTCTAGAATGTTTCCAGACTTAATATAGGGTTTGTGTATGGCTTCAAAGATTGATTATTCCATTTTTGCTGTTTGCCCAGTCTCCACCTTCCCACTTGCTTTTCCTTCTTCTGTCCTTAGTGGAGGATGCATTTGGATAAATTGGCTGCTCATCTCATCTTGCTGCCCTTCCAAAATATGCTTTTCTGAAATTTGAAATTTTTTATTTGGGAGAATATGTTTCAGACTTATTTATCTAACCAATATTTATTGTGCTAGAAATCATTTTCTAATACATAAATACACTGAGTTAGATCATGGAACCAATTGTCAACTCTGCTCAGTAAATAAAAATGCCCTTATGTGGTAGGCCTTTGTTTAAATGATTCCTCCCTTTAATGGGTTTGTTTTATTTACTCCTCTGTGAGTAGCTCACTCATGCTTGGTTGCTGTTCTTTCTACAAAGCCACCATCATACCTGGTTCCGATTATCATGGGGCATGTTTTAGTGATATTAATCTTCTGCTCCTTCTGTTCCTGAGGAGTCTTTTTGAACAGCACCCAGTAGAAACTTTACTTTTTGTTTTGTGGTGGTTGTTGTTTGGTTTTTGTTTTTGTGAGGAGTATTTCTGGGAATTTTGGTTTTGATTTAAAATGAAATGCTAATAACTGTAGAATCATTTAATGATTCTATTACATAGTTCACGCTGTTGGAGTTCAAAAAGAATCAGATCACATTTCCATTATTATGTATTCATTTACCAGCATCAAAAAATTGGCCCATTTTTCTGCAATATGTGTGACTACACACACACATAAGCAACTTGTAGTTGTATAAAAAATTTTACTCATTCAATTTGGGGTTAAAAGTTAAGTGGCGATTTTTTTTTCCTTCTACTTTCACATATGATTTTCTATTTCATTCAGTATGCAGTCTGAGTAATTACCATAAATTCTGACTTTTGAGGCCAGGCTAGGGCATAAAACAGGAAAAGATGAAAACATCTTGCTGTGAAGCAGGTGATGAAGGCTGCAAAACTATTAAAATCTAAGAAACCAGCGGTCAAAGGTGTCATCATTTCTTCATGGAGAGGGGACACTTCTGACAACTTTGGGTATTTGAGTACATCAGAGAAAGAAAGAGGTGACCTGGGGAGGTGAAGGTGATTAATGGAATTGAAGGTGATTAGGGGAGATGAAGGTGACCTGGGGAGGTGAAGGTGATCAGGGAAAGTGAAAGTGACATAGGAGGTGAAGATGACCTGGAAAGGTGAAAGTGACCTAGTAGGTGAAGTTGATCAGGGGAGGTGAAGGCGACCTGGGGAGGTTAAGTTGATTGGGGAAAGTGAAAGTGACTTGGAGGTGAAAGTGATTAGGGAAGGTGAGAGTGACCTAGGAGGTGAAGGTGATCAGGGTAGGGCAAGGTGACCTGGGAGATGAAGTAACCTGGGAAATGAAGTTGATCTGGAGAGATGAAAGTGACCAGGGGAGGTGACAGGTTAGAAAACAAGACTCCTTGCTGCATCTGGTGGTGGGAGAAAGTCAGATAGGTAGACAAAGAAAACCACAGCTAATGTCCCTTGCTGAAACAAGATGATTTAGAACAATGCCTGAACCCTTGAGGAAAGAATGGCTAAACCATCCTGCTTACTGAATGCACACTTGCTTCTGGAAGGGTCAGGTAAGGTGATACACAGAGCAGAGGGAAGTGAGAGTGTTCTCCTTCCAGGTCTCATGCAGTGAGACAGAAAAAAAGGGCCCACCATCATGGGTATAGCAGAAGAAGGGAGATTTAAAAAAAAAAATTTATCTGAAGCCTGTAAAGAGATGAAATTAGGGTCACATTTAAATATATCCAATGAGACACCATCTTTGTCAGTCTTTCCAGGCCTAAGTCAAAGTGTAGACAGCAAAGTGGACTTGTGTTTTTGGATTTTTATTTATCAGATTCAAAGTTCATCTTTTAGAAAGTATTAGTACCATTTTATGGACCTTCAATGAATATTCTGAATCGTTAGGATTTATCTGAGAATGGTAAGAAATAAAGATAGCTACTTGATTTAACAATAAATTGTGTCCTTTTGGTGTGTACATGACATCATCTATATTTTAAAATCACTTGCATTCTAAGAATTGCAGAGGGTGATAATAAAATATTAAGCATCCTTATAGATTTGTTTTGAAGTCATTTTATTTTATTCTATTTATTTAATTTGAGGGGTACTGGGGATTGAACCCAGGGGTGCTTAACAACTAAGCAATATCCCCAGCCCTTTTTATTTTTTATTTTGATACAGAGTCTCGCTAAGTTTCTGAGGGTGACCTCAAACTTGCAATCCTCCTGCCTTGGCCTCCCAGGTTGCTGGGATTACAGGCATGTGCCACTGCACTCAGCAAAGTTATTTTCCAAGGGGCTTTCTATAGCTAAAGCATGGATAAAGGTCTCTATAACTCCTGGCCCATTTTTAACTCATATATATTACTGTAAATTTTAGGGGATTTAAGAATTGTTTCTCAGAATACGCCTCTAGAATCAACAGAAGGCCAGCCCCACAGGGTAGGAATTGTGGCAGGTCCTGTTTCCTGATAAATCTGTAGCACACAGAGTGTACTGCAGATATGTAATAATCAGTTGCAACTGACTGAATGAATGAACCATTCTTAACAATGGTTAATAACTGATTTTAATAACTGATTT
Source organism: Spermophilus citellus (assembly GCF_964194105.1). NCBI lineage: Eukaryota > Metazoa > Chordata > Mammalia > Rodentia > Sciuridae > Spermophilus > Spermophilus citellus. Next base: position 45,210,072 of record NC_138185.1, read on the forward strand.
TTAAAGGAGTACATTTTTATAGAGAATTTATCACTGATGCACATTCATTTTTCCCTTTTTCTAGATGCTCCTGTCAGTTGCTGTACGTGAGCAATTAGGGCACATACCTGTTGACACATTTCCATTTCCTTCTCTCTAGCTACAGGTCCTTCTCATTCCAGTTCTCATTCCAGCTGCTGTTCCTAGCACAAGATGCAGAACCAGTTACCTTCCCTCAGAGCTGTAGAAAAAAGGTCACCCATGGACTAAACCTGCATTCTGCCTTCTGAACTGATTTAAAAATGTGAAAAATAGCTCTCATGAGCAAATGCAGGCATTTAAAGAACCCTGTCCAGTAAAAAATGCCTTGTGATCACACATACAATTTAAAATTTTCTCATAGCCACATTAATTTTTAAAAAAGGTGAAATCAATTATAGTATTTATTATTTAACCTACTATATCTAATATATTGTTTCAACATGTAATCAATATGTGATAGGATTAATGATGTTTTTTTACATTCTTTTCTTGTACCAAGTTATCAAAACTCAGTTGTTAGTTTGTACTTACAGCAATCTGAATTCTGAGCAGCCACATTTCAAGGGCTCAGTAGCCACCTGTGGTTAGGGGCTCTGTACCAGACAGTGTAGCTTTACAATAGGGCACAAACCTATTACCAAGCCCATTCTTCCTCCTGACATTCCAGGAACCAGTGAAAATTCTCAAGTGTTCCTCCTTGGCAAATAGAAATAACAAACATGAGAGCTGCACAATGTAATGCAAAATGGGTGCATCCCCTAATCAATAGTAGATTTTTATGGACAGATAAGGGAAATGATGTTTGTGTTTTTCTGGCGCTTGACAGGGAAACAGCCCCGTGTCCTACTCAACATCTATTCATCACTACAGTATGCTAAGGAAAAGCCTGGCTTTCCAAATGGACCATGATGTGGTCTGAGCTTTGAGCCTTGCTGGGGGAAGACATTCACGTGCTCATTCAATTACCTGGCTCTCAGTACACATTGTAACTCAGTTGCAGCACTAAGCTCAAACAAGTAATAAGCTCTCTGACTATCTCTATATAAGCTGCATAATTCATTCACTTAGCAGTGATTTATTGAGCACTTACTATATGCCAGGCATTGTTCTAGCCACAGGGTTGCAGCAGGGGGCAAATGGATCAATATTCCTATCTTCATGAAGGTTTATTCTAGTGGGTGGGGAAAAAAGGAAGTTCACAGAAAAAAAAAAATAGAATGAATAATGGTGATGGGAGAGTTAGGGTTTCCAGATTTTAAATCAGGGGATCAAGGTCAGGGATGATATCATTGAAAGCAAAACACTTGATGTTGAAGTGGACACAAGGCTAGTAGATTTGTTGGGGTGAGGAGCGGGAAGTCAGGTGATAACCGAGGAGGGAGCATGACAGTTGTGTTTAAGGAAAACTTTGGTGATGTGTGATGCAGAGCAGAGAAAGCAAGAAGCCAAGGATTCAGGGATGAATCAGAGAGAGAAAAGGTCTCAGAGAGACCCCAGAGCAAAGAAATAAGGGAGGCGGCTGTGGTCAGGGAGCTTTCAGTCACTGGATGACTTTGGTTCTCACTGGGAGAATACAATGGGAAAGAGCTGGGATTCTTAACTTGGGTCCATGGGTAAAATTCAGGCAAAAAAAAAAAAAAAAAAAGATATCTCTATTTTTTTTCACAAAGATTTCACTGGAATTTGGCATTTCCTTCCGTTGTAAAAGTAGACAACAAACCACCACAGTGTCAGCAGTAGCTGCCCCTTTCTCTCACATTGCAACCACAGGTATCCCATCACGTCACAGATTTGTTGACATCTACATCTGCCAGTTATTACTTATAACCATCAGTGCAGCAAAAAAATGCTAGTTATGAGACCACTGCTGAGTCATGTTTCTTTCATGTATTGTAATCCTGTGTCTCATCTTGTGCATTTGAAAACACTATTTATTCTGAGAGGAGGCATAAAAGAGGCTGGAAATACCTCTCTTCCTGGGATTTGAATAGATGGATCATAATATATCAAAATTAACGCTTTACAAATGTCACTCTGGTGGCTTGGCTGAGGGTGGATTTGTGGGGCAAAGGTGAAAAACGTGGAGACACGTGAGGATACCATTGTACCACCCCAGGCAGGAGGTGAGGGTGGTCGGGGCGAATATTGAAGCTTGGGAGAAGTGGGTGGATTTAGATGCATTTTGAAGGAAGAGACAATCTGAAGTGCAGCCCAGCCAAAGAGAGGCATTTGAGATAGCCAAGAGGTAGCCGAAGGTTGGGGCTTGAACCCCTGGAAGGACAGATTTACCATTAAGTCAGACGGGAAAGACAGTGGAGGGCTTTAGAAGGACAACACTAAATAGACTATTCGACGACCGGGTTTGTTTCATTTTGCGGATGCAGTGTCCTTTAGGGTAAGCTTATCCAAATCTTCCACAGTGTGTGAAGCTTTTTTGTCTGATACCAGTTTCTAAATCCTACCAGTAGGATGATTGGTCTAGTCAAATTCTTCTTGTGACTGTCAGTTTTTCCTTCAGTGTTCTAAGCTATGCTATTAAGTTGCAGTTTTGAGCCTGTTGCATCTTCCTAGTGAATTTCTACTTTTCTTATCAAGTAAAGACTTTTGTTCACATACTGATTTTTGCCCTAAGGTCTAGTTTATCTAATATTTATAGCTGTACCCACTTATTTTTTGGCTGTGAGTTGTATTTCCATTGCCTTTTCAGATTTATAGAGATATAATTCACATAGCATATAATTTATCCATTTAAAAGTGTACAAGATGTACAAGTCAATGGTTTTCAGTACATTTATGTTATTCCTCTATCTGACATTTTCATCACCCCAAAGGCTACCCCATGGCTATTAAACAGTCACATCCATTACTTTCTTTCCCAGCCCCTGATAACTTCTAATCTACTTTCTGAATCTAAATTGGCTTCTGCAGGACATTCCATATAAATGAAATTATATAATATGTGACCTTTTGAATAAGGCTTATTTCACTTAGCATAATGTTTTTAAGGTTCAGCTATGTTGGAATATGTGTTGGTACTTCATTTCTTTGTATGGCTGAATAATATTCCATTGTGTGTGTGTGTGTGTGTGTGTGTGTGTGTGTATCACATTTTGTGCATCCATCAGTTTATGGACACTTGGCTTGTTATGACTAGTGAGCTCTTATGATTAATGCTGCTATCAGCATTAGTGTGCAAGGGTTTGTGAGATCATATTGTTTTATTCACCTTTTTTTTTTTTTTTTTGCTGCTGTGATGAAAGCACCTGACAAGAACAACTGTGGAAAAGGAAAAGTTTATTTGGGGGCTCACAGTTTCAGAGGTCTCAATCCACAGACAGCAGACTCCCTTTCTTGGGCTCATAGTGGAAGAGAGTGGTGGAGGGAAGCAGCTCACATGATGATTAGAAAGCACAGAGAGTGACTCTATTCACCAGATACAAATATATACCCCAAAGCACACCCCCAATGCCCCACTTCTTCAATCCCATCAGGTGATTAATTCACTTATTGAGTTGAGGCTTTTGTAACCCAATCATTTCTTCTCTGAACCTTCTTGCATTGTCTCATATGTGAGCTTTTGCAGGACACCTCACTTATAAACCATAACACGTATGTTGTTAATACTCTTAAGTATTTTTCCAGTAGTTTTGTGTTCTCTGTTTTACAATCACATATTTAACCCATCAGAGCTAAATTTTGATGTGAGGTGGTCATATCAGAATCAAGTTCTTTCACATAAAAATTATCATGGTAATATTAATCGATCATTTTTAACCAGTTAATTATAGGTGTAGATTTCCTTTGCCAATACGCACAGATATTTACTACCTAAGAGTTAAAATAGACTAGCATAGTCTATTAACATTAGGAGGAATAGCCTGGTCTTATTTAATCATAATACCCTGATGACTATAGAGAATTCAATGAAAGGCCAGCTACATAATATGAATGGGCAAGAATTTTACACTGGAGTCACCAGTCAACACTTCATGGCTCTGCCTGCCACCAGAGTGTGGACAGTAGCTCCCTTGTGTGGCCAGAGACTCCACAGGTTATGTATCTGACCTTGACCCTCTTCAATCCGTGTCCAGGCTCTCACTGGGAATTGAGGGTGATGGTAGATGTGGACCTCCCCAAACCAACACAGCCCAGCTGTTACCCATGGCAGAGGGAGGCAGCAGTTGTGAGGCAGGGGTGGAGAGTACCAAGGTGCCAGGGACAGGGAACAGGTAGGAGATAACCCACTATGGAGAAGTGATGGGTGGGGGGGGGGGCGTGCATGAGTAGAGACCCCTATCCCCTGGACGTGCTGCACTGTCTCATTTCACTTAAAACACAAAATCAAAGATACAATTTTTAAGAATTTCTAAGATGGTGAAGCATTAAACTCAAAGTGTGAGGTAGGTCCTTCAGAGCATGCTGCCCTGGGCTGCTCTCTGGGGAACATGCTTGTGAAGGCAGTCCTGGTACAGTGCAATTTCTTAACTTCTTCATATCATGAAAAAATGGTTGAGCCTAGGTCTACCTGAGAAATAGAGTGCTGAGCATTTTAAATTGTATCCCTTTAAAGTATAATCTTGTTATTTTGGCTAATGGCATTATCTTATTCTTTGTACTCTTTTGTGTACTTTCCAGGTTTTCCAGAAGGAAATGAATTACTTTTAATTAATCAAATTCCAATGTGAATACGTATATACTCCTCCAAATATTATTTTATATGATATATTGCAATTCTTTCTCCACTTCTGGGAGAAATACATATTTTGGTACTTTAACCTAAAAAAATAATATTTCTCTCCTTATCCAGGTCCATTAAGATAAGATTAGCCACTTTAATGGACACTCCTGGCATTGAAAAGCTTGTGAGAAGCCTCATGCTCAGTGAAAGCATATTGACAGATTTAAGCCAATACAATGAAGCTCGCAGAGACCCTGTAAGTACCTGCAGTGACCAGAGTAGCCTCCTTCTCCTCATGATATAAGACCATTGTGACCCATGTACATTCATCTCTGAAGTTTCCTTGAACTTCATTTGGAGAATCATATGGTGGAGAGCAGCCCAGGTGGGATTCAAAGACGGGGACAAGAAAACCAAAACCAAACCAAAACAAAACAAAACAAGGAGATTGAAGTTTAAGGAGGAGAAGCTATTTTCCTCACTGGTATTGCTCAAGGCGGCTGATAATATACCCCAAATCTTTATCACAAGAATTAAAAAATTTGAACTTGAGGCACAATTACATCACAAAACTATATAAATAAATCATGGTCCCTAGACTAAGATGGATCTCCTTGTGGTCAGGGACTTCATGAAGATATGGCACCCAACTGGTAGTGGATAAAACAGAAGACCCCCTCCTACATCCATTCAGGCACTTTCCCAAGGTTAACTCCTTGTCTTCTAAGATCAGAGATTAATTGTGCCTATCAGACTTAGTGGGTCCTCATTTTGACCCTACTGGATGATGAGCCTGGACAGACCCTTTTGTTGAGCTGGCTGAGTTCTCAAGACTGGATAGGCTAGGAAGGATCCTGTGTGGAAAATGTTGGGTCCTCTTTCGAGTACAGGAAGGCATGTGTATGCCAAGGCAAAGGCAGGCTGGCAGTGGTCCTCATGTTAACACCATTATCTTAAGGGCCATGCCAGCTAAGGGCCATGGAACTAGGCTTGGATTGGGAGAAGCATCCAGTTACTTACATTTAATTTTGAAATATTTTTTTAAATATTTATTTTTTAGTTATAGGTGGACACAATATTTTATTTTTATGAGGATCGAACCCAGTGCCTCATGCATGGTAGGCAAGCACTCTACTTCTGAGCCAAAACCCAGCCCTAGTTTTGAAATAATTTTATTGAAGTATAACCACTAAGCAGTTTGATGTATTTCACAATTTGAATACCACACATAACCAGCACCTGTTTCTAAAAACAGACTGTCCCCAGCCAGCCAGAAGACCCCCTCCTACTTCCATTCAGGCACTTTCCTAAGGTTAACTCCTTGTCTTCTAAGATCAGAGATTAATTGTGCCTATTTTGAGCTTTATGTAAATGGAATCATGCAGTTTATTTTCTGACATTGGGTTTCTTCTACTCAGCAACATGTTTCTGAGATGCCCCCATATTATATCATGAAGAATCCCATTGCATGGATACATCACAATTTATTTCTTAATTCTACTGCTGAGGCCATCTGTGGAGTTCACAGTTATTTGTTCTTTTTGAGGGGAAAAATCTTTTTAGTTAATTATTAAGTCACCAGGAGGGAGACATCAAGCATCTAAATATAATGACAAATACACAAATGTTTAATATTTATAAAGGCATCAAAATGAAATAAAACTTCCCACCAGCATTTTTTTTTTTTTGCTTTGGTTTGCCTTGGTCTTTTTGTTTCATTTGTTGCTCCTTCCTTCTTAGCCCCTGTCAAGAGTATGATTTTGTGTCCTTGTTCCCAAAATATGGTCCAGGGAACCTTGTTTTGGGAGGAGTGGTGATTTCCAAGTCATAAAAGTTCAGTGGTTCTATGAGATAAATCGAATAAAATTATGTTCCTTTTCCACTTTATTGACATTTGCACTGACTATTCAAAAGTGATAGTGGATAAAACAGTTGGCACCTTACCAGGAATCAAGGCAGTGACACCAAATGTCCTATTAGTCATGGAACTCTTCATGTCCCTGACCTGCTTTCAACAGAAAAGGAAACCCACTAAGGAATATTACTGCATGCCTGTCAAAATGGCTAAAGCAAAATATAGTGACACCATTAAACGTTGATGAGGATGTAGAGAAATTGGACCACTCATGTGGAATTGCTAAGTGGTGGAGCCACTTTGTGAAACATGTTGTGTTTTCTTAAAAACAAACAAATGCAATTATTATATGACCTAGCAATTGCACTCCTGGGCATTTGTTCCAGAGGAATGAGGACTTGTACATAAATGTCCACAGCAGCTGGAATTACCCCAGATGTTCTTCAACAGATGCATGGTTAAAAAAAACTATATCACATTCACACCATGGGACACTACACAGTAACAAAAGGAATGAACTGCTAATCCATGTTATAGCTTTGGTATATCTCCAGAGTATTTTTCTGAGTGGAGAAATAAAGCACCAATGCCTAAAGGTTATGTACTGTATGATTCCATTTGTGTGACATTTGAAATGATAAAATTTTAGAAATGGAGGACAGATTATTTGTTGCCAGAATTAAGGGCAGGGGAAAGGTAGGGGGAGTTAAGTATAGCTATGAAAGGGAAACCTAAGGGATTTTTGTGGTATTGGGACTATTCAATACCATGGTTGTGATAAATACACAAACCTATGTAGGTAATGAAATTATGTGGAACTCAATACACATACGAATACACACTTGAATCAATGTCATCTCCTGCTTGTCTTATTGTAGTTTTGCAAAATGTTATCATTAGGGGATACAGGACAATGTATACAAGGAATTTCTATATTATGTCTTAAAACTGTATGTAAATCTATAATTATCTCAATTGCAATTTCAATTTAAAAAAAGAAGGATCCAGTTTCACTAAAGAATATTCTTGATTAGGCAGTAACATTACTAATTGTATAGAATCTCAGCCTTTGAGTCCATGTGTTTTTGGTATTCTTTGTGACAAAATGAGAAATATGCATGAAGTGTGTCTATTGTATCCTGAAGCATGTAGGTTGTTTCAAGAAAAAGCACTTCTGCAGTTGTTTGAACTGCATGTTGAACCAACTGCCATTTTTTAAATTTCTTTTTTAGTTTCAGTTGGATACAATACCTATATTTCATTTATTTATTTATTTATTTATTTATTTATTTATTTATTTATTTATTTAATGTGGTGCTGAGGATCAAACCCAGTGCCTCACAGGTGCTAAGCCAGCACTCTACTGCTGAGCCACAACCCTAGCCGCACCCCCCCCCTGCCAATTGCCATTTTCATGGAACACCATTTTTACATGAAAGGAAAACTGGCAGACAAAATACAGGATTTGGGATGCAAGTAGTTGTCAGACATTTTCTTAAAAATGAATGAGATAAGATTGTTACACCAAGACAACAACTGACAGCATTTGAACCCTGTGATAGAATACAATTAAGAAAAAAGACTATACAATTTAGGGAAACCAGTATCTGTCATTTATGAGTTTGACAGTTTAACAATACTTATAACACTTTTTCTGATGAAACTAATGATGATGTTAATGAATTGATGTTTTGATATTTGTTTTTAATTCAATGACTCAAGATTTGGAAAATCTTCATAGCTTGGTGAACCAATAGTTTCCAGATAAACAATGAATGATGTTGCAGAAGCATGCATGAGTAAGAGTTATTCAAAGTGCAAAAGACCAATGAATTTTAACATAGAAGTGTATACAATGTTCATTGATATGGTTTCAGATACTACATTGGAACTAATCTCTAAAACACTACACTTGTTGAGTTTTGGTGGAGTATCAAAGAATATCCATAATTATCTGAAAAATTATCTAAATACTTCTTTCTTTTCCAACTACATATCTTGGTGAAGGCAAAGTTATGTTCTATATTTCAACTAAAACAACATATTGCAACTGATTGACTGCAGGAGCAAACATGACAATCTAGCTGTCTTTTATTAAGCCAAACATTAAAGAAATTTGCAAAAATAGAAAATGGTTCAATTCTTTTGAGTATTTTTGTTTTGGAATGTATAATTTTTTAAATTAAAAATACATTCAATTAAATATGCAATATGCTGTCAATTTTCAATTAAAAATAAAGTTTAAATTTTGTTTTATCATTAAATTGAAAAAAAATTAATAAATTCAAATTGTTCTTTTTTGGGGGGATAGCAGGGATTGAACTTAGGGGCATGCAACCACATTTCCAGCCCTACTTTGTATTTTATTTAGAGACCTTGTCTCACTGAGTTGCTTAGCACCTTGCTTTTGCTGAAGCTGGCTTTGAACTCTCGATCCTCCTGTCTCAGCCTCTTGAGCCACTGAGATTACAGATGTGTGCCACCACACCTGGATTTTCTCAGTATTCTAATACATAAAATGGTGATATATATTATACATTTAAACCAAAGCTCTTCAAGAGTCCTTGGTTTGTAGGGGTTCTAGGATCATAACACTTGGGATCCATTGATGTAGAGTAAATTGTGAGTAGAAAGGAATGGAGTTTGAATCATAGATTTATTCCTTGTGAGATGGAGATCTTGTAACAGCCTGACAAGCCCATTTTCTCATAAATAAATAGATTAATAATAATACAAAGAATTGAGGTGAGGATGAAATGAACACAGGGAGGGCATTTACCTTCATACCATCCCAAAGTAAATGTTGTTAGGTATTGGATCTGTCTATCATTATTATGTACTCATGGCTTGTGGGTTCATGATCATGGACTCACAATTTAATGCTCACAGAAACTTTGACACTAATACTTTTAATGGTCTTCAAATGCATATTTATCTTTTCAGGATGGAACACCAATGCAGGCATTTGTTGCTGAAGTTGCTGAACAAATAGTTGGTATTGCAGTGATCAGAAATGAAATGGTAACCTGTGAGATGGCTATTGATTTCCTTAATCATGATTCTTTATTTCATGAATTAGCACACAATGCTACAGTTTAAGTTTTATCTTTACTTATTTAATGTGACTGCTTCTCTTTCCTAAAGTATCTAATCATCATCAATTTATATTCTACTTGGTAGTTTTTTAATTCTCCTTTTTTTAATTCAAGATTTTTTGAGTATTACAAAAAATACATGAAAACATTCTAATTCTAAAAACTCAAATAACCTCCCACACACATGAAAAAATCCAAAAAAATCTCCAAAAGATTGCTAGTGTACTAGTTATTCATTTGTCCTTTCCAGCATTCTTCTTTATATTTAATTACATGTACTTTATATTTTCCCCAATGGACAGTTACTCCAAAATATCATTAATAAGTATTTCATTCTTTCCATACTGATTTTAAATGCTACCTTTACATTTATTAAATTTCTATGTACTTGTGTCAATTTTTAAGCTCCATTCTAACGATGGATTTGTTAGTTGGTGCCTAATTACATTATCATGCACTTTGAGTTCTGGTAGAAGAGTCTTCTTTTATTTGCCTTCTTTCTCTAAATGTTCTTGATTTTTCTTGGATATTTCATACTCTCCCAGATAAACCTTCTAGTACCTATTATTATTTTTTTCTGTGCCTATTTGGATTTTATAGAACAATTTAGGAAGAATCAACATTGTTAAAATACTAGACTTACCTGAGAACATGTCTTTCTGTTTGACTCTGGGTTCTTCATAAAAGTTTTATTACTTTCTGTGTGCATGGTTTTGTGCCAGTGTTATGGTTTTGATATGGTTCATGTATTGGAAGCTTGTCCCAGCATGACAATGTTAAGATGTGGTTAAGACCTCTAAGAGGCGGGGCTAGTGGGAAATTGATAGGTCATTGAGGAAGCTGCCCTCAGAAGGGATTAAGTAGTTTTGAGGTGACATCAGTTTTCTTAAGAGAGAGTTGATTAAAAAAAAAAAAAAAAAAGCACTGAGACTGGCCTTTTCTCTCCCCTTGTTTTCTTTCAGTTCTTGTTTTATTTTTGCTTATTTAATGTGAATGCCTCCCTTCTTCTTGCACACACTCATGCCACTATATCATTAGCCCTGAAGCCCTTACTATCATCTGAACCAATGGAGCCATCTGGTCTTGGACTTTAAGTCTCCAAAACTGTGAGCTAAATAAACAGTACTGTGAAGTATCCCAATTTGATGTAGTTCAGCTCTAAAGTGGCCCCAGTTCAATCCCCAGTACCAATAAATGAATGAATGAATGAATAAAGCACCCATAGTCAGGTGTTTTGTTATAACAATGGAAAATGAACCAATACATCCAGATATTTTGTTTACTGTGCAGGCCACCTCCCCACCTTTTCCCACCCTGTTCCTTCCCTGGAGGCCAAACTGAATGGGCAGCATCATAATGCCTATGCTCTTTGGCTTCCATATGCATTTGGCCAGTGGGAGGCCTTGACCAGAGGAGGTAAGGACAGTGAGCTTGGGATGCTGACAACTGGTTGATATGTCCACTTAATCTCCTGGCCTTATCAAGATGGCCTCTTCTCCAGGATGTTCTCTTTGTGGATTCCTGTAACATGTCCTCCTACTCTGCCACTCACTTAGGCTATTAAAAGCTTGCGGTTGCTGCGGCACCATTCCTACTAATTTCCCTACACCCAGCCCCATCCTCATAAATATTTCCTTTGTTAAAACCACTTTAATTATCCTAATTTGAATGTGCCATCTGTTTCCAGCTGAGACCCTGCCCTCGTACAGTCTTGGACATTTATGATTTACTTATATGTATTTCATGATTTTTTTCTTGGTATTATAAATAAGCACTTTTTCTTGCATTTTCCAATTACTTATTTTAATATACGGTAAAACTACTAATTTTTTTAATTTTCGTCTCATACCTAACCACCTTTCTGAATCTCTTTCTAGTTCTCAAAGTTTTGCAATTGATTCTCTTTCCAGGCATAGCATCACCTTCAAATTATTTCATTGGTTCAAGGAGTTAGAGAGCATGCTCAGATTCAAGGCTGGAGTGGATTCCACCCCTTGATGGGGGTGTGGCAATGGCACTTTGTAGAAAACACATATAGGATAGGAGATACTATCACATTGGCCATCTTTGACTTTCCTTCTAATGTGTATCATATTTCTTTTTGCAATTTTAGCATATGACTCAGCCAACCTTAAAAATAGTAGCTATTTTTGTGTTGTTTTTTATTGTAATGGGATTATTTCATATTTTCCTCCATTTAGAACATTTGCTATAGATGTCTTGGAGATATCAAATTAAATAAGCTTTCTTATATCTTCAGTGTGTTAAAGGTTTTTATTATAAACATATATTGAATTTTATCAAATGGGTGTTTGGTATTTTTTGAGATATTCTTATGGCTTTGACTCCCCCGCCCCCTGTGGTTCTGGGAATCAAACCCAGGACCTAGCATGTGCTAGGCAAGAACTCTACTACCAGACTACATCCCCATCCCTAGATATATATGTGGCTTGGTCAGTTTCCCATTGCTGTGACAAAATACCTGAGCAAGTCAGTTTAAAGGAGATTTCAGTTCATGGTCACTTGGCTCCATCATTTCTGGGCCTGTGGTAAGACAGAACATCACGGAGGGGAACGTGTAGTGGAGCAGAGCTTCTCACCTAATGGCAGTCAAGAAGAAGATGGGTGGAGGAGAGAAAGAATGAGAGAAAGAGAAAGAGAAGACACAAGGGAGTGGCTGGGGACATAATATAACCTTAAGGGACACCCCAAGTGACCTCTTCCTTTAATTAGATCCCACCTCCTAAAATCCCCCGCCCCAATTGTGCCACCAGCTAGGAACCAAGCCTTTAACACATGAGCCTTTGGGGAACTGTCCAGATCCAAACTGTAATATGTACTATATAGTATCCCTTTTCTTGCATTCATTTCTCTTTTTGATTAAATGTATCTTTGAGTTATTCTCTTAAAAAGGTAGTAAGGTCTCCTACTCTATACATATGCAAGAAGTTTTCATTTTTTTCTTCATGCTGAAATACTCATTTGGCTATATAAAGTTATTATTCAAGTTATTGGTCATCATTATACTCTCATTATTTTTCAGTATCCAGGATCATTGATAAAATATAGCCTAATGGTGACTGAATTCTTGATCCTTTGTAAATAATGTGTTTAATCTCTCTCTTTGAGAATTAGATTTTCTTCTTATACCAGAAATTCTGAAATTTTATCAAGAAGTGTCTATGCCTCTTTCAGGAAAATTTTTTGTTGTTATTTCATTAGTTATTCCTACTCCTCCATTGTCTCTATTCTCCTCTTCTTAAGTTGCTCTTTAGGTAGATATCTTTTGAATTGATTCTTCAATGTCTTTTAACATACATGTTATATAGATAATACATATGACAGATAATCTTGTATTTCTTACTCATTAAGAATTTTCTTTGATTTTTGTCTTCTTAATTCCTAATTGAGTCTTCAGTCATGTTTATTCTGTTATCCAGGTCTTCTGATGGAATTTGTATTCCAGAATTCATATATTTAACTTTCATGTCTCTTCCTTGTTTTCTAATGGTTTCTTTTTGGTATCAACTTGTTTGTTTTGTTACATGCAAGATCCTTTTGGGTATCTCTGAAGACATTATGTAGAATTAAAAAAAAAAAAAACCTCCTCTGTTCTCTGATCAATCTGTTTCCTCTGTAGCAGGTCATATGCTTCTCCATTCTGGTTTTGTTTCAGTCATTTTTCCTCAAAAGTCAGTCTGTGTCATGAATGACAAATTAAATTGTCAGTATGGGTGGTTGGCTGGCATGTGCATGGTTGGCAGTTGTGTTTATGTGTTTCTCTATTGCTTGTCTCCTCTCCCCCTTTGTCTAACTGGGAGGGAGATGACCATTGTCTAGCCTCCTCTTGTGTGCTTGAAGATAATACCAGCAGGCAGGCAGGGACCCCAAAGTGCCCAAGAGAGGAAGGTTTAACCTAGTAGTAGAGTTTCCTCCCATTTTTACATTTTTGCCCCCCTCCACTAAACTCCAATTATTTTAAAAATAAATCTTGTTATTTTTAAGGGATTTGGGATGGAAGTAAAATTACACATTGCCCATCTGCTGTTTTGAGCTAATAACTTTTTTTGTTGGCTCTTTGCTTTTTTACTTTTCAATGAGTTCTCAGCCTTACACTTATTACTCTTTTTTATTTTATAATGAGGGATGTCTCTTTGGTAATTAAAGAAAGTTATTATGGTATAAAGGCTGATACAGAGTCAATGCAGATTGAAAGGTTGCCAGAATTGCCCTCAGGTCCACCACTGGTCTGGTTACCCCAAGCCCCGTTTCTTCTGTGCTTTGTGGCAGGAGCTGAAAGGCAAGGGACCTTGAAGAAGCTTTTGCTACAGTATTAACAGTTTTCATGAAATTGCTAATACCAACCTTGATGATCACAGAATAAATCGAGTTTGTTGCATTCTCCAATTTCTCTTCTTGAAAATATGCTTCTTAAAACAATTTTCCTAGGGAAAATGAGAAAATCTAACTCGAAGTTTTTCAACCTGCATTTAATTTGTTTCTTTCCTACATTTCAGGTGTATTGAATATGTTTGATTTTGCATTCAGTAGGTTTTGTAGGACTTATTTGTCAAGAATTAAGTCTCCTGTCATCAGAGAGAGTCATATTTGCTTTGGATTGCTCCCCTTCACTCCATGCTCCCAACAGTACACATCTGGGAGGTAAAGCAAAATGGGTTGACCCAGTACACAACTAGCACAGATAAGCCCCTAGTTCCCAATGCAATATAGGGAGATGCAGTGTGTGCCCCAGAACCCATCTCCTAGAAACAGAAGCAACATGCCCAATATTTCATTTTCCATATGAACACTCATGAATCCTTTAAATTACCTTCTGTTATATAAAACTATTATACATGAGACATAGAAAGTTAGGAAAGCCCACACACTCAGCCCAGCTACTTGTGCCAGTTAAAGTATGTGACTTTGAGATGGCATGTTTCCACCATAACAGGTGAATAGTGACATCCAGGAATGCCAGTGGGTCTGTTTGTCTAAGTCCAGAATTACTCACATGCTCAGTCTCTTGTGCTGACCAGCTTGCACTCGTGGTGTTCAGCAGGGTTAAGGGCTGCTGTCCTGCCAGACGCAGGCTCAGCGCTCTCCAGTTAATGTCAACCGTGGGTATAATGAACGAACTCCAAAGCTGTGTACCCCCCAAACAAGTCATCAAAACAAGCAACTTTCAGGAATCATTACTTTATATTTTTAAAAAACTTTTTAGTGCATTATAGTTATACATAATAGTGGGGTTTGTTTTAACATATCCATAAACACATATAATGTAGTTTTCTCCATTTCAATCCCTACTTCCTCTCTCTCTCTTCCCTTCTTGCTTCTCTAATTACCTTCCTCTACTCTGTTGTCTATCTATTTATTTATTTATGATTGGTGAATTATAGTTATTTATAAAACTGGAATGCATTGTGATACATGCACAATAGCATAATGCTTTTTTAAAAATATTTTTTAGTTGTAGTTGGACACAATATCTTTACTTTTACAATATCTTTATTTTTATGTGGTGCTGAGGATCCAACCCAGCGCCTCGCATGTGCTAGGCAAGCACTCTACCACTGAGTCCCAGCCCCAGCCCCAGCCCTTCATATGCTTTTAATGTAAAAAAAAAAAAAAATACTTCATGAAGACAAGGTGGTTTAAAAAATGGGAGAAAAAGACACTACAGTAATTTTTTTTAAAAAAATATTTTTTAGTTTTACATGGACTCAGTATTTTTATTTTGTTTATTTACTTTTATGTGGTGCTGAGGATCGAACCCAGTGCCTCACACATGGGAGGCAAGCACTTTACCGCTGAACCTCACCCCTGCCACCCTAGAATAATTTTTAATGGATATTTATCATAACATGTATGCTATTTGTTTAAAACACACTTTCTCTGCCTCTTCTTTAGGATGTAGAGTACATACGGTCCCATTACAATATTGAAGATTTCATCTACTTCAGCCACCATCAGCGGGAAGAACATGGTCACTTGTATCACTTTGCACTGAACCCTATTTTCCGGCACTACACCAAGTTTTTTCTGAAGGAGATCCTTCGCTTAAGCTATAAGTCCTGTCTCTACTATCCTATTTACCCACAACCCAGGAAAGGCAAGGTAAGGAGTTTTTGTTATTCCCTATACCAGCAGATCAGCATTCACAGTGTCATTCCTATTGTGTGCCCTTATCTCATTCATTCCTCTCTTGATGGGTTTTGACATGGATATGAATTTCCAGTGACCACATTGAGTTTGGCCCTTTTCTTACACTACAGTGAATATCCAGAAAGCTTTCAAGTTCTGAGACAACAGCAACCAATGTTATTAGTAGAGCAATTTGTTAGCTTTTCTATATTGACAAAGCAGAGACTAAAAACTATGCAAAAATATCTGAAACGTGAAAATCAAATTATGTCTTATGGCGCATTAGTGCAATGCCAAAATAATCCTATTGTGTTTCTTCAAGTAAATAAATAGAATAAATTAATTCTATTCTATAAGATTGGTGTGCTTATACCAGCATTCCAAGTAGATTCTATATCCACTCCATAAAAGTAATGGATAAAAAGTGGAGATGTATGATCCTATCGTAAACATTATGTAGTAAACACCCGTATAACTCCATGTAAAATTATGTAGAATAATAATGGATGTGTGTGCACTAAAAATAAACCTATTCTATTTCCGAATCCTGCACATTTCAGTACATCTTACCATAAAGGTAGGAGTGTTTGCTTTCTTCAAAGTTGTATCTCCAGTGCCTTAAAGCCACACACACACACACACACACACACACATACACACACACACACACTTCTTCTCTCCTCCCTCCTTCCCTCCCTCATGTTAGGTGTCCTGATTGTTCCACAGGCAAGTGCCCATTCAATCTGGATTCCCAAGGGGTTGTTGCCCTGAAAGCCAGTCCCTCAATCACTGGCAGCATTTGTCTCCTCGATGAGAACTCGAGATGCGATAGGCTTCAATACTAGACTGGTTAGAAGCCATTCCATCAGATTCCATTCATGACCTCAACCTTTCTTGTGTTCTGCCTGGAATCCTTGACATTGTCCCACAGAAGACTCAATGGTTTTTAAGATTGATCTTATTTATCAAACATTTTATTAAACAATCTAGGGTGTATTGGGGCATGCACACAGTAATTATGCCAGTGTACCTTACTGAACAAAAGCTTGTTGGAGAAGTGTAAAGAGAATGGGAAAGAAAGAAGAAGAAACATGGAAAATATTTTTAGGGAGATGTAGACCCTGCTCCAGAGATTTTTTTTTTTCTATCAAAGTGCAGCAGATAGCAATATGATCACCCTAGATTTGAACTTAATGAAATGGGAAGGTAACAGTTTTACTGGAAAATTCTAGTCCCGCACAATTTCCTTTCACTTTACACTTGGCCAAAAGCCAATTGTGTGACCTTCAGGATGTGATATTAAATTCTTGGTTTTTGTTCATAATATTGCCCAGATATGCTGGGTTGGAGAAAGCCCATTTGCATCCATAATAAAAATAATGTCTTGGGCATTTCATTGAATGTTTATTTACCACAATGGTGTAGAGTTGGGGATATGTTAGGCACTATCATATAGGCTATGGAAACACATTTGGAAACAGATTTCCTCTCAGTTTGCATTTCCAGTTATGCATATACATTTGAAACAAGTGTAAGCAGCAATTCCAAACAAATTTGGAAATTTGCTGTAAATCTCTGGTTGACTGTAGCAAATATGAATTTTTTTGGCTTGAATTATATTTCTTTGTACTCCCTGCGTGGGCATGCATTGAGAGACATTCATTGGCATAAAAAGTAGAGTTCTGGCTAGAGATTCCTGGGTTCTGTTTTTCAGTTTGTAAAGTCAAGGTATGAGGTTCGTTGGTGGAGGATTTTAGAATTCCCTGTGGAAGCTCTTAAAAATACCAGGGTTATGTTAGAATTGTAAATAAGTGATTCATAAATCATCTTATTTATTAAGATCTAGCAACAGTTCAGTTTTACTTTTTTTTTTGTCTTTCTCATTTAAATTCAGTACGTGTAACATTTAAAGTTTTGGCTTCATAGTTTGACTCTTGAGGTTTAAATGGTTACTATATCCTGTGTTAGTTTTACCAAATTTCTGAGAATTTATACATGTAAGAAAAATAGAAATCACCATATTCAGCTTTCTCTGCCAATTTTTTAAAAACTAGAGAAAATTAATATTTAAAGCATTGTCCTAAAACATGATTTATCATAGTCCATTCCAACAAACATAAATCTTAAGCATAATATGATCTACCTCCCCCACTCTACCCCACTTTGCGGTTTTATCTTTTTGTTCTAACACTCGTTTTATCCACAAGGGTCTAGCTAAAGTGTCTGGGACTGTCTCTCAGTTCCATAACAGGAGGATTTTCACATTTTTTTTGTTCAGTCACTCTGCAATGGCATTTTTATCTATGTGTCTTCTTAAAGCAGCTTGTGCCAAACACACAAAGGTTAACAGGACGCAGATAACACAACTTAATGGGGTCAAATCAAGCTGATTCATGATCACTATGGAGAAGAGCATCCTCCTGGGGAAAATACTTGTACTGAAAAATCCCATAAACCAAACCACTTGTTTATCTGTCATTCCCACAGAGATAGTAATGTAATTACTCTCGTAATTATCTTCATTAGTGTCAGGCATTATCTACAATTCATTCCTCTGCTCGAAGAGTATGTTTGTTTATTTGCTGATTTTTTTCCCCCTCTCTGACTTGGCCGAGTTAAGAGTTTTGTATTTGTAAAGCTGCACGCAGACATCTGTGCTGCGCCTCTCTGACATTCTCTCCCCTAAAATATAGATTGCTGTCTTTCAGTTCCAGAACCCCTACGCCCACTCCCTGACATCTGCCCTTCATTACTTGGTTCCCGTGCGACCACGACGACAGATTGTCTATCCTCTGGAAAAGCTTGGCATAAACGCTCCATCAAAGGCGGTCTCCAAGGATCCGGTGGGTAGCAGGGCGGCAGGCAGGGAGGCTCGGTGCCAGCTCCCGCGGGCTTGGCAGATGGGGTGGCAGCACTGTCTTCGCGGGAGCAGGCTGCTTCTTAATTACAGGGAACCTGGCGCTCATACCCTTACAGGCTGCGCCCTGCAAAGGCTCCCTGCAGCCTTTCCCCTCAAGTGGTTATTTCATGGTAAGCCTGAAACAGTAGCCACACGATCCCACAGGGGGGACACAGCAGGGACACCCCACGTGCTGCCATGTCCCAGGACAAATGGCCTCCCGTCACCCTCCCAGCATATTTCCATTTTCTTTCCCCTTCCTCAAAAGCGGATTCCTCTTTCCAATCGATGTTTTGCTTTCAAGGCATTAAGTGGGTCTTTTACTGTTAGAACAAATCTGATGGAGGAAACAGAGCTGGCTGCATTCAAGACGTTTGAGTCTTAAGCTATTATTTTTTTCCCCCTAAACTCCTCTGTGGGGAGTCAGGATGATTAACAGGAACATATTAGCTGCCCTGGGGTCACAGGAGTTTTTGACCTTAAAATGAATGGCCCTGGGATGATGGTGTTATGACCAGAATAGAAAAAGAGAGTGGATGCCATTTTTAAATGGAAATGTACATGTACACCTACATACAGCCATTTTCAGTTACTTCACTAGAAAGCATAATTGTATCAAGTTGACAGACACGTGGGCTTGTAATTTTCATACATATCTACACACACACACACACACACACACACACACACACAGCCCTTTGTGGGCTAAGATGTGTCTTTTGTCAGAGAGGAAAAAGTAAAAGTGAAAGTTTAAATATTCCAAATGTTAAGCCACAAGTTGCTCATCAGGGCTGTGGTGCCCCGTGCTGCAGTAAGCTCATGGTTCCACTATCTTTCCTACCCCCCACCCCACCCTGTGTGACTACCCTGAGGGAGGGGGCCGCCAGGAGGAGGCCCTTTTGGGTAACTGAGGTTGTCAAGTCTGTATTTATCTTTGTATTTGTAAAATAAAATCAGTTCATTTATATTCTGATGAATTGTAAAATTTTAATTTGAGACTGAAAACAAATAGCAAGTCTTTTTTTTTTTCTAACATTTTATTATGGAAAAAGACAAGCAGACACAGAGAGAAAGAGAATCATATAAAGCAAGGCTTCTCAATCTTTTCATAATAAGGCATCTTCTTTCTTTCCTTACTTTTCTTTCTTTCTTTCTCTTTAAGTGTACAATCCTCATAGATTGACAGTTTTGTAAAAAGTAAATTCTTGGAAAAATGAGTTTAAAAAGCAAAGACAGACAAAAATTCAAGTCCAATTATTTTATATTAGATTTTACAGACGCAGAATTATTCTTTCAACTGGCTATAAAGGCTTCTGAATGCTCCTTTCAATCTCTATACATATATCTTCAGAGACCAGTCACAGCACATAGGCACATATGTCCCAGACCACACCTTGAGTAGCACAAAACTCAACACCCAGCAGCAATGATTTTACATTCTTGGTCAATTTTGGATCTTCTTTCTCCTCACCCACTAGCCCTTCCTCCTATATCATTTTGGAGCAAACCCTAGATAGATATCTATCATTTCATCCATAGGTCATACATATTCTTTGTAGTAAGGTCCACTGCACTATAGAGATGAGATATGCACCAGTCCACCTGGAGGACCAGGTGATCTGGTTACATGTGAACATCCTGGGAATGGACTCCTTGGGAAACCACCCACAAGTTTAATGCACAGACTATGCCTTGGGATCAGAGAGGGTATCCACATGCTGTATCTCTCACTAAAATACAGCTTCTATGGAGTCATGCCAATCCCAGGAGAAGGGGCTGGGAATAAAAAGTACATAGATTCACCAAGCACACTGCTTTGCAACTTCGGTATCATATCAAGGTAAAGATGAGAGATGCTGTCCTTTTGCAGCCATTGCTGAGATACCTTCAAGCATGGAAGACCAGAGGAATGGGCCGTGCATTAGTAGTGGCCACAGCCCCTGTGCCATCAAGCCAGCCCTCTGGAAGCATGGGGGGGTTGGTCCTGGAGCTGGAGGAGAGATGTACAGAGTGGTGGCATGGAGCAAGAGTATGCTTTTCTGAACATGCCGGAGCTCCTTCCTGCTCCTTCCCACTGCCCCTAGGAATTTCCAGAGTTGGGCCACTTTGAGTGGAGCTGGAGCTCCAGGTAAGGACAAGAGCAGAGAAAACATTTGTTTTATTAAAAATGATCCTGTCATTGCTTCTCATATTGTTAAGATTTGAAAGGATTGCTTATCTTGAATAACCTTTTCCTTGGTCATCTCAGTATGCTGTTCTTCTCAGAGCCCTGGCTTATCTTAAGAGATGCATTATTGAACCTGGGATCCAGGAAGACAGCTATCTAAGGGATGGGTAGGAAAATGAGAACACTTACTGAATTACTTACTGAATTGTGCTGTTGATTTTATTTATTGGTAAATTCTAACTTTTTGCTGTTACTTGTTATATTCAATCTTGAGATAAGGTTTTAGTAAAGATTAAGATTTAGCAAGGGAGTTTTTGCTTGGTGGTAGAGTGCATGCTTAGCATGCATGAGACCTTGGGTATGATGCCCTACTCTGCAAAAACAAAACAAACAAAAAGCCTTACAAAATAAAATGATAGTATTAGGGCTAGCATGTAGCTTAGAGTTAGACCACTTATCTCCCAGATGCACAAGACCCTAAAAAAAACCCAAAACTCAAAAAAAGGATTTAGTAATAATTTTAGAAATCTTTTTTTTTTAGAGAGAGGGGGGGGAGAGAGAGAGAGAGAGAGAGAGAGAGAGAGAGAGAGAGAGAATTTTTTTAATATTTATTTTTTTGTTTTTGGTGGACACAACATCTTTGTTTGTATGTGGTGCTGAGGATCGAACCCGGGCCGCACGCATGCCAGGCGAGCGCGCTACCACTTGAGCCACATCCCCAGCCCCTTTAGAAATCTTAAAAGCTCTATTCAGAGGATTATTAGTACCAGAATCCATGTGGGATGGATCTGAATGTTCAAAAGTTAAATTGAGTTGTCTTGTTTGATTTGTTTCTTTTTAACATTTTAAATGACTTTAATGATTTGGAGTGATTTCATGAGATAAGTTGAACCAAATACAAATTTTTAGGAAGGATTACTATATAGTCCTAAATATGTTGTTTTGTTAGCAGAGCAAAAGTATTGTAGGAGTTGAAGTGGGTGAGGTTGCCATTACTAACTGAGTTCCCTTTTCCTTTAAGTGTCCCACCCTTTCCCATCCCATGCATTGAGATTTATATGGGACCATCAGCTCCTTTTCCATATCCCTATCATTTCTCTCTGGCCACTCGCCTTTCATACCTTTTATCCTATTTAAGGCATCCCAGAGTGACCATCCATTCCCTTGCTTTCACCTAGGAAGCCAATCTTCAAGGGAACAGATCACTCCAGGCATGAGTAATGGGATAGAAAGTGTTTCATCTCAGTGGGTTGCCAATTTGAATCTGGCATAAGGCAGCGGTGATTGAAATTCATCACTGCATGGCAGGGCAGCATGCCCTTCCTCCCCACCCCGAGGCCCTCATAGTTTCTGCCTTGTTTGGATGATAGGTGTCCCTGCCGCACCACCTTCCCTATTGTTTCTATTTTTATGACCTATTTTTATGACCCTCTAGCAGGTCATAAGTAAGAACCCCAAAAATGCAAATGCTACTCAACATGCATTGAGGAAGTCGGCCCCTAGGATTCATAGTAATATCTTCATGGTCCACGAGTATGGATTCATGGCTAGGAGAGAGGACTTTTTTCTAATTAAGATCATCGTTCACATTATGGCCCTGAAAAAGATCCTCCTCTTATCTTGAATGAGCTATCTTGGTTTGTGTATTTACATTCTGAAAGTTATTATCATGAAAAAAAATTGTAGTTGAATTTCCTATTTTGACTATTTTTATTGGTAGTACATTTTAGTTTAGATAATAGTGGGGTTCCTTTTAACATAATTATACATGGATGGAATATAATTTGCTGCACTTCAGCCCCCAGCAGTTTCTCTAGCTCTCCTCACTTTCCCTATTGCCCTTCCTCTACTCTACGGGTCTTCCTTATGTTTATTGTTTTATTAATAATTAATAATGTTAATTTATAGATATACTTAAAGGTGGTATATTCATACATGCACATAGCATAATTTGGTCAATTTCATTCTGCAGTTCCTCCTTTGCCACATCTCTTCTACCTCCTCTTCTATCCCTTTCTTCTATTCCACTGATATCCCTTCTATTTCTCCTTTTTTTGGGCTAGCTTCTGCATATGAGAGAAAACATTCGGCCCTTGACTTTTCTGAGTCAGGCTTATTTCACTTAGCATGATCTTCTCCATTTCCATCCATTTATCAGCAAATGCCATAATTTCTTTCTTCTTTATGGCTGAGTAAAATTCCACTGTTATCATGAACATTTTTTTATGAAATTAATTGTGGCTCACCTGAATAAGTACTATCAGAGAACAACTCAAAATATGGCTATATTAATTGTGTGCCATTACTGATTAAAGACTGCAGAGCAAGTTGCCCCATTCTTACTTTGGCGGGCAACTGGGTGTAAGCATATTATTTCCTGCTTGCCTCCTGCAGGGATTCAGAGCTGACTGAGACACCATCCCTGCCCTTGAGAAGCTTCCAGTCGACTGTCAGAATTAATGGGGGAGGGAAGAGGGTTTGCACTGACCTCCGGGGAACAAGATCCTGGAGTCAGGAGAAATAATCGCATTGTGATTAAATTCGAGTAAGTAGAGTTACCCAGAAGGGAATGCCTTTGTGACTTTTGTCCCTGGGTCTACTTCCCTTCTAGTGGTTATTTAATAGCTCTGATTTGTTATATTAAACTCCAAAAAATTTTGCTTTGAACTTAAACAGAGGCTACCCGTGCTTCATTATCAACAGAAGTTCCTCATCATCCACTGTAATCACTTTAGTTTTCCATATGGGCTTATAAAAGTGCTCATAGAACTACGATTTGAACTGTTCTCTCTTTCTCTCGTTCTCACTCACTCTCCTAAGAAAAATCATACTTCCAAAGTTTTTAGAGCGATCAACACTGTTATTTCTTTCTGGTCAGTTATTAGTGGTGGTCTGTTGTGATCCCCACTCGTGAATTCTTTGGCGGTCTCCATTTGGTTTTTCCACATTTCTCCTTTGTCCTTCTATAAAGAAAAATGACAGTTTATTTAACCCCACCCCCTTTCAGAGCTAAATACTGGCCCTCCCTTTCCTGGTATGTGATCTCTCAGAAAGATGTCACTCACTGGCATTCAGTTACCCTTTGAATTGCCCCTTTTCATCTGGGCTGTTCTTCCCTAGTCCAGCTATAATTACCATCTGATGGACTATTACTGGATACTGTTTCACTTGTGCATCTGCTGCCCTAGGAAATTGCATTATTCTTCCAGCACCTGCTAAATTTTCCTCAGCTTGTTTCCCAACCCCTTCCTTAAACTTGGTAACTTTCACTGCTGTGGTTAGATTTCCCTTGGTTTGTGTACATGATTTGTGTGTGTGTGTGTGTGTGTGTGTGTGTGGTGTGTTTTTAAAATTCAGCTCTTCAGCATCTCCTTAGGAGAGGTTTCTAAACATGCAAACTCATATTTTTCATATCAAATATGCACTGATCATTATTAATGTGACCATGGCAATGTTTTTTGAAATGAAATTAACCCACTTTAAGTCACCACCATGAGTCCAGTTTGTTTTTTAAAGCCACGTCTCAGTCATTTCCTACATGTATATGCTACTGTGGGAAATGCATTTTTTTCTATTTATAGTGAACCTTTTTCTCTGAGATTCTTATTACAATTTGCGTAAATTCCTTCATGAGCTCCTTCTTTTCCTCCAAGCAATACAGATTGTATAGGCATTTCTTCCTATTCTCTGAACACTATCTAGTTTAATATAAAATGTAGCATATATGTGTATATCAAAATGACTTTTGTAAGCCAGTGGTTTCTTCTTATTGGTGTCTTAATTCCTCCCTCTTAGAAAGCTTATCTAGCAATAACAACAACAACAGCTAATACTGTTATTACTGTGTATTGAGCTCTTGCCAAAAGTTCCCATGTTGTCTTGTATAATTCTCGTATCAGCACTTGTAAATAGTTACTGCTGACTATCATCCTCAGCACACCTAAAGAAAACAGGCTTATGAAATATGATATGTCAAGAGCTTTGTAATGTTGTGAACAACCAATAAAAAAACTGGAAAAATACTGTGCTCAACTTCTTGTACAAAAACTAAAATTGCTTAAATTTAAAAAAAAAAAAAAGAAAGAAAACAGGCTTACAGGGAGGGCAAGTAAATGACTAGTTCAAAGGTTAATATGTTGACAGATATTCAGACCCAGCACTTGGTTGACCAAACTCAAACCATTAACCACTACATATTTCTTATCTAAAAAGCTGCGGTACTGATATCACAACTATTATAGGAAAAGCAAACCACAAAAAAGGGTGATGGCTTGGCATTGACCTTTTTGAATCTCCCAGATCTTTGGCACCAGCTACTTAATCAAAAGGTGGCCCGGGGTTTACACCCAGTGCAGTTTGGATCCTCCTTCTGGCAGAGTCATCCACTAGGGTTTGATCTGGGACCAGCCTGACCCTGGCTGGGCTGGGCTGGGAAGGAGAAGACATCTGGGTCCAGGTGGGTGTGCTAGGATCAGCTTTTCGGTCACTAGTGATTCAGGCTGTTTATAATTCTTTCTTTGCTGTTATCAGCCAGTTGTTACAAACCTTTCAAAGTTATGGTGGTAGCTGCTCAAAAAGAAGGAAAGAAGTTATGATCCCATGTGGAGGTTACATTAAAAACTTTCCAAGATTCAGTTCCATTTTGTATGTGGCTTTCCAGTATTCTTATAAAGTGTCAAAGCAATGTCTGTCACATGAGTAACAGAATAAGAGCTAGGTCATAATCACCAAGCCCTGGATGTTGGACCATGACAGAATGGTGAAAAATGAGGCCTTCAGGGTGTGATAAGAGACGAAATTGTAAAAAGGAGCTTTGATCTCAGTGTTATCACAAATCAATCCTACATCTTTATCCTCATTTTCTATAGGTTATTGCAGCAATCCCCTTTATTAAGATATAAATAAACTTTATTTATTAAGATAAAAAATGACTTTATTAAGCTGAAAGTCATATTTACCCATTTAAGTTGTATAATTGTGTGTGTGTGTATGTGTGTGTGTGTGTGTTTGTGTGTGTGTGTGTGTGTGTGTGTATGGTGCTGGGGACTGAACCCAGGGCCTTGTGCATGAGAGGCAGGCACTCTACCAACTGAGCTATATCCACAGCCTTAAGTTGCACAATTTAATGGGTTTTAGTATACTCTCAGAATTTCACAAGCATCACCACTATCTAATTTCAGAACATTTTAATCACCCAAAAAAGAAACCTGTGCCCATTAGCAGTCATACTATGTCCCCAGCTTCCTATCCTCAGCCTTAGGCAACCACTCATCTACTTTCCGTCTCTGCATTTACCTATTCTGACACTTCATACAATTCTGAGGTAGTTTGTGACTGGCTTCTTTCACTTAGCATGTTCTCCAAGTTCATCCATGTTGTAGTATGTATCCTTTTTATTGTTAAATATTCTATTGTGTGGATGATACCACATTTTATTTATCCATTTACCAGTTGATGGACATTTGAATTGTTTCCAGTGTTTGGTTGTTATGAATAATGTTGTTATGAAAATTCATATTCATGTTTTTGTGTGAAAGTATGGCCTCATTTCTCTTGAGTGTATATACCTTAGAGTGGAATTGCTGCACCAAATGGTAACTCTCTGTTTAATATTTTGAGAAACTGCCAAACTATTTTCCAAGGGGGATGCACCATTTTACATTCTGTCATTCTTAGATCAATTCTAGCGTTCTGGCTAGTAAATGATAAAATGCTAGTCAACTTAAGGCCACCTAGTCAACTTAAAACAAGGTCCTTGACTCTTTAGTTTCAACAGTAGGATTTTCCACCACTCCAAGAGAACCTCATACACACATTTGAGACCACACCACCAATAATAGCTTCAGTTTTTGAATGCAGAGGATTTTCTACAATAACTGTCCCCTACTCACTCTTTCCTGCTTTCTCCTTCCCCATCAGCCTCTTGTGGTCCTGTGCGGACATTTATTTAGGAGAGACCAGGCAACAAAGAAAATGTTCATCAAACACAGGAGTAAATTGAAGGACTTTCTTTTTTTAAGCCTTTGTTTCAGTTCACCTTTAGTGATGTGATTGTTCTTAAAAGAGGTGCCAAGTCTCCCAACAGAAAAAGAAAAAAATCCTAAGGCTTTCCTGGATGCTGATAGGGTTCTTGCCACAACCCAGTAGGAGGGGGAAAAATGCATTCTGTTTCCTGCAGAGTCAGGATGATGAATGCCATGGAGGTCCAGAAATGCCCGGGGACACATCAACTGCCTACTGAAGAGCTCTGAAAGGCCTGCAGCAGAGCAAGGCTCCCCTCCAGGTTGGACCTGAGCTCCTGGCCAGTTTGGGCAGGAATTGGCCTTCAAAGCTTAGTGGCTGCTCCAGAATCTGCCTTCAGGGAGGAAAGGAACAGCAGCGCCAGTGTAAGGCTTTGCTTTGTGTATTTTAAAGTAGCTGAGGATGTAAAATAACAAAGGAGCCAATTAGAGCTGCAGATGCTTACTAGGGAGTCACATCTTTTGCCCTTTGATTAAAAATAAATATGTCATGACCAAAAAAGTGTTTATTTGAGGTAGAAATTTTAGGGAAAAAACAATAAAGGAAATCAGTAAAACCTGTAGTCCTTCTATGTGTGGACTACTTTTGTTAATATTTTGGTAGTTTTACCTATAGATCATCTTCACTGAAAAAAAAACCACCCATGTGTATATAATTAAATATGGGGTTATAATGTTCTTTGAAAGATGCCTTTTCCCTGAATTACAATATGAATATACATATTACTAAGGATTCTAAAGTGACAGCAGTTTTCCATTGAATAGCAATGCCAATATTCATTGAAAGAACATTTGTTATTTTGAGAAGTCTGCATTATATACATTCACGGACCATCTTGTTTCAATCTCGTATAAGTTTGTGTATCAGTTTTTCCAGTTTGCAGTGGGGGAAAATTGAGATAAGGGGAGGTTTGGGACTGCAAGTGAATAGTAAGCCATCAGGACTTGTTGAAATAATCACAAAGTCACTTGATTTCTGTCCTATGAATACATGCAGTGGGGCCGGGATTTCTTCTGCACCTAGATGGGAAGTGGGCAAGTCCTGTGATTTTTCTGGTCAATTTTAGGTAATTAAAGTTGTGTGGGTCACTTCAAATCACAACATATGATCTTAATTTCATCAAATGTCCATTTTCTGTAATGATGGAAACTCAGTTTTCATCCAAAGGTCAAAATTCTCCATCCTGTGGTAGAAGACAACTAAGGGTGTATAGGAACAGCTTGAGGGGAACTAGGAGGTTCTCCTCTCTTTCTCACCATGCCTCTTCCATTTAGTTAGTGGTCTTATTTTATTTTTTATACCCATTAGTTTCTTCCTCTTGTTTTGTTGTATTTTGGGCCTTCTGAAGTTGAGGTCAGGGCAGGGAGAAACAGGGCTAGGAAAGTCTATTCTCGGCCTCTCCTGTCCTAGGACAAACCCTGCTTGGTAGGTCAGCAGACTCTTCTCATCATAGCATGAGTGGGAAATGTCTTTAGAGATTCCCAGTCACTCTCCAGCTTTTCTGTCGTCCAGGCAATGCAGTCCTCCAGCTTCGACACCTGAGACCATTGACTCCCAGGTCACCAAAGGACTGGACAAGAACAACGTAGAAGAGAGGAAGTTTATTTGGGGCATGTGATTTAGAGGTCTTGGTCCATGCCTGGGAACACATCAACTGCCTACTGAGGAGCTCCGAAAGGCCCGTAGCAGAGCAGGGCTCCCCTCCAGGATGGACCTGAGCTCCTGGCCAGTTTGGGCAGGAACTGGCCTTTAAAGCTCAGTGGCTGCTCCAGAATCTGCCTTCAAGGAGGAAAGGAATGGCAACTGTAAGCTCTGTCCTTGTCCCCAATTCAATAATGAGGGCATAGGTTTTGAGAAAAAATGAATAAGAAGGTTTATTGTTTTACCAGCAAAGGGGAAGCATCAGGGACTCCTGTCTCAGGGGCTGTGCTTCTGCTCATCAGGGAGCACAGACCAACTTCATAGCTCTGGGCCCAAAGTGAACATCAGGACAGAAAGGCATGGTGGAGTAAAGCAGCTCAGGACCTGGCAACGAGGAAGCAGACAGAGCATCTTCTCACCAGGGACAGAATATATATCCCAAAGGCATGCCCTACTGCCTACAGTTACCGCCCAGTTCATCTATTCCAGTAGATTCAGCCATTGATTAGGTTACACCTCTCAAAAACTAATTTTGTCTGAACCTGCTCACATTTTGGAGGATATCACATATCTAAACGATAACATGGCCTTACAGGAAGGACCTAGATAGAAGTTTATGTGCCGGGGGTTCAACAGATCAGACAATGCAGGCCACCTTCCTTTTGGGTCCTTCAGCAGCCAATAGCCTATTCTCCATGGCCATTAGATTTCTCAGGAGGAATCACACACTCACCCCACTGTGCCCAGTAAGTAGGGAATTCAGGTGAAACTCTCAGAGGGCCACAAAAATCTTTTTGTGATTTGAGCCTAAGAACAAGGCAAATTCCACCTCTCTTCAAAGTTGGATGGGGGAGAGGCTCGGGACTCAAGAGAACATCAATAGTTGTTAGTGAATAAATTTCCAGAAAATATTGTTTTATATCAGTATTCTAATCCTTTATGCCTTCATTATCCCTTAGGGTTTAGAAGTCAGCTAACAGGGCTTGCCCACCAACTTCAACATTTTCCTAAGAGGGGCTCCTATGGAATGTAGTGCCTATTGTCTTCATGCCTCAGAGGTCCCATTGACATTAACTTGCCTGTGGCTATGCAGTTACTAAATCATGGCTCTGAAATGAATAGTTTGACTCCAGAGCCCAAGGTTTGCCATGGTTTATATCCAATTACCTCACACTGGTCACCTAAGTTCTTATTCAGATTTTTATAACTGGTGCTACCATGTCCAAGCTTATTACTTTGGGGCACATTTGTGACCATTTCCTTTGAAATAAATACCTAGAAAGGGTCAAAGGTAAAGCTACCATCTCTTTCCAAATTGTAACTTGTACCAAGTTTTACAATTTGAAAATGAAAACTTGTGATTCCTGACTTTAAAAAAGATGATTTATGTTGGCAATATGGTGCTTTATCTAAGGAAACCATCAACACACAGAGAACCCTCTTTTATTGTCAGAAAAAGACTTTTAGGATAGGTAATCAGATGTGCAAAATGGTTTAAGTGTTCTATCTTCCACTAACTAGATTGTGTCACTGCATTAAGCCTTCATTCTGGCTGATAGGAAAAAAGAAGCCTCCATGAATTCTAGGTAATTCTAGCTAAATTTAACTGTTTATTTTTTTATTTTTGTGGATTTAAGCTTTATTTTTTTTTAATTTAACTGTTTAATGTTTACATTGAGTCCATTCTAGAAATTTATCTCCCCCCCCCCCGTCTGTCTGTCTGTCTGTCTCTCTCTCTCTCTCTCTCTCTCTCTCACACACACACACACACACACACACACACACACACACACACACGTACACAGGGGAACAGGGAAAACATTACATCTTGGTTCTCAGGAGATCCTGGAATATTGTGGCCTTGTGGAAGGCAGAGAGTGTTGGGATGGAGTTGCCTGTTCTTGGGCACTGCCGATTCTCACAGGCACACGTTGAGTATAAAGTTTTGAACTTTTGTCCTCCAGCACTGTTGGCTCTCATCCTGGCCTCATCCTCCAGCCAGCCCTCACTGCCTTCAACAGTGGGAATCCCTCTTCACAGGCTTGAAACCTGCAGGTGTGTTGGCAGAGCTCAGATGCTCTTTCTGGAGCTTGGGTGCAGACGTGCTCTCTCTCCTTCACTCCCCGCTGCTCTGGACTTAGGGAAGCTCATGACCTGCCTCGTGGACTTTCTGACCCTCCACCTCTTTTAGCCATCTCCCCACTACTTTCCTCAAAACAAGGATAAAAGCAGGAAGTCTCCACAAGGTACAGCCTCCTCTATTCCCATGTTCTCCCAAACCTTGAGGGAACCCTGCCTCATTTCTTCCACTTTTATGGCATTAACCAAAGGGAAGGAGAGGTCTTTACTGGATTTCTCTCTTTCCCTCTGAACTTCTTCCTTTTCCCAATCTTTAGACAATGGTGTCTACTATCACTGTTTGTTATAAAACCTGTCCTTTGAGACTGACTTCTAATACACACAGTCACATTTTTTGAGACTCAAAAACCTCTTCTCAACCTACTGTCTGCCTTGGAATAAAAGAGTACATAACTGACCCAATTTCTCTGCTACCATATGTCTGTCCAAAGGCCCAGTGTCCCCTGGTTTCTGCCAGAAGAGTCAGGCAATGTCATATGTCAACAGGGACTTTGCAGACATGAAACACATCTATTAATACAAAAATAATACTCAACTACAATGGTAGCAGCAGTATGCACAAGAACTACAGAATGAGAAGGCCCTATAAGGCGGACTAACACTTGCTTGACTGTGGAAGAATTATCAAAAGATGAATCCTCTCATTATGAAGTGATTTTGCATCCATAGAGATACATATTGTAAAGCATCAGAATTTTTATTTTTAGATATTTCCATTAAAAATTTTTCATTCTGGTTTTTAAAAATTAGAAAAGATTCAGTACCCAGACAGGTTTTATAATCAAATTGAACTCAGGTGGACTAAAAGACTTCGACAATTTTGTAATTTTCATGATGCAGTCTGAGTTTACATACCATCGTTATTTACACACTCATCAAATCTTGAGCAAAAAATGGCATCTGAGTTCATTGGAGGCAAAGAATTAAATGGGTCTTGGAAAGTAAAGTGCCCACTTATCTGGGGACATGGCATTCCCACTCAGGGTTGCCCACGGGGACTTGGCAAAGGCCTTCCACCTGGGTGTCATCCTCATTAGAGACACAGCTTGAAGCCCTCAGTCCTCAGTCCTCAGGCTGCTACGTTCTCCAGGACTGAACCACTTAAGAATCAAGACCTTTACCCTCAGTATTGCCTCAAGACCATTAAGCTTCCTGATGTTATGATCTCCATAGTAACCAGCTTAGTAAGCAAGGAGAAAATAAAAACGGATGACTTAAGTGGGGAATAGAATAAATAAGGGATGGAAATAGCATGGGAGCCATAAAGGCTTTTTTAATATCAAACATGACTCAACATGACTTAGTGTAGGCAAGCACGAACCATCCAGTTGGTTGAAACCCAAGGTAGTAAAAACCTAAATTACAAACTATACCACTGCTCCTCCTACTTTTGCTGTTTAATCATGTCCTTGTGTCCCTGGATTTGTTTGGTTTGTGTAGGGTGTTTTTTTTTTTTTTAGTGAATTGAAATTATCACCATGGTAGTCATTGTAATCGAGGTTTTTATGATAGTTTATGGATTTAACCAAAAGAAGCTGTGTTTCCAGGGAGCAAGTCTCAGGCAGATCCTTCTGGTCACCATAGTGAAGCTCCACTCTCCAAAACCACCTCATTTCCCCTCACTATCCATGAATCCTCAGGATGGTGCTTCCATGAAACCAGAGTTAATGGTTAATTTTAAAATGGAACTGGGTAGGGCTGGAGCTGTAGCTCAGCAGCAGAGCACTTGCCTAGCATGCATGAAGCACTTGGTTTGATTCTCAGTGCCACATAAAAATAAATAAATAAAATAAAGGCATTCTTTCCATCTACAACTACAAAAATAAAAAAATTTAAAAAATATAACTGGGTATTATCTTCCACAAAAACACCATTAAGGAGGTTCTCAAACATGATCTGAAAGTATCCCACAGAATTATATCCCATAGGGAAGTATTTCAGTCTGTTTACTAGATAGGATCAATCCACACACACAGGGTCTTTGGTCACCCTGTGTTGGTAGAACCAAAGTTTGTGCTCCCTGCCCCACTGTGTGACTTCTAAGAGTTCAGCACTTCCATTATTACATAAGGAAGACAGACACAGGTGGAGACATGCCAGGGTCATCCAGTTCGTCCCAAAAGAAAGAGCAAATGTCGGAGGCTGAAAGAGTTTGGGTGGCTGGGCTCAACTCCACATCAGTGCCCTGTTCATGGCCCTGGCTCTTTGTCCCATTGTCTTCTCCAGTGAAGGCACCTGGTTTGACTCTCCTTGGGGGCTCTTACCAACATCTCAGATTCTCTCTCCCTACTGAGTTCTGTTCTGTGGCAGAGCCTTCTCAGAAGGTTGCTGCCTGGTGCCCAGGAACCCTGGGTCCTACTCAGAGCAACCTGCTGAGACCCCCATTCCCTAGATCATGAAGAGAGACATATTCAAATGCATGAAAAGTGGCCTGGTTTCTTTTTCCCAGTTGGCCTACCCTCTTGGGACCCATCCTATTAGAGAGCAGTTTGGGGATACACGGAGCGCAAAAGGATCTCCAGGCCCCTTGGGTAGTCAGATGCTTCTTATGACCTCTCTTCATCTCTCTTTCTCTCCCCTGACCCTGCCTCTCTTTATGTCTTTGTCTCTCTCTTTCAAAAGTACACACCATTGCCACAATGTGCCACACAAATATGTCTCTAGAGAAGTGATCACATACCTCATTTCAAGCACATCTACAAATCATCTCTTCCCAGAGTGGGGTGTGGGACAACAACCTGGTTCTGTGATCTACCTCTGCCCCAGTGATGTTGGTTCTCCCCAAGAGCCAGGTTGCTCCATCAGAAGCCAGGCTGGACTGTCTCTCCCTAGTCCTTCTTCTCTGTCCCACCAGGCACATCTTCTAGGTACTATGCTTTTTGCCCACAACTCTGATACACACCCTGGTTTATATCTGCCTTCTAATTAAGAGGGGAACCTCAGGCATCCTCCATCCCCACTGCCATGGGACGTCTCACATACTGGTCACCCCCCTGTTCCTGCCTGGACATGCTCTTTTGCCTAAACTCTGTCCCAGGGTTTGTTCTGCATCGCTGATCAAGAAGGTTGGAGGTGGAGACTTTGATGTCACTTGTTCAGTCTGTATTCATTGTGTGCTAATCACCTGGTGGTGGACACCGTGGGCACTGTGGGCACTGGTGCACAGTCCTATGAAGGTGCATAAATCCCTGTCACCTAAGTGTTCATATTCTGGGGTAGGGGAAAGGCAGGCAGTCAACAGACAGGGCTCCATGGTGTCAGGGGGCAGTAGGTGTCATCAAGAAAAGCCTAGAGAAGCAAGATAAGTGTGGGCAGGCAAAACCCCTCTGCTGTGTGTCATTGAAGGAGAGTCTGTCTCCCTGGGGAAGGGTGTGTGGGGCCGGGAGAAGGAGCAGATGCCACTTCTTCTAGCAGACCCCTCAGAATCTGCACCGCCTGTGAGTCTGACTCACGTGGGCACGGTTCCACACACAACCAACAAACACAGCTTTGATGCTTCTGGTTTTTATTTCATAGTTATTTTTAAAGAATTTAATGCAAGAAGCCCATCAGATGCAATTCAATTATGTTCTTCAAACAAATCCTCCCATTCTTTTTAACCCTCCACAGCTTCACAAAGTATAATTAGAGCTGTATGATTGTAACTGTCCTTGAAACTAGATGCTTTTTTTTCTTTCTTTTCTTTTGTTTTGTTTTCTTTTCTTTTTTTTTTTTTTTGTACCAGGGATTGAACCCAGGAACACTTAACCACTGAGCCGCATCCCCAGCCTTTTTAATATTTTATTTAGAGACAGGGTCTCACTGAGTTGCTTAGGGCCTCGCTAAATTGCTGAGGCTGGCTTTGAACTTGTGATCCTCCTGCCTCAGCCTCTTGAGCCTCTGGGATTATAGGCATGAACCACCATGCTTGGCTCATTTCTATTTTAATAAAAAGGATGTGTGGATCAAGCCAGTGGACTCAGACAAGAGTTTAGAATTTCAGGTGTCCAGATGTTTGGAAAAGGTTAAATATTTTACTTTCATGGCAGTTGGCTTCCTGAAAATTCCTAATGAGCACATTGTATCTGTTGAAGGGAAAAAAAATGACAAAGTAACTGCCATTTTGATGGCTCTACTTGACAGATGTTTAGAGTATAGAAATCTATGTATTATTGAATAATTCTTTTTAATATGCTCAAGAACAAGCAATTTGTAAGCCTGTTTACATTCTCACCATCTGGGTACATTCTGTCACCCATCTGTTTCATGTAATTATGTAATTATCAATATAAGGAAAGAATAGGTGATATAATTAACAACAACAACAAAAAAAATCAACTGATCCACACTGAAGAGTAAAAATGACATGCATCCGTTGAATGGCTTTTTGTTTCTCACCCTTCATTGTTAATTGTTATTTTCACACTCTTTCTGGAGAGCTGCTTTTGCCACAGTATGTGATCCTTCCCTCTGTCTCTTTCTATCTCTGACATACTCTCTGACTCTCTCTCCTTCACACACACACACACACACACACACACACACACACACACACGAGCACACATGCACACTCTGTATCTCTCGTGCAGAAACAGGATTTTAAAAGTATTATGGGAGCCAACAGAACTTTGAAAGAAATGAGCAAAGCCTTTTTAGCATTATGCATTGATTCTCTCCCTCTGGGAGAGCCCTCATAGTCATTTCCAGAGGATATAACATAAACAGCTAGAACTCAAGGAAAATGTTAAATTAATTAGTGACAGATGGAAGGATAGGGTAAGTGTGTGGCCCTTCCATACAGCATTTGTACTGCTTTAGGAAAATTCCCATACTTAATGCTTTTGTTTTTAACATCAAGGCTCAAGCCATATATGTTATTTCAAAATAAGATGCAAATCCCAGTGGGTTCACTTCCACATAATCCCATTAAAGTTAGTCCTTGAAGTAGTTCCTTTGTGTGATGGAGGCTTATGGGCAAGCAGATGAAACTCAGGTTACTTGCTCCCATGGAGCTTCTCCTGGTGTTTAGGGACAGCATTGGAGGAACAGCAATGAAGGGACAGTGGGCACTCATTTGACCAGGCCCTACTCTGAAGTTCTCCATCGTAACTTGGAACCAGTAATGGGTCTGTATTTGTGGAAGGGCATCACAGTGATCTTTCCACTCCTTGGCCACCCCACCCCTGCCTCATGCCCTGTTTTTAATCCCTAAACTCAGTTCTCCGAAGGATGGATGTTCCCATAAAGCCTCTGTTCAGCAACAGAGGAAGCCATCATTGCAAATGCAAGGTCTTAACCAAATCTTGGATTTTAGTCCCAAGATAAGCAAAGAAGAGGGGGCCAGGCTCTGGACCCATTTAGATGCTAGTCACTATGAAGGTAGAAAATCTTGGCACTTCCTTCCACTGATTCAAAATTTAGGAGCAGACACCACATCCTAACCTCCCACTATATATTGCTAAACATCTTGCCCTCTCCTCCAACAGGAATCCTGCCTTCTAGAGTGCTCGCACCTGCTTCCTCTTTCAGGCATGTTCATGGCAGGTAGAGCTGCAGATTCATAAAACTCCAAAGGCTTTTTAAGCCATAACTCTCACCAAGAAATTAAAACTCACTTACAGACTGGGATGGATGTTGTTCAGTCACTTCTTAAATTCTACCCAGAACTATAAATATAACCCCCCACCCCAAACAGTGCCGCTCTTTTTTGCTAAGGCTTAGTCTGGGTCATCTTGTGAGGTGACAATTTTACATATTGAGACTGTATTGTTTTATAGATCATCATGGTATCTTGGGACAGCCTCTTGATGGCACAGAATCTGTCTCAGCTTTGCTTCTGAGTATCTTCCCAAGCGAAAAACTCTATATAAGGGCAGCCACTGGAATCTCCACCCTCATTGTTCCATGTTCAGCAAACAAGTATATGAGGAGTTCCCACCAAAGTTTCTCTTTGTTCATTTGAACCAAGCAGTATTCTTTGCTAAGTCCTCCATGAAGCCAGTAACCATCTTCCAGTCTATCTGTGCTTTTAATTACTTCCTTGAATTTCTTAAAGCAATGGATACCCATAGAACAAGCATACAGAAGAAAATTACTGGCTATGGCAGAGTATTTTAAAGGAATAGGATTGGGGACAATTGTGGCAAGATTACTCGAGGGATTTTGTTGGTTTTAACTTTATATTTGTTTCCTGAATCCAAAATTAAAATTATTTAATTGTAGCCACAACAGACTAATCCATTAAGGATCTTAAAGGGAAGAGTAGCATTTGATTCCTAAGAACCTTTCTTTTGCCATTTCTAGTTCTGAAAAGGTTTTAATAATGATTTTTTTCAAGAAACATTTCAGTTATACTTTTTAGCATTTCTTTAACAAAAGAGCTTAAAGTGATTGTTTCTCAAGAGAAAATTATTATAAAAGAGTATTTACATATATATAGTCATATTCAACTGAAAAAAAAGAAATGGAAAAAAATCCTTGTGTTCTATACTGAACCATATTAAAAATCATTAAAGCTTAGACTAAACAGTTTTCATTTAACCCTCAAAAGTGGCATTAATTTTTCAAGTAGTAACTGTTGCTTAAGATGCTATTGTGTCTGTGTGATAAATGTTTAATGATTTGGTAGTACATGCATGGCTTAAAATCCATTATTTATTGCACCTTTGCTTGCCTGGCAAAGGTGATGATTTTATAGCCCCAGCAGTCATGCAAACACATTTATACCAAACCGATGACTGATAATAAATTTCCTTACTGTAAATGTCAGTGGGTTTCATGTGTTGCTGCCATTACATCTTGTTTGGAAGCTGAACACTACACAGTTATGGGAAGCGCCAGATGGTGTCATTAACAAGAACGCTGGGACTGTTTACCACTGACGTGCATGTGAGAAATTAAAAGTACGTGACCTATCTTTACACTGAAGCGTGATGTCAGTGGTGAACGGGTGTTAATTATGGAGCAATATGCTTGCTGACTCCCAAACCCACTCAGAGGGGTTTTAGGGGATTTTGGGGGAAATGGTTTGTGTTTGAATGTAAACGGAGTGAGCAAAAGGGGAAATTTTCCTTAGGACTCTTGTTTGATTTTGCATTTGTAGTCTCATGTTCCCTGAAAGTCACAGCTGCCAGCATCACATGAGGGTTGCACTCACGGGCAGCAACCCCAGATCCCGCCAAGACTTCTAGGCAAGGTGAAGCCTTTTGTGTTAATTAATTAAAGCACTATTGTTATAGCAGTTTGTTTTGTTCATTTATATTTGTTTTTGTTTTTGTAACTTCAAATATTTTAAATACTATTTTGGATGAGTATCCATTGAAAAACATAGGATTGTTGGGGTTTTGGTTTATTTGTTTTTTGTTTTCTTTTAAAGTGCTATAAAAAACCACCAGGAACCGATTCAGAGAATGAGAAGGAAACGGTGAAAATTTTCTGGACCCATTTTTCTTCTTCTGTGAGCGGCTCATTTCACAAGAATTAGCAGCAGGACTAAGACCTTTATTTTTCCCTGCCCTAATGTGAAATATCTGAATGACTGAAATCAGCCTCTGAATTTTCTATTAAAATGTATCTCTAACTTTTGTTGGGAGGGGCCACTCCCATTTATTGTATTTCAGCCTTCTTCCTGTTGAGGTTTCTGCTTAGCTGTCTGCCAAGTTCTCTCTTCATTTTAATTTTAAAAGGAGGTGGATTTATTTTATTCCTCCCTCCAAGTCCTTCACTGGAACCAAGAGGCGATCCCATTGATGCTGACCACATTCCTTTGAACTTTGTTTGTAGCCTTAGCATACTCTGTAGGAATTTTCAGAAAGGCTTATTCTTTCAAAACATTCATTGTGCATTGCTTTTACAAAAGCTGGGTGAGCCTTTTGGTGTGCAGAATTTGAAAGTCATGTGAAAGAGAATACAAACCATTGTTTGCATTGAGATGAAAGAGGTATGCTTAATTTCTTCAGACTAAATCGGAGATACAATTGGATGTAAACAGAAGTAGTGAGGCTACTTGAAAGATGAATAGTGTGCAGGGAGGCACACATTAGACATTAGAGTCACACACGTTAGCTTGCTCACTGGACATGTAAGGGTGTATTGAAAATATCCAGGGGCAAAAATAAAGAAACGGTGGGAAGAGAGCAAGATGGGAAAGTTGTACCTGTGTAACAGCACATGCTTGGACAGAAGTTCTCAGAAAAATGAATTTTCTTGTACTGCTGTCATTTTCCCAGGAAAAAAAAAAAAACCAGAGGCCTAAACCAACAGTGCAAATATAACCACTTACCCTGACCTGAGCCACAGCTTGTCCCCTGGGGGAATAGAAGTTCTCATGTTATTCTCCGTTTAGAGATTTACTAAGTAATATTGGCAAATGGGAGGTGGCAGCATGGACACAATTGGGTCATCAGTCTTCCCTCCCTGCCTTCTGTCCTGACCCCTTAGGTCCTTTCTTTGGCTGCTTCCTGTATCCACAAATGCCCATTTCACCTTTCCAAGGCCTCCTACCCAGGACATCATCTGCAAACTCATTCATAAAGGTTAATTGGGTACTTCAGGATATGTGTTGTTCTTCCAAACCCTTGCCCTGGCTCTTCCCTCTCTTCCAGAAAGTTGTTCTCTGCCTTGTCCACCTAGAAATATCCCATTGATCCTTCCAGATCCAACTCAGCTGTCCCGTTCTCCTGGAGGCCTTCCCTAACTTTCCTTGCCATCCTAGGCCAACTTCAGTAGACCCATGTCTTCCCAGCTAGGTCCAGAGGAAGCCCCTAGCTGAGCATAGCCCACCCCACCGACTCAAAGAACCATGAAGGAAATGAATGCTTACTCTTTAAATTCTCTGCCTTCTAGACTGATTTGTTACGCAGCAGTAGTTTCCATTTTGTTTGTTGACTTGTCTGTCTCCCCATCTAATGAGAACTCCTTAAAGACAGGAAGCATAGTATGTGCTCTATATGCATTTGTTGACTTGAACTCTCTGTTCAAATTTTGATGGTAAAACTTGGGGATAGTGGGAGGTTATCCCAAAGCCCCAGAATGACTTTTCACATGCACTTACCCTTTTCACCAACTAGTTAGACGGGTCTTGTTGCTAGTATTAAAGAAAAGATAGCAGGCTCAAAATGGAATCACTCATGCTCAAATCCCGCCTTACCAAAGTGAAATCTATGTTGTTTATTTACAAGATCTGATCTTCTGAGAAATGAGATGGTAGGCAAATCCCAATTATTTGAACAATATTTTCCTTACACCCCTGTAAGAAAAGTAACCTTGAAATCACCAGTGGGTTATTTGTTCATCATTCTTACTTTCCTCCTTTTTTTTTCTGCCTATAAAATTTACCAACTCTGTTGGAGCTCCTTACCATTTTGTAGATTGGATGCCAGCATTTCAAGAACTGCTAATAAAAACCAATCATATCTTTGAAACTCAATTTATTGAAATTTTGTTGACACTAGAATATTGATTTCATCCAAACTTTTTTTTTTTTTCAGAGTTGCAACTCTAGTTGGGGAACTCACTCTGTGGCATAATAACTTTTGGCTATTTATTTGTGTGCCACTTCTGGTGCCCTAAGGGTTGACAGATTCCAGCCTACTTTCAGGGTATTAAGTGCAAAATATTTTAAAGCAGCAACTTGGATACTTATAAGAATTTTGTGGACCTCTCTCTCTCTGTCTCCCTTTCTCTCTTTGGCAGTACTGAGGATTGAACACAGGACTTCATGAATGCTAGGCAATTGCTCTGCCAATGAGCTACAACCTCAGCCCCTATCTGTGCATCTCTCCATAAACCACCCTTTTATTTTTAGAAGGGCAAACAACTAGCAATACAACTTTTTCTTAACTTAACAAAAACCTTAGAATACATTTCGCATAGACTACCTTGTATAGTCTCTGATTTCTTACCTTATCACTAAGACATTCATATGTAGATATGATGTGATAATATGATGTAAGAAATATATAGCTGGTCCTTCCTCACAGCTCCTGGCCAAAGCCCCTGAAACATTTGTAACTTCCTAAATTATAAAAGCAACTGGGACATTTTTTATATAATATTTGTTTTTTGTCCTTTGTTCCTGAAGCAGCTCTGGTGTAATAAAGCTGAAAGGAGTATCTTTAATTATTAATAACAAGCCATTTTCACCACACTTGAGTTTATATTTTCTGAAATCCCCTAAGAATGGGGGCTGCTTGCTAGGGGAACCAACCATGTGATTAGAGGAGTTGGAACATTTCAGTCCATCCCTCAAGCCCTGGAGAGGGGATAAGGGCTAGAAATTGACCTCATTACTGACAGCCAATGATTTAATCCATCATGCCAATGTGGTGAGAAATTTGTAAAATGCCTAATGCAAAGGGTTTAGGGAAATTCCATGTTGGTGGCAGGTGCTGGGAGGGTGGCTAACCTGGAAAGCACTGGAAGCTCCGTCTCCCTTCTCCATACCATGTCCTATACATCTAGCTATTTCTACATTCTAGCCTTGTTTAATAAACTGGTAATCTAGCAAGTAAATTTAATGAGTTCTGCAAGCCAGCATTTCTAGCAAATTATCCAACAGTAGGAGGGCCTGTGGGAACCTCCATTGATAGCCAGTTGGTCAGAAGTACAGGTGACAACCTGGACTTGCAATTAGTATCTGAAATGGAGGTGGGTGGGGAGCAGAGTTGTGGGGTTGACCCCAAGGACATAGTATCAGAATTAACTGTGGGACACATATCTGATGATGGAGAATTGATTGACTGGGAAGAAACCCCACACATCTGGTGTCAGAATATTTTGTGTGAGAGAATGGAGAAACAAACAACAGTGTTTGTTTTAGCTTTGTTTCCCTTCAATGTACTTTATATTGGAAGACAATTTTTGTTATTGGATACCTATAAGAAAATGCCATCATTTCAGAAGGGTACTGTTTAATAGGATGGAAGAATGCCTTCCGTCACTTTTAAAAGTGTTTCCAAAATCTTTTTTTTATTGTTGGTCGTTCAAAACATTACATAGTTCTTAATATATCATATTCCACAGTTTGATTCAAGTGGGTTATGAACTCCCATTTTTACCCCGTATACAGATTGCTGTATCACATCAGTTACACTTCCATTGATTTACATATTGCCATTCTAGTGTCTGATGTATTCTTCTGTCTATCCTATTCTCTACTATCCCCCCTCCCCCCTCCCCTCCCCATTTCTCTCTCTACCCCCTCTACTGTAAATCATTTCTTCCACTTGTATTATTCTTCTCTTACCCCTCATTTCCTCTTATATGTAATTTTGTAAAACCCTGAGGATCACCTTCCATTTCCATGCGATTTCCCTTCTCACTCCCTTTCCCTCCCACCTCTCATCCCTGTTTAAGGTTAATCTTCTTCTCAAGCTCTTCGTCCCTACCCTGTCCTTGGTTACTCCCCTTATATCAAAGCAGTCATTTGGCATTTGTTTTTTAAGGATTGGCTAGCTTCACTTAGCATAATCTGCTCTAATGCCATCCATTTCCCTCCAAATTCTATGATTTTGTCATTTTTTAATGCAGAGTAATACTCCATTGTGTATAAATGCCACATTTTTTTTATCCATTCATCTATTGAAGGGCATCTAGGTTGGTTCCACAATCTTGCTATCGTGAATTGTGCTGCTATGAACATCGATGTAGCAGTGTCCCTGTAGCATGCTCTTATTACGTCTTTAGGGAATAGACCAAGAAGGGGAATAGCTGGGTCAAATGGTGGTTCCATTCCCAGCTTTCCAAGAAATCTCCATACTGCTTTCCAAATTGGCTGCACCAATTTGCAGTCCCACCAACAATGAACAAGTACCCTTTTCCCCGCATCCTCTCCAGCACTTGTTGTTGTTGGACTTCATAATGGCTGCCAATCTTACTGGAGTGAGATGGTATCTTAGGGTGGTTTTGATTTGCACTTCTCTGACTGCTAGCGATGGTGAGCATTTTCTCATGTACTTATCAATTGATTGTATGTCCTCCTCTGAGAAGTGTCTGTTCAGGTCCTTGGCCCATTTGTTGATTGGGTTATTTGTTATCTTATTGTCTAATTTTTTGAGTTCTTTGTATACTCTGGATATTAGGGCTCTATCTGAAGTGTGTGGAGTAAAGATTTGTTCCCAGGATGTAGGCTCCCTGTTTACCTCTCTTATTGTTTCTTTTGCTGAGAAAAAACTTTTTAGTTTGAGTAAGTCCCATTTGTTGATTCTAGTTGTTAACTCTTGTGCTATGGGTGTCCTATTGAGGAATTTGGAGCCTGACCCCACAGTATGTAGATCATAGCCAACTTTTTCTTCTATCAGACGCCGTGTCTCTGATTTCAGCTCCTTGATCCATTTTGAGTTAACTTTTGTGCATGGCAAGAGAAAGGGATTCAGTTTCATTTTGATGCAAATGGATTTCCAGTTTTCCCAGCACCATTTGTTGAAGATGCTATCCTTCCTCCATTGCATGCTTTTAGCCCCTTTATCAAATATAAGATAGTTGTAGTTTTGTGGATTGGTTACTGTGTCCTCTATTCTGTACCATTGGTCTACCCACCTGTTTTGATACCAGTACCATGCTGTTTTTGTTACTATTGATCTGTAGTATAGTTTGAAGTCTGGTATCGCTATACCGCCTGATTCACACTTCCTGCTTAGCATTGTTCTTGCTATTCTGGGTCTTTTATTATTCCATATGAATTTCATGATTGTTTTATCTATTTCTACAAGAAATGCTGTTGGGCTTTTGATTGGCATTGCATTGAACTTATAGAGAACTTTTGGTAATATTGCCATTTTGATGATGTTAGTTCTGCCTATCCATGAACAGGGTATATTTTTCCATCTTCTAAGGTCTTCTTCTATATCTCTCTTTAGGGTTCTGTAGTTTTCATTGTATAAGTCTTTCACCTCATTTGTTAGGTTGATTCCCAAGTATTTTATTTTTTGGGGGGATATTGTGAATGGAGTAGTTGTCCTCATTTCCGTTTCAGAGGATTTGTTGCTGATATACAGGAATGCATTTGATTTATGCATGTTGATTTTATATCCTGCCACTTTGCTGAATTCATTTATTAGCTCTAATAGTTTCTTTGTAGACCCTTTTGGGTCTGCTAGGTATAGAATCATGTCATCTGCAAATAGTGATAATTTAAGTTCTTCTTTTCCTATTTTTATGCCTTTAATTTCTTTCGTCTGTCTAATTGCTCTGGCCAGTGTTTCGAGGACTATGTTGAACAGAAGTGGTGAGAGAGGGCATCCCTGTCTT
Organism: Spermophilus citellus; assembly: GCF_964194105.1. Classification (NCBI taxonomy): domain Eukaryota; kingdom Metazoa; phylum Chordata; class Mammalia; order Rodentia; family Sciuridae; genus Spermophilus; species Spermophilus citellus. The sequence goes on from NC_138185.1 coordinate 45,253,962, forward strand.
GTACCAGATCTTAGAGGGAATGCCTTCAATTTTTCTCCATTCAGAATGATGCTGGCCTGTGGCTTATCATAGATTGCTTTTACAATGTTGAGGTATGATCCTGTTATCCCTAATTTTTCTAGAGTTTTGAACATAAAGGGATGCTGTACTTTGTCGAATGCTTTTTCTGCATCTATCGAGATGATCATATGGTTCTTATTTTTAAGTCTATTGATGTGGTGAATAACATTTATTGATTTCCGTATATTGAACCAGCCTTGCATCCCAGGGATGAATCCTACTTGATCATGGTGTATAATTTTTTTGATATGTTTTTGAATCCGATTCACCAGAATTTTATTGAGGATTTTTGCATCTAGGTTCATTAGAGATATTGGTCTGTAGTTTTCTTTCTTTGAAGTGTCTTTGTCTGGTTTAGGCATCAGGGTGATGTTGGCCTCGTAGAATGTATTTGGAAGTTCTCCCTCTTTTTCTATTTCCTGAAATAGCTTGAAAAGTATTGGTGTTAGTTCCTCTTTAAAGGTTTTGTAAAACTCTGCTGTATACCCATCCGGTCCTGGGCTTTTCTTAGTTGGTAGTCTTTTGATGGTTTCTTCTATTTCCTCTATTGTTATTGGTCTGTTTAGGTTGTCTATATCCTCCTGACTCAATCTGGGCAGATCATATGACTTAAGAAATTTATCTATGCCTTCACTATCTTCTTTTTTATTGGAGTATAAGGATTCAAAATAATTTCTGATTATCTTCTGTATTTCTGAAGTGTCTGTTGTGATATTGCCTTTTTCATCCCATATGCTAGTAATTTGAGTTCTCTCTCTTCTTCTCTTCGTTAGCATGGCTAAGGGTCTGTCGATTTTATTTACTTTTTCAAAGAACCAACTTTTAGTTTTGTCAATTTTTTCAATTGTTTCTTTTGTTTCGATTTCATTAATTTCAGCTCTGATTTTAATTATTTCTTGCCTTCTACTTCTTTTGCTGTTGTTTTGCTCTTCCTTTTCTAGGATTTTGAGATGAAGTATGAGATCATTTATTTGTTGGTTTTTTCTTTTTTTAAGGAATGAACTCCAAGCAATGAATTTTCCTCTTAGAACTGCTTTCAATGTGTCCCATAGATTCCGATATGTTGTGTCTGTGTTTTCATTTAACTCTAAGAAGTTTTTAATTTCCTCCTTGATGTCTTCTAAAACCCATTGATCATTCAGTAACCTATTGTTCATTCTCCAAGTGATGCATGATTTTTCCTTACTTCTTTTATCGTTGATTTTCAGTTTCATTCCATTATGATCAGATAGGATGCATGGTATTATCTCTACTCCTTTATATTGTCTAAGAGTTGCCCTGTGACATAATATATGATCTATTTTTGAGAAGGATCCATGTGCTGCTGAGAAAAAAGTGTAACTGCTTGATGTTGGGTGGTATATTCTATATATGTCAATTAAGTCTAGGTTGTTAATTGTGTTATTGAGTTCTATAGTTTCCTTATTTAACTTTTGTTTGGAAGATCTGTCCAGTGGTGAGAGAGGTGTGTTGAAATCTCCCATGATTATTGTATGGTGGTCTATTAGACTCTTGAACTTGAGAAGAGTTTACTTGATGAACATAGCTGCACCATTGTTTGGGGCATATATATTTATGATTGTTATGTCTTGTTGGTGTATGGTTCCCTTGAGCAGTATGCAGTGTCCCTCTTTATCCCTTTTGATTAACTTTGGCTTGAAATCTATTTTAGTAGATATGAGTATGGACACTCCTGCTTGTTTCCGCAGTCCATATGAGTGGTATGATTTTTCCCAACCTTTCACCTTCAGTCTATGTATATCTTTTCCTATCAAATGCGTCTCCTGTAGGCAGCATATTGTTGGGTCTTGTTTTGTGATCCATTCAACTAGCCTGTGTCTCTTAATTGGTGAGTTTAAGCCATTAACATTTAGGGTTATTATTGAGATATGGTTTGTTCTTCCAGCCATATTTGTTTATTAATGTTACTAAACCTGATTTGTTTTCCTCTTTGATTACTTTCCCCCCTTTACTGTCCTACCTCCCACTGTTGGTTTTCACTGTTATTTTCCATTTCCTCTTCCTGTAATGTTTTGCCAAGGATTTTTTGAAGAGATGGTTTTCTAGCTGTGAATTCTTTTAACTTTTGTTTATTGTGGAAGGTTTTAATTTCATCTTCCATCCTGAAGCTTAATTTCGCCGGATACACGATTCTTGGTTGGAACCCATTTTCTTTCAGTGTTTGAAATATGTTATTCCAGGATCTTCTAGCTTTCAGAGTCTGTGTTGAGAGATCAGCTGTTATCCTGATTGGTTTACCCCTAAATGTAATCTGCTTCCTTTCTCTTGTAGCTTTTAAAATTCTCTCCTTATTCTGTATGTCGGGCATCTTCATTGTAATGTGTCTAGGTGTGGATCTCTTATGATTTTGCACATTCGGCGTCCTGTAGGCTTCTAGGATTTGGGATTCTGTCTCATTCTTCAAGTCTGGGAAGTTTTCTCGTATTATTTCATTGAATAGATTGTTTATTCCTTTGGTTTGGAGCTCTGTGCCTTCCTGTATCCCAATGACTCTTAAGTTTGGTCTTTTAATGTTATCCCATATCTCTTGGATGTTCTGCTCATGGTTTCTTAGCAGTCTTGCTGAGCTGTCTATGTTCTTTTCAAGTTGAAATACTTTGTCTTCATTGTCTGATGTTCTATCTTCTAAGTGATCTACTCTGCTGGTAGTATTCTCAATTGAGTTTTTAAGTTGGTTTATTGCTTCCTGCATTCCTAGGATTTCTCTTTGTTTGTTTTTTATTACCTCTATCTCCCTGTGTAATTGATCTTTTACTTCCTGGATTTGTTTATGTAGTTCCTTGTCAAAGTGATCTTTCATTGTCTGATTTTGCTGTCTCATGTCTTCCTTGAGACTCCAGATCATCTGAAGCATGTATATCCTGAACTCTTTTTCTGACATTCCATCTGTTGCAGCTATTACCTCTTCTAGAGTTGAGTTGACCTGCATTGCTTGTGGTCCTTTCTTTCCTTGTCTTTTCATACTGCTCGCGTTTCTTTCTGCTTGGTGAAACTGTTGTGTTTTTGAAATTTTCCCCCTATTTATTTATATTGCTCTTGTATAGTTGGAAAATCTCCCTTGCAGGGCGGGTAGTGGCTGTGCTCCTCCTCTAATTAGGGTGATCTGTCTACCACTCTGGTGGGTCGCAGGTCTGCCCACCCTGCGGGCGCGGGTGGCAGCTCTGCTCTGCCCGCACTCCAATTGTGGTGACGTAACTACCACACCCTCGGGTCATTGGTCCTGATCCAGATGTGGGCGGCGGCTCTGCTCGGCCCCTACTCCAATTGGTGTGACGTGTCTACCACGCTGGCAGGCCTCTAGGCCTGTTCCGCCGGTGGGTCGCAGGTCTGCCTACCTTGCGGGCTCAGGCGGCAGTTCTGCTCAGCCCCCACTCCCAATGGGGGTACCTGACTGCCTCTCCAATGGGTCGCTGGGCGCTGGGCCTTTTCCGGACACGGGCGGTGGCTCTGCTCCACCCCTGCTCCAACCAGTGTGACGTGACTGCCTCGGTGCTACGTGTCCACCATGCTGGCAGGCTACCGGGCCTGTCCTGCCAGTGGGACGCAGGTCTGCCTACCTTGCAGGCTCAGACGGCGGCTCTGCACAGCCCCTACTCCAAATGGGGTGACTTGGCTACCACGCCATCGGGTCACAGGTCCTGTTCTAGGCGTGGGCGGCTACTCTCTTCGGCCCCAGCTGCAGTTGGGGTGTTGTGATACCACGCCAGCGGGTCACTTGGCCTGTTCTGGGCGCAGGCGGCAGCTCCACTCTGCCCCCCTGGCCCCCACAGCATCCAGCAGGACCCGGACCAAGAAGCAGTCACCGCAGGTTCCCCAACCCTGGGCCAAAGCAGCTTCGGGAGCCAGAACCTGGCCTCTCTGATCCCGGCTCACGCTCCTCTAGGAGCAGGCTCCAAGGAGCGACCCCCCGCGGGTTCCCCTGCCCCAGGCCAAAGCAACTCCGGGAGCCAGAGCCCGGCCGCTCCAAGCTCTCCGAGCTCGGTGCATGCTCCGCTGGGAGCAGGCTCAAAGACGCAGTCCCCGCAGGCTCCCCAGCCCCGGGCCAAAACTGTTCCGGGAGTCAGACCCAGCCGCCCCGAGCTCAGTGCACGCTCCACTTGGAGCTGGCCTCAACACGCAGTCTCCGCAGGTTCCCCAGCCCTGGGCCAAAGCAGCCCCGGGAACCAGATTCCGGCTGCTCAGAGCCCGGCGCACGCCTTGCCAGGAGCGAGCCCCAAGGAGTATTCTCCTCAGGTTCTCCAGCCCCGAGCCTGAGCGATCTGTCTGTGAGACGCAGGCAAATACCAGCCTGAAATCACCTGTTCCGTAGCTGAATGAGCTGAGATCAGTAGAAAACAGGGATGATTACATCAGCTCTCCAAGATGGCGGCTGCTGTCCTCCTCCGTGGTCCGACCGGTGTCGAGAACCGAACTGGACCGCTTCTCTCCTCTGTCTCAAAGCCGGAACTCAGCACTAAGTACGGCCATTGCACCACTGGCAGGAGCCCCCAGAATCCGCATCGCTGCACCCCCGCTCCGGCACCTCACCGCTTCCCAGCGCGCGCCGCAGACTCCAGCTGTGGGGCGCGACCCTCCGTGCGGAGAAATCGCCCGCGTCCGAGCCCCCGCAGCTGAACCTCGCGCGATGGAAATCCGTCCACTAGATTCTGGAGCACCTCAATTTCACTGGAAATTCCCAACAAGATAGCCTTCAGCTGTTTCACCTCGTCTTTCTCCCGCACAGTGACGCGGCGCACTGGGGTGATGCACTCCCTTCGCCGCCATCTTCCACCTTTTTCCAAAATCTTTAAGGCTACCCCTTCATTTGATTCCTGTAGTAGTGGTTATTTAATGGGAAAATAGAATTGAGAATGATTAAGTAATAGATGTAAAGTCAATGAGATTTTTTTTTAAAGAGATACCTATGTAATATGGTAGTATTTTCTGCTTTTTCAATGGTGCAAGTCGGGGGCTGTGGTTGTAGCTCAGCGGCAGACGGTTCACCTAGCACATGTGAGGCGCTGGGTTCAAGCCTCAACACCACATAAAATAAATAAATAAAATAAAAGTATTGTGTCCAATTACAACTACAAAGTTAAAAAAAATAGTGATGCAAGTCAGGTAACTGGTTCTGTTAACCATTTTCTTGCCATAGATTTCTCATTCCTACTTTCCCTGTTGTTCACCCTGAAGAAGTCATTTCTTTAGTAGGTGTTTTGAAAATCATTACAGAAGCTGACACACAACAGACAGGATCCCATCAGAATGTTCTAGAAGCTCAGAGAACATTTCACTTGATGCTACTCAAGTTGTGAGAGAAACAGAGCCATTTAAAGTCACCTTGGGCCTGATATTGGGAATTAATTATTAACTTCAGTGTCTTTGAAAAGCCAACAGTGGATGTCCCTTGCCAGTGTTTGTGTATGCATCATCAATCATATTTAAATGATTCTATGCACTACTTTTTCAGAGCCATTATTTAATTAAAAGCAAGTGAGTTAACCACTTAACTATATCAAATCTAAGACATTATCAAATGTAAGATGCATCTTTATTTTATGTGCCATTAAGAAAATAATGTGGCCAATTACACTGTGATACAATATCTTAATAAAAGTTCTGAACAACATATGAATCAGTCATATAAATCATTGCTTTGAAGTTTCTTTCATCTATTCAGAGAGAAGAGGCAATTTGTGTTCTCTCCCATTGCAATTTTTGCTGGGTGATAGAGAAAATGTTTTGCATGTTCCTCAGTAACAAACTATAACATGGCTTCATCTACTTGTGGGCATGTATCATCCTTTATTTGCTCCGGAAAAGCACTCAATACTTGCATTGGAAGAAAATACAGAATTACCGTCATTCCTCCAGTGACTAGTATTTGTTTCACTAATATCAAACTTGTACCCTGCTACTCAGTTTCTGAGCCTGTCTGGGAACACAATAAGTGTGTATTTCAATGCCAAATCACGTTGTAATCTTTTTGAAGACATTGTCAAGAGCAGATAAAGTCAATGCATAATGTACATATAGCACACATGACTCTCTTGAAGTGATGACAGTGAACAGCCACAGCCAAGTCACCCATGCACAAGTAGAGACAACTGTGTTTCTTCTGCTGCCTGGCTGAATGCAATTGTTAGGATGCCACTGACTGTAAGTCTGATCTCAGGAATGCTAATGTGGAAAAAGCATGCAAGCTAGAATTGATGAAATCCACTAAAGTCACTCAATTCAATTTCCAGAACACTTTTTTCTACTATAAATGTTAAATAGAATAGATTGACCAATAGTTTTGTTGACAATTTTAATTTTCTACAATGTGTGCAAAATAATGATAATGGCCAGGTGGGTAATATAGGTATAGGAAGGATCAGAACAATGGAATTGTTAAGAAAAATGCAAGATAAGGTAATTAACTCGTTATATTGGCTTAAGAACTATGGTAGAGACCACTCTTTGCCCCCAATATCCATTCCTTCCTTTAACCTTAGTTACAGGACCTCAGTTTTTTTAAGGCAGCAAAGTGCCTAACTAAGAGAATACATTTTCTAGCTTTCCTCACATCTGGCATGACCATGGTACTAAGTGTTGGCCACTGAGATCGAAGTTGTTGGACTAGGAACTCTGGGAAAGCTGCTCAAAGGAATTCATTCCCTTTGGAAAGCCCTTGTTTTCTTTCCTTCCTCCTTCTACCTGTTGCCTGGAATGAGGATATGATGTCTGGATCTCAAGCAGCCACCAAGATCATCTTTGCAGATAGAAGCCATGCAGTAGGATGGTGAATTGTGCAGGTAGAAGGACCCTGGGTCTCTGATCAGCTCATGGCACTGCCTCAACATCCCTGGGCATCATATTGCCAGCTTTTGCATAAGAAATTATCTTCCATCATTTTTAATAAGCTACTAGTATTTGGGGCTTCCCATTATATGCAGCATAGCCCAACGATAAACAGGAAACTTCTTGCTTCAGTTAGGATTCCATCTATATGCAAGAATGCCACAAGAATCTGTTAAGTCCCCACTCGATACATAATGAGGTAATTAAAAGGAATTAAAGGCATGATAGTTCCTTAAAATTTCTTTTAATTGTCCATGTGTAATGTTACGAATAATTTCTCAAAGGCAAAATGAATGTTCTGTTCACTTCACGAACATTTAATGAGTGCCTTGAGTGTGCACAGTACAGTGGTGGAGATACAGTCATGAGGTCTTGCAATTACCATGGCCCATTCTTGGCTGCCATATTGCATGATTTTGTATATGTTCTTTCTGGATATTAAGAAAGAAGTCAAACAGTGTCTTTGAGTCATCATTACTTTCAGCAAATGCCACAGACAGAACAATTTGCAGTTTCTGAAGTGATGGAGCTAGAAAATTGTTGGGAGCTTCCACCTTCCCAACCACCCCTCGCCGCAAAAAAAGTAAGAATTCTCTATAGCACAAGGTTCAAACCCATAACATCTCAATAGACTTCCCATGCTCTACCAGACAAAGGTGTGGTGTTCATATCTACCTTTGATCCTTTATAATATTTTTACTAGAAAGTCTTTTTGAAATTGCATCTCCTATCTGTGGAAGAGATTTCCAATTGATTGGTTCAATTTAAGCATGTATACCATGCTACCCTTTATTTATCTGGCAAATATTTCAATAAATGAGGTCCATTTCTGAACTATGAACTTTGGAATCTTCTCTGACATTTGTAGCACTGTGAATCTGTCATCATTTGTTTTGCTCAAATTGGGAAAACAAAGGGCTTCTCCAAAGAGAAAAGAGAATGGAGAAGCATAGGGGAAAAAAACATTACATTTATAAAGCAAAAGTAGGCTTATTAAGGATTTCAGAAATTTTATTCCTAATGGGTTTGAATCTCTCCATCTTCCATTTTCTTGCATGGACAGAGCTCCCTTTGAAGTCTTTGGAAGCTTTCTGTAAGAAAAAAATATGTATACACATGGGTGTGAGCTGAAAATTGAGCTCATTGTTTTGCCCTTTTAAAACGTATTTTTCAAAGATTTGCCTTTCATATTGCAGATGGGAGAGAGGATGTGCAATTTTACCTTGTGTAACATCTTTGCCTGAAAAGCTCAAAGTATTTGTAGACATTTTTAAATGAATAGTTCCCATGTTTGCCTGCTGAGGAAGGCAGAGGTTGGTATAATTTACTTCCATTTTACAACCGAGGAAACCGATGTTTAAGGAAAAGAGGCTCCGAATCTCAACCAGTAGCAGAGTTAAGGAAACAAGCCCAAACCTTACCACCAGACTAATGACACCCAGTCTGATGATCCCACCGTTTGATTGGTACCTCCAGAAGAAATACTGTCATTAGAAGAAATGCACCACAGATATTGTCATGTTCCATTTTCATATGAACCTTGCATTTATTATGTGGGATCATTTGTATTTATTTTGACACATTTATAGTTTACTGGCCTCTTTGTATTTTAGTAGCTTCTGATTGGGACATATTATTGAAATTGACTTTCAATAATGCTATTGTGATCATTGTAACTTATTCTAAGTACAGTGAAGAAACCAAATCAGATGTGGAGATGTGGAATTCAGGTCTATATATGTCAGGTAAAGTTATATATGGTCAATTTCTATAGACATAGAACAGGTAACAAACATGTATACAATTCAAAATTATGTACCTTGAGGTCTCTTAATAAATGTAGGTGAGTTATAGCATCAACTCAACCAAGTATGCATATCAGCATCATTTTTGCTAATAATGCCAAACTTAACCTCAAATACTTCTGAAAAAGAATCAACTAAAATAATCATGGATATTATAAATTACATCACACCCTTTAAAACGGACTCAAGAAATGCAAAGCTAACATATCTAATCTTTTACCATTTATTGAATGCCCCAAATGTATGCCAGGCTGTGTTCAGATACAATAAAACAAACACCAAAAAAAAAAAAAACAAAACAAAGATGTAACTCCTGACCTCCAGGAACAAGCAAGTCCACTGAAGTGTGGCTGACAAAATAAATAGATATAAGCGACCAAACACTACCACAGATGGCTCATCATGCACATGTACAGTCTTCTGTTCTCAAAAACCCAATGGAAATTACAAATAAAGAGGTTAAAACTTGGGCTGGGGTTGTGGCTGAGTGGTAGAGCACTTACCTAGCATGTGTGAGACACTGGGTTGGATTCTCGGCACCACATACAAATAAATAAAATAAAGTCCATCAACAACTAAAAGAATATTTTAAAAAACCTTAAATGCCTGTTCACTTCTGTTCCCAATTTTCTCATCTCAACCCCTCTCCTCTCCCAACCGACCTTTACTGTCTCTATTCCTGGGAAATCCAGGAATAGAGAGTGTCCCATATTATCACTTTCCTTTCCTATCTGAGGGATAGAATGTAAGGTTTGCAGGTATTTTAAACTCATTATAAGCATCCACATCAATTTTAAGGAACATTTTTCTTTTAACCTTAAAAGGTTAGCTTATACATCGCAATGCACGGCTTATTCCTTCTTACTGGGGTACATGTTGATCTCTGCATTGAAGATCATCCCTTTGTCTAAAATGCTAACTTGATGTCATTAGAAAATAGAATCAGAAATGTCTGAAAAGAATATGGAAGAGGCTGATTGCTCATCCATGTTATCATTGCTATGGTATGTAGATAAATAGCTTATAGTCCCCTCTCTTCAATCTTTGAAACAATCCACTATTACAAGGCACATTCAATTTCTGTCTACAAAATATAAGTCAATAGACAGGATTTTTCTTTTTTTTTCACCACTAAGAAACTCAGATCCCAAACAAGATCTCCCCATGCATGGAACTTTTTTTTTTTTTTTGGTAAATGTTTTTCTTTGCCATGAAAACCTGTAGTTTGAAGAAATATAAAGGAAGGAAACATTTTGCTTTTATTAAAAATAATGTGTATTTCCTGCTTATGGACAAAATTAACCAGCAGCAAAAGCCATCTTCATTTACCATTTGTCATTAAAAGGTTTCTGAGGTGGGAAGATTTCTTTTTTTCTTTCTTTATTCTTTTTTTTTAAGGCATATAGAAATGATATCTAGGACCAAAAAATGTTATCATTTTAGGTCAGACTATTTTATCATACCTGATGATAGATATGTTTTTAATTAAAATCCGTTGTAAAATTGGGTGTACTGTGCATCGTTGTGATGCCCGATCACTCTCCTGAGACACCCACCATCATTGGTACAGATCTCTAACTCTTGACACCCAGGGCCACTTTGTGTATTTAGCAGTTAGAAAGGTGATTTCTGAGGCCTGGCAGCTGTTGGTGTTAAAGCTATTGTGTAGGAAACAAAAGCCATTCTGTTCTGTTCCCCAGCCGCCTTTGTATCCTTGATACTGGAGCTGTTTCACAAATGAGGTATAATTCTTTACCAGGGAATTTCATTACTGCCCATGTTTCAACGTTAGCTTTGACAGCAGAGGAGAATGTCTGAACGCACCTCCTTATGGAAAGAATCTTGATTTCTGACCTCTGTTAAGATGCTTGCATTTAAAATCTGTGAATTAGACGTGCGATTAGATGCCATCCTAACAGCTCACACACTTCCTACCTTCCTCACTCTAAACCACCAAGCCCAAGGCTAGCTAGGGTGAATTTTCTGTCAGACTTCTTGTCTTGGAAACACTGGGACACCCACATAAACCAGTATAAGCTAGAATCTTTGCACAATTCCTCACTGACCTGGGAAATCCTCTTAGAGCTGATCAGAGCTGACGGTTATTTGAAAAACCTGCCATTTGTCATCCCAAAGGATATTCATTATTTTCATTTAGAAAGTATCTCAATCTAGGAAGTTTTCTGTTGCATGTTAAAAGAAATAAACTGGCCTAAACACTAGAGGAAATCTAGGCTTCCTCATTCTCACCTTCCATCCCTCCCTCAGCTGTGCCTTTTGCTAGAAGTGAGAATATTACCCACTTCACTCTACCACACGACTTCTTCAACAGGCATTAGAAGCATTGCTTATTTTCAATTACCCTCTTAAATTTCTCCCTTTGCCATGGTTCTCTCTCATCCAAAAAGAGAAAGGTGAGGTGGATCTGGAAGTTTCATGGCCACCAGGCCCAGCCTACTACTTCCAGCTGACCCAGAGTTTTATGAATGAGAATAAGTGACACTTATTTGCATTCTGGAGGGTTTGCTGTGCAGCACTATGGTGGCAATGTCTGCTGATAATGTATTGTTCATATAACTGAAGAGTGCATGGACTTCGGGTAGGGTTTGAAAGGAATTCTTGCTCTATTTCTCTGATTCTCTTGAGCCCAGATGGTTTTTATCTTTGTGGCATGATGACTGTAGCCATTTCAGGCTTCACATCTGCAACCCCATACCATCTAGTGAGCAAGAGAGTTTTCTGCAATCATCATACAAAAATCCTGGGCTTCACTCTGCTTAGGCCAACCTAAATCACATGTCCATCCTAGACCAATTATTGAGCAAAGAGGTGGGATTCTCGACTTGGGCCCCTTCTTGAAGATGGGAGTGAATCCAATCTCTTCCCAGATTCATGGTGTTTCAAAGGTGGGAGTAGGGATTGAGTCAGATTCTGAGAGGCACCAGGAACCTTGTTTTATATTCCTATTAAAAAGTAATTTGGGGCTGGGGATGTGGCTCAAGCGGTAACATGCTCGCCTGGCATGTGCGGGGCACTGGGTTCCATCCTCAGCACCACATAAAATTAATTTATAAAGATGTCCACCAAAAACTGAAAAACAAATATTAAAAAAATTCCCTCTCTCTCTCTCTCTCTCTCTCTCTCTCTCTCTCTCTCTCTCTCTCTCTCTCTCTCTCTCCTCCTCTCTCTCTCTCTCTTAAAAAAAAAGTAATTTGGCTCAAGATATTTTCCTATCTCCATGTGGCTAGAGAGAGGGGATTTATCCTCTCAAACTTAAATGCTACTTGGTAAGTGGCAAAGCATTAGCCCACACCCATGCTACCTGAAGGTAGGTGGGAGCCCCACTTAAAATAGTACTTTGCAAAATCAACTTATGGGCATCCTAACTTTTGGAATCTCAGGATTTTAAGAAAACAAAAAAAGTTGGTTTGACATACCAGAATTTAGAGGCTTCTGGCTTCTGTAAAATCTTTCTTTGTACATTTTAATGCAGCCTCTTTAGGAAAGAAAATTGAACAACTAATCCAGGTAATTTTTGCAAACATGGATGTTAAAGGGATCACTAGTTACTTTCTGTACTTCTGAGAGTCTTCTGTAATTTCAGATACCCTAAAACACTGAACAATCCTTCTCATTCAACAAATGTTTGTCATTCAAGAAGTAGTATTGAGGGCCAACTGTCTACAAGGTACCATGTTAAGTAGTGTGAGGGATACAAAAATGAATAAAAGTTAATACTTGTCTTAAAGTACCCAACTAAAATAATTATCACTCAACAGTGTCAGAAAACCTTGATCAGGAAACCTTGGTCAGGAAAACGGTGAGACATTTCAAGGAACTGCAGAATATTAGAAAGTGGCTTGGTTGTGTAATTGTAGGATTATTTGCCTTGTTATCTCTAATCATTAAGCATTTCAGTTCTGCAGGAAACGTCTCCGAAATGAAACAATATCCAAATCAAGCACAATATTGTGTGTGTGTGTGTGTGTGTGTGTGTGTGTGTTAGGCATTAATATATTCTCCCATTAATTTCTTAAAAATACTTTCCCTATATTTTGCCTTGGCTGCCACATGGGCATTTTTAGGTTTGATTTATCAGTGATATTCTCATTAAATGATTCCACATAATTACAATCTGGGGGTGCTGACTCAGCTACATTTTTCTCAATGTCTCTGTACTCTTTTCTTCTAGTTGAGTTATGCCTTGAACCACACAAACAGAAAACTAACGTTGGAACCTAAAATAACTGTCAATGCCAGGATTGTTGTGGTTGGTGCATCCACTGTGGGAATTTCCTTCCTAGAGACATTGATATTTTGGTGAGTTGTTTTTGTTGTATTTACTTATTTATAACAATTCTCTTCCTACACCTTAAGAGAGTCCCTTGACAGGACAGACTTGAGTCTGTCTGTCACCACACAACTTTGCCAAGGTGGATTAATGAATCAGGGGAATATCCTAACTTGGGGGTGGGTGGGTAGCAAACTATAGCCCCCAGGCCAAATCTGACTGGTAGATTTGAGTAGCTACAACAAGACCATATATCTTACAATGCCTAAAATAGGTACTGCCACTCTCTCCATCTGCTCATTGGATTTCAGCACCTCTTTATAAGGAAGAACCCTGGGTTCAATTCCAAGAACTTGGGATCATGCCCTGACATTGCTAGGACCTGACATGGAAACCTGGTGTGTGGCCTAACCTCTCTCAGACTCAATTTCCTCTTTTACTCTATTTTAAAGTATAATTTAGTTATAATTGACACAGTAGTTGTACATATTTATGTGGTATATTATACACTTATATAATAATCAGATCTGGGTAATTGGCATATCTAATGAGAGTATTCAATATCCTCTCTACTATTTGGACATACACAATTAATTGTTGTCAACCATAGTTACTGAACCCTGCTATAGAACATTAGAAGTTGTTCCTTCTATTCAGCTGCACCCCTGTACATATTAACTATTCCTCATTTACTCTTTCAGATTCTCATAGATGCTTTAAAAGACTCAGACTTTGAGAGACCACAGAACTCTGAATGTAAAAAGCCCAGTTTGGGGGCTGGCAGAGTACCTCAGGGGTAGGAACCCTGACCAAGCATGTACCAGGCCCTGGTTTCAATCCCCATCACTGCACATGCACATACACCCACACAAAGCCAATTTTCCCCCAAATCATTTACTCAAAATCACATGAGAAACTTTATCTACTATTCAAAACTACAGGAGCTCAGAGTTAATTGAGAGATGCAGCCCACCAAGTCAACAAAGTTAGGAGTCCAAGAATGATGGGTGGGGCCTATGGGAGGTTGGATAAGAAAAGGAATGAGAAAATGACCTCTCAGTAGCCCTATGTCTGGATAACCTGGAGATGAGCTAACCCCAAATGATGATTTTCTTCAGGTGATTTTCCTCATTTGACATCATATTAACCAGATAAACAAAGAACTGAGTTGGTTGTTTTTTTGGTTTTTTTTTTTTTCCCCAGTTTCTAGCCAATTTGTTCAATTCTCTGGAACATATCCTTTGTTAAACAGAAATAAAGTACATATTGTTATTGAAGTTAGCAGTAGAGTTCATATGCTTAAATATTGTGGCCAGTTTGTAGCAATATTTCATTATAAGAATGAAATAATGAGAAGTAATGTGGCATATTTATTTTCCTGTGTGTACCATATTGTACCAAGGCTTGCTTGTTCTGTTGGGTACCTTCATCTAAGATTTCTGAACAGCAAGTCTTATGCAACCACTGTTGAATGATGAATTATCAGGGTGGAGTTGTGAAATTATGAGAGTCAAGAAATGATTATAAACAGGTCTTAAATCTTAATTTGGCTTTATATTCAGTCATAAAATTTTATTTTAAATGATTACATTAAGATATACATGCAATTCTCTTTTCATGGAATTGACTTAAATTTAATAAAGACAGATATAAATTTTGATATAAGTACCGGGTTGATTGAATTCCCCAATCAGAAAGACTTTTTTAAAGCATTCTAAAGTACTCATAATTCTTTATCATCATTACAGAGATTATGTACACTAAAAATAGACTGGTATCAGTTTACGGATCTGTAATCCTTAAGAGAGGAAATAGTTTCTCATTATTTTCTCTAATTATTTTAAATTAGCAATCACCATAGTAACCTACTGCATATTTTACTTCACCAGTTTAGTTGCCACTTAAGCTAAATTTTATACGTGATTTTAATTGGAATGAAATTGAAGAAATAGTTTTCATCAAACGTTAGGTGAAATGAATCCCAGTGAGGACTAAATCCACATTTTGGAAGCAAGATTTTAAAAAATCACTCTCCTTGTACTTTTGAGCTGCATTATTAGACTCAGCAAGTAGATCGTAGTTTCTGGAAAATCCATTTGAGACACAGTGCAGTGACCTCTTTTTCCAGAAACTGGCATTTCTGTCATCTGGTGACACAACAGGCACATTCATTTTTCTTATATTATTTTCATGCAAGAAATTATGAAGTACATTTGGTCTTCTTTTCAAAGAACACCAAATGTAGTAGTCCTTGCATAAATCCATCCATCCTCAGTGTTAAGGTGCTTCTGAGAGAGTGGAAATGATTTGCTCCAAGTCTCAGCACCCAATACACAAGGAAGCAAACTCCATGCTGGGAGGATGGCAGGGGAATATGAAGGATGAGGATTAGGACTTTAATTTTAAAGTACAACATTCTATCTAGTCCTCAGGTGTCACTCATCCACAGTTACATCTGCTTAGATACACCTTCTTGTCTTTGTCACGCCTCCGAGTCACCCTGCATCTTGTCCCTACTAGAACTGGGCCTTTCTGGCCAGGTGACATGTATGGCACTTATTTGTCCAGAGACACATACCAGAGTCCCTATCTTCTGTTTCCTCTCGGGGCCTAGCCCTGGCTCTGCCGACTCCTCTAACACTGGGCCCAGTGGCCAGGGGTCTTGCTCTCAGATCATTATGCAATCTCCATCACCCCCAGGGAGGCCCCTGACTTCTGGTGCTTGAAGAAAGAAAGTGGATAGAGAGTCATTCATGGTGTGGGTGAGGCTCAGCTGGTTTGTTCCCTCCCCTTTGTCTCACACATCTGTCTTCTGAGGGCGCTGTGCAGAAGCAACTTGGCAGAGAGCTAAGGAGGGGCTGCTGTGGGCTCCACCTGCCCAGGTGTCCCAGCCTTCTTTCCCATCACTTGCCCTACCAGGTCATGGGCCTTTCAATGAGTCAGGAGCTGAGTTGGGGAAGGACAGTTCTCTTGAAGTGGGGAACACAGAGGAAGAAAACACTACCTCCCCCTGTCGTGTAGAAGCCAGTGAATCGGACAGGAAAAGACAGATCTTTACTGTGAATTATGGGTGTACTTCATGATGCCTGAGACATTCAAGTGATGGACCTGACTTATTTAAAATTGCAGTTCTTGTGATTGATGAATGGTACCCATTGGCTGTCCTGGATCTCAGAGACAGAAAGTTTTTGCTTAGGCAGTCTGGGTGTTACATATACATTATTCTTCTCAGCACTTCTTTTACTAAGACTTCTTTAAAAACCACACCACTGGGAAAAAAAATTTTAAAATAAATAAAACAGAACTTAGCCTTGGCTATAAGCCCAGCTCTGCCATCAACCAGTGTGAAAGCATATGGCTCTAAGGGTGGCCTTGTCCCCATCTGTGCTGAGGAAGGTTTGCATCATGGGATCCTTAGGTCGTGCCAACCTAAAGGTGCTGCCACCTTAGGAACTTGACCAAACCTAGCAGAGGTCAAGAGTGAACTCCCTATTCTTTGATCAACAGCCACATCCCCAAGTGAGCTTTGTCATCTGCAGAGGCAGCACTGGTTCTGGAAGGAGAGCTTTTTAAAGCCTTTCCGAGGCAATAAGAGGTCTTTTTCCAGGCTGGGCAAAGTGGCACATGCCTGAAATCACAGTGCCTTGGGAGACTGAGGCAGGAGGATCATGAGTTCAAATCCAGCCTCAGCAACTTAGCAAGACCCTGTCTCTAAATACAATATAAATAAGGGCTGGGGATGTGGCTCAGTGGTGAAGCGCCCCTAGGTTCAATCCCTGGTACCAAAGCAAAACAACAACAACAACAAAATAATAATAATAATAATAATAACAATAATAATAATAATAATAATAATAAAGAAAGAAAGAAAAAACCAAACTACAGGATCCAGGTCTGTGAACTTCTCTTTTGTTTCTACACTCTCCTTCCTCACTCTGTGGTATGTGGACCAGGTGCATTGGCATCACCTGGAAGCTCATTAGACATTCAGAACCTTAGTCCCAAACATGTATTTTCCCCCCATAACTATACAAAAGAATAGCTTCTTTATCATCTCTTAGGCACAAACTCACTGGGCTGAAGCAGCTTTTATTCTATTCTCTTCTAACACATGTGTCTCTATGGTTCTTACAGCATTTACTTCTAACTCTAGAGCAATTCCTTTTAATCCTTTATTTAAAAATCCTTCCTAATTCAATTCTTATGTAAAGAATCTCTTGCAGAGCCTGAAATGGCACTAGAAAAATGCACAAATGAATCATGGGAAGACCGTGTCTGAAAGCAGCCCTGGGTGGTGCCCCCACGACCCTTTGTGTGACTAGAGAAATATATAATTTGATTCACAGGAAGTGCCGGTGGGCGTTGTAAACCCAAGCCCACATTGCTTTCCACTTCCATACTGAGGAAATTTTGCTCAAAAAAATGACCAGATAATCTCACCAAAGGTTGAAATCACGAATTTTCCCAACCTAAACTGTGGTCCCTCATCTGGTTGAGTGTACTGAGGTGCATAAGAATAGCTCCTAACTGGCCAGGCATGTTTTCAAAGCCCGGATTGTAGCCCAAAGACCGAAACTCCTGTTATCTGGCTGCACGGTTCTGCACAATATCCGGCACAGCTGTGGGCACTGGCAGCAGCCAGCCTAGTGCTGGCGGCTTAATTAAGCTTTTTATCTTTACATTTGTCTGAGGACATTTGAAACCTTCAGCGCGGCCTGTCGCTAATTAGGTGACTAATTAAATAGTCAGAGCTTCCTTGCTGATCTCAGAACTAAACCCCCAGAACAGGTTGGTGAATGTGACTGTCCTGTCCTGTGGGTCTCTGCCACATGAATTGAAGGGCTCGTGTTCCCATTGACTGCCCTGTTTACACCAGGGTAAAAGCAGCTTGGTGGCAAGGATGGTGGCACACACATGCCCACTTTCCATGGAGCCCGGGGAGCAGGCAGCAACCTGAGGCAGAGATCTAGGGGCAGGCTGCATCTTGCCACGGTGTTGTGAGATCCTCGGGGACTGATGCAGAGGCCTGTCAGGTGGTTGAGGAGGGGGACCAGAGGTGGGAGGAGTATGTCAAGCACTGAGGCTCAGCCTCACCCTACAACTCCCACACCCCCAATAGAATGACTTGACATTCTGCCATCAGAAAATAATGACCAGGAATATTCCCCAGTGTTGCTAATCACAACTGGATTTCCTAATCTGATTTCAATATTTAAATGTAATTAGTGTTAAATAAAAGTATATTCACTTAATGAAATTATCTGCTTCTATTTCTTTCAGAGTAACTTCACTCATAATATCTAAATTAGAACTCCCAGAACAAAAGAAAAGCAATTCTTTGGGGACGATGTTAAGCCTTCTTTGCAAAGAGGGGGTTGGCTTATTGTCTTTATTTTTTTTTTTTTGCACATGTGTGGGGGGGTGGTTTTTCGTGATTCTTTAGAATTAAGAATGTTAGGTAGGCATCTTTGTGGGCACAAGATGCAAACCAGGTGCCCCAAATTAAGCAGCATAAGCATAAGCAGTGATTCTTTATAATTAAGAATGTTAGGTAATAATCTTTGTGGGCACAATTTGCAAACCAGGTGCCCAAAATTAAGCAGCATAATCTCCTACTTAGTGTTCATCATTTGCTATTGGATAATATTCAATGATAACATTACTACCTGTCTTGGTCTGCATTCCTTCAAACCAAGCTGAAAACAAAGAATTTGGGTGCAAGTAGTTCAGTTGGGAGTACTCCTAAGGAACTGAGAGAACAGGATAGTGAGACAAGGAAGGAAGGATAGCCAAAAAGTAAGTAGTAGTAGTAGTAGTAGTAGTAGTAGTAGTAGTAATAATAATAATAATAATAAAGCATTTATCAGTGGGTCACCAATATGGGCAGAGGCTCCATCCTGAGAATGGTCCATCTGAGGGGTAAGGAAGCTGGGGTGTTCTTTAGCCACCAGTTCTTGCCCTGGTGGTTAAATAGTCAGCCTGGGATATTCTTCTGGCATGTTCTTCCAGCTTCCATGGTCAGAAAATGTCCTGTGCAGAGAGAGGCAGGAAAGCATTGGTGGTATCATTTGCAGGTGAGCAGATGAACCAAGGTAATGCAGGTGGACCCAACAGCATCTGCTTGAACACCTTTACTATCCCTTAGTTTCCCTGGTTTATTTCTTCTCTCTCATCAATAGTCTCACAGTTAGCCTTTACCAAAGCATGTGGGCATAGACAGAAGTGGTTAAAAGAAAATGAAGGTTATAGAAAAAGGTTGTGTTAATTTCGCTGTTGACATTGCATGTTAGGTGACCCTGCCCAAGGACGAGGGTGGATCCAGGATTAGGGTGTATCCTGCAGTTTGAGGAAGTATCCCAATCCTTGGGTTTAGGGCGTTCCCGGTTTAAGACAAGTTTAAGGCGTTCCCAGTTTAAGACCTTGGATTTTAGGGAAGTTCGATGTTGAGGATTATTGCTGCTGGAATTAGGGCGTTCCTGCTGCCTAAGCTCCTGTTGAACTCTCGTGAGATTCAGAGAGCATTTTGGGAAATAAGCCTCGTGGAGTAGGTGAATTGGGTGGCAGCAGAACTGGGATTGCCCCAGAACGTGTGTGGAGGCCGGTGTGAGTTCGGGAATAAAGAATTGCTGTTTGAATCTACAAAGCTGTGTGGTGGCTCGTGATTCTGTGCCCAGCCAAGACTGCGGCATTTTGTGGCATTCTTACATTTGTAAAGAGAACCCCAGGTATACTACACTACCAGAAACCTTTGCTAGTAAAAGATGGCATTTGGGGACTTTGTCTTGGCAAACAACAGTACTCTTTCTACTTTGGGAGAGAAGAGGTATGGTTAGATGAGTAGTTTTCAAAATATAATCTTCAGACCAGCACCTTCAGCATTATCTGGGACCTATTTGAAGTACATATACTCAACAAGTCTTACCCTAGTAAAGACTGAATCAGAAACCTGAGGATGGAGCCCAGGGGTCTGTGCTTTCACACCTTAAAGGTCACTTAAGTCTGAGAATCATTGTGCTGGGGTGTAGGGGAGACAATCAGTACTCTCCATGGCTAATGGAGCCCTGGAGAATTATTCAATACCTATGAGCCCGTGCAATGGGGAAAACACCCCAGAATTCCTCTTCTACACTAGTATGAAGGTTAAATTAAGTAACAGATGCAAAGTATCTATCAAAATGCCTACCACTTAATACTTGGCACCAACCACTGATTTGCATGAATAGATCCCTGGTGGTAGCTGAGCATTGACTTTCAAAAGAAGGGAAATGACTGAGGTGATAGAGTTTTCTCAGTGTGGAAGATGCTTTCCTCTAAAGATTGGAGGTGAGTCAGAGGTGTTTCCAGACAAGGATTGCATCTGACCCTTTGTGAGACATTTCCCTGAAGTTTTATTAAAATAGCTACCATTTCTGTTTTAACATCTAGAGGACCAAGCAAATAACCCAACATTCTGTGGTAGTTCTGTTTTGCAAAACTTCTTGACTTTAGAGAAAATTAGATGGACCACTTCCCTGTTAACTGTTGACCCAAACTAAGGAATGCCCAGAGCCCTGTGAACCATGCTTGTTAACATTTATAGAGACCATATCCTGGTCTTTTCAGAGGTTCCAGCTGATCATTGTTGCCTAACAGGCCACCCATGCATGTTTCTCAGGCCTTTTCCTGATATCTGAAGACATTGCAAACTTTGATCTTGACATGCTTGGGCTTCACTGTTCTGCCAGTGATTTCAAGTTTATCATGTAAGTTTTAGGAGGCTGTGACTATACCTCCTATCCCAAGACCAAAAGTTCTGCTGCCATAAAAGAAAAATAAAAGATCAAGACAACAAAAATTTACATCTTCATTTGTGTCTCTCAAATATTTAATTAGATCATATTCCATCCTTCATAGAAACATATTAAACTCTGCTCTTCTTTCTTGAGCTCCTCAAACCCCTGGAGCCTCTCAGACTTCTACCTCTACATTAGTGGTTCTCAAAGTGCCATCTCTGGACCACTGACATCAACATCATTTCAGAACCTGTTAGAAATACGAATTCTCAGGTTCCGCCCCAGACCTGCTGCATCAGGAACTGGGAATGGGCCCAGTTATCTGTGTTTTCATAATCCTTCCAAGGATCCCCTCCATCTTCAATGTGTCATGCCGATGTGATCTTGGCTGTGCCAGCTCCATCCCATCATCCCCACCTTTCTCATGTGCAGTCTCACTCCCCAAAAGACAAAGGAGATCATAAACCCTCGACTGTGCACCCTCACTTCCCCTCCTCAGCTCTGAACCCACCAACCATTTTCTCTCTTACCTGCAGAGGAGGGATTAAGCATATAACACTCATCCATTGATGTTGAGAGCCACAGCCAAAGGGGCCCCAGCAAAGTTCCAGCTGCCAGCAAACTTCCAGCTGCCGGCTGATGATTGTGCCCAGCCAGACTGCGGCACATTACCTTCTGAGGCAATTAGGAGATGTCAAACTGCCCCCCTCCACACATACCATTTGATGTTGAGTGGCAATTTGGAGAGAAAATGCAGAAAGAGCCTGTCCTGAATATGCAGGAATGGGGGACCTTCAATAGAGGTGACAGGTGGTCTATTGGTCAGATTTCTTTTTTAAAAATTTATTCATTTATTTGTTTGTTCTAGTTAGGTATATATGACAGCAGAATGCATTTCAATTCATTGTACACAAATGAAGCATACTTTTTCATTTCTCTGGATGTACACAATGTAGAGTTGCACCATATGTGCAGTCATACATGTACCTAGGATAATGATGTCCATCACATTCTACCATCTTTCCTGCCCCCATTCCTCCTACCCTCTTCTCCCTTCCCTTTGCCCAAAGTTCCTCCATTCTTCCTATGTCCCCGCCTCCCATTTTGGATCAGCATCCACTTATCAGAGAGGACATTCGGACTTTGCTTTTTAGGGATTGGCTTACTTCACTTAGCATGATATTCTCCAACTCCATCCATTTACCTGCAAATGCCATCATTTTATTCTCTTTTAAGGCTGAGTAATATTCCATTGTGTATAAATACCACAGTTTCTTTATCCATCCATCTATTGAAGGGCATCTAGGATGCTTCCACAGTTTAGTTATTGTGAATTGTGCTGCTATAAACATTGTTGTGGCTGCATCACTATTGTATGCTGATTTAAGTCCTTTGGGTAAAGACCAAGGAGTGGGATAGCTGGGTCAAATGGTGGTTCCATCCCAAGTTTTCTAAGGAATCTCCATCCTGCTTGCCATAGTGGTTGCACCAATTTGCAGTGCCACCAGCAATGTATGAGTGTAACTTTCTCCCCACATCCTTGCAAACATTTATTGTTACTTGTATTCTTTATAATTGCCATTCTGACTGGATTGATAAGGAATCTCGGTGTAGTTTTAATGTGCATTTCTGTAAGTTCTAGAGAAGCTGAACATATTTTCATATATTTGTTGATTGATTGTATATCTTGTTCTATTCATTTCCTTAGCCCATTTATTGATTGAATTTTTTTTTTTTGGTGTTAAGTTTTTTAAGTTCTTTATATACCCTGGAAATTAGTGCTCTATCTAATGTGCATGTAGTAAATTTGTTCTCCCACTCTGTGGGCTCTCTCTTCATATTATTGATTGTTTCATTTTCTGAAAAGAAGGTTTTTAGTTTGAATCTATCACATTTATTAGTTCTTGATTTTATTTCTTGCACTTTAGGAGTCTGGTTAAGGAAGTCAGGACCTAATCTGACATGATGAAGATCTGTGCCTACTTTTTCTTTTAATAGGTACAGGGTCTCTGATCTAATTCCTAGGTCCTTGATCCACTTTGAGTTGAGTTTTGTGCATGATAAGAGATAGTAGTTTAATTTCATTTTGCCACATATGGATTTCCAGTTTTCCCAGCATCATTTGTTGAAAGCCACTTTTTCACCCATGTATGTTTTTGGTGTCTTTGTCTAGTACAAGATAACTGTGTCTTCTATTCTGTACTATTTGTCTACATGTCTATTTTTGTGTATTGGTCAGATTTCTGTTGCTATGACAAAACACCCAAGTAAATCAACTTAAAAGGAGGATGAGGGTTTGTTTTAGCTCATGGTTTTCAGAGATTTCAGTGCATGATCTTTTGGCCCCATTGCTTTGGGCCTGTGGGGAGGTAAAACATCATCATGAGGATCCCAAAATAAAGCAAAGCTGCTCACCTCATGGCTGCCAGGAAGCAAAAAGAAAGAGAGAGAATGGTGATGGAATCCCAATATCCCCTTCAAGGTTATCCTCAGTAACTTCCTCCCGTCCTTACCCACCTCCTAAAGGTTCCACCTCATCCCAGTAGCACCACACAATGCAGCCTTTAGCATAAGGACTTTTGGGGGACATTAAAGATCCAACCATAACATGTGGCCATCCTCTCTGTAGAGCAAGAGTTCTGTGAACCACTGTGTGATCTAGACCAGGCCAGGCCATTTACTGACCATGTGCTTGTTTCTAACTATATTCCTTTAAGATTGCAAAGAAATAATACAATACTACTAACATAATAAAGCATTTGGGTTTCAAAAATGAAAAAAAATGCTTTGAAATTTTCCCTTTTTTAAAAGAATGTGTAGTGGAGAAAGATGCTGTGAAACCAACTTCCTAGATATTAGGGCTAATGAGTAATCTTTCCATAAGCAATAGATTATATGCAAGTTCCTCTTGTTCCCCACTCAGGTGGGGTTGGAGAGGGTTGCAGCAGTACAATTTCCAGGACTCCTATTCTTGGGGTTGCAATTCAGTGGGACTAGGGTGGGATCAAGAAATATATATGTTTGACTACTCCCCAGATAATTCTGAAATGCACCTGGGTTGAGGAAACCATTTCTGTAAACATTTTCTCAAAATTGGCAGTCTTATCTAGAAGGAAATTATTTCCTTCTATAATTGTTCATTGAGGCTAAATTGTTTTTATGGGCTTGTTTTCCAAACCACATTTTCTAATTATCTACAAATCATATAAGTTCTGTCACATCATTACTTTAGGGTTTACCAGGCCTAATTATTAAGTTATCATTAGTTTTATATAGCTGAAGTCATTACATACTCAATTGGACCTAGTAGAGAGCATTTCACAAAGCCCTAGCTTAAACTATCACTGGTAAGAATGGAGGCCCAAGAAGGAATATCTGCAAGGCATGGGGAAGCCTTCCCATATGGTGCTAATAAAGCCTTATAAATAGCCCATCATTTACACAAAACATAAAGCCCTTCCTCATCCTTCCCCACCAGAACTAATGTCACTCATTTTTTAATTCCCACGATGCGTTGTTATTTGGTCTTTTGAAACCGATTGATTAGTAGCTTGTGTTTTGCCATTTCTTCTGACTTGTCTTTTACAGCTGCCGTGCTGGTATTTCTATCTTGTATATGCTTAGTATATATAAATGTCCAATGTTCTCCTGCAAATATATATAAAAACATCATTAATCAATTCCCCTAAATTATAAATGCTCAAATTCATTTGATTCTCGTTTGCCAAAACTCTCAAATCTCATTCCCATTTTTCAATTGACATTTCAAACATAGCACTTACCTATTTTTTTTTTCAGTAAGGATTTATGCGTTGCTTTTGTGCAAAGACACATAAGCTTTTCGTCTGATATTCTGAATCCCCAAATATTTGCCACAGACACTTGCCCTGGCTGCCATGCCCCTCCCCTACCTGGTACATGGGGACTCTTCAGAGCACCTAGGTCACTCCAAGAAGACACTTATTCATTATGTTGGTCCAGTGTTGATTCCAGTTCCCTTGACCTACGTCACAAGCTTTGGCTCAAGGAAGGCCTAGGAGATCTTTTTCTTGTCCCCTTTCTCCAGGTCCCATTTGGTTCGTACAGGGACTGATGAGAACAGGGAGCTCTGACCCACCATACAAGATGGCACCCAAGAGAAGAGAGAAGTAGGGTCAGGGAGAGAGTGGCTAACCTGTGTCTCACCCTGCAAACCCTCCACCTTCTTCTAGATGTTCTCGGAATCCTCTCCTTCTCTTTGGATCTCTCTCTTTGATGTCTCCCAAAATTCAGAGTGGGCCATTACTGACAGCTTTGTGACCATAAATGCAGCCACTAGGTCATTTTAGCTAGCAAAACAAAATGAACTAAGTGCCCTAAGACATGTCAAAAAGTCTCTTTTGTGATCTGGACAGAAAAAAAATACTGAAAAAAAAGTTATTTTTTTTTAAGGGAAAAAATGAGATTCTTTTAATCTGCTTTATTTTCTATTCTCTTAATCTGCTCTATTAAATATTTTCTTCTGATTTGTTTTGCTGTAGTTTTTCTTCTAACAGTACAAGTTCTTATAACTCCCAACTTTTCACCCCCATCCATAGCATTTTATTATTAATTGTGTCCCATTATCTTACCTCTTGAAGGGTGAACTAAATCTGAGCTATTCTTTGACTAGTAAAATATCCAGTCAAATCTTGAGCTAGGACTTATCATCATTTAGCAAATATTTTGTCACTCTTTTGGTCAGTTCAGAAAGCAGAAGTTTTAATAAATCAAATTAAGGTGTTGAGATTAATGCATAGTAATTATTTTTTCTCTACACCATCTACTTGTTCAAATGGAAACATTAATTAAACAAGTTAATTAAATCAGTAGCTTTGGCTGCCTTTGCTACACCATAAAATATAGATTCATTACATATAGATGTAGATAGTAAGATATATGTATGTATATGTATCGGCAAAAAAATAAAAAATGCTGAGAAGATTGCCTAGCAGATTGATGGGTCTCTACTGCCCAGAAGGACAAACAACATGAAAAGTTCTATGTTTCTTTCTTCATGTTCCCAATAAATTGGCAAAGTGACCCTCTTTATTTGAAGGATAAGGATGTTTAGACCTGATTTTGTAGCTGCCCTCCTGAAACGTGGAATGAAATGTAATACCTTTTACTTATTTCCCTGGATACCCTAATCCCTCCCTGCTTTACAAGTATCTTTGAGCTGTTCCTCCCTTTGTATCCACAGCAACATGAAATCCCCACTGGAATTATTTACTGCAAAAATGCAGGTGCACTTGCTTAATGTTTCATTGGCTTGAGCTCTTAACTTGAACTTCTTTTCCCCCATAATATGGTGACCTTTGATTTTGGAGCACAGTGCTCACAATGATGTTAAATATTGTTTATATACATTAAGCCAACGCCATCACATCTGAGAGTTATGCTTTTTCTGTGATTGTGCTGTTTGGCCATTTTATATAATGCTTGCTCAAAGCCATGCTGTACCCTGTGATCACTGTTCTGTGTGAACTTTTTGAATATTTGTAGGTAATCAAATGTAAAATCTTAAACATTTCCTCCTCAGAAGAGCTAGAATCTATTAGTATTATAGATTATAAGCTTCATGATTTGGGACCAATAGTGATAGATTTAGGAAATTAAATCTTTGGATATTGCTAAATCAGATTACAGTAAGTACTGTCTTAGCCAAAATATGAGATTGGAAAGTTGGGCACATGGCATACACCTGTAATCCCATCTTCTTTGGAGACTAAGACAGGAAGATAGCAAGTTTAAGGCCTGTCTGGGCAATTTAGAAAGATGCTGTGTCAAAATGAAAAAGGACTGAAAATGGAGCTCAGTGAGAGAGTACCTCTGGATTCAATCCCGATTGTCTATCTTCTGTCTGCCTCTCTCTCTCTCTCTCTCTCTCTCTCTCTCTCTCTCTCTCACACACACACACACACACACACACACACATATACAAGGTTGGAGGAAAAAAGAAAATACTGATGTCATTTTCATATAAAAGAATGGCCTTTTATATGAAAAGTAGGAACCTTCAATGAGTGACAAGAAGGTTACAAATAAGGTTGGGGAGGTCAATGAGGTCCTGACTGTAAGAACCTCATGCACCATGCTAATGAACTTGAACTTCATATTTTGGTGATAAAAATAGTTAACATCCATCAAAAATTACTATGAAGCAGGCAATATTCTAAATGTTTTCCAGATATGATTTCATTTAATTTTCTCAGCACCCCTATGAAGCATTGGGTTGTATTTTTTTCTCCTTTTATAGGTGAAGAAAATGAGCTATAGTAAGGTTAAATAACTTGCCCAAGGTAAACAAACAAACAAAAGAAAAGCTAGAAAGTACTAGAGCTGGGAGCCCAGCTGAGGAAGTCTGACTCTCAAATCCATGATCTTAATCGCTAGGCTCTGCTGCTACCAAGATAGTAAGCAAAGACGGGAATTTCAAAGCCAAAACCGTTGAGATTTGATTTAACTGAAAAAGAGGTTTCCAGTAGCTGTAGCTGTGTGGGAGAGGGGAAGAATAGAGAGACTTGTGCCAGAGAAACTAACCCAGATACTATTTCTCTAAGCCAGATGGTGAGCTACAGCAATGTGTCACAGGAATGATTGCGGGGGTGGGGCGGCATTTAAGAGATATGGACAAGGTAAAAGTGATTGGGCATGATGACCAATATGGAAAGGTGGAAGGATTATAGGAATCTGAGTGCAGGCCTCCAGATTCATAGCTTGAGAAGTGGTTAGTTAGCTATGGCTTTGATAAAGCTTTAAAAAGAGTTGGATTGGGGCTGCAAAGAGCTTTGTATTTATGATGTCCCTGGAGCACCCTAATTTTGAACACATTAAATTTGGGATGACATTGGAGTATTTGGAAATCAGGTTTGTATCTCAGAATAAACATTATTATAGTATCCAAGAGTACATTATAGAAAATGTGCAAGATGAAGGAATGGTGGTAGATGGCATCACCCTGGGAAATGTGCACAAAACCTATAGGGAGCTTGGTTAGGGATAGGACAATGAGGAGGAGCTGGGTCTAGATAGCTTTTGCATCACTGTGACCCAACAAGAACAATTTACAAAAGTAAAAAGTTATTTTGGCTCATAGTCCCAAAGATTCAGTCTATGGTTGGTCAACTCTATGGCTCTAGGTCCAAGGTAAGGCAGAACATCATGGCAGAAAGGCTTGGTGATGGAAGCAGAGAGAGAGCTCCACTCATCAGCAGCAACGTATAAACCCCAAGTGACCTACTTCCTCTAGCCACATCCTACTTGCCCAGTTACTACCCAGTTAATCCATTCAAGTGGAACACTCCACTGATTGGATTACAGCTTTCATAATCTAATCCTTTCTCCTCTGAATATTTTTGCTTTGTCTCACACATGAGCTTTGGGGAGACACCTCATAACCCAAACCATAACACTCTATCAAAAGAAAAAAAAAACTCATCAGAGACCCTTAGGACAGTGTTGTCTCAGATAACATATTCTGTTGGACACAGTTCCTTGGTGGGAAGCCTGCATGACCCCAGCCTTCACCATTTCTCTGTCCAATCCTCCTTTAGATTTAGGATCAGTAATGGCATCCCATTGTTACTATTCCATGGATAACTCTCTGTCCTTTTGGTTCCTGTAACCCTGTCAATGCCTCCTGCTTTCATTCAGTCTGACTTTGTGGAGTTTACCATCTATTTTTTTTTTTTTTTTGGCCTGGATCCTGATTAATGAGGATCTTCT
Organism: Spermophilus citellus; assembly: GCF_964194105.1. Lineage (NCBI taxonomy): Eukaryota > Metazoa > Chordata > Mammalia > Rodentia > Sciuridae > Spermophilus > Spermophilus citellus. Next base: position 45,282,479 of record NC_138185.1, read on the forward strand.
CTCATCCCCACCTCATTCTTCCAGTTGCCTCTCAGTATTCATTCTGATCTTTGTCCTCAGTGACAGAACTGTGGGCCATGTGGTTTTGTGGGAAAAAAAACAACGGTGTTTAAGAAACTGCATTTTTCAGCCTCCTTTGCTTCGGCATGTGGCCATGTCACTGAGTTCTTGTAATATAAACAAATTGGACATGTGGAACTTTCAGGAGGGGAGCTCCAGTCACCTGGGGTGGCCTTGGGAATGGAAACCACACATGGAGATGTAGAGAAACGGGGCCATCATCACTGTTGGCTTCACAGATCCACTGTATCAGCACTAGACTGGTTTATTAAGTCTCTCTGCAACAGAAATGGGCTGGTATAGGGATTTGGAGAGAGAGAGGTGAGAAATTTGAAGAGGAGACAGAGTTAATGGGGAGACACCTCCCTTCTGAAGCTGGGAAAGGAAGAATGTTCTTGTAAGTGCAAGAAAGGAAGTGTAGGGGAACTGAGGACTGGTTTGTGTAGGAGATGTGCTCAGTTGAGAAGGAGGAAGGAGAACTAGCTGCAGAAACAAGAAAGATTGTAATGAGGAACTTGAAGATAGACAATGAAAAACACAAAAGGAATTTGACTAGGGCTAAAGAAAAGAAGTGCCGAGCTGGTTCTTTTATATAGAAAACGTCAGAAAATACTCCTCTCCCCTAAAAAAAAATCTTTTTATTATATCACTACATATGATTGTTTCAAAAGCCCTACTTTTTTGGGAAATTTTCTAATTGTACAGTAGCATAATTCAGGATGATACAATGTGGTAATGTGGCAATCTATAAGTAATTTGATCCATGTTGTTAGATAATTCAAATTATTCAGTACCAAAGGGATTGTTTTTGTAGTAAAAGATGTAGCTACATAATCACTAAGCCTTTTATTCACATAGAGCTATAAAAGGGGTCTGTAAACAACTACTATTACTATAACACAAACCCCATTTTGGTCACATGGAATCCAAAACCAGGATAAATTTTAACTGCCTTTGAGTGTAGACACATTCTTCTTCTTATTTGTGTTTTCCATTAGAAGGTAGTAAGTCCAAGGCTTGTCATTGTTGTGCACTTTCAGACTGGCAGCTATAAGTAGCTGGGGTTAATTGTGACCTTTATGTTATTTGAAGATATTCAAAATTTTTATTCTTATTATTAGAGGATAAGATGTGCTTGGTTTACCTCATATCAAATAAGAATATTCATTCTTAAATGACACCCATCCTTAGAGACTTTAGAGCAAAACCTTTCATAATATTTAGCTATTTTTAAATGTCAGGTGCAGTTGAGTTTATTGCATTGCCAGCCTGGGCCATCAGCAAAAGTCTCCGGTTTTTAGTGCTACTTAACAGATTGTCAGTAAATTGATAGCATTTCCACATTTGGAAAATTTCCAATTTCCTCATGGCAAAGGAGGGCAGGTGTTTTCCTCTGACTTGGTGAAGGTTTCTTTTTCAGCATTTGGTTGATTGAAAGGAGATGGGTGAACTAAGAAGAGATATTGGGGAGGGCGGGAATATATATATATATATATTTTTTTTTTTTTTCTCATCAACTAGGATCCTATGAAAAGATCAGCTCACCCATAAAATCTTGCTGAGTCTTAGCAGAGGGCAAATCTACAGCAGGAATATTTTTTAATAGTTTCTTTTTAGTTGTAGATGAACACAATACTTTTATTTTGTTTATTTATTTTTATGTGGTGCTGTGGATTGAACCCAGTGCCCCCACACATGTGAGGCAAGCACTCCACTGCTGAGCCACAACCGCATCTCCCAGTAGGAATATTTTAGACATTGAAGGGTATATATGGAATAAGTCTTAAGTCTTAAGCATGTGAGTTTTGATGTTGCTTTTGTTGTTGTTTTTTTGTTTTGTTTTGGTACTAGGGATTGAACCCAGGAGCTATATGCCACTGAGCTACATCCTCAGCCCTTTTTATATTTTATTTTGAGACAGAGCCTCATGAAGTTCCTGAGGCTAGTCTCAAACTTAGCTGGTCTTAGCCTTTTGGGTTGCTGAGATTACAAGGTGTGCACCACAGCACCAGATTTACGCATGTGAATTTTTAGAAGCTACCACTTACATGTGTTGGACACACTGCTTAAAACTACCTGTAACCTGTAGGACTGGTTAGAGAGGGTGGTTTGGGTGCGTGGAGAGGGTGCTGCTTCGAGTTGGAAGGCATGAATTTCATTACTGGCCCTTGCTGCTTATGAGTTTCTGACCTTCAGCAAATTACATAACCATTTCCAACCTTGATTTTCTTACACATGAACTACCCGCCACGCCCCCACTCCTCCAGCATAAATGGTCTTGAAGATTAATTTCTATGATAATGTCTAGGAATGCGCCTTGGACTCTAGAAAGCTTGATGTATTTAAGGCAGTTTCACTCTTAGAAGGAGGCCCCTAGAATTTTCTCCTAGATGATACTTTGGTATTTTTATTTGAATAACTATATGCATCTTGAAGTAATAAATCTAACATTGACCTGTGGGAATGAGATGATCTATGGATTCCTCTCAACAATTTGAGGGTCTCCAGGGCAGTACATCCTCTGGATGAGCCAGCATCCTCTGGTTCTGCATCCACACATTCAAATAACCTCAGGCAGAAAACACTTAGGGAGAAATTTTTTTTTTTTTTTTTTTTTTAAAGAGAGAGTGAGAGACAGAGAGAGAGAGAGAGAGAGAGAGAGAGAGAGAGAGAGAGAGGATTTTTTTTTTAATCTTTATTTTTTAGTTTTCGGCGGGCACAACATCTTTGTTTGTATGTGGTGCTGAGGATCGAACCCGGGCCTCACGCATGCCAGGCGAGCGCGCTACCACTTGAGCCACATCCCCAGCCCCGAGAAATTTTTTTTTACTATCCTGAGCATGCACAGATTTTTACCTTGTCATTGTTTCCTGAAAGTACAGTATAAAAACTATTTTCAGAGCATTTACATCGTACTGAGTATTATAAGTAATCCAGAGATGATTTAAAGTACACAGGAAGAAATTCAGGTTATTTTGTAGGCAAACATTACACCATTTTATATAAGGGACTTGAGCATCTGCAGATTTTGCTATCTGCTGGGGACTCCTGGAACTAATCTCTTTTGTATTCTGAAGGGGCCACTGTATGGACAAAAGTTAAGTGAAAGGACATCGAGCCAGACAGTGCCCAGTATGGCTTTGTCAAGTCATTGTGCCTCAGTTGCACTTGATAAAATAGGAATAAAATATTATTGACCTCATAGTATTGCTGTGAGGATTAAATGGAGGAAATAATACATGCAACATGAATGATTTTAAGTACTCAGCAGGATTTTAAGCAGTTTCTTAGTGGTAGTTTGAAATCAAGCTTTGCATCAATTTATACAAATTGATCTCCCTCCTCTCAATTTGTGGATTTTATTCTGTTTCACTTTGGGAAGCAAACTTAAAAAAAAAAAATTAAACAGTGTCTGCCATTATACCATTTGTAGCTCTTGGAATTTGTGCAATTAGCTCCAATGCCATCTTCCTTTTTTCATTGAAATCGTTCTATTTTAAGGTTTGTGTAAAAAAAAAAAAAAAAAGAGTTGCTATCCTCAAAGGAAAATCCAACAGTTGAATGACACATGAAATAAAGTTAAATTGAATTATAATAAACATCCACTGAATATTGCTTAACCTCTCTTTGTTCTTTTCCTTTTTTTTTTTTTCCTCCTTAGTTCTCACCTGAAGTTTAATAATCTCACCCTGATTTCAACTCATGGACTCCCAGGGAAAAAACTTCTGGGCAATGAACAAAGAAAGTTTCTGGCAACCAAGTATGAATCCTATTTGATTTTTCATTCTAAGGCCTAACTGTAATCCGTGCTTAGTCTTTTCTATGGTATCTAATAGATTTCAGATTGGAAAGGGAAAAGTGAAAGACTTTTCTCCTAGTGTTCAGCATTACTTAAGAAATACAAATTCAAACCTATTACCGAGAGAATGGTCCAGAGTGGCAGTTTTGGGCCACCATTTTGTATCTGTGAGAAGCCAGTTGCCCTATTCCAACAATAGGGGTGGAGTCCATGGACCCAGCCACCCCTACAGGGTCAACGGAGCTTGATGACTATGCTTGCATCTGACAGGGCACCTCAGTAGGGCTTGGGTCTCATGCCTACTCCACCATTTGTAATTAGGTGCTGACTGGGCACCTTCAATGCTGGTCTAGGCAAGCTCTATTGTTTTCATCCCAATAGGATCATTATTTGACAACATCTGTTCTAGAAAATACTGTTCCATTATCACACAGCTTCCACTAATTTTAATTTTCTATAGCAAAACATTAGTACAAAAATATTAGGATTCCTGCCTCTAGAAACAATCTCCCAATTTTTTTTAGTGAAGAGTTAAGGAAATTGTTCCTCTCAGGGGACCAGTTCATTTCAGAATCTATGATGAAAGGACCCTCTTTCCTCTTTCCTCAAAACTTGCTTTGCCTTCAAACAGTGAAGAAAAACCATAGATTCTTGGCCAGAAGAATAAGGCTCATTTTGAACTAATACCTTTACCGGACTCTAAACTTTGATATTTTTTTTTCTTTCTTGGATGATTGCCATTACAGAGCAGTAAAGGACACAGGATTTGAGCCAGGAGGATGTGGATTCAGATCCTGCCCTTACTACTAAGGGTCTGAGTGAAGGATTTCACTTCTTTGAGCTTAGGTTCTTTTAATTGTGAAAAGTATATGATTAAGATGTGCTGCCTGGGATTTTTGTTAAAAAATTCTGGCCAAGAATAGAGAATCGATACAATGGACATCCTCTTTTCCTCCATCACACCTTCCCTCTTTCTAAACTACATGACTCCCAGAAAATGCTAGTGTTATTGATGTCTTAAGAAGAGGTTTTTTTTCCTGATATTTTCTTTTTTTTTTCACCTGGCTTATTTGTTTTATTTTTAACAAAATATAATTAATTGTATGATTACATAATTTAAGTTTCAATAATGTCTACATTTAACAAATATTTAACAAAATCCCTGAAAACTGAGCAATTGGGTCTTAGGCACCATTATGAACTAGCTTCAGCACTACACTTCCTAACTCAGGCTTTTACACAGAGCTCGAGTTCAAAGTCTCTTTGAAAGACCCTCTCCATCACTGCTACCCACAGAGTGCAAGGGAAGGTTTGGTGCAGTCTGCATAGGCACACCTGAGTACCTAGGTAGAAGTTGCTCATTTTGAAGATCCCTGTCTGATCCCTGCAGGATGGGTCTAAGACCCATACCCCAGATGTCCTAGCTTCTGTCCTTGCCTCTTTGCATTCTCAACACAGTCACCACAGCAACACTTCAAAAATGTGACTCAGATCATGTCAAGTCCTTACGGCCCAGAACTGCACTGTCCAAGAGAGCAGCTATTAGCCACATGGGGCTATTTAAATTTAAATTAGTTAAAATTAAATGAGATGAAAAAATTCAGCTCCTCAATCACATTAACCACGTTTCAAGAGCTCAAAATAGCCACATATGGCAGTGGCTACCATACTAGCTTAGCTACAGAACATTTTCTTTATCTCAGAAAGTTCTAGAATGTTCTGAAACTAAAGTCTGTTGTTCCTATCTACTTCTCTGACATCATCTTTTACTTTTTACTCTTTTCTCTCCACACTAGCCCTATCAACAACTTTAATGTCCCTCAAACACAAGAAGCTAGTCCACCTTGGGGTCTTTGCTTTTTTTCTCTGAAATTTTACCTCTTCCATGAGGTCTACCCTGACAACCCCATTCGTTTGCAACCAACACTTCAACTTACTCTAGTTCCCCTTACTCTGCACTATTTTATTTTGTTTTATTTTTAGTGCTACTGAAATCCTTCTGAATGTTATATAATTTGCATTTTAAAACTATGTTTTTTTTCTTTATATTCCAAATCGTTCAACTATAATGTAAATTCCACAAGGGCAGGAATTTTTGCCTTTTTGTTCACTAATATATCCCCTGTATCTGGGACAGTGCCTCACATATAGCAGGTGCTCAATACATGATGTGGAATACACCAATGTTGCCTCCAAAGAACTGCAGGCATTCCCTCAATCATAATAAGACAGGCACCAAAGAGCTCCATCCCTCCATATGAGCCACTACATAATATCCTAACTCTTGGAAGCCAGTTAACAGGATGTTCCCTTCAAATGGTCCTCATACCAGAATAAAGGAAATTATCTTCTGATTATGGAGTTTAAAAACAACAAGGACAAACAACATCCATAAATTTAATCATTTAAATTCCTCATTCCGAATACTACTTTTGAACTTGTTCTTAGCCAGTGTTTTGCTCCATTATAATGGTTATTATTTTTTTGCATAGCATTTTTGTCCACCCCAAGCCCCCTGCCCCACTCTGTCCACCACTGATGGAGGTGCAAATGACATGCCCAGAGCACAGCTGAAGGGAAGCAGCAGGAAAGCAGGAGAAACAGGAAGGAGGAGAAGCCACTAATTGGACAATCAACCGCGCATAATTGAAAGTTAATTGTAACAGTCCTTCTTCTAAGAATGTCACAATTAATACTCTCTGAAAACCTCTAAGGTTTTTTCCATTGCTGAATGTTCTGATTCCATGAGGTGCAGGTCTCCACTGACTTCTATTGGCTCCCCTGGAGTTGGCTTCTAATTGTGCACCTGGAGCTTTGGCTAAGTCTCCTGCCCACCAGGTCTGGGGGCACTGCAACATTGAACAAGCAGGCCACTCCTCATTTATGCCTTCTTCCAGAAATTTCCCCTTCCTGCATTTCTGCTTCCTGCTCCCCCTTCTCATTATCTGGCTCCAGAGTTTTCTATAAAGACAACCTTTCACATTTCTGCCCCTGTGGTGCTGGAGACTGAACCCAGGGCCTTGTACATGCTAGGCAAGTGCTCTACCACTGAGCTACATTCTCAACCCCCTTTCATATTACTTTCAAGTCAGGGTCAAGCTCACTTGAGACAACATGAAGTTTCACTGATGCGCCTTTTTTGGTTCTTTCTTTTCCAGAGAACGCTGGCAGGAGTATGTCTCTCATCACCAATCATAACCCTCCTGTGTTAGAATCCTAAGGCTTATTTACTTTGCATAGGAAATAATTTTGGAAAATTTTTTTGCTTATAGTTTCCCTTGTGGGGAAATTAAAGAAGGTCCAGATGGATAGTAATATCCACAATAGACAGCAATCCCTTACACTGTGAGATTTTAACATAAGAAATGTCATTCAAGTAGTAACAGACTGCAAAAGCAAGCAGCCCACAACCTTCAATGCTTCTTTTTGCATCTGAGTAAAGGTTCCTGAAAATCAGTGTTCGAGTACCAGTTCCCACTGGACAGAGCTTCGAATTTTAAGTCTGAAATATGCATTCTGACATTATCAACACTGCTCTCCTACCATCATTAAAAATAGTATTGTCTTAGCCTTTCACAAATTTCCCCTGAGAGCTTTTATCTTTGAGTAAATCCTCATAAGACTAATCCCTGGACACTAACTATGTTTAATTTTTCCTCATCTTGGACAGCTTACAGTAGAGATTGTATAACTAGAACAATCCTTTGTGGGTCTCTCATGAATGTACAAAACCAGTGAAGTTTCCTGTATTTCTGTAAAGCTATCAAAATGGCTTTTTAAAAGAATTTCAACTCCCTATCCATTATTTTCCTGTGACAGGCCAGCCCCTGATTTTCTTTTTATTATTATTATTATGATTTTTTTTTATTAAGGAGAAATTTTCTTGTTTTTAAGTGTTGTTTCACAGACAGATACAAAGCCCAGAGCTCCCATCTCTTTCTAGGGCTGTGTAACAGGGTCTAATGTGCATCCATTACTAGAATTCTCTTTGTGTGGTGAAACCAGACTCATGTATGGATCAAAAAGAAAAAATGTTCTCCCATTAGCACTTCAGAACCCTGTTTTCTTCCAAATAGAGTAAACAGGATTATGTGCCATTAATATTATTTCAAATAGTACCCTTCACATATGCATCCCACTTGACAAAATATCATCTCCTACATGCTCATGTTCATTCCTTACTGTGCATGGAGGGTGGGCTAAGTGCCCCATGTTGAGAGGTGAAGAAACTGGGGACACAGGGTTCCCAAAGTCCAGGCTCGTTGGCTGAAGAGCAGGGACTCAGACCTGGCATAGTTCTTTCTGGAAAAGATCATCTAGCCTAATTTTAAATGAAACACTATCCTGTCACCTGAGACTGTCCATCTTCAGAACAGGATTATTACAAAGGTCATTTACACAAGGTGAAACCTTTCAGAAAGTTCCAGAAACACCCCTCATAAAAGTCTTTAAATAAACCCAAAGCTGTAAGAAACCCACTCTTGTCACATTAGAGGAGAGTGCCCAGAAAATGAAAGTCCACAGTGCCACCAGTACGCTGCCCCAGCATTAACAGTCACCCTGGACCTGGTGTACTGACAAGTGCGCCCAATATAAACCACCACTGCCCTGAAGAGTGAATCCCAAAAGTCTCCAGTGATTGTTCTTGCTGTGAATGTAATTCATTCCCTCATTGAAAATTTCTTTAAATAAAATGCGCTTTGTTTTTTGACATGAAACCAAACATTAATTCTAAGAACAAGTCACTGACTGAAAAATATTAGCAAAATAGGAAAATAGCAAAAATAACACTCAATGATGTTCCTTTCTTCTTCCTCATTCCCTTTGCAGAAGAAAGTGTACAAGTGATCTCTCTCTCTCTCTCTCTCTCTCTCTCTCTCTCTCACACACACACACACACACACACACACACACACACACACCTCTTTCCTTGTGGACTGGCCTAAGCCAGGTGGAACAATTTAGTTTTAATGGGAAGATGTCAATTTGTGCCTAAGTGTTTCAAAACGAAAAATTTCCTAGCATCCATCCTGGTAAACTCACAGCAAGAGCACAGACTTGGCTCACTAGGGGACTCGAACCAGCTCACCAGATGTCTAATTAATGCCCGCTGTCAGCTGCTCAAATGTCACTTATGGAGCTTCTCTCTTTGCAGCCACTGTTTTAATGATAAAGATTATGCATTGATGTCACTGTGCTCCTGGGTTAATGTTGTGGTTGGTAGAATGACTGGCATAGACCGAGCAGCCAAGCACGTAATAGTTTCCAAGGACCAAATCGTGCTGTACGACCACCTCATCCTCTGTACCGGGCAGCAGTACCAGGTGAGGCTGTGCACATGGGATGTGTTTGGAGATCTCCACGGTTAATGTGTTTACTGGGGCACATGCTCTCTGGGTAAAGAGCATCCTTTCTTGCCCGGACAGCTGCCACTCTATATTCATAAAAGCGCTCTTCAAGGCCTGTGCACATGACCAGAATTGTGTCCGCAAACCCTCCCAGAAACCCATTCCAAGAAAAACATTCTGCTCTAGGATAAAAATCACAGCAAGTTGGAGAAATGTCATTCTTAAGCTGTTGTCCCAAAGTCTAACACTTAACGGCTCACCATAGCAGAATCCAGACACAACCAGGCACGCATTTGTGGTAAATTAATTTATGCCTCAAGAGGCTAACATTTGGCTGTGGCAATGCACTCACGCAAAAGTATTTCAAACATGCGCACCTTCTGTCAACCCTTATTTTATTTTGTCTCTCAGTTATAAAACTAGGAAATCAGATTGACTGCTTTCCCAGTGACCATGCTTCCCGTTTGATTAATCTCTCAAGCCACATTTGAATACGGCATTGCTGGATTCATCCGAAGCTGTTCATGTCTCAGGCAGCAGATTTTAATATTCCCACTTCCTGGTACACATTAGCATTTTCTGTGGCCCACAATACAGTCTCTCTCCCATGAAAATACATTGTTTTATAACTCAAGGATGGGGTCTCAGTTAAACCATTTCATGCATGGTGGTGGATTCAATGTGTGTATGCTTTCTTTACTTTTCCCAAGCCAGGAGAAGAAGCAGGCAGGGTCTCAGTACTTGCGCTGTTACTGCATGTAGTGAGCAGTCACTTTAGCAATGTTCCCTCCTTTGTCTGCACATTGAGATCCCCTGGGGTGCTTTGAAAACACCTATCCCTAGGTGCTGCCTCTGGAAATTGTTTTAGTTATTTTGGTGGGCCTGTTTTTGTTGTTGTTGTAATACCCAGGGGTGCTTTACCATGGAGATACATCCCTAGGACTTTTTGAGTTTTGTTTGAGATCCCATTTTGCTAAATTGCCAAGGTTGGTCTTGAACTTGTGATCCTCCTGCTTCAGCCTCCCAAATCACTGTGAATACATGTGTGTGTCACTGTGCCCATCTCCTTCAGTATTTTTTTAAGCTTCCCAGATGATCATAAACTAAGGCAGAGAATCACCAGCTGGAATTTTCTCAAGGTTGAATTCCTTCATCTTTATCTTAGAACAGCACTTGTCAAACTGCATGGTGCACACACAAAGCCTCAGAGCATCCTGTTAAAACCAAGATGCTGAGCCCTGTGGTGGGGTGGCAGAACCTGAGATAGTAGTTTCTAACAAGCTCCCTGGTGAGGCTGTTGCTGCTAGTGAATGGACTGCACTTTGAGGAGCTTGGGTGAATCTCTAAATAATTTACTTTTCTTTTTTCTTTCTTTTTAAGAAGTCTCTTTCTCAAAGGATAAAAAAGAATGCTTTTTTTTTTTTTTTTGGTTGAAGGATAAAAATGAACTGGAGAGATACCTCATTTTGATATTTAAGAATTCCTCATACTTAAAAAAATAATAAACCAAAAGAAAACACCAGGCACCCCTTTCGCCTGTCCCCCCTCACCTGCCCCACGGGTTCCAGCTGCTGCTGGCGACTGCGTACTTTGGAAACTGAGCAGAGGACTGGGCCAGCTGTCCAGTGACTCGGGCATCTGCCCATGTGTGTCCAGCTGCCCCTACAGCTTTAGTTTGCAGCACATTAAGCTCTTGCCCTTTTTACAGTGGGAAAAATGAAATGAAGAAGTGATAAAGGGAGTTCCAATTTAATTTTTCCAGAAGGACATAAAAATCAAAGGTACATAGAGCAATACAGAAAGGGCAGCTGAATTCACTGGGGACCTTCTAGTTTTATTTCTTTTTCTATCTCCTTCTCTTTGATTCTCACATGGTTTTTGTCCCAATTTTGTCAAACAAAATGATGAAAATAAAACCTAAACCCAAAGCAAGAAGACAATCTGTTATAAAATATAATTATGATCTTTCACCTCTAATTAGACCTTTGAAATTGCATGCTTCACTGTAAAATATTCTGCAATATTTTTGATATGCAAATGCATATCACATAATCTTTTTATCAGAAAATCTGTGCTCAAGATAAAATCTTTAATTGTATGGCATGGCTGAGAGTAAGGAGGGCTGTTCTCTTACTTCCAAGTCCTCTTTTTTGAGCTATACAGTCTGAAGCATTTCTGCTAGAATAAAGTGCTTTAGAAGTGCTTTAGAATAAAGTGTTTACTACCATATTTCCAGGTACCATGTTTATAGAAGTTTTGTCCTTGATCTGCCAACTGCAAAGTTGCCATTATTCAAGGCCTCTCTGTTTTGAAAGATGATTGGGCATTTAGCTATCTCATTTTCAGTACCCTCTAACTTCCTTACCCACCCACTTCATCAGTTTTCACTGGTTTTCGAATGAATACATGCCACCTTTGAAAACCACTCTTTGAGATCACTTCCAAATGAGATCACATGACTCGCAAATGGTTACTGAGAGATGGATAATACCTGCTCTGTGCCTGGACTTGGGTAATCTCATAAGGAAGAAGAACACAAATTTAACTCAAACTTAACACCAAAAACCAACCAAACAACAACGAATAACCCAATCAATAAATGGGCAAAATAACTGAACAGAAACTTCTCAAGAGAAGAAACACAAATGACCAACAAATATATGAAAAAAAAATGCTTCAAATCTCTAGCAATCAGGGAAATGCACATCAAAACTATACTAGGATTTCCCCTTACTCCAGTCACAGTGACAATGATTAAGAATACAGACAATATGAATGCTGACGAAGATGTGGGGGGAAATGTGTACGTGTACACTGTGAGACCACAGACTATTACAACCACTCTGGCAAGCAGTATGGAGATTCCTAAAACAAGTAGGGATGAAACCACCATATGACCTAGCTATTCCTCTCCTTGGTGTTTTCCAAAAACAAGTAATATCGATATACTATAGCAATATGGCCACCTCAATGTTTATAGCAGCACAATTCATGATAGCTAAATTATGGAATCAACCCACGTGCCCATCAATAGATGAATGGATTAAGAAATTGTGAGCCAGGCATGGTGGCACATGCCTGTAATCCCAGCAGCTTGGGAGGCTGAGGCAGGAGGATCATGAGTTCAAAGCCAGCCTCAGCAATAGTGAGGCACTAAGCAACTCAATTAGACCCTGTCTCTAAATAAAATACAAAATACTCCAAAAAACTGAGATTAAAAAAGAAAGTTTAGAACTTTATAATAGTATAAGGATAGGTAGCAAGCACCACAAATGTAATTTAAATAATTTTTGTAAATCTGAAAATAACTATGAAATAGGAAATTATGACTCTCAACCTAAGTTAGTCTAATAGAGACCAAGAACTTCCTGAAAATATGGAAAAAAAGTGTAAAGGGAGTAATATGAGTCATCTTAAGTAGGCAGTCCAAAGGTAATATTTCAGGGTTGATCCATTATTATTTAGAGGAATTCGGTGACACACGCCTGTAATCCCAGAGGCTCTCCGGAGGCTGAGACAGGATGTTTGCAAGTTCAAAGCCAGCCTCAGCAATTGTGAGGCACTAAGCAACTCAGTGAGACCCTATCTCTAAATAAAATACAAAATAGGGCTGAGGATGTGACTCAGTGGTCGAGTGCCCCTGAGCTCAATCCCCAGTACCTAGCCCCCGAAAAAAAAAAAAAAGAACCATAAAAGACTATGTCAGGCAAATCCACTCAGCTCTTAGAGCAGCGATATTAATACACAACAAAGTAAAATTGGAGACACAAAAGCAATTAACACTGACAAAGGTCAAAATTCATGGTGACAATATAGAGGTCACAAACCTATTATGGGCTGAACATGATTGTGTCAAAGGACAGGCCACAAAAACAAGGGTGTACACCTGGCTTACTCATTTAAGAAAAGGACAAGCTAAGGCATATCCAGAAACTCAAATTCACCCCAGACGTTGAGTCACACAGATGAAAATTGGGGTGGCTAGGATGACCAGCTAGTCAGAACTAGTCTTGTACATCATAACCCCAGGAAGCTGATTTAGGACAGGTCCAGGAAAGCAATGGGAATATGATGCTTATTCACGCAAAGAAACAGCCTTCTAATGGTCTGGAAGTCTCTTCCACAAGGGAGTGGCCAGCCCCAGGAGACAGGAGCATGCTGTGCTGAGAGCCTTCATCAGAGCAATGAGAGTCCCGGATGGCAGTCGAGTGTTTTCTATGAAATGATCATATGTTAGCTGATGTAACCTTCATGGTGACTCTAAGATGATTCCAAGAAAAATCACCTTGGAGTGAGTGTCATCTTCATTCTCACACTTCAGATTAGGGGACCACCTGTAATTTAGCAATTTGCCTGGGGCCTCTCCACTGCAGGTGAACTTTCTGCCCATCATAGGTGCAGTAGTATTCCTGCCTAACAATCCTGAGACCTCGCCACATGAATATGCAAGACAGCTGGTATAGATCCTCCAACAAAGACCTCAAGTTGCGGTTAAGTTTTGCATCCTGTGCCTTCTCTTTTACTCCTCTGTATAATTTGCACCTGGCAGCCAAATTGAAGGGGCAAAATAGTGGCCCATCGGGCAAATTCAGGCCATTGTGCTGATTCATTGGGCTTTCAGGATACTGTTTGATTTTAATTTGAACTAAAGTAATAAAAAGTCAAGAGTCCATGTAAAAACCTCAGTATTTGACATTTCTTGAACAATCAGATCTGGCCCTACTGGATCCATGCTCTTCCCTGGCAACAACTGGATGGAGCTGAGTTATAGCTGAACTCTGGCCAGGACACAGGCTCTCTAGTTTGTATCCCTGACATGGGGGACATGTGTCAGCCACCATCCTTTATTGGGGTCTCACTATTGCTTTTTTTACAGTAGAGGAAAGTTTCTGTTTCCACTCATGTCAGTGTCAAAAGCGAGAGAACAGAAGTTATGCAGGGATGATTCTGTATAAATAGAGAGAAGAAAGATGGAGAGAGTAAGAGAGACAATTTTCCTGGGAAAAAATCCTGTAATTTTTTTCATGAGTAAATAAAAATCCACTTCCCTTTTTGTATTTTTCTGCCTAGCCCCTCTGTACACTTGAATCTTAGTACCTATTAAAATTGCTTCTGTGGCAGATAGACCAAGTCAAATTCAGTTCGACGTTGTCTTCTAGAGCCTTGCCACTCCTGCTTGAAGAAGTGGAGCCTTGGTTTTATCGTCTTGATCCTGATGTGTTAGCTTTTCGTCACAGTGAACAAAATACCTGTAGAACAATTTAAGGGAAGAAAAGTTTAATTTGGGCTCACAGTTTCGGAGGTCTCATTCTGTCCATGGTGGACTAATTCCATTGCTGTGGGTCTGAACAACATGGTAGAAGAAGGTGGTAGAGGAAAACTGCTCAGCCCATAGCAGCCAGGAAGCAGAGGGAGAGAAAGAAGGGGCCCCGATCAAGATGTAGTCCCTCAAGGGTACACCCCCAGTGACCTATTCCTTCCAACCATGCCTTACCTGCCTATAGTTCTACCTCTTCACTCTAATCCATTCAGCATCAATGGATTAATCCACTGAGTCCTACCTCTGGTCATGATCCAAGCACTTCCCAAAAGCTCTACCTCTGACTACTTCCATGCATATGACGGTAGCCAACTTCCAGGACTGGTTAGAGAAGAATAAGGGGCTCTCTGTATGGCTTTTCTCTCTCAGGACACTTCCACCATATTAGGAGGAAGCTCAAGCTACAGGATCTCTCCACATGTGAGTGTTCCAGGTCTTAGACACCATCAACTTCTGAGTGGATAATGACCACTTATAGGTAGTTTTGAGTCCTCATATATTTTGTGGGAAAAGAAAAAGAACTGAGATATTATACCTTCAAATGACTCCACCTTCTAGCCATCAAGTCACCCTCAGCCCTTGAGTCTGCCCATCTGAGGTTCTAAATGTTGTGGAACAGTTAAACTGTCCCCTAACTTGCCCTATCTTAATTATTAGCCTAAGAATCCTTGAGCCTAATAAACAATTGTTTCTACCAATAAGTTTTGGAATAATTTATTTTACATTAGACAGTGTTATGGTTTGGATGTGAAGTGTTCTCCAAAAGCTCAAATGTGAGACATCACAAGAAGGTTTAGAGGAGAAATGGTTGGATTATGAGGCCTTAACCCAATCGGTGGATTGATTCCCTGATGGGATTAACAGAGTGGTAGCTAAATGTGGGTTAGGTGTGGCTGGAGGAGGTGGGTCATTGAGAATATGCCTTTAAGTTATATATTTTGTATCTGGTAAGTAGAGTCCCTCTCTCTGCTGTCTCATCATTATGTGAGCTGCTTCCCTCTACCACACTCTTCTGCCGTCATATTCTGCTTCACCTCAAGCCCTGAGGAATGGAGCTTGCTGCCCGTGGACTGAGACCTCTGAAACTGTGAGCCCCCAAATAAATTTTCCTCCTCTACAATTGTTCTTGCCTTGTCTTTCAGTCGCAGCAGCAAAACACCCAAATAAAACAGATAGCCAGAGTGATTCCTTCTGAGCATTGTCTCTAAATGGTCATTTGTCTATTATTTATTTGTTTTCTCCACTTTCAATTAAAAGCTAATTAATTATATCTGGGAACATAAAAGGACATATCTATATCAGACATTGCCAAGTGCACTTTATCATTATTATTGTAAAACTGTGTCAGATCTTCACGTCGTACCACTAAAATAAGCATTTCTCCTTCTACCTCAGGTCCCATGCCCTACCGGGGCCGACCCTGGGCAACACCTGACAAACAGAGAGGTTCCAGACAGCAGTCAACTGCAATACGCTGGGAAAGTTCCCAGCAACCATTTCATTCTCAACGAGGAGGAAGACTGCTTAAGTGCCCTGGTCTGGATAAGGAAGCAATACTTCCCTACCGAAGGTAAAGATATCAGTAGCCATGCATCTTTTCAGAACAGCGTTTTATTTTTATAATGAGTCTCATTCTTCATCTAGTTCCAGTATATAATTAGTGCCTAATTAATTCCAAGCAAATCATTCATCTGTCATGCTTTGTTTTCCAGATTAATTTACAACTTGTTGTCATTTTTGGAGACCCAGCCTGTTTGCTGGGGGAAAGAAAAAGGCTTGAGATAGTTTAATTATCTATAATTATTTTATTACACAAAATGAATATCCGAAGAGCAAAGCATGGCTAAAATCATTAACTAATTAAAGAATAATTTAATAAGCAAACATGTTTAGCAATTATATGGAAAATATGTCTCCTTTTGTGAAGCTGAAAAGACCAAAGAAGAAAAAGAAAGACTCACATTGGAAGGGCTCTTTTCTTCTTTTCACAAGCCATTGTTCTCTTTCTTGCTGTTGCCCGTGCTGTTCTTGCCACAAATCCACATATTCGAGTTGCATACCACTTTTTGAATCGAAGTGAGAAAGTAAAACATTTGTACAAATGCCTTCGCCACTCAAAAGCATTTTCTCAAGCATCCTTCTCTCCATTGCTTGAATTTCATTGAAATTGTTTGACTCATAAAACCACCAGAACAGGGCTCAGCTACCCATGTGTCTCTAGTTGAAACCTGGAAGTCCAAGTTTGGAGATGATTTTGTGCATTCAGCCCCTTTGTTTTACCTAAGGCCAGGGAGAATTAATGATCTCGTAGAATGTGGCAACCTCCTATGGTGATAGCTGAAATTCTAATCCTGACCTTCAGTTCAGGCCAGGATATAAGGACCAGTAATTGCCCTGGAAGTGGGCATCAATGTGTAAGATTAAATGTGCACCTTTAAAATACATTTATGTAAATAAAATTTAATTACCTTCATTATTATAATTAATACATTACAATATAGTTTCTCCTGATTTTTGTGGATGGTTTAAATCCACCAAAACTTTTTGCCAAATTAGAATATTGACCACATTAAAAAAAGTTACTAGGCCCACACCAATTTGCGCAGGATCCAGGCCTAGGGTAGGTCCGAATTTGCCACCCACCCCCAACCTGGGAGCCCAAGCCTAACCCACTTCCATCTTAGGACACTGCAAACATCGTCAGAGCCTTCCCCATGCAGTAACCCCTACCTTTTTAACAGACAGGGCCTAGAAGAAGCTGCATGTCAGAGCAGGCATCCCAAATATAGTGTAAGGCCCACCCTTTCAGCCCCATCTCTGTAAGACATTACATCCATCTTGGGGCATCTCCACTATTATCACAGGTTACCTTGGGTATTGCCGCCACCACCTTGAGCCGCAGTAGCATACATTGAGGGACACCAGCAGGGTTTGGAAGCCCAACATCAAGGTGAGGTGCAGACAATCTGCACAGGTACTACAAGAATATAGGATAGTGCCGCGTCCGGCAGAAATGGACCGAGTCCGGCGGGAGACGTCGGGGTTAAAAGAATTCACAGGACACCAAGGTCCTTCATCCAGGGAGAGTCTGTCTTTTTTTTTTTTTCCTCAGCTCATACTTATATATTTCTTTCAGACAGAATGGAAAGTTACTGGTAGGTGGAAGCAAGGACGGAGGGGGGCAGGTGGTCCTTGTCGACTCATACTAAGCCTTCAACCAGGAACCTTATCAGACCCAAGCAGGTCAGGACGTTCCCACATAACCGTTATAGGCTGAATAATATGGAAACAGACACCACAAATCTTTCAAGGCCTTGGGAGCTGGCCTCTTTGGCGTGCACACAAGAAACCAGGGCTGGGCCCAAGCCCCGGGGGCCAGGGGGAATCTGAGCCAGCAGGATAGAAACTGTAATATCTCAGATACACACAGCAAGAAAGGAAGACACATAGACAACATGAAAAAACAAGGGAGGAAAGTGCCCCAAACAAACCAGGACGCTATAATAACAGAACCCATGGACAGAGAAGTTGGTGAAATGTCAGAGAAGGAGTTCAGAAGGTTCATAATTAAAATGATCTGTGAAATAAAGAATGACCTAAATGAGCAAATATGGACAAAAATTGACCACTTCAACAAAGAGATAAGACAGCAAATAAAGGTAGCAAAGATTACTTCAAGAAAGAGATAGAGACTCAGAAAAAAATCAGTCAGAAATCCTTGAAATGAAGGAAACAATAAAATAAATAAAAAACTCATAGAAAGCATAACTATCAGACTAGGTCACTTGGAAGAAAGAACAATTAGATAATAAAGACAAAATATACAATCTGGAAAATAAAGTTGATTACACAATGAAGATAGTAAGAAACTATGAACAGAACATCCAAGAATTATGGGACAGCATCAAAAGACCAAATCTAAGAGTTATTGGGATAGAGGAAGGCACAGAATTTCAAATCAAAGGAATGTACAATCTCTTCAATGAGATAATATATAAAAAAAAATTTCCCAAGCATGAAGGATGAATTGGAAAACCAAATCCAAGAGGCTTACAGGACACCAAATGTACAAAGTTACAATAGATCTACAGCAAGGCACATTAAAATGAAAAAGCCTAGAATACAGAATAAGGATAGAATCTAAAAAGTAGCAGGAGAGTGGAATCATATCACATATAGGGGGAGACCAATTCATATCTCAGAAGAATTTTTAACCCAGACCCTCAAAGCCTGGAGATCATGGAACAAATATACCAAGCTCTGAAAGAAAATGGATGCCAACCATTAGTCTTGGTTGGCAAAATGAAGCTTTAGATTTGATGATGAAATAAAAACCTTCCATGATAAACAAAAGTTAAAAGAATTTACAACTAGAAAACCTGCACTACAGAACATCTTCAGCAAAATATTCCACAAAGATGAAATGAAAAACAATAATGAAAATCAAAGAAAGAAAACTTCAAACCAATATCTCTAATGAACATAGATGCAAAAATTCTCAATAAAATTCGGGCAAATTCAATACAAAAACATATCAAAAAGACAGTACACCACAATCAAGTGGGGTTCATTCCAGGGATGGGTCAACATATGGAAATCAATAAATGTAATTCATCACATCAATAGACTTAAAGATGAGAACCATATGATCATTTCAATAGATGCAGAAAAAGCATCTGACAAAATGCACCTGACAGCACCCCTTCATGTTCAAAACACTAGAAAAACTATGGATAACAGGAACGTATCTCAACATCATAAAAGCTATCTATGCTAAGCCCCAGGGCAACATCATTCAAAATGGAGAAAAATTGAAAGCATTTCCTTTAAAAACTGGAACAAGACAGGGATGCCCTCTTTCACCACTTCTATTTAACAGAGTTCTTGAAACACTGGCCAGAGCAATTATACAGATGAAAGAAATTAAAGGGATATGGATAGGTGAAGAAGAACTCAAATTAGCACTATTTGCTGACGATATGATTCTATACCTAGAAGACCCAAAAAATTCCACCAGAAAACTTCTAGAACTAATGAATGAATTCAGCAAAGTAGCAGCATACAAATTCAACACCCATAAATCAAAAGCATTTCTGTACATCAGTGACAAATCCTCTGAAAAGGAAATGAGGAAAACTACGCCCTTTAAAATAACATAAAAAAATTAAATACTTGGAAATCAAGGAAAGAAGTGAAATACCTCTACTTTAATGCTAAAGTAAGAAATTAAAGAACTTAGAAGATGGAAAGATCTCCCTTGTTGTTAGATAAGCAGAATTAATATTGTCAAAATGATCATACTACCAAAAGCACTATACAGATTTTATGCAATTCCAATCAAAAATCCCACTGGCATTCCTCACAGAAATAGAAAAAGCAATCATGAAATTCATCTGGAAAAAATAAGAGACCCAGAATAGCTAAAGCAATCTTTAGCAAGAAGGAGTGAAGCAGGTGGTATCACTATACCAGATCTTAAACTATACTACAGAACAATAGTAAGAAAAACAGCATGGTATTGGCACCAAAACAGACTGGTAGACCAATGGTACAGAATAAAGGACACAGAGACTAACCCTCATAATTACGGTTATCCTATATTTGACAAAGGTGCCAAAAATGTACATTGGAGAAAAAAATGACCTCTTCAATAAATGGTGCTGGGAAAATTGGAAATCCATATGCAACAAAATGAAATGAAACCCCTATCTCTCACCATACACAAAACTCAACTCAAAGTGGATCAAGGACCTAGGAATTAAACCAGAAATGCTGAGTCAATTAGAAGAAAAAGCAGGCCCAAATTTCCATCATGTCAGATTAGGCCCCAACTTCCTTAATAAGATTCCTGTAGCACAAGAATTAATATCAAGAATCAGTAAATGGGATGGATTCAAACTATAAAGCTTCTTCTCAGCAAAAGAAATAATCAGTAAGGTAAATAGAGAGCCTACTATGCAGCTCTTATCACAAATTCTTACCACACGCACGTCAGATAGAGCACTAATCTCTAGGACATATAAAGAACTCAAAATCATAACACCAAAGAAACAAATAACCCAATCAATAAATGAGCCAAGGAACTGAACAGACACTTCTCAGAAGAAGATCAACAAATATATGAAATCAACAAATATATGAAAAAATGTTCAACATCTCTAGCAATTAGAGAAATGCAAATCAAAACTACTCTAAGATTTCATCTAACTCCAGTCAGAATGGCAGCAATTAAGAATACAAACAACAATAAGTGCTGGTGAGGATGTGGGGAAAAGGCACACTCATACATTGCTGGTGGCACTGCAAATTGGTGCAGCCAATCTGGAAAGCGGTATGAAGATTTCTTGGAAAACTGGGAATGGAACCACCATTTGACCCAGCTATCCCTCTCCTCAGTCTATACCCAAAGGACTTAAAAACAGCATACTACAGGGACACAGCCACATCAATGTTTATAGCAGCACAATTCACAATAGGTAAACTTTGGAACCAACCTAGATGCCCTTCAGTAGATGAATGGATAAAGAAACTGTGGTGTATATACACAATATTATTCAGCAGTAAAAGAGAATAAAATCATGGCATTTGCAAGTAAATGGATGGAGCTGGAAAATATAATGCTAAGTGAAATTAGCCATTCCCCCCCCCCAAAAAAAAAAACAAATGCCGAATGATTTCCCTGATGTAAGGATGCTGATTCATAATATGCTGTGGCAGGCAGGGATGGGAGGATTAGATGAACTCTAGATAGGACAAAGTGGAAAAGGGGAGGGAGTGACAGGGAGTGATATAAGGGTAAGAAAGATGGTGGAATGCAATGGTCATCATTACCCTAAGTACATGTATGAAGACACAAAGGATGTGACTCTACTTTGTGTACAACCAGAGACTGAAAAATTGTGCTCTCTGTGTAATATGAATTGTAATGCATTCTGTTTTCATATATAACAAATTAAAATTTTAAAAATTAAATTAAAATTTTTAAAAAGTTACTAGTTTCCAGGCACATGGTGGCACATGCCTGTAATCCCAATGCCTCAGAAGGCTGAGACAGGAGGACCACGAGTTCAAAGCCAGCCTTGGCAATAGTGACATGCTAAGCAACTCAATGAGAACCTGTCTTTAAATAAAATATAAAATACGACTGGAGATGTGGCTCAGTGGTTGAGTGCCCCTGAGTTCAACCCCCTGTACCCACTACCCCCAAAAAAGTTTCTAGTTGACTACATTTAAAAATTTTTAAAGGGCATTAAATAGCATTTAATACATTGCTGGATTCCATTTGCTAATACTATATAGGCTGTTTCCCTCTTAATTTATAAATAAGGTTGATCTGTAATTTTTTCTTTAATGCTTTCCTTGTTATATTTTTAAATTCAAGAGTATACTAGTTCACAACACATTTTTTGGAAGCTTCCCATATTTGTGAGGACAGAAGGATGTCTGAAATGCAAAATAACTTAAAGGTTGAACAGGAATCAGACATAAAACCAATAGGATTTGGAACCTTCGGGTAGAGGTGGGATATATGGGAATATATATACCAGCAACCCAGATTTAAACTTTGTAGTGAAATATTTTTGTATTTGTATCAGGTCTTGATATTATTTTCAGTTTTCTATCTATATATGTTCAAATCTGTTTCAACATTTTATTCATTCTTTAACTTCTTTCTTTGGCAACTGTCCATGGCCTATACACACTTTAAAAATTCTGTAATCCAGGAGATTACCAAATCCAGGAGGTCAGAAAACTTTCATTATAAAGTGCCAGACAGCAAATATTTTAGACTTTGAAGGCCGTACAATCCCTGCCATAGCCATTTATCTATGCCATCACAGTAGGAAAGCAACCACAGAAATGAGTGGGCATGGCCGTGTGCCAATAAAACTTTACAAAATTTGCAAGAATAGGTGACAAGCCATGTTTGCAGAACCCTGCTTTTATCCATAGAATTTGGAGCAAGGCATTACCCTTGCATCAAGTCCAGACTCAAAATGCAGTTTGAACTTCCTAAAAGCACGAAAGTTCAGTACAAAATGCACAATACGTCTTAGGACAGTGCCCAATCCAGTGCACTTTGAATCCCTGAACTTTGAATGTTTTAGGGTGTTAGGACTGAGGAGCATTTTGATCGAGAGAAGAGCCTTCAAAAGTGGCAATGCAAGCTCTTAAGGTTGGATGTTGATAGCAGAGAACTTAGAAATCCCAAAACTAGACACACTATGGTCCCCTTGAGGTGTTTTCTCATTTGTTTTCTTGGTTCTTGGGTGGGGAAAGAGCATCAGTGCGATTTTGTGGATTGGACTAGTTGTTAAAGATGGTGGTGCTGTGGTGCTTTTTCAAGACTTAAGAATGTCTCTCATCAGCCACCATCTGAGTGCCTGGTTTTGACCACTGAACAGAGAGAATAAAAGAAGTATGTGAAAATTAGTTTCTTGTCTTAAGTGTAGGCAGTTTTCCCCATGTCTGGTGCTTGATGATTCCCCAGAGTGCCTCCCAAGTAGGTGTACTTAACACTTAGACACTGAGACCAGACTCTGGGAGCCATCTGAGAAACCTGATCCAGTCAAGTTAAGTTAACTCTGTGTAAAAGCCTTTTCAAATGACTTCTTATGTGAGAAAAGTTAGGAAGAAAAATATTACCTCCAGACTTAAGGAAACTCTCTTTGTAGCTTTTCTATAATTTGAGTCATATTCAGACATGACTTTAATTAGTCCCATCAGATCTTACTCTTGTAGTTATTTTCCTGTTGTTTTCTTGTGCCCCCACATGCCCTACATCCCCCCTCCATCACTTCCCTCCCCAGACCCTACAATACAGCATCATTGGAGCCCAGTACAAATCCCAGAAAAAAGTGAGCCTGGGTGAGTCACTCAAATACTACAGAAAGCCCATCCACACTTGAGAGCCAAGAACGAACAACAGAACTGTACCCATGAGGGTTTCCAGGAAATACGGCACTGAGCAGAACCCCGCTAGAGAGCAGGTCGCCAAGTGGAGCCTCCTAAACACACCTGGGCTTTCCTGGCAAGTGGAAAAAATCTGGTTAACATCTGGGGGAGATGAACATGGAAATCCACATCCATGCCACATCACTGGGACGATCTCAAGTGCTAACTGAGACTTCTGAGTGTAATACTCAAGTTTCACAGTGGACTTTCAGATCCCTCTAACACTGTGGAAGACCTAGTGGTCTTTCCAGAACCACATTTTCTAAGGAAAATAATTGTCACAGCAGCGTTATTTCTAAGATGTCTAGAGTGCCATACTTTGCTGAAACTCCAAGCCATTTCTTTGACAATTACAGTTCTAATTTATCTCAACTGTGTCTAGCACTGTGCCTGTTAGTAGGTGATGCTCAATAACTATTTTGTTGAATGTGAGTGGAAATAACTTAGAATGCAACTCTTTTCCTTCCCCCCCCCCAAGTTTTGTCCTATAAAAACTTCTTACCCTCAACCTGACCTGGAAATTGATAACCCATCAAGATGAAGACAGGAGAGCCCTGGAGTGAGGTTGATATCTTTCTTTCTTTCTTTCTTTCTTTCTTTCTTTCTTTCTTTCTTTCTTTCTTTCTTTCTTTCTTTAATATTTTCTTAGTTATTGGTAGACTTGTATTTTATTTATTTATTTATATATGGTTCTGAGAATCGAACCCAGTGCCTCACACATGGCAGGCAAGTGTGCCACCACTGAGCCCCAGCCCCAGCCCTGATGGCTTTCTTTTAACATACTGACTGAGAAGAATGAACTAAGATCTTCGTTATGAATGACATAAGGCTTTGTAGTTCAGGTTCCAGATTCTGGACAATATCTTCCTCAAGTAGTTTGCTGGGAGGATCAAATGAGATCAATGAGATATGACATGTATACTATATTCAGGACAGTGTCTCAGATATAGAAGTTGTTATTAGCATTACAATAGTCCCTCCCCTCTCCCCTTTTCCACCATTTCACTTTCCAAGATTGCAGTTACTCATAACCAAGTAGAATTATTATATGCAAATAGTTAAATGGTCTGAGAATATTGAATGAAAAATTCCAGAAAAAAAATCAAATCTATAAGTTATAACCTATATGCTGTTCTGAGTAGCCTAATGAAATCTTGAGCTATCCCACCTGGGATGTGAATCATCCTTTTGTCCAGTGTATCCACACTATATAGACTACCCACCTGTTAGCTACTTAGCTTTCTCAGTTATTAGGTCCCCTATTGTAGTATCACAGTATTTCCATTTAAGTAACCCTTGTTTTACTTAATAATGACCCTAAAGTGCAAGAGTAGTGATGTTTATAACTAAGTTTTTCCAAAGAAAAGCCACAAAGTGGGGCTGGGGTTGTGGCTCAGTGGTAGAGCACTTGCCCTAGCACGTGTGAGGCACTGGGTTCCATCCTCAGCACCACATAAAAATAAATAAAACAAAGGCATGTGTGTCCAACAACAACTAAAAAAAAAGTAAACTGACTTTAAAAAAAGAAAGCCACAAAGTGAATTCTTTAATGGTAAAAGGATGCCATAGGTATGTGTGCTTTGTAAAAAAAAAAACAGTATATGGTACTCTGTGGTTTCAGGCATCCACTGGGGGTCCTAGAACATGATCCAGTGGATAAGGGGGGCCTACACTACCATCACTACTACATGTGATGAAATTCCTGCTACACACTGAAGCTTCCCCAGAGTGTCAGTCTCAACTCCCCATCAACATGGTGGAAGAGAAGTTGAGGATATCTCATGGCCTTCATGAGAGCCCTAGAGGCTGGGAAGGTTGAAGAAGGCTCCCCCAGAAGGATTTGAGCTTAGCTTTAAAGGAGGGCAAGAGAAGCAAACCGAGAAGGAGACTGGAGGAGTTTGATCTGTTTCCAAAAGACAGTGGGCCAGCAGTTGGACTGGACAACACATCTGTGTAGGGCAGCAGTGGGGGAGAGAGGCAGAGGAGCCGACGAGAGACAGACTCTGGAGGCCCTCAAGTGGCCGGCCAAGTCTAAGTTGATCTGGTTCCTTTTTAGAAAATGAGGACCCAGTGAAGGGAGAAAGCCAGGGGGCTGACCCTGGGCATGAAACAGCCTTCAAGAAGGCGACCTTCCCTCTGTAGCACCCATGCCAGCAGAGAGAAGGGGATCTGAAAAGAGTGAGTTCCAGGCTACTGCCCATTGGGCGTGGGCAGCTGTGGACACCTTGATGGTTGGACGTGGCCACCTTTGCTCCATTTGGTGGTCCTGACGGCACAGCTGCTTCTAGCTTATTTCCAAGTCAGTTAGGGGACAGTGGTATTAGAAACCAGAAACTGGAAGTCTGGCATGTCATGCAAAATAACAAATGGGGCGCAATCCTGCTCATTTGAAAGACTGGAGAAGCTATTACTGCTGTTGGACATTTCAGTCCTTGTTTTCTTTTCTTTCTTTTTTTTTTTTAAAGAGAGAGTGACAGAAGAGAGAGAGAGAGAGAAAGAGAGAGAGAATTTTTAATATTTAGTTTTTAGTTCTCGGCGGACACAACATCTTTGTTGGTATGTGGTGCTGAGGATCGAACCCGGGCCGCACGCATGCCAGGCGAGCGCGCTACCGCTTGAGCCACATCCCCAGCCCATCAGTCCTTGTTTTCTCTCCGTGTCACCCTAAAAATGCCAGAAGGAATGTGAGTATTTTTCATAATATTTTTACCTTTACTCAGTCACTGCTATTTCCCCGCTTTCTACACAGTTTCTTGAGGGAGAGGAAGAGGTAACCAAAGACAGTACCCTTTTTGAAAGAACTGGCTGTGACTGGGTGTCCTTCCCATCTGGGAACCACGCCCTGAATCCTGGGAGATGCCAGTCTTGATTTCACTGAAGTACAGGGACAAGATGAGGTTCCCTGACAACCACAGAGAGATTGTTCTAGAAGGATGGTGGATACCAGGTAGCAGGCGCGTTGAATGCTCCTATGAGAGAGCTGACTCTCTTCTGAATTTCTACCCATTGTAAATACGCAGACACTACCCAAAGTGGGACCTTTCCCCCTGATTACTATTTTATCTCATAGCCCTCTGCTTCCGAAGGAGACCGCAGTTGCACTGTGATGGAATTAGTCCAGGCTAAAGGATACTGTTTTCTGGGCTCTGGAGACCAATGGGTTTATGGATGTAATTACCCTAAACTATTAGAACTGCTCCAGTGTCCTGGAGAATGGTTGACGTCACAGGCTCAAATGCTGCTTTCAACTACAAACAAAACCTGGAGTGTTCTTCTGGGGGAGTGTGGGAGGGGGGCAGATTCTGATATAACCCAGCAACCTGATACATTAGCACAGTTTATGGCATTAATTGAAACTAATTGAAATTCATCTGCTATTACCTCTGTACTTTCCATGAAAATGAAGAGTAGGGTGAAAGTGAAGTAAAAAAATAAATAAATAAAGCCGCTTTAATGGCTCAAAATGGATCAATTATTTTCATCTTTAGCTAAATACAGTTTACTGCCTTATTAAAAGCATGTTTGTAGGAAAAGTATAACATTAAAATTCCAGTGCATGAGTCACCAACAAAGCCTTTGTTAGGTTGTAACTATTCTTCCCTTTTTTATTTGGTGGAGTGAAATGGTTTAGGTCAGGACTGGGTCACAGAAATCTAATGCTTTGACTTATAAAACTATTTGTGAGCATGATCTGCTTTTAAAGTGAGTGTCCATCTTATGATTTATTAATATCCTAGGATGTATTTTCATTATCTGGTAATTTACTAAAGATACTTATCCAGATAAAATTGGAGTACTTTTTAGTCTCATATTATGTATCCATCTGCAAGTGTAGGCAGTGGGTGAGTGCTGGTTCTGAAACCAGGCTCACTGGTTTCTAATGCTGCTGACGTACATTTGCTGTGTGAACTTTAGCTCATCACTTAACCTCTCTGTGCCCAATTTTCTGGAGAAAATAATAAAATCTATTTTATGGGTCTGATCTGAGGATGAATGAGGTCATACATAACCACTGTATATTTCTTTTGAAATAGAAAAGGGAACTCTTAAGTAATTGTTAAAATACAATGAACTAGGTAAATATTCACAGACACAATAAAAAATACAACTATAAGATGTAGCATATAATTCCTGTTTTCTCTGGTCTTAAAATATAATAACTCTGAAGTAAAAAGTTCATATTAATATCTGTGTGCATTAAATCCTTAACTTTACTTCTTATATCCTTGGGATCTAATTTCATGGCCAAATCACCAGATCAGAAAGTTCCTCCCTTTTTTCTAAGTTGCGGTTTTCTTCTTGAAGAATCCTTCATCTTTAAAGTCCTGCACATCATCATGAAATGGCAGCAAAGCACATTTTCCTAGTGGTTAAAAGTGAAAGCACTGAGCTCAAAAAAATAAAGTGCCTTTCTGGCATCTAATATATAATGTTTTAAGAAGGCTGTGCTATTACTTTTAGGATAAATCTATTACTTTAAAAACATTAACCAGTCGCTGTGGAGCACGTCTATTATTCCAGCAACTCAGCAGGCTGAGGCAGGAGGATCCCATGTTGGAGGCCCGCCTGGGCAACTTGGCAAGCCGGTCTGAAAAAAGTAAAAGGGACAGGGGATGTAGCTCAGGAGTACAGCGCCCTGAAGTTCAATCCCCAGCACTCCTACACACACACACAGACACAAAAAAAAAAAAAAAAAAAAAAAAAAAAAAAAAAAAAACACTGTATTTTGTTTTTCGAATGTAATAGTGATCTACTCAGCTTTCCAGTTCTACCGTCATTTTACCTTTAAACTGAAACTCCACCTGAAACAGTGATTGGCTGTATTCAGGAACCAGGATGATGAATCTGACACCTCCCACCCCCAGGAACATAAATGCAAGAGGACTCTGAACCTGGCCACAGCTGAAATTTTAAAGTGTGATCACCTGGTTTAGCTGGTGACTATCAAAGTCGCTAGCATGTTCATTTCCACCTTCAAACGTTATCAGAAAGCAAAAAGATCACCTTTCCACGGATACAGGCATTTTAAGATGGCCCCGTCTTCTGAGGTGGGGAATTGACAGGATTGCACCATCTCTTCCTGCTTTCTCCCCAGCTGGGCGGTGGACCCTGAAGCCCCTCCCTCCTGTTGGAGGTGCCCTTCCAGGTTTCTTTTGAAAGGCGGCTGCAGCTCAGCAATGAGAGAAGGACTTGGCTGTTCCCTCCTGCCAGTTCATTGTGGGAGCTTTTATGGCAATGTCTTTACCAGCGCCCTCCTTGGACCCTGTGTCCCCTTTCAGATCTGTAATCCCAGTAATGCATAATTTATTCCCTAAAAGAAGCAACAAAAGTTGGCCTTCCATGAAAACTGCTATGGTTGTACTCCATTATCCTTTATTATGAATTCACCCAGAGCGCTCTAATCATCTGTTATCATTTGCCATTTGAAAGTAGGGCAGCTCACCCTTTATCTCTGTCACCTATTGGATCAAGTGCAAAAAACCAGTCGTTGCTTATCTGTCGAATCAGCTGTGCCAGGAAGGAGACAGTGCCCAGATCTTTTAGCATAAAAGTGATATTCAGGGCAAGTCCTACTCTCTTTCTACCACGTTCACATACAGACTTCAGAACAGCGTGTATGATACCCTGATTATGTAAAGGAACCCCCTGCCGTGTGTCCCCTCCTCCTAACCATTTGTAAGGACTCCATGAAGCACTGGAGTGGTGCAAATACACTGATTCATTCATCTTTAACTAATGGAACTTCTCTGGCTTGTTAAAAGCCTGCTATCAAAGAGGACCTGTCTTGGGCCACACCTCCCCCCCAGCTTTTTCACCCCCTCTATATGGCCTCCAGGGTGCCTTGTGGCAGTGGAACCCCATCTGCCCCCTGCACACACTGGCTAGCACACAAGAGTCAGCACCCACATCTCTCTTAGGCAAAGCCTAGGTGCTGGCCCCTCTTCCTGTCTTTGTCCACCAAAACCCTGAGGACATCCCACCTCCACTTTCAGCAGCCACTTTACTTCACCTGACTTTAAATTCTTCCTTTTAATTTTTACTCAGGAATTGAGGAAAGTCTCTTTCTCTGAGGCTCTCACTGTTCCTCTCTCTGTGTGTACCCCCCTTTCTTTCTCTCTCCATTTCCTTCCAACAGCTCAAAATCGATCACTGTGAATAATAGTTGCATGACTGCTAACCTCCATATGAAACGTAAGAATGCCCTATCATCTGAAATCAAATGTTCATCTAAAAGGAAGCCAGAGCCATGAACCTCTCAACATTCTAAAAACTCCCGGAAGTTCCCTTTTGAGCTTTTACAAAACTGTCCTTGTAACTATTCAAATCTGCCTTTCCTTAAATAGCACATTAAAGATATGATTTATTACTTCCCTGAGTTTAAATGCCACCAATATGGCAGGAGTCCTATTTTATACCTACAATCTGTTGTAGGCACACACATGACTTTTGTTACATTTGGGATCATGTAGGATTATGAGCTATACTGCAAACCTAAAAACCAAACCTAAGGCTAAGTGGTACATATTTCTATCTTACAACCAAAGTATATGACCAATCTGGTGATTAGATATTTCTGATAATGCTGACTTAATGGTGAATATGTCCTTTATGTATCATGTGAAGTAAAAATATGTAGTGGAATCATCTAGCCACTCTGAGGTCATTCTGAGGGCACAAACATGGTCCAGTTAGCAAGGGGAAAGTCTTGGGTCAGCAGCCTGAAAAATCTCAGACATTCATCCATATATCCAATCAGGAAGCATTCTGCCGTATCTTCTGTAGACCACGCCCCGTGAAAGGCTCCAGGGATAACTGGAAAGTTGAATGTGGACCTTATAGTCCAAAGAAGTCATCTCACAGAGAAGCCTATATATGTACATAGACCATGGTGTGTACTAGAAAGATATCTTTGTCCATTTTCTGTTGCTATAACAGAACACCTGAAACTGGGTAATCTATAAAGAATAGAGAGGTTTATTTGGACTCATAGTTCTAAAACCAAAATTGGATGACTACATCTGGTGAAGGCCTTGTGTTCCTTCAACTCATGACAGAAAGTGAAAGCACAAGTGGGCAAGTGTGAAAGACAAAGGAGATGGACTTCCACATGGTTAACTCATTCCCAAGAAAGGCATTGTCTGCCCCTGTG
The DNA here is from genome assembly GCF_964194105.1 of Spermophilus citellus. Classification (NCBI taxonomy): domain Eukaryota; kingdom Metazoa; phylum Chordata; class Mammalia; order Rodentia; family Sciuridae; genus Spermophilus; species Spermophilus citellus. The sequence continues at coordinate 45,313,111 of NC_138185.1, forward strand.
ATCCAAGCACCTCCCACTGGGCCCATCTCCCATTGTTGCCACATTGATCAAACCTAGCCATGAGTTCTGTGGGGACAAACCATAATTAAACCACAGCAGAAGGAAAGATAGACACCACCCAGGCACCTACTAGAGCCTAATCTGGCTGGAGGCCGGACTATTTGCTGGGGGCCCAATTGTGCCTATGAGCAGGCTGTGGTGGGGTCTTGATATGGGGATTTGAAAACACAACTCATCCAAGCTAGGAAAGTTACTCTGATGAATATAAGTAACCATACTGTTATGCCTAGGTTGATTTTTTTCCCCCAAGTGAGTCATCAAAGTCAATGTCTAAGCCAGGCACCAAGGCACATGCCTATAATCCCAGTGACTCGGGAGACTGAGGCAGGAGGATCACTAGTTCACGTCCAGGCTTAGCAACTTAGCAAGACCCTGTCTCAAAAGAAATATAAAAAAGAACTAGGGATATAGCTCAGTGGCAAAGCATCCTTGGGCTCAATCCCCAGTGCAAAAAAAAAAAAAAAACAAAAAAAACCTTTGCCTACTAATTTTTGTAAGGGGTTGGGCACATAAAAATAAAGCTATGGTTAGTCCATGAATTATTGCCATGCTTGTATTTTACTATCAGTTTATGGGAAGAAAAGTCATTATTTTTAAGTGGGTGCTTCATTTTTACAAGAAAAAGTTATTAATGGATTTTTTAAAATTTTTTAATGTATTTTTTGTAGGTGGATACAATACCTTTATTTCAATTTTAGGTGGTGCTGAGGACCAAACCCAGTGCCTCATGTGTGTCACTACCACTCTGGCTCTACCACTGAGCCCCAGCCCCAGCCCTATTAATAGATATTTGAGTAAAGCTAATGTTATGGTTCATGGTTCTCAAATGTTATTGAATGATGATGATGATGAAGAAGAATTATATATAAAAGTGCTATCTTTGTGCCTGGCATATTACAGTTACAAACTAAATTTGAATTGAGTCTAGAAATTCTTTGCAAAGTAAAATGTTGGGGATGCAAATCAAGTCAAGATGGCGCCTGGTAGTTTGCCAGGAGGAGTGGTTTGTGAAGTAACGCCAGTGAGCCATTAAGATGATGAGGATTCCTTATTGGCTGACTGCTGTATCTAGATGATGTTAATTAAGTTAAGCTGTGTGTAATTAGTTGGGTATATGTACCTCTGCTATCCCGCAGAGAAGCGGCTCTCGCTACCTTGAGTGCCCGCTCAGTTCCCACTGAGTTTCTCTGCAATAAATCAGTTCCCGCTTCAACTTTCAAGTTGCTTGTCACCTCTCGGTTATTTTGCCCAGCTGGACTACGGCAGTAAAAGTGAGAAATGATGTAAAAAGCACTCACAATTGCAGGAAAATAATGGAAAGAATAATCTCCCATAAAGAGGAGACATTTAAAAAGCAGAATATTGAGCAGGTAAAGAGGAATGGGCCAATTTTATTACTTGAGTTTGTTATCGTAGTGAGATTCTACTACATGAGTAACGAGATAAATATAAATAATCTCATGAAGCATGTTTAAATGAAGAGTGTTGGTGAAATCATATAGGCAGTTATTTAATATAAGAATATGATGGTTTGGACTTTTGTTCAACAAATATTCATCCCCCTCCCCCACTGTGGGGATAGAGTGTACTTTCTGGCTCCCTTGGCCATGGGTGCAGCCATGGTCCATGGAATGCTGGTAGAGGTGGTGTAAGCAGAGGCTCAAAATATGCCAGAATAATTGTGCTTACAGTTGCACATTGCCATAAATAGAATATGCCTTGAATAGCTGTCAGTCCAAGGAGGATGAAACCCGCATTGTTGTAGAGTCCAACCAACCACACCTTGGAGCCAGAGTGGCTGACATCAGCCTGTCTCAGATACGTGTGCCAACAAATGACATGCTTATTGTTGTTGGACATTGAATTGGGGGGGGGGTGATTTGTTACACAGAATTATTATGGCAATAGCTGATTGTTATGATAACCAACGTCTCATATTTTTTGTTAGGGAATCTTATTTCAAATTGAAAAGAGTTGCTGTGGATTGGAAATTAAATGTCCACCCAAAGGTCCATATGCTAAATGCTTGGTCACCAGCCTATGATGCTATTGGAGGTGGTGGAACCTTTAGAGTAGTGTCTAGTGGAAGAAAGTTAGGTCACTGTGGGGTATGCCTTTGAAGGGGACATTGGAACCCTGGCCCCTTCCAATCTCTGTCTTTGTTTCCTGGCCACCACGAAGCAAGCAACTTTGCTCCACCACCACACACCCCACCTTTGTGTGCTGCCTCACCACAGGACCAAAAGCAATGGAGCCAAGTGACCATGGAAGGGACCAAATGACCATGGGGCCAAGTGAAACCCTGAAACTGCAAGCCAAAATAAAACTTAACTCCTTTTAAGTTGATTTTCTCTAGCATTTTGTCACAGCTACAGAAAGTTGACTACTCAACAATAACCCAAATTGTTTAGAAGTTAGTCTATGCATCAAAAATCTTTCATCTTAAAATTAAAGGTTTTATAAAATATATTACTTTGGGGGCTGGGGATGTGGCTCAAGCAGTAGCGTGCTTGCCTGGCATGCGCGGGGCTCTGGGTTTGATCCTCAGTACCACATAAAAATAAAGATGTTGTGTCCACCAACAACTAAAAAAATAAATATTAAAAAATTCTCTCTCTGTCTCTCTCTCTCTTTAAAAAAAATATTACTTTTAAAATTGGAAAAAACATCATCCTCTTGGGCTGCCTACAATCTGTGGGGAACCCCTGCTATGTGTTAGTTTACCAGACCCCAGCAACATTGCACTCTCCAGTCTTCCATAAGTCTGTAGTGGATATGCCCTATTCACAGTACAGTTGCTAGCAGCTAATATGGAAGACACTGGAAAAATACCAAACTCGGAATTGTGTGAGACCTACACACTCAAATGTGTTCAACTGAAAATGAATACTGTCTTGGCATGCATATTTTAACAGGGCAGAAGACCTCAAACCTTTGACAGTTTTAGGTTCAAATTTTGGCTCTCCTGGCAGGCTGACACTTTGTTGTGCCAGACAGCCAAGATTCATGTTTTGTAGCAGGTGGGAGCCTCAGTAATTTAAGCAAAATGTTGGCTCTTTCAGCCAAGAAAAATGAATCTCCCTGGGAAATGTTGACGTACAGCATCTGAAGAGGGAGGAAATCACAGCCACAAAATCAGAGCCGACCCATGAAGACAGAAAGGAAGACCTCGACTCCCTCACTTCAGTGCTCACCTGACGTTCCACAGGGAAGGACCTGGAGAATGGGAGACAGCTCTAGATGTGATCACCCTCAGAGACGCCCTCTGAAAGCTAGTCTAGCTCATTTTCCCTAAGCAGATGAGACAAGCCATCACTCCTCCTATTAATTTTGGATGAAAATTGAGTTTTACATAATTTATTCAACCAAATTGAATAAAGATTCTTGCCATTTATTTTGACTTGTAAAATTCCTCTTCATACCCTTTAAACGACCAGTGCAAAATAGAAAGATCCAGGGAGCATGCATTTCGTGGTAAGATTGTTAACAACATACCTGAAAAGTGAGTCTACACCTCTTTCTTTCTTTGTGCAAAGGTAAAAAAACGTTAATTCAGTGTCATACTGTGTTTCACCCTGTAGTGTCATTGATCTTAAAACTGGTGAAATAATATTAGAATAGCATTTGCAATTACTACAGTAATATTTTTGAGAAAGGTAAATAAATAATAGACTGTTACTACTAAAATTCTCTTGCATAAATGAAATCCTTTAAGATTATTTTATGATTTTATGTTTGCTGACCAAAATAATACCCTTCAGTCCCTCTGGCTAAGTCTTGACACATTACATTTTAAGATTCAGAATTTGAATCTTCATAAAGTTATCTTTTGTAAAGCAGAATCTTCTAGTCTTTAGTTCTTTTTAAAAAAAGGAAAAAAAATTTTCCTTGAAATCAACCTAGTTCAACATTTAAATATTAAAATATCAGTAACATTATGTAATGAATATTTTTTACCATTGGCCTTTCAAGTTTCTAGGGAAGAACACAGTATGAATTGCAAACTTTAGTAATTTTGTTTCCTTAATAAGTGTAGCAAATAGGGAACAAAAACAAGATAAAAGGTTTTATTCTAGACCATTTCATTCAGCATAATTTCAACTTTCAAATTATAGGGACATAAATGAATGTCCTACTTCTGCGTTACAAGTACTTGACTACTTTGTGGGATGTTTTGTGCCAATTCTTTACTAAATTATCTTGGTGCCGTTGCTAGGTAACACCGCTGGCTTCCTGCAGCTGAAAAAGGAGAGGGTTACAGAGAACAATTCGGCATTATTAGCATTTGATTAATAAGTCGTGTCGTTAACTGTATATCTTAGCATTTTCCCTCCTTTTCTAGGGAATGTCATTGTCTATGGGAATACAATTGATGCTTACACCACTGTGGAAACGCTCTTACACATCGGTGTGAAGGGCACCTGCATCTACCTGGTACATCCCCCTCCTGAGTCTATCATCACCTGCATCAACAACTACACAGTGGAAAGCGCAGTGGAGGATGCGCTCAATACCGCCGGAGTGACCATTTACCAGGATGCGGTCTTAGCTCAGTGGAATGACGGCCAGTACCCAGATCCCATTCACAGTGCCAGCTTCACCACACCCACCAAGCCCTTCAGACTTACGTGCTCTGTAAGTAGATCCCTGCGAACTTCACTCACCAGCTAGGGAGAGTAGTCACCTGTCAGGGGCTCAGGAGTCTGGAAGATTGTGAGCAGTGACTTTAAAGTCATAGATTTGGAGTGTTGTTTTTCTGACTGCTCAGGTTATCTCTTCCTGCATAACAAGAAGCCACTGCACATTTAGTGGCTCAAAGCAACAACAATCACTTATTATCATCATTTTTCCTTGTCCTGGGGGTTTGGGCCCAACCAGGCAGTTTTCACTGCAGGTCTTTTATGCAGTTAAATTCCGGATGATGGGGCTAGATTCATCTAGAAGGCATGTGCACTCACTTATGTCTGTCTGCTAGTGCTAGATCAACTGCAATTGATATTTTAGCCAAAACACTCATAAACGGCCCCTTTGTGGAGCTGGGCTTCCTCAAGCCATGGTGGCTTGGTTCTAAGGGCAATTAGAGAGAGGGGGGAAGACTGTGGCCCCTCCTACGTCCCAGCCTCAGAAGTCAAACAGCAGCATCTATGCCACATTCTCTTTTGCTAGAGACAAGTCATTCACATCCATCCCATAGCCAAGGAGAGGGAATGAGAACCTGCTTCTTCATGAAGGGGTGTCAAACTAGAGTGCTGCCATGCACGAAAACTCCGCATGTCCCAGGCATGATGCTGCCTAAAATGCATGGACACTCTGTATTCTGTTCTTAGAAAATCCATTTATCCATTCATCCCATGACATTGGTTGAACACCAAGACGGTCCCCTGCTCTGTCCTAAGTGTTTAGGACAAGCCAATGAAAAGGACCATTTTACTTTAAAAGTGACACTGTCTGCACATGTTTGTCATGATACCTATTTAAGATAGGAACAATCAAGATGTGTTTACTCAAAATTTTCCCAAAATACTGTGATCCTGGAAGATGGCTAAGTTTATCCTGGGGAATCTCTGAAGGTGAGCATGTACCCTTTATAGGAAGCAAAGGCCTAAGAAAACTTCCCCAGATATCCCAATGACTGTTGGTTCTCTAGGACCCCCTCTGACCTTTACTTGCTATTCAGATAAAAATCAGAATCATGGATATTCTTAATTGCCTTGGTCCTATACACCTCCCTGCTAACACTTCCCCCCAAAGCAGTATGTGTCGGATGTTGGTGTGTCTGCTCTCAGATCCTTTTGCCTTGTCTGCCGCTGCCTTGTTGTGAGTTCCCGAGATTATGTCCCCCAGAAATATACATATATTAGAGTGCCAATCCTCAATACCAGTGAATGTAACTTTTGGAAGTAAGGTCTTTGCCTACGTAATCAACTAAAGAAAAGGTCATCCTGGGTCAGGGTGGGCCCTGAACTCAATGGTTAGTGTCCTTACATAGAGAGAGAGATTTGATGACACTGTAGAGAGACACAAAGAACCAAAGGCAGAGGTTAGTGTTGTGATAGGTGCCAGTCACCGAATGGCAAGGATTGCCAGTGTCTGCCAACGCTAGTAAGAAGAAAGGAAAGATTCTTCCCTAGAGCCTTTGGAAGAGGCATGATCCTGAGGACACCTTTATTTCAGATTGTGGTCTCCAGAACAGTAGAGGAATAAATTTCTGTTGTTTTGAGCTACCCAGTTTGTGGTATTTTGGTACAGTGGCCTTAGGAAACCACAACAAATGATTTATGTGCAGTTGAAATTACAGTTTTTATGTACAATTTTCCCATTTGGCTTCTTTCACTCAGCATAGTGATTTTGAAATTCCATATAGTCCCATGTATCAATCATTCATTCCTTTCTTTGCTGAATAGAATTCCATTGTATAAATATGCACATTTTGCTTATTCATTTGTCTGCTATGCATATTCTTGTATACATCTTTAGGTAGACATATAATTTTATTTCTTTTAGTTAAATACCTAAAGAATGTACCTTTTTAAGTTGCTACCTTACTGCTCTCCAAAGTATCTGTACTATCTCTTACATTTTCACCAGCAGTGTATGAGTGTTCTGGATACTCCTCATTCTTGTCAACACTTAGTATTGTCAGTCTTTCTCATTTTAGCCATTCTCATGAGTGTTACACAGTGTATCATTGTGTTTTGAATCTTGCCTTCCTTATAATTAATGATGTCAGGCATCTTCTCATGTACTTATTGGTCATTGGTTTGTCTTCCTTTGTGAAGTGTCAGAACTATTATAAAATAATTGTTTTGTTTTCCAATCTATAGTATTGATTTAGTATATAAACATTTTAACCTGAAACCGCTAAATTCACTTCTCAGTTCTGATAGTTGCTTCCTAGATACACATGCTTATTATGCAAGTATGGGTAGTTTTATATCTTTTCTGATATTTAGGTATTTCATTTCAGTTACTTGTTTTACTTCAGTAAGACTTCCAATGTAATTTTGAATAAAAGTGTGAAAAATAGACATCCCTGCCTTGTTCCAGATCTCATTGTGGAAACCATTAAATGTGAGGTTGGCTGTGGGTTCTTCTTTTATATCTTTTATGGACTAAGGAGTAACCTTTCATTTCCTAGCTACTTAGAAGTTTTATCATGAATGATTGTTGAATTTTGTCAAATGAATTTTTCATAGCTTTTTTTAAAAAAGTTGTATTCTTTTCTCCTCAACTCTATTAATACAGTGAATTAGGCTGATCAATTTTTCAAAACATTCAGCAAATCTACATTCCTTGAATAAACACTTATTAGTCATGGTGTCCTTCTAAGTACTGTTCAATTTTATTTACTAATATGTTTTAAGAATTTTTTTCAACTATATTTATGAGGGATATTGATCTATAATTTTATGTTTTTGTAATAATACCCTTGTAAGGTTTGGGTATCTGGGCTATGTTGGTCTTTTAAAATAATTTAGGCAATGTTGCCTCCTTCTTTATTTTCTGAAAAAGTTTGTGTAAGATTGGTATTACTTCTTCTTGAATGTTTCATAGAGTTAACCAGTGAAACATTCTGGGCCTGGAGTTTATTTATGGGAAGATATTTAATAACAAATTTACTTTCTTTATCAGACATAAGACTATTTGGATTTTCTACTTCTTGTGTCAATTTTGGTAAATTGTATTTTGCAACAAATGTATCAATCTCTTTGAAGTTGGTCAGAATTGTTGGCTTTAAGTTATTCATGTATTATTTTATTATCTCTTTAATATTTTGGATCTATAATAATAACCTACCATTTATTTCTGATGTTGGTAAATTCTATTAGTCTCTCAATGTCTCTCTTTCTGTCTCTGTCTCTTCATTCTCTCAGTTTATTTTTTAATATTTATTTAGTTGTAGATGAACACACAGTATCTTTATTTATTTTTATGTAGTGCTGAGGATCGAACCTAATGCCTCACACATGGGAGGCAAGCACTTTGCCACTGAGCTACAGCCCCAGCCCCGCTCTCTCAGTTTAAATAGAGATTTGTCAATTTTATTAATTTTGTTTTCAAAGAACCAACTTCACTTTCCAGTAAACTTGGCTCCTTTGCTGTATTATCTGTTTAGTTTTCTCTTCTATCAATTTCTGCACTAACAGTGTGTTTTTTATTTCCCTTCTGTTTGCTTTGGATTTACTTTGCCCTTTTCTAGTTTCTAAAGGTAGAGTTTTAGATCATAGATTTTTACAAGCATTTAATCTATAAGTTTTCTTCTATATTTTGGCTGCCCCCACAAGTTTTAACAAACAGAATTTTCTTTATCATTTAGGTCAAAAAAATTCTAATCTCCCTTGTGATTCTTTTTTTATCCTGAGATTGTGCATTCAATTTCCAAATATTTGATGGTTTCCTAGTAACCATATTTTTGTTGATTTCTAATTTAATGATATTTTGGTCAGAGAACATATTCTTTACTATTATTCAATATTATTATTATTTATTTATTTAAGATTTGTTGAGACAAATCTTAGGCCTACCATTTTTGTGTCCAAGCATATGAACTATTTTCATGAACCTGTAAAGAATATGTACTTTGTGGTTGTTGGGTATAGTGTTTTTCTAAATAACAATTAGTTCAATGTAGTTGATAGTGATGTCTTACTCTTCTGTGTCTTTACTGATTCTTTTCACCTAATTCTATCAATTTCTGAGAAGAGGTATTACAATTTTTTTATTGTTGTGGGAGTTTCTAATTTTCCCTTTTATTCTGTCCGGTTTTGCATTTATCACATGAACGTCCCTCTATAGCTCTGATAATACCCCTTATCTTTAGGTCCCTTTTGTCTGATATTAACATAGCCATTCAATTTGCATAATATATTTTTATGTGTGCACTTTCTACTTGTCTATGGCTTTTATGTCTAAACTGTGTCTTTTGTAGGTATCATAAAGTAGATCGTATTTGCATAGCAAATTTAGCATCCTGAAACAACATCCATTTGTTAGCTCCTAATCCACTCTCAGCTCCTGGAGACCATCCATTTCCTTCCCCTATGACTCCTCCCATTTTCAAGCCAGCAAACTAGACTCTCCCTTGTGTCAAATTCCCCACACTTAGAATCCCCCTTTTCAGGAAAAGCCTGATCCTTTTCAAGGGCTTATTTGACTAGTTCAGACTTACCAAGCATGGTCTCCCCTTCTTAAAGTCAATTGAGCTATACAACATCCATCAATCATATTCACAGTTCACACCAGTACTCAAAGGAAGAGTGGCAATCTTGGGAATTATATTAGAATTATACTTACTATATACTTTTGTATCCTTTCTAACTATCTCTGCATTCTAGTTAATTAGACCATTAATATTTAATGCAATTAATGATGGATTTAGGCCTACCATTTAATTATTTGTTTTCTGCTTATCCCTTCTGATTTCTGTTCTTCTGCTCTATCTTGCCTATTTTATTTTGGATTATTAGAGTACTTTTTAGTATTCTATTTCAAATAGCTTTTTAGCTATATCTTTATTTTTAGTGGTTTTTATGAATTATAATATACATCAGTAACCTTTCACATCAATAGAGTTAATATTGCACCATCCCACATGAAATATATTTTTAAAATATTTTTACAACCATACAGGTCGTTTTCCCTACATCCTGGACATAGTGCCTATAAGCCACCCTCTTTTAAAAGCTTCCGAAATAAGGGAAGTTACATCCATGTTTGTTTTTGCTCCTACACAAGCTACTTGATTTTTAAATACCAGAATCTTCAGGAGGCAGTTCTCCTATTTTGACCAGAGTTTATATCTAATATTGGTGAGAGGTTTAGTCTCAGGGGTTTGTACTACCATACCAGAAGAAGAGCTCTCCTGCAATTGTTGTTTTGAACTTATTTCAAGGCCTTGCCTCCCCTGCCTGGTAATCATGCCTTTTGGGCTCCCCACAGATGGACCAGCCTCCAGCCAGTTTAGAATCCCAGTTAAACTGGTCTGGAAACAGTTTCTCCCTTTTTGTTAGCATCCATTTCTCCAATTGCATAGTAAGTTCCATGTTTATTATTTATACCAAGATATTCTTTCTTGGGGCTTCTCATTTTGCTTGGCAAAGAAGTATTTGTCTGAATGCGCCAGGAATGAGGTTTGTCAAATCACCGTTAGATTTGCTTATTCAGTTCTCAGTCTAGTACACAAGCTCCTATGAAACTCCAAATGTAGCAAAAATTGTGAATGCTGACATCAAAACAGTGTAAATAAATACTACTGTAATACTACTAAGCTTGAGGAAACAAAACTAGCATATTTGTATGTTATTGAACAAAAAAATAGATTTAATTAGAAAAAGAAAAATGTAAGGTAGAAGAACTTTGTGAGGAGGCTAAAGGGAACTTCTGAACAATTTCACGGAATCGAGAGATTGATGACACTTTTTTATGTATAATTTGAATTCAAGTCAAGTGAATTTCTATGTTTCATGTTAAGTGGAAAGTCTATTTTTATATACATGGGAAAGAAAAAAAGAGAGTAGAAAAGTCTATAGGGAGATGATAAGATTTAGTCAAAGAAATCTATTTTCCTATGATTACTGGGTAAGCCACTGCCTTCTATACCAGAGCAAGAAGGAGTAAGAAGGAGGAGCTCAGACCTGGTGGAGGTGGAGGCTGGTAGTTTATTCTCTCTGAATTATCCTGAAGGGACCAGCTTGCTGGGTTTAAAAATCTAGGAAAGGAGTACTTTGAAGACTCAAAACTGACTGAAGTAACTCAGAAGAAGGAATCTAGAAAGACCTAAGTGTCAGACACAAGAAAAGGAAGATGGGGGAAAGTGCTGAGCTAGAGCTATTTGAAATTTAGAAGAAGAAAGGGGAAAATAGGATCTCTACAAGTGTAAATTTTCTTACAGGAGAAAAAATACTTTGTGGTAGCTATTCATTACTTGGCTTCTTATCTCCATAGGATGTCTGGATTGTTAAAAAAAAAAAAAGTCACTGGGTAATTTTAATTTGTTCTTCATACCAAAGATAATCTCTCTCTCCCTCCCTCTTCCTCCCTCCCTCACACACACACAAACACACACACACACACACACACCCATAAACACAAAACATTATGACAAACTTTTAGTAAATATTTTTGTGCCCCAAATAATAAAATGCCCAGGAGGCTATTCCTACTCTTGGGAAGGTGTAATGAAGAGTGATAACTGAGTAAGGGTATAATTGTTCACTTTGTAGATGTTCTTCAGCTTCTGTGAGAAGAAAGTGGATTATGAAACATTTAAAGCACTCAATGATGCATGTCTTGTCTATGATGGCCGACTTGTGATTGATACCAACTTCCACACAAATGACGTAGCCATCCGGGCTGCTGGCTCCCTCACCAAGTTCTCTAATAGATATTACTCAAATGAGTGGACTCACAGCAACTTCAGTTCCAAAGAAATTGGCTTTCAGCTGGCAGCAGCTATGCTCAATCTCTTTGATCCAACTCTTGAGCCTGTGACTGAGCCACCTGCCGATCTTGACCGACTCATCCCCATGTATAAGGGAGCTAAGATCCAAGGTACGTCAGTGGGCCACTTTATTTCCCTTGATGAAGCCACAAATTGAATGTGAGCCCGCATTCAGACTAGGCCTCTGTGCTTCTCTTGGGCCTGGTGAGGAGGGTCCTGGAATGGGTTGCCACAGAGGTAGAGGAAGGATCTATTTCATTTCTTAAGCATTTATTCTGAACTTGGCATCATCATCATCATCATCCTTTGCATTTTGAGCATTAATTGTGGGCCACATCTTACTGGTACCCATTTTATAGATAAGAAAATAGGTAATGATCAGTAACTTGCATAGAGATCTCATAGCTGGTGAATGGTGGTTTGCCCTAAACTTCCATTCTTAAATTGAGATAAGGAGACCCATCCTTTCAGACAGCTTATTCCTAGCTTGCTATCCGGATGAATAAGCTCAACTACTTGCAGCTATAAAACGGTCCACTTTCACCCCCTAAGCCTTGTTGACCACTAAGGTAATGATTTCATGGGGAACCATATGGTTCCTATATGTTTGGGGGGTGAAAGATACCGTTAAAAATGGTGTCTTTGAATGTTGTGGGCATTCTGGTCAGAAAGACCCACATATTTACCAAATTGTATTTTCATATTCAGAACATTCATGAACCAAATCCCAAAGCTGTTCGTAGACTCCTAGGACATCCAAGGACTCTAATCCAGTATACAAAACATCACGCTTAAGAGCAAAAGTCCCACATTCCAATCCTTGTCTTTTTCTACCTAATAAGACAGATTCAGAGAGCTCCTGCTCTGCTTCTCACACTGGATGAGACCTTGGGGAAGGTAGTAGCCATAGGTGAGCAAGAAAAAGGAACAGTATCAGAGACCAGAGTTGGATCGGGCTCAGACTTTAGGAACAAACCCGAAATATGAAGGATTTTCTACTGATAGGTTTCTAAAGCATTGAGCAAAGAACTTCATTGATTTTCTTTATACAGTGTAAGTTTTGAATATTTTTGCTATATATTGGAGGAGTGATATGGAGTGAGAATGCCATTCCAACATTATAGGCTTCTAAAAGTCAAATCTGGTTTGGGTAGGTATGGGTTAGGGTGTTGGGAGCTGTGGGGAAACACAATGTACATGGGGTCAGCTTGACAATGCTTGGAGCACTGGTGGTGCCAAGACGAGATATAATGTAACCTTCACGTTGATTTGATTAAATAAAGCTCAACCACCCAGGGTGTTCCTAACTATTAGCAGTACCTTAGTAGAAGAGTTTGAGGAGCATATACATGGTGGGCAACTCTGTTCAGTGGTTAAAAATGTAAACTTTGTTCCCCACCTCATTAACAATTCATTTCAAATATGGAAAACCTGCCGTTTCCTCTAGGAGGAATTCTTCCTGGGTCTTACCATTATCTGCATGTTTCCAAGCCTAATATTCCAACTCCCTTGGCGGTACAAATGTCACAGACAAATTTTGTAAGTATTATTCCTGGATTTCATTTTACATTCAAATATAACACTTTGTTTATGGGAGAGTGAAATTCTTTACTCGGTCTTTGATGTAATATATGGGTTCACACATCAAAAACCCACTATGATTGTCAGCCCCCAAATGCCCCCAAGAATCTTTGGTCCTCATACACTTTTGTGGTTCCCTCGCACACTGAGTAGGGTGAACTGTGTATTCAGCAGGATAGTATGGTGGTGACAGTGTGCTAAGTCATAGAAAATACTATAGCTTCCTAATTGCCTCCTTCTGGATCACCTGATGCCATGTTACAAGATCACACAGGCAGCCCTTTGAGGTCTATGTGGTAAGGACCTAAGTATGCCTGCACCAGCGCTTGTTAATTTGCCATCCACATACCTTGGACATGTATCTTCACATGACTGCAGTCCTAGCCAACTTTTCTTGACTGAAAACTTATGAGAGACCATGAACTAGAACCTCCTAACTAAGCTACTCCCAATTTCTAACTCCCAGAGACTGTGAGATAATTAAAGCATTCTGTTGTTTTAAGCCAATAAGTTTCTTTACTACTTTATTTTTAGAGCAGCTTTAGGTTTACAGTAAAATTGAGCAGAATGTACAAAGATTTCTCATATACACCTTCCTCACCCTCCCTCAACACACTTATGGCCTCCCTCACTATCAGCACTTCCCATCAGAGTGATATATCTGTTCATACTAATGACTATACATTGACACATCCTTAACAATCAAAGCCATCATTATTAACCAAAGTTCACATTAGGGTTCACTCTAGGTGTTGGTCAGTTGGACAGCTGCACAAATCTGGCCAAATGTGTCTACCAGTAGCATCCCACAGGGTAATTTCACTGCCCTAAAAATCCTCTGTGCTCTGCTCTTCATCCATCCCTCCATACTAAGTTCTGGAAATTGCTAGTCTTTTTAATATCACCATAGATTTTCCTTTTCCAGAATGTCATATACTTTGAATTACATAGCATGTAGCTTTTTCAGATTGGCTTCTTTCACTTAGTAAGATGCATTTAAGTCTCCTCCATGTCTCTTTTTTTTCTGAAGCAGAGATCTCATTATATTATCTAGGCTGAGTTCTAACTAGTGTTTCTCTCACCTTAGCATCCCAAGTAGCTTAGGTTATGGGTGCATGTCACAGAACCCTGTTTCTTGTGTTTCATAACTTGATAGCTGGTTTCTTTTAATCACTGAATAATTTTCCATTATCTAGAAGTATCACCATTTACTTATCCATTCACCTCCAGAAAGACATTAAGTCATTAGAGGGTTTTTTTTTTTTGCTTTGTTTTTTTGTTGTTGTTTTTTTGGATGGTGGTGGGTACCGAGGATTGAACTGAGAGGCAATAAACCACTGAGCCACGTCCCCAGACAGGGTCTCACTGAATTGCTTAGTGCCTCACTAAATTGCTGAGGCTGCCTTTGAACTCACAATCCTCCTGTCTCCACCTCCCGAACCACCAGGCTACAGGCATGTGCCACTGGGCCCAGCAAGTCATTAGGTTTTGATCAGATCGTAAATAGATTATTAGAATATTTACCCTCGTGACAATGAAGCAAGGAAATTGCTTAGAATCTGAAATGGACATTTAGAACACACTTTTATCCTCCCTTTTCTGAATTATAGCAAAAGGATATCCAGGAAAAGGAGAAGCTGTGGCACAGGACCTCCTGTGTTAAAGGAGATCATAAAGGACACAGTTGGACAGCTGCACAAATCTAATAGAAGGACCAAGTCTAGGATTATTTTGTCAACTGGGAACTTCCTTTATGAAGAGTCACATTTGCTTTTAGTCAATGAGGCAGACACTGAAGTTGCCTACTTAACTGTTTCCATTGTCTTCTCCTGAATATTTTTGAGAGTTGATTATATGACCAGCATAACATAAATCCATTTCCTAGATTTCCTTTAGGATAGGAATGACCATGTGGCATGTTCTGGCAAATGGAATATATTTGGAAGCTATTGGAAAAGAGGAAGACTCAAAATGTCACAGGCTGTTGGTCCCCTACCTTATCCCTTCAGGAAACCTGAATCCCATCTCTTCCATTTGCTTCCCATGTGTCTTGAACAAGTTATTCAACTTCTTTGAATTTCTGGGTTTGTTAGAGATCATATATAAAATAGTACTGCCTGGAGCAAAAATGGTAACCAATCAATAGTGGATGTTGTTGATCGTGGCTCCACATCAGTAATGAGCCTGATTCTTCCAGGGAGAGGACAGATGGTTATCTTTAAAACTTCTTTGCTTTATTTAGGCTTTTCCCAGATCTGCTTAGGTGTCCTGGAGACGTGATCTGATGCAAAAATTTCCTTACAACAAAGAAAACCACAGAATCATAGCAAATGCTGTTCCAGTTTCTATTACTGTATGAACACTTAGGGTATAAAACAGCCATTTGATTCTGCTCAAAGTCTGTGCTTTCAGGAATTCCAAAAGGGCACAATAAAATACAACATGCCTTGGGTGGGAAGACTAGAAGCCTAGATCAATGATTAGGGTTATATGAGGTCTTATCTACTCATAGCTAAAAGCTCATTGCTTTCCTGAGCTGGGATGACTGGAAGATAGGGAGTGCTGAGCAGAGCCTTCCTGCCTGGCCTATCCATGCAGCCTGGGCTTCCTCACAGCATGGAGGCCTCTGAGTAATCAGACTGGTCAGGGCTCCAAGGGCAAGCATTCTCTCTAGCAAGTTGGCAACTGCACTGCCTGTATGGCCCAAATGAGCAAGCCACACAGCATCAATTCCCCCACACCTCATGCTCTGCTGGAGCAGTCACAGCCTGTGGGTATTTAAGGTATATGGGACAGAATCCATCTATCAATGGAAAGATTTTTAAGGTCATATTGCAAAAAGTAATTGGCCATCTTTGGAAAGTGCAATCAGCCACAGACAGGGGCATTCAGATAGACAAGGTAAATACCAGTGTGTCAGAGGCTGAGCACTTTGGTCATCATAGGTAAATAACTTGAGCCTGACATGTACAAGAGCTAGAAAATACTGGACTTGGTTTCAGACAGAATTAGATTCTTGATTTCCTACATATAGTGCCATTTATTTATGAACCACTTGCTCTCTCTCTCTCTCTGAATAAAGTCAGAGGAAAAGCCAAAAGGGGTTTTTAGATAATGAGAGTTTTAATAACAGTGCAACTTAAATAGATTTCTTTGGCTGGTGCAATGACAGTATTTGAACAGGACCCCTGACTTTAATTAACCATTTTGCCAGGTGGGCCTCCTTTTTAATTAGTACAGAAGATCTAAACAGATTTTTCCCCCCATTTTATTATCCAAGAAAAAAAATGTAGGATGGCTACATGGCAATCTTTTGGGGTAGGAAGTAATTTGATTAAGTAAAATTGTTGCCAAAATGGTCAGGCAGTCACCTAAATAGATCCAATTGATCAAGAATAGAGCCCATTCAACAGTATTTCACTAGAGAAATTACTGTTCTGACAATAAGGGCAGTAAAGATTAATCTTATCAGACTTTTATAGTTCTCAATAACTGGAATATTTAAGTAAGGAGATTGTTCAGTAATTCATGAGCTCTTTGAGCAGTAACTTGACAAATGGAAGAAAGGATACCCCCAAATCGTCTACATAATAAACTAATTTGCAGATTCCAGTCCACATGCTTTGTTGGCTTATCCACCACAAAAATAAAGAAATTTGTCACAACAAATTCTGCCTTGGATACTATTAAATTTTAAATTGTATGTTTGTCATGAGATCTGGGAACCGGATTTCATGAACACCAAGTCTGATTAATCCTGTGTCTTCCATTTGGCGTGAACTTCAGAGCCATTTTCCAACCTTTGTCAAAATCATAAAGGAACTTGAAAGGATAATTGTACTCAGGGAAAAAGAAGAAGAGAAAGAAAAGAACCAAACCAGAACCAGTCCCTCCACCAACACCTTAAATTTAAGATCCAAATCTTCTAGCAATTTACTTATATACTTAAAGGAAGAAGCTAGACACACCCCAGCAAATTGGAAAGTTTGCAAAATAATCATAATTACCCCAGAATCCTTCATGGGATGACAGGGCTGGGAGTTTTTTTTTTAAGTCATCATTTAGAGGAGGTACTTTTTGTGAGAAGGGACAGAGAGTTCTGGACTTCACTGGGTTTTCCTGATCTGTCAACAACTGTCATTAGGAATGACCCACACTACAAGAATAATTTGTGTCTGAGAAGTCCATCTATGCATGAATTGTCTTTAATACCACTGCAAAATATTTTTGATGCATTTTAAGTTGCCAGGATGACCTCCCCCCCTCCACTATGCCAACATAGTGCCAAATCTTATTAAAATGGACACAATTTGCCTTTTGTAGTTAAGATCAGTATTCTGCAAAATCTCCTCATTACTTTCATTATAGACTGAATAGACTGGATAGACTTGTTTAAACCCCTGTAGTTATAGTTAGGATTATACTGACAAAACATACAGAAAACATACCAAAAGTAAAAAGGGCAATCTATCCATAATAACAAATTGTTGAAGACAATGTTGAGAATTCCACTGTCCTGGAATAGGCTGACATGGAGGACATTTCATGCTCAGACTCTCCCAGATCCCAGGCAGTGGCCCACCAAGGACCTTCAGAAATTTGTCACATTACTACCACTAAGAAACTGTGGCCCCTGTCTTGAGGTGCTGAGCCTCAACTAAGGTTGTTTCAAGTCCAAATCAGCTCTCCTCATTATAGACAAAGCCCTGCAAGTTGCAGGGCAGGTATTTAATGAAATTCCTTGAAAAGTCAAATTTTTTGTTGCCTACATGGGTGGATCTCAAGGAGGGCCTTTTTGATGTCTGAGTTCCCTTTTCTTAATTGCTCAGCATAAATAAACATTGAGGAAGGGGAAGAGCAAGAGGAGGAGACCAAGACCTTGTGAAATTGGTTTCTCTGCTCTCCACTGATCCTTGGGGAAACCTGGCAGCTAAAACGATGCCAGAGTGGTTGTGGGGGCTTGCTCTCCTGGACTCCCAGCAGGCTTGCTACCATGGTGAGGGAGTGGCCCCCTCCTTGGATAGTCACCCACAGTTGGTACCAAACTCCAGTATTCTCTTAAACCTTGTATTTCACCCTAGAAATGCACACAGGTGTCACATTCTTCACTATGTGCCTTCTAATTCTGAAATAATGTCTGTTATCCTGGGCCACCCAAGTAAACACGGCACCACCGGCAATTATTCTGTCATGTCCTGTGCCCCCAATCTGGGTGGTGGTGGGATTCTTTGCTCAATCTGACAAGTCAAGACTTGAGGAAATATACCTGAATTAAAAAGTCTAAGAGCATCCAGAACCACAGAAATACATGGGCAAGTGCAGAAAGTGGCAGGTGGTCAGGGAAGACCAGAAACCTGGGACCTGGGCTTTTGCTTTTCTTTGGAAAAGTCCCACTCTTCCACACTAACTCCTCATGGATCCCTCTCCTCCCTCCTTCCGGTCCTCTCTCCTTCCTTACTCCCTCTGCTTTCTGTTTCACTTCTCTTTTAATTTGTTCCTCAAAAGTCTCGTTCCTTGCCATAGCATATCCAGAAGACTTTAAAATGCCTTTTTAAATATCATTTTACAAGTGGTAGTTATTGCTTAAAATTAGAAACTACACATAGTCCACTGAACAGAAAGAGACACAACCAAAGTTACCCAGACTCCCCACCATAGGAAATGAGCATTAGCATTTTAAAAAATGTTGATGCCCCCCCAAATGGAATGATACTGTTCATTGTAGTGAACTCTTTTTGTAAAATAAAATTTACTGTGAACCTATGTCCCTGTTATGAAATATATTTGTATTGGACCATTTTGCATCTCCCTTGAAGCATCATCCCCCAACCTCTTTTCTAAGTTGTATTTGTTCCCTCCCCTTCTCCCAAATACTCAGTTTCTCATCCATGCTTGGGGTTGGTCCATAATTTCTTTACCTGATGTGCCTCCTTAAGTTTCTCACTTCATGCTTTCACAGTTGGCTGAAGTCTAACCTCAGGGCTTTGCCATGGGATACCCAGACACCCACCAGTTGCCTCAGTTTATCTAAATGTGTTCTTGTTTTGATAAAATCCCTAGGTGGTGTCCAGGACTAAGTAAATGTTTGGAATCAGAGCAGTTCAACTTGCCTTGGGTTTCTAAATGCCACCTTCAAGCTCAGAGTGAAAGCTTAAATCTATATGCACTCCGAAAATCTGATTTATTTAGTGTTACTGTGTGCTAAACCTGGAGTCAGAAGGTAAAGTGGAGTCCAGCCAAATAAAACTCATGTTTGCCTACTGAGGCTTTCCGCTCCCTGGGCCTTTGGGGAGTGTGTGTGTCCAGTTGGTAGGTCAGTAGCTCTCAGGAGCCGAGATAGAAAAAGAAGTCATGACAACGTGGAATTAGCGAGTGGCATCTTTTCTTGTCATAAGGCAGTTTTAGTTGGTTTCTTAAGGGCAAAATGCCACAAATCCATACCCTGAACAATTTACAATCTAAAAGGTCATGTAAGCCTATATTTGCCAGAATCTCTAAACTTCTTACTGGGAAGGAACTTTATCAAACTCCCCCCAACACAGCTATTAGGGATTCATCTTTTAAAAGGACTGAAATTCCTTGTGATCACTTTGACTAGGACGTTTTTCTCAAAATGGTGCTGTGAAAAACTAAGAAATTTGGCAATGTTAAATACCTCGAAGAAGAGAAGAGGAAAGGGATGGGGGGGAGGACATGATCAAAGTATGTTACATGTATATATGAGTTCCCCGCGATGAAACCCATGGTTCCATTCAATTAAAATGCACTGATGAAAAGAGAAAAAAAAGGAGAGAGGGAGGGAGGAGGAAGTAAGTAATAACGCTATTCTACTTGGTACCCTGTGGTGCCAGAGAATAAAGTAAGATGTAGAGTTACCTAATAAAGCAAACCCAGAGCCTGTGTGCCACCCCTCACACCCCAGGGTGCACCCTATCATCAAGGTCTCCATTTCTTCTGCATGAACACCTTTCTTTCAGGCAGGGTAAATGGATTTCCACAGCAGCCTTTTACAATTTTGCCAGCTCTGATCCTCCCACTTTTGTTTCTCAACTTCCTGAAAGCTCATCTCTCCCAGGAAGTCTTTCCTAATAAAATGACTGGTTCAGGTACACGGCTCCTGTAGCTCCTGTGCTGGATGTTGGCATTTTTGTGCACCAATGGATTTATACTGCTACTGGAGGGTTTCCTAAAAATAAATGATTGAGCACTAAAATTTTAAATGAAAATGAAGAAGAAACACCTCATAGAAAAGAATAAAGCCAGTTCCACTTACTAGCTACATGAGGTATTGAGTAACAGAGAATTGGTTGTAACCTAGCAACTAATTTATAAACACCGGACAATGCAATCACAGTTTATAAATATCCTGAAGAACATTTAGTCACAAAGTCCAAGTTTGTGGTTTCTTTTTTTATACTAATGTATCAGTGTGAGTTTATTAATCATAATAAATATACCAGACCAATATAAAATGTTAGTCACAGGAAATATAGGCAGGATCCTATGTTTATTTTTAATGTTTTAGAATATTTTTATTGATGCATATTAATTATAGAGAATAGTGAATTTCATGATGGCATATTTGTATATGCACATAACATAATTTGATGGAACTTTTTACTCCTACGCATATGGAGTACCATTATCTTCTGCTGAGTTTGGTCAATAGCTATTTCTATTATTTGCAACAAATGACAAGATATAACCTGTTATATATAAAAAAATTAATTTGCTGTGGTAAAGTTCCCAAGGTCCAGAAGTGTTTCTAATGTTTTTCTGATCCATCCCCTCCCTACCAGGGGTCAGAAATAATAACAGGTAATGTGAAAAATGGGACATACTTCCGAATTCATGTTAACAAGTATAAGATAGTGGAGACCATCACGTGCCTTTCTAAGGAGCCTTTCCCTGCTTCCAACTATATCCGCTTGCTTGGCCAGCATGAGCAAGTCCTCAACAACCTCTGTGCTCGTTATGAAGACAAGCTGATCACAGATCTCTACAGGTAGGTTGGACATTGCCTCTGATGGTAGGAATATAATATATATGATGGTTCATAAATGAGAGATGAGTATTGTGATGTGCCAGAGAACAAAACAGGAAATAGTGGAGAAGCAAAAGTAGTGGAGATTTTGTTCTAATAAAGACTATGTGACGGGCTGGGGATGTGGCTCAAGCGGTAGCGCGCTCGCCTGGCATGCGTGCGGCCAGGGTTCGATCCTCAGCACCACATACCAACAAAGATGTTGTGTCCGCCGAGAACTAAAAAATAAATAAATAAATATTAAAATTCTCTCTCTCTCTCTCTCTCTCTCTCTCTCTCTCTCTCTCTCTCTCCCTGTCTCACTCTCTTTAAAAAAAAAAAAAAAAAAAAAGACTATGTGACAATTAGCATTGGCTGGAGATCAAAGGTCACATAAGGAAGTGCATGGATTTGGATGTGTTTGCACCTGGGCCCAGATCCCAGATGCAACCATGCACAGCCTTCACACTACAGAAGGCTCAGATGAGATGACATTCGAGTCCCTTTCCATAAGGGACTTCTAAGAGCAGTGGTCAAAAACCTAAGACTTGGAGTAGGATGTGGAAGAATCTGGTCCTGGTGGGAACTCCACAGTCACCAAACCATTTGTGATCCCAGCCTTCTTCCTCCCAGCACATGCTCAAGCAGAGATGGGTGGCTATTTGTCCAAGATGCTGGTAAGAAAATTCCCACAGTAGGCGATCTAAACCTTTGTCTTTTCAAAGTCTAAGACACGCTTTCATGCTATACCTCATGGAAAGCATGGCATTCTAGAACGGAAAGCTACTTCTGGATGCAACCTGCCACTTAGCAAGGCTAGGAAAGTTTTCATCTGTCTACAAAACAAGATGACAAAGTCAGTGCCAGATATAGAGGAAGGATATAAGTCATAAGTTTCCGGTGTCCTTAGTACTCATAGGAGTAACTTCCAGTATCAAAATCAATCTTTCTTCCTTCTTATTTTTTTTAAATTGTAGAATATATAAAACATATCCACATATTGCAAAAAGCATGTTCACATATGTGAATTGTGCATGTACCCCTTAAGGGAAAATAGTACTGTAAATCTATGTGCCTACTATCAATGTTAAGAAAAAATTCCTTACCTTGAGATATTAGAAGGCCCTCTGTGCTGATATTCCTATTTCTTGAGAGGCAATCACTATCCTGAAGTTTGAATTGGTCATTCTATTTCTTTTAAAAACAGGATCAGCAAACTCTGTCACAAGAACTTAATTCTGCCCTTGTAGTAAGAAAGCAGCTATCAATAGCACATAAACAAATGGACATGACCTGTCCCAATAAATTCATTTATTAAAATAGCTACTGGCTGTATTTGATCCAAGGGTCATAGTTCACCAACCTCTGTTTTAACAATGTGCACATATATGATTTCCTAAATAATACATTAACTTGTTTATTTTGAATAAAATCTATAACTTGCTAAATAAGGTCAACATTCTGCTTAGCACTGTTTGGGGGAAACCATCCATGTTAGCTTAGCTCATTTGTTCTCCTTTTGTGTATTCTTCCATTGTGTGACTGTCATAGTTCACTCATGGATTTTCCTGTTGATGGATGTCAGTTGTCTCCAGTTTGGTGCTATTACAAATAATGTTGTGGCCATTGTGGATCTATTTCATGTGCAGAATTTCTCTAAGGGCGTCCCAGCTCTGTAACTGCTGGGTCCTGGGACATACACATCTTTGGCTTTAATAATTGATGCTCAAATGTTTCCCCACAAATAGTCAGACCTATCTAAACTCTCCCACCCGCTATAGTGAGTGAAAGTTCCTTTTGCTATGTAGTGCTATCAATTTGGTACTATTCAGACTAAAAACTGGCCAGTCTGGTGGTATGCAAAAGTATCTTACCATGACCTTAATTTGTCCTTCACTAATTTTTTTTCTTAAAATATATGTCAGGTATTTATTTTTTATTTTTTGGTTATCAAGTATGTGCCCATTTCTTTTTTTTATTGGTTGTTCAAAACATTACATAGTTCTTGATATATCATATTTCACACTTTGATTCAAGTGGGTTATGAACTCCCATTTTTACCCCATATACAGATTGTAGAATCACATCAGTTACACTTCCATTGATTTACATATTGACATACTCATGTCTGTTGTATTCTGCTGCCTTTCCTATCCTCTACTATCCCCTCTCCCCTCCCCTCCCCTCCCCTCTTCTCTCTCTACCCCCTCTACTGTAATTCATTTCTCCCCCTTGTATTATTTTTCCCTTTCCCCTCACTTCCTCTTGTATGTAATTTTGTATAACCCTGAGGGTCTCCTTCCATTTCCAAGCAATTTCCCTTCTCTCTCCCTTTCCCTCCCACCTCTCATCCCTGTTTAATGTTAGTCATCTTCTCATGCTCTTCTTCCCTACTCTGTTCTTAGTTACTCTCCTTATATCAAAGAAGATTAATAATATTTTTTTGCTTTTTCATGGGCCATTTGTGACAGTTTTTATGAAATGCCTATTTATAACATTTGTCCATTTTTCGTTTGGTTGTCATCTTCTTAATTAGCAGGAGTTGTTTATATACAAACTTGTGTTGTTCATATATTTTAAACATTCTTCTCACATTTTGAGATTTGTCATTTATCTTTCTATATGGTGTCAATTAACAGATATTCTTAATGTAATCTGTCTTCTTTAAGGGTGGCTTGGAATTTTTTTGGTACTGAGGATTGAACCCAAAAGTACTTTACTACTGAGCTACATCCCCAGTCTTTGTTTTTGCCTTTTAATTTTTGAAGCAGGGTTTCACTAAGATGCTGAGGGTCTCACTAGTATAAAGTAGTATATTTATATTTATAGTATAAAGTAGAATAGGAATAGCTGGCCTCGAATTTATAATCCTCTTGCCTCAGTCTCTTGAGACACTGAGATTACAGGT
This sequence comes from Spermophilus citellus, assembly GCF_964194105.1. NCBI lineage: Eukaryota > Metazoa > Chordata > Mammalia > Rodentia > Sciuridae > Spermophilus > Spermophilus citellus. The sequence continues at coordinate 45,337,123 of NC_138185.1, forward strand.
GTGTACCTCTGTACCCAGTTCTCAAAAAATTTTGTCCCTTTGCTCTTCCAAAAGTTTTATAATAAACTTGTCAAGTTCCATGAAAAGCTCCATTGAATTTCGTGGGACCTGCATTAGATGCTAGCTCAGCTAGCTGAGAACTGACCTCTTTTATATTGATTCCAATATCATAACATAGCATAAGTCTAATTTACTTAGGTCTTCTTTCATGTCTTTCAATAAAGGTTTATCACTTTATCCATAAAAACTTTGTATGATTTTTGTTTGATATGATCCAAGGTGCTTTATATTTTATTATTATTATGAATATCCTTTTTATTGATTGATGCAGCTATATTAGAAAAGCCCTAATTTTTGTGTGGCTCTAATCTTGCAAATTTGCTTAACTTCTTCAGTCATTCAAATAATTTACCTATAGATTCTTTCAGATTTTTCCACATAGAGAAATTATATCATCTGCAAATAATGATAGTTCTCCTTTCTCTTTTTCAATCTTTGTGTTTTTCATTTCTTTTTCTTCTCCTACTACACTGGCCAATATTTAATAGCGAGGGATGGCAACCTTGTCCTCATTCTTAATCTTAAAGGGAATGTGCTCAGTATCAAATATGTAACATTTGCAACTTATATTGTTATAGATGCCCTTCATTAGGCTAAGAAAATTCCTTTTGGTTACTGGTTTGCTAAGCTCTGTGTGCATGTATGTGCAGTACATCCATACATTCACCTGTGCTGAGTATTAAACCCAGGGCCTTGTGAATGCATACCATGTGCTCTATCATTTAGCTACATTCCCAGCCCAGCATGTTTATTATGAATGAGTTTTGTGGGTTCCCCCCACCCCACCAGGAAAGAGTATTTCTGAACCTTTTAAAGCATAAAGATATTTTCATAATGCTTTTATACATAAACCATATTTTGAAAAAGTATCAAATTCTTTAATCACAGGCTTTCCCTTTTCAAATCCTTGTAGACTTTAATATAAACCTTAAATAAAGAAAAGAACAAGTATTCTGCTAAGCTAGTGCAAGGGATTTTATTATTGCTTTCAACCTTACTGGAAACGTTTGAGTTCAAGGGAATCCGTTGTCTGTTAAAGAGAAATTCTACTTAGTGGTGAATGATATGCTAATACTCTCCTTTGGACAAAAAGAAATGTTTTCACATTTGAACAAATTAAAAGTCATGATTGGTTTATTTCTCCCTGAAAAGGTGATTTTGAGACTACTGCTCGGGGTCAAGCGTTAGTAAGACTGAGATCACTAGTCGGGGTGCAGCTGTTAACTGATGATAGTAATAATTTTAAAGGTTAATTTGATTTGTTAAGATTGAATATTTAGGATGGCAAAACAAGATAGGATGGCACTGGATATGCTGATTGACATCTGTCGGAAAGAAGCAGGGGGCAGGAAGATGGTCACTGATCATTTGTAAGGGAGGTGCTGCAGACCCTGCCATGTGTTGGCAGGCACTTCCATTACGTGTGTTCATGTGCACACACAGCTGTGGCCACATTCTCAAGTGCCACAAAATACTGCCAGGTCCCAGCGCTGATTCTTGGCCCAGCACCGCCCACCCTGTCTGTTGTCAGACAGACTGGCAAGGCTCTTTCCAAGCAGGGTGAATGGCTTAGCTGATTTTGGCCACAGTAATCACCATTTTTTTTTCCTGACCTTGGCAGTGCAAACAACAGCTCTCATTCAAATCTGGGCACATTTTCTTTGTGCACTTTCATCCACCATGTCTGGGGGCACCTTCCCCGATGCTGGAAGGGCTGATGGTTAACCAACCACTCTGTTGTTCCACAAGTCAGGCACTAGTGCAGTATCTGTTCTCTACTGATTCAAAGAAACCCTCTGGATCTTTCATCTCTGTTTCCCTCAATCTATTCTCACCCCCTCAAGGACCAGCGCAGTGCAGGCTCTCGCTGTGCCAATGGGAATGGTGGCAGCCACTTGGGTCAGATGTTGCTGTGGCAGTAGAAGCCTCAGGAGCAATGACTCACTTGGAGCCATATGGGGATGCAGGGTGACAGGCGAGCAGTCAGCCACCAAGATGCACAGGGCAGACAGCTGCCACAGGACTGCAGTGCAGCTGAGGGCCGCAGCCCAGGCTGGCTCAGAGTCCGCCTATATTTTATTCTTTGTTTTCACCTTGGAGTGCCAGTACAAACCATTGGCACTGCAGAGGAAGAGAGCTAATTCATCACTGTTGTTTGTGTACATGTGGCAGGGGATGGGGAGAATTGGTAGATTGATTGATTTACCACTTGGGAAAAAGAATAGAGCTTTTAAAAAAAAATAATTTATTCTTTTCTGAGCCAACCAGCACTTAAAATCACACAACAAATATGCTACTAAAATTCATCTTTTCGTGGTCTCCCCCTTAAAGCCTTTGTGTCTCACAGGTCCTGCATGTGCACATGTACTTTCACAGAGGTATGCATGCGTGCACACACATGCTTACTTATGCACACACACCCCTCCCCATCCAACCCTGGCAGACCTCCTGTCTGCTAAGTCATTTGACATGTTCAGCAGTGACCTGCTAACACTGCTTCCCACTTTAGGGCACTGGAAGTGAAAGGAGCTTTTAAGGAGGTGCAAGTAGTCAGAGACTGGGAGCGCTGGGTGGAGGGAGGGGGGGCTGAGGTGGCTTCCTGAGCTACTGTCTGTCAGAGATTTTAACTAGGCATGTTCCACATTTTCTCTGCTTTCTTAACTCTGGCTTCATCTTCTTTTACCCCCTACTTATCGATGACCCTGCATAAAAAAGGTCTTCCCTTCTGACTGTGCCCCCCCTTAGCCTTAATTAACAGTCGGTAGCATCCTTTGTCCTCACAGCATGAATAGGTCTTGCCCTAGCTTCATTGTATGAACCCATCAGATACTCATATACCTTGATTAAATCACCTCTTTTCACATCTTAACATGCTCAGCTCTCAAAGCCTGCCCTCTGACGGCCCTCTCCTCCTGCCAGCAGGCCACCTCCTCCACACTCCCAAACACTCAACAGCCTATTTTTAGTGGGTAAGTGCTGCTGTGCACAATATTCTAAATGGGATCCGAGCAAGTCCTTTAAAAGGCTGCCATTACCTTTTTGAACTGTGAGGCTCCAGAAGCTGTTCCCTTAGGAAAGCCACCTTGTGCTGCCTCTGTCTTCCAAGCTACAAAGCAGGATACTGTGACCTACATGGTCCCCTAATTATTTATTACACTGCAGTTGGAATCATTTAATCATGACTTGAAAAAGGCTTTCTGTTCGGCTGGACTCATTAGCCTCGTGCTGTGTCCAGCAGCAAACTGCACACAAAGTTCCAGGTGCCCCTTTTCCCAGACTTTGCCAGATCTTGAAATGTGACTGCCCACCCTACCATCCCGATTTCTTTGTATGCATATAAAAGATATTGGGTGATAATACACCCTAATATACTCCTATGCCTCTGCTATAGTTTGAATCTTGAATGTCCCCCAAAGGCCTAGGTGTTAAAGGCTTGGTCCCCAGTCTGGGAGGTAGTGGAACCTTTAAAAAAGTGGGTCTGCTGGAAATCCATATGCAACAAAATGAAACTGAATCCCTTTCTCTCGCCATGCACAAAAGTTAACTCAAAATGGATCAAGGAGCTTGATATCAAATCAGAGACTCTGCGTCTGATAGAAGAAAAAGTTGGCTCCGATCTACATATTGTGGGGTCGGGCTCCAAATTCCTTAATAGGACACCCATAGCACAAGAGTTAATAACAAGAATCAACAAATGGGACTTACTTAAACTAAAAAGTTTTTTCTCAGCAAGAGAAACAATAAGAGAGGTAAATAGGGAGCCTACATCCTGGGAACAAATTTTTACTCCTCACACTTCAGATAGAGCCCTAATATCCAGAGTATACAAAGAACTCAAAAAATTAGACAATAAGATAACAAATAACCCAATCAACAAATGGGCCAAGGACCTAAACAGACACTTCTCAGAGGAGGACATACAATCAATCAACAAGTACATGAAAAAATGCTCACCATCTCTAGCAGTCAGAGAAATGCAAATCAAAACCACCCTAAGATACCATCTCACTCCAGTAAGATTGGCAGCCACTATGAAGTCAAACAACAACAAGTGCTGGCGAGGATGTGGAGAAAAGGGTACACTTGTACATTGCTGGTGGGACTGCAAATTGGTGCGGCCAATTTGGAAAGCAGTTTGGAGATTCCTGGGAAAGCTGGGAATGGAACCACCATTTGACCCAGCTATTGCCCTTCTCGGACTATTCCCTGAAGACCTTAAAAGAGCATGCTACAGGGATACTGCCACATCGATGTTCATAGCAGCACAATTCACAATAGCTAGACTGTGGAACCAACCCAGATGCCCTTCAATAGATGAATGGATAAAAAAAAATGTGGCATCTATACACAATGGAGTACTATGCAGCAATAAAAAATGACAAAATCATAGAATTTGCAGGGAAATGGATGGCACTAGAGCAGATTATGCTTAGTGAAGCTAGCCAATCCCTAAAAAACAAATACCAAATGTCTTCTTTGATATAATGAGAGCAACTATGAACAGAGCAGGGAGGAAGAGCAGGAAGAAAAGATTAACATTAAACAGAGACATGAGATGGGAGGGAAAGGGTTGGAGTGTGAGCTATACGCATCACCAAGTGTGAGACATGATTCACACACAAGGTTGTTGGATCACATCTGCCACATTATAAAAACAAGTTCAAACTTTTCACCAAGCTTTATAAAAACAAAGAAATGCCTTATGATAGACTACCACTGCCACCTTTAAGTTATCCGTGACTCCCTTGCCATTGCTGCCATCATGCCCACCTTTGTGGTTCTGCAGCTTCTTGGTGTGCAGTTGACCCTCTATCTGTGGGCTCTGCATCTGCAGATTCAACCCACTGTGGATCTAACATTCAGGGGAAAAAAAATTGCATCTGCACTGAACATCCACATTTTTCCCCCTAAACCATGCAGTATAATGACTATTTACATAGCATTTGTATTGTATTGTATACTGTAAGTAATCTAGAGATGATCTAAAGTATTCAGGACAATGGTGTATGTTATATGAAAATACTGTTTCATTTCATATAAGATGAACATCCTGGGTGTGTATGGGGGGTGTCCTGGAAACAGCTCTCCATAGATACCAAGAGACAACTGTACATTCTGAGAGAATTGGGCTTGAAACCCCTGTAATATGTAGAAGCAAATCATTGCTCCCTTTCCTTAGAGTAGAAATGAATGAGACTGTCAGACAGAGGGTTCAAATTCTGCATTGTTCATGGACAAGTCATCTAACCTCACTGAGCATCATCTCATCTATATAATGAAGATAGTCTATAATAAACCTTTCCACATCAAAGATAAAAATAAATGATGATGTCAAAGGGTTAAAGTATTGTGCAGATGCATTTCTTTTTAAAGCATATAAAGTACTACATAAGTGCAAAATTTTGTGTTACTGTTCATGTTCCTCCAGACCCATATTAGCCTTTGAAGAGAAATAAAAACACTCTGGCCCTTTATACAGTATTCCTTTATACAGCATCCCTCCCAAACTGATAGAATTTTAGGAAAATGTAGTGCTTCCTTTAATAATTAAAATGACAAATGTTTTAAAATCACATTATATACGCACTAGGAAGAAATTTCTCTCTAGATCACATGCCCAAATTAGAAGATGAAGTGGATGGTGTGGGAGCATTCGGTCATTCTACAGTTGATACAGGGAGCACTTGGCCTTGATGAATGAAATAAAGATTCTATCTGACCTCATCTTTCCATGCTTGTTTACTACCCAACTGGTCAAACCCCATGCACCCTGCTCCTTTCTGACAACAAGAGTTATCCAAGAAAGTCTTGATGGTGATTATATGATCCTCTTGTTAGAAGATCTCAAGTCTTGATTTGGGATTCAAGAGAGCCAACTGGTACGTTCTAAGCTGATTTTTGTCCCTCTGAGCATCTTTGTGATGTCACATTTCTTTCCAAACATGTTCAGTGGGAGTTAAAGTCCTTTATAGATTTTCTTCCTCATTGCATGCCCATCTGGCAGCACGTGGTTGAAGGTTATTATTTAAGAGCTTAAAATAATAGCTGATGGTTACCTCCAAGGCTAATAAAGTGCTTTAATATAAATATCTCTTTTCCAAACTCAAAGAAACGACTGAGTTTTTCTATTGTGATTGGAGTTGCTAAAATCAGTTCATTTCAGAAATCACAGTCTTAGTCTTCTGAATCATGAGAAGGAACTGATCTACCTGCCTATATGTTTTATGGAAAATGAACAATTGTTGGCAAAAGACGCTTTGAAGCCAACTGTGCAGTATGGTATCATCACATGCTACTTCTCATTCCTTTCCTTCTAAGCCTGGATCTTTTTAGGTTTCTATTTGAGGATTATTTTATAAATATTTGCTTAATGTTCATTATTTCCCATTACAAAAGCAATGTGTGTTTGGGTTTTTTTTTATTTTTTTAGTTATAAATGGACATAATATCTTTACTTATTTACTTTTATGTGGTGCTGAGTATCAAACCCAGTGCCTCACACATGCTAAGCAAGTTCTGAACCACTGAGCCACAACCACAGCCTGCAATGTGTGTTTTTATAGAAAAATATTTTAAGAGCTAATTTGAATATAAAACCCATACCCAATCCTAATACCCAAAACCTATTTTTAGATGATTGTGCTATATGGGATGAGAAGAGTTGGAGGGTACCTGCTGTTTGGTCCTAGGACCTGAAGCAAGCTCCTGGACAGTACAACTTACCTGTCTTGGATTCTAGGTGCTAGGATGACCTTAATTTTGGTCCAGCATATTAATTTTATACATGAGAAAAACAGAATGGCAGGGCTTGCAATGGGTCACAACCAAGACAGTGGCATCAAGAGGACTAGAACCAGACTTCCCCAACTCTTTGTCTAACTCCCTCTATATAGGATAAGAGGAATAAGTGGTCATGATATAATGAGCTTCCTTTAGGGGAAAAAAGTGCTGATGTTTGACTTTTCAATTACCTGTTACAAGAAGATCAACAAAAAACAAAACCTATGCTTGTGACATAAGGATAATTTTGCTTCTCTACAAGGGGATGCTAGGTTAATTTATGTGTAGAGGAAGAAGATATTAAAATTCAATTTGTATTTTATCTTTAAAAATAGAAGGGAATCAAGCTTTATTGTCAGTAGAAGCACAATCATATTGGTTTCCTCTTGGGCCAGATGAAATATAGATGTGTGTCTATATGGATTCACCACATCCAGAGGACTTGGGGATGTTATAGTTTAAAGTCATCTTTGTTCAGTTGGGATCCTCCTGCAATTTGTGTGTGGATTTATAGGTACTCTCCGTTTTTAACCTCTACAAAATTAATAAGAGCAGGTAAAGGACTCTCCCAAAGGAACTAAAGATTGAAAATCCTTGTTAAGTACATGCACAAGTGAACCAGAAATTACAGAGCCAAACTGTCTCCTATTCCTCAAATAAGCTCTTTGTCAGCCACATTATGAGTAAATACAATGATTAATCTACCAACTAGGCTCCAGTTTCAGACAACAGAATCTACTGTGGCTAGTTTAAACAGCTTTGAGTGGTTTGTAATATTCCTTGTATGGACCAAAAGAACAACAGGCTTTAGTTTGGCTTCCAGGAAAAATTCAGAAAATGACTCTTCACATCTGGCTAATCTCTGCTACAGTAAGGAATTTGTGGAACTAAAGAACTGCTACAACACACACCAGTTCCACAACCACTCCCTTCTACCATGATTCATACCAGAAAACTGACCATGACCAGTCTTTCCATATTTATGGTTTCACTTAAATACAAAAGCAATACAAAATCAAGCAGAGGCTCTACCTCATGGTGTTCATGTCCGTCATTCAAGTCCTAGATGGGAGTGTCTCTTTGGAGGAAACTCAGTCCTATATAGATACCACACTGCATACGAGCATGAGAATTTTAGCCAAAGCATGCTGCAAAGAGTCTAAAATGCAGCTGGCCAAGCCATTCTATAATGTTCCCCATAATTACCTTGTCAAATTAGAAGTTAGCTCCTCCCAAATGCAAAACTATGAAGAAAGCCATTTGAAATTTGGATTTATATTCACTATCAATTAGGATAAACTTTGTCTCTATTATATACAAATCAACAAAACATTATCTAAAATCCTGGGAACAAATTTATGGAATTCAGTATTTTTTTTCCCAAATTTCGGTGAACCATATGTACTGTTTCACCTAAAACACATAAAAGTCTTCACAAAATATAAGGAATAGTTTTTAGAATACCAAATGATTTTTAATGTTACTGGATATCACTTAACCACATCCCCCAAATACCCTAAAGAATGTTTGTAAGAATACTGAAAATTCTAGCACCTAACAAAGTAAAACTCATGATTTCTGATATCCAATCAAAAAACTTACTAAACACACAAAGAAATAGGAAAAATGCAACCCATCAGTATGGGATAAGAGTCAGAACATCAAAATTAACTCAGAACTGATACAGATGTTAGAATTTAAAGTCAAACATGTTAAAACAATTATAACTATATTTCATTGATCAAAAAGTTAAGATATAGAAGGTATATAAGACCCAAATCAAACTTCTCGAGATGAAAATGGTGATGTCTGAGGTGAAAAACACAGTAGATGGAATTATCAGCTGATTAAACCTCACTAAAGAAAAGATTAGTGAACTTGAAGACATAACCATTGAAACAGCCCAAAGTGAAACACACAGAAAAGAAAAGAACTTAAAACAACACTGGTGGGTGATCAGTAAGCTGTGGAATGACTACAAGTGGCATGAAAAATGTAACCAAAAGTTCTTCCAAATTTGATGTCAACTATAAACCCAGAAATCTGAGATGCTCAATGAATATCAAGCAATAAAAATTTTAAAAATATCGACACCAAGGTATATCACAATTACACTGCTCAAAACCTGTGATAAAGAGAAAACCTTAAAAGTAATAATAGAAAATGGGTACATTATTTATAGCAGAATAAATATAAGAATGACAACAGATTCCCTATCAGAAATAATGTAAGCAAGTAGACAATGGAGCGATGTTTTTAAAGTAACATTTTTTTTTCCAAATTTAAGAACATTTATCACATATTATAAAATATCCCCAGGCTAATACATGGCATAACCCCTCCCATACTATATAGATCATCCTATCTGTCCTCAACCAGCATCTCTTAAGTCATTCTCTGTCCCATTAGCCCATTAATTTCTCTGTTGGTTTACTCTCTTCCATCTGGAAATCCCCAGTGCTGTGGACTGAATTGTGTCCCACCAAATTCTTGTTTGAAGACTCTGTTGAAGCCCTAATCCCCAAAATTACTATATCTGGAGAGAGGGTCCCTTGGTCACAATTAAGGATAAATGAGGCCTTTAAGGTTTATAACATTATAAGAAGAGGAATGCATCTCTCTTTCTCTCCGCCATGTGAGGACAAAGCAAGAAGGCAGAAGACGACCTTCCGCAAACCAAAAAGAAAATCCTCACCAGAAACTGACCCACTCACACATTGATCTTGGACTTCCAGCCTCCAGAATTGTGATAAATAGATTTCTGTGATATAAGCCACCCAGGCTACAGATTTTGTTATTTGAGTTTGAACTGGCTCAGAAAGATTCACACCCAAGTCTGATGCTACTTTGTCCCTCTCAGTTCACTAGGCATTTCACTGCCAGGGAGGCAGACACTGAGTGTTTTGCTGCTTCCAACTTCTGATGGCCATGCTAGCCAAGGCACATGCAATAATGGGGCCTCCATCCATGTCAGCTAGTCCTAGTTCTGACATTTTACCAGAGTTTCTTATCTGGCTATCTCTGGTTCTCATCTGATGGTGTTAACATGTGTCAAGGAGAGAGCAGATGTGGGACTCCTTCAGGCTTCTCTAGTGGTGCTGTCTTAGCAAGTCCCTCAATTCCTTTAAGCCTTGTTTCCCTTATGTATAAAAGAGGACTTAGGGCTACTTCCTGGGATTTCTGTGAAGACTACATGAGTGAATGTGCAGGAAAATTTCAGCTTAGAGCCAGGCCTGGAGAACTATTCCACTCATGATCACTGTGCTTTCCACCTTCTCCACAGCCCTGGGATCACACTGCTGTGGGTCCTGTGCATCCCAGATCCTAGCCATGTGCATGCTGCTCAGCTTTATTCCCTGCACACGCCCAAGATAACTTTGCAAAGTGACAGATGGCAAAACCCCAGCATGATCCCAACTACTTTTCCTTCTCTCTTAAAATACACTTTTTTGTCACTCTCCCAGAAAACCCTAAGCTGTGTTTTGTGACTTATTATTCACTCTATCTGATAATTTGGGGAGAAGAGAACACCAAAAGCCACCAACAATGCCCCTGCAGCTGCTAATAGGAGCCACTGTTTGGAGCCCACGGTACCCTCTTGGCCCCAGCAGCTCTGACAGCTGCCGGAGCTCTGTCTGCCAGACCAGGATACGTGCTGAAGGCTCCAAGGGCAGAATAGAGCCCAGCACAGTCATGCTGGTATCCCGGAGGTTCACAGCATTAATAATCTATAGTTCAATCATTAGGAGCAAATCCAAGTAAAATAGGAAAAGATACACCACGCTGGATGCCGTGAGGCTCCTCTGCTCCTTGGCAGGCTTAATGATTAGTTCTCAGCCACTAGCAGCCCCAGCTGACAAACGGCAGCGCCTGCAAGCTGGAGGCTTTCTGCATGTGATAACTGAGCAATGCTAGAACTTGTTCAAGATATTAACACGGACTCACTACCAGGGATCTGCTGGGGTTTTCAGGCTCCTGACTCAGTCCATCTCCAGTGCACTCTGAAGGATGTCTTTTGATCAAAGCCACTGTCCTCAGGACAGATCTGCAAGTGGATCTTTTGTGGGGGTCCAAAGCAGCTGGAGTCCTGGCAGGGATTTAATATCTGAACTAATATGAATTTTCCTATCATGTGCTGGACTGAAGTGTTCACTTCAGCCTTTATTACAACAGCTCAGCCTATAACATTTTAAGAGGAAGAACTCTGAAGTGGAGATGCATTTTTAAGTTTGGGGTGGTTTTGTTTGGTTGGTTGAGGGTTTTTTTTTTCTAGGTGGGTGTGGTTTATACCAGGGACTAAACCCAGGGGCACTTCTCTGCTGAGCCACATCCCCAGCACTTCTTGATTTTTATTTTGAGACAGGGTCTCACTGAGTTGCTGAATCTGGCCTTGAACTTGTGATCCTCCTGCCTCAGCCTCCCAAGCTGCTGGGATTATAGGTGTGCACCACTGTGCCCCACTAAGTTTAGGTTTTTTAAAAGAATTCATTCATTTTAAGATGTTATTTGATAAAAGGTTTAAAAATAATACTTTGTTGATAATCTTCCTGGTCATAGTATTAGTCAGGAACCTCTGTCTGCAAGTGACAGAAGCCCAGCTCAAACTAATGGACACGCCAGAGGAGACTTGTCATACAGAAGTCAATCAAGGGAGAAGCAGGGTGGCACGGAAGCCAGGCTTCCGGAGCCAGGATTCGTTTGAAAGCCTATTGGCCCTTCTTCCCTGTATGGGCTTCCTTCTCTGGAATTGACCCCAAGGTGGAAGTCATGAGAAGCCCCAAACTCATGCATCTCATAACTCAGTTTAAGAGAAAAAAAAAAAAGAGACCTCTTTTCCCTACTGTCACTTTGAAAAAAAAAAAATCCTGGGGAAGAAATCAGGATGTTGTATGGCTATTCTCATTTACCTCTAAATGTCTTTTTATTTCATCCCTGATTTCTTCTGCTATCCATTAATCACTCAATAACGTATTATGTAACTACAGATGTTAGAGTAGCTTCTATTTTTTATCTTATCGTTGATTTCTAACTGCATCTATTCTGATCTGACAGAATGCAGGGTATTCTCTCTATTTGTTGTATTAGCTATCTGGCTTCCATCGTTTACCCACCTATTTAGACCATCAGGCTGGCCATGTCCCAGGCCTGAGACTGGGGACAGGATTTCTTGAGGTGTGGTAAAGATACCTGGAAGGCAAAAGCCTTTCCCTGTCCACCAGAAACACTGTGCGTGTCCACAGGCTGTCTCGGCCTTGCGGGTTTCCCTGAGGGTTTGTGGCTGCTCCTCCCACTCTGGACAGAATAAAACCCTATGCCACAGGTTAGAGAATCTGGATCCCAAGCAGCTGCCAAAGAGGATGCATGATGCAATGCAGAAATGTAGGGGCCTAGGGGCTGGGGCTGGGGCTGGGGCTGGGGCTCAGTGGCAGACGGCTTGCCTAACATGTGTGAGGCCCTGGTTCGATCCTCTGCACCACGTAAAAAATAAATTAATAATCAAAGATAGCATGTCCCTCTACAACTAAAAAATATTTAAAAAAAAAAAGAAATGTAGGGGCCTAATTCTCTATATGAGAAAGGAGCCAAAAAGATACACCTGTTTTTCTGCCTTCCAGACCTGTCTCAAGTCCCGTTTCCTCCATATACCCTGCCTAGAGACAGCTTGCATGGCTGAGGAGCTCTGCTTAGTGTGAAACAGTGGCCAGCATGTAATGCACAATTTTGCATTATTCCTAGTTTTTTACCACATCAGTTCCTTTTCCTTTCACTCTAGCTGCCCTGTAATTGGGCATCCCAAATAAAACACTAATACTTACTCTTTGCCTCAGGCTGTTTCCTGAGATGAGCAGGGGAAACCCACTACAAAGACAATCAAAATGATGATGATGAGAAGGAGGAGGAGGAGGAGTGATGATGATGAAGATCACAAATACAGCTTTTTAATTTTATCATAGATCCTCTCATCCTTGGGAACAAAGATCTCCGGCTGACCCACAGGGAGTTTTCTAATAAATTTCTGCCCCATCTTTAGGAATCCACACGACTAAATTTAGAATCAAAGTTTTATGAAAGATTTATTACTTATTAGGTAGTACTAAAAATAACTTACAGGCTTTTGATTAAATATGGCAGATTAAACATACAAGTTTACCTCCTCTCCCTCCTGGGTGTGTCATAAAATTATATTCAATGAACAAAAAAACATGAATAAACTTTCCCATAAGGAGGCAGGTCACTGGAGAGGGGAGAGTAATAAGCAAAACGGAGGGATGTATTTAGGTTGCTGGCTTAGCAGAGAGCTGTCATGTGAGTGTCTGTAGAGGGGACACTGGGAAACATAAATCATCATGGAAGGCTGGAATGAGGCACCCGGTGGAAGTCAGGGGACTGATTTCCTCTTCTGTTCTGTCACTCCCAAACCAGTGCTGCTCCTCCTCACCTCCCCATAGGAGACTGGAGTCTTGTTCTCTGGAAATTTTGAACTGGGAGAATTGAGATGGGAGGACACCGGATGCAGCAGAGGAATAGTGTAAGGTGTGGAGGAGAAAAGAAACGGAATCAGGTGAAAGTCCAAATATTGACTGGTAGTTCTCTTAGTCCCCTCCCCTGTCCTGTCTCCAAAATGGCAGCAACTGAGAGTAGAAGTATGAGAAGATAAAGTTTAAAAAATTAAAAAATAAAATATATACATATACATTAATAAAAATTTAAAATAAATATATAATATATTTTAATATACTGAGTACATATATATTAATATATGTATATATACATATAATATATATTTTTAATTTTTTAATAAAATATATTTTTATATATATACATATATGTATACATATATACATATAAAACAAAGAGTACAAGGCTATCTGACTAATAGGAATTTCAGGAATAAAAATGGACTGGAGGGGGTCTACTAAAAGCACGATAAAAGAAAAAAAAAATTCCCAGAACTGAAAACATCAATTTCTAGATGAGAAAAATCCATCAAGGCCCCATATGATAAAAGACAGCAGCCCAAGGCTTTCTATCATGATATTCCAGACCACCGACGATAATGAAGAGCTCCTAAAAGCTTCCAGTGAGTAATGTAGGTCATTTAAAAAGGAACCAGAATCAAAGAACATTGGATGTTTCAATAGCATCCCCAGAACCTATGAGATAAGGGTTCAACTGTCTTCAAAATTCTGAAAAGAAATGAGTCCAAACAATAACTCTATGAATATCCATCTGTTGAGAACCAGAATGCCTTTATTGCAACCCCCTAGGGACTTCATGGACATAGCTATTAGCATCAGTGGCTGCTGATACAGAAAAAGGGACAGACAGTGTTCTGGTAGGAAAACACATCACCTCCAACAAACAAACAACAACAACAAAACAAGCCAAGTCGAACCTAAATCTAACAGGACTATTGATCTACCACCAATTTCCAGGATATGGAAAGGACAGAGCATGTCCAACAATACCATGGAGTTGCAGTACGCTGAATTATGAGGGTTGGAAACCATCCAAGCCAAACGGCTTGATTCCTTCTTCAAAAAAGAGTGCAAGAAATAAAACAGACATGGAAGGGGAGCCAATGAATTCAAATGGATTTTAAAAACATAGCAACTTATTTTGACCCAGGTTCAAATAAGCTTTAAAAAGTCATACCATTTATGAGGTTATCAGAAACTTGAACACCAGACAGTTGACTGATATTAGGTAATTCATATTTTAGCTGTAAATATGATATTTCAAATATATTTATATATAACCTATACATAAATATCACACACACAGACACACATATGCACTCACACAATCTTTCAGAGATACTACTGAAGTGTCTGGGAATTTGTTTCAAAATAACCTGGGAGGGAGAAGATCTGATGGAGTTAATTACAATGTACCTCTAGTTTAAATATATTCTTCATAATAATTATTAAGAACCAACCAAAATGGTAAACAAAGAGTAAAGCAAATCCCAAACCCACAGAATTATCGAGATGTATCTTAGTTTGACCAGAGAATGAATGACTGGCATGGTTTAGTGGGGCAGTTTTTTCTAATTTGTTCTTTCTAGTTATACATGGCAGTAGAGTCTATTTTGACATACTTATACCAACATGGAGTAAATCTTATTCTAATTAGGATCCCAGTCTTGTGTATGTACACAAAGTTGAGATTCACTGTGGTGTATTCATATATAAACATATGAAAGTTATGTCAGATTCATTCCACTGTCTTTCCAATTCCCATCCCCTCCTTCCCTCATTCCCCTTTTTCTAATCCACTGAACTTCTCCCTGTCCCTTGTTGTGGGTTTCCATCCACATGTCAGAGAGAACATTCAATCCTTGGTTTTTATGGAATTGGTTTATTTCACTTAGCAGGATAGGCTCCATACCTTTCCATTTACTGGTAGATGTCATAAAGTCATTCTTTATGGCTCAGTAATATTCCATTATTTATATATACCATCATCTGTTGAAGGGCACCTAGGTTGTTTCCATAGCTTATCTATTGTGAATTGAGCTGCTATAAACATTGATGTGGCTGCATCACTGTAGTATGCTAATTTTTAACTTCTTTGGATATATACCAAGGAATGGTATAACTGGGTCAAATGTTGGTTCCATTCCTATTTTTTTTTTTTTTGAGGAATCTCCATACTGCTTTCTAGAGTGGTTGCACCAATTTGCAGTCACAGGGGGGCGGGCAGTTTTAAACTAAATCTGGAAATTATTTGGCATTCCTCCCAGAGAAAGGGTGGGATCCATTTCTTTTGTCCTTAAATATGGGCAAGCCTGTGACAACTTTTACCAATATAGTTTGGCATAAGTGAAGCCATGAAAGGTCTGTGGCTGGCTCATAGAAGACCATGCAGTTTTCATCTTGTTTGTTAGAACATTTGCTCTTAATTTTTTTTTTTTTTTTTGGTCTATCAACTAAGAAGTCCAACCATACCAGGTCTGCCATGCTGTGAGGAAGCCCAAGTTACGTGGAATGAGCACATAGGCACTGTAGAAGTGACCCAACTGAGCTAAGCTTTCAAGTTACCCAGCTCAGGGACCAGACATATGAATGAAGAAACTTCCAGGTGATTAAAGCTCAGTCATCTGAGGGGTCCCAGCCATTCGTCTTTTCATCTGAAACCCCAATCATCATGGGGCAGAGCCAAGCCACCATGAGCACTGCACAGTGGCTGTTGCTCTATGCTGCTAAATTACGGTGGGGTTTTACACATTAATACAATGTTTGGATCAAGTAGCTATCCCCACATCATGGAATCATGAAATCCCTTTGTGACTGTTGGGGACCTAACCTCCAAGAAAGCAGGGACAACAGGGAGTGAAGCACAGCCCAACAAACCAAGACCTGATATACAACCCTCAAGGAGTCCACCCCATTTCCTATCCTGGGTTCACAGTAGCCCATTGCCCAGCTCAGCAGAAGAAAGGACATAAGGATGCAGAATTCTTCACCTCTCATATTTAAGCCCACTTCTCAATTCTCGTACTCTGACACATGAAGGCAATGAAAAGGAGGGAAGAGTGAGGAGGTATTTATTTGCCGTGGTAAATGGTATCATTAATTCCCTTCCCCACCAGCTCTCTGGTGGTCTTCCAGCAGAAACAGTTACCAAGAAATGGAAACCATCCTCAGAGCTCCGGTATCTTCCCTCGGTGGCCTCTTGAGTACAGAGGAGATCATTAGAGGGTCCTCATGTTGCCTAGCAACCTGTGAATGCTGTTTGCTGTCATGTCATTAATATGATATGAAAGTGTTTCATAGAAGACATTCATCTTGCATTAATGAAAATCAAATTTGCTAATATGACACAAAATCTGTTCTTCCTGTGACTTTCTATACTTAAGTAGCTTATTTATTGAATTAGACCGTGAGTGGTTTGCAGGCTCAAGACTGTTAAAGTATCAGAATAATGACTTTGTTTTCAATAATATCAGATGGCCCTTAATGATGTGATTATGAAGCTATAACTCTGTGATCTTTATCCTTCGACAAGGTGCCGCTCTTCCAAGGACTCACCCCATACCCGTTGACAACACCTGCCACTCAACTTCTCACTGTCAAATCTCAGCTAAGAGAAGATTCTGGTTGGAGTCTCATTAGTTTCCAGAGTAGCTCAATCTGTCTTCAGAGCTCCAGAACAGAAATCCAAAGAAACACCCCTAGCCTAAAGAAAGATCCAATGAATAAAGGGGTCTCAAATCATCATACGCATGAAAGGAACTACCAAAAGTTATTCACCGTTCCTCTTCTTCCTCAAAATAGGGCAACAAATGACCTTAAATGCATCAAGCACCAAAAGGGAGTAAGAGAAACTAACAGTCCCTACTCTCAAACATGATTTGTTCCTGAAAACAAGTGTGCAATTCAACAGAGCAAAAGCCAAATAACAGACCAATATCTAAAAGGGGACATCCCCTTCCCAGAGGTAAAATGTGATTGCTCGAAATGTTCTCTAGTATCTTTAGCACATGAAAGTCTAAATCCAGTATAAAGAAAGGAATTTAGGAGTATCAATGGCTAAGATATAACAGACAAATTATATTAGAATCAAGTAGAGCCATTGTCAAAAAGTCAAGGGCTATTTCTAAAGCCATCCAGAAAGAAACATTACAGAAATCTAAACAGCAGAGCTGTATTTCTAGAGATTTTTTTTAAATTTTTGTTTTCTCTTTGCAAAATGAATACATAATCATTGCAGAACCCAAAGATATGGGGTATAAAACAGGGAATCCTAAAGAAGAAACCAAAAGTTACTGTTAAGCAATCACCCATAGAGGATCATTGTTAATTTCTTGGTATGTGCCCTTCTGATGCTATTTATCTAAATATGAAATATTATATAAAAACAATATTTTACATAATTATTTATAGTTTTCTATTGTGACATATCAGAGTATTCTAAATGTATTCCCTTTTCTGCAGCTGTTATATTAATGGCATGATTTTTTAATTTTTTTTTTAATATTTTAAAGAGAGAGAGGGAGAATTTTTTTTAAATATTTATTTATTTATTTATTTTAGTTTTCAGCAAACACACAACATCTTTGTTTGTATGTGGTACTGAGGATCAAACCCGGGCCACACGCATGCCAGGCAAGCGCGCTACCACTTGAGCCACATCCCCAGCCTCATGGCATGATTTTTTAATGACAACAGAATTCTACCAGTGTTCCTTTCTTAACTAACCAGTTTGCTTCTAACTTTTTATTTTGATAATTAGCCCTAAAATGAACAGTCTTTAATAATACATCTTTTTGACCTATTTGTGGTTATTACCATTGCAATTTTTTTAATGTGGCTAATTCTTACTCATTCAGTGTATGTTTGTTGAATACCAGTGTGATGGATACTTGGAACATACTTCCTTTCCTTCATAGAGCTTAAAATTAAATAGGAAAGAGAGAAAAATCTCACATTATAGCTTTAAAAAAAGTCTTATCACATCTACATGAGCTTTGCCCCCACTTCTGCCTAGCACTGAGCACCATTTTCAGTATGTGAATGGGTTTCTTAAATTAGTAGGACCATACCATATATATGTTCTCCTTCCCCTTGATAACCAATACCGGAAATCTGTCCAAGTCAGTACACATAGATCTCACTCTTTTTAATGGCTTCTTTATATGTTATAGAATTACAAAATCCTAGTTTACCAGATTATTTTCCTATTAATGAACATTTAGGTCATTTTTTTTCTGTTATTGTAAGTAACATTTCCATTGAACATGTAGCTTTGTATGCATGAGTGGAATTTCTGGATCAATGAATATGCACATTTAAATTTCAATCAAGATATTAGCTTCAGTTATCATCAAAAAAAGATTACTCCACTTTACATTCCCACCATCAGTACATAAGAGGACTTGCTTTTACACCAGCTTCATCAGTACTGGATTCATTTCATGTTGCATTTATTTATTTAGTTATTATTAACCTAAAGGAACAAGAAAGAGTAAAAAGAGTATTTTTTTTTTAAAGAGAGAGTGAGAGAGGAGAGAGAGGGGAGAGAGAGAGAATTTTTAATATTTATTTTTTAGTTCTCGGCGGACACAACATCTTTGTTGGTATGTGGTGCTGAGGATCGAACCCGGGCCGCACGCATGCGAAGCGAGCGCGCTACCGCTTGAGCCACATCCCCATTTTGTTGTACTTTCAACTTGCATTTCTTCAGTATTGAATGAATCTTTTCATAGGTTCTTTTATATTTATTCTTTTGTGAGTTACTTGCCCTTATTTTGCCCATTTTTTAACTGGGTTGCCTGTTTCTTTCAGATTTGTGAGAGTTTATGATGAAATAAGGAAGATTAGTAATCCTTACATACATTGCAAATATTTTCCATTCCATCTTTTTTTCCTAATTAATCAGTGTTTCAAGGGCATTACTAGGTTTACGGAAGAATTAATCCCAAAACACAGGGAACTCCTATTTACTCTCCCTAACCCACTCCACTCCCCTCTTACAGTTTTTTCCTATTAATTACATCATGAATTAATGTGGTATATTTTATATAATTGATGATCCAATATTAATATATTATTATTATTAAAGTCTGTGGTTAAATCTTGCTGGTGTCTATTCTATGAGTCTTGACAAATGTATGATGACCCATATCCACCATTACAATAGCAAACAGAATACTTTCACTGGCCTAAATATTCTCTATGTTCTGACTATTCATTCTTCTCTCTTCCCTTCCCCCCAAAAAAACCCCGACAACCACTAATATTGTGACTGTCCCCATAATTTTGATTTTTTTTCAGAATGTCATATAGTCTGAATCATGCAGTATGTAATCCTTTCAGACTAGCTTCTTTCACTTAGCAATATACTTTTAAGATTCCTCCATGTTTTTTCACAGTTTGATAGCTTGTTTCTTTTTAGCATCTAGGACCAATCCATTGAACCTAATAATATTTCATTACCTGGATATTCCACATTTTGTTTATCCATTCACCGACTGAAGGCTATGGTGGTTGCTCCCAAGTTAGGACAATTATGAATAAAAGCTGCTGTAATCATTTATGTGCAAGTTTTTGTGTGGTCAGAAGTTTTCAACTCATTTGGGTACATACCTAGGACTACAATTTTGGATTGTATGGATGGCAAGAGTGTGTTTAGTTTTGCAAGAAACTGCCAAAACATCTTCCAAAGGGACTGTCCCATTTTACACTCCCATCAGCAATGAATGAGAGTTCCTGTTGCTCCACATCCTCACCAGCATTTGGTGTTGTCAGTGTTTTGAACTTTGGCCATTCTAACCGATACCTCATTGTTGTTCGTAATTTGTAATTCCAAAGTGACATACGACATGAGGATTTGGGTATCTGCAAATTTCAAATGCTTACCTGGCATCTGCAGATCTTTTCTAGTGAAGTTCATTTTTTAGTTGCTTTTATTGTTGATTTTTAAGAGTTCTTTGTGTATCTTGATACCAGTCTTATATCAGTTATGAATTTTACGAATTTTTTTTCTGGGTGTATGGCACATCTCTCCATTCTCTTTTACTATTTTTAAGAATTTTTTTTCACATAAGTTCTTTAATTTTTACCTGATCAAACCTTCTCTCAGAGCTGCTCTGAGTTTTGTCTCCGACTTAGAAAAAAATCTCCTCCTCCTGAAAATATTCTCATATTTTCTTCTGTCATTTTGTATCTTTGTTTTACGTTGACATCTATAAGTTGTCTGGAATTGTGTGTATTTGTGTGTGTGTAGTGTAAGATTAGAATCTAAGAATCTAAGTTTTCTTTTTCCAAGTGATTTCCTAATGATTCTTACTAAATAGCCCATGTTAACCATAGCAACCTACAGAATGGGAGAAAAATATTTGCAAAATACACCTGATAAAGGGTTAATATACTGTATAAGGAACTCACACGAATCACCAACAATAAATAAATAAATAAGCAAGTAAGCCAAGGACCCGAACAGGCAATTTTAACAACAACAAAAAAGTCATATAAATGGCCAGCAGATATATTTAGAATGCTCAGAATCAGAGACACGAATTGGTGTCAACATACTTTATATACAACCAGAGATATGAAAAAATGTGCTTATATGTGTAATGAGAGTTGTAATGCATCCTGCTGTCATTTATTTTTTAAAATATCAATTTAAAAATTAATAAATTTTTTTAAAATAAAATGCTCAGAATCACTAATCATCAGGGAAATGGAAATCAAAACCACAATAAACTATCAACTCATACCTACTAGAATGACTGTCATCGAAAAGACAAAAACTAAGAAGATATTGAGGGTGTGGAGGTTGGGAACAAGCATAAACCTTTCCCATACTCTCTTATCAAGACGCCTCTTGGTTCCTTTCTCTCCCTGTTGGGAGTAAACTAAATAAATGTCTTTTTAAAATCACACTAAATTCCAGCAGCCTTTTATTTCGGAAATCAACATTTTTTAATTTTCTATTTATTTATTCTAATTTGTTATATATGACAGAAAATGCATTTCAATTCATAGTACACATATAGAGCAAAATTTTTCATGTCTCTGGTTATGCACAAAGTAGAGTCACACCATTCATGTCTTCATACATGTACTCGGGGTAATGATGTCCGTCTCATTTCTCCGTCTTTCCTACCCCTCTGCCCCCTCCCTTCACCTCCTTCCCCTTTACCTATCTAAAGTTCCTCCATTCCTCCCATGCTCCCCCTCCATCCCCATTATGGATCAGCATCCTTATATCAGAGAAAACATTCTGCATTTGGTTTTTTGGGATTGGCGTACTTCACTTAGCATAATATTCTCCAATTCCATCCATTTATTTTCTTTTATGGCTGGGTAATATTCCATTGTGTATATATACCACAGTTTTTTTATCCATTCATCTACTGAAGGGCATGTAGGTTGGTTTCACAATTTAGCTATTGTGAATTGTGCTGCTATAGACATTGATGTGGCTGTGTCCCTGTAGTATGCTGTATAAACCAAGGAGTGGGATAGGTGGGTCAAATGGTGGTTCCATTCCAAGTTTTCAAGGATTCTCCATACTGCTTTTCATATTGGTTGCACCAATTTTCAGTCCCACCATCAGTGTATGAGTGTGCCTTTCCCCCACATCCTCACCAACATTTATTGTTGTTTGTCTTCTTAGTAGAGTGAGATGAAATATTATAGTTTTGATTTGCATTTCTCTAATTGCTAGAGATGTTGAGCATTTTTTTCTTATATTTGTTGATTGATTGTATATCTTCTCCTGAGAAGTGTCTGTTCAGTTCCTTGGCCCATTTATGATTGGGTTATTTTTTTTTTTGATGTTAAGAGGAAATCAACATTTTTCTCTGTTCAGCTTCCATAAAGTATTTATGTTCCCTTGGTTTTGTCTTCAGTCTTCTTGTCATCTTTTTTTTTTTTTTTTTTGGACTGCATCCTCTCTTGGGGCCCTCATCCAGCTCCAACTGTACTACCATTATCTGGCCAACTGGACATTCCCACTTTAGTCTTCTGCAGGTCCCCTGTCTCTACCTCATCTTTAAAAAATCAGTGGACTCATTCTCTTTCCTTTTTCCCCTGTCCATCTCTCCATCCTGTATTCCTGCTGCCCTCTCATCTCCTAAACCAGGTCTGAGCATATCATCTACACACTTCCTTCCCTGATCCTCTCCCTCCAGCAACTCACTGAGGGTGTTCTACTCCACCTCCTCAACCTTCTTCCCACTTAGCAGGTCCCTTTGCTTTATCCCATTGCAGCTTAAACTCCACACTGCTTCCAGAGCATCTCTTCTAGAACATAAGGAGAAAATTCACAGCACTTGCTTGTTGAAAACCCTTCCATGACTCTCCCATCACTTAGAAGATAAATCCCAAGCCCCATCAACAGGCACCTAGGGTCTAGCCCCATCTAACGCCCCCCATCCTGCATCCAGCTGGATGCAAGAGCAGCCAAGCCATTTGCCCTCCCAGCATACTCCATGCCACCTTGCACCTCCACACTTTCCCCATTGCTTCTCTTTTTGACTGGAAGACCCTTGGAAGACCCTGACTCCTTCTCCCATGCTTCAACAGTGCTGCCTCGGTGCCTCTGTCGTCAGCTTCCTGTGGGTTATCAGTGGCACTTATGCATGCTCTAGTATGGCTCTCGTCACACAGTATTGTGGTTTGTTGTGTGTCATTTGTCTCTCCTTGATGAAGAACCGCTGGATGTATGGACCCACTGCATGTTCATACTTGAATTTGAAATGCTGCTCTCCATAGGTTTTCAACAAATACTTAACCCCCAAGTTTTTATCTAGATCACTGCTAACCAGAGGAAATATAACATGAGGCACATAAAATTTTAACATTAAAATGTTAGTGGGCATATTAAAAGCATTAAAAGAAACATGA
Organism: Spermophilus citellus; assembly: GCF_964194105.1. Taxonomy (NCBI): domain Eukaryota; kingdom Metazoa; phylum Chordata; class Mammalia; order Rodentia; family Sciuridae; genus Spermophilus; species Spermophilus citellus. The sequence goes on from NC_138185.1 coordinate 45,360,324, forward strand.
AATTAGTTTAATAGAATATTTTATTTAACCCAGTATATCTCAAACTATTGTCTTTTCAATGGTACAAAAAAAACCCATTTATTTCTATTTTACTTAATACAAGTCTTCAGAGTTTGGAGAGTGTTTTGTACTCACAGAACATCTCAACTGAGAGCATCCCCATTTCAAGTAGCTGCAAGTGGCTTGTGGCTTTCAGATTAGACCATGTGGGTCTTGGCAGCAGTTGCTTAGGAGCCCCATTTTCTTACTTTATAAAACAAAAAGGTCTCCAAAATCTGTAATCTCATATCCCCTCCAGTTCTAAAGCAAGGGCTCTGGTATTTCGACATGAATCTGAGAATTTGCTAATGAGGGAAGAGTGTCCCTCCAGCAGCTGGCCAGCCACCCCAGCCAATTCCTTCCATTTGCCTGCCCCATGTGCACACAGGTATGAAGCCCTCATACACATGATCCAGCCACAAAAATCCTGTAGGCAGACTTGAAGACTCAGTAGCCACTTCCTTACTAAGAATAATGAAGAAACTAAACACTTAGTTATTTCTTTTAACTTTTTATGTCAAAATAATTTCAGACTTCCAAGAGGTTACAAAAAATAGAACAAGGAATAGCTGTCTGCCCTTCACCTAGATTAAGCATTTTATCATACTCATTTTATTTTATGTCCCTGCCACTCCTCCCTTCCCCCACCCCAACACACATTCACATGCACCACTTACTTTAAGGACAAAAAGATGTGATTTTTTTTTTCCTCCTGAGGTTTGAAAGTGAGTTGCGATACACACTACCCCCTTGTCTCTAAATACTTCACTGTTGTCTAAGATTAATGACATTCTTACATAACCCTCATAGAATCGTCAGAATTTTCAAATAACATTACTGCAATATAGATTTGACTCTCCCATCATCCAAATTCTGCACACTGTCACACCAGCGTCCTAGGTCTGGTCCAAGATTCAATCCAGGTGCCCACCTTGCAACTAGTTGTCGATCTCCTCAAACCTCTCCAATCTGGGACAGTTCCTCAACCTTTTCTTTTCAGGCCACCACCTTTGAAAAGTATAAGCCTGTAACTTTGTGGAACCTCTGCCGATTTGCGTTTGTCTGCCGTTTCCTCAGGCTTTTCAGGTTGTACATTTGGGCTGGGGCCACAGGAAGGACATTGTGCCCTCCTCGGTGCATCGCATCAGGAGGCCCCCGACACTGAGCCGTCCTTTCACCTCTACTGTGAAAGGAGAAATGACTGTGAGGACTCCGTTGGAGTCAGGCTGCAGACTGATCCCCTGGAAACGGGCTATTTTCACCCTTGTAATTAATTAGTGATACCCCTGAGACTGTAAAAAATACCCTTTCTCATCATCATGTTTTCCCACTAATGGCAATTCTTGACAATTCTTACCCAATTCAATTATGACTATGCTATTTGCCAAATGGTGATTTTTTTTTCCCAATTCTATTATTGATTCTATATCTATTACCTAGCATCCTACTGTAATTTAACAAGAGTTGTCTCTTCTTCTCTCTTTATTTATTTATTTATATCAGGGTGGATGTGTCCTACTCCATGGGTTATGACCCATTACCCTTGTTATTGTTTGGGGGAACGTAAAAACCAGTTAAATTTTCCTGCTTCTGAATTTTAGAAACTACCAACTTGAAATCATAAGGGTAACTGAGAAGGTGAAGGAACTTGTTTGTTGTTTTTTCATTATATCTACAAAACTTGAGTGAAAAATACAAACACATTGATTTTAAAAGCTTACTATGAAGGGGAATTATTTTAAACATGTATTCACTATTTTTTTAATTTTTTTAAGTATGTCTTAAATATGGTATGCAGATTCTGCCTTGGTAAATGATATTGCTATTATGCACTTTTTAAATTTTTTTAAAGAGCAATTGATTTAACCAAAGGAATAACAGGGCAGCAAATATCTTGCTTGACAGAATTGCTAGCTCATGCAGCCTCAGTCTCACAAAAAAGGTGATTCACCTGACTCTTTTGTCCCCGCAGTACCTGTGGGGGGTTATCTGTACATATATACACATTTTTTTCTTTCCCTACAGAAAATAGATAGCAAATGGGCACGACTGTGAGCAAGGCTGAGTGGCTGCATGGCCTAATGCTAGCCTGGGCTCTCGGTAGCCTAATTAAAGTAAAATGGTTCTGCTTTCTATGAAGAAAGAAGCAGAATAAGAGGAGAGAAACACAGGGAGGGAAGCCGGAGCATTAAGAGCTTCCCTTTTCCTATGGAACTAAATGCCAAGCTGTCTTCAGACTATTAGTTATGAACTCATACGGCAAATCAATGTAAATAGCTGGACAACTTCCAGGGCCCTCGATTTATTGTACAAATTCTATTAATGCAGCCCCTAATAAACCAGAGATGTGCAAAGAAATACCACAGATGGAATAAAAGGGGAGATACTTAGAGCTAAATCTCAGTCTCATTCCCCGACCACAGATGCCACCATCAGCAACACACTGCCAAACCCAGTTCCCCACCATGGTGAAATATATGGGCAGGTGGAGAACTCCAACAGAAGCAAAATCCTCAAGTATGTACACATTAGGCCAATTCTAGGAGAAAAATGGGTTGTTCTAGCAAGTCAAGCAAAGAAGTCAGGCAGGTCAGGACGAAATCTAGACCATCTGAGCTTTGGCATTCCTGGACATTAACCCCGGCCCATCTTCCCGGACAGCCTAGTACATGCTGTGAAAAATTGGTTCAGCCATTTTTATTTAACTGGCTCACCCAGCAAGGTAAGCAGGCAAATGTCACAGAAAGAACTCCATTTCAACAATTTGTATTATATGTTCAGCAACCCAGACCAAAAAAAAAAAAAAAAAACAAAAAAAAAAACAAAAAAACAAAAAAAAAACAACTAGGCCTCAATTTAAAGATTTCCACGTAATTTTTATTTATTCCACATAAAGGATTTAAAAACATGGGCAAAATTTCATGAAGCCTTTTCCTGATGTTCCTCTTGCTTTTACTGTTCTATAAGACTGCAGGTAAATTGATTTATTCAGATAACCCTCAATGGAGGAAAAGCAGGCAGTAAGGAGAAAAACCACAAGTATGCCAAAGAAATACTGTCATTTAAGCAGCAAAGTATTTTGATAATTTATGTAGTTTTTTAACTCATACCAGAAAGGATTCAAAAACATCTTACACAAATATAGCATAATTTAAAACAATAATAAAGGTTTATCTAGTGCCCCTCCCCTGTGCTTGGCATAAATCCAACTCTTACCTGGAATTCTGACAGTAGCTCTGGAGTAAGGACAATCACTATTCCCCATTTGGCAGCTGGAAGAGTTTAAAGCTAACTAGCTCAAGGTTACATAGCTGGCAAATGGCATGGCAAGGAGAAAAAGAAAAGAGCTGTCAAGAAGTGGGAAAGTGGGCTGGGGATATAGCTCAGTTGGTAGAGTGCAAGGTCCTGGGTTCAATCCCCAGACCACTAAAAAAAAAAAAAAAAAAAAAAAGTGGGAAACTAAGGGTGGAACAGCCACCAGGAATTGAGGTGAGGGGGAGAGACCAGTGCCCAAACACCAGTCCTTATGTATCAAATGCACTTCATGAGACTGGATTATCAAGTCAGCCTTTGCCTTGGGCTTTTCAAATCAGGAGAGGAAAGTAGCATTACAAAGTAGATAGCATCGAATAGTAAAGTAGATAGTATCAAATGGCACAGGCATGTCTGAGTGGCAAGCAGAACAGCACATGTGCAGGAGAGACCCAGGACAGGGCTGTACTCATTTTATTACAACCTTCTCTTGCAGTAACCAATATAACCTCCAACGAGCAAGGACTCAGCCTCTGCAAGGAAAACACTAATTACTCTTAACGACCCCAACACCTCCAGGTGCTGTTACATTGGAGACCAAGCCTCAGTATGAGTCTTGGTGGGAATAAACCACAGCAACTGATTCCTGCCAGAGATCAGAATTTAGGTCTTAGTGCCAATACATCATAAGCCATTTTTCCATAGAGAAGTAAATATTCGTTTGTTGAGGTCAGTTCTAGATTGTGGCTTGAAACCACAGCCATATGAAATACAGAGGATACTTATTTTCTATTATCTAGATCACAGCAGGGGACAACTACAACTGGTTTTTGAACAATTAGTTGGTTTTGTTTTCAGAAGTGTTAATCTTACTTTTCTAGTTCTACCTCAAAGCAATAAAAAGGTGAACTAGATGCAGATTCTGGCAAACTGAAGTTGGACTCGAGGAAATAGTCAAACTTCTATTTCAGTCTTTAGGAATTTTTTTTTTCTGTCACAGAGCATCAGGGCTATATCTGTTTGTGTAATATGTGGCATCCCTGGGGAAAATGTGCTGCCTCCAAAATACAGGCTTTAGCATCCAATCAAATATAGGGTGAACTGGGAATACTTATTGGTTTCCATTCCCATTTTGAAAACTACGTTTAAATGCACAATTCATTTCCTTTCATAGGCCGAATGAAATGACCATAACACAACCCTATAGTGTGAATACAAATTGCTTCCTGTTCTCTGGATTTAAATCAAGTGTTCTAACTGTGGGAATTCCAACTAAAAACATTCTCCCAATTTTCACAAGCTTCACTTCAAGAAAAGATTTTTGTTAAAAGGAGATGCTATGGAGTCTATCAGGTATCAGAGCAGAACAACAACCATTCTTTTTTTTTCTTCAGAAACAAAATTTGGATTTGGGGATGGTCCACCCTAAATTATAGTGATTCCCAACCAAGAAAATCATATGGCTAACTGCTCACAAGTAAACAAAACAAAACCTTAGTGAGGTTTCTAGGAATTCTCCCTAGAAGAGAGAGAAAGGGTCTTATTTTCCCTTTCTCCCTTCCTAGAACATTTCTATGATGACTGAAGCTTAGCAGTCATTTTGCATCATGAGGCCAAGGCCCCCTGTGGGTAGCACTGGGATCTGACGCATAGAACCAAAATGCAAGCCCTGAACATCCTATCTAGACTTTTTTTTTTTTTACATGAAAAATGTATACCTCTTCCTTTAAATTAATTAATTACATTTTTGCAGTATTGCTGTTGGAACCCAGTGCCTCACCCTTGCTAAGCAAGTGCTGTACCACTGAAATACACAGGCCCCCTCCTGGCCCCACTGTCTTTTTTTAAAGCCGTGGTTACTTTGAATATTTTCGCATTTACAATAAACCTTAATTGCATTCATTGGGTGTTACAAAATAACTTAGCACAGCCACATTTCTTACTAACTATGGATTCATTTTAATAGGAATTTTTAAAATAAAACAAGCACATCAAACCTGTGATTTCATATAATTTATTGCTTCAGTCAAGGCGTAAGTAATTATTTTGATTTTTAAAAAAAGGCAAATCAATCTAAGGAAAATGTTGGAAGAAGCAATCTGGAATATAATCACAAAAGCCCATGGGTTTCCGAATGACTGAAGTTTGGCAAACACTAGCCTAAGAAAAGCGAGACTTAGAAATACAGCTGCACAAAGGACAGAGAACTGAGGTCAAGACGGCGGCAATGTTGTTCCTAGCTGAGCGATACTCTAGCCTTTGGCTTCCCAGGCAGCCCCTCACACACTGCTGTCATCAGCTGCTCCTCACACCTCCCCTCCACCCTCCCTGTGTGGACTTTTGGGGGTGGGGATACCTTCAATGCCTGGCATGGTGTATGACACTACATAAATGGCCATAATTGATTGATTGACAATGAATGGCTCTCTAGGTCCTCCCCTTCCTTGTCACTTGGCAGCCATTGAAGTGAGAAGCTGTGGAGAACACTTCGGACCGAGTGGAGAGATTAGGACGGGAGGAAAACAGGTGTTGGAAATAAGGAAACAGGATTAGAGAAGACCTTGTTGGACCTGTTAAGATGAGTGGGTGGGTGGATTGATGGGCAGATGGATGAATGAAGAAAGGAAGACATGACATCATTTTGGTGTTCATAGCACATATACCAGTATGGGAAAGAGGACATGGGGCAAAGTGGTTTCAGAAAAACGTGTTTACAAACCTGCTTCCATCCCACCCAAACCTTAGTCTTGGCACATGCAGATGCCTACTGTGGCTCATGTGGATGAGCCATGTCAGTCACGTTGGTGGAATAACAAGGATGAGCCACCGAGGCATCCCAAGTAGCTGAGCTGCTCACTGCCACATAAAGATGAGGACCAACATTCCCAAATCTGATTTCTTAAAGAAAGGCCTTAAATCAGAATTCCAAAGTTATGCAGGCCCAAACAAAGACTTTTGTAGCACATCCCTGAGCCTCAGGAGTCTGTGGGCTACCATGATGTTTATCATTTCTGCCTTCTGTGTAGCAATGTAAGGGCAGCACAGACAAATGGCAGGTTGCTTAGAGGAGAGACAGGTCCTACCAGCCATGCTCTATCCCAGGCTACTCTAATGTGCAGGCTCATCATTGAGCACGACCAATGGGTATGCATTGTAGGAGGAGAACTGTAGGTCCTCCCCCAGGGATCTAAGATGGTGCGTGTTCCAGAAAGACATGTTCAAGCAAGAGCATCCTCCTCTGTAGAGACCTGTAGGCCATCCTAGCTGCAGGTCCCCACCGGGAAAAAAGGCCACAGATGTTAGTGCAGTTGGGATCCTCTCAAGGGCTCTAAAAGCAAAAGCTATTATCACACCAAGAGAAAAATATTTGAATGATTTTCATTAAAAAAAAACCAATTTTTTGGAAAAAGAAATGTTTTTTTTTTTTCCTCTTTCCACTCACCTTTGTGTACTTAGCTATTTCCAGGTGAGCTGTTTAGATGCCATGAAATGCAGCTTTGCTCCTCTGCAGCTCTCCCTCCCTATGTAACTGCAGAAAGGTCTTGGCCTTGGAGTGAAACCCAGGCCTTTAAAGAACACCCTTGACTCTCTTCTCTTTCCCCAGAGACATGTTGTACTTTTTCCTGAGGCCAGTGAGTGGAACTTCTTCCCGTGTACTGTGTCGATTGCTTGTCTCAGCCTCCAGCATGGCCAATGGCCGGGCTAGTTATCAGATCCCCATCCCAGTTTATACGCATCTGTCGATAAAACAGCCTGAACAGCCAGATGAGGATGAGCTCTGGAGTCGTCCAATCAATTGTTTAATGATTGGGCCGTATCGACCAGAAATTGTTAATTCAGTTCCACAAGTTGATATTTCCCAGAGCTTCTTAGAAAAATGTTTGATGTTCGACAAAAGTGATGGAGAGTGTAAACCCAAATAAACCAGGTCTGTCTGTCATTGTCATAATGAACAGGGACCATAATGTCTTCTGCTGAGGTACTGGAGATTTTATGTAAACTTTTTTTCTCCTAACTGTGTAGAGATGATTGTGTGCTAACACCCAAATCCACAAAGTCACTTACAATTCACATCTTCAGTCACAGAACAGAGGGAAGGAGGCTGTGTCTGACTCCCGGATTCACAGCCTTGCAGAATATTGGGGCAATTGAGAGCCAGAAGGGCAGTAGGTGACTCTGTACCTCACTGAGGAAAAAATAAACATTGACACAGGAGCTCCTAAGAAGCCAAGAGGCAAAATGGCCTCACATGCATTCTTTGTGTAAACTCACCAAGAAGAAGCACAAGAAGCATCCAGATACTTTGGTTGACTTTCTGGAATTTTCTAAGTGCTCAGAGAGGTGGAAGCATGACTGCTGAGGAGGGAGAAAGACCAGAAGACTTGGCAAAAGTGGACAAGACCCACTGTGAAACACAAATGAAAACCTGAGTCCCTCCTGGAAGGAAGCAACAAAAGTAAATTCAAGAATCCCAGTGTACCCAAGAGGCCTCCTCGGGCCTTTCTCTTGTTCTGTCCTGAGTGTTGCCCCAAAACCAAAGGAGGACATCCCAGCCTGTCCACTGGTGATGTCTCTCTCAGAGACGAAGAATAGCACTTCTGCTGACTGGAAAGAAGGCTGCTGAGCTGCCAGAAATCTCCAACAGGGATATTGCTGCCTACAGAGCTAGAGGAAAGCCTGATGCCGCATAAAAGGGAATCTGCAAGGCTGGAAAAAAGCAAGAAAAAGGAAAAGGAGGAATCTCAGGAAGATGAGAAGGAAGGGAAGATGAAAATGACGGTGACACATAAGTTGATTTGTGTTGTTTGTGTTTTTCTGTCTATAAAGCATTCAGCCTCCTGCACATATTTCACTCCTTGTAAAGAAAAATACTGAAATGTAAGATTGTTTAAGATTTAATTTTCAACTGGGCAGTATCTTTTTTTTTCTTTTTTTGTAAACTTAACCCACTACCAAATGTGCATCTTGACCTGAAGGGATTTCCAACAGGCACTGACCTTGCCGGCAGGGAAATCTACAGCAGGTTTTTGCTGTTGTACAAGACAAATTGTTTATATATGAGGATGGTTGTGTTTCATTTTTTCATCTTTGCCCGTCTCTGGTGGAACATATGAAAAAATTGTTCTGTTCACGGAATACCACTCTATAATTGCAACAACAAAAAACAAAAACAAGTCTGCAGCTGTTTTGCAAGCACTCTGAGTGCTTCTAAGTAAATATGATATTTTTAAAATTAGTATTGTACTGTCCATAGGTCTGAAGATTTTCTTAAGGGGAAGCTAGTCTTTTGCTTTTGCTCATTTTGGATTTTATGAGTTATTATAGTCTTTTTATCAAGTTAGTTAGTTCTTGATATACCCTGCAAATCATGAGAGCAATAACTAGTTAAACTGAGGCTATCCATTGTTACTATGTTCTTTATCTGACCAGCTTTCCTGAAAATGTCTAGGTAACCCAGCTATGTAGGTACCTAGTGACTCCATAGCTTCCTTTTTTTGAATGTGAATCAGAAAAGAAATTAAAACTGTTCTAAACAGAAATTGTAAGTGTTCCTTTCTTCCCACATCCTTGCTAACACTTATTACTATTTATGTTCTTGATGGGTTTGATTTCCCTGGTTGCTGGTGATGTTAAACACTTTTTTCCTATGTTTATAAGCCATTTGCAATTTTTTTTTCTTTTGAGAAATGTTTGTTCGGTTCATTTGCCCAATTGTCAGTTACATTATTTGGTTTGGGCTCCACCCCCGACTGCTGTGTGTGTGTGTGTGTGTGTGTGTGTGTGTGTGTGTGTGTGTTTTAGTTCTTTATATGTTTTGGATGTTACTCCTCAGACAAGTAACTAGCAACGATTTTCTCCCATTCTGTAGGCTCACTCTTCATCTCTTACGCATTTTCTTTGCTGTGCAGAAGATTTTTAATTTAATAACATTCCTGTTACTGATTCTTGGTTTTATTTCTTATGCTTGAGGGGTTTTATGAAGAAATTCTGTGCCTATACCTATATGCTGGAATGTTGACTCTATTTTTTTCTATAGTTGCAATTTCTGGCCTGATTCCTAGGTCTTTCATCCACTTTGAGTTGGCTTTTGTGCAGGGTGATAGATAGGGATTTAGTTTCATTCTTATACAAATGGCTATCCAGTTTCCCCAGCACCATGTGTTAAAAAGGATATGTTTTCTTCACTTTGTGTTTTTGGCACCTTTGTCAAAGATGAGATGACTACATCTGTGTGGGTTTGTCTGGATGTCTTCTCTTCTGTCCCACTGATCTAAATGTGTGTTGTTATGCCTGCACCATGCTGTTTTATTGCTGTAGCTCTGTAGTATAATTTGAAGTTGGGTATAGTGATACTTCCAGCTTTGTTCTTATCGCTCAGAATTGCTTTGTCTATTCTGGGTCTTTCATTTTCCCACATGAATTTTCAGATTATTCCTTCTTGTTTTATGAAGAATTTCACTAAAATTTTTATGGAGATTACATCAACTCTACAGATCACTTTTGGTAACATGACCATTTTGGCAATATTAATTCTGCTTGGTACATGGTAGGTATTTTCATCTTCTAATATCATCTTCCATTTCTTCAGTGTTCTGTAATGTTCATTGCAGAGGTCTTTCACCTCCTTGATTATATTTATTCCCAGGTATCTTATTTTTTATTGCCTTCCAATGTTTTTAACAACATAATTCACAATAGCCAGGCTACAGAACCAGCCTATGTGTCTATCAACAACAGCCATAATGGAGAATGAAGTTATGTCATTTGCATGAAAATAGATGGAACCGAGAACATCATGCTGAGTGAAATAAGCCAAACTCAGAAAGCCAAGGATCAAATGTTTTCCCTCATTTGCAATAGCTAGAGAGAAAAAAGTAGGGAGATCTCATGAAAATAGAAGGGAGACCAGTGGAGGACAGGTAAGGTGTCAAGGAGGATAGAGGAAGTGAGGAAACAGGGAAGAGCCGGGGAATAAAATCAACAAAATTATGCTGGATGCATGTGTGAATATACCCCGATGAATCCCACTTTTATGTGATGCACCAGTGAAAAAAATATACATGTAAATAAATAGAAGGAAAACCAGAAGAGAAAAGGAAGGGGAACTGGGGAAGAGAAGAGGTGAAGAAAAAGGAGTGTACCAGGAAATGAATTGGAGCAAATTATGTGCATATATGAATATGTCACAGTGACCTCCACCATTATGTATAATTACAGTGCACTAAAATAAAATTAAAAAGAAAGCCTTTGAACTTAAAAAGTCAAAATGTTAATTTGCCAGAAACAAACAAGATCTCAGGGACCATTGAGTAAAGTGTGAACAGAAGCTGAACTACTTGGGGGCTGTGAGTGGTAAATGGCTGAGCACCCAGCATGAAGCAGAACACAAAGGAAATGGGTGTCAGCATTCCAGTGGTTACCCCAGGGGCGTCCAGTGAGTGCTTTAAAAAAATCACTACCAAAATAAGCAAGGATTGAGGAAGAACCTTGCAAGTAAGATTTTTCACTGGGTAGATTTTGTGAGTCAATTTTTTTTTTCTTAGAGGAAAATATTCCTTCTCACAGCCCTCTAAAATGCAGGGTATCTAACACCAGCTTTACCAAATAGCAGCCACTTCCTATTAATTACCCATACCTGCTTCAGAGGCTGAGCTGAAGGTCTATCAACAGAGCAGACCAAGGACATTTTGGAAACTGCTGGTCAACTTCTTTCTAACTTTTGTTTGGTTTAACTGCCCTCTGATCAGAGTCAGAGTTGGAATAGGAGACCTCCTGCTTCTGAGTCTGGGAACCCTGTTTAACCCCTGGCTAAGCGTGCAGCTTTATGTATATTCATTTATTTGGCAAGCTGAGAGCAGTCTGCTGTTGCAGACAGACACAAGAGAAGCTGTTCTTAAAATGGGGAGGACTCTGCTGCTCCTCATGGTACTGTCCCAGCAATCCCAGGTAGGGGGAGCATCATTTAATGAGCCTTCCCCTCCCCCTGCCTGTTTATTTTTTGGTTCTGGGGATTGAACTCAGGGGCACTTAACCACTGAGCCACATCCCCAGCCCTTTTATGTATTTTTTTTTTTTTTTTTTAGAGACAGAGTCTCACTGAATTTCAGAGTGTCTTACTAGGTTGCTGAGACTGACTTTGAACTTGTGATCCTCCTGCCTCAGCCTCCCCAGTCACTGGAATCACAGGCACACACCACTGCACCTGGCAATTAGCGCCCTTTTCAAGTTGTCACTATGAACTACCACTGAAGCAGCAATTAAGATTGAGAAGGAGTCCTTAGTGGTCAACACTTTGATTTGGTTTCAAGGCTAGCTTTCTTTTTTTTTAATTAATTTTTTTATTTATATATGATAGCGGAATGCATTACAATTCATATTACACATACAGAGCACAATTTTTCATATCTCTGGTTGTATATTCACACCAATTCGTGAAGGCTAGCTTTCTTATGATGACAGAGCCCAAGAGTTCTTTCTTGAGGGGCGGGGCTTGGGTAGGCCAAATACAGATCCAGAAGCCTCTTTCTTTTGTACATAAAAATGGCTGCCCCCAACAAATTCTGGGAATATTGGCAACAACAGTTTGCTACAGAGACTGTCCCCTTCTGGACAAGGAGCCCCACATGTTTTTCCATTTCCAGTGGCAGTAGTGGGGAGCGTAAAAGAAATAAAACTGCAGGTCTCGTAGGTCACTGCCTTGCAAACTGTTTAATGTGATGAGAAAAGGGGTCATCAAATATTAAGGTGTCATTTTTGCTAGGTACTGGGGTGAAAGCCGTGGAGAGTTCCAAAGCCAGCGAAAGAAATAATTTTCAAAAGCATCAAACTTAGTCTTTGACTTCCCCCAGACACTGTGCATCCCTAGAAGTATTTCAGAAAATTAAGGGCCACTTGATTCTCTAATGACTTGTGTTGGGCTTAATGGGCAAGGGCTCTGGGTAAATGGGCATTTAGATGGTGGGCTGTAGCCCAGGGCAAGGAGCTCATATTCTTGAGGGAAGTGTATTTCCCTAGACCTCCTTCTTGGATACAGACAATAAAGAGTATCCAATGGGCAACACAAGGCAGAGGCATATAGGCACTGAGCAGGAAAGAACGTGGGAATAGCACCTGGGTAGTAGAAATACAATCGTACTATCCTGTGAGGAAAGCAGAGAGAAAGTGGGGGGAGGATGTGGCTGTAGATGCCCCAAACCAAGAAGGTGGGAACTTCTGAAGGTGCCATAGAAACATGGGGCGTTTCAACAATGGAGGAAAGGTGGTGACAGATTAAAGAGGGCCCACTGGTTTCTAACTAAACGAATGTCTCAAGATATGTAAGTCCATAATTCCCTGAAACTTTTAGATCTGAGAAGAAGAGACCATCCAGGCCCAGCTGTGTTTGGACTCATCTGGACTGAGGCTGTTGTTGATGTTTCTGTTCAGGAACATCTCAGTAGGGTGACACCTGAGGAGTTGTCCAGATGTCAACATCCTGAGTTCGACCCTCCCAGAACTCTAGGATTCCATCAATGCCACTGCATCCATTCAGGATTCCATGTCCTTGAGTAACTACAGAGGCCAGCAGTACTTGGACAGACTGCCATGATATGCCTTCCAGCACTGAGTCCATGCTGCAGGAGCTCAGCAAGACTCTTGAAACTCTACTATCATGCAAGCCTTTCTTATTATTCATAATGGCATCCTCCCTTTCTTAGGACATTTGGGACATTTTTTTGCAGAGTTTTGCCACCTATTTGTTTAGCAGAATTACATTCTTATATTTATAAAAGACCATTCAGAGCCAGATAGTATAGAATGTATCCATTGCAATAAGCACTCATTCAGTGAATGTTTGCAAGATGCCCGCTGTATGCAGTTGTTAAGCTGGCTGCCCATGGAGCGATCCCACAACAGATGTGAACAGATCGAGTAAGAGGAATCCATTCATCCATCACCTTCCTGAACTCATCCCAACTATCCTTCTTTTGGGGATCTTCATCCCACCTCCCTAAGTGGTCCAGGCATACTCTGTTGCATTTCTTGCACTTGCTATTCTCTCTCTGGAATGCTTCCCCTCTCCCCCAAAATATCCACATGGCTCTCTCCCTCCCTTCCCTTGAAGGCTCACTAAGTCACTGCCTCAGGACTGAGCCCTTCATTGTCCACTCTTTCCCCAACACTCTTCCCACTATCCCTGCTTCATTTACATTTTTGGCTAAGCAATCATCATGTGCTGTATTCCCTAATCATCTCAAGAACGCAACTCCACGGTAGTAGGGATGTTTGTTTATTTCAATCACTGCTATTTTCCCAGGACCCAGGAGAGTGCTGGGGCCATAGTGGGTACAGAACAAATATCAGTGGAATTAATAGTTGAATGAAGAACAAGGTAAGCAGTTAAGCAAGAAATTAGGCCACATTCTGTTCAGGTGATAGACAGTAATGATACAGCTGAGTGCCATGTTGATCCTAACATAGTCTCTCACCATTATATTCATCTTCCAATACTTCAGTGGCCCTTAGGGCTTTACCTCTGTCTTTATCTACAAGTCATGGAAGGTGCACACCTGCAGGGAACACCCCTTTTTCCTCCCCTGTGTACACAAATGACATCCATTAGTAATACAAAAAACAGCAAACTCACATCCAGAGGAGACTGAAGCCTGTATAATCAAAGTGGCTCAGACCCCAAAGAAGTTTCCTGTTCCAAGACAATTAGCATGCAAATAAAGTAAGAGTGAAAATACCAATGTTCTTGGTTATTGGAAGACTGCATCAAGTTTTGGGCGATTGTTACTATGGATATTGTTCTCCAGGTAAGACAGCATTTATTCAGTTTTCAGTGAAAAGGTAGCAGATCCAAACACCAAAAGAGATTCAATTAAGCATCAGAACAACTGCAAAGGCCATGTCGCAACACCGAGGTGGCCTGTTTTTCTGGTCATTATTAATCCAGAAACCTTAATGATGAACAACATTTGTGTTATTGTCTACCCAAATTTAATTTGTTTATGCAGCAGTTCAGTTAATCCTGCAATCTGTTTTTCTCAAACGAGGGCAGATAATGGAGACACCGTTCTTTACAAGTCTTCAGGCTTTTAAATTCTGATAAAATCAGGATTCTTCACTGGGTCTTGCCCCAGCTCTGAATTAAACCACTTTAAATGTAATTATAAAACCTGGCCTTACATCAGGAACATCCATTTAAAAAATTGATTGGCCAGACTTTTCCACGAGGCATTTTATGAGCAAACGATTGCAATGGGGCCAGAGCTGTAATTTATCAAGGCAAAAAAGCAGGTAAATACTTTATTAGTGGTAATGAGAGAGTTGCCAGCTAACTGAATCTCTTCTTCCCTCACCAGCTACTTCACGGAGCCGTGGTGCATGGCCCTCTTCCACGATCGTTTTATTGATCTCAGGAAAGAGTTACGCCAAATCTTAGCCTCCAAGGAGGTAGGAGTGATTAATGGACATGTGGATTATTCTTTACAAATTACAAGCAGTTGATAGTTGTTGATCATTTGGATTTTCCCCTACATTCCCATTGTATGGCTTTACTTTTTAAGTCAAACTGCAGTTCATGTGAACATACTATGGAGCATGGAAATGTAGACAGTGGTGTGTTCTCGGGAGAGTGAGTTCTTTTTCCGTTTTACAAGTAGCTGTATTTTCATGCTTAACTATCGTGTTGGCTGAAAATTGGATATGAGTTGTAATTTATCTGTCCTCAAGAGTGAGAATGAAATTCCTTCAGTTTCTGTCTGCCCTTGGCTGAACATTTGTCTCTGTGCTGTTTTAAAGATATAAAGAGAAGTCATCAGGTATAAACCGAGACATCTTTCCCAAAGTGATACAGAATTAACTGGAAGTTAGGCCACATACCACAAAGTTTCCAGGCTTAGTAAGAAATGTGACTCTCCAAAGAAAAAAAGAAGGTATCTGTGAAACTTTGGATTGTTTCTTTCAATACGAGAGTCCTTGGCATTGCTGTAAAATGTTAATACAGAGAGCTGTCGAATATCTATCCTAGACTCTATCTTAATTCACACAGACAAGGGCTGGGGCTCTGGTTAATTTCCACCTTGATTTAACATCTAAGTGGGCACCTTCTATGGCTCTATTGTCACGTCCACTTGGGAGCATCCATAGCCTTGAAGTTTCCCATGGAGGTTACCACAGTGGACAACACAGAGAGATATCATGGACCGAGGGTCCCTACTGCATTCCAGCCAAGCATGCACTGCCTCTCATAACACAACAGAACCAAACTGTTAACCAAGAGTTTAGAGATTTTAAATGACCCACTGCGGGTTCCACAGCTAGTCACAACAATTATCAAATTCGAAATTCTCTGGGAACATGGGCACTGAGCCATACAGGGCCAAACTGTGTGTCTTACCGCCTTCTCTTCAACAGCCCCCTTTTCAGTGTGACTCCTTGGACCCAAACTGGGAAGCGTAAACAATTTACTAATCTGAAGTAGATTCATATTAATTCTGAAGTTTCAACCACACTGACATGCTTTAGGGTCCACACAGGTAAAAACCCAGTAGGTAAATGGAAATGAGGGAAGTGGAGGATACTGTGGCTAAATGCAAAAGTCAGATGCTGCATAAGTTATTCAGATTGAAATGTATAAACAGACATCCCTCAGATCCTTGGGGACTGGTTCCAGGTCCCCAGCAATTATGAAAATCCTTCCTGCTCAAATTCCATATATAAAATTGTGTGACAATTGCCTAGAACCTACACACATCCTCCCACATGCTCTAAATCATCTCTAGATTACTTTTAGTGCCTAATACAATGTAAATAGTTCCTGTACTATTTAGGGAATTATGACAAGAAAAAAAGCCCATACATTTAGTAGAGGCAAAATGTTTTTCCCAAATATTTTTTACTATGGTTGGTTGAATCCACAGGTGTGGAACCTGTAGATATGACGGGCCAACTGTAGAAGTTAAAGATGCTACAGGACAATCCCCTGCATGTCACCCTGGGGCTGCAAGGAGGTCAGCTCAGGTTGAAATCTTAATCCCAAATGTAAGCCTAGTGCTTACTGAACTTTGCTCAACTCCTCAGACACCTCCCTTCCTCTCAAAATGTGATATGCAGTTTGCTCCGGCCTCTATCATAAAGACGCATTCATTTGCTAGTGATTGCATCAAAACTCTGTGCCTAAATCTTTATGACCTCTAGATCCGAGTTCCTCAATTAATATTTTGCACAGAGGCAAGGGGTTTTAGAATAAGCAGAGTGTTTTATTGTTAGGAGAACACTAATTTCCTAAGTAATTACTGAAAACCACAGGATTCTTAAAATATCTTATCAGAATTGTTACACAGCCCTCTCTTTCTAAATAAAATTCAATTTCCTAAAATGTTAATTTGCCATGGATTTAGAGAAAAGAGGAAGGGCATGGGGTGAAATTAGGAACACTGAGGACTTCTTAGGGCAGTGAAACTCTATGATATCATAGGATGGACATGTGCCAATTAGACTTTTCTCAAAACCCATAGGATGTACAACACAAAGAATGCACCCTAATGTAAACTATGGACTTTAGTTAATAATCATGCATCAGTATGGGGTCATCAATTTTTTTTTTCAAAAAAAGATTTCTTTTCACCATCCCAAGTAAACTATCAAATCCAGTGGCATCTATCATTTTTTATGGGTCTTCCTGAGCCACCCTGAAACTTTTATCCATGAGCTACCATTGGGTGTGGGCCAGTTTGCTATGAATGAACTCAGTGTGGACTGCAGGCCCAGTCAGTAGAGGAATGGCTACAGACATCTGCCAAAGACACACTGAGGACCCCACAACCATTTTTGTGGATTTTCTAGATTCCTAGAAAGTGAAACCTTTGGAAGAAAAACCTCCACTGGGGGACTATTTTGCTTTCAGCATTTCCATTTGTCCAGTGGGAAGGCCCACGTGAAGAGGTGGCACATGGTGTAGTGTCTGCTGCTTGCCTGGTTGGACCAAGTAGGGTGGCTCTGTCAGATTCCTGTGGAATAAAGGCTGGCTGTTCCCACCTCCCCAAGAGCTAAGGAAGGAGTTACAGAAGGGATGTGCACAAGCACGTGGCACAGAGACTCACTCAGCAAATCCTAGCTGTCACCAGCACCAGTGGTAGTGATGGTGACAGTGGAGACAGCTGCAGAAATTTCATTTAAGATTCTGCTGATGGAAAATTAAAATCTAATGGCATCTATCATCTATGCCCTAAAGAAGAAGAAGAATCCCTTTTCTCAAATATCAAGATGATAACAATTTCAGAGAAGTATGGACACTCAGCAATAACATCCCAGAGGTTGGCATTTCAATTTTCCTCTCCCTCCACATGTAGAAAAAGGATAAAAGAAAGATGGTTATCTATGACTATAAGAAATCATCTCAAATCTACATATTTTTAAAATTTATTATGATATCCAAAATCCTGCTGTGAAGGTCAAGAGAGAGAAACAGATTATAAATTCAGTGACACTACATTTTTGCTGCACATGAACCCTGTTGTCACTGACCAAGGTGAAATTTTTGCATAGTCAAAATCATCCTTGAAAGTCCTTTAAGAAAGTTATAATAATTATAAACATACACACACTAAATGATAGAACCCCAAAACATAGAAGCAAAAGTCAACAGACTTGAAGGAAGAAAGAGGCTGTTAGAAATGAGAACTGGAGATTTCAATATCCCATTTAACAATGGACAGAATGACCAGCTAGATCAGTAAGGAAAAGAGGACTATAAACCAACTGGACATAGCAGATGTGTACAGAATATCCCATGCAGAAAGAGCAGAATGCACATTCTTCTCAAGTGCATGCAGGACGTTTTCCAGAACAGGCCATATGTGTGGCCACAAAACGTCTGTCAATAAATTTTAAAATACATAAATTATACAAAGTGTATTCTCCAACCACAGTGGAATGAAACTAGAAACTGGAACGACAGAAGGAAAACTGGAAAATTCACCAATTTGTGGAAATTAAGTAATGCACTTTTAAGCAAACCAAAAGAAATATTAGTAATAGATATGAATGAAAAAATACAATGTGTATAAAAATGTATGAAGTTCAGCAAAAGCAATTTGCAGAAGGAAATTTATAGTTATAAATGTTTACATTTTTTTAAAAAGAAAGATTACAGATCAATAACCTAATTTTAAAGCTTATAAAACAAGAATAAGAATTAAACTTAATGTAAGTATAATAAAGATTACAGCAGAGGGCTGGGTTGTAGTTCAGTGGTAGAGTGCTTGCCTTGCATTCAGGAGGCACTGGGTTCGATCCTCAGCACCACATAAAAAATAAAATAGATGTATTGTGTCTATCTACAACTAAAAAATTTTTTAAAGATTGGAGCACAGACAAATGAAACAAAGAATAAAAAATAATAGTGAAAATAAATTAAAACCAAATTTGGTACTTTGAAAAAAAATCAAGAAAATTGATAAACATTTGGCTAGACTTAGAAAAAAAGACTTAAATTACCAAATCAGAAATGAAAGTGATGACATTACTTTAAAAAAATAAAACCTTTAAAAAACATAAAAAAGATTATAAGAAAATATTATAATCATGCCAACTAATTAGTAAATACCTAGATGAAACTGAAAAATTCCTAGAAACTGACTGAAAAAGAAATAGGAAATCACAAGACCTATAAAAAGTCAAGAAATTGAATCAATAATCAAAAACCCCCCAACAAAGAATAACCCACGACTAGATGTCTTCATTAGTGAATTCTACCAAACATCTAAAGAAGAATTAACGTCAATCCTTCTTGAACTCTTCCAAATAATACAGAAGGAAGGAACCATACTCTGAGACCATTACCCAAAGTCAGAAAAAGACATCACACAAAAAAGGAAATTACAGGCCAATATCCCTTATGATTTATATATAAAAATCTTCAACAGAATATTAGCAAATCAAATCCAACAGTATGTTAAAAGGACTATACACCATGACCATATGAGATTTGCCCCAGGACTGTAAAAGTAGCTCAACATATGAAAATGAATCACAGTGGGGACTGGGGATATAGCTCAGTTGGTAGAGTGCTTGCCTTGCATGCACAAGGCCCTGGGTTCAACCCCCAGCACCACAAAAAAAAAAAAAAAAAAAAAAGAAGAAGAAAATGAATCAAAGTGATATACTACTTTAATAAAATGAAGGGGGGAATAGTATGTTCTCAGTTGATGCAGAAAAAGCATTTGAAAAAAATCAAACACATTTTCATAATTAAAACACACATACAGGGCTGGGGATGTGGCTCAAGTGGTTGCCCGCTCGCCTGGCATGCGTGTGGCCTGGGTTCGATCCTCAGCACCACATACAAAACAAAGACGTTGTGTCTGCCAATAACTAAAAAATAAATATTAAAAAAATTCTCTCTCTCTCTCTCTAAAAAAAAAAAAAACACACACATACAAACCCACAGCAATATAAGGTAACTTCCCCTATCTGATAAGATAATTCTGAAAAATTATCTTATTGTGGCTCAGTGGTAGAGTGCTCGCCTCGCTCATATGAGGCCCTGGGTTCCATCCTCAGCATCACATATAAATAAATAAATAAATAAATAAATAAATAAATAAATAAATAGAAAGGTATTGTGTCCAACTACAACTAAAAATAAATATTTAAAAAAATATATTACACTCAGTTTGAAAGCTAAAATCTTATCTTGAGACCTAGAATAAGGATGCAACATGATACTAGAAATTTTAGCCAGAGCAATTATGCAAAGAGAGAGAGAGAGAGAGGGAGAGAGAAAAGAAAGAAAGGAATGTTATCCATATTGGAAAGGAAGCAATAAAACTATCACTATCATAGGATGATATTATCCTAAATATTCCACAAAATAACAATTAAGCTAATACATGCATTCAGCAAAATTGCAGGATACAAGATCAACACACAACACTTACATTAGCAGTAAATAATCTGAAAATGAAATTAAGAAAAAAATTCCACATATAAATAGCATCAAACAGAACAAAATAATGGGGAGTAAATTTATCAAAGTAACACAGAATTCTCATTGAAAACTACAAAATATTTCTGAAAAAAAATTAAAGAAGACCTAAATAAATAGAAAAACATCTGTATTCGTGGATCTAAAGACTTTGTATTATTAAAATGGTAATATACCTAAAACTACTTACATATTCTTTTTTTTTTTTAGAGAAAGTACTTTCTTTTTTTTTTGTCTTTTATTTTTTTAAAGAGAGAGTAAGAGAAGGGAGAGAGAGAGAGAGAGAATTTTTAATATTTATTTTTTAGTTCTCGGCGGACACAGCATCTTTGTTGGTATGTGGTGCTGAGGATCGAACCCGGGCTGCACGCATGCCAGGCGAGCGCGCTACCGCTTGAGCCACATCCCCAGCCCCTACTTACATATTCAACATAATCCTATCAAATTCAAAGGTGACTTTTTTAACAGAAATAGAAAAGTTCATATGGAAACACAAAGGACTCCAAATAGCCAAAAATTATTTTGGGGGAAAAAACAGAGCAAAGTTGATGGACTCATACTTCCAATTTCAAGATTTAGAAACAAGGCCAGGGCATGGTGGTACATGCTCAGTGACACTGGAAGTTAAGTCAGGAGGATTACAAATTTGAAGACAGCCTCAGCAACTTAGGGTGAACTTGTTTCAAAATAAATGGTAAAGCATCCCTGGGTTCAATCTCCAGAACAACAACAACAATTTAGTAACACGACATTGTGGTACTTGCATAAAGATAGATATATAGATCAATGGAACAAAATTAAGATTCCAGATGGAATATGTAAGCTCATTTACATGAAAACATACTCAATATCATTAATCATTGGGGAAATAAAGATCAGAACCACAATGAGATACCACTGCACACCCACTAGAATGGCTGTAGGAAAGAGAGAGAGAGAGAAAGAAAGAGAAAATAAGTGTTGGTGAGAATGTGAAAAAATGGAGACATTGCTGGTGGTAATACAAAATTATACAGCTGCTATGGAAAATTATTTGATAGTTCATCAAAAAATACACACAAAATTACCACATGACCCAGCAATTACATTACTATAAGCATATCCAAAAGAACTGAAAAAGATATCTGAACAAATACTTGTATATAAATGTTCAAAGAAGCCAGGTACAGTGGCATATGCCTGTAATCCCAGAACTCAGGAAGCTGAAGCAGGAGAATCCCAAGTTCAAAACCCAGCCTCAGCAACTTAATGAGACCCTGTCTCAAAATATAGATAGATAGATAGATAGATAGATAGATAGATAGATAGATGCATTTTTAAAGGGCTGGGGTGTGGCTCAGTGGTCAAGCACCCTTGGGTTCAATCCCTAGTACCAAAAATAAATAAATAAATATTCAAAGCACTATTCATAATAGCTAGAAAGAAGAAACAACACAAATGTCCAACAACAGGTCGATGGATAAACAAATATGCTCTATCCATACCATGGAAAAGCATTTAGCCATGAAAATAAATGAAGTGTTGATACATTTTACAAAGTGGATGAACCTCAAAACCTTATTCCAGAAGGACAGAATCATATAATTATCTAAATAGATACTGAAAAAGCATTTGATAAATGCCTTAATCAATGATTAAAAAATAAAACTCTCAAAAAATAAAGATATTTAAGGAACATTTCTCCATATAGGACAAGCCCAAAATTAATATCAAACTCAATGATGAAAAGTCTTTTACTCTAACATCAGGACCAAGATCAGTATGCCCACTCTTGCTACTTCCACTTAATATAGTACTGGAAATCATATCCAGAGCAATTAGGCAAGAAAAAGAAACAAAAGCCACACAAATAAGATCAGAAGATGTAAATTTGTCTCTGTGTGCTGATGACGTGATTTTATACACAGAAAGCTCTAAAAAAATCCACCAAAAAGAAGGAGGATGAAGGGAATGACAAGGAGGAGAAAAGAATCCACACACGATACACACAAAAAGAACTCTAAACTTTGCTGACAGATTCAGTAAAATTACAGACACAAAATCAGCATATACAAAAATCAATAGCATTTCTATATACTGACAATATCTACATGAAAAACAAATTAAGAAAACAATCCCATTTACAACAGAATAAAAAATACTTAGGAGTAAATTTAACCAAGGAGGTGAATGATCTGTATACTGAAAACTATGAGACAATGATGAGAGTAGCCTGCCCAGAAGTCCCACAGGTCTGTCTCTTGCTTTAGTGATGTTTGGATGGAACAGACCCCGGGGGGGGGGGGGGTCCCTCTCTTCCAGCTTCCAGTCACCTTCTAATCTCCTCTCCAGTTGCAAGCTTTAGGACCATCTTCTCACTCACATCTTGCCTGCAAAACAGGCCAACATTTTTTTGTTGTTAGTTCCTTATCACCAACCAACCATGGCCTCCCAGATTCAGAGGTGGAGACCACCATCAACTATTCAATTTACATATTTGGGCCTCCTACACCTATTTCTCTCTAGGCTACTATTTCCTTCCTTCCTTCCTCCTCCTCCTCCTCCTCCTTTTTTTTTTTTTTTTTTAGTTGTAGTTGGACACAATACTTTTATTTCACTTATTTATTTTTATATGGTGCTAAGGATCAAACCCAGGGTCTCACACGCTTGAGGCAAGCGCTTCACCATTGAGTTACAACCCAGTCCCTCTAGGCTACTATTTCAACTGTGACTATGTGATTCTGGAGAGTATGGGCCACTTCTTTGACAAGTTGGCTGAGGAGAAGCGTGAGAGCTCTGATCATCTCTTGAAAGGCACAAAACCAATGCAGTGACCATGCCCTCTTCTAAGATGTGCAAAAAGCCTTCTCAAGGTGGATGGAGCAAAACCCTGGACACCATGGAAGCTGCCATGGCCCTGGAGAAGAGCCTAAGCCAAGTGGATCTGCAAGCCCTGGATTCTGCTCACATGGATCCCTATTTTTGTGACTTGCTGGAGAATGGATTCCCAAATGAAGATATGAAACTCATCAAGAAGATGGACAGCCACCTGACTGATATCCTCAGCCTGTGGCTCCCAGACCTGGTGAGGTATCTCCTTGAAAGTTCATCCTCAAGCACAACGAGGAGCTCCAGAGCCCAGTGACCTTTGAGGGCCCCTTCTGCATCTTCTAGTATCAGGGCTTCCACCTAAGCCTCTCCTTCTGGCTTTTTAAACTACTCTGTAGCCCTCTCCAATACTTGAACCCAGTGAAAATACAGTTTTGCAGAAAAAAATAAAACATACAAAAAGTTGATGAAAGAAATTGAAGATAATGCAAGTAAAGAGAAAGACATCCTATGTTCATGGATTGGAAGAATAAATATTGTTAAAATGTCCATATTATCCAAAGCAATCCTCAAATTGAATGTAAATCTATCAAAATCCCATTGGCATTTTTCATAGAAATAAAAAAAATCCTAAAATGTATATGGAACCACAAAAGACAAGGAATAGTCAACACAATCTTGAGAAAGAAGAACAAAGTTAGAGGCATTATATTACCTGGTTTCAAAGTACAGGGTGCAAAGTTTCAGACAGAAGAAAATGTTTTAGCAATTTATTGTACAATGTGTTGACCATAGTTAATAATAATATAATAATAAAAATAATACATAGTATATCTTGAAGTTGCTGAGAGTAGATTTTAAATGTTCTCATACTGGGTTCAATCCCCAGAAACACAAAAACAAGCGAATAAGTATTCTCACCATGAAGAAATGATAAGCAATACAGCAATCGGTATACGGGGTAAAAATGGGAGTTCATAACTCACTTGAATCAAACTGTGAAATATGATATATTAAGAACTATGTAATGTTTTGAACGACCAACAATAAAAATAAATAAATAAAATATAATAAATAAAAAAAGAAATGATAAGCATATGAGGTGATGCATATGCTAATTAGACTGATTTACTTATTCCAAGATGTAGACAGGTGTCATAACAGCACATTGTACCACATAAACATATGATTACTTGTTGATTAAAAATACAATTTGAAAAGACACTTTCAGAAGATTTTTAAGAAGATAATACTATGCTAAGTGAAATAAGACAGACACACACACAAAAAGCCACATATTGAACATGGAACTGTAAATAAGCTCATTGTTTTTGTGTTGGTTTGACACAACTCTTCAGTGAATTTAAGTAAGAATCAACCCCATATGTATTTGTGGAATATTTTCCAGGGATATGTATTGGTGGTGCTCAGTGTTTCAAGCACCTCCAATTTTAAGATAATGGTATCAGTTTTCTTCTTCCCCTCTCCCTGCCTTGTGGAGCTGGTTTAAACCTGAATTCCTGTGATCTTCCCAGACTGTTCTTCCAGATGTTGTGTATAATTTTCCACATTTGCTTAAATAACCCAGTGATGACATGCTTCCATAAAGCGTGAATCTTCTTTTCTATTCATTCTTTACCATTAATAAATTAGTGGTCCATGGACTAGAGTGCAGCTCAGTGGTAGAGCACTTGCCTCATCAGTGTGAGGGCACTGAGTTTGATCCTAGCACCACATAAAAACAAATAAAGGCACTGAGCCCATATACAACTAAAATAAATAAATAAATAAATAAATAAATAAAATCAATTACTGATCCAGTAGAAACCTGCAAGTAATCCATTTTTGTTAGGGGGAAAAAAAAGAATTCTTGGAAGTGGGGATAAATATATCATCAAAGTCCATATGACTTTATATTTAGGGTAATGTTTAAAATCACAGTGTTAAAAAAACACACACACACCTCAAACCTGAGTGAAATGATTTTTATAAAAATCCTTCTATAGAAAGGCAGATAATGGAAATGAAGCAAACACAGTAAAATGTTACCTGTAGAATTCAGGTAGTGTACATGTGTGCAGGTGTTCACTGTACAAGTCTATCAATTGTCTTTATGTGTATCCTTTTTATATTGATTTTGTAGATTACATAGCATCTGATCCTCAACTTCAAATAAATGTATTCCTTTTGAACCCTATATTTAGAAATATCAATGAAAGTTGACTTTACTTTATTCTAAGGTTGTTAGATTCTCTTAAACAACAAAATTATCTAGGAGTTTTCAAGCACAAATGTTCAGTTGCTCCTTTCTTAACCTTAAAGCAAGTATGACCTACAGATAATTCTTATCTGAAAAGGAAGAGGATAAAATGACCATCCTTGGTGAACCCTGAAGACATTATGCTAAATGATAAAAACCAGTCACAAAAAGACACTGAATGTCTCCACTCACCTGAGGTCCCTAGAGTAGTCACAGAGAAAGAAAGTACAACTATGGTTGCCAGAGGCTGAGAGGAGAGTAGAACAGAGTTATTATTTAATGGATAGAGAGTTTCAGTTTGGGATGATGAACAAGTTCTGGTAGCAATAATTGTACAACAATGTGAATGTACCGAATACCACTGAACTGTACACTTAAAAATGATTAAAATAATAAAGTTTATGTTATGTATATTTGCCATGATTATAAACAATTTCTGAAAAGCAAGAAAAAGTTATTAGGAATTGACTATATCTTGTTTTGCTTTTATAAAATTGCCTGATTATTGAGGTGCAGAGTCAAACTTCTTTATCTAACCTTGTACTGCATTTCACAGGAGGAAAACCTTCCTTCGATAGAACAGTTAGCCCATCAGATAGAAGACGAGGAAATAAACCTGAAGGAGAGCCCCAGGAAATACCTCAAGAGAGTTTTCCAGGAAACCATCTACAAAAACCTGGTGGAAAGGAGCATCCTCGACTATCTACACTATAACCATTACCACCTGCCCATGTACGCGTGGCCCGGCATCATTTAATTGTGGCCAGGGTCTCCATCGTATTATATCCATACATTTAGTTATCGCAAGTGCTCTGTAGAAATAGAAAAGCTCCCAGAAGCCTGGCTTGACAGCTAAACGCCATCATGGTTTCCTGGATTGTTTTCCGCCTCACTTATGCCTGTAGTTTTATTTTCTTCCAGAAGGTGGCGCACGGCTGTGCGTCTCTATTCTGGGGCAGGGACGCTTTACCAATAAATACCAGACATGTTCCTGTGAGAGTAATCCATTTTAGCAATGAAATGAGATCATACTGTGTAAAACTGGTTCTTACCTTGGGTGTGATTCTGTTTTATTTCCTATAATGTTCTAGGGTCAATTTAGTTCTTAGTTATATTTATCCAGTAATACTTACAGGTGATTACAAAAGAAAAGCATGTGCCCCAAATGAAAAATTAGTGACCAGATGATGAGAAATTAAATCTATAGCCCAACATCAGAAAGACTGATTGGGTAGAAAAGCTTCCATGACCTTTGAAACAAGGAGGTTACTATCATATTCCCTATGTTTTTAAATTCATGTTGCAGATTATGAGCATAAAGACACAGGAAAACTGGAAGATTCAGGGATTCACACACAGGTTTTAGATTGTAAAATGGAAGTGGGAAATTAATCTAGTGTATTTTCTTTCACCTTAAGCACTGCTGCTTTGCTGGGAGTACAGGCAGGGGCTCCCCTGTTACCTGTCACCTAGAAGGTGGATCAGAAAACCTCTCTCTTATAAAATAAAGCAAATGAATTGCCTACCAGAAAACACATGGATTCTGGAACTGGGAAGCAACACATATGATTGTTTTCATTTATTTGAAACTATTTTAGTATAATGTGACATGATTTTTTGACCAACATCAGGGCTTAAAATTGGTTTCCAGGAACACAATTCCAGTTTTTGTTCATCTTTTGTATTTCTGTTAACATTTAGCAAAAGTTGGCACATTTACAATGATTATCCATTTTTATTAGGAAAAGTTAGAATTGGCATTACAGAATTATGCACACATTATGCAACTCTCTACTGAAAACCACTTAATTATTTTGAACTACCAAATTGATACTTCTCAAAAACAAAATTGCTTCAAAATTGAACACTGGACTCTGATTTTTTCAAGGCAGGCAAAATCAAGCCATAAATGCCATTAATTCCTTCACATGTAAATTTTACACAAACGCCTGGGTCATTTTGGGGGAGGGCCCAGCACTGGCCATATGGTACAAACTGTGTAACTTGAATGGGAAACAATTGCTCCTGGTTCACTCTTCAGAATTGAGAACCAACACACGTGGAACCATATTTCAGGGACTGGAGAATGAGTCAGCTCAGGCAACTCTCTCCCTAGTTTCTTTCCCCTGAGAGGACTTGGGTCAAACTCATCAGCAAATGGAGCAAGTTTCTGTGACAAGCCCTAGGATGTTGAAATGAAGATTAACAGAACAACTTCAGTTAGAGGATCAACAGTTATAACTTCTGTGACCAACTATTACCATGATAAAGCCTCCTCTAGTTACATATAAATGACCCCAAATGACAATGTCAACCTTAGTACCAAATCATGCATAAATTTGATAATAGTTTTCCTCTGCTGCCTTTTGGTAAGGATCTTCATAAGCATCAGGACACATTTGAAAATATCTAAAACACACTTAAGCTTACTAAGTATTCCAAAGGACGTTATTTGAATCCTTGCCCCTTTCTTAGAAAGTAATTTCCTGAATGTAGGAAATTTAGCATATTTGTGAAATAATTTCCTGAATCTGATGTGTAGACCTAAGAACTTTACCAATGAAGAAAAATTTCCTAAGAGAAGAATTCAAGAGCCATTGGCCAAAGCTTGAAATTGGCTATTTTAAGGGCAGAATAAAGAGACGATAAAGCCTGGCAAAAGAAAGGGCTTCCAAAAGACCAATATTTGGATTTCTCTGGGTGTGCATAGGACATAAATTTTGTAGAGGCCGGTAAACACTTGAAGTCCCTGTGTATTTCAGTGCTGTTGAGCTGGGAATATCTTGGGCTTTCCACCTGAGCTTGGAATTTTGCATTTTAAGCAAAGAATATTGGCAAGTAAATACCAAAGTTAATTTTCCAAAGTGATATCCTCTCACATCACATACAACACCCTATCTGATGCCCTATCAGTTTTTAATAGTATAGCTACCTCCTTTGCAAAAATGGGTCCTTGTGGTTTTATTGGATTAAAATAACACAAGGAGGCAAAGAAAAATAAAAGATGAAGTGAGAGGGAAAAGGAAACATTGCCTGGGGGATTAAAAACCTCTCTAATCAATATTTACCCTTAGAAGAGTGTGTGTGTGTGTGTGTGTGTGTGTGTGTGTGTGTGTGTGTTAGAACGCACTGGAGTGAGTGAGTCTTAGCCAAGAAACAGGGAGAGGAGCTGTTGATTGTTTTCTGGTTGAGAGAAGAAGTGATGATAAGGCTGGGATAAAGTACAAGCCTGGAATGGGGCATGGAGCCCGGCAGCTGTATGCTAATGCTTCCAGAAACCAAGCCTCCGCGTCCCCCATTAAAGCAGGCGACCAGGAGGCCACACATCACTGAACAAATAGGCTCTCTCTAGACAAATAAAATAACACACATTGGCCTGTGGGGAGGAGGGAAGAGGTGGGGAGAGTAAAAGGGAGAAAGTGAGGGGGTTAAGGGGGGGAGGAGAAGACTGGGGAGGAGAGAGAGGATGGAGGGGGAGAGAAAGAGAAGACAGAAACAGAGGGGCTGAGAAGAAACACTGGGAAAGAGGGAGAGACTTGGTAGAAAGGGGGACAGTCAGAGTAGGAAAGACTGGAAGTGAGGGAGAAAACAAACAGTCAAGAGTGGGAAAGATGGAAGAAAGAGAAGGAAGGTGGGAGGGGTGGAACAGGATGGAGAGAAACAGGTGCGGAAAGAAAGAAGGGAAGAGAAGGGAAGTGGGGGGATGACGGACAAGAGGAAGTGAAAAAAGAAACAGGATGGGATAGGACAGAAATGAGAAAAGGAAAGAGGGACGAGAAGAGAAGATAAATGAAACGGTGATGGAGGAGGAAGGAATACACCCTAAACTCAAGGACAGGACCCCAGACTGAGTCAAAAATTGCCCCTGACTGACCCTCCAGAAGGTGGACGTGTGATTGGGCCCGTCGCGGCCTTTCACACCTCTAGGCTCACCATCGGAGACGCGCAAAGTTAGTGAGTGGCCTTACAGGTGGACTCAGACCACTTTTGAGTCCCACGTTCAATGTCATCCCGATGGGGTCAGTGCTGTCTTGGGCTGCTCTTGACAAGACTCTCCGGTTGTGACTGTCCTACGTTCTCTGACTTTGCCTTTGCCTGCTTTTGCACTACCCTTCCGTCGCCGAGCCGGCGCCCCTACTATCCGGACCTCCTCCCTCTGCGTCCCGGACTGTCCCAACCCAGGCAAAAACAAACAGCCCTAAGGGCACTTCAGGGAGCGTGCAGTGGCCCCGACGGCACACTCAGGAGGATAAAAGAGGCGGCCAGCCACCCCGTCGGGCCCGGGTGGAATAATGGGCGCGCAGCAGATTGCCAGGGGGCACTTGAAACTCGAGGGGAGGGAAATACTTGAGCGCGGTCCCTCCCCGCGCCAGGCCGACGGCGCAGCCTCACGGATTCTCCCTTGTTCGCTCTCTTTCATGCACTCTCCTTTTGTGTGGAATTATTTGAACGGGAGGTTCCACGGCAGCTTTATGCTAATGTACCAAACAAAGGCAACGGCCTGCGGGCGGGGGCCCCCGGAAGGTGCCTGGAGGCCGGACCCGGCCGGGTGGGGCGGCCGGCGGGCGGGCTGCGCGTGTCTCTCGCGTGCCCCCGGGACTGACACAACAACTCCTCATTCCTGCAAACACAAAGCCTTTCCAGGTCTCCGGTCCGGCGCTCCCCAGAGCACAGGGGCGCCAGACCCTCTGGGTCCGGGCGGCGGGCACTGGGGGCGGTAACGCACTGTTCCAGCAGGGTCCTGGCTCGTGGAGAGGGAAGGCTGTGCATGGGGCGGGGGCCGGGTTTCTGTGAAGCCAGGAGATGGGTCATCAGAGAATGGCGGGAGACACCCTAACAACTCCCCCGCGCCCCAGCGGCTTCAAACGCGCTCCCTGCTGTGGGGGCGGTCTTCTCCTAGGAGTTCAAGGGCTGCCTAAACTCCTCGACATCCCAAGGAAACAATTCCTCCGGCGAAATTTCCGGTATCCGCGCTCATTTCCAAGATGAGCGCTTTCTAAAAACTCCCTGGAGCCTCAACTTTGATTCGGAGCAGAGCTGTGGATCACAGTGAACCCTGGCGTGCGCCCCGACGGCAATCTGAACCTCTGGACAGGAGAACTTGGAGGGCCAGCGGCCTCTAGTTCCTCAGCGGTCGGAGGAAGAACCCACATTGGGGTCTGCCAGGAATAAGCCAAGAGGCCCCAGGATTCTTCCCAAGCCCTGATCAGGACCCCGCAAAAAAGAGGAGTCACCTTGAAAGAACACTTAGGTGCCCTGCGTTGGAACCTTCTACTCACCGACTCCCAGGAATCCCCCTGGAGGCGGGCAAATCAACGCTCAGGGTTTTCCCCAACTGAACTCGGTGCGACCCTATTCGCAGTGCGCAAAGGCAGGCCGCAGGGGCGCAGTGTGTTGGCGCTTTGCTCTTCCTAGAGGAAGACAAATATCTTGACCCGTTGTCCCCATCCCTGCGGGCACGAAGATTCTAAGAAAATCACGCAGAAGGCGGCGGAGATTCACGACTCGGTGCACTGCTGCACCTGCTTGAAGGTTGCTGGTGTGTGCGTGCGCGCGCACAGCCTAATTCTTTCTCAGCCCTGCTGTATGAAATTAGTTTTGTACGGTTGTACCTTTCAAGTTTCCATTTATTTTGGCTGTACCGTCTGAAAGCAGATTTCATTTCCGCTGGCATGACTAGAAGCCACGAATAAAGAGAAAGAAACGAATCCATTGAATCTCAGTATCTCAATAGCATTCAATAGATTTTCTCGACTAAATTCAGAGCCCAGTTTGGATTCCCTCAGGCAGGGATTTTGTTTTGATTTTCTTTTGTGGTGGTAGTGCCCCCTCCCTCACGCCCTCTTTACAATTATGGGTGTTGTTATTTTTTAAGGATTCACTAGGTGACTAACTCTCCCTGTTATCTGTTGAATAAAAGGAGTGTTACATATGCAAAACCAAATATCCCGCAGTTAAGTTGGAGATGGCCGGTGGAGATGGCCCCCACCGCCCCGCCCTATTATTCCACAACCCAGATGGGATTCGTGATTAGAAAATAAAATTGGCCAAAGCTGTCTCGGAATCCCTTTCCCACTTCTAATTTCATCAGCGGTATTAATCAGCGTTCAAAAGAGCAAGGAAATAACATCAGTTACTTTTAGACCGAAACATTCATAAATTTTAAGTTCATTTTATGATTTCTAACTTTTTTTTAGGACTAGGACTCATCACAGCATTTTTTAAAACGAGGGTATGACCTTTCAAAACATATCCATTTTATGTTTTCTGTTTTCAGCGTGTAGGTTAAAAGAAATCATAAACATAAAATCATCAAGCATCTTTCTCCCCTTGGCAAGATCCTAATTAACTGACCCTAAGAATCTATCCCCATCACAACTTATTACTCACATGACTTTTATTGAAAAAATAAGTTTAATTTCCATGCCAGGGTATTTTCAGAGGGAAAACCCAAAGCAATTAAATACCTTCAGTGGAATGAAGCATAAGCAAAACTCAGCAAAATCTGGGTGTACAGAGCTTTGCTGAAATTTTTGTTTCCTTTTCTTTTAAGAAAGTGACATTTTCTTTACAACTAGACATTTATGTGGCTTTGCTATTTGTTCCCCCTCGATGGACGATCGGGGCTACTACACACTCGTGGGGTTCTGCCCTAGTCCCCCGTAGATTTTATCTTTTGTTTCCTCGGCGCCAGGCTGGGAAGAGGAAGGGGGGACAGGGGGCTCGGTCTGGGTCCAAACGGGGCGGCGCTGTGAGGCGGGGGGGTTCCTTGCTGTTGTCTTTTCCTGGTGGCACCGAAGAAGCGGCTTGTCCTCTCTGAGGCCACAGCCTGCCTCAGAGGACAGATTGCCCCCCTCCCCCAGGCCGGCAGCACGCGTCTCTTTTGCGTCCAGATTGGCCGCGACCGGCGCTCAATAGCGGGAGGTTAATTTCCTTCACAAAGGTGAAGGGGGCACGGCTCCGGGGGGGCCCGCGCCCAGACAGGCGGCCCCTTTATTCCGCAGCGCCTTGATTAGAGCCCTTGATTTAGCATCTGATGTCAACCCGCAGACAAAATGCCCGCTCAGAATGAAAATGCATGAGAACGCGCGGGGAGGGCAGAAACCAACTTCACTGGGGTACACGACGTGGACCGCCCGTTTCAGGCTTTGGCCATCTCAACATGGATTAACCCAGCCCTGGAAGGCGCGGAGGCTGAGAGCAGCCCGAGCCCGGCACCTGCAAGGTTGTAAATCCCAGAGCCTCCAAGAACTTACAAAAAAAAAGTTAAGAAATTCAAGTGGGTTTTTTTTTTTAACCCAACCCAGCTCGTCCCCCGCTCCAGTCCCGGGTATGCTGACGATTGAAGAAGCACTGTGCCAACAGTTTCTCAAACTCAAAAAAGAAATCTTTCCAAGGCCCGAAGCCGCGTGGAAGCTGCAAGCATAAATATCACCCTCAGCTGCAGCCAGGAGGTCAAATCTTCTACCCTCAATCCGAACCCCGGTCCCGCGGCCCATCAGTCCAAGGCAAGGGTGGGTGCTGGGGCCCGGGGGACTTTACAGCTATCTTCCCTTCTCGATAATTTCCCAACTACCACGCGGGGATCCTGGCCCCTCTCCCGCCCCCGCAGCCCTTACTTAGATCTCCCTGCTCCAGCTTTTGCTCACCCCCGCCCCCACCCAATCAGCGCGCACAACTTCCCCCTCGGCTCCGGCTCGCTGATTGAACCCTCCTGACATATTTGGGGCTATTCTTCTCCTTTGTTGCTATTTTGCTCGCGACCCGCGGGTAATCCCCGCGCGGGAGGGGGGCATGCATTGTCGTGCTGATGGACGGGCCCATTTGGCGGCTCCGCGCCCCCCAGAGGAGAGACACAAAGCCCAGGCACGTGCGCCTCCCCATAGAGGAGCAGCAGACCGTGAAGGGAGGCGGGGCCGGGCGTGTGCCTGGGCCGGGCGGGGCTGCGGCGCCGGGCGGGGCGGCAGAGGGGCGCACACTGGGGCCCCGCGCCCTCAGGTACATCTGCCGCACCTACCGGGCGACCCCCGAGTCCCGGCCCCCTTTTTGCCGCTCCGTCGCCCTCCCACCCTAGCAGGCGGAGGAACTGCGAACGCGCTGATTGGCTCTGGGAGAAGCGGGAGGCGAGAACAATGGCCCCCTCCCCCCGTTAAAAGGGAGCGGCTCCCGGACCCGGGGACAGGGACGCGCGTGCAAGGCGCAGAGCCGGGCTGAGCCGCCGCTGACGCCACGCAAGTCCTGCAGCCACTGCTCCTGGGCAATGGGCCGGGGACACTGAGGGCCGCTGGGGCCGAGCGTAGAGGTGGGACCCAGTCAGTGCCTTGCCCTCATACCGCGCCAACATGCCCCGCGGCTTCCTGGTGAAGCGCAGCAAGAAGTCCACGCCCGTGTCCTACCGGGTCCGCGGCGGCGAGGACGGCGATCGCGCGTTGCTGCTCTCGCCAAGCTGTGGGGGCGCCCGTGCGGAGCCCCCGGTGCCAAGCCCCGGACCCGGCCCGCTACCGCCGCCACCGCCGCCCACCGAGCGCGCCCATGCGGCGCTCGCCGCCGCGCTCGCCTGCGCGCCGGGCCCGCCGCCACCCCCGCAGGGCCCGCGGGCCGCGCACTTCGGAAACCCCGAGGCCGCGCACCCCGCGCCACTCTACAGCCCCACGCGGCCAGTGAGCCGCGAGCACGAGAAGCACAAGTACTTCGAGCGGAGCTTCAACCTTGGCTCGCCGGTCTCGGCGGAATCATTCCCCACGCCCGCCGCGCTGCTCGGAGGGGGAGGCGGTGGCGGCGCGAATGGCGCGGGCGGTGGCGGCACCTGCGGCGGCGATGCACTCCTCTTCGCGCCTGCCGAGCTCAAGATGGGCACAGCTTTCTCGGCGGGTGCTGAGGCGGCTAGGGGCCCGGGCCCGGGTCCTCCGTTGCCCCCCGCCGCTGCCTTACGACCTCCGGGCAAACGACCAGCGCCCCCCGCCGCCGTCGCCACTGAACCGCCAGCCAAGGCAGCCAAGGCCCCAGGCGCCAAGAAGCCCAAGGCCATTCGCAAGCTGCACTTCGAGGACGAGGTGACCACGTCGCCGGTGCTGGGGCTCAAGATCAAGGAGGGTCCAGTGGAGGCGCCGCGGGGTCGTGCGGGGGGCTCGGCACGACCCCTGGGCGAGTTCATCTGCCAGCTCTGCAAAGAGGAGTACGCCGACCCGTTCGCCCTGGCGCAACACAAGTGCTCGCGCATCGTGCGCGTGGAGTACCGCTGCCCCGAGTGTGCCAAGGTCTTCAGCTGCCCGGCCAACCTGGCCTCGCACCGCCGCTGGCACAAACCGCGGCCAGCGCCCGCCACGACCCGAGCGCCAGAACCCGAAGCAACCACCAGGGCTGAAGCGCGGGAAGCTAACGGCGGCGGCAGCGATCGGGACACGCCTAGCCCGGGCGGCGTTTCCGAATCAGGCTCCGAGGACGGGCTCTACGAGTGCCACCACTGTTCCAAGAAGTTCCGCCGGCAGGCCTATCTACGCAAGCACCTGCTGGCTCACCACCAGGCGCTGCAGGCCAAGAGCGCGCCGCCAGCGCCCCCGGCTGAGGACCTTCTGGCCTTGTACCCGGGGCCCGACGAGAAGGCTCCCCAGGAGGCAGCAGGCGACGGCGAGGCGGCCGGCGTGCTGGGCCTGAGTGCGTCCGCCGAGTGCCACCTGTGCCCAGTGTGCGGGGAGACGTTCCCCAGCAAAGGCGCCCAGGAGCGCCACCTGCGCCTGCTGCACGCCGCCCAGGTGTTCCCCTGCAAGTACTGCCCGGCCACCTTCTACAGTTCGCCGGGCCTTACGCGGCACATCAACAAGTGTCACCCTTCCGAGAACAGACAGGTGATCCTCCTGCAGGTGCCGGTGCGTCCAGCCTGCTAGAGCGCGTCCTCCATCCTGGCCCCCAGGACTGTGCCTTCGCTTGGAGACCCACAAAAGAGAGCGCGCCCTGCACACCCAGACCCAGTGTCTGCACTGGGGCGCCCTCACCCCCGGGTGAAAGTGTCGTCTTCGCTTCTCAATGTGGCGTGACGGTAACCCCGGTCCTCTCGTTGTGACTCCTTTTGGACCCCCACCCCCGACTTTGCGTTGTGTCCCACCCCTAACCCCCATGGCGCAACAGGAGTCAATCTCTTTCTGTACAAGGGAGAAAAGCTGTACACGTTTGTCTTGTGGTTGGAAGCCTCCCCTTGGAGGGGGCGAAGCTGTTCTTCTTGCTAGTATTCTCTGTGTTCATGGTCTAGAAATGCGGTTTGCTCTCGCTTACCAATCTCTGCTCTCTATGTATGTAGCGTACGGGTTGTTTTGGGTGAATCTTGAGGAATAAAATGCCTTTATATTTCACAGGCTGTAAATTGAATTTCCCACACGATTAGCTTTATTATGGCTTGTGAACTGCTGGAGTCTGGCTTTACCTTTTTGTATGTGAACAAATCAAATTGCTTAAAAAAGAGTTTTCTTTAGTATAGCCACAAATGCCTTGAACCGTTCGTTGTCTGTTTGGGATTGTTTTGGGGGGGAGGGAAGGGAATTTTCACAAGACGCTGTAGTAACTGCCTCAATATTTCATGTGAGACTTTTTGGTTTGATCATCTTTGTTGAGGTAGGGCTATGAGTTCCCTCTAAATGTGTATGTTGATTTATGAGTAATTGTTATTTATTCTTTATTTATTTATATTATGAAGATTATGATATTATTTGCAGATTCTTTTTGGGGGGTGTGCTCCCCCCTGCCACTCTTGACATTTCACTGTGCATTTTAGAAGAGAGCCTCTTTTCTAAAGGGATCTGCTAAAAGTTTTAACTTTTATACCTATCTGAGGGAGTTACAGACAACCTACCACTTTATTCTGCTTGGAGGGCCCCTGAGGCCCTTGTACAACTGACAGCTCTTACTTTTAAATGCAATCTCTTTTCTACATACATTATTTTCTTAATTGTTAGCTATTTATAGAAAGCTTCAATAGAACTGTTTCAACTGTATAAATATTTACTATTCAAATAAAATATTTTCAAAGTCAAAGTATGGTGGACTTATTTCTGAATCGCATAGTTTCAACGAGGATTTAAAAGAGATGATTTCTTAAAAGCTGTCTTCATTTATTATTCAGAAGAATAAAACCACTATCACCAGAGTTGTGGTTTTAGAGTCAAGCCTAAACTTCTGGATTCTGTCTTTCTGGCGGCTGGGGAAGGGGAGGATAGTCTCAGAAACACCATGGAACTGAAGGCTGGTAGGGTGTGCTTAGATATGTGCTGGAAACTGAGTTAGAATGAAGGTCATCAGCGTCCTTCCAGAGAAATCTAGGTAAATCACCATAAAAATCTACCCTTTTTACCAAGGAGCACCACTTTCATTTAGCAAATCTTTCACTCCCCTGTAATTGGGGGCTCAAGGTAGTAGCAATTCCTCAAATAAAAGTTTTTGTTCTTTAAAGATCAATTAAAAGAAAGAAGAAACAATTTTATGGTTAGATTCCCAAAGTAAGAGAAGCAAACCAATTTCATATGTGGGTGTAACAGAAGTTAAGCAACGGGGTTTGGAGTAAGGCACTGAAATAATTTTCCAATCAGGTAAGCAGTCTATTTTGAGGGAAAAGTGGAACACCATCTGTTTGGGGTATTAAATTTAATAACAGGTAATTATAGTGTTCTCCGTTATGTGTTACTCAGCTCTCAGAAGAACAATTTTGATGCTCACCAGTATTTTGAGTTTTCCTCTCTTTGAAACATTTGATTAAGAACTTATGCTAAGCATCACAACTGTACTTTCCCTTTTGTGTGTTTTTACTACTTTTTCCCACTAAATCTTAAGATTTTTAGAAATCTGTCTGGTAAAGGGATTCCCAAGAGTAGCTGGGAGGAGAGTGGGAAGTCCGTGAGGAAGTTAAAAGGAAAAGTGAGGAAAGGGATTTTTTTTTTTTTCAGATTCTGAGCCTAAAGTTTTGTAGGGGAGAGGGTGTAGTAAGAGGTTTGGCTTTGGGGAACACTGAATATTCCTCCCTTTGTGAAGATCTGCATACAGACTTGAATAACAACAAATGAAGGAGAAGCCTACAGGTAAGCTACCTTCAAAAGAAACTGCCATTCATTCACCTTTCATCGATGAATACTACATGTTTTACCAGTTTGGAAAATAGGAAAGACAAAGACTTAGAGCAGGCACAATATAAAAGCACAACATTTACAGTATCCTGAAAACTTGGAATGAAACAATCTCAAATCTCTGGGCTGATAGCCATTTCTTCTCCCCCAGCAATAAAAATATGGAAGTTTTGAAAATATTCTCCCTGAAATATAGTATATTTTAAAATATCCCCCAAACTTGGGGTCAGCGTATATGTGCTATGGCAATAAATAGTGTTCCTAAAAACATGAGGTTTGGTTACACAACAAGGAACCAGACCCGTGAGCAGGAATGGTGTCTTCTCATATATACGAGACTCAGTGTTTTTCTTGCCCATAGTCAAAAAGCATGAATTCACCTAGGATCCATCTTTCTTTTTTAAGTTGTTGATGGACCTTTATTTTATTCATTTATTTATATGCAGTGCTGAGAATCGAACCAGTGCTTCACACGTGCTAGGCAAGCGCTCTACCACTGAGCCACAACTCCATCCTGGATCCATCTTTATGAAGTTAAATATGATTAAGATGTCCACAAACGTGCTCCTTTAATCCTTGTGGAAAATTTTTTTCAGTTGAACAAATTAAATCTTTTCTAAAATAAAAGCCAAAATTTCAGTTTTGTGAGATATCAAGTGAAACAGTACATATTCCATGGAGTACATTGAGGTTGACAAAACAGCGTAGAAGAAGAATGTGCTCAATTTATTTCAAAGTAATCTGATATGTGTTATAATATCCACAGGAAGAAAATCAGATTATCTCTTTTTTTAAATGCCTTTCAGGATAATAAATTCCTAATTTCTATTACAGAACACCAAGTCAAAAGACGTGCACCTTCTTTATAAATATGCAAAAACTGGGAGGACATGTGTATGTGGGGTTGCTCCAAGATTGGAAGGTCATCCATGGAATCCGGTCCAAGACTCCCACCCCATACCACAGTATGGGCTTGGTGGTGTCTGGGTTAGGATCAGGAAAAGCAACACAGTTAAGGCGGAGCCAAAAAAAGGAACAAATAAAGGAAGGGAGTTGATTTTTGCCAATGCCATTCCACTTCTCTATTTCCATGCAGATGTACGATAAAAAGCAAAAGAATGTTCTGCACTCCTTTGGTTCTGAAGTGAGCCTGTGACTGAAGCAGCTGTGAGACACACTGAACATCTCGTCTCTTTCTTCAGGGTTGATAATGTCCTCTTGAGGCATTTTTCCTGCCTATTACTGGCTTTTTCTTCCCTGGAGGTCTGGAGAAGTTGGAGCTCCTTCAGGAGCAGGAACGCTGAACTGGAAATGTTTGACCTGGGTGAGCTTGCCCAGAACAAGCAGGCATGCCCTTCTGTGTAGCACCATGGACAGGGTTATTATGCCTTTCAGATGATTGGGCTCCTCCTGGGCTCAATATGGGAGGAAAATGTCTGGACTCCAGCAGTGCACATGGGGTGGCACATGTGGGCTGTCAGGGTGCCCTGCAGAGACCTGGGTACACACATTTGGGCAGGGCAACACTAGCCACAGGTGGATGCTGCTGATGTGGGCACAGCTCTGCTGCCAGTGTGGGAGCCAAGTATCCTTCTCAAACCACCAGTTGACCTATTCCATCTCCTTGGACTTAGTTCCACAGCCATTCATGTTCCAAAGCAGAAGTGTCTTAATAATCCTAGTGAATAGATACCTTATAGGAATTCTTTTTGTATCAACTGTCTTGCAAAATAGAAAAGTGTCTCAAATAATGGTTGGATGGCATTATTGAGTCAAGTCACTTGGCTTCCTATAGGGGTTCAAAGCTTTTCATCTGTAAATCAGAGTTAATCCCCTGGTAGATGCCCTGAGGGGATCTGTGAGCTGTTGAGAGACATCTGAGGAAGATTCCCCAGACTGAAGTGAAAGGTGGAAAGATCAGATCCTCTGATCTGTTGTTCTTTACATAGACAGGGAAGTACCCTTTGTCAGGAATATTCCATGTGGCACTTAGAATTGATTATTAT
This sequence comes from Spermophilus citellus, assembly GCF_964194105.1. Lineage (NCBI taxonomy): Eukaryota > Metazoa > Chordata > Mammalia > Rodentia > Sciuridae > Spermophilus > Spermophilus citellus. Next base: position 45,399,771 of record NC_138185.1, read on the forward strand.
AAATCCACTGGCCAGAGGAAGTCTTACTTTGAGCAAAACTTACTATCATTTTGCAAAAGGGACATTGGGTTTTGTAGAGAAGTTTTCTGGCAAATAGACCCTGTACATGGTGTGATGTATCACCCAGTTAAGTTGCTACTGGGTCAAAATAAGTTACAATTTTTTGAATGACCAGACTAAAGAAACCCCTGATGTTGGGTAAAGGTAAAAGCTATGAAATTTAAAGAGCAATAAGAAGGAAACTGAGTCATTAAGAGTTATTAAGAATATTATGGACATGCCCAATTGCTTCTAGTGGCCAAAAGCACCAGTGAGAGAACTCCTGAATTGGTAACATGTAAGGATCTTGATTCCATTTGATTGACAAGGTGATGCCAAAGCATGGAACACAAGGAGACACTCAGAATTCTAATCTTAAATTTTGGAAACATCGGATAGGCAACATAACCCAAAAGCAATAGTCTGCAAGTCCTACACAGGTGAAAGACAAAGGCAGCAGCCAAATGCATCTTCAAGTCACATAACATCTTATGTTTGGGGGAAAGTTGTTTCTTTATTACCAAACTGCAGCATTTAATGACAATACTCCCAGGGAAACAGGAATGCTCTTTTCTCTGGAGTTGTGATGTCACTGTTGTCTCTAACATGAGTCACACAAAGAAAAGGCCAAGAGTGGGAGCTGGTTCTGTAACATAAAGTGACTTGGTCATAGAGTCAACAAGGGTGTCCCCACCTACTGATCCTAGGATAAGAAACTATTCCTGAGCACACAGAGTGGGAATACCATGCTCTAAAGGGCTGCTTTTAATTCCTGAGACTCCTGCATCCTAGAGTTTATTCTGTCACCCTGGCACTTCATCAGCCAAAGTCTCCCAGCAAGACCAGGTACATCAAATCCCAAGGAAGAAGGGGTTAGAGAAGATCTTACCTGCCCAATGATTTCCATAAATAGGAGAGTCTCTGTTTCTCATCAGAGAGCTTGAGAACTCCTCCCTCCTTCTGAGGTTACTCAGGAAACTGATTAATAATTTTTCACCACTCCCCCCAATCTTGTGTAAACAACTACCTACAACTTTTGGTGTCATCCAGGGAATCTTCTAGGCAAGAGGATTTTCTGAAGACAAATGAGGCTTGTTTCTTTGGACACATTCCCTATGAAGAAATGCGGAAGAAAATTACTACAGGTCAGATTAGGTCTTGAAAGCAACAGAGCCTGGTGAAAGGTGTCACCAGTAAGGAACCTGTGATGAACTTTTGGAATGAAGGAAATTGATTTCTTATAGCTGGATGAAAGAAAAAAATTAGCTTACAGATTTATAATTCACAGCTTTTTTTTTCTTTATTAAGGTCTGATATGCTTCTCAGAATCCTAGAACATATTTGAGCATATGATTTTAAGTCAGTTAATGTATTTTTCACTTACCCAAACACACAGCCCTTCATGTCTTAAGCCTCAACTGTCGTAATTTATCTACCATCTATTTTTCTAGTGGCTTGTTGTGCTGCATCTGGGAAGTGGAAATATTCCAGATATGCCCACCTGCTTCTATATGGTGAGCAGATGGGTTATAGGCTGAATACATTCGTATTTGTCTCTTTTGAAGATTTCAGTACAGTGTGGTCTTCTTCCTGGTGGCATTTCCATGGTACTGATTTTTTCTTCTTTAGTTCATTGAAATAAGCCCACACTACTGGGGCAGACCATTCCTGGAACATTCATCAAATTGAAATAAAACCTATAGAAAATTTACTGTCAGTAGGAGTCACTCAAAGGCATGATTGTTGAGAGCCTGTGTTTCAAGAATGTCATATTCAAACCTTGAAGCTTGTTGACACTATTTGCATTTAGTTTCCCAGTATGTGACCCCTTCCTAGGAACCCCGGCATTCACTGCTGCTTCCATTTGGTTTGAACTGGTAGACTGAGCATAGCCTAGAAGCCAAACAATTACGTGGGAAACTTCAACCTTAATTCAGTATTCTCTTCTTTCACTCATCAAAGAAGGCTCTTTATTTGAATGCAACATCTGCTTCATCTCTGTTGTGCAGAACCAGAGCCCGGATGCAATGCCTCCTTCTCAAACTCTACTGCCAGGTGACAGTCACACCTGACAGGGATAGGAAGGACAGAGTGAGCCAAGAGGCCATTGTGTGTTGAATCTGATAGGACACCTAGAAGGTGTTAGTACATGGAAGGGCGGATTTCAGAGAAGGGCTCTTTCTATCAGTGAGAGAAAAAAAATTAGGCTACAATTTCCTTCCAGCACAAACAACAGAAAAGAATAGGAGACTTAGGCTAAAATGCACGTGTCTAGTATTGCCATTTAAAAGCTTATCTCATCAATTGATTGTAGCTCTTTTCTACTGCTGTCTATCTACTGTATTATGTAAAATGGGCCTTTGCTATTCTAGAATACAGCTACAAAGAGGTTGTTATTCAGAGATGGGCAGAAACTGATAAGCATAGTATACATGAAAATGATCAAATTCCTAACTATCAGGGACAAAGGGAGATGAGCCAAGTCACAATCTATGGGTGTCTAAATTCAAACAGAATTGTGTTAGATCCATTCAAATATTTTATCCCACAAATGAATGCATTCTCCCCACCCCTTGTGTCTTTGAATAGAAATATTTATTGCTTCTTTTGAAACAGAATTATTATCATCCTTGATATGTTCATGAGGGTTTTCACATAACTGTCTTGATAAATTACCAAGCAGAATTTATAATTTTAAATCATTTTAATGAAACAGTTAAACAATTAATATTTTGGATTTGTACCAGAAAATTTTTGCTCTGTTAATCACAGAAAACCATCTCTCTCTCTCTCTCTCTCTCTCTCTCTCTCTCTCTCTCTCTCTCTCTCTCTCTTTCTCTCTCTCTCTCTCTCTATTAATTAATGCTTTGAGTGAAGCCATAACTAGAATATTTCTTTCTGCATCAACTTTCATGGAGTAAAACAAAAGCCAAAATATGAATATGGTTCTAAAACTTCTCAAATTATATCTATATTTTTTTTCTGCAGCCAGTAGCTTTAAGGTCCTTATGGAAATGACAAAGGAATAGGAAATTTATGTTTATTGATTGTCAGTTATGTGTGAGAACCAAATATAATCTCATTTCATTCTCATGACAAGTAAAATAGGTTCTTATTTCTATCTCATCTTTTTATACATTTTTTAAAATTTTAGTAGTTCTAATCAGTCATACACGACAGTAGAAACGTTTTCAATTCATTGTACACAAATGGAGCTGAATTTTTCACTTCTGTGGTTGTACATGAAATAGAGTCACACCATTCTTGCAATCATAACATATACCTAGGGTAAGGATGTCTGTCGCATTCCACTATCTTTCCTACCCCCTTAACCATCCCCCGGCTTTGCCCCATCCAAAGTTCCTCCATTCATCCCTCACTCCCTTCCCCATTATGGATTAACATCCACTTATCAGAGAAAACATTTTACCCCTGTTTTTTGGGGGAATTGGCTTATTCCATTTAGCATAATATTCTCCAACTCCACCATTTACCTGAAAATGCCATAATTTTCTTTTCTTTCTTTCTTTCTTTTTTTTGGAGGGGTGGGTAATGGATAGCTATTTTTAATTTTTTTTATTTATATGTAACAGCGGAATGAATTACAATTCTTATTACATAATGGAGCACAATTTTTCATACCTCTGGTTGTATACATAGTACATTCACACCAATTTGTGTCTTCATTCGTGTACTTTAGATAATAATGATCATCACATTCAACTATCCTTAATTACCCCATGCCTCCTCCCTTCCTCCCCCACCCCTCTGCCCTATCTAGAGTTCATCTATTCCTCCCATGCTCCCTCTCCCTATCCCACTATGAATCAACCTCCTTATATTCGGCATTTGGTTTTTTGGGATTGGCTAACTTCACTTGGCATTACCTTCTCTAACTCCATCCATTTACTTGCAAATGCCATGATTTTATTCTCTTTTATTGCTAAGTAATATTCCATTGTGTATATATACCACATTTTCTTTATCCATTCATCTACTGAAGGGCATCTAGGTTGGCTCCACAGTTTAGCAATTATGAATTATGCTGCTATAAACATTGAAGTGGCTGTGTCCCTGTAGTATGCTCTTTTAAGTCTTTTGGTATAGACCGAGAAGAGAGGTAGCTGGGTCAAATAGTGGTTCAATTCCAAGTTTTCTAAGGAATCTCTATACTGTTTTACAGATTGGTTGCACCACTTTGCAGTTTCACCAGCAATGTACAAGTGTACCTTTTCTCCCACATCCTCGCCAAACTTATTGTTGCTTGTATTCTTGATAACTACCATTCTGACTGGTTTTCTCTTTGTATTTTAAAAAATATGATAATTCAGATTGGAGACGACTCAAAAAACTTATATGCTCATGATTCCTTCCTTGACTTATTTATAACTGTGCTTTCATACATTCAAAGATCATCCTGGGATTCAAGAATTATTGCTTCTTTGCACTGTTTCACCATTGCTATCATTATAACAGGAAAGCCAGGCCAGAGGTCGACAAACTTGGGCCTCTGGAAAAAACCTGGCCATGAGTCTGTTTTTGCAAATAAAGTTTAATTGGAAAGTAGCCTTAGTTTCTACAGCAATGTTCTTAAAACAACTGCAAAGTTCATAACTGTGATAGAGACCGAGTAGCCCACAAAACCTAAAGAACTTACTATTTGGCTAAACTTTATAGAATATGTTTGCTGACAACAGCATCATGCAGGAGGCAATAAAAAATCATTATTATAGATCTCCTACATTTCTGCCTTTGGTTAATGGAAACTTGGTCCTTATGAAAACTGTGTTATGCTCAGTGGTGTCTTGATTAAACTCCACCATCTACTATACTTAATTCTTGAAAATGGCAAAATTGAGTTTGACTACTTTTACAGGTGTCAGAGCATCAGATGGTGTTTTTTTTTTTTTAAATCAGATCACTTAAAGAGTTGATCAGTTTTTTCTGAAAGCAGAACACTGTTTCCAAATTAGTTTAATATTGCTCATGTTTGTCACGTCCATCATGGTGACTTTCAGGCAGTACATACAAATCCTGACCTGTTAAGTTGGCCATAGAAATCTAGAGGAAGAGAGTGGGGATATAGCTCAGTTGGTAGAGTGCTTGACTCACAAGTACAAGGCCATGGGTTCAGTCCCTAGTACCACTGGTGTTTGGGGGTGCGGGGGAAAGAAAGAAAGAAATCTAGAGGAAATTTGTCCTTGGTTAGAAAGATTTCTTCCCAACATAATGGTTAACTTATCAAGGGAAATCACAACTTCCAGATGGAACCATAGGAGATTGCTGTTTTTAGAAGTTAAAAATAAGTTTCATGTCAACAGTTTATATGGTTCAGTCTAACATTTCAAGGAATTTTGGTAACCATTAGTTTAAAAATTGAGTTAAAGACAGAAGATGACTTTAATTCAGCATTGACTCATTTCAAAATAGTGTTAATTCAATAGCAACAAATACATTTCCTGGCAATTGCTGACCTCTGTTAATTGTGCAAATATTTGAGCATTTGGGCACTTAGAGCAATGTCCAACAGTGAGATATCAGCTCTGATTAGAAGTTCCTATCATTACTTGAAACTTTTTTCTACAACAGGTTTCTGATACATCAGTGCATCAGTGATGGCAGGGCTGTGTTTTAAATGCACCCCCCCCAAAAAAAATTAATGTGTCAGAAATGTAATACCCAATGTGAGTGTTGGGAGGATGGGCCTAATGGGAGGTGTTTGGGTCATTCATGAGCAGAGCCCTCTTGAATGCATTAGTATTGTTATTTTAGGCAGTGGGTGTATTATAAAAAAGGAACTTGACCCCTCTTGCTCTCTAACTTGCCCTCTAACATGCCTTCTGTCATGGAATGGTGCAACAAGATCATCACCAGAGACCAGCCCCTAAATCTTGGATTTCCCATCCTCCAGAATTATGAGCCAACACATTTCTGTTCATTATAAATTACCCAGTCTGAAGTATTCTTTGATAGCCACAAAAAAACAGATAGGCAACCTGTGTTGTACTTTCTCAGCATCTATTTTTTTCAGAGCTCTGATATGCAAAGTACAGACCATAGACCTGCATCATTGGCATTTATGTAGGAGCTGGTTAGAAATGCAGAATTGCAGGCCCCACCTTGGACCTGCTAAATCAGAATGTGCATTTGAACAAGATCCCCAGGGAGTCTGTGTGCACACTGATGTTTAATAAGCACTAGGTCTAGAGTGTGAGATCTTGGTCAAAGCTTGAGTTATTTCAGTTGTTGCCACCAACAATAAATTTGGCCTGGGATGGTTGATGACTTGGGAGTCTTAACTAGGGGCTGGGGGCGGCATTAATCTTAACTAATGGTGGATTTGTAACAATATGAACAGCTAATATTAGTTTATTTGCCTAGTCTAAGGCCTTCAAATGAATTATGTGCTGCATTCTCACAATTACTCTACACAGTTGTTTTGATCATTATTCCTGTGTAACAGATGAGGAAGTGTAAAGATGAGGATGGGGAAGTGGCTGTAATTGGGCATATTAGATGAAATTAAGAAGGGTTTTGGAAAGCACTTACCATTATGCACCTGCAAACATGTTAACAGGGCATCCCAGAACCATAGCAACCAGCATGAGTGAAGAGAATTGAAAAATCCCTTAGCACAATAAGGTCAAAGGCCAGCAGAGGGATGCAAAAGTATTCCTTTGCCAAATTTACCAAATGCAAATCCAAACTTTTGAGATTCAGAGCCTACTAACTTTTAAGAAAACATTTTAATAAAGTAATCAATTTTATGTCTCAAAGAGCATGAGAACACTGTGGTTTCAAAGGAATGGATTTTGGTGCTACTAGCAGGTCACTCCGTTTCCCTTCCACTATGTGGACTTTGCAAGCTCATATGTGAAGTTCCTTCCCCAGCATGTTGTAGTTTTTAGGTGCCAGGGGGACTGGAGCACAAAAACTTCTTTCATCATTTTTTTTATTGGTTGTTCACAACATTACAAAGCTCTTGACATATCATATTTCATACATTAGATTGAAGTGGGTTATGAACCCCCAGTTTTACCCCAAATGCAGATTGCTACCATTTAAAAGTTGTATGGCTTTTTCTCTCTGCCTGTTTTTTTTTTTTTTTTTTTTTTTTTTTATAAAATGGGGGCATGGGACTACTCACCTATAGCAAACATTAATTATATTTTCTGCTTTCCCCACAGTTTTGAATAGCTTCCTGTGCTCACATAATCTTCCATCCAGTGAGTCCTGCCTTCCCAAGGTAGAATCCACAAACTTGCTTTTCCAGCCTCCCTTTTGGCTGCCTCAAGGGAATGGAAAATGGGTTGAACCTTAAGATCAATATTCAACTATAAGGAGACAAGTGACCCTCCCATCTCAGATTAGAGATGCCTGAATTCTAATCAAATGTGCCCATGAGGTGTGGACTCAGAAGAGAAACATGAAGAATGTGTCAAATGCAGTCAATGCTGGCGATGGGGACGGAAAAGAATTTGTCTCTCAGAGGAGGCCGTGGTGAAGGCCTGATATCATGATATTAGCTGCATTTGGACTTGTCTGGCAAGACAATTGGAGTATTTTTCCTAAATCTTTTAGCCCCAAAGTCTGACTGTGGCCTTCCTAGACCCAAAGTGAGGTAGTGAAGAGCCTTTAATAAATGACATTTACTTCAGCTAGCTAAAGAGGATTGACTATCTATAACTAAGTACCTCCCAGGGTTGTTGTTGAGATTGAGTTATTCACGTCAAGTGCTAGTAAGAACTCATTCATTATTATTGTTGTTTTGAGTTTTAAAAAATACTAATCAGATTCAGGCCCAGAAGTGAGAGATTTTTTATTTTAAATTTTATATAATATTAATAACACCTGTTGCCAGTTTTAAAACATTTGTGCAAATTCTTTGACATGCCTCCCATTGTGAAGTCTGTACCCCCTGGGTCCTCCTCTCCAAAATTGTGTGAGACTTTGTGATTGTTTCCTTGATTAAAATGCAGCAGAAATGACACTATGTGACTTCCGAGAATAGTTTAGAAAAGGTCATGTGCTTTCTGCCTGGGCCTGTCTTGGGGATCTCAGTGTCCATACTGTGGGAAAATCCTAGCTACACACAGAGGCCACATGTAGGTGATCCCTTGATGGTTGAGCTGAGCTCTCAGTCAATGGTCAGAAGGGCCCTCATGTTGGGGAGCAGATGAGCCCCTGAAATGACAGCAGCCCCCTCTACCATCTCCTAGCCCACGTGAGAACAGCCCTGCTGGGATTGTTTGCTCCGAGAACCACATAAGATAGTAATAACATGATTGTTGTCGTCACTAAGTTTGGGGGATGATTTATTATGTAGCAATAGATAACCAGAATCAGCTGATCAGTTGATAATTTTAGAGTACTCTCTGGCTTTCAGAGTGCTTTAAGATGAATTTTTCTACTTGGTTTTTACATCAACCCTGTATGGAAATTATGATTCATCAATTTGTCTATAAAAATAATTTCTATAAATGTTGAGTGCCTTACTCTATAACACAAGGCTCTTCTTTGAGACATAGTCTGTAACTCAGGTCTCTGCACCCCTGTTATAGCATTCTTTCCTGAAGTCATGTGATCTGGATCCAGAGGAATAGGGTTTGTAATTATTTCACCCATCATAAAATTTAAACTACCATCGGAATGTATCTTTGTAAGTACTTCCTGCATATTGTCTTCAGCTCATTTTCAAAATAATCATAAGGTCAATGTCCTCATTACTAAACATTAACAACAAATCACTCCAAAACTTAGTAACAACAATAGACATATATTGTATTTCATTATTCATGTGGGTCAGGAATTCAGCAGCAGCTTGGCTGAGTGGCTGTACTTTGGGATCCCTCAGGAAGTTACAGTTAGTTGTCAGCAAGGGTTGCAATCAAATGAGGCTCTGGAGGGGCTGATGGGGCTAGAGGATACACTTCCAAGACCACTCCCTCATATAGCCACTGGTCTGCACAGGACAGGTAGAGTGTCTCACAGCATGGCATCTGTCCTCATAGCAAGCCATCCAAAGATACCAAGGTGGAAACTATAATACATTTATGACCTAATCTTGGAAGACACATCAGTTTTGCTGTCTGTTTTACTGGCTCCAAAAGTGGTGATGATCACTGGGAGCTATCTTTGAGGCTAATGTAGTCATTATTATTGTCTTAACTTACCGGTGAGGAAACAAAAGTCAGAATATTTGAGACTCAAGTATCAAGGCAACATTGAGTGTGCAGCTGGCATTTGAGGTCAGTATATCTGATTCTGTAGATTTGAGCTACAGAAAAAGATGACTTTATGGTATATTTTGATGCATTTATGTTAACATTTTCAGAAATTTCTTGAAAACCAAAAAGTTCTTTGGATATTATCATAGAAAAAAAACATGGGTCACAGAAGTGGACAAACTGAATTGGAATCCTGACTTTCTTTGGTCAATAAATACTTCATTTTATCATGGCTGAAATTATGCCTCTTGCCTGATTGCCCCCTACCCCTTTAATTTTTTTTTCCTTAAGCTGATGAGGAATTTAATCAGTTCTCTTATACCAGTGTCAGAAGACATGAGTCTTAATTTTATGTTTTAAAAATATAACTCCTCAACTTGAGTTTATAAAATTCTAAAATGTTGATATAGTCAATCAATTTAGGGCTAAAACTAGTCTTAGCTTGAGCTGCCATAGCAAAATGTAATAGATTGGGTGGCTTAACCAACAAGAATTTATTTTTCAGTTTTCAAGGTTGGGAAAGTCTAAGAGCAAGGGGCAGATGGATTTAATCTCCAGTAAAAGCCTGCTTCCTAGTTGCGGCAGCAACTTCTCACTGTGTCTCAACACAGCACTTCTTGTGAGTGCAGAAATCCCATCATGGGGGACCCACCCTCATGACTTCATCCAAACATAACTACCTTCCAAAGGTCCCACCTCTATAACATTGGGGGTTAGAGCTTTGACATATGAATTTGGGGTCACACAAATTTTAAGTCCACATTAATTACATATACTCTCTGATTCAATGTGTTAGTCAGTTTTTTATTACTGTAACAAAATACCTGAGAAAATAAATTTATAAAAGAGGTTTTAGTTGGTTGTATTACTTTGGGGTCTGTGATAAGGCAGCTTACCATGGTGGGGAGTATGCATGGTGAAGCAAAAAGCCTCTCATCTTATGGTAGGGAAGTGAAAGAAGCGGGTATGAAAGAGATCAGGGTCCCACAGTCTCCTATGAGGGTCAACCCCTGCCTCTGCCCCATTACCTCAAACCTCCCTAAGCCCCAAGTTCCCACCATCTCTCAATAGTGCCAAGCTGGGAAATAAGCCTCTGAGGGACATTTCAGATCTAAACTGTAGTACTCAGTAATTTCATTATGGGAAATTTAGTTTAACAAAAGTAGCAGTAGGTTAGAACATAGTGGATGGCATTCACTACAGGTGTTGTTATAACAGATATTGGAAACCATCTTAAGTAAGGTACATCAATTATATAGTGTTTTAGTTAGCTTTTTCTTCGCTGAGACCAAAAAACCTGTCAAGAACAATTTTAGAGGAAGAAAAGTTTATTCGGTGCTCATGGTTTCAGAGGTCTCAGTCTGTAGATAGCGAACTCTGTTGCTCTGTGCTGGAGGTGAGTCAGAACATCATGGTGGAGGGCGTGATAGAGGAAAGTAGCTCAGAACATGACAATCAGAAAGCAGAGAAAGACTAAGCTCAGCTCACTAGAGGCAGAATATCTAACCCAAAGGCATGTCCCCAGTGACTCTGGCTCCTTTGGCCACACCCTACCAGTCTATAGTTCTCACCCAGGTAATCCAGGCAAGTGAATTAATGCACTGATTAGGTTAAGGCTCTAATGAACTGATCATTTTACCTCTAAACTTTCTTGCATTGTCTCTCACATGAGCTTTTGGGGGACACCTCATCTCTAAATTATAACAATAAGGAATAAAATATGCAACTACTAAACATGATAATTAGAGAAACTGGTGCCCTTGATATATTTAAAAAGCACATTGTAAAATAATGTGTATTGTATGATACTGTTTCTGTGCAAAAGCAATCCCTATATCTATGGGTGTGTGTATGAATCTGGAGAAAAGGCTTTCTCCTGGAGAGAATATTCTCTTGAATGATGTGCTTGTCGATCTCAGGAAGAGGGGATTTGGAATGGGGGCAAATCATTATATATTTGGAGGAAAAAAGTATAGACTTCTGACCTATCATACAAATCTATACTTTGTGTATTTCATTAAACTCTCAATGATTAGTTAATAAATCTTCCTTGATTAAAAGAAACTCTTGTATTCGAGTTTTCTTACTGGCATTCTGTTCTCCTCGTTGGGTCAACAGTTCCAGAGGTTTGTTCTTCCAGTGCCTGAAATGAAGATGCCAAAATTTCCCCCAAGGAGGGCCCATTATCAGCCATCTGCATGGAGGACAAAATGGGGTGATGAGGATGTCATGAATGTGCAGCTTTCATCGGTTCTAACTACTGGTGAGAGGTTTGCTGCAGATTCTCTGCAGATTCTGAGCAAGGGAGATGTGTTATTGAGGCCCCCGCTTGCACTTAGCCCAGTGGCTGTTTCTTAGGGAATATTGATCAAAAGTACTCACCTCTATCATCCGAGGAGCATAATGCAGTCTGTGAGTATTCATGGAAAAAAGCTTTTCTTGGCTGGGCTATTTTCTGAAGTCAAAAAGATCCTTTCAGGATCTATAATAGCAAGCCCTTCCCACTTCACACCCTCAGTGAAAAGCACACTCCAATTTTCAGACCCCTGGAACCCCACACCAAGGAGAAAGCTGAGGAGTTGGACCTATTCATATAAAATATTCTATGTCAGACTCAGCAAGCATTTTTGGAAAGGGGTATCACATAAATGTAAGGCTAAAAATTACACTTGGATACATAGGATGGTGTGCTTTTGTTCTTGAGAGGATTTATACATTTATTCTTTCTTAAAATAATGCTTTAAATAGAGTCTCCAATCACATACATAATGTATTCTGATGTCTAAGGCAGCATTTCTTGATGTGAATATAAAAAAGTCTATCTGATCAGTGATTTTCATGTCTGAAATGGTGCAGAAGGGAAGACACTAACTTGGACTTCCCAGTTTCTCTGACTTTGATTCTATAAAAGGCAGAATTTTCCCAGACATCTGATTTTTGTTTCTGCTTACAGTGCTAAGGATCAGCCCAGGGCTTTGCACATGCTGGACAAGTTCTAAGACAAATATTTCTTAATGTGATAGGCAACTCAGGTTAGGAGACACTTAGGTATTAAAAATGTCTTTAATTTAAAATTCTAAAAATAACAATAACAAAGAAGCAATCTCCAAGCAAATTCTTCTTTTCCTCTTCAGAAGGATTTCAGAGAGTTCTTCTGGTTTTGATGCCAGTGTGTCACATTTGAGAGCAACTTTGGGGCAGAGAGAAGGTGCCTAAGGTTTGAAAGGCCCCTGACTCCTGGGCAGTCAGCTGGTCTCCTCATGCTCTCTGAGGTTGAGGGTGGACCATGAAGACATTGGTTTTGGAAGCAAGTGTTTCTGTATTCACTCAAAGATGCTTCTTGTGGTATTTAAGAGAACCAATCTGTCTTCACCTTCTTTCTCTGAAACTCCAGACCCATAAAATTTTTTTCAAGAGGCAATATACAATTTTAATCAAGCTGTCTGTAATGAGTGCTCAAAAAGCATGTGACTCTCTGAATGCAGAGAGTGAGAATGACTTTCCAGAATATGGCTGACCTGCCCAGGCCTCACACAAGGAGGTGTGGGAAGTCTGCCTATGTGGCAGGTTCTTCGCTTCAAAAGTATTTTTCAGTAAAGATATCAGCAATTTGTTTTTGAAAAATGTTCTATCTAGTGGTTTCTTGGAGTTCCAGAGTGAGATTAATTCCAAGTGTTTTCATTTTGGACTAGAAGGAGAGTGGGTGACAGTCTCCTGGTAGAGCCAGTTCCTTGCACTGGTGATCAACCTAGTCTGTTTTGTGCTTGGTCCATATAACAGTAGGGTCAAAGTGGCCTTGGATTTGACTATAGAGATACCTTCACAGTGGCCAAAAGGCACATGGAAATTACATTTTCTTTTCTGTTTTCTTTATTGGTACTCAGGATGGAATTCAGGGGTGCTCTACCTCTGAGCCATATCTCCAGCCCCCTTTTTAATTCTGAGATAGGGTCTCATTAAGTTACTGAAACTGGCCTTGAATTTGTGATCCTCCTGCTTTAGCCTCCTGAGCCACCAGGATTCCAGGTGTGCCATCGTGCCTGGCAGAAATTACATTTTCAACAAATAGTCCATGCACTGGTTAAGAACTCTGTTTAAGCTGCTAAATGAAGGTGTCATCATGAAGCAGAAACCAGGAGACTCAGCTCCTGTCTCAAGTCCCACTTTTTTAGCTGTGTGAAACCCAGTGAGCCAATATCTTCAGGCCTCAGTTCTTATAGCTATGGAAGGAAGTGGGTGAGTTATGGAGGATGCCCTTTCCAGCTGTAAACCTGTGCCTTGAATAAATTAAATACAAAGGGATGAAGTTTACTTTATGTTTCATTTCTACAACTTTCATTTTTTGGTTTAAAAAATGAAATGCAATTAAAACCATGCCCATTTATAGAAGGGAAAGTAAATTATAATAGTGCTCCTTGACATGAATGGTTTAATAAATCAAAGTGGCCTCAATTTAGTTTATACACCTATATAACATCATAACACTAGCACAAGTGTGTATAGAAGTGAACAAATATAAATGTCTGCATCTTTTTGATGGGAGATTTTTCTTCGAGCAATACAAATAACTCCAAAATTTTTCCTGGGATCCCTAGAAAATTATATTAAGACCAGGATATACCTTAGGAATATTCTTTCTTTAAATTCTGGAACCTGACAAAAACCAAATAAAATTTATGTCAGCAATGGTCCCTTTTGAGACCACTGAAAGTGGGATTTGCTTTGGAATTTTGATGATGGTGTTAAATGATGTAGCCTGAGACTTGGCAAGTTTCTTTTTTCTTTTTTGGTACTGGGGATTTAACCCAGGGTGCTTAACCACTGAACAACATCCCCAGCCCTTGACAAGTGTTTTTTAGGATGGCCTGGTCACTTACAGGAAGCATGATGGACTGGAATGTTCCCTGCCCCATTTTTTCACTATAAATAATAAAGTAACCTTTTGAATGAGACTTTGATAAAATATCCTTTGAATTTCAAATGACCATTTTTAGATCTGAAAAGTATGCCAAAATTATCCGAGGATGAAACTTGCAGGGAATCCTGGACAATCATTTTAAACTGAATTGTGAGCGAGGAGCAGAAACATAGCTCCATGAAGTGGTTATAGAGCTACAGGGGTACTTGCTTCCCAGAACACCAATCAATGGAACTGACTCAAGCTCCTGAACTCAACTGTATCTGCAGCCAGCATCCTCTGAGAAGCTTTAAGAAACATAGAAGCCGGGGCTGGGGATGTGGCTCAAGCGGTAGTGCGCTTGCCTGGCATGCGTGCGGCCCGGGTTCGATCCTCAGCACCACATACAAAGATGTTGTGTCCGCCGAGAACTAAAAAATAAATATTAAAAATTCTCTCTCTCTCTCTCTCTCCCTCCATCCCTCCCTCTCCCTCTCCTCCTCTCTCTCTTTAAAAAAAAAAAAAAAAAAAAACAAACAAACATAGAAGCCGAGGTTCTACCACAGATATTGAAGGTAAGAATCTAGGTGGGGAATGATGAAGCAGGAATCTGAATCTTAGGAAGCTTCCTAAATGAAGCTAATTCATGAGGCTGGGAACCACTATTTTTAGGACAGAGCACTCTAAAGCTTCATATCAAGCTTCATTCTATGAGGAACCAAGGATTAAAAGCAGGACATATCAGTAAGCAAGCTCTTGGTATCAGACAAGAGCTAAAAGGAAGCCAAATTGATTCAGAACCCACTTAACTCCTGGGAACTTACCTGGATGACCCTTTTAAAGATCACTGACATGTTTCGCAAATAATAAGTCCTCAATAAGGATTTGAAAAATGGACAAGTAAAATGGGGGTATCTTACAAACTTGGTTGTCTTAACATCCTGAGAATTCACTGCTTTTCAGAGCCCAGAGTGGTCGCAGATGTAGGCAAGGAGGCAGTTGGAGTCCTGAGGCAGGGCTATCAACCTTTGCCACACCAGCAGAAGGCCATATTACATTTTGTCTATCACTTACAAAGACAACCCACCTGGTAGGACCAGAAGGGTGGGGCTAGTGCAAGTTCTGCTCTAGAGAGTCAGCAAGGATGAAGCTTACTGTGGGCCTTGATACCAATTGCAATAGCAGGCAATACTGACCCAGTCATTTCACCACAAAGAGAGGGACAGGCTGTATAGACGGGAATGATACTTGGACATAGATCCTCTGGTGACTGGATCTTAGCATTCTACATTATAAACCACAAGGTCAGTTTTACTACACATGAATAAACTTGCCTGGGCTGGTTTAAAAAAATGTTTTTGAACAACCTTGTCCAATAAAAATGCAAACCACCTTTTTATTAGATGCCAGGATAAACTTTATTTTCCTACAAACCATAGAATGACCTAAACATATAGCACCTCAGTGCTGTTTCTCCACTTTATTAAATCATCACAGTAAATCAGAATTCAAGGGGAAGAGGGTAGAGAGTCAAGAGACATCATCAGTGGAGCTGTGTGCTTTCCTGGGCATGACTGCCTCTGTAAAGTGTGTCCTCGCATGTGCATACATGCATGTGCACGTGTGCGCGCGCGCGCGCGCACACACACACACACACACACCTGGGAAAGTAGGCTAGATGTGAAGGTTTCTATCACCTAAGAATGAACCTAGATGTGCAGCATCAGGAAAATTAAATAAAAAGAGACAGCAAAATAAGGATCAAATGACAGCTATAACTTAATTTACCATATTTATCAAATTTTCTCCCTATTTACACATTGTAGACCTAAAAATATAAGAAAACATTCACTTAATGTGTATGTCATACAGAGATATTGAGTGCAACTACAACGATGGTTGTTTCTCGTTGAATTTCCCTTCGGATGTGGACATCTGCCTTCTGTAGATAAAAACTAACACAGCTACATGTAAGATATCACAGTAAATTTTAAAGGATTCACCAAATCTCCACTTGATGCAAGGATAACAGGTCAGTTGCACCCAGGTGGTGACACCTGAGAAAGCTCAGGAAGACTGGATTTGCATGGCTCTCTGAATCTTCCATGATCTCTTGTTTGTAAGGCTAAGGGTCCTGATTAATCAACCCACATCACAAAGTCAAGGGTCCCCTCCACCCCATGGCTCTTAAAAGCTGCAAGTGTGGCAGTTGAAGACACTGTGACAGTCACTTACCCAGGCTAAGTTTCTTTCCTTGTGTCTGCTCAAGGATTAACTACTTTTAAAAAGTTATTTTGTGGAACTACTATTTTTAAGTATAAAATCGTGATCAATGATATGATAAAAATAAGTTAACTCTAGATGGAAATCCAGAAATCGTCATGCAAAGAAATGAGGGAATTGCCCAGGCCCAGTGTGAGGCCAGCAAATCTTATCACATTCTGGGCCAATTAGGAACACTTGTGTTTACAGATGGCTGAACTACTAATACTAATGTGATGAGTCAGCGCTGTGACTCAGGAGGGTCTCTACTGGATGAGTGACCCTCAGCAATTTTGCTAAGAGGCATTTATTACAAAAACACAATATTTACTTTTCTAACTGAAAAAAAATTCCTCATTTCAATTTTCCACCCCAAATAACAAAAACGACCAAGTTCATGTGATTGCAAGCAAACATGGTTGCCAGAGTCCCTGCTTCCCCACTCCATCTCCAAACCAAAGCTGTTACTGAGAACAGTGGACTAAAAGAAAAAACAAAAACAAAAACAAAAAAACTCTAGTCACAAAACTGCTGGCTGTCATCTGGGGTCACGGGGTTATTAAAATCATTAGGGATTATATGAAAGTCAAGTTATTTGCTACCTACAATTGAATTTCCCACACCAAGGTCAGAAGCTCTGGTTCATGGAGGCAAAATGAATCATGGAGCAGAGGTCCAGGGGAGTTAAATATGACTTCCAGGATGTTCCCTAGTGGCAGATGCTTGCCTAGCATGCACAAGGTCCTTGGTTCTGTCCCCAACACCATTAAAAAAAAAAAAAAAAAAAAAAGACTTCCAAATTCTTCTACTTCAGCCAGGAATTCTGCAACACAAATTTCTAGAGCCTGGAGATAAAATGTTCTGTGGGAAGTTATTTGCTGCCAGAGTGCTATGGGGGACTCAGGACCCCAGGAACAGGTGATGTGCTTCTCTATAGGAAAAAAGTCTGGGTACTTTGTAAACATGAAACCAAGTGTATCAATCACAGTCAAAAGCCTGAGCAACACTGGCCAAACTCTGCTGACCAGGAAGCCCAAATCACTTAAAGAAAAGGAAAGGATGGGAGGGGGAGTGGGTGAGAATAAGAAGCAAGGCATTTGCTAACAGGATAGGAAACACCATGATTTCTAGTCACCCTTTCTTTTGTCACTAATCCCCAAAGAAGTGAATGCACTGGGCCATTAGAAAATAGCCCCAAAGTGCTGGAGATGTAGTTCAGTGGTAGAGCTCTTGTCTAGGAGGTTCAAGGCATTGGGGTTTAGTCCCCAGCACTGCTCACACCCCAAAAGAAAACATCCCAAAGTGATTAAAGCTTACTTCTACTTAGGAATGTCCCCCATTCTCTTACATTCAAACAGCTCTGTCCAATGGTCCTGGGATTCAATCTCTGCCTGAAATCCTACATAAAGTAGACAGACTCTTCCTAACACTGGAAGTTCCACTTTTCTGATGGGAATGATGTTCTTAGTCTTTCTCACTTGTCCAAGAGTGAGTCTGACACCTGGGTCTGCCCCTGTTAGGTATCAGCCAAATCAACTCAATGGCTCATGAAAAAAATTGGTTCCTCAGGGAAAGTATAACATACGAGTGTGTGTGAAGAGCAGAAGGCAGCATGCAGGAAGGTGGGAAGGTGTGTACACACCTTTTCATATCCAGAGCCAATCATGGCTGCATATTGCCTACTGCTTTCCCACTCCAAACCAAGGGGCATTGTGCACTATGAAATGGTCTCACAAGATCAAGAACTGTGCAGTGTGTGATGGTCTCTGATGAGTTTCTTAGATTTCTTGGAGGTAGAGGGGCAAACTTCTAGCTCTGAGACTGCTCCCAGGGGCAGGACACAGGAAGAAGACTGTCTTCCCTATGGATTGATTTCCCTGTTGCTACATGGCAGGATTCACCCAGAGATGCCCAGCAAGGGAGCAGGGCAAGCCCAGACAGAAGGCAGGATTTTTTATTTTCTTCCTTTCCTTCTCTCCTTCCTTATTTTCTTTCTCTTCCCTTTATTATCTTTTTTAACAGGTCCAAATGGGTAAAAATATATGGATCAAATAAATCTCTTGCTTGCAATCTGCATGACAAGAAGCATTTCCAAGGCCTGTCTTGGCCCTCTTTGAGTAATAGCCAGGAGGGAAAATGAAGGTGAAGCTTTGGAGGCATCTGGACTTTCTAGAGTGTCCATCTACCTCACTGTGGCACCAGACACTGGCACTTGCCTTTTGTAAGGATGTGGGACTAACCCTGGGGTTTCTTCTTGTCTTACAAGATAGGACGTCCATCTCACAGGATAGGACCTTGAATTTCTAGAGACTTCTGAGTGTTCTGGGATAGGATCAGAATTATGACTTGGGAGTCCTCTGATTGGTCAGAAAAATCACCTCAGTGAGTGGACCTTAGGTATAAGATGGCAAAAGACTTCACAACTGAGAGAAAACTCCTGGGCTAAAGACCCCTGGGAAAGCCAATTTCAATGATGATGAAATTTTTGAGTAAACCATAAATCATAACATAAGGTGAACTAACAAAATTGATAGAGAAAATTCCACAATTCCACGATTGTTTTTCTGCCCTCTGGGAATCCTGCTTGGGTTTATAAATGAGGGTAACCAGCTTGGGGTTCAGAAGCCAACTTCCCTCTGCCCCCTCCCTGAAAGTGAGCAGACACCAGAGTAAATCAGAGACAGCAGGTTTGTTTCTGGTTGTTGGTGACTTTCTCTTTTTTGGAAGCTGGAGGTTTGAGAAGTTTTAGGATGAGATGACATAGCCCCACTTGAAAGATCCACATGAAATAGTTCAGTGGGATCCACCTTTGACTTCGAGGATCCAGTGATACGAAAGCTTGCTGAGAGCGCTGGCACAGTCATGGAGTTTCCTGAAGTCTCTGGGTTTGGAGCCAAGGGAAAAGGGCAGGGGAGTCTGGTCTGTCTCCTCCACACCAAGGGACTCTTTGAGGTCAGCACTCAGGATGGAGGCCAAGGCCCCTGCAAAGGAAGCAGAGAATGGTCAAGTCATGGAGTTGACCCAAGGGCCACAGAATTTAAGAGGGCATTGGTGGCACTCAAAAGAAAGGAAACTTGGTCTCAGGAAGAGGGTTGGATGTCCTCCCCAACCTGGTGGTATGCTTGCAAAGATGTTTGTTGAACAAATCAACAAATGAATGTCTTTCTTCCTAGTCTTTGCCTGGCATTTTCTACAGCATGAAAGAAGCTATGAATCTTTTTGAAAATAACTCACAGCCTTTCTGGCCAACCCAGAAATAAAGAATGAAGAGAAATGGCATCTGATTATAGAAAAAGAGAGAAAGAGCCATGAAGAACATTACCCAGAGCCATTGAGAAAAACCAGTGAAACTTTGTGGAGTGCCTTGTGGATCCCATTGATGCTGTTGGAATCTCTTACATATTAATATTTTACACAATGGGTTACTACCCAATTATTCCCCCAAAGGGTATAAGTCTAGAGGTCAGGACTAAATTGCTTATCTGAATGAGCCCAGATGAGCATACAGCTATTTAGCACTGGAGGGAAAAAGAATAAAATTAAAATTTGTGAATGCATCCCTCCACTCCCTGGGGTCGCTCTAGGTGAACTCAGAGGAATTCAAGAATGCTTGCTGCAATACCCAGCCACTGTTGCCAGTGGAGTTTGGTCTCCCCTAGGACTGTTCTGCGAATGAGAAGATCATTTCATCACCCTTACCCTTGTAATGTATTTTTAAACCCTGTTGTACTACACCCCAAGTTTCCCTGAGTGACCTCTGTTTGGAACAAGCTTCAAAAAGCAGGGCTTCTTACATCTTCCCTACATGCTTCACTTCCTCTGGCCTTTAAAATTATTATTATTATTATTGGCATTTGAAATTCATTTAAGTAGTTTATTTTATTCACAGACAGGATCTTTTTTCATCTTCTGACCTTGCCTTATTGTTTCTAGGGAAGAGCTTCTCGAATCAATACTTATAAACATGCTCAGACCTGTGGAGGCAATCTGCCCCCAAGCATTCTGAAATTCTGGACTTTCAGACTCTCCAATGGCAGGGTGCTTTACTGTCACCTTCCTTTTAAGCCTAGTGAGGTCAGGCAGACAGAGGAGGCCTGGGTCTCCTGCCTACTATTTTCTTCTTTAAAAATAGGCTGGGCTGGGGCTGGAGCTGGGAGTATAGTCCAGTGGTAGAGCACTTGCCTAGCATGCATGAGGTCCTGGGCCCATCTCCAGCACTGCTAAAACAATGCAAAATAGGTTGCTTTGGACAAAATCAGCACAACTAGACATTCATCCATGACAGAGACAGGATTGACAAAGGCATCTCTCTACCTCTTGTTGCTGGTGGTGGGCAGGAACATTTAATTCAGGGGTGAGGGGGAAGCAGAGGGAAACAAACCTGATTTAATCCCAGATAATCTACCATCTTGAAAGACTACCCCACCTACTACTATATTCAGTTGGGATAAGGAAGCAAAAGGCAAAATTAAAATGAAAAACCAACCGAATAAATGAAAGATACAAAGTGATGTTCAAAGACATTAAGCAAAGGAGTGCATTTTGGCTAATTCTGGATTAGAAGGCAAACATTGTAGCCCCTCCTTCCCACTCCCCCATCCAGGGAAAAGGAGAGGAGTAAGAAGGGTGTCCCTGGAATTCCTGCTGCTATGAAGATGAACAGAGTAACCAACATACCAATCATCTGTCCCACTGAGTGAGCCTGAGTGAGCAGCATGAGGCTCCGCAGCAAGGGCCCCATGCATCTAATAGAAGAGACCCTATCATCCAGGGGGGAGGGCAAAGCCACATCTGGAGTTGGGCCAGACCCAGTGCCACTGTGCCCCATGCATTCTTCCAGTCCTCAACTTTTTGATGGTGCATCCTCAGTCTGCCATGGCACCTATGTGCCAGCTGCACTCCCTGATGGATGGGGAGGTGGCAGCTGCAGATAAGCAGGTAGGCCACAAAAGAGAAGGCTTCTTTCCTGATAGGATAATTCTACTTGCAAGCTGCTGGCAGAGGCTGCCCTGACTTGGCCTCTTCCTGGTGATGGAGGCTGGGGGCCTATACAAAGACCATTCGAACCCCACTTACCTCTATTGTGGCAGATGTGGAAAGACACCCAAGGAAATGAAGGGCCTCAAGAGTAGAAACCTTTGCACAAATCCCCCTGTTGGGAGGAGATTGTATGACCTCCTATGTCCCCTCCCTACTTAATACCTGGGCTCTGAGGCTCCTAATGCTTCTGGGAGCTGACATAAGTGAGCCTGATTTGGGACAATATTGGAAGTAGGCCAAACCCATGACTGAGAAGAAGAGAAAAGGCAGCTGGGCTGGAGGTCAGCTCTCTGTGGTGCTGCTGTACATCTGGCCTGCAGGTATAAAGGTCCTGCCTAGTAGATGGGATTTGAATTTTGGATAAACCAAAGAATCCAGGCTCTAACTTTGCACTTCCATAGGTATTGAGACAAACTGGCTGGCTTCTGTGCCATGCATTCCACATGGGTGATGTTGCTAATCAAGGGAAGTTCACTCATATGCTTTCTCCTTTGAGTGGCATTGCCATGGTCACTATCAGCTCCTCTTCTGCCTGTGAGCCATTACAGCCCAGGCCACACCACAGAGGGTTTTTAGCTGGCTCTGTCAAGCAGCTTCTGTTCAGTCCATTAGAATGTCCTAAGAAGGGCCTGGACCCCAGACCCAGAACAGAAAGGCTGAGAGGTCACACCTGCTTCAGCAGACTTGCCCTCTAGATCCTAGACTGTAGATGGGGTTCTCTACCCTCTGTGCTCCAACAGCTTTTGTCTGTTTCACCTCCCACAGCTGTTCCATTCAGTAGCCTCTTCCACAACCAGCCCTCCCTGCCTGGAGGCCTCCATTAAGGCAAGCAGTCAAAGGCCACCCAGCATGAGCCACATCTTATCTGCCCATCTCAAGATCCTGCTCCTCTAGGATCAGGCAAGGGGGAGGCCCCTGCACCCATTGGTTTCCTGCAGCCCCCCCCCCCCACACACACACAAAAGGGTGGGTGACAAAGACATTTTCCAGGATGGCAGGTGTTGGTGTCAGATTCCACCCAGAGTGCACAGGCAGAAGAAAGGCAGGCAAGGCTGGGCTTCCCCGGGCAGCACAAACATGCAGGGGCAGGAGAGCAGGCAGGGTCCCTTGGGAGGATGGCAGGAGGCACCAAAGCCAAGGCTCAGGAAAGTAAGTGGGCATGCAGCAGTGTTAGGGATGGAGGGGAGCATGTTAGTAAATTTACACCCCCCCCCAAAAGCAGGGTAAATGGGAAAACCCACTGAAGTGTCAGTCTTACCTTGCTCAAATATTGTAATGAGACCTTTAGATATTTTAATCTGAAGGGAAAGAGCATAAAGTCAAATGAATACAAGCATGGCACCCCCATGGTTCTAACTTGATAATTAACACAGTGCTAATAATACACATACTCCCGAGCTGCCTGAGTATTCTCGAAGACTTGCAGATCATTAAGACCTGAAAATTCTACTTGATGGGACAAAATACTAGCTGTTATTACACTTACAAGTAGGAAATGAAAGAGACATTAGAACTCCTACAATGTATGAAGCAGACCTTGGTAGGAGCTCTTTCCTTTTCCTGATGCACAACCTTTCCTGACTGATTGGGTTTGAAATTCGATCAAGTTTTTAAGACAAGCACTGAATTCAATGGATGCCCTGAAAAAAAAAAATTGAAACCCCCCAGGTGTGCAAGTTTCCATGACTCCAAGTTTCATTTTACAGGTTTCTGAGCTGTACAGTGTATTAACTCAGTCCTGATGTCACCTGTAAAGTGACAGTCCCCAGGGAGTAAACATGCAGCATGCTGTGCAGAGGAAGGCACTGGAAGGAGACCCTGCAATAGTGAAACTGGACCAAAGGTCACTCTCACCCAAAGAGAAGCATGTTCTCAGCAGCCATGATGAAAGGAGGGAGGATCTTAGCCTTTCCATACCTGTGACACATTCCCCATCACCCACTCATTGTATACCAGCCCAATTCCAATGTGGGCTTTCCCTAGCAAATACACCCTCTTTCTTTCTGCATCAGACAGTAACTTCTCACCCCAATCCCTCACAAGTCTCCTGAATTTGGTGTCACTAGACCACCATGGAATCTGGACAAAGGACATTTATCAGTAACATGGACCACTGTCTGCATGGCCACAGATGAAAAACAGGGATTTTTTTTTTTTGCTGCCCCATCTGCAAAGGTTAGCACAGTGACTAGGGCCAGTTCTAAGGGAGTTCAGAGCAACATTGGAAGAAGGACCACTGACACTGTCTTAGCTGAGTCTTTCTAAAGAAAATGTGCATGTCAACAAAGACACATTTTCCAATCTATTTATGAATATTCACAGTCACCTACAAAAAGTCAATTATATGTGATTATCAATTTTTAGATTAATGTCTGATCCTGAATGACCTAGTAGCATTTTCTGTTCTACCCATTTGATTCCGATCGCCCTTAATGCTGCTCTTTCTTGACATGTGGGCATGAGACGTTCTGGGCTTGTGTTGATTGTTCATAACAGACTACTATCCTCTGGATAATGTAATTATCTGGATTTCCCATTTCCTCCAGTTTACTGTGCATGGACTCCCATTTTCTCTCACAGAGAATGGCAGAGCACAGAGCGTCTCTGCATGGCTCTTCCTTGAGTTAAGGAGGTTCAGCTTTTCAGAGCACCATGCTACTGACTCTCTCCCATGCGAGCAAAGGCTGTCTTTATGAAGGGGCTCCTTGATCTAACTCCCCTGCAGCCCCCTTGGCCCTGGTTATGCCATGCATATGGATCCCTGATTGGTGGAAACCAAGAAAGCAGATGGCATGCTAACAATGGAGGACTTGTTTGTAATTGCTGATGAGGACTGGTTTGCTCCTCTCCTGAGTGTCCCCAGACGCAGCCTGGTGTGGTGTGCCTGACCACAAAGAATGTCTCAGTAACTGCCAATCCATGGTTGAGTTAAGGAGATGCAAAGACAGAAGCAGTTGTGGGCTGTCTTGATTATTCCATGGGGCTCAACTGTCACCTGGGCTTGACATGCAGGCAGTACTCCTCAAGGTGAGGTACTAGTCGCTAGCATAGGGGAGTAAGCTGTCAGATTCCTGGTATATCCTTGGAAGTCAATATATGGCATCAGCTACCCTGCACATGACTGAATAGCACCAGGAGAGACACTGAGCTTGGTAAGGAAGAGACTGGGAGGCATGTGATGCCTGGGAAGATGGGACAGAGACACACAGCAAAATCATTTAATCCTTTCATCAACTGGGTACCATGCATGTGTCACCTATCATTCTAGGTTTTAGGAATATAGCAGTTAACAAAGTAGACAAAGATGGTGAAGAAGGTACATCATTCTAACTGGGCAACAGCGCCCCTTGTGGGTAAAAAAAAACCTTACTCTACACAAAGCACAAATGTAAGCACCTTAATAGATACAGTGTTGCTGTTGTATTCTAGGAGTGGAGACAAATTTGGAGATAAAAACTTATCAGAAGGCTCTGTAGTGGGTCATAAAGGAAAAAAAATTGAGAGACTTTGGATTATAGGGTTAATTTACATCTTGAATATGAGGTTATTCTTAGAAATTCGTGGAACTGAGAATCAGAAGTCAGTCCCACTCATATGTAGGAGCAGTTGAGTAAGACTCTGGGGGAGAACCCTTAACTCAGATTGGCCCTGTTGTGGCCAATCAATGGCTTAGACATAGAGTTTGAGCCTGGATAACTAGAAGTCAGTTTCAAAGAAAGCTGTGTTCTTTGGCCTCTAGTGACTTTGATGCTCTGGATATCAGCAAGAATTTAAAAAATACAGGACAGGACAGGCCTGGTTGGAGATTTGTTGTGTTTTCGACAGCTCAGCCTAGCAGAGGCTTTTAGAGTATCATTGGGTCTTTTCATGGCATGTTTGCTCCAGCTGGACTCACTGGGATAGCAAAAGAGAAGGGTTTGAAGCAAGCTTCTTATCTCTGAGGAAAGCCTGCCATCCAGAACTGCCACCTGGGATAACACTGGGCAGGGTCAGACAAGAAAAGTGGCTGCCTCTCCCGGATCCTTGTTACTGAGCAGTCAGTGTGGAAAATGATTAACTGGCTAAAGATAATTAGGAAAGAGAACAATTTTGAGAGCTGGCATGAATGAGGAGAGAAATAGTGGACTAGGGTTCCAGCTTTCAGCAAGTGCTAAATATCCTACCAGCGGGAAGGCAGACAGAGCGGGAGATCAGAGAGCTGTCTGGGTTATTCAGACAGAGCCCCTGGAATGGCTCTGAGGAAGGGAACAGGTGCAGCCAGTGGATGGGGTAAGCCTACACACGCAACTCAACACTGGCAACCCAAGACCAGTGGGAATTAGCCAGCCTAATTAACATCTCCAAATGGCCCAAGGATGGCTTCCAGTATTTTCAATCCAACAGCAGTGGCTGTGTCCTGGCCCTGAACCTGGCTCTGGGCTTGGCTTCCTCTGTTTGGTCGTTGGTCTTGCCCATCAACTTTGATTCTGAAGCAGAAAGCTAGGACAGCTGGACCAACAGGAAGGGAGGGAGGAAGAGAGCACACATATTGTGCACCTGCTTGTATATAAGCACCTGTGCAGGGACTCAACAAGCAGGTGAGATTTCATGAAAAGAGTTTCCTTGCATTTTTCTCTTTCCTTTCTCCAACCATAGTGTACTTTTAGGAGCCATGGCTAAGTTAAATTATACATTTAAAATTAATATTTTGGTGTCATCTTTCTTGTTAGGCCATTATGGAGAAAAGTTTCAGGGTGCTCTTGATATTTCACAGAACATGAGTACTCAGATTTCAGTTGCATCTTCGCCATGGGGAGACTGTTCATCTTACCAGACTGAAGCCACATCAGAGAGCTGAAAAACAGTACACGTGTATCCAAGGGCAGCAATATTCCTAACAGTCCCAAAGTGAAAACTGCCCATATGTCCGTCAACCGATGAATGGACAATGGAATACCCTTAGGCAAGAAAAACAAAGAACTGATACATGCTGAAACATGGATGAACTTTGAAAATATGCTAGGTTGGGCTGGGGATGTGGCTCAAGCGGTAGCGCGCTCGCCTGGCAAGCGTGCGGCCCGGGTTCGATTCTCAGCACCACATACAAACAAAGATGTTGTGCCCGCCGAAAACTAAAAAATAAATATTAAAAAAAAATTCTCTCTCTCTCTCTCTGAAAAAAAAGAAAAGAAAAGAAAATATGCTAGGTAAAAGAAGCTAGTCACTGAAGACAGGATATTATATGATTCCATACATGTGAAATGCCTAGAATATGCAGATCCATGGAAACAGAAAGTGGATTGCATATGGCTGGAGAGCAGGCGAGAGTAAAAGGAATTGCCTATAAGTGGATTTTACTAATTTTTATGGGAGGTAAAAATGTTCTAGAAT
This sequence comes from Spermophilus citellus, assembly GCF_964194105.1. Taxonomy (NCBI): domain Eukaryota; kingdom Metazoa; phylum Chordata; class Mammalia; order Rodentia; family Sciuridae; genus Spermophilus; species Spermophilus citellus. Next base: position 45,426,606 of record NC_138185.1, read on the forward strand.
TATATGGTAGTAATAGTTGTGAGTACACTAAAATATACCTTGTGAATACTAAAAATATTGAAGTATATAATTAAATGGATGAATTTCATGGTATGTGAATTATATCTCAATAAGACTTTTCCTTATTTCCTGTGCTGGGGGTAGAATTCAGAGCCTTGCGTATGCAAACACAGTACTACTGAGCTACATCTCCAACCAACAACTATATTAAAAAATGGCAAAAATAAGATAAGGAGGTCTGATCAGTATTACTGCTCCTCCATTTACAAAAGTAAATCAGAAGTGGCTGTAAGATTTAGGGGGAAAAATGTCCAGTGAGATTCTGGGAAGCAGGGGAACAAGGGTTGTGATGCAGCTTAATACATGCCACCACTACCTCTCTGGCTAGGCCCTCTGCAAACTTCCCCCACCCACAAAGCAAAGGGGCCTCTCTGCAGGTGCCACACTCTTCTTTGGTGACTTATTGCCCCTATCAGGCTGTCCCTAAGGTGGCCTCTAATTTGAATTCATCTATCTTAAAAGCACTCAGAGGAGGCTGGGGTTGTGGGGTGGAGAGATAGTACGTCTTGCCCCAGGAAGTGACTAGATTATGTATCCTGCTCAGAATTACTTTTTAAATCAGCAGCTGGAGAAAATATAGCAGCAAGTCTATGGAGACTTGGAGGACAGTGAGTTCTAGTACGTTGTCTTGGAATTTTACTGATTAAAAACAGTCCTCTTATGAATTCTGCTGTCATACATAAATTTAAAAAAAAGATGCAGGAAAAAAAAAATAAACCAAAAAACCCCCAAAACAGTCCTCTTGGCACTGGGGTTGTGGCTCAGTGATAGAAAGTGCACTTAGTATGTAGGAGGCCCTGGATTCAATCGTGAACACCAAACTCATCCTGTTTGGGACCATAATTAAGATATTTTCTATGAGTTCTTTCTGCATGGCTCCATTTGAATTCTAGAGTAGTCAGTACTTCAGCCAACTGTTCATTACATTTCTTAGTTATCTGTGCTGTACAAACTGTCCAGGCCTATAAAATAGTCTTTTCTCTCCTTTGGTGAGAACATTTTTCTTTCTCTACAAAAGAATTCCTCCCTGTCACTCTTCTGTTTGCTTCTATGGGTTTGTTCCCATAGTAGGCATCAGAAGGCAGGGGGGCCTGCAGGGTGGAGGCAATGGGTTCAGTAAGGCACAGAAAGACCTAAACACCGAGCCCTGGTGTTATCATGTGTTAGAGTCTGTAAACAAGTCAGGATGGCGCCTGGCATTTTGCCAGAGAAATATTAGAGTCCGTAAACAGTCTGGATGGCGCCTGGCAAAATGCCAGAGGGAGTGGTTTTGTGAAGTAACGCCAGCAAGCCATTAAGTGTGGAGATTCCTTATTGGTTGACTGCTGTATAGGGTTTATGCTAATTAAGATAAGCTGTGTGGAATGTATAAATACCGCTCCTGTCCTACAATAAACGGCTCCCTCTCCTGCTGTATCAATCTACACAAGTTGCTCGTCACCCCCGGGGTTATTTTGCCACAGCCGGACTGCGGCAATCATTAACTGATGATAAAAAACAACAAAAAACCCCAATGATCCTCCATTGTCCTCCACTGCTTACTTGCCAAAGAGATAAACCTTGTCTGACTGAGGAGAGGGAGGGGGAATTGTGTAGAAATGGAAAATATTTACACATACATAAAAAGCCACTATAACTCACAGATTATTCTGGAAACCATTTTTTTTTAAAGACTGAAACAATTCTGTGGAATCTCACCCCGACATTCTCACTCTTCTGGGTCACTAGGCCATTTGAAGTCACTTGAAATAATTGTGTGCCAGGCATAGTTGTCTACACAGTTCTTCGGGTTGGCACAATGTATTACAACCATTGGGTCCCATGTGAGCTATGGATTGGAAGGCCAGGGCAGGGCATGCGACTGCAGGTAAAATTTTTCCTGTTTCCTTCACACTTCCTCCACCATGCAAACTTTCCCCTACAAAGAGAAGGTATCACCAAGTTCCTTTCACCTGATAGCCCAGGTCAGGGACTGCATTTTGTGGTACTGGGATTAAGGGGATATTTCTGAGTGCTCTCCTAGTGTCCCCTCAGATAGTGTCCAAGGAGAATACCTCTTCTATTGCCATAACATTCGTTCATTACTCAAATATGTATCATATGCCTTCTGTGTGCATATGGTGGGAAGATACCACGAATGAAATATCATCTAACTGGTCCCTGCCTCCATACTATATTCTCCCCACGGAAGCCAGAAAGATCCTTTTATTTTTATTTATTTATTTATTTATTTATTTTTATTTTATTGTTGGTTGTTCAAAACATTACATAGTTCTTAATATACCATATTTCACAGATTGATTCAAGTGGGTTATGAACTCCCATTTTTACCCCGTATACAGATTGCTATGTCACATCAGTTACATTTCCATTGATTTACAAATTGCCTTTCTAGTGACTGATGTATTCTGCTGTCTATCCCGTTCTCCACTGTCCCCTCACCCCTCCCCTCCCCTCCCCTCCCCTTCTCTCTCTCCATCCCCTCTACTATAAATCGTTTCTTCCACTTATATAATTTTTCTCCTACTCCTCCTTTCCTCTTATATGTAATTGTGTATAACCCTGAGGCTCACCTTCCAATTCCATGCAATTTCCCTTAACTCTCACTTTCCCTCCCGCCTATCATCCCTGTTTAATGTTATTCTTCTTCTCCAGCTCTTCGTCTCTACCCTGTCCTTGGTTACTCCCCTTATATCAAAGAAGACATTTGACATTTGTTTTTTAAGGATTGGCTAGCTTCACTTAGCATAATCTGCTCTAATGCCATCCATTTCCCTCCAAATTCTATGATTTTGTCATTTCTTATTGCAGAGTAATACTCCATTGTGTATAAATGCCACATTTTTTTAATCCATTCATCTATTGAAGGGCTTCTAGGTTGGTTCCACAATCTTGCTATTGTGAATTGTGCTGCTATGAACATCGATATAGCAGTGTCCCTGTAGCAAGCTCTTGTTAGGTCTTTAGGGAATAGACAGAGAAGGGGAATAGCTGGGTCAAATGGTGGTTCCATTCCCAGCTTTCCAAGAAATCTCCATACTGCTTTCCAAATTGGCTGCACCATTTTGCAGTCCCACCAACAATGAACAAGTGTACCCATTTCCCCGCATCCTCGCCAGCACTTGTTGTTGTTGGACTTCTTAATGGCTGCCAATCTTACTGGAGTGAGATGGTATCTTAGGGTGGTTTTGATTTGCATTTCTCTGACTGCTAGCGATGTTGAGCATTTTTTCATGTACTTGTTGATTGATTGTATGTCCTCCTCTGAGAAGTGTCTGTTCAGGTCCTTGGCCCATTTGTTGATTGGGTTATTTGTTATCTTATTATCTAATTTTTTGAGTTCTTTGTATACTCTGGATATTAGGGCTCTATCTGAAGTGTGTGGGGTAAAGATTTGTTCCCAGGATGTAGGCTCCCTGTTTATCTCTCTTATTGTTTCTTTTGTTGAGAGAAAACTTTTTAGTTTGAGTAAGTCCCATTTGTTGATTCTGGTTGTTAACTCTTGCGCTATGGGTGTCCTATTGAGGAATTTGGGGCCTGACCCCACAGTATGTAGATCATAGCCGACTTTTTCTTCTATCAGACGCCGTGTCTCTGATTTAATATCGATGAGGACAACTACTCCATTCACAATATCCCCCCCAAAAAATAAAATACCTGGGAATCAACCTAACAAAAGAGGTGAAAGACCTATACAATGAAAACTACAGAACCCTAAAAAGAGACATAGAAGAAGACCTCAGAAGATGGAAAAATATACCCTGCTCATGGATAGGCAGAACTAACATCATCAAAATGGTGATATTACCAAAAGTTCTCTATAAGTTCAATGCTATCCCAATCAAAATCCCAATAGCATTTCTTGTAGAAATAGATAAAACAATCAGGAAATTCATATGGAATAATAAAAGACCCAGAATAGCAAAAACAATGCTAAGCAGGAAGTGTGAATCAGGCGGTATAGCGATACCAGACTTCAAACTATACTACAGAGCAATAGTAACAAAAACAGCATGGTACTGGTACCAAAACAGGCGAGTGGACCAATGGTACAGAATAGAAGACACAGTAACCAATCCGCAAAACTACAACTATCTTATATTTGATAAAGGGGCTAAAAGCATGCAATGGAGGAAGGATAGCATCTTCAACAAATGGTGCTGGGAAAACTGGAAATCCATATGCAACAAAATGAAACTGAATCCCTTTCTCTCGCCATGCACAAAAGTTAACTCAAAATGGATCAAGGAGCAGAAAGATCCTTTTAAATGAGAGACATCACATTGCCCCACTTCTCCAAAAGCTCGCCATCTCACTAGAATACCATCCCCCAATTTTCCCTCCAGCTGCAGGGTGGCTCCAACCTTCCTTTTCCCCCCTCCTCCTCATTTCTTGCTTGTTGTGCTCTAGCCATAACAGGATCCTCACTGATCTCCAAACATGCCAGGAAAGCTCCTAACTCAGGGTCTTTGCATGTGCTCTTCCCTGCCTCCTTCCATATTTGGCTACCTCCTTCAGTCTTTCCTCAAATCTCACCTACTCAGTGAGGTCTTCCTTGACTCCTTGTTCTGAAGCTGTCCCAACTCTGGGGTGGTTTTTCTCAGTATCTTCCTGAGCCTTCTTTCTTGATGTCTTTTCCTTCTTGGCACTCATCAGCTCCTGATGGCTCACTTCATCACCTTTCTTCCCTGTGTGGAAGGCACCCTCAAGGAAGGTGGGGCTACCACCTCCTTTGGCCACTTCTGTGCCCTTCATATGAAGTATTCAGGAACATTTACGGAGTGAGCACGTGAAGGCGTTACACTTATGGGATTTGTAAATTCTCTGAGTACTGAAGCTGCCGTTCTCATCTACTTTAACTGTAGCGGAGGTACATGTGTCCCTAGTACCCCAGCTGACCCTGGATTTTAATATCTAACTATAGCCTCCAGTAGGCCACCAGATTTGGGTAAGTGGGACAAAGTCCACAGTCAGTCTGGTGTCTGCAGATTTCTTCTTCTGGCTTCTTTCCTGTGGTGATCCCTTTCTTCTGGGACACCTGCTTCTGATGCTATTGGATCAGTTAACATTAACCTGGCCAGAAGTGCCTGGTCTCAGACAGCTGCATGATCAGATGTTGACTGGAAGGCTGTGGTGCTAACTGGAGGCAGGCTGTTTCTCTTGCCATTTTTCCATGCCCTAGGGACACAGCTAGGGAGCAGGATTCCATATGAGCATGCGCAGCAGGGTTTGTCTAAACACTCTCTAGCTGCAACGCCAGGCACTCAACATCGTGTTTTCCCTGAGATTAGGGCTCTGGGGGAGTGGAACTTTCCTGAGTGAGCTCTTGAAGACCCTCAGGCAACCTCAGGGATCACACTACTTTGATCATCAGAAGACAGATGCTGGAAACAATGTGGTCTCACTGTTTCCTATTACAGGTAACAGCTGAGCTCTGGTAAGGGCAAGGGCAGCCTTGGTGTGGGGAACATAGTTAGGTGGAATGTGTGCTTTCTGCATCTAGGATTTTATCATCTCATATTCTTGAACTGGTTGGAAAATAAGGTTTTGTCTATTTATTCTTGGTACTAGCTAATGTTACTAAGCTTCTTATCAGCCAAGAAGTAAATTTTGGCCTTGTCAAGGCTATATATTCTCTTACTTCCTCCTCCTCCTCCTCCTCCTCCTCCTTCTTCTTCTTCTCTCTCTCTCTCTCTCTCTCTCTCTCTCTCTCTCTCTCTCTCTCGTAAAACTATCATATTTCTCATTTTAAGAGATTTTTTTTCCTATAGGTTTTTGTGGTACTTCAAAGGCTAATGAGTAAAAAAGAACCAGCTTTTCTCTCATGCTCTTTACAGGTTTATTTTGTGATTATCATCCTTTATCTCTCTGGAAGAGTCTAGTATAAAATATTCTTTTTTCTTTCTGCCAGCACACTTAAATGCCAGTAAGAGTGCTACCATTTGGCCTGTGCTTTCGTTTGTTCACTGCTAAATAGAAATTCAAAGCAAAATCATTGAGTCTTCCAGGAACCTCCAGTGCTGAGGTTGCACAAGTAGCACCTGCAAGGCCAAATTGACTCAAGGGCTGCTGCTGGGGTTCACAAAGAATGTGAACCTAGGGTGTCAGAAACTCTGGGTGCTTCTCAAATTCTCAAGGTTATTTCCAGTAAGCTTTAATTAAGACTCATTTCCAAAAACTGTCTCTTAGAAAAATTCTTGGTACCTGCTGGCCATCTCCTGGCAACTGCTGCAGCATCCCCTGAGCCGTAATTAGCTGTCAAGCGGGAGGGAGAAGTTGCCTGCCCTTAAAACCCTGTAAGGCCTGGGAAACCGGAACTAACCCACGGTGATATTTCACAGAAAAGCAGCACCTTCAAGGTTCTTCCAGAAGGACAGAGTAAGTGCAATGTCAGTACTTCAGAATGATAATGTCTACTCCCTTCTGATTCTGGGAATCTATGAGCACTCCAAATCTGAGCACACCCTCCAGATCTTTCTCTCTGCTCTTCCCACACTTGCTATCCTCTGTCTTAATCTTCTTTTACATGGGTCTTCTCATTCTTAGTCACCTTGGTTCACAGCCAATGTGAAAACTCACATTGACAAGTTAAAAACTCACTGGGAGGATGCTTAGTAGATAATATACTATACAGGAGCAAGTTTTCATTCTCTTCCAGGGTCACAAGGTAGGTGGCATGGCCCATTTCAGAGGACTCTCAATCCAAACGACTCAGGCCATTGGCTGATGATATCTTTTTTACTTGCAGTTATAGTCTGTAGCTAACTAACTTTGTTTATTAATAAATAGCTATCTGCTATTATCAAAAGTATCAGCTTTTCTATAATAAGACTTTTTTTCTCCATAAGGGAAGGGAAGGTGCAGGCCTGCCTAAGGTCTCTAGAGCCTTCTGTGTCCCCTCAAGTACCCTACACAGTCCTGCTCTGTGGCAGCAGCCAAGGGAAGGGAAGGCCAATTCACAGATAGTAATATGACAGGCAGCAGCACCATTTTCTAGCAGATAAAATGGAAAGATATGTTTGCTTCATCTCTGTCTCCCAGAAATGACACTGAAGACAGTAAAAGAGTTTTAAAAAGACAAAGGAATGAATAAGCATGAAGCAAAATGTGGTACTAAGCAGGGTCATCAAGAATTCTTTTTAAAACAACTTCAACACCATCTCTAATCAAGTTTCAGTTATTCAAAACTGCATTATCTAGTCTGTGGATTAACTAGGCTCCTGGTTTCTTCTGATTTCTCCACACCCAGTTTTGACCATATTGCTTATCACTGGCCCACTCTCTCTAGGAGACTGGGAAGGGAGGGGACAGATGAAACATAATTACAGGTGTTTGTTCTGCATCTTGCATCAGGCCCAACACATCTGTGGTCTAGAGACACACCTGTGCCACTTAAAGCAACAGCCTGCCTCCTTTCTATTTAATTCCCGTTGGATGATAAAATAAATTCCATGTATCATTCTCTAAAGAATTCATAGTACAGAAGGATAGAAGACACATACATGGGATAAACACTTACATATGCTCAGAAAAAACAAGACAGAGGTACAGATACTTCTTATGATGGGGTTACATATACCTGTCATTGAAAATATTAAATTTGAAAGGACAATAATTTCAATGTATAGCTAGAGCTGAGCAGCACTGGGTTTGGATAATGGCATTAAGGGTGGTTAAATTTTCTATCAGTGCTTTGTCATTTTTTTCAAGAATACGTCTATAAATTGAAAAGAAAAAATTAAGGGCTGGGGTCGTGGCTCAGTGGGAGAGCGCTTGTCTTGCACATGTAAGGCACTAGGATTGATCCTCAGCACCACATAAAAAGAAATAAAACAAAATAAAGATATAAAAAATATTAAAATAAAGAAAAAATTAAGAAAAGAGTAGATGGGTCAGAAAAAAATGGGTAAGAATTGAACTTTCTACGCAGAAAGGAAGATTTGGGATGGGGTCAGAAGGGATTGTTAGGGTAGAGGAAATGTCTGGGGGGAGCAATTAGTTGTCTGTAGGATGGGTGGCAACACTGGCTAGCTTACTGAGGTGTGGAGACAGGTGTGAGTTCTTGAATAGAAGTGAAGTAAGACAACTTGCATTTAAAAAAAATGTCTGGGTCATCTGAGTGAATTTTAAAATTAATCCTGCCCTTTATTATTAATAAAAAGCTAGCAGACATGGATCTGATTATGGGACTGTCACCACAGGGTGGGTACTGGACTAGCATTCTCATGCATAGAATAGGGAGGTGAGGGTGAGGTTGTCCCTGCTTCCAACATGCCCAAGACCTTTGGTTGTTCCTTCATGGCTTGTTATCCAGCTTAGTACAAAATTAACATGCAGGGGTTAAACCTGAAGTTTCTTGAAGTCCTTCTAACTCCATATTCTATGATGTTCTTTGAAGGAGTCAGCAAAGTTACGATAGAGCTAAACACATAAGAGGCATGATATGTGCTATCAATCAAAACTTTATTAGGACCATTTTAGTAGGAGGCATGAGGGAGATGGAGAGGAGGAGAATACTGAAAGAATCTGTAATAGGACCACCTTTCAAGGAATGGAGAAAATATTTTTTGGGATTAGGGTTAGGATTTACTTTGTCTGTTTCTGGAAGCTACATTTTTTAATATTTTTAAATATTTATTTTTTAGTTTTAGGTAGATACAATATATTTATTTTTATGTGGTGCTGAGGATCAAACCCAGTGCCTTACAGGTGCTAAGCAAGCACTCTACCACACCCCCAGCTCCTGGAAGCTACTTTGATTATTAACTTACCAGTGAAAGAGTCAACAAAATCTTCCTATTAGGATCTGCACTCAGATTGACAAGCCTGCAACACCTTGCACATGTAACCACAGGGTATGGTATGAAGGACTCAGCAAGAGAAAGATGGTATAGCTTTACCCTTAGGGGCAGAGGCCAGTGAGTCACACAACTAGTTCATGCATCATCTCCATCCCAGATTCACTCTGGTGCCAATGTGTGACAGGAGTGCTCTGTCTCCAGCTTTGTGAGTAAATTTTATTGGCTACCAAGCAAGACACAATGGCACCAGCTGTTTTCTAGTAAAGTTTCTGTTAACTTCCTGTAATGATTTTGTTGTGGAAAAGTATTATAAAATTATGTTCTATGAGGTATATGAACATAATAATTTCTTTCAAGGGGGCTTTCCATACCCTTGTGAGAAAGATGAAAGTTTGCAGTTTGGGGATATGGTAGGCGTGGCAGTAGCATCCTAATACTGACAGTGATTTATCTGTTTTAAACTCCAAATAGGACCTTCATGAAAGTGGCAGAACTGGATGGAGCAGAGTGAAGCAATTCTTCCCACTTGTTTAAGTCCTGGATCCTTTCCAATTCAGCTTATCATGAAGGAGAAAGTATTACTGACCATGTCTTAGCAAAATCAAATGCTGTGTTTATGAGGGCTAACAAATAAACAAAGACCTGTGCTCCCTCTGCTGGCCCTCTATAGCAATATTGAAGTAGAAAGGAACCATAACCAGCATTGGCATCTTCAACAAATGCAAGTCAATCGGGGTACAATGGGAACAACTCTCATTTAATTTAGTTTTGGACATTCTTTGGTAAAAATCCATCTTTATAAACTTCTGATCAAGGTACTTGGAACTGCTTAAAACTAGACATTAAAATTAGACATACCTATAGTCTTTGACTACAAAATTGCTAGCTATGACTATAATAGCGATTTGGGGATTATCAACAGAGACAAGTGGATTCCTCCCAGATTTTAAAGTTCAGGTACAATCTCTAGAGTGGTTCAGGAAAAAATATCTCAAGTCCAAGCAAAAGTTTCTTTTCTCTTTTGATTTTTAGGAGGAGCTTCCAAAAACTAAAGATTTACACTATTTATGTCCTTTTTGATAATGTCAAACATTAGACTAGATTCTCCAACTCATTAGCATGCAGAAGAATGACCTCATGGTGAACAGATGCACTTGGCTGTGAGCTGCAGTGATTACATCAGTCCCTCCCCAGCACTCAAGGGTGCCCATTTCAGTTAACCCTTTATAGGCCTTTCTGCTGGCCCCCTTCCTTGGTAACATGCTTGAAAACATGATACCACATAGGCATGTGGGTTACATGCATATAAACATGTATGCATAGAACATATACGTGTTAATTGCAACAAATATTTAAATAATGGTTAAAATATTAACCATTTTATTAATTATATTATATTAACTATAGTAATAAAACAGTTAATATTGTAACATTGGTTTATTACTGGTCAATAGGGAAGGCAAACCACAAGTTAGGTAAAAAGTTGTTCAAATAACAACTGTGAAATGGGTTATTGACAGAAAGAAGCAAGGTAGTTTTAAAACAACATTTTCTTATTTGGAAAATGAATATATATATATTTTTTTCTTAAAGCCCTTTGACAAAAGCTAAGCACTTATGTATCAGCTTTCCACCCTAGCTGCAGTTGACAGGACATCATGGATAGAAGCACTTCCTTTGGCCACCCACTCCCCAGGGCTCCTTGGGTAGATGAGTGATAGCACCTGGGCAGGGAAGCTCTGGGAACAGGGCATTTCCCAACAGTGGCATCTCTGGGCACAACACATCTCTTTTCAAAGGCTGATAGGGAGGCCTTTCTTTTAGCAGTGGGGGCTGCATGCCATGTATAACAAATATAGTGTGGAATAAATACACTACTCAGGTGACTCTCCCTCTTTCTTAAGGATAAAGCTTTTTGTTATGCATATACCAAAAAACAAAACAAAACAAAACCTAGGAGCGCCTAATTCCTCAGATTGTGCATATGCATGTGAGCAGAAGCCCAAGGCCTGCTTTGATGACAATGATGGCCAGAGATGGTCTGATTGGGTCCTAAGTGCACTGTGGGAGCTTAAGCTGCTCAGGGTCGATTTTTCCAGTTGCCTTATTGCTTGGAAGGGCAGGCTTCACCTCAATTTCTTACTTTAAGCTGCCTGGCTCATCTGGGTTTGACTGTACTTGTCCCATGGAAAACAAAAAACAAAAACAAATGCTATGAATAAATAAAAAACATTTTCATCTGTAAAAGTACTAAGAGATGGGGATAAGGATTCCTCAAAAGCAAAGCTGATGTGTAAATAAGAAGAGGATGGGGTTCTGAGAACCTGACTGTATGTGGTGCTGACATGTTACATCCTCATTATACCACCCCCACAATTCCAGTTCAAATCATTTTCCCTTTCTTCTTAATCATTTAAGGTTAGATACACAAAGCGTTAAAAGAGAACATTATGCACAGACTTAAAATCATACTGAAGGATAGATGTGATATAAGTATAAAAGATTTTATCACTTAACACTGAATTCCCTAAACCATGAACATTATGAAACATAATACTGATGTTAATCTGACAAGATGAAGAAGTAGCATCTGTTTTTGATATCCGGCATTGGATTTCACGTTCCTTTTGTAAAAGTTCCAATCCCCATACTAGCATTCTGTTGGAATCTATTCTGGTAGGTAACTCTATAAAGAATATGACCTTTTCAAGCCCATTAACAATCCTCTCTAAGTAGACGTCATAAAATATTAAATTATTCCTAGGGTCTCACTTAAGGTGTTACCTACACACTGACTCATTTGAATTGGTTTAAATAATTATGAAATTTGGGGAAAAGATCAAATTAATTTATATAGAGGCTAAAATATTCATAGAAAATAAAGCCCATCAGTATTTGTTTTGATAACATCTTAATCTGCAACCTTAAGAATATAACAGTCAAGGAATGTAAAAAATGTAATTATTTAAATTTTTCCTTTAATTTTTAGAAATGAAATGCTTTTTCAAGAGTTGTTTTTTTTTTTTTGAAAAAAAATCCTGCACTGAAAAATCAAGTCCCAATATCTCATGAGGATGGGAAAAAGCTGAAGGAGATCTTAAAAAATCAGCTTGCTACAGATCCTTCATGTTCTTTAAGCAAAAAAAAAAAAAAAAAAAAAATCAGAAAAAAATTTTAAACCTCTAGCCAGTCTGGGTATGAAATCTTCATTTCCATTGAAACAGATTTTTTTTTTTTTTTTGGTCATAGAATGTTGGCAGAGTGTATAAAAGAATTCAATTCACAGCTGTTCTACTTTTTAAATGTAAGAAACATTAATCAAAGCTTTAAGTTATAAGCTTTTCTCATGTTGTTTAGTATTCCAGTTCAACAAAGATCAATAGAGGCCATCCCAGTGTTTCTTGACGCCTCACCAGGAAGCAGAGGCGTGATTATGTAAATCGCTGCTCCCGCACCTCTGCCAGCTTGCTTATCTTCCCAAGCCTTCTGCCTGCTGCTCCTGGCTCCCCGTGCAAGCGCATGCCTCTCCCTCTTATCTCCCAACAAAGCTCCGAGAGGCAAGGATTGAAGCCAGCGATGTTAAACAATGATGCATGGCTGATTTTATTTGTAAGTGATTTATTTCACCGAATTTAATTTTTTTCACTTTGTGTGTAAGATATTTGTTAACAAGTCAGAATAGGAGAAGTGAGGCAGTGTTCAGAGACAATTGACACAGGTTAGAAATCTATTAAGCACTCTCACGGGTTGTGTTGAAATCCGCGGAAGATGACTGGAAGCCCTGCATTGAGGGTTTCAACATGTGATCACTACATATCCTATTTACTGTCTGAAAGGCAATTAATCTATAACTACATGCAAAAATTTACAAGTAATAATACTAGTCTTTGAAAAAAGAACTTATAGTAATCATATCATCTTGTTAAGTGGCAGTGTAAATATTTTTTTCAAATTGGAAATGTAAAAAGAGTTAAGTGCCTAGAAATAAGGAAATCTATGGCAATGTTTGCAATTTGCCAGTGGCCTAATACATGAAAATGATTGTAAGCCAGTTTCTAAATGGTTTCCACACCAGGTGCTGCTCTAGTCAGCGGCTTGTCCACATGACACCGACCACTCCAGAGAGAAGTGTGCTTGCCGCACTCTGTAATGATGGGCCTGGGGACACTGTCCTTCCATGTCTCCTGCATTAATCCCTGACCCTAGTATCTCGGCAGCATAATCCCCATTTAGCATTAGTAGCAACGGCTTCGACTGTGAGGAACTCTTTTTTGATAAGTAAGCACTGATTCGGGCATCGCTTTTAAACAACATGTTCCCAGCTCAGCAAGAAACCCACACTCCTGAATGAACCAGAGCACATTACTGAGAAAAAGTTCATTAACCTTGCTAGATTCGGGGGTTAACAGGATAGCTGAAAAAAGGAATGGAGTGAACAGCTCGGATACAAAACAAATTAAAATGAATGTCATCATTCCTTTTGATATTCATTAGTTGATTCAGAGGGAGAATGCTCTTCTTAAATTTGCAAGCATTTATCTGTGAAAAACAGGTGTACATCTGCTACTCGAATGCATCTTAAGCGTGTGAGAGGAGAATAATGTAGACACTCACCCGTTCCACTGAGGGAGTAGCTGGGAGAGGGAGAAAAGACTTGAGCTGCGAAATCCTCAAATGTCATGACTTCTCGGTGGTTCTGAATTATTGCTTCGAGATACAGCGCTCTCTCTTCATAGCTGAAGTAATCGGTTAAGGAGACAAATGCATTTGCAAAACAGCATGCATAGCAGTGACAGTCTACTTTGTTTTAAATACACTTATGCAACTTTGCTGTTTGTGTGTAAAGAACAGTATTTTGCAATCTCTTTAGCATTTTGTCAGAAAATTAAATATTCATCATAATTAGTAAGATATGGATTTTAACACTTAAGTTTCTCTTAAATTTTAAATACATTCAAAACTAGCTCCACTAAAAAATACAAAAACTAATGGTTACAGAATAACATCAAGGCATCAGTAAGATCCACTTAAGCAAACAAAAACAAGAAACATTGATTGCAATGGCATTTCCTTCTGTTGACCATTGTGAGACAACCCTGAATCTTCATTTTCTATTTGGGTGGATAAAACATTCTTGTGAGATTACGGACATAATGAACAGATACTTCAAGCAAGAACTGGCAATATGAGGGTGAACACATTTTTAAAAAAATAAGAAAATGCAAGTTACTGGGAAGAGAAAAGGCCAGAAGGTATAGTCTGAAGGGACATCAGAGCCACTAACCAAAATAAACTCTAAATATTAGAAAATCAGAATTAATATGTAGGAGAATCTAGCAAACAGTGCACAATGCAATTGAGAGAAAAAAAAGACTATTGCCTTTTAATTAAAATTGCAGTCTGGAACACACAGCATTCAAATGTGTAATCAAAAACCAGTCACCAATAAAACTTATAGGCGTAACACGCTGAAGCAACTTTCCAGCTGTCTTAATAGGACCCCTGCGTGTGGCAGTCTTTCACAGGGCAGAAAGCAAATCTTCCCCTTTTGTGTGTGGCTTCTGTTTCCTCAGAAGGTGAATCATGCACTTCCAATAACAGGATAACGTCAGAACAATCTGACAATGGATGAAGGCACCACACGTAGGACTTTATGAATTAACACTTGGGGAAGTCAGCATGATGTCTCATTTTCCCCTTCTTTATTATCAATGCAAAAGTTAAAAGATGTGTTTTGGTCATTTTGAAAATTGTGCTAATTCTTCAGGAAATAGGGAATGTGGATCAACATCAGTTTGTAATTTGTAGCTCCAAGAGAGGAAAAAGTAATTTTAGCATTTCTCACTTTATTTTAAGACTACCTTTTCAAGATGGCCTCTTGAAAAATGTAAGTTGGTAATAATTATGCCTTTCCAATTAGCTTCCAGTAGAGTCTGTGTTTTAAAATAGGCATGCACTTTTCTATTTTCTTTTGGTAAAGTATGCACATTGATTTCTAAATGCAGATTCTTCCTCTTCCTACTCTGTTATATTCAAGGATGATTTCACACCAAGAGGTGACCAGAGACAATCTAGATCTGTGCTGTCTGATATGGTAGCCATGTATCACATGTGGCTATCTAGATTTAAATTTTAATTAATTAAAAAATAACAACAGTTCCTCTGTCCATTCTATTTCAAGTATTCAAAAGACATATGAGACTAGGGGTTACTGTTTGGGGTTTCCCAGAGATAGGGCATGCTCTTCATGAAAAGCAATACTAGAATTTCTCTTTAAGCTTGTTTTATGCAACTTTAAAATAAAAAAAAGAAGAAGAAATGAGTTTGAAGAGTTCAAAAGTAGACCCTCTGATGATTTATAATCTGTCCTATAGATGGTCACAACAGCCCCAGGCCTGGGCAGCATGAGCCAGAACTAGCTCCACGGCTGTGGGCTGAACTCCTGGTGACTTGCCTTAATGAACAGACTGCCAAACTTCCTCAGCAAGAGGCGCCTGCTCAGACCCAATTCTAGAGGGACCTACTAATGCCATTCACGTCTCATTATGAACACGCTTATTCTGCACAGCACTTGGCTGTCGCCAAGGCTCGGCCCTCCGTGTATGGCCCCAGCAAGCCGCTGGTCTGAGGAACAGCAGGGCGTTAGGCCTGAGTGGCCGTCTGGCGAACAGGCACTCTGACACTAAGCTGGCACGTGCTGGCCCAGCAGGGGCTGAGCGAGGCGTGACAAATTACTCAAAGAGCTGAGCTAAACTTATGGCTGACAACCACCTGAGCCTTCGGACCGCTGTGGCCCGCTGTCAACGCTCAATTCATGGCTCCCCCTTTCAATCCACAGTCTGCTTGTGGGCCTGGGTTAGAGCAGGCACATCCCTCTAAAGACCTGTCATGCTCTGCCTAGTATCTTCCTGCTGTTTCCTGAAAGGTCCCACTGAGTCCAACACATCCACATACAGTGCTCAGGACAATGGTGAACAAAATAGAAATGCGTGTGCATTTTGCTAAATACTCCATGGAAGGCATATCTGGAAAGTGGCTTGCTATGTTAATCAAACTCACAATCAAACCTACAAAAGGGATGCTGTGCATGATGCCACAGAAATTGACCCCAGACAGCAGCCCATCATTCTCATCCTGGATGACACTATTCAACTGTCATAAGCTTGTCCTTGTCAAGGCTGAGAAATCTGGGCTTCCAAGAGAAAGTCCAGAACTACATTTATAGGGGGCAATAATCAAGTTTTGAGATTTTCTGACTCAGTGAATATTTATGGTCTGACTCTTTTTTTTTTTAAAGAGAGAGTGAGAGAAGAGAGAGAGAGAGAGAATTTTTAATATTCATTTTTAGTTCTCGGCGGACACAACATCTTTGTTGGTATGTGGTGCTGAGGATCGAACCCGGGCCGCACGCATGCCAGGCGAGCACGCTACCGCTTGAGCCACATCCCCAGCCCTGGTCTGACTCTTAAACTAAGGCACTATGGAAGACAGAACAAAAAGGTCCTTCCAGAACTGGATATTAGAGGAAGAAGTGTTCATTTAGTAGAAGATCCCCAATCTTACCATTTATGTCCTGGACTGTCACATGCAGCACATGCTTCCCCAACCTCCTAACTGCAGTGTTAACAGTGCTAAACTGGGTGTTGTCATTTAGACAAACATCCATTAGGGCTTGGGTGAGACCAAGACATCATGAAATGCATTTCACTCGTGGCCTAAGCCAGGGCATGAAAACACCATGACAAAGAGAAAACAAATATCATCATAGCTCTGGCAGCATTTAGAAACAGCCAAGAGACTCACTGATGCCAAAAATCACTTCTTTTAGTAGCCTTAAAATAATGTCACCCTTGGATCTTAACTGAATTTATTAATAGAACTAACAGTAAGGGTGATTTGGAGCCATACTATCTGATATTTTCTTATCTAACAACTCTAGGGCTTCAGTGTTAGTTGCTTTCTATAAGAAATAGCATCGTAACTTAAATCTCAAAATACTTTTAAAGTCCTCCTCATGTGGAAGATATGTTAAAATGTATACTGAACATTGAAATAATGCCCACTGATCGAAAGTCAGAGAACTGGGACTGAAAGCGGGTGGCTTAAGAAGCACCTAGTCACAAATCTGGTATGTGTTTCAATGCTAGTCACTGCCCTTTTGTTCTGTAAAAAGTCCAGTAACACATGAAACTTAGTAGTTCTGTACTGAATTTCATTAAAGGTCACATATAGTAAGTACTTTTTTAAAGAGAAATTTGTCTCCTTGACTACTCAACTTAGAAAACATTCAAATTACTAAGCAGAAATTCTTCTTGGTTTCTGGGTAGTTTTGAATTTCTTTAGTGACCCACTCTATCCATATTCCCATGTAGGGATCTTCTCAATTAGTAATAGTCCTCTACTTACATGTCTTCACTGGTTGTACTTTATAAAAAATTTCCAAGAGAAACAGACACACACTGCTAAATCTGTGTTGCAAGAGCCTGAGAATCCAAACCCATCCCTCCAATTTTATTTTAATTATTTGTTTTAATTTTTTAGAAATGATAGCAACAGCATGACTATAAGGAAGGAGCTTGCATTTTGATGGAAGAAGAGATTAGGTTTGAATTCTGGTCCTTTTCTCCTTAAGACGGAGTGCCTGGGGTAAACTGTTCCAACTCTTAGCCTTGGTGGTCTTACGTGCAAAATGGGAATACTGATGTGCAATCCAGGCTGCCTGGAGAACTAAAGAGAATCCTTAAAGCTTCTTCCCAGGTTCCTGAAGAAGAAAGAAGTATGGTGAATCTTGATTGTCTGCTCCCTGACCCACTGAATATGGATTTATGGATGACATTCCAGAAAGAATGTAGTGGATAAAATAGGGGAAATTTCCAGTAGGGTTTTGTTGCAAGCAAACCTCCTCATGTTAGATCCTCATGAACTGCAAAAGTCCTATGGCATCAATTTGACAGCAGGAAGTGGAAGGTCAAAGAGTTAAAGTGATTTTTAGAGTCACAGTTACTCTACGGTGGAATCAAGTCCAGAACCCAGGTCTCCTAACTTCCACTGCTCTCTGCAAAGTTGTGAATCCTAGCACACACAGGGTTAAGTTCAAGGTTGCAAAGTTGGGAGCTAAACTTTTAAATAGGACAATGTGGGCTATAAAAGTCAACTTGCAATTTATACTTCAGTACATAACTACATAACATTTAAGGGGCATCTCTACCCACAGACCATGCTGATTTCATAAAATACAGAAAAATCAACTATTACTGCATTTTATTTTCTCTTTGCTTATTCAAACTCTGTGTTGGTTGACTGCTACTTAGCATTTTAACCTTCCATATTTTGGAATAACTGTCTTATGGCAAAGAAAAAAGAGAATGGTTTATAAGATGCTGTGCTGCAAACTGCATTTTCTTTTTAACAGTTCTAATTCCTCCTGCCTGGACCTTCTCTTAATTTTCCAAGAGTAGACATGATAACTCAGTTTGGTAAAATGGCCTCAAGGGAAGTTTGCTTTATGACATCAATGTGTTATGTTTTGTACTTATCCTTAATTTTTATTCCTAACTCTTGTAGTTCTTTAATACCAACACAAGCCAAGTCCAGAGCTGGCCACCTTTATAACATTGCCTAACCTCTAACTCTACAGCAGTCTTCTGCAAAGGAGGGGAAGCCATGTTTTGGAATCAACTGGGAGATATCAGACAACCACATACCCGTCTGAAATGTTCTGCAACTTAGCCTTTTCTGCCATTGTCCTAGTCCCCCAAGTATGTGAAGGACATGGACATGGAAGCTGAGTTCAAGTGATTTTCTAGAGTCAGTTATTCCATGTTAGTTTCTGTAAATGACCATAAACTGAGTGGCTTAGAAATGAATTCTTTCACTAGTTCTGGAAAACCAGAAGCTACAAATCTGCAGAGCCATGCTCACTTTATATCAGAAGCTCCAGGGGAGATTCTGTTCTTGCTTTTCCTGTTCTTTTTTTTTTTTTTTTGTACTGAGGATCAAACTCAGGAGCATTTGACCACCAAGCCACATCCCCAGCCCTATTTTGTATTTGATTTCAAGATAGGGTCTCATTGAGTTGCTTAGTGCCTTGTCATTACTGAGGCTAGCTTTGAACTTGCAATCCTCCTGTTTCAGCCTCCCAAGATGCTGGGATTACAGGCATGTGCCACTGCACCTGTGTTCTGTATATCTTTTATAAGGACACTTGTCATTCAGTTTAGCACCCATCTGGACAACCCAGAATGATTTTTATCAAGATTCTTAATCTATGCACAAGTTCTAGGGACTAATATTTGGACATATTTGGGGGGAGGTTACCATTTAGCCCACTCTACTTCTTGAGGGCACTGAATGAGGCAAGTTCAGGCAGGTTCATCCCTATATCACTCATACTTCTGAGCTTATAAACACTCTCCTTAAGTGGATAAAGGAATGCCTAGAATTTGTGTCTACTGTTTCAGGTTACAATATTACTAGTATAGTGGTATTATATTATAGTTCAGGTAAAGCAAATTGGAAGGATAAGTTATAATTTGAAGTAAAATTATGTGTAGATGACAAAATAAGTGATATAAAACTTTTATAAGAATGTATGGGCAAATCCTTTATGACCTTGAGGTGTAGAAAATGTATGAAATAAAACAAAAACTTGAACCATAAGGGAGAAGAAGTAAAGACATAGAGTCTCAAGGTACTAAGGAGGAAGAAAGCATCTTGAAAACAGCTGACAAAGGGTTAG
Organism: Spermophilus citellus; assembly: GCF_964194105.1. Classification (NCBI taxonomy): domain Eukaryota; kingdom Metazoa; phylum Chordata; class Mammalia; order Rodentia; family Sciuridae; genus Spermophilus; species Spermophilus citellus. The sequence goes on from NC_138185.1 coordinate 45,446,205, forward strand.
TAGCTAGAATATGTAAAGAACTCTTACAAATCCTGAAGAAAAAGACAATCCACTGGAAAAACTGGCAAAAGACCTAGGCATTCTCAGAGCTAAACTATGAATGGTCAAAAAGATACACCATATGATTAGTAAACGGGGCTATTAGAACAATAATGATATGCAATTTTATATATACCAGATTGGCAAAACATAAAACATGTAATGTCAAAGAGGATATGGAGTACAGGAACTCACAGAACCTACCAGTGGGAAGCAACTGTCTCAACTTCTCTGGGAGGCAATTTGGCATTATTCAGGCAAGGGAAGAGATTAAAGTTCTAGGGGTCAATAAACCACTCTTTGGTTGTGAACTCTTGCACATGTGTGCTTGTTTAAAAAAGTTTATAACTATAGATAGAAAGTTTTTGCTGCAGATACCAGCAAAAGAACAAGGGGAAATAAGCTGTTTTTAACTTTCTTGAGAAAAAAAAAAAGCAAGTCACTCAAGAACACATTTAATGCAATTCTATTCATATAAATGTTAAAAGCAAGTGATAGTGAAGAATATTGCCCAGGGCTACCTCCATATGTAGAACAACAACAAAGAAGAGCAAGGAAATGATAACCATCTCTGGGATGCGAAGGAGGCAGTACGCAAGAGGTTTCAAATACATTGGTACAAATGGGGAATTAATTCAGAGACATGTTTTAGCATTCTTTAGTACTTATGTAAATGTTATGTTTTCTAGCATGTATGCATATTTCATAATAAAAATAAGTGATATGGTGGGAATGGGATATAGAACTAATCAAATGGATCTTTTCTCATCCATTAGAAAGATGAAATGAACTTCCTTATGTTTGTTAGGGAGAACAATGATTTAAAAAGTCCATTAGATTTAGAGAAAGTATACAAGTATATAAGATGTGCTATTTTTAGGGCCTTTGTTTCAGAAATAGACCAGAATGGCAGAGCTCAACATTTTCAAAAAGTCAGAGGAACTCTGTCAGATGGAATTCAAAGAGCTCAAGTCAAACACAGACACAAATGCCACCCATGGGGGTGGAGGTACTATACCAGAAAAATACACTTTTCTATATAAATTCTTTTTCAAGATAGAGCTGCCAGGCACTAACACCAACAAAATGGGCTGGGAAGAATCTGGGAATGGCAGAAATATTACATATATATCTATCTATATCTATCTACCTATCTATATCTATCTATCTATATATCTTGTGTTGGTCAGATTTTCATTGCTGTGACTAAAATATTTGCTCCATGGTGTCAGAGGTCTCAGTCTATGGTTGGCTGGCTCCAAGGCAGAAACATCATGGTAGAAGGGCATGGCAGGGAGAAGCTTCTCAGCTCATGATAGTCAGAAAGGAGGGAGGAAAGAGTGGAAATTGGGAGGGGGAGAGAGAAAGAAAGGTGGGAACAGGGAGAAGGTTAGGGACAAGATAAAGTTCCCAAGGTAATGCTCCCGTGACCTACTTCCTCCAGCCATGCCCCACCTATCTACAGTTACCACTCAGTAGTCCATTTATATTATTGATCTATCAAATGGATTAATACACTGATGAGGTTACAGCTTTCAAGATCCAATAATTGACTAAAAAGCCCCATCTCTGTATCTTGACACATTGGGGGCCATGCTTATAATATATAAGTTGTAGGGGACATTCCATGCCCAAACTATAATAGGCCTACATGTATGATTTCTCTACATGGTCCTAGTCTGCTCAGAAAACTTGATCTAAAGTAACTTTGTCATTTTTAAAAAACAAAACTATCTTCACTCAAATGTTCATTCATTAAAGAAATATGTACTGGGGTGGGAGTGTGGCTCAGTGGTAGAGTGCTTATCCTATCATGCACAAGGTTCTGGGTTCAATACCCTGCCATTCAGTGAATTAAAAAAAAAAAAAAAAAGGAAAGTGTGCTGAATGTCCAGTCTGTCCCTCTGTGCTGGTTGGTAGTAGGCATGTAATTTAAGATAAGAGGAGGCCACCCCACGTTCAGCATACTCCTATGACACTATTTAAAAGACAAGGTTGAAGAACAAGGCAAATTGTCCTTATACTGGTGCCAGGAAGGAAGAGGGACACAGCAGGTCAGAGACCTCTCTGAAGAGGTGGCAGAGGAGCAGTTACCCAAGAGTGAGGTTGGGTAAGGTGGCAAAAGCACTGTAGGCACAGAGAATGACATGAGTTGGAAGGGGCTGGAGTGTTGTAAGGAGGAGAAGGAAGACTGGAGCTGTGGAGTGGAGAGAGGTGGCAGGAGGCGCAGGTCAACCATGGGCAGGGTCTGGGTCTGGGTCTGAATGGTTTCAGTCCAGAAAGCAATGTGATATGTGATCTCACTTTAGTATTTAGATGGCACTTGGAAGATGTGCACCATGAAGGAGAATCTAGAGTAGCTTGAAGGTCTGAAGGGGTCAATGCTGACTGGTACCACTATGTTCCACTAATTGTATAAGCACCTCCATATTCCACACTTACCCTTTGCATTTCAGAAAATAGATATATAATATATATGTTTTAGGCATATAATACACACACACACACACACACACACACACACACACACACACTTGGGCTCTAGAAAGATAAAGGTTACTTACAGATTTGAAATGACCAGGACATCTGAAAATGGGCTTCAGCATAATTAGGAAGAATTGGCACAGAGAGGGTCATGTAGGGTGATATAATATATATATTATATATACACACACACACACATATACACACATACTGTGCTCACTGTGGAGTAGAGAAAGAGTTAGAGGAAGGTGGTTTGTGTGTATGCACAGAAAGGCCTAGAAGGGAGATAGATAGGTGGAAAAGAAGTCAGTGAGGAGGAAGAGGTGGTGGGGGCTTCAGAAAGGCAATGGTGGAGAGAAGGAAGAGAAGCTGCATGGGGCAGAGGTGCTGTGTGGGGCAGACCCCTCTGGGCATGGGGTGCCCGCCATTGGTGAATGGGAGGCAAAAAAAGTCAGGGTACAACTCAGGAATCATTACTCAGGTGAGTATGAGAATGGTGTAGATGCTGATGAAAAGGGCCTGGGGAGGGAAGGCAGGGTTATTAGGGGTTAGGAGATGATCTTGGAGGATGGTGGCGGGGAGACTGCAATGCTGGGAAGCCCTGCTCCCAAGCTAGAGGGTGGGCAGAGGTAAAACAACAGGAAAGGGAGAGGGAGGGATGGAAAGAGAGCAGCTTGGCAAGAAGCCACAGGAGAAACATTTCTGGGAAAAGTAGCTGAGCCTCTTCTTTGATGCCCTTTTGTATCCTTAACACTTCCCCTGGCACCTGCCACCTGGTGAGATGCTCCACAGGTGGGTTTGGTTTGCATTTTCTTGCTAGAGATAAATGGATGAAATTCCATATGAACAAGACAGGAACAGAGAGAGACCAGTTATATCCTAAAGCCATACATTATTTCCATAAAAGTTTTGTTTGTTTTTCAGTGTAATGCAAATTTAAATGTAAAGACTGTTTAGGCCCAAATAAATGGTGACAGATTTAGAGAATGACTTTACTGAACAATGTAACCACATAAAATTGATGTTTTGGTAAAGAAAATTAAACATGGAAAGGTATAAGATATTAGGTTTCAAGCCCTAATGATACCCTCCCTACTAGAGAGGAAGAGTTCACCACTGCTCAAAAAGAAGAAAATACCCATGTAACTAAGTTTAAGAATAATTCTGAGGAAATGATAAGAGCAAATGGAAATGGGAAAAAATAGATTTTCTTTAGGCTATTAAATTACAGGCTTTTGGAGGTCTACTCTTGTGTCATCATGTCGTTCCAGAATGGAGAACTAACACTCTCCTTCTTCGAATCTGAGATACTCCAAGGGTGCAGTAGACTTGGTCTATATTTTTACTGGAAATGTTCAAACCAGTTCTTCCCAGGGGATTGATTTGTGAAGGAGCACATCCTTAATTATAGCATTTTCCATTTCCATCCTGTCCAATTCTCCCAGTGCACCTCACCTTCTGTAAATCACCAAGCGAGAAAATGCCCTGTGATACTGTCGCTCAAAATCTCACATCAGTAAAAATATAAGTGACAAGAAAATTAGTCATTCGGCCTATTTCAAGACTAGTGAAAGTGCTGTCAAATTGGGTGAGAAAAGATTCAACAGTCTACTTCGCTGATGAAAACGACTGAAGAAGTGAGGAATCAATATGAACAATAGAAAACCTGAGAGTTCTGCCACGTTTATGCCAATAACTTGATTTCTGGGAGGAAGGGAGTCAATGTCACTTGAACTGTTTCTCTTTCAAAGGTTTTTCACTTGTCCTAAAGATATGATCTTGATCTTAATTATAGAGATGACCATTGCTGACATTTTGTTGGCATTTAATATCCACACAGTAACAACTAAATTGGAAAACAATTAGAAATGCAGAACCATCTCGAAATGCCTTGAATCCTGTTTGTGGCAAAGCATTAAAAAAGCATACAATTAAATAGCAATATATGTGGATTTTAAACTAACTTTATCATCACTGGCTATAAGTGGAAAAAAATTATTAAATAAATCACATTACAGGTATTATTAATGCAATATAATTTGAACGGAGTTACCTAATATTTACTCTTTAACTACTCTGTTCTTGAAGGAAAAAGCCACTTCCCTTTGGTCTACAGATCAGTTTGTATCTAGGTTGATTCTAAGAATAAAATATAGTCATGATGATATATGTTAGATCATCAGAAAACTGACAAAAACCAAAAAAAAAAAATCATCTATGGCAGGTATTCTGCTTATGGTGGCATCACAATATTCTCAACTGCTGCCCATGGACAACCTGACTAGGCCCAGGCTTGGCAGAAGTAAATTTTGTGGTCCAAAGAATTTGCCCCAGGATCTGAACAGATTTTCTTGATTTTTCATATCTGAAAGTAATTTTTGAAGAAATAGTTCATTTTCATGATGTTTATAAACTTTGAGCCATTTTAAGTTTTTTCTTCTGTGCTTTAAAAATAATAAAATACATATATTTAGAAGGAGAAAATTATATATCCATAAAATAATTATAAATGGCTTAAAGGCATCTGAGTTTTCCAGGAAGATATTCACTTAATACCAAATTATCAGATGACAAGAAAAACTGAAAGAAAAGTTAGGGGTTTACCGAATGACAGTGACCTACAAAATGAGGAAAAAGGCTCATGTGAAGCTTGCTAAATGAACTTCCCGGCCTATTCAGACTGTTGGAGTGGATGTACTGGGTGTTCCTGTATACCTGAAGGATAAATATCACTGCTGACCTGCACCTGAAACTCAATACACACCATAGACTTATCAGAGCTAAAAAGTAATGCCACAAATATGGAAACTTAACTGGAAATTTGGGGGAATTATAATAACACAAAGCTCTTCCATGATCCAAAGTAGCAAAACTATGCTTGCCACTTCATATTAAAGCCACTGATTTTTGACTATTAGAAATAGTACCTTGGGCTGGGGATGTGGCTCAAGTGGTAGCGTGCTCACCTGGCATGTGCGGGGCGCTGGGTTCGATCCTTGGCACCACATAAAAATAAAATAAAGGTGTTGTGTCCACCGAAAACTAAAAAATAAATATTAAAATAAATAAATAAATAAACAGTTTAAAAAAATAGTACCTGATGCATTTACTTGCTTAGGCAGAAGCCACACAGTGTGGACACGGAGGTTGAGCCACCACTTGGGATGGCACTGAGAGATATCTTCAGGGCTGCTTGGACTATAGGCACAGTCAGCCTGTCAACACACATTAGCTCTGTGCAAACTCCAAAGGGTCAGATGAGAATGGGGACATTGGTCTCATTAGCATCATGATTGGGAAAGTGATTTTGAGCAGCTGGAGGGCAAAAATACCTCTTTTACTTCTTTACATCTGTCTCAACATTTGCTTCAACATTTGGGAAAAAAGAAACAAAGCAAAAGCAACAACCAGGAAGTATACATTAATTACTTAAATATTGTAGTGGGAATTCTTTTTCAATGCTGCAGATGGAACCCAGGGCATGCACATGCTGGGCAACTGCTCTACCATTGAGCGGTATCCTCACCCCCTTGATGTTTTGCTATCAAGGGTGGTCACAAAAATTCCCAGGGGCTGCTGAAATGACTTTGATTTCCTAGCACGTTCAACTGTGCTATTCTATACCTTCTGCTCATTTTGATTCTATTCTATGAAAAGAAAAAATATATACACATATAGTACATTAATTTGCTTTGATGAAAGACTAGCTGTGTGATTGGGGATATCACTGAAGTGCTTTCCAATGAAAAGAGTAGAGAAACCATCTACCTCCTGAGGAGTCCCCAGCAGAAGCACACTGGGTTGAATATCTCATAAGGTGACCATGCATTCCTGTGATACTCCTAATTGGTGGTGAATAAGGTAAATTGTCTATCATGATACCGGAGGAAGACAAAGAAAAATACATGTTGAGGTCTCTCATGGTCTTTTTATAGAGGATGAAATTGAAGGGCACATTAAATGTGACAAAACTGAAGTGGGGTGTTTTATTCTAGGCCCCTCAGATGGTACCAGTAACCTGACTTGTAAGTCCTGGCTCCCATTGACAGCTCTCCCTCTTGACATCAAGAGTTTCCTGCAAAAGAAGAGACCAGTGACAGCACCACTAACAGAAGCCAAGTTCTACCCACTCAGGTTTTAGTGGAAATTGAAGGAGGAAATGAAAGCCTTTCCCACCAACTCTAATCAAGATACTATCATTCAACAAATTCAGAGGAAAGAAAGTTTATGATGTTTAGAAAGATTTTCTCTGCCTAAAAATTAAACAAACCTCAATGCTTGCATCTCAAGTAAGTGTCTTTGATCTTACCACGCCAGTGAGAGAAACCTCTGTGGGTCAGAGTAAGGACAAGAGTGACAGTTTCACTAAATTACATCATTGTGGCTGTAAGGTGAGGCTCTTTGCAGTATGGTGGCACACCAGGCCCTTTTATCCTGCACATATTAATGCAGAGGCTTCTGTCCCTGTACTCATTTCTTTCTTAGAATTCTCCATGACTGACTGGTCTGTGTGCTGGTGTCCTCCTGCACCCTGTATCTGGTGAGGGCTAGTGGGGGATGCTATGTGTGGGCGTCTTGTCCTCCAGTACCTCTGGGTGTCATCATTATGCATGTGCTATAGTAGCCCCTTGGCTTTCACTTCACATGGATAGCACTAGTGACCCTCAAGTGGTTGGTTATAGGGAAGCAATTTTCTATGTGAGCTGTGACTAGATCTGGCTCAGGATGGAAAGTGGGAAGTAAGAAAAGGGATTGTGTTCCATCTTCTTTTGTACTTGGAGGACATGTCATCAGGTGCGGAGCAGACATTAAGTTTCTTCTGACATTTGGACCACACATTCAATATTTCCTCAACATTTTAGTAGGTCCTTCTGATACCTAAACATTTTCAACTTTTAAGAGTAATACTAAAAAAAATAATAATAATAAAGAGTAATACAGAAGGACACAATAAGGCGAGGGGCACTAGGGAAGGATAGGTTACCTTAGATTAGGTAGAGGGAAGTGATGGGAGGAGAGGGGAGGGGATGTGGGGATAGAAATAATGATAGAATGAAACAGACATTATTACTGTATGTATATATGTGACTGCATGACCAACATGATTCTGCAAAATGTGTACTCAGAAAAATGAGAAATTATATCTCATCTATGTATGATATATCAAAGTGCATAAATGCATACTACTGTCATGTAAAACTAATTAAAATAAATTTGAAAATTAAAAGAAAAGAGTTAATACAGAAGGAAATAAGGAAACAAGACTGTCCCACTGGGAACAAAGATCAGAATTAGAAATCTCTCATGATAATGCATGCTTTCAAAAGAAAATGTCAAATAAAAAAGGATGAATGTTTATATTTTGATTTTCTATGTCATATTGTGGGATTGTACTACTTTGCAATCTGACTAAAATATACCCTTAGAATGTACAAAAAACAGAAACAACGCTGAATGCTGTTAAACATAAAATTCCCAACTCATACAATTGTCTGGGACTTTCCACATTTAAGCTTTATAGAGTCACTTGATATTATCTTCATGACTAAAAATATAACTGCAGTATTACTTAAAATTATAATCAAATAAATCTCTTGCAAATTAAGACACTAACTCTTGGAAAAATAGCCAAATTGAATTAGGTGTGTCTTTTCTTGATAGATCAAAAGCAGCTCCATTAAGTCAGCAGTTTTTATATTAATGGCATGAGACATGGTCCAGATGAGGAAAATGTCTTTGGGAGCCATTCTGTATTTTATTTAAAGAGAGATGGAGATGTTTCTCAGTTTATAAAGGAAGCAGAGTTGTATTGCACGTCCCTAGGCCAGAAGATCAGGTCTGATCCCATTGTGGCAGTCCACCACACCAGAAAGCCCAGCTTCATCTTCCCTCCTTATTCCTTATTTCTTTCCATAATTGTGTCTGTCACCCACCCATCCATCATCCATCCTTTGGATATTTACTCTTAGTAAATATCCCAGATAGACATAATTTTTCCTTCAAATAAAAGAAAAGCACTTCCTTGCTATTAGACCCTCTTCTAAATCCTTGTTTCTAAGAGTATTTTGGAGGATTCTCAAACACATCATGGTAAGGTTACTTTATAATTAGCCTGAGTTCTGTTTGAACTATATCTCAGAATAAAAAATATGCAATCGTTATGAAATAAAACCAATTTATCCAGTGTTGGCATGATGCTCTCCCCTTATAAAGCCCTTTTATAGCCATGAACTCATCAGACCCTTTGGGAAACCTCAAACCACAGATAAGAAAGCAGAGGTAGAGATGATCTGGAGCTCACCCAGCTAATAATAAGAAGGGCTCAACCCTGAGTCCAGACTGAGTTGTGATGCATGGATAGGTGAATTTCCCTGAGGCCACAGGCAAAAAACTTATTCCAAAAAATGTATATACCTTCAAATGCTGGCCCTCTTTCTCCTCCCTTACACATTCAGCTTCATATTTCAAATTTCTTTTTAAGTTAGGAAGTTTGAAATGTTCAATGTTAAGTTAATTTACAAATACTATTGCTTCGTTCTGACAGAAGAATGAGAATAGACAAACAGATCCTTCTGTTTCCTTCCAGAAGCAAAGAAGCACAAAATAAATTGGCAATTTTTATAGCTAAATCTGGCATAAATGGTGACTTCCTAGCTAAATTATTATCTGTATTACTGATGGAAGAATCCAGAATTTGAAGTAATAAGCTATATTAATTCAATCCTTTCCTTTATGCATCAAGGTTTGGGAAATTTAAATGAGCTCATTTAAGTAAAACTTACTGGGCTTATTTCTGACCACATTTTGAAGAAAACTAATGCAGAATTTCAAAGTCTTATTAATTGACTATTTTGAATGAACATTTTCAATGAGAGAACGATTTAGCACCATCAGATATGGATTATTAAATCATAACATGCTTTAACATGCTATGTTAAAGAGAACAACAGAGCTTTTCAATAAAGATCCATGTGGCTTTTGCTCCACAATCAAACACTGAGAAGCAGCAAGATTTCTTCAGCTGCCATCTTCCAAGAGTAATAAAGCTTCTGGAAAATCCTTACTTTTAATTATGTACCACTTGGTGTCATTAAAAAAAAAAACACTGAAGAGGGTAAAATCATTTGTGCAATGACTCTGCATGAAAGAGGGACTAGAAATTCAGGCCTGATGTTTCATATGCCATCGCAGAAAGCCTGGTTAAAATAAAACACTGATTATAGATGCAAGTGTTTACCTTACTCTAACCAAGATATCATCCCAGCAGAACTCAGGCTAATGATAATGCAACCTTGCCCTGATATGTTTTAGACTTCCCCCAGTACTATAACATTCAGTAAATGGTTGAGTATCACAGGAGTCAAGACTTAAGACTGAAGAATAGTGATGTAGGAGGCATTTGGTAAAAATTATAGGATGGGATGAATGAATGGGTGGATGGATGGATGGATGGATGGATGAATGGATGGGATATGTGGATTGATGTGATGAATGGATGGATAAATGAGTGGGCTAATGGGATGGCTACATGGATTGCTATATGGCTGTAGGCAAGTCATTTGCCCTGAGAACTCCCATCTCCTCATCTGTGCAAGGGGGTTCTGAGGTGACCTACAGGACCATGTTGCAGTGAGGCAAATGATGACATATATATACCTGTTTTATCATAGCAGCAGCTATTGGTACTTGTAGTACTCTAGGTTTCATGAAGCAGCTGGAAAAAGAGAAACAAAGTGTTTGGAGCCCTGGCATCACAGAGCAAAAGCACATGAAGACGGGCTTCGGCCTGTGCACTCATGCATTCTGACTCTGTGGTCAGGCATCTGGCTTAGAGTTATGGGCCTTGCCAGCAAGAGTAAGGCAGGATGATCTTCCCCTTTATGGGTAAAAGGTTTTATCACCTCCTTGTCCCAAGGCCTGAATGCTTCATCTAACATTTGAGAAATATTTCAGGGGATGTGTTTTTCTTGATTAAAAACTGAAATATGGGGACTAGGCACTAGGACAATGTCATCTGAGTTCAAAAAATGTGAGTCCCCCCTAGAGTATATTCTAAAACTGATCAAGTATATTGGTGATTTACATTGTAATTGATGTTTCTGACTGCTTTCACCCACCCCCAATGACTGTGTAGAACTATCATTTTGGAAACCTCTTTCTATTCCTATACTGCTTTTACCTTCCTGACTTCCCACATCCATGTGAGACAGCACAGATGGAGTCTCACTCTTTTCTGAAACATCTTGCATGTATGTCTCTGGGGCCACCAGTACACATTTTCCGTAGACCCCAATGGTCAAAAAGACTACATGAATTAGAGAACTTTTTTTTTTTTTTTGGTCCTGGGGATTGAACTCAGGGTCACTTGGTCACTGAGCCACATGCCCAGTACTATTTTGTGTTTTATTTCAAGACAGGGTCTCAGCGTGTTGCTTAGTGCCTTGCCATTGCTGAGGCTGGCTTTGAACTTGTGATCCTTCTATCTCAGCCTCCCAATACACTGGGATTACAGGCGTTCACCACTGACCTGGCTATGAGAGAACATTTTTAAAAATACTTTTAGAGGGGCTGGGGATGTGGCTCAGTGGTAGAGTGCTTGCCTAATATGCATGAGGTGCTGGGTTTGATCCCTGGCACAACTTAAGTATTGTGTCCATTTATAAATTAAAAAAAAATATTTTTACATATTCTTAATCAGTGGTAATTATTTTTTGAGTTCATGAAGGACATAAAAGACATATAAGTCATGGCCCCTATCTGAAGTAGGCTTCTGGGTTGTGCTTATAAATAAACTAGGCATTGAGGGAAGGGAGCTGGCTCTAACATTTGGTGTAGTTGGAGGGTTTTGTGAAGTAAGTAAATAAATAAATAAATAAATCAGACTGAGTGAAATCTACACAGGAATAATGAGGCATTTCCCAAGAAGCCATGCCCCAAGAAATAGGGGAACATAAGATACCCTCATAAGTAGGAGTGAGAGGCACAAGAGTCAGGACCAACACTGGTACTGGGAGTTAGCATTGAGGACCCTGAGAAAAAACACTTGACTGACAGGCAAGAAAAAAAGGGAGGTGTGACTTGGTTCAGGTGTCTTCATAGAAAGCCCCAGAAACCATCTTGGGTGATACCTCTGGGAGGAGGAGGAGTCCAGATAGGCAGAGGACATTTCAAAGATCAGACAGTGCAGAGAAAATGAAAATTTAATCATGCATCATACTTTATAATTTCTAAAATTTTAGGTATAATTTGTAAACTGGTTGTAAGTTACTATAAAATTATCCTTGAGACTGAGGGATGGAAACATGCAAAACAAATTTAAGCATTATGAATACAGATAATACTAATATACCATATAATGCAAAACTGCTGAAACAGTAGATTCTAAACTTTCTTGCCACAAAGAAACAACAGGTATATAAGTTGGTGGATATGCTAATTAGCCTGATTTACTCATTCTGATGTATACATGTATAACATCACATTATACCCCATAAATATATGCAATTGTTATTTGCCAAGTAAAAGAAAAATTAAAAATGAAGTAAGTATTGTTTTATTCTGATTCTCAAAGTGAGCACATGTTGCCATATCACGAACGTCATGGAGAGAGAATGTGTGCACCTCTGGACGCAGCAGTGCTTTCTAGAATAGACCTGTGTCCTATGTGTTACATCTACATGAAGTTCAAGTAAAGGTTACATGTTTAATGAGAAGTATCTGCTAATATGACTTGCATAGATTTAATAAGAGCAATAATAAGTGAGGTTCACATCCGTCAACTTGTAGCTAATGATAAATTGTATTTAAATCATTGAAATACTAAATCTGGTTTTTTTTTTTTTTTTTTTTTTGGTGCTGGGGATCAAACTAAGGTCCTTGTGAATTATAGGGAAATCATAAATCTTTTTTTAAAAAATATTTTTTAGTTGCCAGTGCATTATTTATTTTATTTCTTTATTTATATGTGGTGCTAAGGATAGAACCCAGGGTCTCACACATGCCAGGCAAGCGCTCTACCACTGTGCCACAACCCCAGTCCCAATCTTTTTTATTTTTAAAGCAGTTGGTGAGAGAAATCCTAGGGGCTGTGAAAAAGGAACTACTGAGCTGGAGGGTTAGTGACTGCTTTCACTGTGAGAATTCAGCAGGAGAGCAAGCCACTTTTTCTGTGATGATCGAACCACTACAGAATATAATACCTAGGTCAATTTTCTACAGAGATGGGTCCTAGGATGTGATTGTCTTATTGAGTCTGTCGATGAGCAACTGCTAGGACTCTCATTTAGTGATTATAATTAGCTGGCTGTTACAAGCCAGGTGAGCACCAATGGGTTAAGTAACTGGGAGAAAGGTCAAGTTACCAGGCACTAGCACCTCAGCTTGGTGACAATGCTAACCTTACTAAAGGTGAGCACATACATGGTCATTTCAGTAGTCACCCAATGAGATTTAACTTAAATGTTTTGGAGGATAAATAAAAGATTTCTACCTGGATTAAAAAAAATCACTTAATACCATCTAATTCCCCTGAGTAGGAGAGATTTAAAAACAAACAAACAAACAAAGCCACAGCATTTTCCTTACAAAACAGTTAGGTAACACTGACCATTTAAAAAAGAGAAGGCATCAACTAGTTCAACACTGGAAAAGCAGATTCTGCCAAATAACACATACATGGGAAAGCCAAGAATTAAAAAATATATATATTTGAAATTATTTATTTTGAAAGAACAAATTCTATTCTCTCTCCAAAAAGCCTTTTCTCTGAATTTTTATGTTACTTTTATTTTTAACTTGCTGGCCTCTTCTTTTTGCTAGGGAGTCACAGAGAATGTTAATGCCTGAGTTCCTACAATTGTCCATCTTTGAACTGACCATGTGAGAGCAGATCTGCTCTGTGCAGCTTGTCTCCCCTAGGCCAAAGGTACAACCTCTGCTCCAGCTGACTGGAGGTACTTCTCTGGTTTGTTGATGTGTCCCAGAACCTCCTAAGTGAATTTTGACCACTCTAAAAAGTCTCAATTTTAAGAAATCATGCAAACTGAGAGATAATCCATTCTGCCATTTCATTTCATGCCATGAAAACAAACATCTATAACATTTCTAGCCATCTGTCCATAGACATATTTACCAATCCTACTACATGCTAATCAATTGGGCACAAAGAGTTTCGTTTATAATTTTCAGAAAACCTGACAAAGAAGGCATTAAACTTCTTACATTACAACTGAAAAAACTGAGGCTCTGAGAAGTTAAAGATTACCTCAAAAGCAAACCAACAATGGCAATTTCATATGGTTCTGGAGTCCCAAAAAGGGACTGGAAAGGGGTATCTAATTTCCACAAGATGCCAGGACAAGAAATGTCCCAGGGTTTGGAGGTTTCAAAATTTTGTAATATGTGCATAGCCTTTTACTGGTTAAACATCCCTAATCCCTAATCCAAAAATCCAAATCTAAAAGGCATAAGATTTTGAGCATCACTCAAGACATTTCAAATTTCAGAGCATTTAGGATTTTGTACTTTTGGAATAGGGATGCTCAACCTGTATACTTAGAGAGGAAGGACATCTAAATCTAGATGGGGGAAGGTGGAGGACTTGGAGAAGAAACTAGAGTCACGCACAGGAGAGACTCTCCAGAGGCTGTGAGTCTCTGAGAAATGAGAACTAAGCCTTCCAATGTAAGCAATAAATACAAACTCAATTTTTAAAATGCAGTACTTTTCTGTAAAGCTGCACTAACAGTTTGACTTATCTCACAAAGTTCAAATACTTTCATATGAAGTATAACAACTGCAAAGATTCATGAACAACCCTCACTTAAAGCAGGTTCTTTAATTTTGTAATTAATGCATTCTCTATTACATCTAATCAGCAACACGAACCTAGAGGACTTCTGGGACAAAGTCACCTGATAAATGTTTTGAATGTAGTTTTTGAGAATTAAGACAATATTCATGAAGTCCTTGGACTGGAACTTCTGCTTTACCACACAATAGGCAAATGCTAAAATATTTTTCAAATGCATTATGTATCCATGAAACTCTGGAATTTATCACAACAGAAGGTAGATAAAATAAAGAAGAAAAATTCCATAATGTACATTTTAAATAGTAAAACAAAGTACACTTAGTAAAAGTTGAGATAAATTTTTGTTTTGGCTTTTTTGTACCAAAACATACTTGGTTTTAATCATAGCTTTTTAGGTATAACACAGAGTTGCAAAGTATCTACAGTAGGAGGAGAGGGAAGAAAGAAGAGGAATGGTGATGGTCTACATATGTCCATGACTTGGTGTCCATTTGGGGTCTGAACAAAACTATTGAAGAACACAAACTCTAGCAAATTAATTGAGCCAGGTCAGTTTGTTAAGAATACAGTATGCACAAGAAAAATGAAAACAAAAATAAGGCAAATTTTAAGAAACACAGCATCTACCAAACAAATGACTCAGCCACACACACACTGGTCTCTCAGGGGGATCCATGAGAAGTGCCAGCAGCTTCTCTCAGTGAGGGTCCTGGGGAAGATACAGAGCTAAAACCCACAGTTAGCAACTAAGCCTGAGATTTTAAGATTACAGGTTAAGCATCCCTAATCTGAAAACCTAAAATCTGAAATGCTCTAGAATTTGAAATTGAGTGTCAATACAATGCCACAAGTAGAAAATTACACATTTTGATGCTTTGTTTTATTCACAAAATTATTAAAAATATTGTAGAGAGCTGGGGATGTAGCTCAGTATTAAGAGTGTTTGCCAGGTGTGGATGGCTTTGGATTTGATCTCCAGCATCACTATATAAGTAAATAAATAAACAAACAAAACTGATATATATGAAACAGAAATAAATTTTGTGTTTGGACTTGGGGCCCATTCCCAAGATATTTCATTATGTATATGTAAATATTCCAAAATCTAAAACAAATCTGAAATCAGAAACACTTCTAGTCCCAAGCATTTCAGATGAAGGACAGTCAACTTGTATTAAGTTCAAAGCTGGAGTAGATGGAAGAGGTTTTAAAAACATCTAAGTGGAAATGCTCTCATCCTCTTCTGAGTTCTTCAGTGAACTGTTTCAGTTGCACCCTAATGAATGGCTAAGGATAAGTCACCAACATACTGACACTAAAGCAGGGACAGGCCACTCATGTAGCTAAATGCCCAGAAGTGAAGACCAAAGGCAGAGAGGATCATGTCCTTGATGGAAAGTGGTAGTTTCAAAGCTGTTTGCCATCATCTTTTATCTATTTGGGGCTAGAGGGTTGTATTGAATTTCTTTTTACAGAGAGGCATACAGATTGAACTTAGGAGAACCAACTAAGTTATACCTAGTTGTTGTACTCTATGCCCTGAAGCAGACACATGAAATCTGAGAGATGGCTCTGATGTGGAATCTTCCCCTACAGTTCCAGACTTTTTCATAAGTGGTGAACACCACAGTCCAGTTTTCTCACAGAAGGCCCTACAAAGCCACCTTTATATTGTGTGTTGGTGATAGATCCCTTGAAAGCTATTGGGAGTCTCCTGGCCCTTGACTCAGCCCTGGATGAGTGGAATCAGCATGTGAGACAATGGGAAGGACAGATGAGTCCTTTGGAGTCATGAAACGAAGTTCTACCATATGGAGGTCCACATTGCAAAACAAAACAAACAAAACAAATCCTACCTAGGATCTCGAAAGCTGAAGTCCTTGGCACTTCCATGTCCCAACTAAATAGCTTGTGACATTTACAGATGGGTTTCTATGAGTTTTCTGAAAGGACCTCAGTCTTTGTAAATACTACCAATACCAAGCAAAATAATTTAATAACATAACTCTTTCCTTGCTTGAAGGTGTTATTTATCTATTCCTTGTTCCAATGCTGTCCTTCAAATGAAGGAAAAACTAAGAGTGGCTGAGAAAGTATATTTAAGTGCTCTAGCAATAAACTGCTGCCCCATCCATGGCAGGGATATTAAGGCACAGGAAGAGTCGAGAGCAGCTGTCTAACTTCCCCCAGGGAGGTAAACACTGGGTGGCTCTCAGAGGCTTCAATTTGTTGACACTCTTGATTCTTCTACCTTTGAGTGGGAGGCAGGAGAGTAATCTAAACAGAAATAGGAATAGAGCCCTAGCCTATTCTAGGGAAGGAGAAGGGTCAGGCCCTAGGAGGGAGAGAGGTGAATTACAACTCTGACTGTTCAACATGTCCTGCTGGACACACTCAAGGGCCATGCCTGGCCTGATCATGGAACAAACCGATGGTCAGTGTGCAGCCTCCATCTGAGGCTTCCACACTGCATAGCTAGTGCTCCTGGGCTTGTTGATGGGAGACTTAGCATTCAGATTGCTGCTGGTGGGACTCAGTTTTTTCTCTTCCTTCCCTGATTCTGTGGCTGCCTCTGTAAAATGGGCACAGTAACACAACCCATTTGTTCATATTTGTATAACATAACTTAATAAATGCTAGCTGAATGAATTCTGGCTTTTATTAATTTAAATAAAAGCTTTACTTCTGTAAATAGGGAAATTAAGTAGACTAGTGACCACAAACTATCCTGGAGGTCCTGAAGGCCTCTGGTAACTTAGGACACACAGGACTCCCCTCCTTTTTTGCATGCCACATCCCATTGGTCTGGAGGAAAATCCAGACCAATCCAGAACCCAATCACTGTCAGCACTGCCAAGACACCATTATCTTGTCCTTCCTACTGGTCGGTTAGCCTTTGTACTCAGCAGCAGGAACCTTTGAGACAAGATGCCCTTCCTCCCCTTAACTCTTCAATAACTTCTGCATCACAGTGGGAGCCAAAGTCTTAGAGTGGTGGGTAAGAAAGCCAGCTCGCTGTCATCTCTGACCTCAGCTGTGCCTCCCACATGCCACACATTCTCATTGCCCTCCTAGGCCCTCTACTGAGATACTCTTCCAAGCTCTGCCTCTGTGGTTCATGTGAATCCTTCATAGTGGTTCTTAATTTAGGTCACTGGAGCCCAGCAATCTCTTTTGGATGGCTGACAATCAGAATTCTAGAGGTCCTTGAACTCAAATGGTAAGAAGGACATTTTTAAAAAATATTTATTTTTTAGTTATAGGTGGATGCAATATCTTTGTTTTATTTTTTATGTGGTGCTGAGGATTGAACCCAGTGCCTCACGCATGGTAGGCTAGTGCTCTACCTCTAAGCCACAACCTCAGCCCCATAAGAAGGACATTTTAAATTTCATTACCCACTAACTGAAATGAAGCATTTCTTTCCATTATAAGCATAGACAACAATGGTACTAACTGTGACTATCTCCCTCAGAAATCAGACATACTTTCATAGCACATGATGTTGTTGCCAATGTCTCAAAAGATTGATTCTACTCAACACCACTTTAAAATCGCAGTATTCTACTTAATTTTCCCATTTATAGCATCCACAACTAGAGCTGGGTATTTAATACATGAATGTTCATATATTACTACACATATGTTTGATTTTAAAGTTACTGTTACTGAAAGACTTTGTAATCCTTTATTTTCTGCATTTATAAACATTCTGAGATGGGCAGGAGGTCCATAGAACAAAACAGGCTCCTCCTTTTATTCCTCTAAGTGTCCCACCTGGCTTCCAGGGTATGCCCCAGGTTGACACTCAGAAGTGGTGATAGGAGTGATACAGCCACCAGTGTCTGCCCACTGGACTGGAGCACTGGTCATGGGGCTGCACAGGCACCAGCTGTAGAATCTGTCCACCTTCCTTATACCTCAGCCCCATTTTGCTATGGAGAGACTGGGCATTGCCTGAGGTCCACACTGGTGAGTAAGATTCTGATCCAGGTATGTAGCTACAGAACCTGAGACAGATCCTGAATCCTGAGAC
The DNA here is from genome assembly GCF_964194105.1 of Spermophilus citellus. Taxonomy (NCBI): domain Eukaryota; kingdom Metazoa; phylum Chordata; class Mammalia; order Rodentia; family Sciuridae; genus Spermophilus; species Spermophilus citellus. Next base: position 45,464,576 of record NC_138185.1, read on the forward strand.
AGTGTCAAAGTGGTTGTTGCCAATAAGTCTCTTGAGTTTGAATAAAAAGAAAAAAATAAAAGGAATTTCAAACTAGGAGATTAAAGGGTAGAAGTGTGGAATAAACACACACACACACACACACACACACACACACACCTTTTTCAACAACCAAATTTATAACTTTGTCCTTGCTTGCAGAGTGTTCATGTAGAATAAAAGCTGAGACATAAATCCTTTTGGGAAAGAAAGGCATAAGACTGTCTTTGTCTTCAGACTTGTTGTCCCTCCTAAGAGGCTGATGGTCACTTTCCATTGGGGAAAGCCTGAGTTGTAGGAGGGGAAGAGGTTGCATTTTATGAAGTCACTGTCTGCAGAGGACGCTGTACTTACTGCTCTTTGTGCACTGTATTTACTATTCCTTTTCTCAGACATGGAAACTGAGGCTTGGAGATGTGACCTAGGAGACATAAGTGGCTCATGCCATTCTCCTAGTTTATTATTATGTGCCCTGGCTGCCATTTAACAATATGCTGAGAAATGCCGAAGACCTGACATTGGTCCTTCCAAGCAATTCTAGTAACTTTTTACAATTAGGTGCCACCTGAGAGACTAAATACACAATTAGAAACATTTTTCTCATTTCTATATTCCAATGATAGATTCTGACCTGGGCTTGGGGTGGGGAGGGTAATGGGATGAACCAATGGAAAAGCTACAGGCAGCAGTTAAAGTCCCTCTGAATCAACAGCTACATGCACGGCTTCAAAGCAACACAAAACACGTAATTTAATTTTATAAAAGGATCTTTCTACAGTTTGTTTTTTTCCTCCCAGCCTATTGAAATGTACACACCACAAGGACAAAGTACAAGGCGCTCTTGAGCTGTAATTTTACTTCTGCACATATTTAATGTGCTGCCAGGGATGAAACATTTCATGGTTCCTGTGCTTAGCAAATGAAATAAATCAATGTGTGAAGAGAGAGCCATTTTTTCTTGCTGTTTGGGGGAAGTGCTCTTTACTTTTCTATTAACAGGAATTTAATGAACCATTTCATATTCAAAACCCCTTAGAAAGGTCATAATGCCTATTTCTTAATTAAGTTTTTCAAAGTCAAATAATGCTAATTTTCTTTTATATCTCCACATGAGTAGCAGTGCTTTAAAAATATTACTGAGAAAAACACCACCACGGATCAAGGACTATTTCAGTTAGTTAAATATAGATGCTTGTAAGGGCTTTATAAAGGGAGATAGAGAAAGAGAAATGACCTGGCCTAGCATTTTAAGTATAATCAAAGAACCAGGGAATTTGGGTTGCCATGGAAGTCAGGCCTAAATAAAGTTTATCATATGGTGCCAACTAGGCATTATGCTACAAAACAGGGAGCATAATAAAATCAAGGTGGTTTAAGAAACATTGGTCATTCAGCATTTAGGTTTCTTTTCTTGAATTTCTTTAAAATTTTTATGCTTAAACTTCCCAGCCTGTATCAAAAAGGCCTAGGTTTTATAGCATAACAGAAACAGGTACTTGAAGCTCACTGCTGTTTCCTTCTTGGGCCAGTCTCATTTTTTTCCATCTTAATTGCAGCAGACAGCATCGGAGCTTTGTCAACTCTACCTGCTCTGAATAGAGGCACTTTTGGCCCCCCTTGTAAAAGACCAGGGAAGAAAGCACGCTCTCTGGTTGGCAGCAGTCTTGGATTCTCGCCCCTGGCCATACTGTGCAATCACACTGTTTATTCCACTGTAACAATCAGACAGCGAGAGCTGAGCACCTGGTACTCCCGGCCTGGGCCTTCCTTGGCAGCTGACGGGCAACCTCCCTGCCAGGTGGTCGCGCTTCAATTACATTAGCTAGCCATTCTAGGGTTAACGAGGACCCACTTTCTTCAGAATGCCCCAGGAAAATCAGTTATTCATAAAAGACAGTATGCCTTTTGTTGATCGCTGAACAATGTTGCTGAATATCCATTAAATTAAATTCTCTTTATTGGACTGAATAATGCAATAGCGATAGCCCCAGCTAGAAGTTTGCATGTTTATTTACCAAATTTCTGAATAATTTATACATGGATCCTGGCTCTTTTTTTCATTTAGTGGCCAAATGCTTCTTCGGAATGGAGGAGTGTAGCTTTGCCTTCATTTTAATATGGGCTAACACTCACTTGCAAATAAAAAACAAACAAAAGCAGAATTTAGTGGAGTGGTGAGGAAAGGAAATTGTATTTTGATTCAGACTTCACCTTCCAATTTTCTTTGCAAAAGAACTTTCAGATATATTCCTGTGAATTTATATAGATGCTTTTGGGGGGCTATTTCATATGAGCACCTTTATTTTTCGTAACAGAAAACAAAAGAGAAGGAAACTGGAGCAAGTGTGATAGTCATTACGTGGGGGAACTGTTGCCATTACTTAGGTACAAGGTGGCCCTGAAGAGGTGAGTTTGCACAGACCTGTGGAGACCTGGTAGTTGAATTTAATGGAGAGCTAGAAGTGTCTCCTTGCCCACAATAACCTCTTTCCCCAGAGAGCTGCTGCTTTCTGTGGCCCTCTGCCGCATAAACCATAATGACGGCAGAGATAGCTCAAGACAGGACAGCAAGCTCAATATCACCTGCCTTCCTTCAGTCATCCTCTGCTTCTCTCTCTCAGGTATCAGAGAAGAGAGTTATTAGAGAAACCCTCCCTCCCTCCTCCTGCTGAAGGTTTTAGATTTCTTGTGTTTAGAAGCACAGATCCCCCCAGCCTCAGATACATGGCTGCCTATTTGAATGTCCTAGAAAAGCTGCAAGTGAAAATCTATGAAAAACATAGGTTTAGAGATATAATAAAGTCATTTATATACTGTTGTCTTAGGTATTTAGCCTTTGCTGTTTGGAAGATGATCTACATTTATTTACTTACTTAACTAATTTTTCTCATGTTGCTGAGGATCAAATCCAGGCCCTTGTACATCTAGGAAAGTGCTCTACCACCAAATTACACCCTCAGCGAGGTGAGAATTTTAGAAGAGATTTTTTTTTTTTTAATTTGAGATAGCACTAACAAAAATCTCACTGCAAAATTAAATTATCCTAAAGTACATGTTAAGAGCACAAGACAAGCAAAGAAAAAAAGAAGTCTATTGCATTTGCTTTCATTTATGAAGAAAAATCTTGCCTTTTTTCAGAAATAAAGAATAGTTTGTGAATAAATTTAGGGAGAAAGGTGTAAACTTTAGTTGATGTGCAAATTCAAAGCAGTCCTTGACAGCAGTTTTCCAACTTAGGAGCAATGCAGCTGGGCAGGTGTAAGATATCAGACAGCTGGGGCTGAAAGAGAAAAGTCTCCATGTGAAGGTGCTACTTCTGCCTGCTGGCCAAGAGATCCTGGGCAAGTCACTTAACTTCTCTGTGTATCTGTTTCCTCTCTTGTAAGATGGGAAAACAACCCTGCTTTTTAGCGATGAGGAAGTACATGTAAAACACTTAAGTACATGGCACACATTATAAGAGCTCATTAAATCCTGATTTTTAAGATGACCAAGAGGTACTTTGTTAGAACATTCTCCACCTTCTTCCTTAAGGCATCTTCACTCTGCTCTGTATCATTTAGCCTGATTCCAGTTGGGAGCACATATTCAGCTACTCTTGGTCCTTTAATATAACCACTTCATTGATTTCCTCTGCAGTGAAATAGTAAAAGTAAATTAGAACCTAGTGCCAGAGCAAAGCAAGAATTACAGAATAACTGTTTGCTACATTGCTGATGAAATAGTAAGAGTGGATTACAACTGGACGTTTGGAAATAAATGTTTTAGTTTTGCTTCCTGATCATTTTTGATAAATGCTTTGGCTTTGCCTTGGCATTTATCTTCCCAAGCAGGCTGGTGTCTGGTCACAATGTACGGTTCTAGAAACATTATCTCTGAATTATAAGATCCACCTTGTACAAGGCTCCCACACAAAGGTATTAGAATGTGCCTATGACAAGCGGACACACTTCTATGGATCAAAAACAATGGCTGACACTTCTGTATGAATAGGCAGAAGGCACATCAAAGGCAGCCTTTTATAGAGAAAAATTGTGTGATGCCCACTTTAATCTCTCCGAAAATCTATGCATGAACTGAACCCAATTTAATTTTTCACATAAATGCTAAGGCTTGATACAAGGACATCTTTTTCTTTGCAGTTAAAAGACAAGGAGACGAAGATATGCTAGCATAGCCTTTGAACTTTTTAAAGCTGTATCAATGGACTGTGATACTTAACCACTGATACAAGGGCAGAGATTTCACAATAGCTGCATTTAAAGCATTCTCACTAAAACCAGTCATTATTATAGATTAAAGAAATGCATTAATATCCACATTTTCCTTAAAGCTGCATAGTTTTTATACCTTTAACCCTTTGATCAGTTAACAAAGGTTTAAAAAGGTAAGGCTGCAATACCTCAAGGGTTTATAAAATGATGGTGGCATTTGAAGGGGACTATATTTGTTCCTTCGATAAAGAACAAATATGGTATATTTCAGGGTAGGAATGGGTGCCTCAGAAATGAGATAACCCTGGTGGTGACTTTTACTATATTTTTTTTGGGGGTGGGAACTATGAAATGGTATCTCCAGATAGTTTGTGGGCTCCACCTGCCTCCGCTTGTATCTCTGGGTCCCTTGTGAGCATTGGGTGTACTATTGTGAAGCTACTGCTCTTTGTTATAGTTTCAGCCACCTCAACCTCCCAGTTCCACCAATTTCCTTCTGTCTGCCAGGCTACTAGTCTAACTATGGTATTTTTATAAGGTGAGTCAAGCTCTGTGGTCAGACTGCCCATGCTCCAAGACTCCCAATACCACTTGTCTAACAGTGCTTCTGAGGAAGTCAGGCCACCTCTCTGCTGAGTTTCTTCAAGGCTGGATAGTAATAACAGTGATATATACACTAAGTACTTAGCATAATGCCTGGCAGAGGCTAAGTCTTAGGTACCAGTTACTATAGATCACTTCCAGCTCTGGAAGAAATCATGAGAGTTCTTGTCCATCTTCCAAAGAGCAGCAGCAATCTTTTCTTCATGTTCCTTTAGCATCTATGAATCCTTGCTAAGGGCGTTGTTTAATGCTGTGGGCACAACTGGCTGCACAGGAGAGTTAGCTAGTGATAAATCAATATTGACGCTGGTCCCCACTCTATGCTAGGTGAACCAGGGTCTGTGCAGTGCATCCTAGGTATAGGTCACTGTGGTACTTCCGGATGTAATGCTACTGTGCAGCAGGGTTAACAACTGTGGTTCAGGCAATGACACACAAACACTTCCCCTAAAGCCCTCTCTGCTGCACAGGGGTGCAAAATGGGAGAGCAGGGCTTCTAGAAGCCTGCAAGCAACAAATATGTCAGACTTCTTTATCTCAAAAAGGGATGCAAATTCATGGCTTGGGCTGATTTTAATAAAAAATACTGAGTACAGATAATGATCTGAAAAGATGTTATGATTCTCCTGGGACCTGTCTAGACCCCACCTATCACCTGGCTTCCCAATTTGAGAAGCTCTAATTTGATGTCTGACTATCCCAGAAATGCCTGTACTTTATAAGGAAATTCATGAAGACAGAAGAACCTATGACATCCAAAGGGCTATAGTTAGGATGGCAGAAGGGTAGATAATAGGACAAAGGTATTAATCACACACTGGTTCTGAATATGAGGGACACAAAATGATATTTACTCTGTTTTTGGAAATTGGAAGCACAGGAGATCTCCCCTGGAACCTGAGCCTGACTTCCAACTCAACTTGTGGCCTTGACTATTCCATATAACCTAGAAAGGGCTGCTTTTTTTCAAACTCTTGTTTTAAAAGCAAAAAGACCAATTGAGCCACACACCAAACTAGGCAATCATCACTGTGGCCACTTGTCAGGGATGGGTAAAAGAAACTTGACATTGTGGCCACCAAAGAGCACCTCCTTCCACATAGTACCAGAACACTTAGGATGATCTTAAACCGTCAAATAGGTTTTCAAGATTTACTTTTCAGTGTGCTTTTAATTATGAACATATTTAATTGGTCTAATGCCTTTTCTATTCTAAGAACCAGCAAGTAAAGAAGTACCCTCTTACAAAAAAAAAGAAAAAAGAAAACTGATGATAATCTGGCAATTGAAATGCCTTGGAAGAAACTTTAACAAGATTTGAACTTGTATTTTCTAAAAAGCTACACTTGTGAGAGAGCTAAAAATAATGTATTCTGGCCTAGTGCAGTGGCTCATGCCTATAATCCCAGTGGCTCAGGAGGCCAAGGCAAGAGTATCACAAATTCAAAGCAAGCCTCAGCAACTTAGCAGGGTACTGTCTCAAAAATTAAAAATAAATAAAAAGGGTAGGGGATGTGGCTCAATGGTTAAGCGCCCCTGGGTTAAATACCCAGTACCAAAAAAAGGTATTGCATTCTGCTAGTATTAAACAATGCACATCTGTTTTGAAAACAATATTCCTAAATGACCAAATTTATGTAGTCCATTTTCTTGTTCGAGCCCAAAATCTCTATTCTATTTGAGCAGCTTTTTTTTTTCCCAAAAAATTCCCTTTAACAGGACTTGTCAGTAAAATTTTACATTCTTCCTTGACAACATGTTCTTTACATAAATCAAAACCATGACACTTTGAATTTTTTGAATAGATGTCTATATTTCTAGTTATGATGTGTGTACTGTTAAAAAGTGACAGTTATACAACAGAAAAAAATTGAGAATGGCTTTTCCCCCCTTCATTTCTTCATTTTGATGGTTTCACTTAAAGAAAGATAATTATCTGAAAAGCCATTCTAAACAAATTATAAATTAGTTGAACACAGGTGGTAGGCTTTTTTTTTTTTTTTTTTTTTTTTTGGAAAGCATCACATCTTTTAGTAAGAGAGTAAATTTTCAAACTAGGCTTTGGGATTAATGAGAAGAAATGAGGAGGAAAAACAAGAAGGTGATGGGGGAAGAAGGAAAAGAAAAAAGAAAAAGGATGGAGGAAGAGGAGGAGAAAGGGAAGAGGAAAGAAAGAGGGTGAGGAAGAAGAAGGAAACATACAAAATGAAAAGGAGATGAATATAGTAATTACCCTGATTTGATCACTACACATTACATACATGAATTGAAATATCATACTGTATCCTATAAATATGCACTATTATATGTTAATTAAAAAGAAAGATAGAGGGAAAGGGAGGAGAGGAAAATAGCACAAATACTGGGTAAAACTAGTATGTTCACCTTTGTAGAGATGACACTGCACTGCTCAGCACCAACCATGGGTGATACAAAGCTGACTTGGGCTGCTGCAGGTTTAATATGTGGGCCAAACATTCCATTGTTCCAATGGTGCTATTTAGATGATAAAATGACTTATTGAATTTAATTAGCTCCTGCAACTTCAAAATGTGTCTGGGGCCCTGACAGGATGGGAACATCAGATAACTTCTCTGGAGTGATGAGTGACCAATCTGCTCTAGTTGGTTGTGCCCAAATTCACATTTGGAAAACACTTTAAGGTCTAATTCTGTTCTGGAAATAGCAGGCCACCATAGTTCAGCTAAGTTTTAGTTTGATCACCTACTTGTTATGATTCATAACCTACTTAAATTCATCTCTTTGGTTACTGGCTGGGACAGCATATTAATGACCTCTCTCATAGACATTAATTTTTTAAACAAAAATTACATTTATAAAACAAAGATAATTTTTCCCCATTTGTATTTTTCATTGCAATAAAACAAAAGCAGTTTTGAGTCCCTTTTTCATGCTTTGGTAAACAGACGAGCTATACATTGCCCAGCACCAGAATGTGATTAGCTGTCTGCATTGATGGCAGTCTGAGAATTGGCTAACCTGGCAGGAGATTCAAAAGTTTCCCAGGTAAAGATGTATTTCATTTGTTAATTGACTTTTAAAGCCCTCATCACAAAAACAGGATTGGAGACAGTGCATATAATGAACAAAAATAACATTCATTGGGCACAATGCCCAGAGAAACCAGCTCAAACACAAGCCTGAAGGCTAATGGTCCCAAAGAAGAACCAAAATGTTCAAGATGTGGTAACCTCAAAAGCAAAGGATTCCAGAGAAGCCTATAAAACACAACCCCAGGGTTCTGGCAGATGTCTTATGTAAAAGCAGTCAAACTTCTTTGCAGCACCCCATGCACACAGATTCCTCTGGGCAGAGAATGGAGCCATGTTGATATTTACCACTCACTTTTGCAATCCAGAATATTAGGGTGAGCATTTTTTCCCTAAGTCAAAAATAGTCAAATAACAGCAATTTTGTGTACTTCAGCCCAACATGAAACAGGGTGTGGAGTGCATCCTACAATCTGTCTCTAATCTGTTGTCATCATAAATTTATTTTTCTGAGCACCTTCAGCCTTTTGACTACCACAATGGGCCACATCAAGATGCCTGATGATCCCTGCTCCATGTCAATAACATCTCCAAGGATTGGTCTCATTCCTGACTGTATTCTGTTCTACAATTTTCAGAGAAGAGAACAAAGAGCATCATTCTCCCTGTCTCAGGCTCCAATTATTCTTGCAATTCTTCATTCCTTTTGCTTTTATGCTTACTGTACACAATGTACTTAGCTCAAAACAACTTTTACACTGATTTTCAAATTTATTAACTTTATAATGGTTAAATGTAAAGACCAAATAGTTCTTCCCCACCAGTTCTGATGGAGTTAGGTAAAACATACGTTTTGAACAATGAATATTCAGACATATTTTTTTTCTCATTATAGGAATAAGACAATGTGATAAAGAAAGCTGAATACAATATGAATGTGGGACTCTATCATATTTTAGAACAGAAAAAATTCTAGAACTTAAGAGTACTTGACAGTGCAGAATAGAGTTAAATCTCAACATTAAACAGTCCTTAAAAAAAGGCACATGAGCTGGGCGCAGTGGCTCATGCCTGTAATCCCAGCAGCTTGGGAGGCTGAGGCAGGAGGATCAAGAGTTCAAAGCCAGCCTCAGCAATGGCAAGGCACTAAGCAACTTAGTGAGACCCTGTCTCTAAATAAAATTCAAAATAGGGCTGAGGATGTGGCTCAGTACTGAATGCCCCTGAGTTCAATCCCGCCCGCCCCCCCCGCCCAAAAAAAAGGCACACAACCCATAAGTATGGATTTTCAAGAATTAAGATTAAATGAAGCTCAGTATTATGTAAGTACAATGCACTAATGAAAATGCAAAAAATAAAAATAAAGATTAAGCATCAAGATCTAAGTTTGCGTTAGATGCTTTAAGTACAGGAACATGGCTAGTTTGATAGCTATCCTTGTCATAACATCAAATGTTATCAGGTCTTCTATCCAATAGATCCTAACAAAACACCTCTAATTGCAGACTGAATTTTATAACATGCTAGAAATTAAATAAATATTGAAACTTAAAAGGGAAAAATTTAAAAACAACAAGTATATTTGTAGTGCACTGAAAGGGAATGCAGCTTTTAAAAAATAGACTAGTTATATATATTTTAGTTGTCCATAGGCCTTTACTTTGTTTATTTATATGTGGTGCTGAAAAAGGAACCCAGTGAGAAATTCAGCTTTTAAAATATATCTTTAATGTTAGAGAAGGGAAAGATCATGAAAATAAATAAAAGATTTACTTCCTTAAAAATTAATCTGACTTTACATTTATAAACATGTATTAAAATAAAAAGTAAAGCTGCCTTGAAGTGAAGACTTAACAGAAGTTCAGTGAATTCACAATTAGCACCTACCATGGAGGGCTTTCTAGAATCTCAACATGAAAAACCTGGAATGCAAGTCTCATTCAACAACATGAGGAGATACAGGGCTTTTTACAGGCAAAGAGCACATTACGAAGTTCATTAATTAAACAGTGAGGGTGGAGCAGATGGATGCTACCTACCCTCGAATGACGCTAAATTGGGACAGAGGTTTGCAGTCCTTAATGAGGCTCCATAAAATGAATGATTACATAGTGATCACAAGTAAACAAACCTGGGAGAAGAGCTGGATTATAGGGCAACAAGTCCTGCAACATGGTAACAAGAAAGCCAATGCAAGTGGAAGTATCTAATATGCAGGATACCTGCCTTGGGCCACAGATCCCAGACCATCCTCAGGGCTGGGAAAAACTGTACCAGTCTACAAAGGTTTAAGAAATGAAATGAAAGTCAGTGGGACACTAGTATGAAAATGCCTGGCTATGGAAACCTCTTTTGTCACACAGAAAGTGTATTTTGAGAATAACACACTCAAGTTTCCTTTTATCTTCACAGAAGATATGCAAAATGTCAGGTACTTGGGCCTTTTAAAGTAAAAGGCTTAGCAAAAGCAGCCAACCAGAAGATGTAGCATAAAGAGTATTTTTAATTTATATTTTCTCTATCATTAATTAATTCTTTACTTTCTTTGCTATGTCAAACCCTTAACCTTTTAAAATGTTTCAGTCCTAATTAGTTTATGCTGTGCATGAACTTATGTGTTAAGATATATTTTAAACTCACAGGGGATAAAACAAAATTAATTTGATATTAAAAATTTCCTAAAAATATCTGCTGTTGCCTAGAGCACAACATTTTGAAACTAATAATACATTTTTAAATGATCTACTATGTTTTCCAACTAAGACATTATATAATTTCATTAATAGTAATTGAAAACTTTGGAACAAGAATAGCTAAGGGACACATAGTAGCTACACACATAGTGCAGTTTTAGAAGTCAGCAGTCTCCTCTGTCACTTTGGCTATTAACCCCTGCTATGCCCTGTTACGTCCTAAGATATTCTTGTTTTGATTCTCATTTCCTTGGCTTTGATTTTCTCCTTGTCATTGCACATGGCCTTTACTGTAAGCTCTTTCAAAAAATCTATTTTAGAAAGAGGTAGAGTATAAAAAGATTCAACATACACAAATAAACATCTTGCTTGCAAAACCCCAGAAATGTTACTATGATGAAATTATGTTCTCAACTGATTATCAAGGCAAAACACAATGAGTAATATCAATTAGGTGCTTATTTTGGGCTACATTCTGTGATAGATATGTCACTGAGAATGTGCAAGTTTAATGTTTTCACTGCTTTTTAATTTGGAAACTACATGTTTTTAGGTATAAGGGATGCAGAAAAGGTACCAAAAAGGGAATATTTTCCATTAGAATTTACCATAGTTTTGTTTTTGTCTTTAGGCCATACAACAAGGGTTTAAAGGCTAGGATCCTTTGGTAACAGTAATGATAGAACATGCTAAAATCAAGTGGAATTGCTTCATTTTCTCAGAGCTATGTCATCTTGATGACTTCCTGTACTTTAGTCAGAACTGGGGACAAGTATAGAACAGCAGAAGACCTTAGAGCTAAGTTGGCCTGGGTACCCTACTCAGCCTCACCCAGGCTATGGGCCCCAGATCAAGCCTTGTTTTCTAGATATTCATTATCTTCCTCTGTAGAGCAGGTGTAACATATCATTATATGTTATGTCCCATTCTACAAAGTTGTCTCTGAGAGAGGGCATAATGGTCCAATGACCCTCATCTTGTGTGCCTTTGGTCAGACTACATTGTTGCACATTATCCACTGATATTCCAAATTGCTTTTTGGAGCTAAGCTTGCCCACTGGCCCATCAGCTGATGAGAGAGCATTTTATTAGCCCCACTAACTAGTGACCAATAGTTCTGGCTTAGCAGTGTCTCCACTTCTATCCTCCCATAATAATTTGCTTATACCATTGCATTTTGTCTCACTTCATAAAAATAAGTAGAAATAGGATAAAATGCAAATACTAGCATAGTAACAACAAACAAAGCTCTCAAGCTGGAAATCCCCATGTATCCTATAATAGGTTGATTTTAAGGACTTAGTGAATTTTTAGGTTCACCAAATGTACACCAGTTTATTATGGCAGTGGGCAAGGATATTAACGAACACACACTGGAAAAAACAGCATCTAACACTAGGATATAGGCATGCCATGTATTTAGGAATTTTATATATTCTTATTACATTTTCAGAAAGTGGATTACCATGAGATGTACATTTGAATTAGAATCTGTAGATGAGAAAGCAACATCATCATACTTGAAAATGAAATATCATTGAGAATATGAGTTGCTATCCCCCTCGGAAATTTTCTGGAGTTGGGAAATGTAATCTATTTTTTAAAATTCTGTATTATTCCAGGTTGAAGTTCTTTTCAAAATTAATTTGCCAAATTCTGATTGTAAAAGCTTTCATATGCCAGACTGTCTATGAAACACTTAGCAATTAGGTCCATAATTAGAAAATGTTTAATCATTTTATGTTGGCAATTCCTGACTCCTAAATGTTTCAATAAAATATTCAAAATGGATTATTTTTAAAAAACAAACCAATATTTTTATCACTAATCCAAAGGGAGGACTGATCACATAAATGTAAATAATTGCTTATTTTAGTGCATACAATTTCAGATTAAATTTCCATATCTACTTTCATAAGTGATCCAAAATTTAGTAGGAATTGTTTTAGAACAGCCTATGTATTAATTTTATAGTCTAAAAATTGGTTGGTTGAGTGTAAATTCATAACCTATATTTGTTTTGGTATGATTTGGTTACTTTAATGGGCTATGCAATCAGCAAACTAGGAGAGACTATACAATATCATATTCCACAAAACAATCAATATTCTCTTATAACTTTAAAACATTATAATGTGAGGAGCTTGAAATGCTCCACAATTGAATTGATATATTATTAGGCAGTAGTTTCTCTGGAACTTTTAAAAGAGAAAGTTAACTTTTTCTTAATATTTTCAATTGTTCTACTAACATAATGCCTTCAGGCTGATTTTCTAGAGGTGTGAAGAAAAAAAATCCATCTACCAAACTGATAGATTCTTCCAGTGTGAGAAAGGAATTAAGTTAAAGCTTAAAAATTCCTCTTTGCTGGAAGAAAAAAAAATTAATGGAAATTAAAGTAACTTCAACTCAAAGCCAAGTAAGACATTTTATATACTTTCAATAAGTGTAACACATTTTATATATCATCCCAGAAACCATCTTTCTGGGGCCTTGCAACGGAAGACTTTTTAGCCAGAGGGGTTAAAAGTGTGGGTGTGGAAGTCAGCTTTTGTTTGAAAAATTAGCAATGCTATGAGTCATCGTGCATTAGCTGCAGAAGAGTTTTGCATCTTGTACGAATCCAGACACCATATGCCATGCGAAGGTCTATTACTTTATTCGGTGCCACCGCTGACAGGCAGCCACGTGGGTATCCCCAGCGGAAGGGCTGTCTCCTCCCGGCGGCAAGGACAGGAACCCAGTGAGCTGAACACATCCGACATTGTACGGAGCAGCAGGAACAGCTGGTAAGCTAGCGAGCAGCAACGGCCAGCGAGGAGTGCGGATGCTAATGAGCCTGGCGACAATGCCAGTCTTCAGAGGGGCCAGCGCGATGTTTGCATGTTCTCACAACAGCCGAGAGTAGAATCTGCTCGTTCATGCCTTCAGTCTCATTAAAACACCATACTGGTATTTGCACTTTATCAAAATCTGTTGTAAATCACAAGTTATAAATCTCCCCAGCAGATCCAACATGCTTTAAAAAGTTCCACTGAACTGTATGTTCAACTTCACAGGCATCTTTCCATCCTGCAGGGGAGGGATTTAATGGGCAGCAGGGTAGTGGGGTGTATTGGGTTAACAGCACAGGCGGAGCAGCTGTTGCTGGGTTCAGGTCCTGGCTACCACTTACATAACTGTGTGGCCTCAGGCAAGTTATTTTACCTCTCTGAGCTTCTGTTCCCTCCACTCTCTTATTCAAATGTAATAAAATATATAACAGTAGATTGCATTATATGACATTGTATTGCATTTGCACAATATACTCAGAATAACTGTACCTTCCTCCTAGGATTGCTGAAAGGACCAGTATTGAATTGAATGATTGAATATTCAGGTGAAATTCTTAGTGCCTGGGACAGAGCAGGCAGACTAAGTAAACTGATGTCTCTCCAGAGGACTGGAGCATAGAACTCTAAGCAGCCTAACCCCTGGACTTGTTTTTCTCCCACAACATAAGACAGCTGCACATCTCATGAATGAAGGGTTTAAATGTTGGGTGGGGGAAGGTGTCTCACAAACACAATGAGACTGCATTGCAGGGATGAGGGAAGGGGGGTGGGCCTTGGGGACCCCAGGCGAGATCATTAGTGAAGAGTGGGTTTGGGGCTCTCAGATCCCTCAGTTCCTTGATGCTTCCAGGTTTACTGAAGGCTCTGACCAGCTGAAAGGTGTTTACTTTTCCTGAACGCTCCTTCCTTAAATTAAGTCCCTGTAACTTCTGCTCACTTTCCAAATGCCAGGAAAATGGTTCTTCTTTGGGATGCTTTCCTTGAGGCTGAAGGCTGAAATCCCCATCACAGCCAGTATGAAACTGTGTGCAGTGCTCTTTGCTTTAATATGCTGTCTTCAACAAAAGGCCCCTCAAGGATGAGTACCTTGCCTTTCATCTGTGCACCTTCAGTAACAGCAAGTACCTCGCAGACAGGAAAATGGCCAATGGATATTTTGTTAAATAAATGAGCAAACTAAGGAAAAACTGCTTTTGGATTTGTCATTTTCAGAATTGTTGTCTGGGAGTGTGACATGACATGATCAGAAATGGTTGATCACTTCCTTGCCAAGATTTTTTTTTTTTAAAGCTCATTGACTCTGTTGAATGATCATCATCCCCAGCAACAAATTCACCTTGCGGCCATACTTCCTAGCGCTGGGTGTGTGCAGGTAGGAGAGAAGATGGCCTGGTTCTTGAGGGTAAATTTTTCTCCTTGGGAGTTTTTGTGTGAGTTAAGCTCAACTCAGGAGGTCTCTGAAGGTGACATCTGTACTTTTTGAAAACCAAAAAGGATACAGATGCCCAGGGAGTGCAAATCAGCAAAAGTGGCCTTAAAGGTGAGATATCTTTCCACAGAGCTTTAAAAGGCCATGGAAACTGAAATAAAGATAACATTTCAGAGGAATAAACTTAGATTTTAAAAGTATGATAAAGCCTAGTATGGTTGAATGAGTCTGTAATCCCATCTACTCAGGAGGTTAAGGCAGGAGGTTTGCTTGAGCCCAGGACTTGGAGGCCAGTCTGGTCAACATAGCAAGATCCCTGTCTCAGGAAAATAACAAAGTATGATCATAAATATCCTAAGGACCTCTATGTAAAATACAGTGAGTAATTTCTAGATGAATCAAGCATGTTTTAATTTGGAAGACAGAGTTTTGCAGAAGAAGTCATAGTCCTTTCTGGCTGATAGGCAGTGCTGGGATCTCACCTGCAGTAGGCATAAGACTAGGGCTCCATTTGCCCCTGCTGACTATTCCTTGGAGGATGGACATATAACATTAGCTAGTGCTGACCCTGGCTCACATTTGTTGTGTCCTTCATATTTGCCTTCTTCAGATCTGCCCTTAACTTCTTGTCTCCCGAATTCCACAAACTCAGGGAAACCAGATAAGAAAACGGGGACAGGAAGCCTACTAAAGAACCAGACAGGGCCTTTTATGACTCCCCACCACACTTCCAGTGGATGCCATAGGGTTGTTCCAAAGCTCATTTTCAGGTGGAGGCTCCTGAGCCATCTGTGGACCTGGGAGAGCCAGGTCTGCATCCTTGAGTCTCCCAAGTGATCATAGCCATTCAAAGACAGAAATGACAAACAATGTTCATTCCAATGATTGATGGAATAGATGCAATAGCAAGAAAGCTCTTCAGTTATTGAGTTTTCAAAGATTAAAAAAATAGAAATAATTATAGCACAAGGCCCAAGAGTACATATAACTGCCCAGGATGCAGTGATGATCAGGAGTAGCACCAGAGAGAGCTGGTATATCTGGAATTCCCCTATATACATACACACATGCATGCATGCCTGGATAAACACATAAGTTGGAGCATACAAGACAGTTCAGGCAGAGTCCCTCTCCTTGAATCAAGTTTCAGAAGAATGGTGATTTATGGCACAGATGATCAAAACTACACATTACAAATGGAATGTGTCCCTGGGAAGGGTACTATGAATCTGAGCCACAAAGCTGCCACCTCCACAGTCCATGTAATGCCACCTAAGTGCTCCGCCTCGCATGACTTGCTGCAGGCTGCTGCAGATTAGAGCTATCGATTGCTCCCTGCAAAAGGGTCTTGCTGTGCAAAAGGAAGGTAAACGAAGGAGACAGACAGCTCAAGTATTGATCTGCTCTAGCAGAGGAGGGGGGTTGGTGGGGGGGGGGTTGGGGGAGTGTGCTTCCAAATGAGGGTCAGCACTCCTTCACATCACCTACGAGGGTCACTGAAACATGCATCAGGACACTGCAGAGATGGGTGAATCAGGACAAATGCTGGAGTCTTGCCACCACCTCCTTTCCCGTCAGCTGGCCACAGACCTCTCAGAGGAGCCAAGGTGCACTGTGAAATCTCTGTTTTTTTTTTTTTTTTTTTAAACACATGGCAACAGTAGCCTAGGATGGGCATTCTATATTCTTACAAGGTAGGAATAACAGACCTTGGCCACAAAGAACTGCCTGAGGCCGTGTTTTAAAAACTGTCAAAGCAATGTGAATACATCTTCAAGAATATCCCTCTAGTGTCTGAGAGGTTTGCCAAAACCAGAAAATTAGCTCTCATTAGAAAAGACAAAAATCCTTTCCCCACTAACAGGTGACAGTTTCTCCACTTAAAGCTGAACATTTAAAAAACCAACCCAAACCATATTCTTTTTAAGGAAATTGCAATGATATAACTTTCACGGCTTAAGATTTTTGTGTCAGCTTGCACGGGCATGCGCTGGGGTTGTGGCTCAGAGTTAGAGCGTTTGCCTAAACGAGTATGAAGCACTGGGTTAGATCCTTGGCACCACATAAAAATAAATAAATAAAATAAAGGTATTAAAAAAATGGGAAAAGAAATTTTAAAAGAACTTGCATGGGCATGAAAATATAAATTCATCTAAAAAGTCAAAGCTTATGATTCTTGAATACTATATAAAATTAAACAGATTTAATGTAATGAAAGTAGAAAATAAGGAACCCCCCAAAAATCAACTGAATAAAAAAAAGCATGTGCTTTTTAAATGTGTGTTTCTGTGAACATTGAGGCACACTGAACTCTACTGCTTTTAGGATTAAATTCTTTGGTTTAAGAAGTCATTATATAAAATCACTTATCTCTTTTGATTTCTAATTTAAATCATTTTCTCCTATGAATTTCATGAAGACATTCTGTGTAATTAAATGGTACTAGAGGGGCTGGGGATGTGGCTCAAGCGGTAGCGCGCTCGCCTGGCATGCGTATAGTCCAGGTTCGATCCTCAGCACCACATACAAACAAAGATGTTGTGTCCTCCAAAAACTAAAAAATAAATATTAAAAAATTCTTTTTCTCTCTCACTCTCTCTTTAAAAATAAAATAAAATAAATGGTTCTAGAGTCTATTTTCCTCTAGTTAGATGCTTAAATGCTTTAAATGTTTGCATTTTTAATTTTTCATTCAATGAATACATACTAAGTTTTAATATGTTGAGTAATGGAGACAAGTAAGACTGTCCAGTGGAATAAGCCTTGACCCATTGTGGTCCCATGATATCATCTGTGGGTGACTAGCAAAGGTATCACTAGTCTCCACTCTCCCTTCACAGGCAGGCTGCTGCTCTCAACAGGGTTCCCTCCTGCCTTGGATCTAGGGTGGCCTTGGATTTGCCTTGGTTAATAGTTCTGGGTCATCCAAACTGAGACTGAAAATTCTTATGCCTTCCACTTGGGTCTTCTGCCTTACCCCAAATAGCCAGGTAACAAGTCATACTGAAGCTGACCATGTGGAGAGGCTGCTGGGTGAGGGATGCCTGACCAGGTCTGGCTGCTCTAGCTGTGCCAGTAGAGGTGCCAGTCATTTGAGCTGCCTGGGGAAGAACCACCCTGCTTAGCCCAGGCAACTCACAGAACAGTGGAAGATCCTCTCTCCTTTCCTTCAAGAATCTCTGCCGGAATTTTTAGACTCTATCCTGAAGGTCTGTAGTCTCTACAATGAGAATTCTAGGACTTCTATTTACAATTATCTTTTTATCTAATATCAGGAAATAAATTAAGCTTTACTGAGATTTAACAAGAGGCCTGACACTGGTATCCTTCTTGTTGTCCTGGGTCAGGTTGAGTGTATGAACACTGAGGGAGGGTTCAGGGTATGAATAGTGTGACCTTTTTGCTGTCATCTCTTAGCCTGTCCTGGATCAGGTTCAATGTAACTGACCTGAGGAAGGGACAAGAAGGAAGGGAGGGACTGTCAGCAGAGTCCTTATTCACTTACTTAATACTGTGATGTGCTGAGGTTTACATAATTCTCCATATTGAAATTTTGAATTCGATTATCTTATAAATAGAAACATCTTTACAATCCATTATCTTGAGGCCAGGCATGGACATGAAAATCTGTTATACCCCTTATCTCATAGGAGAGTTCTTATAAAAGAGGTCGAACATAGAGATGAATTACTCTTTTTTCTTTTTCCTTATGAAAAGACCAGTGTTGTGAATTTGGAGACCTCTTCTGTGAAGGCAAGGGGCTGAATTCATTCACTTATTCAACAAGTACTTATTGAACAAATATTTACTTTGTGGCAGGTGCTGAGGCTGCATCTGGGGACTACAGTCACCTGGAAAACACCAGCATGGCTGGCATCCTGAGCAGTGTCCAATTGGTGCCTTCATCATATTCATTTGCTAAACATTTCTCCTCTCAGCCTTAGAGGCATTAGTGAGAACAGAAGGCACATACCAGACACAACATGAATAAAGTTGAGTAAGTGAATGATACAGTAACTAGAAGGTGTAGGGTTTATACTGAAAGACCACAGAGTGAGCCATAGGAGGTGTCCAGAGGGGTGTGTGTGCACGCGCCTGTGTGTGTGTGTGCATGCAGTTTACATGGGGAGGTCAGAAAGAGCCTACAAGGTTTGGGGAATAAGCCATGTGGACATCTAAGGCACAATGGTTTGAGTAGAGGACACAGAGGGCACAGAATGCACAGGGCTCCCCTGGAAGACTCTGGCCTTGACCCTGGTAGCAAGAGCAGGGGAGTGTCATAGCTGATGCACATTTCAACAGGCCTTTGACCCTAGGAAAAAACTATCATACTGTTCCCTAAAGGAAAGGGGACATTTTCACTCTAAGTGAGAGAGTAACTGCCATAAGAAAGAAACATGCCATGGTGAGAAGACCTTGAGTAGAAAATGCAGAAAAATGTTGCCATCACAATAGCAATTTAATGTTGAAGATGGATGCGTTCAGAAAGTTCTCCTATATGTATCACCTCAAAACTATGAAAGCTATTTCTTTTTGTACTGGGGATTGAATCCAGGGACGCTTACCCACTGAGTTATACTCCTGCCTCAACTCTGGAGCTGCTGGGGTTACAGGTATGTGCCTCCACACCTAGCATACAAGTTTCTATTGAAGGTGGAGTGCGCTTTCAGAAAGTTCTAGTTATATCATCCCAAAACTATGAAAGCTATTTCTAACTTCCTAAATAAAGATTTTAGTGCACTTTGGATCTGTTTGTTAAAAAATATAACAACATTGGGCTGAGGGTGTAGCTCAGTGGTAAAGCGCTTGCCTCATGTGTGCAAGGCCCCCTCCCCACATGCCTGTGTGATTGTGTGTATATACACAACTGATCCAACATCAAGGAAGTTGGAAATTTCCAGCCAGATATCAACAAGAACCTTTGTGGAATTGGTGGCCAAGAATGAACACTGTCATGTTTTAGTAGGCCAAGAACACTATCTGCCCCATCCCAGCTTTGGAAACTTTTATTTACAGCTGTGAAACCAAGTATCAAAATAAGCCCAGCTTAAGAGGATCCTTTGGAATCACTAAATCACAGAACTGTTAAACCAAAGTTATAAAAATAATACAGCACATGTAATACCATTAAAATACTGTTAATATCTTAGTAAAAGCAAAGCAATTTTATGCTATTATAAAAATACTTCAATTATTATTCATTTCCTCATTATCTCATCCTTTTGAAATACTTATTATTGAGTACATTTTATATTGTCAAAATGAATTAGCATAACCCTAAGATACCATCTCACTCCAGTAAGATTGGCAGCCATTATGAAGTCAAACAACAATAAGTGTTGGCGAGGATGTGGGGAAAAGAGTACACTTGTACACTGCTGGTGGGACTGCAAATTGATAAGGCCAATTTGGAAAGCAGTATGGAGATACCTGGGAAAGCTGGGAATGGATCCACCATTTGACCCAGCTATCGCCCTCCTTGGACTATTCCCTGAGGATCTTAAAAGAGCATACTATAGGGATACTGCCACATCAATGATCATAGCGGCACAATTCACAATAGCTAGACTGTGGAACCAACCTAGATGCCCTTCAATAGATGAATGGATAAAAAAAATGTGGCATCTATACACAATGGAGTACTACGCAGCAATAAAAAATGACAAAATCATAGAATTTGCAGGGAAATGGATGGCATTAGAGCAGATTATGCTAAGTGAAGCTAGCCAATCCTTAAAAAACAAATGCCAAATGTCTTCTTTGATATAAAGAGAGCAACTAAGAACAGAACAGGGAGGAAGAGCATGAAGAAAAGATTAACATTAAACAAAGACGAGTGGGGGGGGAGAGAAAGGGAGAGAGAAGGGAAAGCATATGGAAATGGGGGGGGGAACAAGGGAGAGAATTGAACAACAGCAGATGAGGTAGAGAGGGATGATGGGAGGGGAGAGGGGGGGGGATAGTAGGGGATAGGAAAGGTAGCAGAATACAACAGTCACTAGTATGCCATTATGTAAAAATGTGAGTGTGTAACCGATGTGATTCTGCAATTTGTATTTGGGGTAAAAATGGGAGTTCATAACCCAATTGAGTCAAATGTATGAAAGATGATATATCATGAACTTTGTAATGTTTTGAACAACCAATAAAAATATATTAAAAAAATGAATTAGCATAGTAGAACCTGTACAAGTTTTATTTATTTTTGGTACTGGAGATTGAACCCAGGGGGTCTTTATCACTGAGCTACACCTTCCCCTCCTTTTCTTTTTTCTTTCTTTTTCTTTTCTTTTTTTTTTTTTTAATTTTGAGACAGGATCTTGCTAAGTTTTTTAGGGCCACACTAAGTTTCTGAGATTGGCCTTGAACTTGTGATCCTCCTGCCTCAGTATCCAGAGCCTCAAGAGTATACCACTGTATATTAATATTAGGGATTAATCCCAGAGGCATTTATTTCACTACTGATCTACATCCCCATCCCTTTTTGTTTGAGACGGCTTTCACTAAATTGTTGAGGTTGGCTTCAAACTTGTGATTCTCCTGCTTCAGTCTCCTGAGTCACTGGGATTACAGGTGTGCACCATAGTGCCTAACACCCTTAATCTACTTTTAGGGTGTGCATCCTCTGCCAAGTCTTATCAAGTCTTATTCTGGCCTCTAGGTGGTAGGTATACAGCAGTAGACAAAAACAAATTTTGCCCTCTCAGCAGTGTACATATTCATGGGACAAAGAAACACTGACTAACTAGTAAAGGCTTAGGGAAAAATGGAGTGACACTGCTCAGAGGGAAGTCTTGTTTACTTTGGAAAAACTTTCTACAGCAACCTTTAAACAAAGATCTAACAGAAGGGAAGGAGCTATGAAGACACAGGGGGAAAAGAGAAGAAATGCAGAATTCTAGGCAGAACATGAAGTTTCTGATACTGGCACATGTTTATGGTGATTATAACGATTGTGGATTTTTCTGTGGGTCAGAATAAGAACAATTGGAGGGTTTTGAGCTATGATCTGCTCTGGTTTCTATTTAGAACTCTGTCTGTTGGACAGTTTTGCAGGGAGAACAGGGAGAAGCAGAGGCATAGGGAGGGGACTACACACCAGTCTAGGCATGACAAGGATGTTGAAATCAGGGTTGACAAATGGGGTGGGGGGATGAGAGAAAGCTGAATTCCAGTTATATTTTACAGATAAATTAATTATATATAATCCATTCTATAAATCCTTACAATAATCTGTGAAGAATTATCTTCCTCATTTTACAGATAAGGAAACTAACAGATGTAAAGATATTCATTCAAAGCCAAAGAACTAGTTATTATTTAAAATAAGATGGAAACTCAAGGTCTGTCTGAGGCCAGCTAACACACACTGACTGCTAATTTGGGTATTGCAACAAAAAGACACATCTTAAAACTTATCTGGTACTTGTAAGAAAATTGCTACCATGGAGGGAAGATAATATCCTTAAACTCTCTGAGAACCCTTGATAAGTGAAATCAAGACCCGATCACAAGAGGGTCCGGGAGGAGTAGCTCAATGGTAGAACGCTTGCCTACTGTGGTTTAGGCTTGGGTTTGAGTCCCACTACTGGGGGTAGGTGAAGACTTGCCCACAAGGGTCCAATGTTAGGACATCAATGATACTGTATAACATAAGATGTAGCAGAAGATTTTACATTATTTATATCCAAATAAAAGTTTCTTATCCTGCTGAGTCATTGTCAGTGACATTTTTAGTTAAGCAGTCAGCATGGGGGTTCAGCTCATGTCCACGTAAAGGCATCCTAGACAGTCACAGAATGGCTCTGGAACTCTAAAGCACAGCTGACCTACCATATTTATGGCCTAAAGTATGACCACTGGGGCAATTAATCCAGAGAAAGGATTATAGATTTTCATGTTGTTTATTTATTGTTCAGTAATTAAAGAATACAGAAATTTATGTAAGAGGAAATCAAAACAAGTAAAAGGAAAGCACATCTCATCCTGACCTAAGCTAAAATCAAGACTTAGCACAAATTATATGCATTTGATAAAACTACAGAGCAAAAGTACAGAAATAATCTGCTTCTTTTATTCAGATAATTTGTATGCACTTTTCTGATGAAGTCTTCTGATGTGTGTACATGTCATTATAAATGAAAAAATGTTTGTTAGAGGCATAAATTCTATTTTACCAAATTAATGAGTAGATAGTATTTCTAAGACATTTGTAAGAGGTTCTTCTTTAAAGGGTTAAAATCCTAGGAAAATACTCCTTAAATTTAAAACTAATTGAACATTTTTCCAATATTCATATTAACAGGGGTTTCTTTGGAGTACAAATTTAATTGAACTAAGTTCAATTCATTTTAAATGTATAAATAAAACACACATCGTATTTAATTTCTCAAAGCCAAGCTAAATTCTCAGCAGGAAAAAATAATGTGATGACAGTTTCCATCTTCTTCAGGGAGAAAGTTAGGGTTCTTGGGTGTGAAAGGCAGAACATAATGGTAAGTAGCAGCTCTCCCCATCGGCTCTCCACCTTCTTTAAATTCCACTGAGGATGGCAGTTTGGATGGAGACCCCAAAATCTATTCTGTCCATCTGTTTTATTATTCTTAGAACAACTGTCAAAAGTTGCCCAGGGATCAAGTTGCAAACATACTAATTTGCCTTTGAAAAGTAGGCCCTGGGGGAATTCTGGAACTCTGCTTATAAATTCAGAATCCCATCAGCCAGCAAGCCTGCCCTACCCTTTGTGGAGGTATGAGACTTGCACTTCCAGGCATACATCTGCCTCAAGGCTGGGATGCACTGATATACTTACATCCCACTTCATAGGCAAATGAAGGCAGAACCACAGGGACCTGGCATCTTAAAGGGCTGGCTGCGGCACCCCCCGCCCCAGAGAAGCTCAGGGTTTTTAGGAGGCAGCCTTCATTGATCATGGGTGATAAAAGACCAAGGCTTTGTACTGAAGAGTTTAAAGGCGTGAACGTGGCAAAGGGACACAATTCTGTACTCTTTTATATCCTAGGACAAACAGGAAGATGGAAACAAGATCATAAAGCACTGAACGCTGTATCATTTCATTTTTGTAACTCTGATAAAACAGTTATCCAAAAGATCATTCAGCTACATAGAATATCTGATGTGCATTTGTAATAATAATTTGTAATAATGAGAAATGTCCAGAGAGTGATCTACCTAAAATACTGTGGCATGCTACTCTGTTGGAAACTGGAGCCTTAAGTTTTCTGTCTTCAAAGCAAATGCAAAATACAATGTACTTATTAAAGTGCATATTGACTCCCTGGTGAGTGGTTCACAGGCCCCCTGGTCTTGTGGGGAAAGAGAAAAGGAAGCAGGCACTAGTTCTGATTCTCTTCCTCCCACCCTGGTCCCAGTGGTCTCTATCAAAAGCTTTTAAAGCACAGGGCTGCAGAAATGCATCTGAAGCACAACACTGAACATACCTGGTTTAGAATTTGGCAAAATTCCTCAGAAGTAAACTAGAAAGGGCACCCTTTCAAGGCTAACATGATGGCATCTGGGTTGTACTCACTCACAGATTACCATTACCAAAAAAGTATTCTGCTTTGATTACAAAATTTACTGGAGTGTGTTGCAAATTACTCTGTGTGGAAACCTGCTGGGAGCGGCTGCAAATGGGAAGGCAGACACTGCACAGAAGGGATCACCAGTTGGACTTGCTTGCTTTGTCCTTCTTTGGCTTTGCACAATCTCTTATTATAATAAGGCATGTATTATCCTTTTTAGAGATTTGAATAACAGAAATCTCACTTTCAAAATACTGCTTATAATCTCAGAGTCTACTCCATGTTCTGTGGATGCCATTTATGGCATTCTGTTCCTTTTTAAATGGGACCAATAATTAGTCAACTGAAATTTGATTAATGTTGGATTAAGAGGTTCTGATGTCTCACTGCAATGTGTTATTTCAGTCTGTGGGTACTGGAAAAGGATCTCTTTAGGAAACTTGTTCCTTTCCTTTCCCAGAATGGGAAGATGAGTTTAAAACCTTGACTTTTAAAAGAATTCAGTCTGTATCCAAAGTTTATAATGTAGGATTCAGGTTTTTGTCTTTTCTCACTTTTTAAAAAATTTGTTTTCTCACTCTGAGGCTGGATCAAATGAATTAACTATTTATAAAAGAACAGAATAATATAGAAATACAAGTCTTCCTCCAGAAATGCCAAGGGTGAGATCTTCTATGTTTTGTTGTAAGTTTAGTGTGGATCAAGGGTTCTGACAGTCTCTATTCTCATTAGGCTCTCTAGCACAGAATTTTGAGAGTACTACTCTGAAAAAAAAAGAATCTGTCTTGATACAAATACTAAAGTCTATGAAAATGACCACTAGATATTTGAAGGAAAGATTTAAAATTTATACTATTCTGTGCTTTTTAAAAGTTAACCCTAGGGATGCCGCTTTTAGTTTCTTTAGAGTTTTAAGAAGGTCTGTAACAACCAGACTATCTTCCATGTTCTGCTCTGGGGCCAGATGATTATGTGTTTCTTCCTTGCTGATGTTTTAAAATTCATAATCTTGTTTGCCTACTGCTGAAGAGTGTGGAAGAATCAAGAATAATGGCTCCCTTTGAGGCTGTGTCATTCCTAAAATAACCATCTAAATGCTAAGGAAATATTGTCATGTATGAAATGACCTTTTGTTCTTTGAATATTCAGACATTAATAAATGTTAAATACCTAGAAATCCTAGCAGCTCTATGGAAAAGGTAAGTAGGGTCAGCAAATTCCCTCTTGCATGCCTTTGACATGACGGCCGTTTCCACTTTTCTAACAGCTTTCTAATAGCAAAATGTATTTGGGAACAACAGTGGAATTTGTGTCATCATGACCAAATGATTACGGTGCAAACCCAAGATTCTTCTGGGGCCCAGCAGGCTTCAGGTCCCTATGGAAACGAAACCTCAGATATTGTCCTCCACTCAGCTGGAGGACGAGCGCTGGGAGGCTTTTGTGCTCCGTGAGATTTCTTCCACAACCTTCCTGCAACAGACCCTAGTGCTTCCTCCTGACTCCTTTCTAATTGAGATGCAAATTAATCTCTCTGGCTGATTACACTTCCCTTAAAGCTACTGACAAATGCAGCTGTAACCAGAGTTTGTGGACTTTCCAACAAGTGACTTCAGCTGTCAGTATTTGCATGTGCAACCAAGGCCCAACCGGCTCCAGTTCTCAGAGCTGTGGAGAGCTTCCTTTGGGCGTTGCAGACGTTTTATTTATATGTATAAAATTTACATACAATTAAGAGTCAAAAGATAAAAAAAAATTAATCCTCCCCTCAACAACCTTTGACTAGTCCTTAGGATTTAGAACACTAAAATTTAGGCCTTTTCTGGCACTTCTTTCTGACCCTGGGTCACTCTTTTCCTTGGAGGCCATCCATGGCTTTGATGGCAACAAGACAATTCCCCTTCCACATCTCATCTCTAAGTCTTCGGACTTTAACAATGTTTGAATCTAATATTTCTCCCCAAAATTGTATATGCTTACAGCTCTAAAATAAATGGGATTACTGAGTAGACCTGTTTTCTCTGTTCTCCTTTCCATTAATTTCAAAATCAAACATAAAGCCAACATTCTAATTGTCAAAATTCTCACATTAATGCCCTTCAATGAGGGGTGATGATGGAAAAAATTTTATTTAACTTTTGCAATGTTGGGGATTGAATTCAGGGCCTTTACATGCTAGACTAGGGCTCTACTACTGATTTACATCCTCAGTCCCAGAATTATTCAGAACACAATCAAAAGAAATATGTGTGAAGTTTCCTCTCAGTTAAAAGAAAAATTCATATAAAACCTATTTTTTTCGGTAAAAATTCTAACTTTTTTTTTTTTTTTTTTTTTTTACTTTTAAGTACTATATCTATGTATTTTTACCAACCCAAGAATTTTTATTGAACACTTACTATGTGCCAGGTCTTGTTCTAATTGTTCAGGATTATAGCTGTAAACTAAACTTTCAAAAAATGGCTTAAAATGTGTACATACATACATACATGCATAAATAGTCTACATATAGAGCTATATTTCACGTTGGACAATTAAGGTTTTTAATTTTGAAAAAATGCAGTTTTTAGGGGTTGGGGTTGTGGCTCAGTGGTATAGCGCTTGCCTTGCATGTGTGAGGCACTGGGTTCGATTCTCAGCACCATGTGTACACAAATAAATAAAGGTCCATCAATAACTAATAAAATATCTAAAAAAAGAAACAAAAAGAAAACATGCAGTTTTATAAAACATGACTAGCTTTTGTTTTCTAAAATGATTTTACCAAATTAATATCTCTCAAGCTCCTTCCCTCCCTCCATCTCTGCCCTCACTTACTGTTTATAATGTGCTAGGAGGTCTGTGTGAGAGAATATCAACAGAGTGGAAACAATGTCTGCACTAGGAACTTCACAACATAATTGGGAGCTGGTGTTGCAGTAGGTGCTTCACATCTGAGGGTGAAACCACTAGAAAGGATGGGAGCCCATTATTACATGAGACTGAAGGGCAACATGTAGAGTGGAGTGCAGGAGAGTGATCCATAGGAGACTGTTAGTTTAGGGCCAGCACAGTGGGAAGCTATATCCTCCCTGCCTTCCATGAAGGCCTGCAGCGAGATATGGTGACCCACTAAGGATGGAGCTGAAACTTCGGCAAAATAGGAAGGGTGGGGCTGTGCAGCATCATCTGCTTTCTCAACAGATCACTAGAATCATCTAACAGTGATAAATCATTTACTCCTTTCCATGAACCTGACCCCCCCCACCATATTGTTTATTTAAAGGACTCATTTTGTGGGCATTTCTGACCCCAGGGAGCCAACCTTTCACATGGAGGACCTTCTACTAATTGCTGAAGGAAGAACAATCTCCTAGCCTTTATCTTAACATCTACATAGGTAAAAAGTTAATATTTTCTGAAACCTCACTTCATAAGTGATTGATTCTGGTTTTCATGAACTCTTGACATTGAACTAAAGCTGCTTACTGGTCCCAGTTCTGCAGACTATTCTCCTATTTAAAAACCTCCCAGGCTCTGGAAATAATTCTTTCTTGGTTTTAATGGTTCCCAGATACCTAAGGCACAACTGTTAGGGTTTCTCTGGACTGAATCCAGGTTGGTCAAAGTCCCTTTCAAATGGGACCCCTAGAGCAGCACATGACTTCTGGATGATTCTTAAGGTTACAGAAGCACAGAGATGATGCCCTATTTCCTGTGAGGGGACCACATGTTTTGTGCACTGCATCCCAGAGGATGCTGGTGCCGGCTGCGTATGTCACCAGAATTCTTGCCTCATCCCCAATCTGTGGTCATTCCAAAACCCCAGATGTTGTTTGCAATGACTGCTATCAAACCACTTCTCCACTTTTACAGCTGGTTATCAAAACCCAAGTACATGACATTATAGTCTATCCATTTCAATCTCTTCTTGTTGGGTGGGCCTGGAAATCTCATCTGTGAAGATATTCCTAATTTCTGATTTTCTCTAGGGCCAACTTAGTTAACCCTCTCATCTACACTACAAGTGATAGATAGTCTTATAAATATGTTCTAGACCCTTGTGAAAGTTACTGATAAAACTGTAGAATATAAGAGAAGTTGGACAAGCCATGGCACAGAAACCATACCAGACACCAGGCCCTCAAGTCATTCTAGTGGTTCATAAATTAATACTTTTCCAGTTTGGCTACAATGAAGTCAACCCAGCTCTCAGGAGCCCCCAGTTTTCTCTCATATCTGCCAGATGGTCCCAATACTATCTTACACTTTATCTAAATTAAAATTTGCATTTATATGCTTCCCCTAAGCTCTCTAAAGTTTGTTTGGGATACCTTAGTCTTTGTGAGCACATTCTTTTCTAAAGGCTCATGAGCTAATAAATAATGTAGTCCATTTTATAAGAAATCCATGTAACATTCCAAAAGTCATCCTTTTCACCACACTTAAAAATGAAAAAAATACATTTCTGTTTCTGGTTTTGGGTGTATCTATTATCTGACATGACTTCTAGAGGAAAATAAATCTTCATGGTATTGAGATGACTGCTATTTATCTGTTCTATGATCAGATATGGGTAATCCTGAATCAGGACCATTTTGCAAGTCCAGTTTTCTTTCTTTTCTTCTTTTCCTTCTCAGATATGTGTGATCCTTAATCAGGACCTTTTCTGAAATTCCAGTTTTTTTTCTCCCTCCCCCCCACTTCCTCTTTTTCCCCCCTCCCCTCCATTATTGGGTTGGGGTAGTTGCTGTGGTATAGAACTTGCTTAGTGTACACAAGACCCCAGGTTTGATCCCCTGCACTGAATATATGAATTACATGAGTTCTTTTCCCCTTTAATGTTTTCTCAGTGGTTTGTATTTTACTTCATTCACTAAGACAATTTCCTGTTGTTTTCCATTTGAAGAGGATATGTCAGTTCTAGAAGATGGGAGAATCATAGGCTACTGATTAACAGGGCTGACTGGCTAAGAGCAGGGCAATGACTGCTCTTTTTTAATCTTAGTGCATAGATTTTTAAATGTGAATTAATCAGGTGCCACCTTCTTATGGC
Source organism: Spermophilus citellus (assembly GCF_964194105.1). Taxonomy (NCBI): domain Eukaryota; kingdom Metazoa; phylum Chordata; class Mammalia; order Rodentia; family Sciuridae; genus Spermophilus; species Spermophilus citellus. The sequence goes on from NC_138185.1 coordinate 45,493,958, forward strand.
AGTTTGTTGGTTGTTTTTTTCATATTTGCCCATTTTCTATCTCAGGTAAATATTTTTAATTTTATAATTTAAAAATTCCATTGTTAAAAATTTCTCATTTCTCATTACCTCTCACAGTCTCAACTTACCCATGGGAATATGCCATTTCTTCCTCTGAACTGTTTTTTGCATTGTACTTCCCAAGTAACTGTTACTACTTGCATTTTTCTTCCATTTTTATATAAACTTTAGTACTCAAATGAACTCATTACTTTCTGTAACACTCAGAAGTTACAAAATCCTTATTTCAAATAGCTAAGAAATAGACCCAAAATAGCAGCTTTCCTTGTTTGCTTCCTGTCTTCGGCAAGATGAAACTGTTTGCCAGCTGAGAGCTCATTAAATGCTTATTGCTTTTAGTAGAATGTGCCGTGGAGTTAATATCAAGTAGTAGAAATAGTTATTACAACTATATCTTGCTTTGGGCCTCTTTAGAAATTTGGATTAGAAAATCACTGTCCATCTCCCCCATTCAGGGTCTGACTCCATTCTGGTTGCTACTCTAAAATCCAGTCCCTCTCCTGAACATTTTCTATTTGTAGGTACTTCAATCCCATCCTGGAGTGATTTCTTTCTTTTTCGTGCTATTCCCTTGCAGAAATTCAGTTCTGGGTCCTCTTACACCCAATTTTCCAAATGAAGACTCAAGACTGCTTGACCCAGTCATGTATAAGATTAGCCAATAGAGTATATGTCTTGCTTGGCCAGTCTGCTGAAGGTAACCCTTCATCTCTCTCCTTGTTTTTCTGTGAAACCATTCTGTCCCTTTTCTTGGCCTCCATCTCCATCCTTCCAAATATGGTCTTTAAATGTTCCAAAGAGCTTTATTCTTCTTTTCCCTTATTATTCCCTATACCCCTGTAAATCTAGCAGTTATTACAATGCATCAATCCAACTTCTGCATATGTATCCAATCCATCTCCCTAACACTGGCATAGGTCAGGCCTCTGCTCTCTCTTAGAACTCCTTCCCTGGTCCCTTGAAATGCTTTTATCACTCCTTCTTCCATGTATGTGAGGCCTTGTGCACTTGTATACATCCTATACTCTGCCATACAGAAGTTTCTGACATTCTCAAATGTAATGCTCTTTCAAAGTTTGTTTATGAGCAAATATTATCCCCTTACTTGGGATATGTTATTCATATTTCTATTTTTTTTTTGGTAGTCAGGACAGTGCCTGGTATTTAGCAGAGACATTTTTAAATGCTGAAAAATGCATAAATGGTTATGTATGGCAAAATACAATACATGGTACAGTTTGACTTCCTTTCTGAAGTGTATGGAAATGAATGGAAGAAAGTCTTCCCAGGAAAATCCCATTGGAGAAAAAGAAACAGGGTAATTTTGAAGATGTATAAACGAGGAGCAGAATTTAGCAAAGAAACTATGAAGTCATGGTGTGAGAGAACAGCTCTGGTATTATGAAGTATATGAGTTAACTTTAAAAATGAAAATAAATCTCACTTGTGTCAGAATGAAGAATAAAATTACTTTTTCTTAGGCAGTGCAGCTTTCTCCATCAAATGCTGATAGTTCCAGAAAGCAGAGATGGTGAATGCCATTGACACTATTGTTCTATTGAAGTGGACGTTTATTTTTAAAAGCCACCATCTGTTTGATTCAGGGTGAACTCCTCCTAATGGGCATACTGCATATTGTGTGGCAACCTTTTCCCCGAAACAAGTTATCTGACAAGGAGAAAGAAAACCCTGGCTCAAATAGTTTTGGAAACTTCTATCAGCTGACCATGGTTTCATTTGGAATCTTTAGTTGGCTTGGGAACTGTAAACATAACATGTGGCAAGCTTCCCATTTACAACACTCTAGGCATAGGAACAGGCCCTCTGATTGCCCATGAGGAATAGAAAAAGCAGATGGTAGGTGAGTTGGCCCTCATCACTCAGAAGGGCAGTGGTCACAGGATGAAGGCTCTACTTGACAGATTTGATTTAGCCCACTGAGAAAGTTACAGGAAAGCCAGGAAGGACAAAGGGGCTAGGCTGAAATGTTACAGAGGGTGCTTTCCAAATACAGGCAGCCCTACTGTGTTCACATTTTTTTTTCTCATTTAAGACAATGATATTTTTCAGTTTTTCTATGTGCTTTAGCTACACTGTTCCAACTGTTTGATCAGTTGGCCAAGAGAACCCCAAACAAGAACTTCTTTGATATTGATTATAAACTGAATTTACTGCATGAAAATTCCCCCAAAAGGCAAATTTGTTCCAGAAATGCACCCAATCTTCAGTTTAATCAGAAATGTTGCATTTCCTTGAACCTTACTGGAAAAAAAATCAATGCACAATGCGTTTCTACTTCTAGTGAAATCTCACACAAAAATGAATCCAATTGACCCTATTTTAAAGCAGTTAAATAGCAATCATTCACTGGGAAGGGAAGGGATATAAGAATGACTGCTCCAAAAAAACTCTATTGGCTCTTTTCTTCATTTGTCTGGATATGCATGCTCAATACTAAAAAAGCAAATGTTCCCTCTCTCTAAGAGATTTACAGAAGGTCTGAACATGTCTTTTGTTCACTGAACAGTCATTCTCATACCGGGGAAACGAGTGACATTGCGATAAAATGAGCAGTATGGCCATGTTCTACTTAACAGTTGTAATCTAAATATTAGGTATTAAATGGGGATACAGGGCTGCTCATATAAAATGGCGTGTGTTGCTAATGAAATTTTCCTCTCTTTGTCAGCAATCACCAATGTACCTAGTATCTTGTATCTCAAGGGAACAGGTAATGGCAAGTCTTCCTCAGATTTCTGGTCTCTTAAATGAATTTTTCTTATATGGAGGAGCACACTGCTTCCTATCTTTTTCTTTTTTCAGGGTCAAGGACCAAGCTCAGAGCCTTGTTTGTGCTAGGCAAGTGCTCTGCCACTAAGCTAAACTTGCAACCCTGGGGCTTCCTATCTTAATGGGTCTTAGTTCATAATGTCAATATGGTGTTAAGGGATATACTGCCAGGCTTTTGGAAGGGGGTCAGTTCTACACACCTGGGAATAGAGTTCCTCGACTACTGCTGGTGGTATTGAAACAGGTTATAGGCAGGTTTTGTGGGTTTGTGACCTGAGTGGTTGCACGTGGAAAGTGTATTTCCTCTGATTGTGTTTTCTTAGAAGCTGACTGCCTGAGAGGTCACATTCTCCTGCCAAGCCAAATCTGGCTTTGAATGCAGAAGGCAAGCAATAGTGTCCTGAGAAACATGAACAACCAAAGGATTCCATGGAATTCTTTCTTAGTTGTGCTACTTCCCTGTAGTAGCCAATTATTTACTTTGAAAATGATGACACATAAGGAATGAGGACTTCAGGAGACCCAAGTTCTCTGTTTTAATCAGCTTTTTTTTTTTGTTGCTGTGACTAAAAGACCTGGACAAGAACAATTAGAGGTGGAAATGTTTATTTTGGGGCTCACTAAGACCTTTAGAGGTCTTATTTCAAAAACAGCTGTTGTGGTGTGAACTGATAAATACAACCAATAAGAGTGTAAATTATAGATTAGTAAAAAACATAGATAGAAGATTTTGATAAGTGAGATAAGACAATTATAAAGCAAAAACTGTCATAGATAGGCCTAAGACTCCATTTGGCTGCCTTCTTTTTTTTTTTTTTTTTTTTTTTTAAAGAGAAAGTGATGGATGGAGAGAGAGAATTTTTTTTAATATTTATTTTTTAGTTTTCGGCGGACACAACATCGTTGTTTGTATGTGGTGCTGAGGATCGAACTCAGGCCGCACGCATGCCAGACGAGCACGCTACCGCTTGAGCCACATCCCCAGCCCTAGCTGCCTTCTATTAAAACACTGTTACAAGAGCTGTTTCTGAGAAAGTGAAATGAAAGCTGTTTATCTTCTTATAAAAATTGTTTTTCTGTACTTTGTACCCCACAAATTGTACCTTACTCAGGATGCAGCGGTGGTCATGGTGAGCTACCTCCTGGGTTTGAATGCCCTCGTGGGTCTACATGACCTTGAAGTAGATTCTCACCCTGCTGACCCCCGCCCAAATTCAGGATTCAACTGTCTAGCACCTGCTTGAACCCAGGACTGTGGTCCACTGAACTGCAAAGCTAATGCTTTTTTTTTGCTTCTGTTTATCACTTGCTTGCTGACTGGAAAATTCCAGTCCTGCCTAGAGCCCACAGGTCCCACTTATTAATTTTTTAATTTCTATGATTGGCTAGCTTACATGATGATAAGCAAGTCACTGAGTTGTGCTTTTTGTGCTTATATTCTCTTTGGATGGACCAGGAAGCTGCTGTCCTCCCACAGAGCTTGAGTCTCTGCAGTGGGTGACAGTCCCTGGCCAGGTAAATAAAGCTCTCTTTTGATTTGAAATTCGGACTTAGAGTGCTTTCTGAGGTGTCTCCCCATAACACAGCTGGCTCCATTCCTTGGGGCTTGAAGTGAGGCTGAATATCATGGTGGCAGAGAGTGGTGGAGGAAAACAGCTGGGGAATCATATCAGGAAGCAGAAAGGGAAGACTCTACTCATCAGATACAAAATGTATACTCCAAAGGCAGATGCTCAGTGACCAACCTCCTCCAGCCATATCCTACCTGCCTTCAGTTACCATTCAATTATTCCCTACAAGGGGATTAATTCACTGATTGGATTAAAGCTCTTATAACCCAATCATTTCACCTCTGAATATTCTTTTTTTTTTAATAGAGAGAGAGAATTTTTTAATATTTATTTTTTAGTTCTCGGCGGACACAACATCTTTGTTGGTATGTGGTGCTGAGAATCGAACCCGGGCCGCACGCATGCCAGGCGAGCGCGCTACTGCTTGAGCCACATCCCCATCCCTCTCTGAATATTCTTGAACTATCTCATACAGGAGGCTCTTGGGGAGCACCTAATATCTAAACCGTAATAGTCTCTCTCTGTCAATTCTTCCTTACCGAGCAATAAACTAATTAGGTAGAAAGAGTATGTGCTTATCAAAAGTGAAACATATACAGATAAGTTAGTTTTATACAGTGTTTGCATTCTTCCAGTAAAAACAAAATATATATGCATAGATGAGCTATTCAATATGAATTGCATAATTTCATCGATTTCATATTAAAAGTTTTTAGAGTTGCACATTAAGCAGACATTGCACAATATAAAGAAAAATGAAAAAATGCTTACAATTAAAAATGTTAAGTCCTTTACACAGAGTGACATTAAATACCAAATATAAAACTACCATGAGAAGTTGGGGGATTGCAAAAGAATGGAAAAAGCTTTATATTTTAACATCTCTAAAGGCATTTCTTCCTGCTTTTTGAAACAGAGCACCACATTCTCATTCTGCACAAGGGCCTTCAGGTTATGTAGCTGGTTCTGGATCTAAGTGTGACCTGATCTCAGTCATTATGGGACCTGCATGGGCTTGGGGATCAGGGGAGTGACCCTACACTCCTTTCCCACCTTTGCCCCTACATCAAGTAGTCCTGGCTGTTCACCCCAGGATGCTGCACTAAGATGAGAACTTCTTGAGTGCCTATGGGGAGACAGCCAGGGAGGTTTCCTCTGGGATCACTCAGAACACCATCTGTACCACAGCTGGCTCTTGGGTTTGTCACAGGCATCCTGATGGACTTGAGCATGTAGAGAATCCCTACAAAACACAAGTTTACCACTCCAAAGCACGGAGTTCTTGTGCCTTCTGCCTAGAATGTTACCCCTGCTCTTGTAGGACAGCTTCTCTCTCATCTTCCAATGTTTGCCCAAATGCTTTCTCCTCAGAGGACCTCATTTACCACAATGCTCTCTTACAATTCTTTTCAGAACTTTTCCCAATTAGCTTATACATTTCTTATTTTGTCTTCTCTGTGAAGTACACGGGCAAGAACCTGGTCTCCCTTGCTCCACACTGTAGCCTGGCTCCCATCTCTGGACTTGGCATAGAGACCATAGGAAATGTTTGTTTGGTAAATGAATAAATGTAATTAGACACCCATAATTAGGATTTGTTAGATTATTCAGTGTTTTTCAAAATTCAAATCTAAGACTTGTATCAATGAAGCAGCAAAATACAGATATCAGCTATGACATAATCAAACAGGTTTAGATTTTTGCTAAAGCATGTGCAGACCTGTGTGTTTTAATGAAACATTAAGGGAATAGTTAATTATTGACAGCATAGGCTGACACATATAGTTTTAAAAGTCAATATATTTTTTTAAAGAAACAAAATAGAAAACAAAACAACAAGAAAAAAAAAAAACAAAAAACTCCCTTTCTTCTTTTTTAAAAATATTTTCCTCTCTTATTATATTTCTCATTTCTTACCTAAATATTAGCCCTGCAGAAAGAATAAAGAATAAATGATTGAAAAGTTTTCCCCACATGACTACATCTCCATACGAAAATTATGTGTAACAGTTAATTTATTGTTTTAAACTTTCTCAAAGTATAAGGCAAAAAATGTGCACCATTTTTATTTATAAATATATTTATATTATTTATAGTTATATTGATAAATATTTATATAATGATCATTTTTAAACTTTTTCTTTCCTCATTTCTATACAATGTTGTCCTCTGATATGTCATTTACTTCTTTATGAATTATTTTAGAGTACAGAAATTTCCTAACTCACACTGGCATTAAGTAGCCCTAGGTAGCATCATTATTCTTTTTCTTTTTGAGTACCGGGGATTGAACTCAGGGGTACTCAACCACTGAGCCACATATCTAGCCCTATTTTGTATTTTATTTAGAATTAGGGTCTCACTGAGTTGCTTAGTACCTTGCTTTTGCTGAGGCTGGCTTTGACCTCACTATACTCCTGCCTCAGCTTCCGGAGCCACTGGGATCATGGTGTGTGTCACCGTGCCTGGCATGGAATCATTACTCTTGATATGATCATTTGAAAAGTTTTTGAAGTGATACTAAATAATATCCTTTGGAAAAAAAATACCCATATATTTTTTGGGACTCTGGACTAAACCCAGGTATGCTTTGTCACTAAGTACATCCCCAGCTCTTCTTATTTTTATTTTGAGCTAGAATCTTATTAAGTTGCTTAGGGCCTCACTAAATTGCTGAAGCTGGCCTCAAACTTGTGATACTCCTGCCTCAGTCTCTGATTCTCCAGGATCACAGGTGTGCACCACCACCCGAGGCTCCTTTAAACTTAAAATATTGTTTTCTCTAAACCTGATTAATTCAATGGTGCAAAATTAATTCTTACTCGAGAAAAAGCAGTTTTTGACAAAATAACAAATCATGTATTTTATAATAAGAAGTTTGGAAGTAAAGAAAGTGATGTGACAAAAATCACAATGGACTTATATAAAATGGTATTTTCTAGTTGCAAATTATTTTTTGTTGCCTTGGCCCAACATAACTGACTGATGGGTGTCCAGCTCATCCTAGTATATGCAAGCTAAAAAGCCAATTGCTGAACAATGTCTTGTTTCTGCCAAGAAGCTCTTTTTAACAGAATGTGAAAGAAATACTCCATGCAGACGGCTGAATCCACACCACCAGCCATAAGATTGTGTCTAGAATGCCGTGGAAATCATTGAAGAGAATGCCGTCTCCAAACCACCACCACCAGCCTGGATAAAGCACCAGAGAGTGTGCTGGAGGGAATAATGCTGCCCTGGCCCCAGGGGAGGGACCAGATGGGACCTTATAGCTCTTTTCTACTACTAATTTCTATGATAATTCTAAATTGCCACATGGCATACGTATTTTTTTTTAATCTAAGGCAGAATATCAGGCAATGAAGTGACCAGGATTTTAATGAAAGGTATTTTTCATGAACTGTATCTATTCAGACTTTATTTCTTACCTCCCTCCATCCATTTGTAACACATCATATACAGTTATGTTGGGAGAACTTTATGGAGACAAGTCAAGCACAATGCATTTTTAATCATTATCAATACTAATTAGAAACAAATATATTCTAGGAGGTCAGATGCTTTTTGCAACAATTTTATGAAGTCATTCATATCAAGCTCTTTTTTTAAAATAATTAAAGATCATGCTTGGATCTAAGGATTATGGCATGCCAGATAATGTTTGAGAGAAAAATTAGAAAAGTAAAAGCTCTTCCAGTTTTTAGAGACAAGATCAGGAATTAGAGGAGGAAATATTAGTGATTTGAGAAAATTACAAAAGAATTTCTGTCCATTCTTACTGGTGAGTCCAAATGCAACTTCACTTGGCCTGTCCTTTCAACCAGATGCAATTTCTCTTTCTTTGACCTTCCAGAACTTTATTTGCACTTCTCAGGTGGCCAATGCCACATTCTTTGACTTATTAGAGGCATTTCACTTGCTATTTGGAGGCGCTCTGAATGAGACCATTATATTTTGTTCAGCATTACTCTTTATACACAACAAACTGCAACACCCAGGGAGGATAAAGGAAGAGATTGAACTTGGAGAAAAATACCGACAGAGCCATGAGCATCTCATGATAGCCATAGTTTCTCAGACACAAACTGATGTGAGTAAATCATGAAAATAAAATCTTCCTAGGTTCAAGGTAGCATAAATTATATTTAATATAAATTAACAAATACTATAAAAATCATACTATTTTATTTTCAACATAGACTGAAAAAATTCTCACTTCAATTTTCAGTTCAGTTTTTTAATACTTACCCCTAAAGAAAAACTGCTGGGAATCTTGATTCTGGGAGCATTAGTAAGTTACATTTTCAAAGCAAAAAGATACAAACTCTGGTAGAGTGGGATGAGGCACTTCACAGCCCTGCTGGCATTGATGCAGGTGGCACATATAAGGCTTGGCAGCAGCTTCCCACTCACTATGGCTCCATCGAACAGAGGACCAAAAAATGGAACCTGTTGATCAGAAATAGAAAAATGCTTACTTTTCAAAAACCAATAAAAGCTGTACGAGAACAGATAACAAATGTCTAAAACCTGAAATGAACACATAGACAGTCATCTTCAGAGAAAGTGCTTACCTTCTCAGGAGGACATGGGTAGAGAGGGCTTTCAACTCAAGGAAAGCAGGACTGCTCTAGGAACTCTTGAGCAAAACTTCTTGTTAATAGGTAATTATCACCAGTTTTTTTTTTAATGTGTGTGTGTGTGTGTGTGTGTGTGTGTGCGCGCGCGCTGTCATTTATAGAAATGCCACTATTCTTTCTAAGGACTTATATCATGTAGATTATGTGTGGTACACAGATCCCAACTTTGGAACTGGTAATGTTCCTGTTATGGATTCGATACATGTTGGCTCTTAAAGGAGATGATCACCATTGCAGTCAACAATTACATGGTCCTACTTAAGAGTTCTTCTTCTTCTTGAGCTTTTCTCTTTGCTTTCAAGATACTGCAGGACCTCATTTCTTTCTACTTCTTGAATACATACATGGCTTTTCTTTGCTGGACCAATTTCTACCAGGTAGGTAACCCACAAAGTTTTCATGCCTGACTTTTTTGGGTTTCTTTTATTTCTTCAACTTGCTTCATTAGAATTTCATTCACTAATAGTGATATGGTTAGCACCACGAGATTAGGGACTGACTCTGCCTTGTAACTCATATTAATTTACTATTTCACTTGCTTAGTCATCTATTCACAAAATATTTATTATGTGATGGACACTGTTTTATTCACTGAGGACACAGCAGTAAATAATACAAAATTCTCTTATTCAACTGAGTTTATAGGTTATTGTAGATTTCAGATAACAAACATTAAAAACACATATAATGCCTCATGTGTGAGGTAGTAGACGTGTTAAGATGAAAATAAAACAGAAGAGAACAATTAAACTTTTTTTGAGGTATGGTATCTCCAATTAGGTCAAATGGGCAGGAAGGGTTTTAATAGAAGATGATATTTTAGTAAAAGTCTAAAGGAAGTGGCAGAAGGAATCACAGGTAGGAGTCCTTCAGATTCCATCTGATGGAAAAACAGACCAGGCAAAGGAAGAGCAAATGCACAGGCCTAAGGTGATGGGTGTGGAATTGAATGTTTAAGCAACAGCAAGGATGTCACAGTGACTACAGCCAAGTAAGTGAAAGAAAGACCTAAAAGAGATGAAAGTCAGGTAGTAAAAGGACCTTGTGGGAAATTATAAGGATTTTCGATTTCTAGTCTAAATAAAATAGAAGTTTTGTGGAAGGCTTTAGGGAAATGGGGTATATGATCTAACCTACATTTTTAAAGTACTGTTCTGGGCACTGTGATGGGAAAACTGCAAAGGGAAATTATGGAGACCAGTTGGGAAACTACTGAATAATCCAACAAGAGATAATGATAGTATGGATCAAAGCGGTGGCAGGAGAAGAAGGTGGCTTTCTGGATATATGCTCTGAAGGTAGAGTTGATAGGATCTGTGGAGGATGGCTGATGAAGTGGAAGGGAAAGAGAGGTGTCAAGGATGACGCCATGATTTCTGCTGTAGAAAGGGTCATAAGTTCATTTTAAGATGTTCTCAATTAGAGATGCCTAATGGATATCTGGTGGTAATATGTTGAGGAGGCAGTGGATGTCCCAGGCAGGAAGGCAGAGGACAGGCTTAAATTGGAGATATAAACCTAAGAGTTGTTCACCTGCGGATGGTGTTTCTAAGCACAAGAGCATAGGAAGAGCTTGAAGGACTATGTCCTGTGGCCCTGATGTTAGAGGTTGAAGTCATGAGAAACAAGAAAAGAAGACTAAGAAGGAGTGGCTTTGGGATGGAGGAGACAAATTCCTTTGAGTCATTCAGAAACTTTAGGTGGTTGTAAATATACTTGCTCAACAGGGACGAAAAGCTGAGTTCAGGTTTTGATTAGGACTATCACATGTAGTCTTTCATTAAATTTACCATTGAATATAGGATCAGGAAGTGGTATGAAGATTTGCTCACATGTTTTCTTCTAGAAACTTTCATATTTCAGTCTCTAATCTGTCTCAATTTTTGCAGTAGCTCTGTACCTGGCATGTGGCTACAATACAGTACCTCCTGAATGAGTGAAGTTTACTAATATTTTAAATAATTTAATGAATGCAAGTCTTCAGCCTAGATTTTTTAACATCTTCCAGTAACTGCTTATTAGTAAAATACCTTTTCTGTGGTTGGCATTGGAGGAGAGGCCTGGGATACACAACAGGAAATACAAGACTATTTTCACCTATAAGGAGCTAACACAATTGTAAAACACTATGGACTGATATCAACAAAAATGTAGAAGTTCTGGGGCTGGGGATGTGGCTCAAGCGGCAGCGTGTTCGCCTGGCATGCGTGCGGCCTGAGTTCAATCCTCAGCACCACATACAAACAAAAGATGTTGTGTCCAGCAAAAACTAAAAAATAAATATTAAAATTCTCTCTCTCTTTAAAAAAAATGTAGAAGTTCTTTACTAATTTTTAGCAAATTAAATCCAATAATATAAAAATAATACATCTTGATCAAGTGGAATTGTCCATAGGAACTCAAACTTGGTTGAACATTCATAAATTAATTCATTAATTCAATTTACCTCATTAACAGAATAAAGAAGGAAAACTAGAAGACTTTCTTAATGAATGCTGAATAAAACACTGGATAAAATTCAATCTTGTTCGTGATTTTAGAAAAGCACAACAGAACAACAACTCTCAGAAAACTGGATATATATGGGAACTATTTCAGCTTAAAAGATCTGAAAGAGGAAAAAAATGGCATCATAATTAATGATAAAATATTGAATGCTTTCTACACAGTATCTAAAAAGTCAAGAATATTTATGCTTACCTCTTCTATTCAACAATTTTAATGTTCTGATCATTACAAGTAGAAAAAAGAAAAGAAGGAAAAAAGAAAAAAATACATGAGAAAGAAGTAAAATTATTTTTATTCACAGAAAAACATGATTATATAAATGAAAAATCCAAAGGAATTTAACTAGAACTAATTAGTGAATTAGCATAAGTCACAAGATACAGTGAACTCCCCAAAACAGAACCCTAAAGAAAGAAGTCAAAGATGACCTTAGAAGATGGAAAGATCTCCCTTGCTCTTGGATAGGCAGAATTAATATTATCAAAATGACCATACTACCAAAAGCACTATACAGATTTAATGCAATTCTGTTCAAAATTCCAATGACATTCCTCATAGAAATAGAAAAAGCAATTATGAAATTCATCTGGAAAAAACAAGAGACCCAGAATAGCTAAAGCAATCCTTAGCAGGAAGAGTGAAGCAGATCTCATAACTGTACCAGACTTTAAACTATACTACAGAGCAATAGTAACAAAACCAGCATGGAATTGGCACCAAAACAGACTGGTAGACTAATGGTATAGAATAGAGGACACACAGACTAACCCACATAATTACAATTATCTTATATTACACAAAGGCACCAAAAACTTACATTGGAGAAAAGATAGCCTCGTCAACAAATGGTGCTGGGAAAACTGGAAATCCATATGCAACAAAATGAAGTTAAACCTCTACATGCACAAAACTTAACTCAAAATGGATCAAGGACCTAGGAATAAAACTAGAGACACTGCATCTAATAGAAGAAAATGTAGGCCCCCTAATCTTCATCATGTGGGATTAGGCCCCAACTTCCTTAATAAGACTCCTTTGGCGCAAGAATTGAAATCAAGAATCAATAAGTGGGATGGACTCAAACTAAAATGTTTCTTCTCAGCAAAAGAAACAATCTGTGAGGAGAACAGACAACCTACATCTTGGGAGCAAATCTTTACCCCTCACACATCAGATACAGCATTAATCTCTAGGGTATATAAAGAACTCAAAAATCCAAGCACCAAAAAAATCAAATAACCCAGTCAATAAGTGGGCCAAGGACCTGAACAGACACTTCTCAGAGGATGATATACAATCAATCAACAAATATATGAAAAAATGTTCATCAACTCTAGCTATTAGAGAAATGCAAATCAAAACTACTCTAAGTCACTCCAGTCAGAATGGCAGCTGTTATGAAGACAAACAATAATAAGTGTTGGCGAGGATGTGGGGAAAAAGGTACACTCATACATTGCTGATGGGACTGCAAATTGGTGCAGCTAATATGGAAAGCAGTATACAGATTTCTTGGAAATTTGGGAATGGAATCACCATTTGACCCAGCTATCTCACTACTGGGTCTAAATCTAAAGGACTTAAAAACAGCATACTACAGGGACACAGCCACATCAATGTTTATAGCAGCACAATTCACAGTAGCTAAACTGTGGAGCCAACCTAGATGCCCTTCAGTGGATGAATGGATAAAAAAAAATATGGTATGTTTTACCCCCCCCCCCACACACACAATGGAATATTACTCAGCAATAAAAGAGAATAAAATCATGGCATTTGCAGGTAAATGGATGGAGTTAGAGAACATAATGCTAAGTGAAGTAAGCCAGTTCCAAAAAACCAAATGCCAAATGTTTTCTCTGATATAAGGAGGCTGATTCATAGTGGGGTAAGAAGGGGGAGCATGGGAGGAATAGATGAACTCTATAAAGGGTAGAGGGGTGGGAAGGAAAGGGAGGGGGCATGGGGTTAGAAATGATGGTGGAATGTGATAGACATGTATGAAGACATGAATTGGTATGAATATACTTTGTATAAAACCAGAGATATGAAAAATTGTGCTCTATATGTGTAATAAGAATTATAATGCATTCCACTGTCATATATAAATTTAAAAATTAATTTTAAAAGATTTATTTTTTAGTTGTAATTGGACACAGTACTTTTATTTATTTATTTTTATGTGGTACTGAGGATCAAACCTATGGCCTTGCATGTGCTAGTCAAGCACTCTACTACTGAGTCACAAACCCAGCCCCCCAAAGTTATATTTTTATGTATCATCATTATCATATTTATATCATGTTGTTATATTTCTGAATATTAGTAACTAACAACTCAAAAATACCATTTAAAAATGCTGCTTATAGGCTGGGATTGTGGCTCAGCGGTAGAGTGCTCACCTAGCGCATGCGAAGTGAGGCCCTGGGTCCAATCCTCTGCACCACATAAAAATAAATAAGTAAAATAAAGGTATTGTGTCCATCTACAACTAAAAAATAAAAAAATGCTATTTATAATAACACAAAAATTTAAGATAAATTTGATAAAAGATGTGCAAGACATGATACAGAAAATGACCAAACTGTGCTGATGTAAATTTAAGATAACCAAAATAAATTCAAAAATATACAGTCTTCATGGATTATAAATTTCAACACTGTTAAGATGTAAATTCTTCCAAACACAATTTTGTGTTGGATCTATAGATTCAACACAAACACAATCAAATTTCTGGCAAACTTTTTATAGATAGAGATCAGGGACCAGTTGATTCTAAATTCAATATAAAATAAAAAGACATAAATTAGCCAAGACAATGATAAGATGACTTATATTACCTGACTGCAAGGCATGCTGTCAAACTACAATAATTAAGATATCAAAATAGTGGCATGAGGATAGATGTACCCATAGTGGGAACAGAATACAGAGTCCAAGAATAGAACCACATATACATGGTAACTGAGTGGCAATAAAGAAAGCCACTCAATTTGATGGGAAAAGAAAAGTTTGTTTCAATAAAGACACTGGAACGACTGGATAGCCATATGGAAAACTGAATCTTGACCTCTACCTCATAGCACATGCAAAAATTGAGATAGATTAGAGACTGAAATATGAAAGCTGCTAGAAGAAAACATGTGAGCAAATCTTTATACCACTTCCCGATTCAATGGTAAATTTAGTGAAAGACTACATGAAATAGTCCTAATCAGAACCTGAACTCAGCTTTGAATTCCTGTTGAACGAGTATATTTACAATCACCTAAAGTTTTTGAAAGACTCAAAAGTGATGACCAAAGCCCAGGGATTCATAAGACTTCCATGACTGCTGCCAAACTGGATTTCCTTACCAGCTTCTAGTTAGGGGATGTGTGTGGAGCCCCTATCATGTATTATTGGACTAAAGAAAGCACATTTCTGAGGAGAAGCACAGGTCTAAAAAGTGTAGTCCAAATTAATTTCTCCTTATCAGACTTGGGTCCCAACTATGACACTTTCATACCCAGGTTCTCCTCTTAGTCATATATTGTACTTACAAAGAAATCGCCCCCCACCAGTAAAACTTCTCAATTTTTATTGTGCATTCAGATCACCTGGGCATCTTGTTCCAGGACATGTTTAGATTCAATAGATTTGGCATAGGTTATAAAATTGTATATTTCTAACAAGCTTTCAGGAGATGCTGATACTGCTAGCTCACGGATCATATTTTGAGATGCAAGATTCAAACTTGAGTATGTATCCTTTTTACAACACAGATTGAGAGGTTCCACTCCCAGAATTTCCAATTCCATACATCTGGAGTGAACCCAAGAATCAGCATTTTCAACAATTTGCAGTGATGCTAATGCTGGTTCCTACACTGAGAATCACTGCTTCACAGATATGTACCTATCTCTTGCCAATGTGTGGTTCTCCCCAGATGAAACCTGTTCATTCCATCTATCCTAAAATGTCAGCTTAGTCATTTTAGAATGACTAAGATTTTAGAAAAGGCTCCAGGGGAAACTCTTTCCTGGCAATTGTCCAGAATTTTTCTATAAGTGATTTACCATGGTCTTTGCAAAATTAATTCATTTCAGATACATTTCCACATGACTCTCAATTGTAATGATGAGGTTTTTCACTCTGCTCCTGACTTGAACCTCTCAGATTTTAATGTGCAAACAGGTGACCTAGGGATTTATTACAGCACAGATTCAGTTCAGTTCAGTTGATGTCAAGGGTAGTTAGTCTACTTTCCTTTTAGACCTCTCTTTACAGAGAAAAATTTCTTTTAGAAGAGGAATTCATGGTTATTTCCTAAGCACCCAACCCCTGCCACCCCAGAGAAGTGATGACCCTGACATTCATGTTGCAAGATTGTCCAGCATGCCAGCACAAGGATATGTCCAGATGTTGGAGCAGGGGAAAAGGAGAGTCTTTGGACACATCCATTTGATATACAGGAATTAATTGTTCAAGAACTCAATTGAGACAACTTGATATTTCAAAGCAGAGCAATGAACAAATTGAGCTCAGTTCAAATCCCTCCCACATGAACTCCAGCTTCCAGAATCAGAATATTGCCATGTACTGGCCCAAGAAGATACAGTCTGTATTGAAAGCTATAAATGCAAAGGATGAGTGGCTTGATTTAACCAGCTTTATCAGTTACTCATCCCATTTAAAAAAGTACAGGTATTGTATACATGATTTTTATGCCCAGCTTACTGGCACTGATTATCATGTAAAAGGTGAATGACATAATAAAAAAGGTTTTTCTCCCTGATCTCACACACATGCCTGTAATGTGAGCACAGGATGGGCACACAGACCATACATATATGAACAGCCCTTAATTAATAAGCCTCTACATACAGGTATGGAAATGAACATTTCTCTATTCTTAACAGGATACAGTTCACTGGAATTCAGCTTCTAGATTTAGTTTGGTCACTCAGAACAAAGTGTGTTTAGATAAATTATAGTCATGTTTTATCTGAAGCACAGGAATAGTGTGGTCTTCTCTACTCACCATACAGTGTAGCTGAGAAGTTAAAATGCCATATTAATCCCCAAAATGTACTGCAAACAGTACTGTCCTAATGAGAGGCTAGGTGGAAAATCATACAATTTTTGAAATAAAGTGAAAACTTTAAGAGAAATGTAAGGCAAGTTTCTGAGAAAAAGAGTATTTATTTTGATATATATTTATCTATATTGTATAAATATATTTTCTAAACTATCAGAAGATAATTTTGGTGAAAAAATGGTTTGTCAGAGGACTATAACATTTTGCCTGAAAATTCTGAAGACTAAATTGAATCTTTCTGGGTCAAAAATGGCAAAAATTTCATGTCATCTTTTTAGTTTTTTATTTGCTTCTTTTAGTCAAAATTCTGTTAGGAGATATGGGGGAAGAACATAGAGATGAATAAGTTGAGGTTCTTATCTATCAGTAGCTCATAGGGAAGATAAAACTATTTAGTCAAGAAGGAAGAAAAAAGAAAAAAGAAGTTTTAGGGTGGGTGCAAATAAAATACTCCGAAGCCACAGAGAGTTCTAGTTGAGGGAAGCAGTGGGAAGGCTTCATGTCACAGGTGGTCATGATCAGTAGGTGTTGGCCAAGATTTATGTTAAGAGGTGTGCACTCCTGGCAAAGGGTGCATAACAGAAATGAAACGGTATTTTTGCTAAGGTAGTGTTCCCCAAAACACATGCCATTTAGCTGAATACCAGCTGGTATTATATGAAAGCTCTGCCTAGAGTTACCAACTACAGCATGACAGATAAAGAGAAGACTGTGGAAAGAGCTGGACAAAGGTATGCACAAAGCTCATGAGGAACTCCCTAAAGCAAAGTGGGAGGTCAGAAGTAGGCCACTAACAGAAGGGAGGAAAGTGAATAGGCCTAGATTGTGGATTTGAGAGGAATGGGAACCTCTGCAATGGATATCTTGGAAATGCATGAAGCATAAGTGCCACTGAGAGATGAATAAGGCTGAAGACAGCCAACATGGGATCTGACAAATGTTAGCAGCAATCATCATTCCACTTTCATGACTGTGCTGCTGTGCGTCCACCCCTGGCTGTTCCACTTCATGCTCTGGTAATACAAATGAAAGCAATACTAAGAACCTGTAAGTTCCCAATCTTTATTTAAAGGAAAGACTGAGCTGAAGGTACACTTGTAAGCATAGGTGGGTGTTGAGAGCTATAGAGGCTGCAGATTTAACTTTTAGGTGTTCCTTACAAATTAGGTGGCCAGAGACCAAAATGGCCAAGCCAGGCAGGGAAGACTACATGTTTTTAAGCTAGGAGGAAAATTTGGGTGCATATCACAGAATAATGGATGTACAGAAAGAGTCTGTGAGGTCAACAGTAATTGTAATAATGACCATGATCTCTAAGAAATGATCAATGTAAATGGTAAGAAATATTGCAACAGTGAATTGGAAAATAATTATAGATTAAGAGGTCAATAAGGAAAGAAACTGTGAGGAGCTTTTACACACACTGAAGAATGAGCATGCAAAGAGTGGCGAGTGGGTTGAGCGGGTCAAGGCTGCTTTCCATGTAAATTCCTGCTCAAAGATATTACCTCAGGCTAGCTCAACTCCAGTTGCTCCAAATGAGAACTGTCTCATCTATAAAAGATCAAGACTCCATTAGTATCAGGTCCTGGAACATCATACTGAAGGACACATCTTTGTGGTTGCTAACAACACACTGCGGAAAGATTGGAAAGCAGCGCCACACACCAGGGAAACCATAACCAACTCCTGAGTCTTGTGTTCATCATTAGGAAAATGGAACTTCTTGGTGTGTACTTCATTAGAACCATGGACAACAAGGCTTCCTTCATATCTTACCTAAGGAAACCTAAAACAATCACAGAGTTAAAACAAACAATGAACAATGAAAGAATCGAAGAGTAGATTGGAAAGAATAAAGCAGCAAAATGAGAGGTCAAAAGGGAAAGGAATGATTCCGGGTAATCAAGAGTCCTGCACAGACCTTGAGCTGCTCCTATGCTCCAGGGATGTGAGTACACAGGCCCAGGTTGGGACTCTGTTAGGAGCTTCTTGGGTAAGGTGGGAACACAGCATCTGTATGGGACCCTCCACCTCTGAGAGCTATGATTTGAGAGCTAGACATGGTTTCCCCTTTGGGAAGTTCACAATCCCATAGGAATTATGAATTGAGATAGTGTGTTTGAACTTGTATATTTATGCCTGAGATATCAAAGTGGGTGACAGATAAAGCTGTTAAAAAATTGTTTTGAAAGACAATAATTTTCCTGTTGGGGGAAACAATACTACCTGTATCATTTGCCAGAAACATTGAGGGATCCATGAACTAACATAAGCACTTCTCATGTGCTCTATGGCTCAGAAGAGAATATGGGAAGCAGGAGGCAGGGTACTGTCCTCTAGGAGCACATAGCTCTACATGGGCACTAGTAGGGTGGTGCTAAGGAGGGGTCCACTCTGGAAATGGCTCAATGAATCTGGGTTAGTTTCCTGAAAGGTAGGAGAAAATAGATTTACTCTCTATTTTTTAAGAGCCTGAGCTAGATATAGAAAATAATTTCCAAGGGGTGAGAAAGTCCCCATGGGGAACAATACAACATCTATAAAGTAGGGTGATCACTTAAAAAGGCCCACATATACAACTGATCTGTTTCTGAGTTAGTTATGAGATTAAGAAAAATAACAAATGAATTGTAGAGAAGGGGTTTAAAAGCCCAGAAACATTTGATTTGGGGGGATAAATTCAATGGCTGTGGCTGAGCTCAGTGCTCAATGTATAGCATGTAATTCTTGTAATGATTTTATGAGGTCACACTTTATCCTAGTTTTACAGAAAAACTGATGAAGTCTTACTGCTTTTCTCAAGCTCACCAAGGTCAAAACTAGTATTGAAACTCCACTGTGGTTCAGGAGGCTCTACATGACCTAACCTGCTACCCTTGATTACTCCAGCTTTTTTCTTTGCTCCTTAGACTTTGGCCATAGCAGATGTCTTTCTTCAGACTCTTGAAGCTCATGTCTACCTTAGAGATGTTGCCCTCTCTGTCTTCTCTGCTTAATGCTTACTGGGAGGGCTGGTCTGCCATTAGGCATCATCTTGGTTGTCACCTTCCTAGGGAGCCTCTCCATCCACCAGAAACATTATGTAATATTCTATCTCTAATAATTTTCCTTGCCTGAAGTCATCTCTGTCTTATATCAAAATAGTTACTCCAGCTTTCTTTGATTAGTGTTAGCATGATAAATCTTTCTTTATCCCTTTACTGTTTTAAACTATATAGTTAAAGAGGGTTTCTGGTAGACAATATAGTTGGGCTTTTTTATGTTTTAGGTAATTGGTAATCTACCCTGATTTTTTTTTTTCTGGTATTTTTAGGTGCTAGAGATTGAACTCAGGGTATGCTCATGCTATACATGTGCTCTAACACTGAGCTACATCTTCAGCCCTCTGTCTTTTAATTAATGTATTTAATCATTGATGGGTAAAGAAATTATTGATGTAGTTAGATTAATCTATAGTATGTTTTGGTATTTTAATTTTTGTTTCTTTTTTTTTGTCTTTTACTCCTTTTCTGTGTTCTCTGGTATTAACTGAGTATTTTTATACAATTCCATTTTTAATTCTCTCATAGCATATCAATTATAATTCATATTTTAAAACTATTTTTGAAGGCTGTTGTAAGTTTGAAAATATTGTTATAACTAACCCAAGTCCACTTTCAAAAACTACTACACTACTCAAAGGCAGTGGAATTACCATTCCCAATTCCTCATTATCATCCTTGTAATATTGCTGTCATTCGTTACCTAACTCTAATCATTGAACACTTGCTGACTTGACATGTTTCCTATGACTGGCCACAGTAATATCTTTCTTCAGACTTTTAAGGCTCATATCCACTTGAGTGAGATTTTGCCCTTGGAACACACTATTATCTATCAGACTAATTAAGAATAAGAAAAATAATAAACTTCATTTATTTCTTCTCTGAATCTCATCCTTTTTTATGCAAATGTGTTTCTTCTTTTTGATAAATTTAACATTAATTGCAAGGTCAATTGAACACAAACTCCCTCAAATTTTGATTATTTGAAAAAGTCTCTTTTAGTTTTGAATGATAATTGCACTAGATGCAGAATTCTAGAGTAGTGGTTTCTTTTCTTCTGATACTTTATATATACATCATTCTACTTTTCTCCTTGTTTACATGGCTTCTGAGGAGAAATCCTATGTGATTCTTATCATTGCTCCTCTGTAGTAGTTTTCTTTACTTTGGCTTCTTTCAAGATTTTTCTTTGTCCCCCCTGCTACTTAGTAAATGATATGCCCAGGTGTAGATATTTTGGTATTTATCCTCCTTGTTGCTCCAGGTTTTTCTTGGATCTACGTTTTGGTTTCTGCTATTAATTTTGAATATTTCTCTGACATTATAATGTCAAACATTTCTTCAAGTTTTCTTATTTCTCCTTCTTGTATTCCCAATATGTATAGATTATACTTTTTTTCCCCCAATTGTCCCACATCTCACAGGTCTCCAATGCTTTTTTCCCCAAAATTTTTCCTCTGCATTTCAGTTGCAAGGTTTCTATCGATACATCTTCAAACTCACAGTTCCTTCCCTCAGCCACATTAGCTAAGCCTGATAAATGCCTTCTTTATTCCTGTCATACAGTCTTTTGAAGCATTCCTTTTAATTATTTCTTAGTTTCCACATATGCTTACATTAGTCACTTTTTCATTAGTGTTCTCGGCATATTAATCATGACTATTTTAAATTCTTGGTCTGATAATTCTAAAATCTTTGCTATGTCTGAGTCTGGCTCTCATGCTTGTTCTCTCTTCAAATTGTGGTTTTTGTCTTTTAGTATGCCTTGTAGTTTTTTGGTGAAAGCTAGATATGATATATCAGGTAAGAGGACCTGAAGTAAACTGGGCTTTAATAGATTTTACATTTCTCTGGCTAGCACTTAGGCTGTCCTTACTGTTTTCCATAGTTGTTGATATAGGTGTCAGAAGCTAAAATTTCTTTGAATATCCTTGCTTTTTTTTTTTCCGTCTTACCCCTACATCAACAGGACTTTTGCATAATACACATCTGAAAGACGTGGAAGAAGAGGTGCATTCTAGAATCTAGGATTAGATCTTGGTCTTTTAGTGAGTCTGTATCCCTTGGCCATGACCATCACAAGTACTTCTCAGTTGATTTTTTTTTTTTTTTTTGGTGGCCCTCACTTAGGTGAGATAGGAAGTCTAGTGTGAGCTAGAGTTGAGTGTTTCCCTTCCTCCAGGTCAGACAGGCTCTGTGAAAACAGTTTCTCTTGAGAGCAGGCTTCATTAAGAAGAAAAAAAAATGCTTTGGAAAACAGCTATTCTTCTCCCCTCCTCTGTCAAAGCATGAGGAATTTTTTTTTCTCCCTCTAGCCTTTATTGTGACAATCTATAGGGCTCCTAGAGGGAGTGTCCCTCACTCACTTGACTTGTCCATACCAAAAACCTATAGCGATTGGTCAATTATAGTTGAACTTTTCCTATCCTGCTATTGATTCCCCAGGGGTTTCTGCTCCTAGACTTCTGTTCTAGAAAGCTGTGATTCTCTGTATCTACATGTCTGTCATTCCAATTTGGGATCAAGGGTTTTCCCTAAACTTCAATTCTAGGGTGAATCCAACAAGAGTTGTTGACTTTCATTTTGTTGTTTTCTTGTTTTGAGGATGGGAGTGATGCCTGCTAAGGTACTTTCAGGTGGGACTGGAAATTGGAAAGCCCCTATCTGAACTAAAGTAGCCTCTTCCTTCCCATCCTTATCTTGTAACAAATCTGGGGGAAAAGTGGACATCAAAATGGCTTTGCCCAGTCTTTGTAGTTTTTAAAAATCTTTGTGTTTTATGTGGAATTATTTCCTCACACCCAGCAAAAAGAAGAGCCATGGAAGCAGAAGCCTGCTCAGTACCTATATCACCTTTTCACCTCTGCCTTTCAGTCATCTCCATGAAGCAAAAGACAGTCACAAAAGATCTTATTCTATAAACATGAGAAGAGACAACAGATTTGTTAATATCCAGTAGTCAAACTCTTGGGAAGCAGGCAAGCTAGAGCAATTGTGGCTGCTTCATGCTAGACTCTGTGTCAAGGACAAGAATCCAAACTTTAATAAGGGAAATGGCCCTTAAGTAAGTAGTTGAAACAGAAACTGTCCAATAAGAATAGTTTTACAAAGACTGGGCAAGGCCATTTTGATATCACTGCCTATAGCACAGAGGAAGCAATCAGACCAGAAGAAACTCAAATGGGAGCACAGAAGGATGATACTGTTCATTCTACTAAGGAAGACTAATAATGAGTTCTCTCATCTTGTAACAAATCTGGGGGAAAAGGGGCCATCTTAATTCCAAAGAGGAAAGTCAAGGAGCCACGTGTGGTCTAAAATTGCTTGGTATTGTCAAATCCAGTTAACAATGATAACTAAAAACAAACAAATAAATAATATAAGAAAGGAGAACACTTTCCTCCTTCTACCTGTAGTAACATCATGCTTTACAAAGTTTATTTAAATTATGTTCTTAAATAAGTGCTCCTTTGCTATGGCTTCAATAAAAGCAGTCCAGTAATTGGTGAGGGAGAGCTTTGATCAAAGTGTTCACGAAGAACAAAAAACAGTAAAAAACTTAACAACAACAAATCAGTAAATTTCAGAAAGTACATCCTTGAGGACGAATTCTCTAATTCCAGGGCAGCAGGTCTAGCTTCCTTTTCACAATGGAATTCTATATGCTCCTAACACTCCAGTTGAACAGCCTGCTGCCTGTGCATCTGTGGGTGGGAACTGCATGAGAAGGGGTCTGAAGAACTTGTAGATGCCAAAATCCACGTAAGAAACAGGAGAATGATACCAACTTTTGAGGAAAACCAATTGAGAAGGAATTCTCAAAAGCTGAATTATTGTGAAAGATAAAACAGGAGCTAGGAGGTAATTACTAACAAGCAATAGATTTTCTTCCATCTATATTGAGGCTTATCATATAAATAAGTGTTCCTTATTACTCTTTGGCAACTGCTTTTGGGTGATTCAGTCATTTAAAAACTCGACAAAAGGGATTATAAAAATCCCTGGCAACCAGAGAATTCCTCTAACTAGAAGTGGTGATAAATTATAGAGATATTTGATTTTAATATAACATCTGCAAATGACAGATGCATTTTCACATAGTTTCCAGTGCCATTCCTTTACTAAAAATAATGCAAATAACAATAATAATAAATTATGAAAATAGAACATACCACAAAAATTCATTTTAGTTGTTCAGTAAATTCTAGTTGTCTAGTATTTTCAATTATCTTTTCTAAATACATGTTTCTTTGTATACTCAAAAGCTGACTGACTTCCCTTAGAATTCCCCAGAGTATTTTAAAGTTCACTTTTTAATTAAAAAAGTTATTTGGTTGGGATTGGGATAGATATTTAAGAAAATGACACATTTGAAATTAAAAAAAAAAAAAAGAAACTTACATGTGTTGCAAAGTCACATACTCTCCCTATATAATGAGGCTACACGAGTAACCTAAAAATAGTTCCTTTCAAACACAAGTACCAACACTAGGCTCCTCTTGACCTCATACATGCAAGTAGTCTTGAGACTTCTGGCACATTAGCCTTCTGCCAGCATCTCTGGGTGTGTGCTCCAGAAAAAGGTCCTGGACTGTGTCATCCTAAAGAGCGATACATGTCCAGGGCCACTATGTATCTGTACATGTGCGTATACACACAAATATTGCCAAAGCTGCAAGAGGGTCAGATATCATTTGGATTGAACCCTATTAACAGTCACAGCAGTTTAAGAAAAGTTCTGGGCATCTTGGACAAGAGAACCCAATCAACTTTTTAATCCCTGAAGGGACTGTAGAGAGGCCTTAATCCCCATCCTGAATTTTACAGTTGATAAAACAAAGGTCCAGAGAAATTCAGAGACCTGCCCAAGACACCCACCCCCTAGAAGCTGCCTTGGAATTGGATTGTTGAGGTCTCATCTCCTATTATCCTTTCCTTCTTATATTCTCAGAAATGATTGAATCATCATTATTTTTTTCTCCCATGCCACATCTACCAAGGTGAGTAAGTAGAGTGTGGAGGACATCAATTCATTTTTCATTTATAAAAGTGACACTCTGGTTGAGGTGATAAGGAGGACTCTTTTCCAAAATTTCCTTTTGTCTTATTCCTAGCCAAGGCTACTTGAGAATATCTTTCCTTTGGTCAGATGGTTACCAGTCAGTCACTAATGTGCGCAGAGATGAACATGACCCCAAATACCACAACTCTCACAAATTCATAAAGGCAAACACTATATAAACACCAATATCGCCTTCTAGACATTGAACGCTAGGGAAAGCAATATGGGTACTCACTGTAGTGAGGGGGCTTTGTGAATTATTTTCCTAAAAAATGAATGGGACATTTTCGCAAACCCCTTAAAGTCACTTACTTTCTGCCACACATGCCAGCCTTCCCTGGATAGCTGACTTGGTAACACAAGTAGGGAAAAAAAACCCTAAGTCTGACAATAATGGATTTTGACCAAAGGACAACTGTGTCAATATTTATAGAGACAGATTTACTTTGAAAATGATTTAACAATGAAATGATGCTTCAAAGCATGCTGCTTTAAAAAAAAAAATTTAAAAAAAGGAGTTCAATACAATGCTCAAAAAGTAAGCAGGCCCCTTCAGCTGTGAGGGGTTTATGTACTCCCACAAGCACACTCACAATTCAACATAACATTTCACAAATGCTGTATATTATTAAGAGGCCAATTCTGCCAGGCACATAATTTGTATATTTAAGGGAGGTGTATGGAATGAAAAAAGCAAAATATGTTGAATTTCAAAGGACTTGGAAGCAATGCTGCCTGTGAGCTTGTATTACAAATAGCCCTACATTATTATATACGCTATTAATGAGACTGAATGAAAGTACAATTTGAATATGCATGACTCTATCCAATAAGCAGGACTTTTGTGTACTGATGAGGTTCCCCCCCTCTCCTAAAAAAGGATTAAAATCATTCTGAGAGAAGTATGGTTGACCAGAGATCAGTAAAATAAATATATTTAGACCACCGGATCATACTGTCTTCAGATGAAATACACAGGTGTTATGAGAAAGCCTTTGACTCCGCCTACTATTTCTGAAACTTACATATAGGCTGTATTCCTAAAAGGAATATTCCTCAACTTCAACCAGCTGCATCATTACAATCTCTAGACAAAAATAATGATTTTGGTGGAGACATGTAAAAGTAGGCGAGGTTAAATAAACCTTTTGAGTACAAAGCCTTCACTTCTATAGTACAGAGCACTAGTTAAAAGACTGGGGAATGGGTAAATTATTGCACCAAATGGCTGAGAATTAATCTCTGCTGACTAGCTGTAATCTAACGAGGCGGCTGTGTCCCAGGGAGCCCGCAGCATGTCCCTGGCGGTATGTGCAGTGTGTAGAGTCTGCGTGGCACCCTTTGTCCTCGCTCACAGGCGGCCTTTCCCCTCATTGTCCATAATATCCTCATGCATCTGGGACGAGTGGAATGCATTCATACTAACAGACTTACCATTGTTTTCTCTTAGAAGCTTTGTTGAGCAAAGACTGCATCACGGTTACTGATAATTATATTGCTTAATTAATCAAGACAAAAAAAATTTGCAAATCATTGCCTGGTTGCCAAGCAGGGAGATAAAAAATGACAACAATACAAGCTGAAGCAATATAACAAAAGTAACAGCTATCTGATCAGAAATTCTTATATAATGAAGCTATTAATGCTAAATCGGTTAATGTTAACATTGCTCCAGGTGTCTCTACTTAGATGCAAACAAAAAGGCTAACATTATGGATATAAAAGGCCAAATGTTGCCATGGATTCTGTAACCTGATAGAGAGGACAGCCTTTTCATTTGATTAGGGAATGCAATTTAAATACCAGGGACTGAAGCCAAACAAACAGACTTTCCCTCCGAAAGCCTCTTGCATTCACCCTGGGGTCAGTGGTTGGTGAACAAAAGGTCAGCCACACTTGCCCTGGAAATGTCTGGATTAATTTTATTACATTGTAATGGTTTGTACTTTAAATGTAGGGATAACACTAAATTTCCAGTTGCCCATTATTCTCTTCTTCCCTTTAGGCTTTTTGAATTAAAATACTAAGAAAGCAATTTGCTCAATTCATCCTTGTCAGAATTTATGACCAAATTTATAAAATTTACACACATTTTGTAGGAAATTTTAAAAGGTATGTTAAAGATTGCTTTTATGCATTTATACTACTTTTTAAAAAATCCCCTTGACACTATTAAGAAAATTGAAATGCCTTTTGTGTTATTTATTTCAAAAATAAAGACAACATTTTAAGGACATTAAATGACATTTCTAGATGGCATATTGAAAAATGAATTAATAAAGCCAGTTAATCCAAACTAAATATTAAAGAAACATATTTTCTAGTTTGGAAAGCTACAAAATACTAAATTTATTGGTTCTGTAATATTAAAATTTTCACTTTAATTCTTAAAGTAGTGCTCTTTGTGAACAAATAAAAATGTGAGTACCATGCCATTTCCTTATAGTATGACTGAAAACATACACAAACTTCATATCTCTCAAGTAAAGATAATACAAATATTCAATGTAAAATTTTTGGCATCTTTATTCCATGAATAAAAAAGAGTTCTCACTTGGAAGTGGAAGGAGACCCTTAGGGTTATACAAAATTACATACAAGAGGAAGTGAGGGGAAAGGGAAAAATAATACAAGGGGGAGAAATGAATGAATTACAGTAGAGGGGGTAGAGAGAGAAGAGGGGAGGGGGGATAGAGGATAGGAAAGGCAGCTGAATACAACAGACATGAGTACGTCAATAGGTAAATCAATGTAAGTGTAACTGATGTGACTCTGCAATCTGTATACGGGGTAAAAATGGGAGTTCATAACCCACTTGAATCAAAGTGTGAAATATCAAGAACTATGTAATGTTTTGAACAACCAATAAAAAAAAAAAAAGAGTTCTCCTTATATTAGGCGGTGAATCAGCCACAGTGGGACTTTCCTGGTGGGAACTGACCCACATTTACCTAGTTTGAGAATTAATCTACGTGTTAAACTTGGAATTCATTATTGATTTTATTCCTGTGAGAGTAACAAAAAATACCAATAGAAATGATAATGATATAACAATTACAACAACAGCTAACAAAGTAGCTTTTTCTCTGGACCAGGTACAGTTTGAAGCACTTTTTCCTTATTAGCTTATTTAACCCTTACAAATGTAACAATTTAGATTTGAAATCAATTTGAACAATAAATTTCAGTGATTTATTATTTTGAATATTAAAAATAGAGAGCTTTTAGAATGGTAAGTTTGATCTCCTTTAGGAGAACAATTTAGAATGAAAATAAAAATTATATTTAATATCAAACTGAAAAATAGAGGTCATTTTTCTTAAGGAGTGGGTTTAATATGCTAAATGTTTAGTCTAAAAAATTTTAAAAACATCTTAATAATTACAAAACCAAAATAAATCACTGTATAAAGCACTGTTAAAATACCACTAAAGGCATGATAAGGATGAAAACTGCAGCCAATTTAGTACATGGGATCCAGACCATTGGATTGTTCCAGCCATTCTGGTGATCAATACTAACAGACATGGCTGAACTGATTCTGTGATAAGGTGCTTCGATTGTTAATACCCATCACATGGGCTGTGCTGTAGAGGCTCAGTCTCTTTGCAGACATGGCTGCTATCCTTCAGGACTGACCTCTCTTAGTACAGTCTAGGTTGGTCAGACAAAGTTGGATTCTATACCCAAATTATCCCTAAAATGCTAGTTGTGAAAATGGGCTTTCTTCAACTTTTATTATTAATCAATGTGTCCAAAATTTAAAATTATAATCTTTTAAATTACAAAATTTTCAAAACATTTTTTTAAAAAATCATAAATTTCTTTGATTTTTCCGAGGCCTAGTAATACAATATGGAATTTTGTGCTTATAATGAAAGATACCTCTCCCAATTCATATTAAATTCTTATATGGCACATATAATTTGGAGATATGTAAAAAATCTAGCAGTTGGGAAAAAAGTCCCCTTTAACATTATCATATGTTTTGAGACAGTGAATTATATGGTAAATGGTCTAGGCAACAACGTGGAGAAAACATACCTCGGGTTTCTTCCTTATGGCTATAAAGAACATGTGATTCTTCATTGGGTAAATAATGATTGAAACATCTCCAAAGGCGGTTGGGATAATACCCCTGCGGTAGTCCCTGGAGTGTTCAGACCAGACAATGTGGACCTCGTCATTCCCCAAGTGACGGAGCTGCAACAGCAAATTGGCTCTTTATTAATCAAGGTGATAACAGCAGTTTATGAGGGGTCATGGTTTACAAATTGAATTATAAAACACAGAGGCAAAAACTTTTACTACCTAAAAGGCTACAACACTGAAGTCTTCTATGAGGATTTTAAAAAGCACAATTCTGTGAAAATACCACTTACCTTCTATGAAACACATATGGTACTAAGAATCACATCCAAGCACTGAGGATGTGTTGTGAACTGGATGGGCCCAAGACCTTTTCAAGGATTTTTTAAATGGAATTGTACCTCTGCATTGAAGCCATATGCTTTATATGGCTGAGTATGTTTCAAAAACAATTAATTAATACGAGTTTTTTAATCCATATTACATTAGCCTCTTAATGGTTATTAACAAAATAAGAATATAAACATAAGAGAATATAAGGCATTATAACACAATTGTTAAAAAAACATAAAAGAAACTAGTCTTGTGACAAATCTTTAAGAAAAAGAACATATAAAATTATCTTTGTTTAGGAAACTAATAAATGTTAATTAAATTTCATAGGAACACTAGAACCTAGCATTGAAAAAGCTCCTTACCATACAGACAGTGTGTTTAATCTTCCCACTAACTCTCTCAGGTATACTACACCATCTTTATCTCCTCTTACCAGGAGGAACCATATGCTCAAGAAGTCAAAGGTTGTGCCTACTCAAGGTTTCGTGAACAATACATGTGGAATGGGCCTGGGAATGTTGGCTGGAGCTTCTGGTTCAGAGTATTTGTTCTGTTCCCTGGATATCTAAGTCTACACCAAAAGCTGCTTTGTTGCCATCACTCAAGCAGTTTTGCCCTCTTGTTTTATCATCTCATACATAAAGGGTCTGTAAAGTCCCCAAACAAATCACAGACTCCTAGTCACTTTGAAGAGGCCTTAGCAGATAGGTCCAGGAAAGGACCCTCTGAGAGTTTTTCCAGGGTCCAACTCTTGTTAAATCCAAGAATACTCTTGGTAAATCTCCTGAGTGATAATCACACTCTACCAAGCTGGAGAACACTGCATATGACATCACTTGCGAAGCCTGAAAGCATGACTTAAAAAAAAAAAAAAAACAAAACCTAGGTTATAAAGATAAAAATGTTGGACCAAACTGAATTCTAAAATCGAAGGCTGACTGGTGAAAGTCCTTTTAACACCCACTGTGACGGTGAGGTTTCTGTTTCTGACTTGCAGCAGCAGAAGGACATTACCTATCAACACGAACAAGCATTTTTTTTGTTTGTTTTCTTATCTAATAGTGGAACATCAAAAGTGACCAAATAGAGATATTGTGTTTCAGTCTTGTCTCAGACAAAAAAAAAAAAAAAAAAAAAAAAAGGACACTCTGGAATACTATGTATTTAAAACATGTTAGAATAAATACTATTTTCTTTACAGACTATTTGACCACAAAGGGAAAATCCAAGGTGACTCTAACATGGCTTCTCTTCTATTTATAATGTTACAAAGGGAAGTTGTTTGCTGTAATGTCTGCTTATTCTTCACTCTCTCATACTTCTGGGAATGACTGTACAAGTCAGTTACTTAAAAAATATCTGCATCTGTCCCTTCATACCTACACTGAGGGTGCACGATTCAATTGTGTCTGAGGATGGGCTCTAGGACAAGTGCAATTGCAGGAGTTGAACACTTGATGTAGTTGATGACTTTTTAAATTCAAAATTACAGTACATCTTTTTCTTCTTTCCCCACTCTCCCACAGCCCCCTCACAAATATTATAGCTAAAATAAGAGCAGGCAAAAGGCATATCCAGCCCATTACACAAATAGTTTAAAAAACAAAAAACAAACAAACAAAAAGACAACACTGGATTCTCATAATAGCCCTGGTAACCCTGGACATCTCACTTCATTCCCATCATTATTTCATTTCATTGTTTTATAGTGAATGGAGATCAAACCCAGGTCCTCACATTTGCTAGGCAAGTGCTGTTCCCCTCAGCTACACCCAAGCTCTACTTCCATCTTAGATACTATACCTTCGCCTTCTTTCTCCTTCTTAATAAACTATGTGAGGACCTTACAACAGACTCCTACAACTAATTCTTTTTAGAGTAAAAACACAGCAGCCAACACTGTCAACAACACAAGCAAGATAGGCAGGTTTCCACATTTCAAGAGAAATGTGCATAGTATCTAACTGAAACTCTGACAAGAATTTGGAGCATTAGAAGTTAATCTTGAGAAACGGGGTTGTTCTGGAGCTCAGAACTGCAGCCCTCATCCTGAAAAGACGGTGACATTGGGACCCATTGGTATAACAATGGCACAAACATCTGAATGGGAACAGCTCACCTACCAAAAACTTGGGATGTTACTCTGGATGCCAGCATCTAATACCTGTGTAGCTCTTTGATCCACTGTAACTGAAGTGATAACAGTGATTGCTGAAATTTTGCTGTTACTCTCTCCTTTATAAATTGGTTACTCAATCACATAACCCAAGTAAGCCTCTCCTAATTTTATTTGCAACTGTATTCTAGAGCCACAACACAGGGGATTAGTATCCCACTAATAGACCCTTCCTTCTAGTGTGGTGATTCTATAATTTAGGAGGAGCTGTTTTTGTGCGATAATAATGCTGTACTCATCATTTCAGTGCTGCTTTCAATGTCATGCACCTCAGACTTCTGGAAGCATTACAATTTAATTAACTAAATCACAAAACTAAAAGCTAAGGCCATGGGACCAATTGGCTGATAAATCTAGAGCATAAAGCAAAATTATACCCTCTTCTGCCTATGACAAGAACACAAGTAGGTAAAACAAATAAAATTAATCTGGACAAAGTGTTCACCATGTCATAACATAACAAAAACCCTAGAAACCTTAAAGTCTTACTCTATTTAAAGGAGATTTTAGTAAGTTACTTTGTGAGTTTTGCAGAGTTTTGATTAGGGGCCCTCCAATTAGAAACCCACCTGCCATTCGGCTCAGGGCACACAAGTCAAGTTGATCTGATGTGTGTGTGATTCAGGGGGAGACTGATGAGTGTCCCACTGGCATGGAGCTGGCATTCACACTGGCCCTTGCTTCCACTGCACAACAGACTGCAGAAGGCCCTGATGTTCATTGGGCTTACAACAAATGCCCACTTCTTCAGTCTCAAGAAATCAAGCCCATGTGCTGCCACTTCTTGTCTTGATAGAGTTCTAAAGTCCCTCCACCAGAGCCATTGTGCCTGCTGCTGCCAGGCTGCACGCCACTGGTGACACTGGTCATGGTCCACACCTAATAGGCTGACCTCCTTTCCCTACTAATTGCATTACATCGCCAGCTGGCTCCAGAAGGAGTCGTCTGTTTGATTGAAGAATTCCTGCTCCTCAGTGGGCCTGGCTGCTACTTTTACTAAGTAACAGTCAGGCCTGACATCCCCATTGTTCAGCTGACAGTGTGCCCATCCTAAAATCTAAGTTTTATTTGTAAATTAACCAAGAAACTTCCTGCCAGAACAGCACTGCCTGGAGACTGATAATGTGGGCCTTTCATCCCTTTTCACTCGTACTGTATCACTGCCAATTTGTTTTTTATGCGGCTGGCCAGCCTGAGGCTATAAAAGCCTTGTAAGACATAAGTGCAATTATAGTCCTGGAGTCAAATGAATTGGACAAATCCAATAGCACAGCTCTGTCCCCACTCTGCAAACCCCTACAGCAGTTAGATTAGCTGTGAAAAATCTAATCTAGCTAGAGCTAACAAATATCTGCAGTGAAGGATCAAGAGTTCAGTATGGGGTTGCAACCAGATTGCAGAATTGAAAAAGTCCCCCCATGACAGGGGCAGAAGAGAGCATGAATCACTTTAGAATTTTGCAGCTCATTTTTAAGCTGTTAGGAACAATTTAGTTAGAATAAGACAAGGAACTGTGGGCCTTTGTTACTATGATTTTTAGTCTAGCTGTGAGACATCCTGTTATAGAGAGTTTATTGCTAATGATGCTAAACCTTAGAGCTGCAAAAGGTATCAGCTGAATTTTGATTATTATAGTAGGGAATCTTTCAACCAGGCCAAGACTTGGAACATTATTTATAGCATGACATTTTGGTCAAGAAAACAGTATGTCTTTTCTCATAAAAACAAAACAAAACCATGCCTCTTTACTTAAAGAAATACCTTTAAAATATTTTGTTATCTTTTAACAAAATAGCTTTCTACCATAAGAAAATTAATAGAATATGGTGACATTTTTATTTGCAGAGTAGCATAAATTTACAAAATACCTCAACTTAAAAACAAACAAACATGGTCATGCCTTCAGGACTCAGTAAGCTGCACTAGACTTTGAGATACCAGAGAGGTCCCAGGGGATGAAGTCCCTTCCACTAGGGGAAGCCATCAGAACCTAAGACTTGGAGGTAGTTCCTCCAATGCCTGTGGGAAACAGCATGTGGCCCACACCTTTTGCTGTAGGGCTCTCATTTTCTGAAAGACACTATACCATGTGGGACTGAGGGATGAAAGACTGATAAGTTTCTCAATGCAAATCAGGCTTTACACACATCTGAGATACTTGATCACTATGAAAGTTTTCTGTGATTGAGCCGTGACTTGAGTTTTGATACCCCACATGCACTGCTTCATACCAGGTACATAGTCCAGATGTCTATATTGTAAGTTTGTATTCAAAAATATATGAGAAATAAAATATAAAAGGTACAGTAGGACCTATCAGCTATTGCTCATCTGACTAATGGGGGAGGGGAAAACAATCAGTTAAACCAATGGGCAAAGCCAAGGGCTGATGGTCATAGAGATCTTACCACATACCATGCGAATTTTACAGAGCATCCTCTCATTCACTTTGCTCAACTACCCTGGAACATAGGCTTTGCTTTTAATCTTATTTAATAGATGAAAAACAGGCACAGGTGGATAAAATAACTCAACACATACTTGAGCTCAGGTCCACCTGTCTGCAGAGTCTGGCTCTAACCCCATCCTTAGACTCCCCATTTGTCAGTCTTAGCACCTAAGGTGCTATACTCAGTTCCTTGCATCAGAACAGATGAGTACAAATCACAGCTGTTCTGGGATGTTTCTCTCATCTGGAAACTTACAGGAGTGGCTTCCTTATCAGACTAAAGTATTTTTTCTATTAAGGTGCTCTTCACTCCTAACACAGGGTCACCTGAGGTGAACAGCCTGGTGGTTGGAAGGTAAAGGACCATGTTTCCCTGGGTAAGTTCACTTGGGACACCAGGTTTCCTCTGAATTACAGGGAAAACTGACCATAGGGCCAAAGCTCAAGGAGAATGAAAGGTACCCAACAGCAAAAATGGATGGCTAGGTAGCAGCACATCTGTATTCCTCATTTTGGCAGATGCTACCAACTTACTCCCAGCAAGCCTGTGGTGGTGGCGGGCTTCTTTCCCAGAGCACCATTAATACTTTTGTCACAAAGGCCATTACACATTGCAATCTTTGAGGTAAACTATATTATTTTCTGTCAGGTGATATGAATATGAGAGAAGATCCCCAAATAGCAATATTTTAGACCCTTCCTTTTCCCAATCCTTAATATTGGGTCTTAAGTTTGTGCCAAATTGGATTTTAGATTCACCACAAGTGTAGCCTGGGGAAGAGCAACACTGAAGTTGAGTCCCAAGGAAAGCAGTCTCAGAGCTTCAGGACCTGGTCTTTGTCCCGTCCTAAGAGGGTCTCCCCTATATACCAGAGCAGCTAAGGATGGTCCCCAATGAGGGCCCTTACCTTTTTGGTAAGTGAATCATCTGAGTCTGATGGCATCCGAGTGGAAACATGGAAAATCACTTCCACAGTAGAGGTAGCATAATAAGGGGCCGTCTGACCAGTGCTGCCATTGCGCTGGAGGCCACCCATGAACCCACAGTGGGTGGAGAGATCCACCTAATAAAGATAACATAGAAAGAAAAGACTGAGGGTCAAAAATGAATTGTGAATGTGAATTTTTAAAAAACAAATGATTTTCACTTCATATATTTTTGAATACAAACTTACAATATAAAACAAAATTAGCCAATGCTAAAATATTAAAGAAACAAAGAACATTAAAATTAAAATTGCTCCATATTCCTACTATCCAAAGAAAACTACTATCAAAGTTCTGGTATATATTTCTCTAACTTTCGGGTACCTATTTTTGGTATATATTTCTCTAAATTTTTCCATATAGGCATACAAATATACACAGGAGTCCCCACTTACCTTTGGGAGCTATGTCCCAAGACCCCTAGTGGATACCT
The DNA here is from genome assembly GCF_964194105.1 of Spermophilus citellus. Classification (NCBI taxonomy): domain Eukaryota; kingdom Metazoa; phylum Chordata; class Mammalia; order Rodentia; family Sciuridae; genus Spermophilus; species Spermophilus citellus. The sequence continues at coordinate 45,529,186 of NC_138185.1, forward strand.
AAAAGTACAAACAGTACCAAACCCTACAATACACTAGTATTTTCCCCTATATATCTTTGATAAAGTTTCATTTGTAAATTAGGCACAGTAGAGATTAACAATAACTAATAAACCAGAATAACCATAGCAATATATTATAACTAAAGGTATGTGATTTTGGTGTCTCTTTCTCTTTTTCAAAATATCTTATTACACCTTCACCTTTTCACTTAAAGAAGCATTTTATGGCTTCTCTCTGGGATATCAGAATGCCAGCACCAAGAACCTTGCACTCTGGGGCCAATACACAAATACACACAAACACACACAGTTTCTCCACTGATGGATTTGTGGGGCTTTTTGTTTTTTCAAACCAGATGGAACACTCAAAGGAGTGTTTTTCTAAGATGTTGTATCAAGGGGTACAGATATTACACAATTTAGTAGCTATCACTAAACTGTTTCTCCAAAGGGTTATCACAATTTATACCATTGCCAAAAGTTTATGAGTCATAATTCATTTTAAAGTTATGGTGTGAATGCTCACTTTGTACCTAAATCTAATTTTTTAACTTGTTGGGGGAAGAGGAAACCTCTGGGGGAAAGATATGGTTTTTTAGCTAGGAGGTATAGTCTTGTGTGTGGTTTTACAACACACCATCTTTTATCTTGTCCCATTTTTCTTTCAACACACAGCCGTTTACCCTGTGTGGAGGGCCCCGGGGGCTCAGGGTCACCAATGATTCTTTCTTTATCATTCTTCTTTATCATTCTTTCAGTAATTTTTCTAAACACACACAAGAAAGAAATAGAGAAATCTCTTCTGTGCCAAATCTACATACATTGTGGATTAATGTTTTATTTTCTTAGTTGAGAATGTATGATTTAAAAACTATATTAATTAAACAACAAATATATTCTATGATAAATAAGAAGTAACCTTATCAGCAAGAACAACAAAGATTTATTGGAAGTGCAATAGCTTTTAGACTAAAACCTACTTGGCTCTTCAGAAAGCATATGATCCTAACCTTGGTGCACTCTTGCCCTGACCCTAGTTCTATAGGAGTCCCCTTGCTAACGCTGAACTCTCAGAGATAAGCTGTGCTTATGTACCCAGAGTTTCTCCTTACCACAGATAACTAGGAAACCAAAACAAAAGGAAGAAAATTATTTTAGATATTTTGATTTCCATTTTATCTACCTTGAACTCTTCATATTCTGGGGAAATATTTTCCTTTAGACTTATGTTTCTAGGGGAGAGAGATATGTGTATGTGTGTGTGTGTGTGTGTGTGTGTGAGAGAGAGAGAGAGAGAGAGAGAGAGAGAGAGAGAGAATATATTTTTTTAGCTGGATGCTGTAGTGCATGCCTGTAATCCCTGAGCAGGAGGATCACAAGTTTGAGAAAAGCAGCAGCAACTTAGTGAAGCTCTAAGCAACTTAGCAAGACTCTGTCTCAAAATTAAAAAAATAAAAAGGGCTGGGGATATAGCTCACTGGTAAATAAAGCATCCCTGCGTTCAATCCCCAGTGGCGCCCACCCCCCAATTTTTTAAGAAGAAAAATAAAAAAGCCTACAAAATTTTCAGTTATCAATCATCCTGGGGAACTATGTTAGGGAAAAAAGTTGATAGGTAAGCCACCATAGCTATTATATTTTATTTTCATTTCAACTTTTGACTTCATCCAACTCTTCCTTCATCTTTTTACTTGCCAAGTTATTGATTTCAATAAAAGCTCCATTTCATGGCCCAAACCATTGGTTCCTTGCCCATATTTGTTTTCTCTTACTATAAACCACCTATAACTGGGTGAGTCCCTCTGACTATTCTGTTCTGATACAAAGCAAATGAAAAAATACAAAGTGGAAAGTTAAGGGGAAACAAAAGTTCATGTATAAAGTACTAAAAGTTCACGTATAAAGCAACTAATAGAAGATGTCAAATTCAATGTTCTCTAGTTCCTGAACTAGAGAACACTTTTTATTCAAATAGAGGTACTGAAGCCAGATTTATAGTCAGTGTAGTTAGGCTATATTTGACTATAAAAACACATGCAAAACCATATGTAATTAATATCTAGCTTATATACATTCTTAAATATAGTTAGTCAATAATACCTATTGAATGAAAGTAATTACCTCCCATCCAAGACCAGCCACAAAATCTTCATATGCTTGGCTTCCTCTTTCATTGGAGAGGATTGAACACTTGTCTTCTTGACCTTCGGCAATGTAAAACACTGCAATTTTGTGTGTCTCACGGCTGTTAAATTTTTAAATTAAAAGGAGTTAGACTTCTCTTGTGTAAAGTTTTATTTTGTTGCCCAAATCAGCATAACTCCCATTATTGAGCTCACATCTATTGAGAACTTCCTAGAGGTCAGTCACTAAGATAGCTTGACACATGATCTCATTTACTCTTTGCAACTGGGGATACTCTTTGCAAAAAGGGCTGGGGATATAGCTCACTGGTAAATAAAGCATCCATTTTATCTATCTTGAACTCTTCATATTCTGGAGAAATATTTTCCTTTAGATTTATGTTTCCAGGGGAGGTGTGTGTGTGTGTGTGTGTGTGTGTGTGTGTGTATTATCATATCACCTGCCTTGCAGAAGTGGTTGGAAGGAGACAAAGGAATTTAAATAAAAAGCATGCAGGGCAATGGGATTGGGAACTAGATCAAGGCAGTGTCGTTCCTAGACTATACACTCAGACATTAAATATACTGAACCACAGCATGTTAGAACATACCATTTGGTAAATTATTTTCATTTTTGTTAAATAATGTCATCTTTTAAAGCATTTCAAATAGATATCAATTATGAGTAGATATATGTGCATACCCACAGCACACCCACAGGTAGTCACTTTCTACACCTTGAGTCACTTTCTACACTTGGTAGGTCCTTGATTCTATAAGATATGCCAAGATATGACTTTAGGAGAAGGAGAAACTTCTTCCAAGCAGCACATACTTAGGTATTTTCTTTGTGAAAGAATGTACCACCCCTGTCTGCTGAATTCTGAGGGTATCTGGTAAGGGGAAGAGCTGTCCAAGGAAACCTTTTTTGGTCACATAAATCCTTTATCATTTTGCTCCATGATAGATTTTGGAAAGTTTACTATTAAAGCAAGTGAACACGATATGCATTTTGAAGAAACAATCCCTGCTTTTTCATCTTTTGTACGTGTAGCCTAGGATTTGAACATAGTAGGAGCTCAGCTAAATCTCTGCTAAACTGACCAGATAAATGATGGTATATTTGGATGTCTTAATAACCACTTTCTATGAATACTGTGGAATAAAGTGCCAGAATAAGTAGACCACTGTCAAGGAATCTGGTGATAAAGAAGAAATGGAAACACTTTATATTCAAACAGAGGTACTGAAGCCAGATTTAAAGTTAGGTAGTTAATGTAGTTAGGTAAATCGGGTCTAATATCCAGTGAAATCTAAAATAGAGGCCATGAGAATGAATTCCCGGAAAAGTTGAGCAACTCTTGAAATGTTAATGAAGTCCAGGAAACAGCCCCCAACAGATTTGAAGATAGCCCATCCCAAAGAAATGTTAATGAACAGCAAACTTGAAGATGCTGCCTCAGGAGTCCTTCCTGCCCAGATTACTTCTTTGGCCCACCTGTGTCCCACCCCTGGGCCTTCCCACCTACATTCCATCACCGAAAACTATAAAAAGGGGAAACAACCGCACTTCCACAGATTCCATCTCTTGGGTCCCCTTCAAGTCTTTTCTGCTGTCCTTTAATAAACTTATATTTTCCACTCTAAAATTGCCTCAGTGTGCTTTTGTGTGCTTTTCTGGCGTTATTCTTCAACATTGGGGAAGCAAGGACTCGTCACCGGTCAACAGTGGTAACAGTACCATCCATGACTTTTACTATAGTTTCTTTTCTTTTTTTTTTTAGTATTAGAATACCACTTCCAGAGCAGTTCTACCCTTCTCCTCACTTTTGCTAATAGTCTGAAAAATCTTATAAGAAAAACTATCAAGTGCCTAAACAATACAGAAATGTTTCTATTGTCTAATTGTTTAATATCTCAAAAATCTAATCTGATTAAACATTCATATTGCTAGAATTGTGCTCCATTTTAAAATAAATTTTCTAATATTTCCTTCTGTATGGGTTATTTTTCCACTTCATAAGCATGAGTAATGAAGCTCAACTGAAAAGCTATATAAATAATTAGACAAGGAGAGTTTTTTCTTTCTAGTCATTTAGATAACTATTCATTTTGTCCCATAGTTTTCATGTAATAAACATTTAGAGGAAAAATTAGAAAAAAACTAGAAAAGGAAAAAAGACTTATAATTTGAACATATAAGCAAGGAATATAGCTATTACCATTTTAGAATGCATTTCTGCACAAAAATATAAAATGCGAGAAACTACTACATTCTGTCTTGTAACTAATTTTTACACTTAAAATATTTATGGACACTTTCAGGACTGGGGTTGTAGCTCAGTGGTAGCTCACTTGCCTTGTATGCCTGAGGCACTGGGTTCAGAATTGAGTACCACATTAAATTAAATAAAGATATTCTATCCATTTACAACTAAAAAAAATTTAAAAAAAATACTTATGGACACTTAAAAAATTGTGGTAAGAGATATATAACAAAATTTACTGTTTTAGTTATTTGTAAGTGTGCCAATTTTAGATCATAGGATTCTACAATAAAGTTATTCACGACTATACAACATTCTATTAATAAACCATAACGCAAATCCTCATATAGGGTATTTATATTTTTTTATTTATATTTTATTTTTATTTATATTTTTTTATTTAATATTTTTGTAGTTGTCAATGAACCTTTTTTTTTTTAACTTATATAAATATGTGGTGCTGAGGATTGAGCCCAATCCCTCACATGTGCAAGGCAAGTGCTCTGCCAGTGAGCTGCAGTCCCAGCCCCTAAGGTATTTATATTTTAAAAGATATTTCTGCATTATTTTTAATATGTTCTTGAAATTATTCTTTAATCTTGATGATAGTTTCACAAGATTTTTGTTATGTCCTTAAAATAAATTCATAGAAATAGAATTTCTTGGGGCCTATCCATTGTTAAAGCTTTTGATACATGCTGTCCTGCTGCTACCAGGAAAGCAAAAAATTGCATGAGCACACCCTGTGGGGTGTGACTTATGATGGAAACAGGTAGCTACAAGAAGGGAGGATTTTTATGGTGGAGAGTGGTTGAGGCTCTAGTACAGACCTTCTGCTCCCAAACAGGAAGCCTGTCCTCATGGAGTAAGGAGCCCCTGAAATTGCCATACTATTTGTTGCCCTGAGTGACAGGGGACACCAATAAAAAGCACCTAGAATATTACTGGCTTATCTCAGATGGCGATGATAATAGATATCCTAACCTTTGACCCTAAAGGACTGTCTCAACAAAAGGATAAAAAAATACAGTTACTCAATTTATTTCTATAGCTCTCTCTATATATTTAAAAGTCTTTGACATTTAGTTTTTCCCTGTTCTATAGACGCTACATACATAAAACAGCCTCAGGTTTATCTGAAATGTTTCTGCTTATTCTCCTTAAAGTCCAGGCTTTTTCCATTATAGCTGCTTCTGGGTCCTTGAGTCCTAATTAACTCAACGGTAGAGCACAGAGAACTAAGCTGGGATGATGGTCTGACTGATGTGGGTGTGAGGAAAGGTGACCTTTAGTTGTAAACATTCATCAAATTTCACATCCTCCAAAATGTTAGCACCGCAGAGAGCCTGCTAGGATGCAGACACTGTGTCTGGCCTTATTAGAGCCAGGCTTTTGAAATGGTAATTACAACATCAACAGCACTTCATATCCATAAGCTGCACAACCAATGCATGAAGGAACAGGTAATTCAGGAACACACAAACATAAAATCAACAATTTCCCCTTCCTCATTAGAATGCATTTTTCTTTCTTATTAGGAAGAGACCAGAATAGCTATTTCCTTGTGCTGTCACGTTAAACAGCCAAACAAAGAAAAACATGATTTTAACATCCACCTCACCAGATGGTGGCAAGAAGACATTCGTAGTTAAAAAGAAGGCCCACTGTGATTTGTATGTATGTTCATCATACTATTAGATGTAACTATCTTTATTGTTAACTTCATAGTATTATAGACCACAGTAGCACGACAGATTCTCCCTTTCCTAAAAACATGTTAAGAAGAATCTAAGCCTTGAAAATAGAAATCATTAATATCAGAAATAGAAATTTCCTGAAAGTTGAGGGACAGAGTATGTTCTTGCCTACAACCTGACCAACTTACAGGACAGTCTAGATTTCTTATAGCTACAGAATCTCAGAATTAGTTCCAGTTTTTTAAAAAAGAACTTTGAAAATACACTTTACCTTAAAATAAGTTGATACACATTTAGATGTCAAGAAGACACTAAATCCAGGAGTTGGGGTTTTAAGTGAAGGTTAATCAAGGGGCAGAGAATTGCCAATCAGCTATCCAAAGCCATATTTTACTGCAACAGCACCCCAGGGAGCTAATTCAATTGTACCTCATGCAACTAAAGTGCATTAACACTCCACAAATTGGCCACAATTACAAGATACCAATGTATTCACTTAATACTAAGGAGCAGGGAGTAATTCAGCATATACTTAAAAAGCTGAGATTGGGATACTTCAGTATTTAATATTTAATTATTTAATACTGAAGCACAAGAGGAAGAAGGAAGTAAATCCCTGAGTCCTTCAGAAGAAACCTCTCAAGGAATTTCCAGAGAACTTGATCTGTGTTCCTCTAGAGAGAAAACAACAACAAGAAGCAGGAAAATGAATCCAATAAAGAGCCATCTGAAGAATAATGCTTCAGATTCTTCATCTCTAATGAGTTTTTAAAAATTCTTTAAGCTCAAATTTTTCACTATAGATTTCACTTAATAAATCAGGAAATAAAGACATTTACAATGACAATGAGCTAATGCCTTCAGGCCTGAGTAAGGTTCCTTTCCCCAGGTACAACTATAAATGAATCATTTAATCCTATATATTTCTTTTCTTTTTAATTCTGTATATTCCATAATACTAAAATATTTATCACTCTCCAGAGAGTGGTAAAGCCACCTAGAAGAAAAGGCTCTCATATTGCCTCAGATCAGCTATCCTGGCATGTCCGAGACTCAGAAAACATACATGAAACAGTTCATTCCTCAATGTGTAGGTTATAAGAAGTCCTGAGTAATGAAGGCAATGTGGGAAGGTAGAATAATGGAGAAAAGAAAAAGAAAACCAATACCCTCTAATTCCCATATAGACGCGAATCTTAATTCTAGATGTTTCTGAAGGAGAGAAAGGACATATAGCTATAAGTAAGCTTAATATGATTTGATCTTCTTGGTCCTCAGTGACATAAAAATGGACCTTTTAAAATTAATTCAATTAAAATACTTTAATTCAAGTATTTAAGAGAAAGTTAAAACTGGAATTCACTACTTCTTACATTTATACCTAGTTTAAGAATTCAAGCAGGGCACAGTGGTGCATGCCTGTAATTCCAGCAGCTCAAGATGCTGAGGCAGGAGGATCACCAGCTTCAGCAAAAGCAAATGCTAAATAACTTAGTGAGACCCTGTCTCTAAATAAAATACAAAATAGGTCTGGGGATATGGCTCAGTGGTCAAGTGCCCCTGAATTTAATCCCTGATACCAAAAAAAAGAAAAAAGAAATTCAAACCACAAGAATCACAATTGTGAACCTAACAGGCCAATCATAGTGACACGAACCAAGAACTTGTATGAAAATTATGTGTCACTTTGAGTTCGAACAGAACTCTAAAATAAACTATAAAAATCATAAGAATGCCATCTAAACACAGGGTGGTGAAAATATTTGTTTAGCAGGTCATAACTCCTCCCTGTAAGTACCAGGCAAGAGAATCAAGTGCCTTAAAGTGGAAGCACCATAGAGAGTGAATGAATGATTAAGTGAATAAAATAAAAGCTTTGCTTATTTTTCCAAATGCCAGGATAGAACCCATAATGATAAAGCCGGCCTTTGTCATTTATTTTCCTTCTTGCTTCTTAAGCATCCTTTGAAAACATTAAGCTCAAATATATTTACAAATCTATGAGTTAAGAAGGAGTAAGAAAAATGTAGGAAAATAAAATATAGTGGGAAGAGTTGAAAAACAAGCCCGGGGAAAACAACCTAAATTTGAGTGCCGATGAAACATTAAGATATTTCTAAAGGGGAATAAGCAAAGGGTTTTGTTGTTGTTGTTGTTATTTTTGAAGAGCTTTTTTTTTTTTTTAACTAAACATTAAGGAATCCATTTATTCAAGACTTACAAGTATCTGTCAAATGCTGAGGATTATATTCTTAACTTAGGTGGTTTTGGAAGCACATATTTCCCCAAATCAAAAACTGTTTATGATTATGAACTCCTTTCTAGAAATGATTTTGATATTGTACAGAAAAAAAGGTAGATCTGAGAATGTAACCAGCTTTGAAAATGAGACATTAATAGAGAGTTATTAATTTCAACATGCTTGTTCTAACCTTTCCAACGTTTTAAAGCCAAGACTACAGAATGCCAGTGCAGGTTGCACAGCAAGGACTATGAAGTCAGTCTCATATGGTTTCAAATAATATAGTATAGGTGATTATGACTTGTTTAATCTAGGTAAATATCTACTTCCTTATCAGAAAAAGAGACAGTTGCAGAGAATAAATGAGAATGGATGTCCACTGACTGCCACATAGAAAGGTATTCAATCAAAAGCAGAGGTTAAGTGGGAGCCCCGACCTCTTCTTAGAGTAACAAATGTGAGTTATTCCTAAAGGGTATAAATATCAAAGGTTTGACAGGGGCAAATGTCAGCAGATTCCAGGTTACAGAACTACCCATGGGTTCTAAGCACATACACAGGTGAACTGGAAAAGGTGGTCTGATATACTTTCACATACCACTGGCGAGAGTCCAGGTTTTTCAATTCTCTCAATAATTTTGAATTTTTCTTCAAAAGATGAAAATTCTTCCTATAAAGAAAAAAACGATGGAAGAAAAAAATCATGTGATCAATGGTCAATTTTGCTGCATTTGAGTTAGTTAACAAACCTATCTATCATCCATTCATCTGCTTCCTCATTTCACTAAATATCTGTGATAGAATCAAGTCCATTCGCCTTCATATGTGCAAGGCATAAAAATCCCACTGCATCCCATTACTGTCCAGTGACACTGGATGACTCTGATAAATTGAGTGTGGCCTTGTTCTGTATTTTCAGTCAGCTCTGCTACAAATTTCTGCATAACACTTATTTCTTTAAAAACTGAACTCCACTATCGGGATCCAGTCAAATCTATCCTCTTCCATGAGGTCTTCTTCACTGTCCCATACTTCCCACTGGACTAAATCATTCCTCTTGAACTCCTGGGCCACTCTATGCTTTATCAAAGTTTCATCACACCCACCTCCCTCATCAGATCTAAGGCGTATTTGCCATTTACATCTTCATTAAAGTAGAAATGATAATGGCCAGAGAAGTAAGTAAATAAAACATATACACAAAGGAAATACTTCAAACTCTAAAACATTCAGTAGGTATTTAGAATTCAATGTGTGCATTAGTACAGCATAATTAGTTCCATTTCTGGCTTTAATTTAGCAGCCAAAATAACTTTTAATTATTATCATTATCAAAATAATGTTGAAATAGTGAAAAAATCTCCATTTTTATTTTCTTCTTCCCTGACCCTAAATTGATTAAAAAAAGAAAAATCATTTGAAAAAGATAACTTAAGGACTAGCATGTATCGTTACCTTCTATCCCAAGAATTCATTCCCAAATCATCGAGTAACAACCTGCAGAAATAAAAAGGCCCTCGGGGCTCCACTGGCGAGGGTTGCCCTTGGCTGGTAACTTTCATTGAAGAATCAGAGTTACACCTCTGAACATATTCGTCTTCCTGTGCACTCTGGCGCAAAATGACCTCAATGATTTCCTTTTCTTGCTCACGGTTCATGCCATATGGGGGTGGGGAGGGATCATTTAGATTTAGCTGTGATGGTAAAAGGCATTCGGGACTAGTATGGCCAATGTTTTCAAGTAGTTTGTCAAGGACATCATCTCCTTCTTCGATTTGGGAATGATCTTTCTGAGGTCCAAATGTGTGATGATGGTGGCCCGAAATTAGAAATAAGGGATTTCTTCCATTGGGTGCTAAGCATCCCTCCAGAGGTCCATATAAAACTTTTCCATCCCAAGAGTACTTCCCTGATATATCCCTCACAATAACTCTCACATCTGAGAGGGCACCCCCAGGTCCTTCTGCAGGTGTCTGAAGGTAGGAAATGAGGGTACTGTCATTAAATACAAACAGCTGCAGGTTGGGGCTCCTGAACACCTCAGAAGACAGCTCAGTGCCTTCCACGTGGGCATTGTCGTGGTTCTCACTGACAAGGCTGTGCAGCACAGCTGGGCCTCCGCTCAGAGGGTAGTGACCCAGGTGGTTCACCAGGTGGGCCATCACCATTCGGGCAGTCAGAGGGATCAGTTCCACACTTCTTCGCCTTTTCTCTGTGAACAGCCAAGAATGAACAGACAGTGAAGATTAGGACTGAATGCCACCAGGTTTTGGCGTTTGTTGGTTTAGCCTAGGACTTTGCTTCAACTTTTTAATTTTATTTTATTTATTATTTTTTGGTATGGGCATTGAACCCAGAGTCTTGGGCATACTAGGCACTGATATGATACCGAGTCACATCCCCAGCCCTCAACTATTTATTTTAAATAATTCTATTTTAATTTAAAAGCATAATTCAAATGGACTACTAAAAAAACAATTTACAGGAGAAACTCATTCTGAAAGGGATGTTAAAAATTCTGTAAACATAGGACTAGAAAAAGGAAAATGTCTTTTTCCTTAAAAAGTTATCAGTTTTGGGGGTATAGTTCAGTAGTTGAACACTTGCCTAGCATACCTGAGGCCCATGGTTTGATTCTCAACACCACAATAACAAAACAAAACCCAAGGAGCTCATAGTTCAAAGAGCTCTGGTAAGGACAAAATTCACAGTCAGGGGCAGCTAGGGGCTGGAGAGTAGCTTAGGGAGGTACCTTGCTTCCCTTGATGGGGTAGATGTAGACCTGGTAAGGAAATTAATCAAATTTGTGACTAATTAAATATATTCAAAACAGTTGGCTTAATAATTATTGTGACAATTTATGTTTAGTTGTTAGGGCATTTTAAATATTTAAGAGAATCTGACATACTAATGAATCATGGAGAAACTTAGAAGACTTTAACTAAATTTTTAGTTGATGATTAAATGCTCAAAAGCAACTGATTTATAAATTTTTTAATACTTACAAAGTATACAAAGACTTTGACAACAATAGTGTAAGGGGGTCTTGTAAAATAAAGCATAAGGAGGAAGAAGCAGATAAACTAAATCTACATGAATTGAAATGATGATTTAAACTTAAAAGTAATTATGGAAATTTCAATCTGTCAAATTTATGAAAGCATTATGCTTTAATCTAAGAACAAGTGAAAATGAAACTGCTAATTTTAACAGAAAAAAAATCTAGATATTTAAATAAGGTTTATAACTTGAGCTTGAAGTTTTAGGAAATATGAAAAAACAAATATTAATCAAACCTAAGTAAATGTAAATATTTTAATGCTGCATACCATCCCCCTTAGAAATTAAAAATCTAATTGACTTATTTATGATACATCAGTTTTATGATGTATGAAACATAAGGGAGGTAAAAAAATCAAATCCCCAAATTTAAGAAATTCTGGGTAACGACTGAGGAGAATAAGATCATCTTGAGTTTTCTTGTTTGTTTTTTTTAATAATGAGTAAGAAATACGTATTCAATAATGGAAAATAAATTTTCATATCAAAACACTCATTTTTTTAGAAGCAAAGGAAGTCATCTACATTTCTCTCTGAAACTAAATTCTCTCTCCCAAACCCCGGGAGAAGTGAATATGATTTCCACACAACTAAGAAATTTAAGGCCCAGATTTAACACTCAAGCTACGAAATGTTAATGCCCCAAAGAGCAAACATAAAGCTAGCCAAGAGTTGGTGAGTTCATAATGCAAATTACTTCATACATATTTGCATGGCAGAATGGGCATAAAACTCTCACCAATAAAGGTCTAATTTGATGAAGGCCCAAGGTAGAAAATAACAATTAGAAAGTCACCTTTCTTCTACCTTTACTTACATAGGTTATGCTTTCAATTTAAGGTAAATATAAATGTGTATTCTATGAATGTATTTGAATTCTGTAATGGGAAATTAACCTGGAGTCACACTGATCAGGTTATAAACCATGACACAATGACACATCCAATAAAAATCTAAAATAGCTCTGATACTGAAAACTGAAGAAAGGGAATATTTTATGAAATAACAATGACTAACTGCACTGCCTTTGAAAAACAAAGAAAAAAGTTGGACAGTTAATGAAAAAACAAGTTCATGACTTTCACAAATTATTAAAAAATAGAGTTCAAATATCTTTATTTTATTTTCCTAAACTTTGGATGAAATATAAGAGTAGTATTTTAAGTTATCCTTTAAATTTCATTTTTGAAACCCCTCCAATCCCTTCTAAGTAATTAGGTATAAGTGATGAGCAATCTGAGCAAACAAGTCTACTATTGATAGCTTTACCAAGTCTCCTTGTATCTTTCTTTTAAAGTAGTAAATATACCTAGTATTAGATAATAGTCTAAGAAAGAATCATAAAAAATAACAGATAAAAATATAATATTGCTTATCAGAGACATTATCTAATTCGAATAGTTTTGTAATGAATGACAAATTGTGACAATGAGTGAAATAAATAAGCACATTTTATTTAACCTAAAATCTATTACCTTTATTTATCCTCTTCACTCTTAACAAGATGTACCCACTTAGCAAGAGTGCTTGTGCATGCCAATATTGTTTTTAAGCATCTTGTTTTTTACTTAGTTAAATTGCTAGTAAATTTTAAAAATTCTTTTGTCATAGAAGTTTGAGCAATTAGTTTTAGTACCATAGAACTATGTTGGGAACAGGTGCATAAGATTCTGAAGTCTTCTGGAGAATGAATATTCAAGTCAAGGAGTGTTGTGCATAGAAAGGAAAATGGTATCAAAATCAGAGTGCATTTTTAGGTTTTTCCTTTTTCACTAACCTATTAATCTTTTGCTATTTTCAAGAAACAAGTCATATTGAGTAGTGAACCTGTTTTAGAGACAGCCATGTGGGATAAATGTCAATAACTTTAGGAAAAAGTAAGTTAATTTCTTGTAAGACATGGATTACAAAAGAGGAAACAGCAAAAGAAATGGATCAAGAGTTATTCTGATTACTTAATATAAATATGGTTTGTATTTATAATTGTGGGGAAAATTTCAAGAAGATATTACAGTTAACAGATAGTGGAATTCCAGGAAAAGACAATTAAATGATTAAGAAAATGGAAGGTGAGTTGAGTACAGTGGCACACATCAGTAAATTCCAGCAGCTCAGGAGGATTTCAAGTTCAAAGCCAGTCTCAGCAACTTAGTGAGGCCCTAAGCAACTTAGCAAGACCCTGTGTCTAAATAAAACATAAACAGGGCTAGGGATGTGACTTAGTGGTAAAAGGCCCTGGGTTCAATCCCTAGTACAGAAAAAAAAAAAAAAAAGATGGATAACAGAAGTTTACCACAACCAGAACAACTCAAAACAACTCAAAACAAGAGTCTTTAGCCTATGGCAAAAATCTCAGTAAAAAATTTATTTCAGGAAAATGATCATTAAATCTTAGACTCAAATCCCACCTCCATTATTTCTGACTTGTACAGTCTTGAGAAAAATCCCTTAACTTTCATTTGCTTGTCTATCAAATGAAGTTAAAATCAGAACTGTCAGATTTCAAGGCCCTGCTCTTTTTCATCCTCATCTCACCTTTCCCTTTATCTTCACCTGACTCATACTTCAGACTCCATGGTCCTACAATCATATCCCTGTACCATGGGCCCTCAAGTATGGCCTACAGCACTCCATCTCTCACCGGCCCCACAAGAGGGATCTGTCTCAAGTCTCTGAGTGATCTATCTGGCTAGACCAACCACTCTGCCAAGTGTTCTGGCAAAACCCATGGCCAAACACCACTGGGAAATAAATCAGCTCCTTTTTTTGCTCTTACCTTCTCCAAGAGTTTCTGAGGCATCTGCACTGCTGACTTTCCTCAGTGACACCTGCTTTCTTCCCATGACTTCCTAGACATGTTTCTTTCTTGGTCCTTCCATGGATGATCTAGCACTCCACACCCACATTTTTTAACTTTTAATTTTGTAACAACTAATGATCCATATGATTATAAGAAATAATACAGAGAGATCTCAAATAGTCTTCATCTCAGTGGCAACATCTTACATAATCACAGCATAATATCACAATCAGGAAACTGACACTGATATTAATCCACTCATATTATTCAATGTTTGCCAGTTTTACATACACCCATTTGTATGTTTGATTCTATGTAATTTGATCACTCATACAGATGCCACACTTACCTCAACAATCAACTCAATAATCCAAATTCTAGAGCTGGGTGCTTATCATTTGGGATGGGGGATGGTTAAGGAGGAAAGTCCTGACAATCCTCATAGACTCTAAAATGGACTTTGCTACAAGCAGAGACATCCTCAAACAGGGATAAGTAAATTCCCATCTCCTTCCATGAGGGTCTCCTACTCTAGAAGAGTCTATAAGCTCTTTTCAAAGCCTGCCCATCCTGCCAAGGTTAGCTTAGGTCCCTCTCAATGGGAAGCTCCCATGGTGCCACTAGTCCAAAATTGAAATTATTCTTTCTGGATTTTTCTTGTCTCTCCAATCAGATGCAAAACTCTTTGAGGACACAAAATGAAACTTTTTTGAGGATTCCATGGGTCTGAGACATATGGATCTTTAATAACACAAAGCTGTTTGAATAACTAAGAAGGGGAAGGAGCAGAGAGAAAAAACAAATAAACAACAACAGCAACAACAACCCCCCCCCCCAAACAGCAAAAAAAACCCCAGAGAAACAAAAAGGGAAAGCAGAATTTGCCATCCATAGAGGTCTCTAAAAACTAGGATTTTAACTTCAACAACCAGGTTAAAAATAGTAATAATAACACAGCAAGCACTGGACAAAAGGCTTCAATCTTTCCTTCTCTTATTCACAAGATATATTTGGAACGATACTCACCCTCTTCAACAGTCAGCAGGTTCCCCAGTTCTG